>NC_056059.1:10221250-11564166 GCF_016772045.2 Ovis aries | reverse complement strand
GGAGTTAAGTGGCCAGCAATCAGAGTGGCTCTAGTGGCAGCTGCAAACTTTATTTAGCACAGTTCAATCACCAGTATTCCTGGATTATATGATACTGGTATCAGCTGAGTTTGCCAGCAAAAGCTTCTCTACAGATATATGAATTAGATTCCACTTTTTTTTTTTTTTTGTAGATATGCTGTTCCATTTGGAAGTCAAGGTCAATGTCACCTAGTGGGTTACTGCTGCAAGGAATCTGTGGACATCCTTATCTCTCATTAGCAAAACATCAAGGTCTCTGGATGTCATGAAAGTTTCCCGTCACGTTACAATAGGAGCCTAGAACAATGCTATATGGACTCCTCTCTGGGCTGGGAGGGATTGGGGGCAGGAGGAGAAGGGGCCGACAGAGGATGAGATGGCTGGATGGCATCACTGACTCGATGGACATGAGTTTGGGTAAATTCCAGGAGTTGGTGATGGACAGGGAGGCCTGGCATGCTGAGATTCATGGGGTCTCAAAGAGTCGGACATGACTGAGCAACTGAACTTAACTGAACTGAACTGGTTAGCCCAGAGAGGTGAGCTGTATTTTTATTTGCACTTTTATTATTATCAACTCGCACATTTTTTCAGGTGTACTGTTGGTTTATATGTCTTCATTAGTGAATGGTCATGATGTTTTCCAGTTTTTCTTTAGAGACTGATTTTTGCAAAGTTGGAAACATCTTTTATGTAACAGCTGGCTTCAACACTAATTCCTCAAATGGGTTGCTAAAATACTTTCTCAGTTTAGACTTTCTTTTTAAAATTGTTTAACAAAGATCTTGTTAAAATTGTTTTAACAAGCAACTTTTATTTATATTTTTTATAGTTTTTGGTAAAAAAAAAAGTGAGGTACTGAAAATAGTTTTTCAGGGAAACTAATCTAGCAGTGGTAGGAAGGGTTGATTAGCCAAGGAAAGCTCAATTAGTATATCAGTTCAGAACTGAAAAATGATACAAGGTTCTGCAGTCAAAAGCCAGAAATGGAAACAAAATTTAATGAATAAGCATCAGATGCCTTTTAAAGGATGTGGTGGTAGTGGTAAAGAACCCACCTTCCAGCACAGGAGATGTAAAGAGATGTGGGTTTGATCCCTGGGTCGGGAAAATCCCCAGAGGAGGGCATGGCAACCCACTCCAGTATTCTTGCCTGCAGAATCCCTTGGACAGAGAAGCCTGCTGGGCTACAGTCCATGGGGTCATAGAGTGGGACACGACTGAACTACTTAGCGTGCACACAAACCTTTTAAGGGAAGAATGATAGGAATCGGTTCAATGTATGTTCTAAAAAGATATGTCACAAATGATTCCAAAATTTGAGAAAGAAGAAATGTACCAGTGCTAGTAACATAAAATGTTGGTATGCTGCCCCACTGTTTTTCTCAAAGTTTGTTTCAATCAATTTTAAGTAAACAGTTTATGGTGACAACAGTCTACAAATATGAACACTGAGGAGTCTTGGGAATTTTTTTTCTGTCTTTGATACACATTCTTAAATAACCAAACTCATGTTTTGTTATATTTCATTATAACCACTGATTGTGTTGTGAGCAGCAGATAAACAGGCTTTTCTTCCCTCTCACTTCCTACTATAGCTGTGCTACCCCTCCTGTCCCACACTGGTACCAAGTCATAGGTGACTGGTTGCAATGATCTGCTGTGACATGAGACCCCAGTCTCCCGATCTACTTTCCTTCCTGCCCCTATATGCCAGAATTACCTCCCACTGCATATCTAAGCCCAAGCATACTGCTGCTGCTGCTGCTAAGTTGCTTCAGTCGTGTCCGACTCTGTGCGACCCCATAGACGGCAGCCTGCCAGGCACCCCCGTCCCTGGGATTCTCCAGGCAAGAACACTGGAGTGGGTTGCCATTTCCTTCTCCAAAGCATGAAAGTGAAAAGTGAAAGTGAAGTCACTCAGTCGTGCCTGACTCTTTGCGACCCCATGGACTGCAGCCCACTAGGCTCCTCTGCCCATGGGATTTTCCAGGCAAGAGTACTGGAGTGGGGTGCCATCGCCTTCTCTGCCCAAGCATACTACATATATGGAATCATGTGCAATGGCAAATGTTCTGGCCGATCGGGAGCCTGGAAGGAAAATGGTTAAAAGACCAAGTTCAAGGAGGTCTGGTGTAGAGGTGTGTGGACCGACATAGGAGAATGAGCACATGTGGAGAACAGAAAGTAGCACTGATGCCTTGCTGTCTCTGGGCATAGGACCACGGCACCTCGTTCATAGAAGGTTGTCACAGGAATCCCATAGAGTATATTCATTCCCACTTTCTCTGTCCATCTGACAATGCCTTATCTACAACTCTAAAATCCAAATGTCTCTGACATCCAACAGTTATTTTTCTTTTTTGCAAACTCATTTGGCAGCAGAAAATTAGTTGAAGTGACATGATGACATTTATAGTTGTAATTACTATTAATAAAGGCAATACATTAAAGAACCCAGATGTCACATGATTTTCCAAACAGTAAGGATTACAATGGGGAGAAGAGCACCAACATTACTAAGAATTCAGGTGGTGACTCTCTCTTGCAGCCTAGAGCAGGAGAATGTGTTATAAGGCTAAACTCACTAGCAACAGTAGAAATGAATAAAATCCCCAAACAACAAAGGCTGGTAGTATTGCTTAACCATCAGAAGCCTGGTGGGTGCGACTGATGATAATGACCCTCATGCCATCTACTACTTTTGCACCAGCTCCTGTCCCTCAGCTCACATCTATGGTTGCAACAAAGATCATTTACAACCAGCTGATGGAGGGGTTGGGTTCATGAATGGGTAAGCTGGGGATATGAGTACAAGACAGAATTAGATGACAACTCTACTATAGCTTCATTCAAGGTAAGACAGTGATGATAGGAAACTATCTCCATGATCAGAGGTTTCAGGCAGTGCCCTACTCATCCATTCTGTGGGGACATAGAAGTGGTTCAAGCTTAGAAGATATATGGAATTCTGGGCAATGGGAAGTGGCTTGGCTGACCAGGGTCCTGGAAAGAGAGATGTTGAAAGGTCAGTTTCAGCGAGTTCTGGCTAGAGACGTGGGTTTGGACATGTGATTATGGTCACACATTGTAGACATATTTGTATCACGTGTTAATGCTCACCAGAGATCTCCACCATGAAAACAACACTAAACATCCTGGTAAATCAGATTGAATCGGCCAGTTTACATGAGCCAGCCTCTGTCATCATCCACTCCAGTGCTGACACACTGGTGCATAAAAGAAATATCCATGATGACAGAGTTGGAGGCTATGCAACAGTAAGGCCTGCTACCTGCCAAAGCCACAAAACAGCCAACCTGCCAGCAACAGAGACCTTTGCTGAGCTGTCTATATGGCACCAGCTGGTCGCTGGGAGGCCAGCAGCATACACTGGACTCCTTCCACATTAGAAGGTATAGAGATGCATTTTGATAAGAACAGACACATACTACAGTTATGGAGTCATTTTTCCTACCCATGAATCCCTAGCCAGCACCATTGTTCTAGGATCTATAAAACGTATGAGTCATCACTACAAGACTCCACAAATATTATGTCAGGTCAGAGGACCCACTCTATTGAAAAGGGGGTTTGCTGATGGTCTGTGACACATGGCCCACCAGTCATATTACACACAGTGCCACGCAGAAGCTGCTGGCCAGATAGAGCAACGGAATTGGCTGCTGCAGGGTAAGGGAGTACGTACAAGTTCAGAGATGATATGTTACAATGACTTCATTCCTTCTGGACATAGTGTCCACTTTAACTCAGAGGTCTTTATATGATGCTATGTCCCTAGTAAATAGAATGTGTAAACCAGAAACCAAACTGCAGGAGCAGGATCAATCCCACTTATCATCAGTCTAAGTAACTCACCCGGCAAATGTGTGGTTCCCATCCCTGCCACTCTGGGTACTCTTCCCTCAAAAAAGAAGCATTTCCACCAGGACACGACAAGACCTCTACTCAACTATCAGCTAAGGGTTGCCTCCTGGATGCATCATGTTCCTCTTGCAAATGACCAGAACATGAATGGAGTTAGTACGTTGATAGGAGTAATTGACCATTTTCACCAGCAGAAGTAATACGAAGTGGGCAGGGAGCAATATGTCTGATACTCAGATGATCATTAGGGTTCCTCTTGGTGCCCCCTTCCCAAGTTTTGGTGGTCAATGGAAAAGTTTGGTGGAAAAACCTTAGTAATACTTTTCTGAATAAAGCTAGGTTATCTGGGACTCAGAAACCTCAGGAATGTTGGTCTGGGTCATGCCACAGGGAATGATAAACGTCCTTCCATGAACCTCTGTCTTAGAATCAGATCCTATGGAACCTAGTCTGAGATTCATGTTTATTTAAAGGGGACTCCTCCAAAAGGCTGGAAATGTCATGTACTAAAAGACTCTGATGCTGGGAGGGATTGGGGGCAAGAGGAGAAGGGGACGACAGAGGATGAGATGGCTGGATGGCATCACAGACTCGATGGACGTGAGTCTGAGTGAACTCTGGGAGTTGGTGATGGACAGGGAGGCCTGGTGTGCTGCAATTCATGGGGTCACAAAGAGTCGGACACGACTGAGCGACTGAACTGAACTGATGTGGTATAATGGGCTTCCCCAGTGGCTCAGATGGTAAAGAATCTGCCTGCAATGCAGGAGACCTGGGTTCAATCCCTGGATTGGGAAGATCCCCTGGAAGAGGGCATGGCAACCACTCCAGTATTCTTGCCTGGAGAATCCCCATGCACAGAGGAACCTGGTGGGCTACAGTCAATGGGGTCGCAAAGAGTCAGATACAACCGAGTGACTAAGCACACACACACATATGGTATAAATATTGTCTTCCTTTTTTAAAATCTGAAAAGCTTGTAATTTTAAAGTGTTGGTCCCAGGGTTTTCAGAAAAGGGATTTCAGACTTGTGTTTATTGAATAAAATGGAACAGGGGAAAGACACCATTAGGATTATATTATAGATCTTTTAGGCATCTTTTATGTTTGCTTGTGACCAACACTTCCACCTTTTTTCTTCTTTCTTCTTTCCAAAAATCAGTCTTCCTCTACTACTGCCTGATTCAGGAAACTTTCATAGGCTTTGCTCTCCAAGGTGTCGACTAAAAAGATGCAAAAAGTGAGAGTAGTGAGTTAAGTTTTATTTGGGTCAAAATGAGTACTGCAGTCCAGGAGACAGCACCTCAGATAGCTCTGAGAGACTCCTCCAAAGAGGTAGTAGGGGAAGGTCAATATATAAGATTTTGGTGAAGGGGAAATTCAATGCAATGAAGTGCTTACTTTACAAGTTTTCTGCTGGTCAGGAGGAGTTGGTGTCACCATGAACGGATTTAGTGCTTTTCTAGATATGAGGAGATGTAAGGATTCAGTTCACTCAGTTGTGTCCGACTCTTTGCGACTCCGTGAATCACAGCACTCCCGGAGTTCACCCAAACTCATGTCCATCGAGTTGGTGTTACCATCCAGCCATCTCATCCTCGGTCATCCCCTTCTCCTCTTGCCCCCAATCCATCTCAGCATCAAAGTCTTTTCCAATGAGTCAACTCTTCACATGAGGTGGCCAAAGTATTGGAGTTTCAGCTTCAGGATCAGTCCTTCCAATGAACACCCAGGGTTGATCTCCTTCAGAATGGACTGGTTGGATCTCCTTGCAGTCCAAGGGACTCTCAAGAGTCTTCTCCAACACCACAGTTCAAAAGCATCAATTCTTTGGCTCTCTGCTTTCTTGACAGTCCAACTCTCACATCCATACATGACCACTGGAAATTGGGATCATGAAATCAGTCCTGACAATAACTAACCGTCTAAAGACCTGTTCCGCCAGCTTCCCTGGAGCACAGACTGCCCCACTCTCCACCCTGAACTCCCCTCGGGGGTGTTGAAGGTCCGCAGTTGCAGAAGCTCAGGGTTCTGTCTCTGCAGGTAAACGCCCTTGTTGTTGTTGTTCAGTTGCTGGCAAATGCTTTTGGCAATTGCTAATTTGTAGTTGGCAAATGTTCACTTTTCCTTCTCATGATCTCCAGACAGTGACATCTTAGAAGACCTACTGTTCATTTTTAAATTTTTACTGGATTATATCTTTCCCAGTACAAATATATTAAGTATTTTCTGAGAAATATTCTCCTCAAATCTTCTGAATTAAAAATAAGCAAATTATCCTCCACTAATAGTTCATGATTATATAAAGTTTTCTCTTTGACATGTTTTAAAAATTACTTGGCAAAGATGAAGAGTAATCACTGGAGCGAGTACTTATATCTAATAATTAGGAATATACATTCTAACTACATTTCTCAAAGAGACTGCTTCCGTGTAAACACTATGGTTTTTACATGGACTTGTACAAAAGTGTTATCTGGCATTATAGCTCCACCAAGTGGCAAAACTGACATGAAACTGTAGGATTATATTCCTAATCTCAAAATGCTATCAGTTTAACTTCCATACTAGAATTCCTACTAAGGCTGTGTTCATAATCAAATATCTCCTCATTTCAAAGCACAACCTGAGCTATTTTTAATTTGGTAATTCTGATGATTTTATTTATGGACCTGATACGGAGCATTTAGATTTGGGGGGGCGGGGAGGAGGAGGCAGGTATAGATATTGAAGAAAGCACACCATCCTACTATTTATTTTGATTCTTTACCATCTGTGAATTACCATTTGCTACTGCAAATGGCTATTGTCAGGCCTAAAGTCCTCTCTGACTTTTGGCCAGAGGCAGTTCCTTACCGTGTGGGCCTCTGTTTACCGTTGCTCACAAACCCCCGACTTGCTTGTCACTCCGGGCAACAGATCAAAAAAAGGAGAAACAGCGAGGCAGGAAGAGCAAAAGTCAAGCCACAGTCTTTCTCCGACCTCATCTCAGGAGTGACATCCCACCACCATCATCGTTTTTCCTGTTGATTAGAGATGCGTCCAGCGCATGATCAAGGGGAGGGGATTACAGACAGCAGAAACACCAGGAGGCAGGGCTCTCTGGGGGGGGGCGGGGGGGCGGTCATCTTAGAGGCTGCCTGCCACAGTGCTTCCCTGAAATAAGTGCATAACCCCCGAAAAGCTCATACTTTATAAAAATTCAAATACCGTATCGTTCATTCGCAGACACTAATAATTTTATTATCCATACTAGGGTTTACTATTATGCTCTGGGCTTCCCAGATGGCACAATGCTGGAGACCCAGGTTTTATCCTTAGGTCAGAAAGACTCCCTGGAAGAGGAAATGGCAACCCACTCCAGTATTCTTGCCTGAGAAATCCCAGGGACAGAGGAGTCTGGAGGAATACAGAACACGTGGTCTCAGAGTTGGACAGGACTGAGCAACGAGCACACACAGTACTGTGCTCGAGGTATACTATTCTAAATGTTTTAACACATATTTACTCATTAATTCGGAGAAGGCAATGGCACCCCACTCCAGTACTCTTGCCTGGAAAATCCCATGGATGGAGGAGCCTGGTGGGCTGCAGTCCATGGGGTCGCTAAGAGTCGGACACGACTGAGCGACTTCACTTTCACTTCTCACTTTCATGCACTGGAGAAGGAAATGGCAACCCACTCCAGTGTTCTTGCCTGGAGAATCCCAGGGATGAGGGAGCCTGGTGGGCTTCCATCTATGGGGTCTCACAGAGTCGGACACGACTGAAGAGACTTAGCAGCAGCAGCACTCATTAATTGTCAACTCTCTAATCCTTGTAACAACTCTATAACACTATTACTAATTCCATCACACAGATAAGGAAAAGGGGGGCCCAGAAAAATTAAGCACGTTGTCAAGATTTGAAACTGGGCCATCTGGCTCCAAGGAGAATACAGTGTTCAAGATGATTTCTATTTGCCATACAACAGAAATTGTAAATTAAAGATAAGGAACATCATTGAAAATAAAGATAAAAGCAGATTTTCCACAGTGATTCTAGCTTCCTACTATTCCAGCTGATACATTTTAAAATATAAAGGCAGTGCTTTTTCTTCACCTTCAGTAGCCCTAGTTTAGGCCAATATCTTGGCATTATTGTTAATTCTTTCACCCTCAAAAGTGTTGCAATTTGGATAATAATTTGTTATTTGTTTTAATATATAGGTTCCCAGGTGGTACTAGTGGTAAAGAATCCAACTGCCAATGCAAGAGATAAAAGAGACTTGGGTTCCATCTCTGGATCAGGAAGATCCCCTGGAAGAAGGCATGGCAACACACCCCAATATTCTTGCCTGAAGAATCCCACGGACAGAGGAGCCCAGTGGGCTATAGTCGGACATGACTGAAATGACTCAGCATATATATATACACATATTCAAAGTGTCCCAACACATCTGAAGAATACCATACATTTCATCACTGGAGAAAATTTAGTCTTCCCACCATACCTCCAAGTGATTCTGATGTGGTGCTAACAGTTGATAGCCACTTTTTTAGATGTAAAAGAAGTAATGATAAAATAGTGTCATAGTGATTATGCCTTGATTAGGGAGCAGCACAAATCATTTAGCTGCTGCTGCTGCTGCTAAGTTGCTTCAGTTGTGTCTGACTCTATGCGACCCTATGGACGGCAGCCCACCAGGCTCCTCTGTCCCTGGGATTCTCCAGGCAAGAATACTGGAGTGGGTTGCCATTTCCCTCTCCAAATCATTAGCTAGCTCCCACATAAATCTAGCGGCAGAAACTCGAACGTATGGGGAAAAGTAAGAAAAGTTGTCTTTAGAGTTTGTCTATCACTTTGTCCTTCATAAATACAATGTAAAATGTGGGTCTAGTTAAGTTGATCAATTTTACCAGCAGAATTATCCCAACTAGACAGATTACAGTCCAAGATTTTTAAGAAATTATTTTAGTTTGCCTATACTTATTACATTGAGTTGTTAAGCAAGTGAATGCTTCCATCATTAATAAAATGCATTTGTTTTTAGAGTTAGTAAGAGAAAAACAGACTAAAAATTGTTGAAATAATAATTAAAACTTTATATATAGAAAATAACTAAGAACATGCAAATTTTCAGATACTAAAATTAGCAGGAAAAGGCTGCATTTTGACCTTTAGCCAGAAGAGGGCATTACATGACTACCATTTGATGGCATGTTAGTATAAATATACATTTTTTTAATCTAGAAAGACTAGATAAATGGAAAAAAAACAAAAAAAAAACAACATGAATGATAGCATCCAAAACCTATACTAGCATCCAAATCCTTACAGACAAGAATTTAAGATGGCGGGATATCATTCATTGTTAACATTTAAAGGACCCTAGGACCGCCACCCCCCATTCGAATTTCTTCATTTTACAAATGATACAGCTGAAGTTCATGCCTGAGATCCCCAGGGCCAGCACTGTCATCTGAGAGTGAATTCTTCTCTAACAACCCCTCACCCGAGACCCACCCTTCTATAGCCTCCAGCTCACCACCACATCAAAGCACTATCTTGAAAGCTGACATGGGGGCTGACCGATTCATGTTAGAACTTCAGCAGCATTGGCAACACCAAGAAAAGAAGCAGCAGCTCATTCTTAAATACTGAAGATAATGCAATTTAAACATAGACATTTTCATTGTGACCATATCTAGGAAATGTTTCTTAGTAGAATTTAATTCTCTTTAAAGTGAAATCAAAGTGCTCCTTCATGAAAAGGACGCAAGAGAAAGCAGCAAACCCTACACTCATTTTCCTGTGGCCCAAATAATGTTGGTCTTTGGTCACAAGATATTAGCAGTGTAGAACTAGAACATCGGCAACCAGATTGTCTCTCTTATTTACGAACATTTTATAATGGGTTGGGGAGATCTGCTGGAGAAGAGATAGGTTACCCACTCCAATATTCTTGGGCTTCCCTTGTGGTTCAAGGGGTAAGGAATCCACCTGCAATGTGGAAGACCTGGGTTCCATCCCTGGGTTGGGAAGGTCCCCTGGAGAAGGGAAAGGTTACCCCCTCCAGTATTCTGGCCTGGAGAATTCCACTGACTGTATAGTCCCTGGTGTAGCAGAGTTGGACGTGCCTGAGCGACTCTGACTTTCACTGTACTAGATTATATATGTGTTATCTCTCTTAGTTCTTACTTGGTATGAATATCTTTTTTTTGTTTTTCTGTTTTACTGACTCAGAAATTGAGGTCCAGGGAAGTTAGAAATTTTCCCCAAATTATATTGCCTTAAATAATAGACATGATTTTTAAGTGCAGGTTTATGTAACAATGACAAACCAGCTTGCAGGAGTCACCATAAAACCCTCTAAATATTTACAGTTTGAAGCTGTATGAAAATATGAATAAGGTGGAGAAATTACATGCAATTTTGTCTTTTACTTCCCTAAATACCTTTCATTTTTTCTGAAAAGGAAATACACTTCATACCATTATTTTCAATAGTTCCACAGTTCAGTAGATTTTGTGTTCACCTATTGGGCTTAAGTTCATGATTCCTCCAGCTATAGCATAAGATGTTTCCACTTATAATCACAGAATTAAATGTATATGAAGCCTCATAAGACAAACTTGTATGCACATTTTCAAAGTTATTTTCTGATTTACATTCTGAAGATCTATGTTGCAGTGATATTATTTCCTATGGAATAATAACCAGCTTCTTTTTATAGTTAATTTAATATATGAAGAATCCCATGGGCAGAAGATCCTTGGGGGCTATAGTCCATGAGGTCACAAAGAGTTGGACACAACTGAGTGACTAAGCACAGCACAATGATAAAATTCTATCTGATAGTATATCTTCTTATTCTCAAGTGGACCTTTTGTGTAGAGAACGTGTGAGCTTGTTAGAGGTAACTTCCTTTCTTCGTATATGTATGAAATGCTTCACAGTGTATAATGCATTCATTCATTCACTCACTGATTCATTTTCACACACTTAACAAGTATTACTGGATAATATCTAAGTGCCCAGCACTTTTATAGGTGCAGGTAGGATAGCAGTAATCAAAATAAAGTCCGTGGGCTCAAGTAACTTACTTTCCTATATTATACATGGTCTTAGTCCATTTGGGCTGCTTTAGAAACACCATAGACTGATTGACTTATACAACAAACATTTATTTCTGTTAGTTCTGGAGGCTTGGGAAGTCCAGGAGCAAGGCACTCGCAGATTTGGTGTCCGGAGACACCTAACTCACTTCCCGGTTCATAGACCAAAGTCTTCCAGTGGTGCCTTTATATGACTGAGGAAGAAATGAGAGACCTCTCTGGGTGTTCCTTTTTATAAGGACGCTAACCTCATCCATGAGGGCTCCACCTTCATAACCTAGTCACCACCCAAAGCCTCCATCCCCTAAAATCATCACATTGGGGATTGGGATTTCAACATAAGAATTGTGCAGGAGTACAAATATTCAGTCCACAATAGATACCAATAGTTACTATGGTGGGCATGGGAAGAAGAAGTAAGCTAAATATAAATACAGATTTTCCCTTCTTTAATTCTTTCCATTTACGCACTATGATTGACCTCACAGAAAGAAACCATTAGCAAAGATGCAAAAGGAGAGCTATTTTTCATCAATTCTGTTCACTTTCCCTTTGCAAACTGTCTTCTTTCTCATTTGCCACAATCCCCATTCAACCCAGACCCTTCTGCCTTTGGCCTGAGGGGCAAACAGGGGCACCCACTATATCACTCCATTCTAGATCTTTTTCCTTGGTAGTGCCAAATATTCCCTGTGATTTGTGATTCTTTTCTGGCTATACATGTAACTGTCTGTCCTATCTTCTTAAGATGATTTTAGATAGGTTTCTATCTTGACGTGCTGTTTTGATAAGGATGTTATTAATAACTACTCACTAAAGAGCATAGAATCATCATTCTACTAAATAAATGTCTTTGAAGAATTTTCACGTACACTAGATTGAGTATAATGCTAAACTCTATTCATACACCATTTATGATTTATAGCCTTCTCTATGTACAACAAATCTGTCCCAGCATCTTCAAGGTGATCGATCTCCTAGAAACCGAAAATGGACTCACCTGACAAGGAGTAGATTGAATAAGTAGGAGTTTGTCATTCACTGTCTGTGACAGAGTCACTCAAGAAGGACTGCTCTTGATTGCCAGATCAAGGATGCACTTCCATCATTTCAGCAGGCAGTGGTCAATGTAGCGTGAAATACTATATCAAAGTAAGCCTAGGAAACAGAGAATGGGTTTTCATATTGCAACACAGTATGGAAATGTTATTTTAGAATAAATATATACTAGAAATGATCTAAGATTATTAAAGCAGGATTAATAATGCAGGATTTAATCTTGCCAGTGCTTAATACCTTTTGCACAGTGTCCGACTCTTTTGTGACCCTATGGACTATAGCCCTCCAGGCTCCTCTGTCCATGGGATTCTTCAGGCAAGAATACTGAAGTGGGTTGCCATTCCCTTCTCTAGGGGATCTTCCCCACCCAGGGATCGAACCCCTGTCTCTTACATCTCCTGCACTGGCAGGCAAGTTCTTTACAACTAGCACCACCTGGGAAGCCCATATAGACCCTAAGAATAAGTCACCATAAGACTATCTTCCCTGTTCCATCACAAAGTGTAACTGCCCCTCCACCCCCATTGCCTCCCCAACTTTGTCCTAATACACACACATACACACACATATTTTGGATCCTATCCAATAACAAAACTGTACAAAGATTACTAGTCAACAATCCAAAACACAAACCAAGTACAAGACCTCATGGGAAGAAGTGGTTAAAAGGATAAAGACTTGTTGGAGAAATACTGTGATGAAAGTGACCACAATCAGTGGATAACTGTATAAGGTGGTCCAAGTATTAAAAACTAAAACCCTATACATTTTGGATAAAAGTTAATGAAAGAGAAAACCACTTTCATATATCTATCCTGCAGTGACACAAACACGAAAGTAAAAGTTTATCTGCTTATGTCCATTTTCCTGGCTGGTTTAATCATGTGATTATGGACTTTAATTCTCTTCTTTTTTTGGTGGAGGTAAAAATGCTGCAATATTCTGTAACAAAAAAGCAGATGCTACTTCCTGAGATTGTTCAGCATAATATATATATATTATATATATATATACCATATATATGTCTAAATCTATTTCTATATCAAAATATTCATTATTTATGATCAAAGGATTATTCCATTATATCATTCAAATTGTTAATGAAATGTGCCAATGAGGAAAAATGGTTTTAGTGCCAATTATAAATCAGTTTAGAAATACTTTCAGAAACTAGCATAATATTGTACATCAGTTTTATTTCAACTGAAAAAAAAACCACCAGAAAATACTTTCAAGTAAAGTACACAGAATGCTCAGTAATGATTTCACAACTAAAGTCAATTTATGAGACCAGAATTTGAGATAAATACTTTAACCAGAGACCAAGAGTTAGGCCATGCTGGAAGGTTTCTTTGTTGGTATCCTTCCAAAATTTCTGACAAGAAATGTCACCTGTGCTGTGTTTTAAACACCCAAGCTGTTTGGCAAGGATTCTTAAAGATTATTTTTTAAAAAAGATAAATTGTTTTCAGATCAAGTGAAAGGCGTATCCACTAGTGGTGTGGCAGAGAGGGAGATGGGCTGGAGCAGATGTGATTAGGAGGCCCTTTCATTTGTACCGTGGGCAGGTCGCCCGAAACCACCACCCTCAAATCAGTCTGAAGCCCCTGTGTTTGTTGGGGCTTCCCAGGCAGCACTGGAGGTAAAGAGCTTGCCGCCTAATGCAGGAGACTTAAGAGACACAGTTTCATCCCTGGGTCGGGAAGATCCCCTGGAGAAGAGCATGGCAACCCACTCCAGTATTCTTGCCTGGAGAATTCCATGGACAGAGGAGCCTGGTGGGCTACAGTCCATGGGGTCACAAAGAGTCAGAAATGACTGAAGTGACTCAGTACGCACGTATTCACGTTTTGTTTGTTTGTTATTCCAGGTCCTAAAAGCTAAAGTGTTTCTGAGGAGAGGCAAAAGTTGGGGATGATAATTTTGAACCACACACACACAAAAAAAAAATGTGTTACAAACCTAAATGTTTTAGGTATGAAAATTAAGAAGCAAAACATAGGCTTGTGTGGGGTGGATAATTTTCCCTCTGCTCCTTTGAGTTCTTAGCTGAGACCTCTGTAATAAAAGACGGTTACTAAGAGAAAAACAAACAGATATTTATAAACATGTGTACCTCATGTATACATGAGAGAGAGCAAGGGGAAAATGAGTGATTAAAAGAGATGGCTCAGGATTTAGACTAAAATACTATAGTAATAAGGAAGAATTGATGCTTTTGAACTGTGGTGCTTGAGAAGATTCTTGAGAGTCCCTTGGACTGCAAGGAGATCCAACCAGTCCATCCTAAAGGAGATCAGTCCCCCAGGACTGTTCATTGGAAGGACTGATGCTGAAGCTGAAACTCCAATACTTTGGCCATCTGATGTGAAGAACTGACTCTTTTGAAAAGACCTTGATACTGGGAAAGATTGAAGGCAGGAGGAGAAGGGGATGACAGAGGATGAGATGGTTGGATGGCATCATTGACTCAATGGACTTGAGTTTGAGTAAACTCCGGGAGTTGGTGATGGACAGGGAGACCTGGTGTGCTGCAGTCCATGGGGTTGCAAAGAGTAGGACACGACTGAGCAACTGAACTGAACTGAACTGTGTGTGTGTGTGTGTGTGTGTTGTGTGTTAGTCAGTCATGTCTGGCTCTTTGTAGCCCCATAGACTGTAGCCCACCAAGCTCCTCTGTCTATGGAGATTGTCCAGGCAAGAATACTGGAGTGGGTTGCCATTTTCTCCTCCAAGGGATTTTCCCACCCAAGGATCAAACCTGGGTCTCACTTATTGCAGGCGTATTTTTTTTTTACAATCTGACCCACCAGGAAAGCCCCCTCTAGGCCTCTTATGGGAGAATAAATAATTTTTAAGAAGATGAGTAGATGGGAGGAATGATAGTTTGCAATGAAGTGTGTTATCAAGCTTTAGTCTCCTCTCCTGTGATGTCAGTCTCTTGATTCGTGAAACTCCCAGGGAGAGGATTTATGACAAGTGAGTTCTTTTGATAGCTTTGTATTCAGGCAAATAAAGACAGTACAGAGAAGGCTTCTCCCCACATTTATTTTTTTAAGCATGTACAACTGAAAATAATCAATATACCAAGGTGCATATTTGGGGATGGCATGTCCAGATCCCCTATAGTCATATCTCGTACTGGTATATCCTGCTACCCTTCAAGTTCTAGAGAGTTTCCCAGACATTTTTCTTAAAGTCACATATGAATTGCAAATCAAGGATGTATGTATCAATCTTGGTGCATGATTTGTTACGGGTTTAATTATTTTTAATTAATTTATTGTTACTGATTTTAGAATATGTCTTTGAAAGAGTGGAATGTAGTAAGACTACATATGTCATATTTTCATGACACATTCTGGTAGACTGCTTAAAGATTTTGGACTAAGTAATAGGATTTATGAAAATCTCCACAGTGCAGAGGACACATGGAACTTGATCAGAAAACCAGTATAGTTCAAAGAAGAAGGAAGCATTTATTGCCAAGAAATTTAAGTCGAAATCAGGGACAAAATTAACTTCAGTGCCTTCTGAAATTTCTCACATAATGCAATTAACTTAGGTGTAAAAGAAGCTGAGGACACAGCAGTTCTTTCATTTGAATATGTTGGCAGGAGTGGTGGCTCAGCACCAAGCTTGTGGTACAAAAGTTTTCGGGAGGCAGCAGTGGGAGTCGAGAACCTACATGCTCAAACTTTGGGAAGGGAGGTAAGATATCAAAAGGAGGATTGTGTTTAAATTCCAGGCAAAATTATCCCAACTCTTGTTATTAATAAGAGTTATTGTTGTTCAGGAGCTCAGTCGTGTTCAGCTCTTTGCTATCCTATGGACTGCAGCATGCCAGGCTTCCCTGTCCTTCAGTGTTTCCCAGAGTTTGCTCAAACTCATGTCAATTGAGTCAGTGATACCATCCGATCATCTCATCCTCTGTTGCCCCCCTTCACCTAATGCCCTCAATCTTTCCCAGGTTCAGGGTCTTTTCCAATGAGTCAGCACTTCCCATAAGGTGGCCAAAGTATTGGAGCTTCAGCTTCAGCATCAGTCCTTCCAGTGAATATTCAGGATTCACTAGATTGATACCATCTAATCATCTCATCCTCTGTTGCCCCCTTCTCCTAATGCCCTCAGTCTTTCCCAGGTTCAGGGTCTTTTCCAGTGAGTTAGCACTTCCCATCAGGTGGCCAATATATTGGAGCTTCAGTATCATTCCTTCCAGTGAATATTCAGGATTCACTGGATTGATTTCCTTTAAGATTGACTGCTTTGATTTCCTTGTTATCTAAGGGACCCTCAAGAGTCTTCTCCAACACCACTGTTCAAAAGCATCAATTTTTTTGGCACTCAGCCTTCTTTATGGTCCAACTCTCACATCTGTACATGGCTACTGGAAAAACCATAGCTTTGACTGTATGAATCTTTGTCAGCAAAGTGATGTCTCTGCTTTTCAATAGGCTATCTAGTTTTGTCATAACTTTCCTTCTAAGGAGCAAGCATCTTTTAATTTCCTGGCAATTATCTTTTAATTTTCTTTTAATTTCATAATCTCCAAGTGACACACTCCCATTAACCACTCATTTGTGTTGTAAACAATAGGGAATGTTTAGAACAATCTCCAAAAGGTCATAGGGTTCTATAGCCTGGTGCAGCTGGGTTTTGCAGATCACTGGGTCCAACTCACTCCACAGCTCTGTGACCTCCACTTCAATTCCACCCTACCTCAAATTTCCTTCCCCTTGGGTTGGTCAAAAGTATAGATTCAAATAAAGTGAGAACTTTGTCAATTTGTGTGGAACATACCAAGTCACTTTAAAATTTTCAGTAATTTTATAAGCCTATCTCACCAATTTATGTTGATAAAATTTGCTATGGTTCTGCCTTTGTGGCTTGAATGCAAAGATAAAAGTACAAGAGTTGACGGTAGTCAGCATAGAGTTTCCAGAGAAAGTTCTGAGGTTGGCAGAGTAAAGATTGAATACTTCTGTGTGAGTATAACCTTGAAAGTATTACTGAAGTAGATACATACTCAGTATCAATACTGGCTTCTTTCAAGTGTCTGACACTACTATCACAAGCAGATTATGGAAAGAATATAACCACACTCCTAAAATGCTCCAGAAATGTTAAAGATATACCATATCTAAATGGAGGAAAACAGTTTGTTTGGAAATCAACAGTGGATAGCTTGCAATCAGTGCTTCCCACTTAGGAGCCCAAGGAACTGAGTTTGAACAGCCTTAACTGTATTGGTTCCTTGGTTTCTGAGCAGTACATATCTTCTCTTCACAAGAAGACATGTGTTGTGCAAAAGAGGAGCATCATCAAATAATACAAAATCCTTAATTCATGCAGGTATGTTCTAAGAGAAAAGAAATAGTAAATTTCAGGACTTTTAAAAAACTGAATATCCACAGTATTTGGTTCTCCAAGTCTGTGTTTTTATTCATTTTTGATGATATAAGAAATACAAAGAAGTAAAGATTGGATTGTTATTATATTTTTAAAAATAATAGAAATCAGTACAACACAAAACAAAAAGTTATTTGGTGCACGCTAAGCAAATAAAAAATTAGTAGCTCATGTCTTACAGAGGTTTCCTGAGAAGCAGAGCCTTGAGTGAGGATTCTTGTTCAAACGATTTATTAAGAAATTGCTCTTGAGATAAGAAGAGTTAGAAATGCAAATTTGAGTTAAAAAAAAAAAAAGTCAAGCAAGCAGAAACATGTTCTCAGGTGGAGACTAGCTTTAGTCAAATCTCATAGCAAAGCTCTAGAACAGCTCTTGAGATCATAATCTCACAATCCTATATTGAGGGAGGCGGGATAAGAAGACCATATCCAAGTGGTCAAGGTGGCTCTTATTCAGCCAGGAGAAATTTTCCGGAAAAGGGGCAACTTGTTCATTGTTGTCAGCCAACCCTCACATCCGCTGGGGGTGGGTACGCTGGATGGTAAAGTGAAGCTGGTCAGAATACTAGTCTTATTGGCTATAGACACTTTGCCACCAAGCTTCTCATATTATGTTCACACCATCCAAGCCAGGTTCTCCAGGACTATAATTCATCATAATCCTGTGGAAATTTTTCAGAGGAGAGTTAGTAGGTTGAACTATAGTTCTTAATGCTTTAGTTGGTCCTGAGATTATAACTGATATTGAGCGTCTCCCTCCTGCATGACACATTCTAAATTTCTTTCCCCTTTGGTTAGTGCTGTGTGACTTACTCATTGGGCAAATGAAGACTTTTATCACTCATCATGAGGCACCTGTTACTATATCCTTTCATCAGGCTGTAGTTGTGAAATTTGCTTAGTTACACTTTCCATGGGCATAACATACCAAGAGACAGCCTGATAAATCACTTCTATGCCACATAAAGTCCTGCTTCTCACTATAATCTAGCAGCAGTCCCACCCCCTAATGATAATGAGGTCTAGTACCATGCCAGTATGGTGACTTGTCTGATTACTTTCCTTCTGGTGTGAGAAGTGACCAGAGAGCTGTAAAATTCATAGGTTCGGGAAGGCTCTTACCACCACCCCTGGTGAAAACAGCCCTGCTCTAGAAATTGGAGCCTCCAGATGCACAAAGCCTAATGACATAGGAAGCGGAGCACAGATTCCTTCTTCCACACTTTGCTGGTTATCTCTGCTTCATTTTCCGTGAGCTTCTGCTTTCAAGGAGGGCTTCCCAGGTAGTACTAGTAGTAAAGAACCTGCCTGCCAATGCAGGAGACACAAGAGAAGCAGATTTGATCCCTGGGTTGGGGAGATCCCCTGGAGGAGGGCATGGCAACCCACTCCAGCATTCTTGCCTGGAGAATCCCATGGACAAAGGAGCCTGGCGGGCTATAGTCCATATGGTCGCAAAGAGTTGGACTTGACTAAAGTGACTTATCATGTACACTGCTTTCAAGAGCCATCTTGCAGTGTGTTAGAATCATCCTGGAGCTATGTTCAGTTCAGTTCAGTTCAGTCTCTCAGTCGTGTCCGACTCTTTGCGACCCCATGAATCGCAGCACACCAGGCCTCCCTGTCCATCAGCATCTCCCAGAGTTCACTCAGACTCACACCCATAGAGTCAGTGATGCCATCCAGCCATCTCATCCTCTGTCGTCCCCTTCTTCTCCTGCCCCCAATCCCTCCCAGCATCAGAGTCTTTTCCAATGAGTCAACTCTTCGCATGAGGTGGCCAAAGTACTGGAGCTTCAGCTTTAGCATCATTCCTTCCAAAGAAATCCCAGGGTTGATCTCCTTCATAATGGACTGGTTGGATCTCCTTGCAGTCCAAGGGACCCTCAAGAGTCTATGTTAAAAACTCCTTATTGACAGACTCTCCCCTATCCATCTCCCTGCTTGACCCAACAGCCTCAGTATCCACTCCTAGGAATTCTTTTCTGGTTCATTCCAATACTTGGAACCTGACCAATACCCTCAGGCCATTTAATCATTGTGATCTGTAGCTGAGCAGAGCTCTCTAAGCTAGGGGCTTTCTATCTGCCTGTGGTTACTTCTTTCAAGGATTAAGCAGCTTCATCACTCACAACCCTTGGCTAATGAGTGCAGCATCCAGGAAAATGGAACCTGGGTAAGGCACCAATGGCACCCACTTTACCCAACACCCAATAGAGAAGCTTATGGTGAGCTGCATGGAGTGAAGACACACCCCAATCTCCTTTCTGCTGCTCTATTTGATCAGCAACATTTTTAGTGCACTCTGAATGGTGCGCTAAATCATTACCGGAAATAGAAGTTTTCAACTGTTAGTACATTCTGGATTTCATGTTTATGCTTGCCACACAAACATTAAGACTGTATTGCTAGAAACTGCACCGTACCTCCTTACAGATTAAATGTCATTTTGCAGGAATACAAAATCATTTTAAAATGATTTTTTAAATCATTTTTTTCCTGATTTAAAGAAAAAAAAAGGCTCTCAAAATATATCTCATTCATTTTATCTAATGTTAGGAAATTCCCACTTAAATATATTCCCTTCCTGATATATACAGTAGAAGCTGTCTTACCCAACTCTTGGGATATAGTAGTTGATTGGTTGTTTAAAAATTTTATTTGAAGTAACAAAGAAGTAAGGATGCATAAATCTCTTAAACATTTTATTTTAGTTTAAATCATATAAATGTACAGTTAATGATCAGTTTGGGGAGAAGGCATTTCCTTTGAGTATGACGTCTATTTGTGTCCATCTCTCACACAAAAAACACATCTAGTTTTATTTTCTCAAAAGTGGAGTGGAAAGAGCTCTAATTCAGAATTTCCTATATTTTATAAATTTTCCAGATTTTAAGACTTGTTTAATTTTGGCAGGCAGCCTTTTTTTAGTACCTTACAACTATGTAAACTTTCAAAAACAATAAAAAAGATGTTGTCTACCCATTTGTTTAGACAATATTTAAATTACATAATTATGCTGACAATTACAGTGATGTAACAGGCCTTGATGAAAAGGGCAATCAATTCTTGGTAAAAACATGATTCAAAAGCAGTAAAACACAACATAGCAGAGGTCAGTGCCCTAGCCAAATGCTTTTAGCAAATCAGTATATTTTACATTGCTTGTTAATCTGTGGAGTAAGTTATTTGGACATTGACTTATAATACTGTTTACCCTTTAGAAAACAAGCAGCATGTTCTGACTGACTTTTATATCTTCAAGTCCCATGACATTAAGAAGGTAGCTCCTCCTTAATGATAATTCCACCATGGTCTTGTTAATTTAATTCTGATTTCTAGTTGTAATTTTCAAACTAATTCATTCTATGTATTTATTTAGCCTGAGAAAGCATCACTACGAACAAAGCTAGTGGAGGTGATGGCATTCCAGTTGAGCTGTTTCAAATCCTGAAAGATGATGCTGTGAAAGTGCTGCACTCAATATGCCAGCAAATTTGGAAAACTCAGCAGTGGCCACAGGACTGGAAAAGGTCAGTTTTCATTCCAATCACAAAGAAAGGCAATGCCAAAGAATGCTCCAACTACCGCACAATTGCACGCATCTCACACGTTAGCAAAGTAATGCTCAAAATTCTCCAAGCCAGGCTTCAGCAATATGTGAACTGTGGACTTCCTGATGTTCAAGCCTGTTTTAGAAAAGGCAGAGGAACCAGAGATCAAATTGCCAACATCCGCTGGATCATGGAAAAAGCAAGAGAGTTCCAGAAAAACATCTATTTCTGCTTTACTGACTATGCCAAAGCCTTTGACTGTGTGGATCACAATCAACTGTGGAAGATTCTAAGAGATGGGAATACAAGACCACCTGACCCGCCTCTTGAGAAATCTGTATGCAGGTCAGGAAGCAACACTTAGAACTGAACATGGAACAACAGACTGGTTCCAAATAGGAAAAGGAGTATGTCAAGGCTGTATATTGTCACCCTGCTTATTTAACTTCTATGCAGAGTACATCATGAGAAACGTTGGACTGGAAGAAACACAAGCTGGAATCAAGATTGCAGGAAGAAATATCCATAACCTCATATATGCAGATGACACCACCCTTATGGCAGAAAGTGAAGAGGAACTAAAAATCCTCTTGATGAAAGTGAAAGAGGAGAGTGAAAAAGTTGGCTTAAAGCTCAACATTCAGAAAAGAAAGATCATGCATCTGGTCCCATCACTTCATGGAAAATAGATGGGGAAACGGTGAAAACAGTGTCAGACTTTACTTTTTCGGGCTCCAAAATCACTGCAGATGGTGACTGCAGCCATGAAATTAAAAGATGCTTACTCCTTGGAAGAAAAGTTATGACCAACCTAGATAGCATATTAAAAAGCAGAGACATTACTTTGCCAACAAAGGTCCGTCTAGTCAAGGCTATGGTTTTTCCTGTGGTCATGTATGGATGTTAGAGTTGGACTGTGGAGAAAGCTGAGCGCCGAAGAATTGATGCTTTTGAACTGTGGTGTTGGAGAAGACTCTTGAGAGTCCCTTGGACTGCAAGGAGATCGAACCAGTCCATTCTGAAGGAGATCAACCCTGGGATTTCTTTGGAAGGGATGATGGCTAAAGCTGAAACTCCAGTACTCTGGCCACCTCATGTGAAGAGTTGACTCATTGGAAAAGACTTTGATGCTGGGAGGGATTGAGGGCAGGAGGAGAAGGGGACGACAGAGGATGAGATGGCTGGATGGCATCACTGACTCGATGGATGTGAGTCTGAGTGAACTCCAGGAGTTGGTGATGGACAGGGAGGCCTGGCGTGCTGCGATTCATGGGGTCGCAAAGAGTCGGACACGACTGAGCGACTGAACTGAACTGAACTGAAACATTTTTCATTCAAAACCTTATAAGTAATCATCATAGTTAAAAAGAAAATTCTGATTAAAAGATGTGTCCTTTTATGTCATCTATTTTGATTCTCATTTCCCAAAAAAATGACCATTAGGTTGGGTTTTAAGGAATCCGGTTTGAATACCACTAGCTTAGGCATAGCCTTATTTCATAATTCTCCAGGTGATACTGCTGCCTATTGAATGTTATCTTTATACAGACTCAAATCTCTTACATCAAAAGTAAGGTTTTTGTTTTCTTTTTCATGTAATAAACTGTGAACGATATAAGTTTGAGTGGGTGACAGATCGTTAGAAATCTTCTTTGAGTGATTTCTCCCTACTTCTACTCTGAATGTAAATATAACCAGAGAAGAACAACCATTTTTCCCCCACTGTGTGAACTTTGTATTGCTGTCCACAGCAATTTTCTGTCTAAATTAAGTGTTCTTTTAACTCTGGCCTTGAAAGCCCAATCTAAATGTCATAAAAAATAGTTGCTTTAAGAGTTAGAATCTGTGCACTCTAGGTCTTCAGTGTCCTTTAGGAGTAAGACTAAGAGTGTTTTATAGCTTTTCCAGTCAGCTGGCCACAATTCTGACTGTAGCAAATTGGATTATTGTACCACATGATGATGATAGCAAGGAAGGAATATCTGTGACTTATTGTTAAAGCATTTGTCAGAGGAACCCGCATTTGAGAAAGGCTCTGGACTTAGAATCACGGAAATTTCAAGTGATAAAGGACTTTAGAAATCATTGATTCCCCAGAGGTAGTAAGTGATATGCCCACACAGCTGGTAAATGGCACAAATCATGAATTACCTTAAGGTCTTATTTTAGTGTTCTTTCCTCAAAGCAGATGGCCCTTAACCTTTTCCTTTGTGTTGTTTCTCTTTTTATTATGGTTGTTCTTGAACTCCTTTGTGAACATGAGGAAAATAATGAACCCAGTCCTGAAAAATATACATGTTCAAATACATACCAGAGATGCTATACATTGTCTGACTGAGAATCTCAATTTACTTGTCCATGAGTCTAGCTTAAGGATGATAGAAGATTTTGTTGTTTCTTTGAATGTTGTTCAAATTTCTATGTATTTCTAATAACTATTTATTTTATTTTCAGTATATAATTTTTTAAAAAGACATTATGCTAAATATATTTGGGGGGACTACTTTCTAAATAAATATCATGTTGCCATTTATTTAGTTTTTATAATTAATCACAGGTGTAATATACTGATTTTTCAACTTACATACAGTAAAATTCACATTTTCCCCCAGAATTCTGTGAGATATGACCAATCAGTGAGTTGTATTATGTAACTATCACCACAGTTAGGATACAAAACAGACCCCTCACTTCAAAAAGTGTTTTTCCACTACTTAATTTTTATCAGATCCACCCTACAGCCCTAACCTCTGGCAACCACCTATCTGTCCATTATCTATTTTCCTGTTTCATAATTTTATTTCAGTGTAATCACATGGTAAGCAATTTTTTACTCTGACTATGTTCACTTAGCATAATACATTTGAGATCTATCCTTTTCTTTTTCTTTCTTTCTTTCTTTTTTTTTTTTTTTTTGCTAGTAATGTGTGCTTTTATTTCCTTCTTATTATTGAGGTGACATTGGCCTATAACATTATGTAAGGGTCATGTATACAACCATATATTTTGATTCTGTGTATACCACACCGAGCTCACCAGCAAAAGTTTTGTTTCCATTTAACACTATACAGCTGACTACCCTTACCCATTTTGCCCTCCCCTAAAGCCTCTTTCCATCTGGTAGCCACTACTCTGTTCTCTGTATCTATGTGTTTATATTTGTTTGGTTTGTTCATTTATCTTGTTTGTTTCACATATGAGTGCAACCATACATTGGTTTTCTCTGTCTGACTTATTTAGCTTAGAATAATACCCTTGAGGTCCATCTATGTTGTCTAGGGTTAACAGCTAGGAGTGGGATTGCTGACTTTAATGGTATGTGCATGCTTAACTTTTCAAGAAGTTATGACCCTATTCCCAGAGTAGTTCTATCATCTTGCATTCCTAGCAACAATGTATGAGTGATCCAGGCTTCAGTTTTCTCTTAATATAATATTAAAATCATCATAATGATTAATCTTATTGCACACTGACTCTATAGCAGTCATTCTGCATGTAGACAATACATACTAGATAGAGAACTGAGTATTTTAGTAAATAACAAATGAATCGATCATGCTGTTTCAATCACTTTCTGCTTTTGATTTTTAACCGTCATTAAAAGTCTGCCATGTTGTTTAGCACTAAATGGCACCACTCACATCCTAGTCTATAAAGTTTTGCCCTAAACTAATTGTTTTTAGGTCTTTAGTGGATATGCACATTGAGCAGAATCATCATGTGGGTATGTTTGCCATTTTCATTACTCATCTCTCATAGTATACTATCAAAGCAAATAAAATAATCAAAAATAATTCCTAAAGCCAATTTTAGAGTCTTTAAAATGTATATGTGAGTATGAATCTTCATAGTAGCACTAATTATTTCCCAAAATGTACTTACTAAAAAAATCAATGACACATGATATTCACATGTTTATTTGAGGAATGTTTTAGGGAGAATATTTGCTAAGGGAGAAGACTGGAATAATATAATTAAATATTTCTCTTTACTTCTTTACTATGTAGAGACTTTATATTAAGGAGAGAGCCAATAGATCATTTTCCAAACTTATTTAATCATGGGGCTCTTAAGGAATTTCATGTAAAATTTTGAACCTGTAACATAAGGAAATTTGAGAGAACCATTAGAAGAAAACTCATAGTAGCATTTATTCCAAGTGGTCAGTTATTACTGGATTCAGTTTCATATTGATCATCTGAGAATGGTATTACAATCTGATGTATAGTATAAAGTATCTGCAGGAATTAAGTAGATTGGTTAGAACATTTTTATAAAGCAAAGATGTTTGTAGATAGCATCAATGCATAACAGAACATAAGCAAATGTCAAAAACAATCTACAGAATCGTTAGTCTCATAGGAGCACTGGTTTTAGTTGACATTTCTATAGACACTTTCTATTTTCTGTAATGTTTCCATAGGCTGACAGGAGATAGCTCTTACTTAGAAAAGCAAGGATTTCTGCCCCCCTGGAGAGTCTGAGGTGTTAAGCCTATTATGTTCAATTCAGGTGGTAGATTTTAAAAAGGACTACAGAGTGCAGCTGTGGGAGGCATTCACTCCACTCTTAAGGCCAAAAGCCTCTGCTGTGGAGAGTGAAATGAAAGAAACATTTTAGATGTCTCCATGGATAACCTAATGCTTTTAACTGTGTATTTCTTCTTTGATGCTCTGGGAATGAAAAAGGGAAAAATGGTTTTACAGGGTTTTGTTTGTTTGTTCCAAATAGAGATTCAATAATATTTGTGCCTGCAGAAATGTATCACTTTGTATCATACATTAGACTTAAGGCTGCATGTCACCCAGTAATTTCAGCATTCCAGAACCCCTGACTTCATAGGTCTATTATCTGTTTTTCTAATTGAATCACAATTTCTGAAATTAGAAGAGACAGAAAAATGGGGTCATAAGAAAAATGACCTCTCTCAAATTTAATTAAAATTGTCACACATTTAACACAAATCGCCTTCCTCTTTCTCTTTCTCTCACAAACACACACACAGAAGTTTATCTAATCAAACGTGTTCTTAGGCAGTTAAGAGTTGTTTCTTATGGCATATAGTACATGATAAAAAAAAAAACTTGATTGTGAAACTGAGCAAAGTTGAATTAACTTGTGGTACAACTCCATCCACTGAAAGTACGTGATAAAATGTGTATTTGAAAATGGTATTGAGGTTCAATTCATAAATTTTGTTTTTGAAGTTGAGGGAACATTGAGACACAACTTCAGTTCTAGCTAATAGCTTTACAGGTCAAAATCAGTGTACAGACCTCTCCCACTGTTCCTACTGTAATATGAAACCCAAGGACTTGCTTCTAATTCTTTCACCTTCTTCCTTTGATTATTTAACACTCCAGCTCCTATAAAAATCAATATCAATAATGAGAAGATATTTAAAAATGAGGAGTGGAAGGAGAAACAGCAATTATAGGGTGCTAAAAATTTGTCTTTCACAGTAGCTAATAGTCTTATTTTTTATCTCTATGAATAACATTCATTATTTAATAATATTCAAAATTTAATTAAAAACTTACAGAAAATATTAACCATTATACATTAGTAGTGTTAATTGCTCAGTCGTGTCCAACTCATTGCGACCCCACAGATTGTAGCCTGCCGGGCTTCTCTGTCCATGGGATTCTCCAGGCAAGAATACTGGAGTGGGTTGCCATTTCCTTCTCCAGAGGATCTTCCCAACTGAGACTGAACCCAGGTCTCCTGCATTGCAGGCAGATTCTTTACCATCTGAGCTAGTCTCTAAGTCATGTCTGACTCTTTGCGACTCCATGGACTGTATATATTAACAGTCCGATATATTAACATATATATATTGGGAAGTCCAATATATTAACATATACTAAAAGTATATTCATAATTAAAATTATAATTAACACTTTGGGAAATGGAGGCAGCAAATTTATCTTTAGTCCCTTGTATTTTCCTTATGTTGAAATATAAAACATGAAGAATATATTTCTCCGTAACACCAATCCTTTGAAAAGAAAATTAAAATAGGTAAACTGTTGGCAAAATCACTCAAGGAATAAGAGAGAGAAGGCACAAATAACCAAATTAGGGATGAATAAAATATTCTCATTCTAATTGAATAGACATTTGAAAAATAAAAGGATATTATATTTGAAACACTTTATGCCATTAAATTTGAAAATTGAGATAAGATGGCAATTTTCGAAAACATAATTTGTAGAAGTTGCCCAAAGAAGAAACATAAAACTGAATAAACCTGATATGTTTAACAGAAGTCAGCAAAGTGCTCTGCTAAAAATTTTAATTTCCAATCACCATATTGCAGATAATCATTGCTATGGAATCCTCTCCTGCTTAATGAGATACAAACAGAAGTTTGGTGAGTCGTGTGTCCTATTGGTTTAGACAAATGTCTCTGATATGTATCCACCCTTATATTATCATAAGGAATAGATTCACTGACTCCTCTGACTATTTTCTGAACTATTCATCTGTCCTTAATTTCCAGCAACCACTGATCTTTTCACTGTATCCAGAGTTTTGCCTTTTTCAGAATGTTAAGTAGTTGGAATAATAGAATATGTAGCTTTCTCAGATTGGTTTCTTTCTCTCAGTAATATGCATCATGGTTCCTCCATCCCATGGACAGAGGAGCCTGGCTGGCTACAGTCCACAGAGTCGCAAAGAGTCAGACATGACAGAGACTAAACAGGGACAACAAAATGTATTTTTATGGCTTAACAACTAATTTCTTTTTACTATTGAATAATATTCCATTATCTGGATGTACCACAGTTTATCCATTCACTAACTGAAAAATGTTTTGATTGATTCTAAGTCTTATCAATTATAAATAAATCTGCTAAAGAGAATGTGAATGCTTTTGTGTGCGGATAGTTTTCAACTTCTTTAGGATAAATATCAAGGAATGTGATTGCTAGATCAGAAGAATATGTTTAGTTTTCTAAGAAACAGCCAAACTGTCTTCCAAAGTGACTGTAGTATTTTGCATTTCTACCGGAAATGAATGACAGCCTTGTTTCACATACTTGTCAGCATTTAAGGGTATCAGTTTTCCAGATTTTAGCTATTCTAATAGGTATGCAGGGATATCTCATTGCTGTTTTGATTCTAATTACCCTGATGACATGATGTGAAGCATCTTTTCATATGCTTATTTGCTATCTGTATGTTTTCTTTAGTGATGTGTCTACTAAGCTCTTTGTCTCATTTTTAATACGGTTTTTTACTTTTTCATTGAGTTTTAAGAGTTCTTTGTATATTTTATACAATAGCCCTTTATCAAATGTGTTGTTTGAAAATATTTCCTCTTGGTCTGTGGCTTGTCTTCATATCTGTCAGCGTCTCTCAGAGAGTAGAAATCAAACTTTTCAGTCCTCTTTTTTATGCATCGTGACAATGGTATTTCTAGGAAGTCATTGCCATGCCTGTCATGTAAATTTCTTCTATGATATCTTCTAGTTTTATAATTTTGTGTTTCACATTTAGGTCTGAGATTGATTTTGAGTTAATTCTTGGTAAGGATGTAATGTCCTTGACTAGCTTCCTTTTGTGTTTGTTTGCTTTTTGCTTTCATTTCACTATCATTTTTTTGTCCATTCATTTAAATTCTTTTGTTGAAGATATTATTCTTGCTGCAAGGTATTGTCTTTGCACCTTTGTCAAAGATCAGGTGACTATATTTTTATGGGTCTACTTGGGGAATCTCTATTTTGTCCCATCAATCTATTTCTTCACTCTTTGGCCAGTACCTTATGTTTTGATTACTATAGCTTTATAATAAATCTTGAAGTTGGGTAGTATCAGTCCTCCAACTTTGTTACTCTCCTTCTATATTAAATTGGATTTAGGGTCTTTGGGCTCTCCATATAAACTTTAGAATCAGTTCGTTGGTATCTATTGTCTTCCCAGGTGGTTCTAGTGGTAAAGAACCCATCTGCTATTGCCAGGACACATGAGATGCATATTCGATCCCTGGGTCTGGAAGATCCCCTGGAGGAGGAAATGGTGACCCACTCTATTATTCTTGCCTGGAAAATCCCATAGACAAAGGAGCCAGAGGGCTACAGTCCTCGGGGTCGCAAACAGTCACACACAATGGAACGACTGAGTACATGTCCAGTGTGGAGTAGCTTTGGTGAGCTGATCTATAAAATAACTTTCTGAGATTTTGATTGGGATTGGGATTCATTGAATATATAGCTCAATTTGGGAAGAACTGACATTTTAAATGAATCTTCTTCTCATTCAAAATCTAATCTTCTATTGAATCTTCTGTCCATAAACATGGAGTATCTCTCCATTTATATAGTTCTTTGATTTTGTTCATCTGAATTTTGTAGGTTTACTCATATAGATATTGTACATATTATGTTAGATTTATACCTAAGTATCTCATTTTGGGGTGCAACTATAATTGGTTTTGTGTTTTAATTTGAAATTCTACCTTTCCATTGCTAGCATATACCAAAGTGATGGATTTAACCTTGTATCTTGCAGCCTTGCTAAAGTTGTTTATTAATGCCAGGAGGTTTGGTTTTTGTTGTTTTCAATTCCTTAGGAAATGGCAACCCACTCCAGCACTCTTGCCTGGAAAATCCCATGGATGGAGGGGCCTGGTGGGCTACAGTTGATGGGGTTGTGAAGAGTTGGACATGACTGAGTGACTTCACTTTCTCTTTTCACTTTCATGCATTGGAGAAGGAAATGGCAACCCACTCCAGTGTTCTTGCCTGGAGAATCCCAGGGATGGGGAGCCTGGTGGGCTGCCATCTATGGGGTCGCACAGAGTAGGACACGACTGAAGTGACTTAGCAGTCATGCCATCCAGGAAGAAAAATAGTTATTTCCCTTTCTTGTTTTATTGCATTAGCTAGAACTTCTAGCATGATGGTGAAAAGTCGTTGTAAGAGGAAACATTATTGCCTGGTATCTGATCTTAATGGGAAAGCTTCAGGTTTTTCACCATTAAATATTATGTTATCTGTAGATGTTTTGTAGCTATTCTTTGTTGAGGAATTTCTTCTCTGTTTATAGTTACCTAGAAGTTTTCTTTTGGGGGGCAGATCATGAATGAGTATTAGATTTTGTTATTTAAAATCCATCTTTTTATACATCTATTGATATGATTGATTATGTGATTTTTCTCCTTTAGCCTGTTGGTTTAATATATTACATAAAGTGATTTTTAAATATTTAGTTAGGCTTAGGTACCTGGGAAAAATCTCACTAAAATCATAGTGCATAACTATTTTTAGACATTGTTGAGTTCGGTTTGTTAATATTTTTGCTGAGGATATTTGTTTCCATAGTCATAGGAAATATTGTTCCATAATTTTTTTTCTTGCAGTATTCCCATCTGGTTTTAGTTATTGGGGTGATGCTAGCGTCATAGAATGAGTTAGGAAGACTTTCATTTGTTTCTATCCTCTGAAAGAGATTGTATAGAACTGGAATAATTTCTTCCTTACATATTTGGTAGAAATCACCAGTAGACACATCTGTGACTGGTGTTATCTCTTATGAAAGTTTATTAATTATGGATCCAGTTTTTAATGGATATAGACCTATTGAAATTCACTATTTCTTCATGCAACTGGCAAGTTATGCCTTTCCAAAAATTGGTCTGTTTGATCTAGATTATCAAATATGTGGGCACTGAGTTGTTCCTAAAATTATTTTATTATCCTTTCAAAGGGTAGAAGATATATAGTGAGGTCCCTCTTTCATTTATGATACTAATTTGTGCCCTGTCCCTTTAAAATCAATTTTGTTGACCTATTTAGAGAGCCATATTTCTATTTTATTGATATTCTCAATTGATTTCCTGCTTTTAATTCCATTTATTTCAGCTCTAATTATTATTACATTTCTTCTGTTTACTTTGCATATAATATGCTCTTCTTTTTTATATACTTCTAAAGTGGACACTTAGATGACTGATTTTAGATTTTTTTTCTGATATACACATTCAATGCTCTAAATTTCCGTCTAACCACTACATTCACTGCATCATATAAATTTTATTAAGTTGGGTTTAATCTTCACTTAGTTCAAAATATTTTAAAATTTATCTCAAAATTTCTTCTTTGACCCATGTGTTATACAAAAGTATATTGTTGACTTTTCCATATATTTTGAGATTTTCCCAGTTATTTTACCGTTATAAATTTTTGGTTTAATTCCATGTGGTCTGGAGTAGACATTGTATGATTTATATTCTTTCAAACTTGGCATTTTATGTCTTATGACCCAGAATGTAGTCTATTGTGGTGACTGTTCCAGGTGAGCTTGGGAAGAATATGCATTCTAGTGTTCTTGAATTAAGTGGTCTGTATATATCCAGTTAATTAATGCTGTTGAGTTCAACTCTGTCCTTCCTGATTTTCTGCTGGATGAATATGTTCATTTCTGACTGAGATATTAAAATTTTCAGCTATGATAGTAGATTTATCTCTTTTTCTTTGCAATCATATTAGTTTTTGCCACAGACATTTTGACTGTCTGTTATTAGGTTCAAGACACAAAATGTCATGTTGGAGAATTAACTTCTTTATAATTATGTATAAATTATGTGTAATTATGTATAATTATATATAAAATTATGTATACCCTTCTCCCCCCACCCTTATAATTGTCCTTGCTTTGAAATTTGCTCTATCTCAAATTACCTTTTTAAAAATTAATGTCAAATTAGTTTATTTTTCTCCTTCAATTTACATTTAATCTATATGTATCTTTATATTTAAGTTGGGTTTCTTATAGACAACATATAGTTGGGTATTGTTTATTGAAACACTCTGATAATTTCTGTATTTTACTGGTATATTTACACCACTTTTATACTATTGACATTTGAAATGATTGCTGATATAGTGCCTTGCTGCTGCTGCTGCTGCTGCTGCTGCTGCTGCTGCTGCTGCTGCTGCTGCTGCTGGTGCTAAATCGCTTCAGTCATGTCCTACTCTGTGCGACCCCATAGACGGCAGCCCACCAGGCTCCCCGATCCCTGGGATTCTCCAGGCAAGAACACTGGGGTGGGTTGCCATTTCCTTCTCCAATGCATGAAAGTGAAAAGTGAAAGTGAAATTGCTCAGTCGTGTCCGACTCCTAGCGACCCCATGGACTGCAGCCTACCAGGCTCCTCCGTCCATGGGATTTTCCAGGTAAGAGTACTGGAGTGGGGTGCCATTGCCTTCTCCGATATAGTGCCTTAGTACCTGCCATATTTGGTTTGTTTTCTATTTATTTCTCTTGTTTTTGTTCCTATTTTTGTCTTCCACTGTTTTTCTGCCTTTGTTGTTTTAACTGAGAATTTTGCATGACTCTATTTTTCTTCTTTTTTAGAACATTGGTCATACTTCATATTTTATATTTTTAGTGGTTTCTCTAGAGTTCACAATATACAGTTATAGCTGATCCAAGTCTACTTTCAAATAATCCTATGCTGCTGCTACTAAATCGCTTCAGTCGTATCCGACTCTGTGCGACCCCATAGATGGCAGCCCACCAGGGTCTGCCCTCCTTGGGATTCTCCAGGCAAGAACACTGGAGTGGGTTGCCATTTCCTTCTCCAATGCATGAGAGTGAAAAGAGAAAGTGAAGTCGCTCAGTCATGTCTGACTCTTAGCGACCCCATGGACTGCAGCCCACCAGGCTCTGCCGTCCCTGGAATTCTCCAGGCAAGAGTCCTGGAGTGGAGTGCCATTGCCTTCTCTTACTATATAGGTAATGTGAGAATATTTTAATAAAATGATCTTAATTCTGCCCTTTTATCTTTACTACCATTTCTGTCATTCATTTCAAGGAACAAGAAAAATCTCAAATAAAGTATCTAAGCTTCCACTTAAAGAAACCAGGAAAAGAACTAATGGAGCCAAAAGTTAGTAGAAGGAAGTAAATAATAAAGATCAGAGCAGAAATAAATAAAATAGAGATTAAAAAGACAATACAAAAGGTCATTAAAACTAAGAGCTGTTTTTGAAAAGATAAACTCAATTGACAAACTATTTGGTAAACTCACAAAGGAAAAAAGAGAAAGGCCTTGATAAATAAAATCAGAAATGAAAGATGAGAAATAACAACAGATACCATTGTTGCATTTCCTTCTCCAGCGGATCATCCCAACCCAGAGATCAAACCCGAGTCTCCTGCATTGCAAGCAGACTACTGTCTGAGTCACCAGGGAAGTTTTTTAACAGATACCACAGAAATACAAAAAATTGTAAGAGAATACAATAAACAACTATTTGTCAACAAATTAGAAAACCTAGAAGAAGTGGAAAAATTCTTAGAAGCATACAATCCTCCAAGGTTGAATCATGAAGAAAGAAACTCTGAATAGACTGATCACTACAATGATCACTATAATAAAGAGAATGAAATGTAATTTAAAAAGCTAATCAAAAATGTAATCAAAATCAATGTAATCAAAAAACTCCCTAAAAGTATAAGGCTAGATGGCTCCACAAATGAAATCTACTAAACATTCAAAGAAGACTTAATTCATACCCCTCTCAAACTATTCCAAAAAATTGCAGACGAGGAATGTTTTCTAATTCATTTTATGTGGCCAACATCACCCTGGTACTAGAAGCAGATAGAGGCAACATTAAAAAAGAAAGAAAGAAAACTACAGGCTAATATTTCTAACAAATATAGGTGCAAAAATCTTCAACAAAATATTAGCAAATAGAGTTCAACAGTACAACAAAACGATCATACACCATGATCAATGGGATTTATGGACAATTAATTTATGACAAACAGTAAGGAACATAGGCTGGAGAAACAATAATCTCTTCAAAAAATGGTAGACCCATGGCTGATTCATGTGAATGTATGGCAAAAACCACCACAATATTGTGAAGTAATTAGCCTCCAATTAAAAAAAATTGTACCGGGAAAACTGGATGGCCACATGCCAAAAATGAAATTAGACCTCTATCTCACACCATACACAAAAAGTTAACTCAAAATGGATTAAAATTTGAATGTAAGACTTGAAACCATCAAACTCCTAGAAGGAAACATAGGCAATATACTCTTTGACATGGTTTAGCAATATCTTTCTAGATTTGATTCCTTAGGCAAGGGAAACAAAAGCAAAAGTAAAGAGATGAGATTACATCAAAGCTTCTGTGCAGTAAAGGAAACAGAGAGACCCCCTACTGAATGGGAGAATATATTTACAAATGATATAACTGCTAAGGGGTTAATATCAAAGTATTATTGACAACTCATACAATTCAACAATAAAAAGCAAACAACCTGAGTTTAAAATGGGCAGAGGGGCTGAATAGACATTTTCCAAAGAAGAAATACAGATGGCCAACAGACACGTCACTACAGAAGTAGAAATTTGTCATACACGTAAAACTTATATAATGTTATAAGTCAATCTTGTCTCAATAATAAAACTTTTATATCTTTTTATAAAAGAATAAGAAAAATCATTAATTGGATATATTTTTAATGGTTACTTCAAAGCCATTTTTGCTAAATCCAATCTATGGGTCACCTCAGAGTTGCTTTTTATTGGCTGCCTTTTAGCCTAACTATGGTAACGTTTTCCCATTTCTTTACATGTCTTGTGATATTCTACTGCATAGTGGAAAATTTGGATAACATGTTGTCAAGTCTTTAGACTTTATATTCTTTTGAAGAATATTTAGATTTGTTTTGGTATTCAATTATTAATTGATCATCTAAATCTGTTTACACTTGACTTTTCATCTTCTTAAGGCTAATCTGAGAAAATCCTTTGTGCTATCCAATTCCTATTTGGCGTAGACTCCTAGCAAGTGGTGGCAGTCTCATCTTTCTTCTATGAAGACAAATGTCGAGTTTGCAGCATCCAAATAAGTTGAGATTTGAAGTAACTCCCATAGAGAAACTTGGAAAATGAAGTCCTAAATCTCTTTTCAACCTCTTCTTACATGCAACTCTGAACCCTTGGAGTTGTATGTAAGGCAGAGTAAAACTGCCATAAGCCCAGCCGGAGAGAGCAGCCCAGAGCCTAAAGATCTGGACCAACATTTTTGCAGCCACTCAGTGATAAGAGAGACACTGGAGTTCAAATCCTGTGGAGAAAAGCATCTCAGCCTTGCCCTGAATGGCCCAGAGAGGCCTGAAATAGAGCAGCCCAAACATACCTAAAGGAATACTTAGCAAGATTATAGTGATTTTCTTGCTCCCTACATGCCAAAAGAAAGATTAACCTTCTTAGGAAGAAGATAATATCTTCTAATATTTTTTAATCCAAATGCTCAACATCTAATAAAATGATGAGTCAGGCTAAAATTCAGGACAAAATTATCAAAAACCCAGAGGAAAATGGTTAGCTGTTGAAACAGATGCAACAGATATTATATTTTCAAACAGAATTTTTTTAAAAAAAATCATTAATATTAATATATCATAGAAATAGGGATTGGAAATTTCAATAGGTTCTTGGAACCCACGAGTAGAAGTTATAAGAACTAGAATTAATGGCTCAGTAGTTAGGTTTATACCATATGACCCAGTAATCCCACTCCTAGGCATATATCCTGAGGAAACCAAAACTGAAAAAGACACATGTACCCCAATGTTCACTGCAGCACTATTTACAATAGCTAGAACATGGGAGAAACCTAGATGTCCATTGATAGATGAAAGAATGAACAAGCTATGACACATATATACAATGGAATACGACTCAGTCATAAAAGGAACACATTTGAATCAGTTCTAATGAGATGGACAAACCTAGAGCCTATTATACACAGTGAAGTGAGTCAGAAAGAGAAATTTACATGTTGTATACTGATGCATATATATGGAATCTAGAAAGATGCTACTGATGAATTAATTTTCAGGGAAGCAATGGAGAAACACACGTAGAGAACACTGGAGGAGTGGAGAAGGGAGAAGGTGAGACTATGGTGAGAGTAACATGAAAATTTACAGTACCGTATGTGAAATAGATAGCCAGTGGGAATTTGCTATAATTCAAACAGGGGCTCTGTGACAGCCCAGAAGGGTGGGGTGGGGAAGGAGATGGGAGGGAGGTTCAAGAGGGATGGGACATGGGTATACCCATGACTGATTCTTGTTGATGTATGACAGAAAACCACAAAACTCTGTAAAACAATCATCCTTCAACTAAAAAAATAAAGTGGTTAAAAAAAAAAAAAAAAGGTTTAGTAGCATATTAGACTCTTCCAAATAGAGGATTCATGAACTGGAAGGCAGGTCAGTAGAAACTATCCATATTAAAATATGCAGAGAAAAAAAAAGAAAATTACTGAAAAGCATAAAAGAAACATGTGAATCATGGTGAAAAGTTCTAGTCTATGTAACCAGTCTCAGAACAAAAGTAGAGAATGACACAAAAGCCATATTTGAAAGCATGCTAGTCAAAATTTATCAGAGATCTAAAACCACTAATTGAAGAAGCTCTACAAATCCCACTGTGCCTATGAACAGATGATGTGATAGATATGGGTGAGTGTACAGAAGGGTCCTACAAATATAGTCAAGGGTCTCTAACCTGTCTAGGTTAGTGGAACTTTCTAAAGAAAATAAGAATATACAGCCAAAATAAAAAATATTGAAACCATATAATTAAATCAACCAGAACTTATTGAGTACCAATGCTGTATATATCATTACTGGTTTTAAAAATCTATTTGAGGGTATGATATACACAGCAAACACAATATTGTGGTTTAAAATTAAGTTTAAGCTTGCATTATGACTTAATAACTGTGCATTGATTTACCAGGAATGAAGAAATGATAGAGATGATAATAAGATATAACTTGACTTAAAAGGATGAACTAGAGTTGCAATTTATGCAAATAATATGTGTCTTATTGATATATGGGTCACAATAAAGCAAATCTTTAATTTTCCCCAGTGGCTCAGATGGTAAAGAATCTGCCTGCAATGCAGGAGATCCAGGTTCGATTCCTTGGTCAGGAAGACTCCCTGGAGAAGGGAATGGCTACCCACTCCAGCAGTCTTGCCAAGAAAACCCCATGGACAGAGGCGCCTGGTGGGCTATACAGTTCATGGAGTTGCAAGACCAGCACTTTCACCTCACTTAATTTTCAAATGGGATTCCACAAATCTCTGGGATTCTTTGGAAATATCTCACCGATATCCTTGCAAGACTGAGGATGAGTATTTGGGTATAATCTAGAAGAATAAATTTAAACTAAAAGAAATATCTTTTATCCCATAATAAAAACAAGAATTTTTGGTAACATACAGTTGATGAGTGAAAAATGTTCTAGGGACAGCAGTAACTCTGGATAAAGAATAATTTGGAATATACTCCATCAATATGATAACTGACTGGGTTCAGAGGAAAAAGATGACCACTGAGAAATTACCATGCTCTGACCACCCAAGGAATTTTAAGAAAACTGATATATACCATTGAAATATTTTTAATTCTGTACTATTTTGTACCTCATTGCCCTTTGCCACAAACCATTAGTTAAAGTCTATTACACACAAGATTATGTTAGTGATGCTTTGGTAATTAAAGGAGAAAGTAAACACATACCCCTTTGGGAGTAAAGTGATATGGAAAGAGTTTAAAAGTTATAAGAAACAATAGGGCAAGTGCAGTTGAGAACTGAGATCTGAGAGTAGGGATTTGAAATAATTATTACTGAACAAAAATGCTATAGCCTGTACCCACAGATCTTCAGGAATTTAGGCAACTTCTAAATTTCCCATAAGAAATGGGATGGGACTATGAAAACGTAGTCAGCTGAAAGGATAGATGCTTTTACAAGGCTGTAGAATGAACATTTAGATTACAGTTATAATTCTAACATTTAGCAGGTTTGTCAGGGTATAATTTTAAGAGGAAAGGACCATTGTCTTCTAGCATATTATATGATTTTGAAATTTCTGGGCTCTTAAAATGTTAAACTACAGTGAAATTGTCTCTACATATCGTTTTTCTGGCCTGGTAAAGGAAGTTAGGCAGGCTTTGATTCTGAGTGGATTTTGTGCCTTGGGTCATCATTTCTGCAAAATTTAGTACATTTTTAGAAGTTACAGAAAAGTTTATAAAGGATCACATTTCCTAATCTTTCATGAATTATAATCTATAAAATTCCTTTTATTTTCATCTGAATTCTGAGTTTCTAAAGAGTAATGCAATTATTTAAAAGATTAATCATCTAAACTGTGAGAATTGTTAACTTTAAATTTCTTGGAATGCAGGAGTGTGTTTATCTCCAACCTCAGTATTTGGAGCAGAGTCTTCTATGTGTTGAATTTATCATCTAATTAGTATAACAATGATACAAAAGAGAGACAGTGAGGCTGTGTGGAGCCTAAAGTTTACTTAATTTGGGAGACCATCTTTATGGAAAGTAATTAAAAATTGCTGGTACAAAATTAAGGAGAGGGATCTGAGAGTCCCTAAGCTGGAGCTTCACTAACTTTACAAGAAGGTGGGAAAAATAAAATGGAAACTGTTAGTCTCTCAGTCATGTCCAGCTGTTTGCCATCCCATAGTCTGTAGACCACTAGGCTCCTCTGTCTATGGAATTCTCCAGGCAAGGATATTGGAGTGGGTATCCCTTCCCTTCTCCAGGGAATCTTCCTGACCCAGAGGTTGAGCCCATGTCTTCTGCATTGCAGGTGGACTGCCTCTGATATAGATATTGATTTTTCTCCCTTAATGTGATTTATATCTTCCTCTTCAATTTTGCTTTACTAATGCTTGTCAGTTGAGCCTTATGCATCATAATGCATTTTAGTTTTTAAATGCAATATTTCTAGGACAGAAGAACAAAAATAAAGAATAATTCTCACACTAAAAGTTATACAAGAGAAACAAGTTTTCAGTAAGATGGATTGCTTATATTTTCAGAGAAGTAATACCTCTAATCAAAAACTAAGGTCCTATATTTAGACTTAAGGTCATCTTTAAAATAGATGCCAAATACTATTCTACACTGGATGTCTGTATTTTAACACATTTCCTCCCTTAAGACCACATGATGGCAACATATCCCCAAAAGACTTAGTTTTGTCTCTAGGTCCCTGTATCCTGGGCAGGCGGGGGATGGGGGGTAGGGGCCGGGGGTGGGGGGGTACTTCTTGGGTAGCTCAGAGGTAAAGAATCTACCTGCCAATGTAGGAGATATAAGAGAATGGGTTGGCTCCCTGGGTTAGAAAGATCCCCTGGAGGAGAGCATGGCAACCCACTTCAGTATTCTTGCCTGGAAAATTCCATGGACAGAGGACCTAGGCGGGCTACAGTCCATGGGGTGACAAGTCAGACATGACTGAACATGCCTATCCAGCTAGTTTCCTTTCTCTCAGATACCAAGCTTACCTGTCAAATAATTTGTCAGCAATTTTGCCCAAGAAGATTTCATTTCTTTTTCACTTTATTTAGTTTATCTATAAAAGATCAAATTTTTACTGTGCAGTGCCAGAGCGACTTCAAGGAGATACCCCACACCTAACGGCAAAGAAGCCCCAGCAAGATGGTAGGAACTGGAGCAGCAGCTGCAAGGTGCTGGAGTGACTTTGAGGAGATACTCCACATCCAGGTGCAAAGGAGAATCCCCAGAAAGATGGTAGGAGGGGAGAAATCACATTTAGAATCAAATGCCATACCCTCCAGAGACACTCAGGGGGCTCAAGCAAACCTTGTGTGCACTAGGACCCAGAGGCTGAGACAGAACTGTGTTTGAGTGTCTCCTGTGGAGGTACAGGTCAACAGTGGACTACTGCAGGGGCAGGGGCTCTGGGTGCAGTAGACCTGGGTATGGCATAAGCCCTTTTGGAGGAGGTCGCCATTAACCCCACCATAGAGCCGCCAGAATTTACGCAGGACTGGAAGCAGACTCTTGGAGGGCACAAACAAAACCTTGTGTATACCAGGACCCAGGAGAAAGGAGCAGTGACCCCACAAGAGACTGACCCAGATTTGCCCATGAGTGTCCAGGACTCTCCAGCTGAGGTGTGGGTTGGCAGTGGCCTGCTGCAGGGTTGGGGGCACGGATTGTAGCAGTACATGCATGGGACCTTTTGAAGGAGGTCACCAAATCACTGCAGATGGTGATTGCAGCCATGAAATTAAAAGATGGTTACTCCTTGGAAGGAAAGTCATGACCAATCTAGACAGCATATTCAAAAGCAGAGACATTACTTTGCCAACAAAGGTCCATCTAGTCAAGGTTATGGTTTTTCCAGTGGTCATGTATGGATGTGAGAGTTGGACTGTGAAGAAAGCTGAGTGACAAAGAATTGATGCTTTTGAACTGTGGTGTTGAAGAAGACTCTTGAGAGTCCCTTGGACTGCAAGGAGATCCAACCAGTCCTTCTAAAGGAGATCAGACCTGAGTGTTCATTGGAAGGACTCATGCTGAAGCTGAAACTCCAATATTTTGGCCACTTCATGTGAAGAGTTGACTCATTGGAAAAGATTCTGCTGCTGGGAGGGGTTGGGGGCAGGAGGAGAAGGGAACGACAAAGGGTGAGATGGCTGGATGGCATCACCGACTCGATCGACATGATTTTGAGTAAACTCCGGGAGTTGGTGATGGACAGGGAGGCCTGGCGTGCTGCAATTCATGGGGTCACAAAGAGTGGGACATGACTGAACAACTGAACTGAACCATTATCTTCATTACCTCCATCATAGTTTGGCCTCAGGTCAAATAACAGGGCGGGAACACAGCCCTCCCCATCAACAGAAACTTGGATTAAAGATTGACTGAGCTTGGTAAAGATTTACTGAGCTTGTTCTGCCCATCAGAACAAGACCCAATTTCCCCCTTAGTCAGTCTCTCCCATCAGGAAGCTTTCATAAGCTTCTTATCCTTCTCTATCAGAGGGCAGACAGACTTAAAACCACAATCACAGAGAACTAACCAATCTGATCACATGGACCACACCCTTGTTTAACAATGACTATGAGCTATGCTGTGTAGGGCCACCCAAGATGGATGGTCATGGTGGAGAGTTCTGACAAAACGTGATCCATTGGAGAAGGTAATGGCAAACCACTGCATTATTCTTGCCTTGAGAAGCCCCTGAACAGTATGAAAAGGCAAAAGATAGGACACTGAAAGATGAACTCCCCAGGTCGATAGGTGTCCAATGTGCTACTGGAGATCAGTGGAAAATTAACTCCAGAAAGAATGAGGAGACAGAGCCAAAGCAAACACAACACCCAGTTGGGGATATGACTGGTGATGGAAGTAAAGTATGATGCTGGAAGGGCAATATTGCATAGGAACCTGGAATGTTAGGCCCATGAATCAAGGCAACTTGGAAGTGGTCAAACAGGAGATGGCAAGAGTGAATGAACATTGACATTTTAGGAATCAGAGAACTAAAATGGACTGGAATGGTTAAATTTAACTCAGATGACCATTATATCTACTACTATAGGCAGGAATCCCTTAGAAGAAATGGAGTAGCCATCATAATCAACAAGAGAGTCCAAAACGCAGTACTTGGATGCAATCTCAAAAATGACAGAGTGATCTCTGTTCATTTCCAAGGCAAACCATTCAATATCACAGTAATCCAAGTCTATGCCCCAACCAGTAACACTGAAGAAGCTGAAGTTGAACGGTTCTATGAAGACCTACAAGACCTTCTAGAACTAACACCCCCAAAAGATGTCCTTTTCATTATAGGGGACTGGAATGCAAAAGTAGGAAATCAAGAAACACCTGGAATAACAGGCAAATTTGGCCTTGGAGTACAAAAATGAAGCAGGGCAAAGGATAATAGAGTTTTGCAAAGAGAACACACTGTTTCCACTGTTTCCTCATCTATTTGCCATGAAGTGATGGGACCAGATACCATGCAGTTGGTTTTCTGATTGTTGAGTTTTAAGCCAACTTTTTCACTCTCTTCTTTCACTTTCATCAAGAGGCTTTCTGCCATAAGTGTGGTGTCATCTGCATATCTGAGGTTATTGATATTTCTCCCAGCAATCTTTATGGTATTATCTCAAATTGTAGAATATATCATTTGTGAAAACCAGAGATGAAAGTAATAATGGTCCTGTCACATTATTCACAATTTTTACTTTTTATTCCAGCATATAGGCTCTGTAGGTCTAGTGACCTTGATTTTGAAAGGGGAATGCCTCCACCAAGAAATATAGCATGAGTCATTTCAGTGTCCTCATGCCAGTGGAGCAGTGGGTGAAAACGGGGGATCACTATTCTGGTGAGGGTGATTAGCCTTGATTATCATGAAGCACTAAGACAGAGCCAGGGAGAAATGTATTTGGACTTCACATTGCTGGGGGAGTGTGTAATTTCCTTGGTTCTGGCTCGCCACAGCAAAAATTTGAAGTGACGGACAAATCTGTGCCACAGCTCTGTCCCATTAGGAAAAACAAAGTATAGTACACCCTTAAGGAGCAGGGGCAGGCCGACCCAAAAGACGAAGAGAAGAGAGACCTCAATCCTTTTAGGCTTCCTGCTTTTATACATTTGTCTCCTGACCCCAAGCATGCCCTAAGAAAATTGGACTACTAGGAGGGCTGTTTGTTTTACCTGAGGTTTTCACTCAGGTCCTTTGTTCTATTTACATGGGCTTTCCCCCTCTTTGTCTTCTAGCTAGCACCATTTTGGACTCCTTTTCCCTATTCTAACTACTTAACAAGATGATCCACTTACATGATTTTCAAAATTCCCATGTTCAGTTGTAACTATAATTGGGTAGGTACAGCAACCACATCCTCCTAAGGGCAGATAATCAGGAACTCAGAACCCTTGGGTTGAATGTTAGTTCAAGCCACCATCTGAGTCACTGTAGGGGGAGGAAAAATAATTTTCCCCTGACCCTTCGAGGTTCTTGAATGAACTTGCTCCTGCCCCCAGTAACAAAAAACAGATTAATGGGAGGAATATAAAAACAACATCAATTATGGACATCTCTATAGGAGCCCCACAGAGGTATGAGACTCAAAGGCACCCAGATAATCCTGAGCTAAGAAAAGGGATGGGGCTTTGGGGCTTCAAAGGGGAGAAGGCAGTTAGTTCATGGGAAGGTGAGAAAGGAAACGCTCCACTCTGACTCTGGCTGGGCTCCATAAGCAGAGATGGTCCTGCCTAGCAGGTAAATCTGTTAGATACTCTGGTAATAGCTCTCGCCCAGCTTTTCTAATGTAAATTTCCTTTTAAAAGTAGATTTCTCTGTAGTAGAAATACAGAGCTTCTTCTGTATTTCTAGTTTCTTTTAAAAAAAGTAATCCTTTCAAAAGAATCCTTATGCCAAAGAAGCATATTTGGGGTTGGCATGTTCAGTTACCCTTCACTAACCTAGACTAGCAGATCTTCCAGCCGAAGGGGAGGGGCACTCTTCAGGAGTGACCATAAAGTATAAAATCATGGAAAATATAAGTGATTTATTGCTAATACAGTACATGCTGTGTTGACTGACATCACAGGGTATGCGCCATGAATATTTATTTGTTCTGCTGTGTGAGTGGTTAGTCGCTCAGTCGTGTCGGACTCTTTGCGACCCCATGGACTGCAGCACGCCAGGCTCCTCTGTCCATGGGGATTCTACAGGCAAGAATACTGGAGTGGGTTGCCATGCCCTCCTCCAGGGGATTTTCCCAATCCAGAAATTGAACCCAGACCTCCTGCTGCAAGCAGATTCTTTATCACCTGAGCCACCAGAGAAGCACCATGCAAAATTTCCATCAACCCCTGCAAGTGTAGCTGTAATGTGTTGCTTTTCTGATTTTCACTCAAAAAAACCCCCACAAAAACTTGTTCTTTTCACATCCCACTGAAGAAGTAAACAAGGTTACTCAGTCTGTTTAAGGAGAGACAGGGAGGGAAAGATTCCAGTTTTCATGGCTGGAATCCATGAATTCCAGTTTTCATGTAGCATGGGCAGGAAAGAAAGGGGTTATCAATATCCCTTGCAGCCTTAGGACCAGTTGCCCCTATCAGTGCTATAGCTTGGCCAACTAATCTTTTCTTGTAAATTTCCCTAGAAACATACACAAGCAGGATCCCAGAGAAACTGGTCTGATGGAGCATACTTAACACAGGAAACAAGTAGGTCTGGATGGCGCAGGGGATGGCTTGCGGTGGATGCTGTTGATACCCCACTTAGATGCCCATTCTCCAACTGCCTTAATTGTAAGCTATTAATGTTTCTCAGCTGCCACTTTGGAGAAGGCAATGGCACCCCACTCCAGCACTCTTGCCTGGAAAATCCCATGGATGGAGGAGCCTGGTGGGCTGCAGTCCATGGGGTTGCTAAGAGTCGGACACGACTGAGCGACTTCACTTTCACTTCTCACTTTCATGCACTGGAGAAGGAAATGGCAACCCACCCCAGTGTTACTTGCCTGAAGAATCCCAGGGACTGGGAAGCCTGGTGGGCTTCCTATGGGGTCTCACAGAGTTGGACACAACTGAAGCAACTTAGCAGCAGCAGCAGCAGCAACAGCTGCCACTTTCTCTGAAGCTAGGAATGACCACCGCTTCCCCATGTCCTCATGAGGAGGTAGACCTAAGCCAATGACTGTCTGACAACAAAATATAAAAGGTTAGCCCTTGGGACCCAAGTGAAAGTGGTGTCCGACTCTTTGCCACCCCATAGATTATGGAAATTCCATGGAATTCCCCAGGCCTGAATACTGGAGTGGGTAGCCTTTCCCTTCTCCAGGGGATATTCCTGACCCAGGAATCAAACCGAGGCCTATTGCATTACAGGCAGGTATTTTACCAACTGAGATATCAGATACCAACCCAGCCTCAAAGGTGAACTAGTTACCCTTTGAAGGTGAGGATTAAAGCCTAATCCTTCATCGTTGCAGAGACAACTGTGAGTTTTGGTTCCAGAATTTTCCTGTGGAACTAAACTGATATTAGTCTCTGCTGCGATGAAGGATTAGGTTTTAATCCTCACCTTCCCCTGCTTCCCTCACTCCTCCTGAGGCACTGTCTTCTAATGAATTGCTTGAATTTCTCTGACTCTGCTTAATTAGTGACTTTGGTGCATTGTGTACATTGAAAGAAAAAGGTATGCTTGTCCTTAGTTCCATCATCATATTTTATTTATGCTCTATGGTTTCTTTTTGTTGTTATATTTTTCACTATATTGTCCATTTGCTTTATTCTGATGTGTGCGCTCTGATAATCTGGAAGACTGGGTTTTTGTTGTGATGAATGTTCAAGTGTGGGTGTTTGCACTTAATCCTCCATTTTGTTAAACAGAATCCATAAACAGTGACAAAATTAGAATATTTCTTCTTTCTCACATCCTTTCAATTTTATTGTTCCACAGTCTTCATTTTTATTTGTTGTGGTCAGTCCTATAGTTAATTAAATCTGTGTTTACAGCCAGGGTTATTCCTATATTTTCTGGCTGACTTCAGTTCTTTCACTAGTAGTTTCTTCGTGAAGGGCTTATGGAAATTAGATATCTTGAGCTTTTGCAGATTACAGGTGTTTTTTTTTTTCTTTCCATTATATTTGGATAAGTGAATATAAAATTGGGTGTTTTGTTTTGCAATAAATATTTTTATTCCACTTATTTTGAATGTATCTCTTTGTCATTGGTATGAGACCTTTTCAGAGTACAAACATGTAAAGTGCTCATCTTTCCTTATATTGTAAAAAGGTCAGCCATATTTCACAAATTTCAATATATTGTATTGTTATTTCTATTGTTTGAAATATTTTATTTTCATTTTAATTTATTTTCTGCCCCATATTATTTAGAAGTATTTTGCACTGTTTCCAAATATGGGGGAGGAGGTGGGTTCAAGATATATGCTACTGTTTTCCAATGTAATTCCACTATAGTCAGAAAAACTCTGTATGGTTTCCATGATTACTTGTTGAAATAAGAAGTGGGTCTTTTTTTATGGTCTACATGGGCCATCTTGGTGAATTTACTATATGCACTCAAAAAATCAATTTTGTAGTTATCAGGTGTGGTATTTTATAACTATTGACAACAGACTGGTTCCAAATAGGAAAAGGAGTACGTCAAGGCTGTATATTGTCACCCTGCTTATTTAACTTCTATGCAGAGTACATCATGAGAAACGCTGGACTGGAAGAAACACAAGCTGGAATCAAGATTGCCACGAGAAACATCAATAACCTCAGATATGCAGATGCCACCACCATTATGGCAGAAAGTGAAGAGGACCTAAAAAGCCTCTTGATGAAAGTGAAAGAGGAGAGTGAAAAAGTTGGCTTAAAGCTCAACATTCAGAAAACGAAGATCATGGCATCTGGTCCCATCACTTCATGGGAAATAGATGGGGAAACAGTAGAAACAGTGTCAGACTTTATTTTTTTTTGGCTCCAAAATCACTGCAGATGGTGACTGCAGCCATGAAATTAAAAAACACTTACTCCTTGGAAGAAAAGTTATGACCAACCTAGATAGCATATTGAAAAACAGAGACATTACTTTGCCGACTAAGGTCCGTCTAGTCAAGGCTATGGTTTTTCCTGTGGTCATGTATGGATGTGAGAGTTGGACTGTGAACAAGGCTGAGCGCCGAAGAATTGATGTGTTTGAACTGTGGTTTTGGAGAAGACTCTTGAGAGTCCCTTGGACTGCAAGGAGATTCAACCAGTCCATTCTGAAGGAGATCAGCCCTGGGATTTCTTTGGAAGGAATGATGCTGAAGCTGAAACTCCAGTACTTTGGCCACCTCATGCGAAGAGTTGACTCACTGGAAAAGACTCTGATGCTGGGAGGGATTGAGGGCAGGAGTAGAAGGGGACAACCCAGGATGAGATGGCTGGATGGCATCACGGACTCAGTGGATGTGAGTCTGAGTGAACTCAGGGAGATGGTGATGGACAGGGAGGCCTGATGTGCTGCGATTCATGGGGTTGCAAAGAGTCAGACATGACTGAGCGACTGAACTGAACTGAACTGAACTGCAGTACCTAGCAGAGTGCCCAAAGAAGTAAACACTGTCTGTAGAATCTCTTATCATGTGTGGAAAATGGGAACTGCAGGCACGATTAATTTAAGAACTTTTCAATGGGGAAATAATCTGGATTTCCTATAGGACCCAACGGAATTCCAAGGGCCTTCATAGGAGGGAAGGAGTAAGGTCAAACAGGAAAATAAGGCAATCTGATGACCAAGTTAGAGAGGAGTCTAAGCTGCTGACTTTGAAGATGCTGGGAGGGGCCACAAACTAAGGCTAGAGAAACCTCTAGAAACCTGAAAGGTTTGTAAGAAAACGAATTCTCTCCCAGAGCCTCTAGAGGAATGCAGCCTTGCTAACACCCTGGTTTTGACCCATTAAAGCCCATTTTGGACTTTTGATCTCCTAAATGGTAAGATAACAAATTGTTTTAAGCCATTAAATAATTTGGAAAGTTGCTACAGAAGTAATAGGAAGCTAACAACATATAGATCAGGGTGATTCATGATATTGTTTAGATCATCTGTGTTACACTGAGTTTTTGTCTAGTTGTCTTTCCAGTTGCTTAGAGAGGAATCAGGTTCTAGAATTGTCTTCATTCCTTTAATCCTGATTTTTTGCTTTGTCTAAATTGAGGTCCTCTTTTTAGATGCATACACGTTTATGGCTGGATTTCCACTACAACCTAAGTCTAGAGAAGCAGCTCACCTCTCAGTTAAGTTCTTTTATGTATATTTGGATCTCCCCTTTTCTGTGCATGTTTCTGGGATCAGCCAGAGATTTGTAGAGAGTTTATCAACAGAATTTGGGGCTTCTACCCATTGGCTATCTCCTTTCCAGGATTCCCACCTTTATTTCTAATACCAGTGGTTGCTCTGAAAGCTATCCTCTTTTTCACCATATGGACTGGAAACTTCATATAAAGGTAATTCACTTGTGCTGTCTTCTGCCTGCCTCTGCATGCATGCTCAGTTGTTCAGTCGTGTCTGACTCTTTGGCACCCCATGGACTGTAGCCTGCCAGGCACTTCTGTCCATGTGCCGGGGTCCAGCCACGGTGGATCCAGGGTGATTCGAAGGTGGGGACGGAGTTGGCATCTTTGGAAAAATACATATTTAATCACAGATATAGAGAGATTAGAAATGGATAATGTAGTAGGAAGATTAGTGGAGAAAAAGTGGCTGAATAACTTGGATTACGTGGAATAGCATCCATGCTCCAGATGGGAATTCAGCCAGAAAAACAGGAGCAAGAAAGAAGCGACATGGGGGAATCAATCTTTCCGGAAACTGATCCGATTTCTTTATTTTGGGGTTTTCTTATATACCTTTTGTTACACATAGGGATGAATACAGAGTCACGCAGGAGTCAGCAGTCCTGACCTTATCAAAATCAGGTGCTTCATATAAATGTATATAAAAAAAGGTCTTAGGGATATTACATCATCTTCTGGCCATGAGTGAGACCTGCTGACATTTTATGATCCTTTCTTTCTGATAACCAAAAAACTTATTTTTTCCAAGGGTGTTTTTTCTTAAACCAGGCACCACCCTCCAAATAAAGTTACATTCCTATAGGGTGAGGGTGTAGTGAGTTACAATCAAGAAAGGAATTTATTTAACCCAAGGTTAACATGATTAATCTTAAAGGTTAATACTTATTTCTCCTATATGCTTAAAGGTTAATACTTATTTCTTCCTATATGCTAGTTATATTCATTATAAGGGTAGGGAACATGGAGGTTTAGCAGCAAACATCAGCCCAACAAGTGAAAATCCTTTCACCAATGCTCCCCTTAAGATCTATTTAGTCTTAGGATATGATAAAGTTACATTTTTACATAACAAGGACACAGTGATTTATAACAAAGCACAGTGATCTATTACAAAAGAGAAAATCCATTAACTCAAAAAAGTCTAGTATTGCTAACATCAAACTACTATATTTCCTTTGCTATATTCCAAATACATTGAGTAATATATTCCCAGGTGCCTAAGGATATGGAGGCCTGGCGGCAATCATTGACTCAACAAGAAGAAAAAGCCCTATGCTCATTAAGACTCTCAAAATACTCCAAAACTCTCTGTGCGGTTTATGGTTAAGAGGTAGTAAACAATCATGTGCTAGTGGCAGGAGTATGGATAATCCTGTCACACAAGCCAGTCTGTCAGTAGAGAGGTTTGACCTGAGACATCCTTGTCCCACCCAGAGCAGGGAATCAGCAGCAATTATTGACACAACAAATGAAGAACCCTTCATCAATATAATTCCTAACCAACACACTATACTAATAATTTCTAACTCCCCAAAAGAATTTGCCGTTAGTAAGTCTAAAACATCTCATGCCTCTCAGATTGGGAGGCTGTAAACAATCACATGTGGCCGGACGAACCTATACAGGCGGGCTAGATAACCTTCAGAGGAGTCCTTAAGCTGAAACACTTTTGTCACGCCCAAGAATTTTTATTGCCTTGGAGCTGCACGTTTACTCCTTCTCCGAGAGAAACGGTTATGGGGGAGAGCCCCCCGTAAAGTCAGAGGTGTAGGTGAGAGCATAAAACAGACTCTGGTTTTGGGGTTAGATGCTCGGGAACAGGGGGTTTCCTGAGGCTTGATCACGCCTTTGCGTATGCCAAGCCTCCTTCCTCATGACCTTTGCCATGGGCGGAGTTCCTCACGCTGGCCCCCGGCATCCATGGAATTTTCCATGCAAGAATACTGGAGTGGGTTGCTGAGAATTTCCTGAGGATTTGCATAAAAAAAAAAATTTTTGTCTATTTTACAAGCTTTGACTCCCCTCCAGAATCTATTAATGAAATCTAATCTCAGGAGTGATAGCCCACCACATAACACACTCAAGGAGAGATTGTATGGGGTGTGTACACCAGGGGGTGGAAATATCACGTAGGGGCATCTCAGATTTCTGCCTACCACTAATTGCTATACAAAAAGTGAAGTCAACCTCTTGAATTTTATTATATGTATACCACTCCATTATCAAGAACAAATCACAGGCTTCATTTCTCTTTCTCCATGTTATCTAAGATAATGTGACATTTATATGTCCCTACTCTTAGCATCCAGGAGGGCTACAGTCAGTAGAGTTGCATAGAATCAGACATGACTGAAGCGGCTTAGCAAGCATGCACTCTTAGGAGAGAAAACCAAAAATTGTGCTGTGATTATTATATTCATTTCACAGGTATCTCACATTTTAGGGGTCATGGTATTTTATTCTTGAGTTTTCTACAGTTTTTGCTTCTTTCTCTCCCCTGCCTCAACCCCAGCCACAGACCCCTCACTGCCTTTCTGTTTTATTGCCCTTTCCTCTTGTTTTCTTCTCTTGTGAATATTTATAATACTTAGACCTGTAAAGGAAGCTTAAGGGTTTAGTGTTCTTTAAAGTTAAATTGAGTTCATTTTATACAACTGCAGGCATAAATTTGATTCCAAGGATTTCCATGGATTTCTAAGTTCTTTGGAAAAAATTTACTGTGATCTCTAGCTGGAGGCATTCTAAAATTATTTACAACTATTTCCATAATTATCCTTAAGCTTTGAGAAAGCTGCCTACAATTTATACTGTTCTTCTTAGGAATGTTTTTCAAAAGACTTAGCACACTGTAGCTTTCATGTAGCTTTGGGGGTGTTTACAATGCCGTATTATTGCTCAGGGATCAGCTTGGTGGTACCCAACCACACAGGACATAAATCCTCTTTAAGACTGTTTGCTTGTCTATTTAGAAACCTTTAAAGCTATTGTTCCAAACTAATTTTAGAAGATTAAAAACCTGATAAAGTTTTTAAACCTTAGTCAATTTACAATTCCATCAACAGGAAATAAGATATGAAATAATTTGTGTGTTTTTTTAACATAAAAATTCTTTTGCTATACCTACTAAGGCATTTGATAAGGAAAAACAATCCAAATTAGTACAGGAATGGAAGCCCTGACTTTTACAGCTGTGAACATTGCTTTTGTCAACTGACAAGACTAAAGCAATTTAGTAAGGACTCATATCCTTTATTCAATGTAAAATCCATGAATTGGGGAACACACTACCTTACAAGCAATGGAGCACCCTTCTTAAAGGGTCTCAAGCAAGAGCAAGTTTTAGACTGTTACAAGAGGCAACTTAGGGCATAATTGACTAGAGGGTCAGGGATTTACTTATAAGGCTAATAGATCTTACTGTCTAAAGGTCAGGTAAGCTAGCTAAAGCTGAATTGGAGGATTGTGCATGTTAGCTTTTCTTGACAAGTGCTTTCTGTAGTAAGTGGAGACTGACAGGTTTAGATTTCTGACCTGGGCTAACCTCCATTTGGTGGATTCTGATATGTAAATTAAGTTTCTCACTGATACAGGTGACAATTTTTAGATGAGAAAACAGGTTGTGAAACAAAGTAGGGAACTGCAGATCCAGAACTAAGCAGATGCAAAGGGTTCCCCAATGTCTCAGCAGTAAATAATCCACCTGCTACCCAGGAGATTCAGGTTCAGTCCCTGGGTCGGGAAGATCCCCTGGAGGAGGGCATGGCAACCCACTCCAGTATTCTTGCTGGGAAAATCTCAGGGACAGAGGAGCCTGGTGGGCTACAGTCTATGGGGTCACAGAGAGTAGGTCATGACTGAAATGACTGAGCACAGCACAAGGGGTCTACTCCCAATTCAACTTCTTTCCTCAAAATATATTTATGGTTATATAGAAATCACTTTTTATAAACTGAATTGCTAAAAACCACAAGGCTTTTAAAAAACTCATCCTGTTGTAAATTAAATAACCACTCTAATTCATAATTAGATTTATGGAAAGTAAAACATAACGATTGCATACTACCATTGTTTCTTCAGATGTTTCAACTTGGAAAATATGAGCTGCAAAATTAAGTGGACAAATGTACTTTACTTCTGTTTGAGCTATAACCTTTCTACCCTCTAGGATTTTCCCCCAATATCAGTTCCTTTATATTCTGATGCAGTGAGCCTTTCTTGGAAGCACTGGTTGATTTGTACTCTTTCTGACATGATTTATAAACAATTGATGTTTAATTGCTTTCCAAGAGCATTCAGCTGGGGTCGCTTAGAGCTGACCTTTCTAATGGGGCACTGAGGTGGAGAGATGGAGGGGGTGATCCTTATCGCTACTCTCCTAAGGCATGACTTAAATTTCTAACTAGGTTTTTGGCTTGTTTCTTCCTTTCTTTGCCTAGCCTAATTTTGAAACATCTGTAAAATGGTGGGCAAATACCCTAAGATATGCACAAAGTATTTGAATAGTCTCAAAAACATTTAAGCTCTTCAGAGATTGGATTCTTTTCCTACCACAATAAGCACTCAGAACATGTGTTGAAAATCATGTGTATGTAGTTGAACTATTTCTGTAAAATTAATTTTTGAGGGTGTGGTGTCTTGGTTAAAGGAAAGTATATGACCTCAGAGCAACCATTCAAATTTCTACTTGGCTCCTTACCAGTTTTTTGTGTCCTTGGATAAATTATACCGTTTGACATTTTTCCTTAAATAAAAAGAGATGATAAATGTAGTTACCGAATTTGGTTGTATTAACAAGGAAACTATGTAAAATATCTGAAATATAGAAGATTATTTTTAAAAAATTATAGGTGATTTTATAAACAGCATTTCCTTTTGGATATCATATATTCTAATTTTAAAAAATAATTTATGGATTAATGATTTTATTAAATTGTTTTAACTATTCAATTTTTATTTTTCTTCCATACTTAAGGATGACAAACTAATTTCTAATTAATAGTAGTCATTCATTTGCCTAAAATAGCTGGAGAGTACAGCACTTTGAATATAGTTTTCTGTCTATAACAATAAATCCACTTGTCCAATTTTCAAGTTAAGATTTTGTCATAATTCTTATTTTCTGTTCTTTCCAATCTATACGTGATATCTTATATCAAGAGTGAAATTTTAAAGAGTGAATGTGGTGAGGACAATTACAGATGTTTGACAAAGATATAACCAAAGAATCAATAGCCTCTTTTATTAATATAAGCATAGATATTCCACAAAAGAATTCCTCTGTTTGGAGGAACAATAATGCATCTGAGAAGTATGAAGAGGGTATTTTTTCCTTAATGCAGGATGTTTTGATGGAGACATTGTATCTATTGGAATAAAAACAGAAGACAGGGATGAAAGTTTAAAGGTCAATAAGAATTTTAAACTAAAGAATTAGACCTAGGCATTATTACCATTGAGTTTGAAAGATGAATATAAATTTCGTCTCGATAAAAAGAAGTTGAATGAACATGAATGTTTTAAATGGGTATGATCCTAAACTTCAAGTGTGTTTATTTTTAAATTATAGTCTGGTTAAACTATAAGGATATATTTTTAAGCCTTCTCTTCTGGCTCTATCAAAATAACAGAATGGGTGACTTAAACAACAGATTTTTATTTCTCAGTTCTAAAAGTGGAGAAGACCAAGAATATGATGGCTTCAGATTTGGTTCTTGTTGAGGAACCTCTTCCTGGCATACAGACTACCACCTTCTAAATGTGTCTCCATATGATGGCAAAAGACCAAGGATATCCTTCCTTGTGACCTCATATGAAGCTAATTAATTCCCAAAGGCCCCCCTTCAAATACATCATGTTGAGAGTTGGGGCTTCGATATGAATTTTGGGAGAACATGAAAATTTCATCCACAATGTGTATAAAGGCATGGTAGACTCGTTACCTGTGTAACTTGACAGGCACCAAGTTATGTAGACAAAGTGATATTTGTACACAGTCATACAAAGATGAAGAAGAATCAAAGGTTTGTAATGTAAGGTAAATTTTATCAGGTATGAGATAAATTGTGAATTTTGAGTTGAGATAATAGCCAAAAATATCTGAAGTGTTAGTTGCAATTCTATAATCCCTGCTGTTAATGGAACTTCTGTAATATTTTTCCTACCAAAACGTTGTTGTAGTGGTTGTTGTTCAGCTGCTAGGTCGTGTCCGACTGCTTGTGACCCCATGGACTGCAACGTGCCAGGGTCCTCTGTGCTCCAATCTCCTGGAGTTTGCTACAATTCATAGCTATTGAATCAATGATGGTATCTAACCTCTGCTACCCCATTCTCCTGCTTCAATATTTCTCAGCATCAGGGTCTTTTCCAATGCATTGGTTCATCACATTAGGTGGCCTAAGTATTGGAGCTTCAGCTTCAGCTTCAGCATCAGTCCTTCCAGTGACTATTCAGAGTTTATTTCCTGTAGGATTGACTGGTTTGATATCTTTGCTGTCCAAGGGACTCTTAAGAGTCTTCTCCAGTGCCACAGTTTGAAAGCATCAATTCCTCAGTGGTTCAACCTTCTTTATGGTCCAACTCTCACATCTGTACATGACTACTGGAACCATAGCTTTGACTAGACAGACCTTTGTTGGCAAAGTGATGTCTCTGCTTTTTAAAACACTGTCTAGGTTTGTCAAAGCTTTCCTTCCAAGAAGCAATTGCCTTTTAATTTCATGGCAGCAATCACTGTTTGCAGTAATTTTGGAGTGCAAGAAAATAAAACCTGTCAGTTTCCACTCTTTTCCCTTCTATTTGCTATGAAGTATGAGACCAAATGCCTTGATCTTAGTTTTCTGAATGTTTAGTTTTAAACACTTTCCTCTTTGTTCTCATCAAGAGACTCTGTAGTTCTTTACTTTCTGCCATTAGAGTCATTCCTCTGCCTTTTCTAAACCCAGTTTGTACATCTAGATGTTCTCAGTTCACATATTTGTATTATGTTACTGCCTCTGAGCTTACTCCAGGAAGGGCTGTGGACCAGCAGTTCAGCAGGGGCCTATTCCCTGATGGAGGTGAAGGCAACTCTTCAACCACCTCATATTAAGCCAACTGAGTGAGGTTTCAAATGATCATCCCCCCCTGTTTAGTGGCCTGGAGGTTAGTGTCCTCAGTGGGGCCTGGCTTAGGGAAGAAGTGGTAAAATACACAACATCCAAGGACATAGAGATTACAAATGTGTAACAATTAGGACTAACCCCGATTCATTCATTTCTTTTACTGGTTTCAGAATACTTGAGTATTTTTTTTTTTTTTCATTTACATTTTCTAAAGACTCTGATGCTGGGAGGGATTGGGGGCAGGAGGAGAAGGGGATGACCCAGGATGAGATGGCTGGATGGCATCACGGACTCGATGGACGTGAGTCTGAGTGAACTCCGGGAGACGGTGATGGACAGGGAGGCCTGGCGTGCTGCGATTCACGGGGTCGCAAAGAGTCGGACACGACTGAGCAACTGAACTGAACTGAACTGAATCAGGATGAGGAGAGAATTAGGATAAATATATAAATATGAAAAACTATGGCTTTAAAAATTGGTTTCTCTGTTTCTGAATAATTTTACTCAGAAAAGAATTTCTTCTAATGTGACACACATAGTTCCTTAAAAAAAATAATGGGATGCCTGTCAAACTGCAAACCTTTCTCTCTTGGTTGGAATTTAGCGTAGAGTGCTATGCCCTTTGCTCATCTCCTCCAAGGAGAAATATATTTAGAGGAGTACTTTTTTGTTTTAACTTTGAACTTGATGAAATGTGTCTTTAAAATAAAAAGCCAAAAAACATTCCTAGAGTGTGGTAAAAATCAGTGTATGCTAGAAAGTAGATTTTGGGAAGTGTACAGTTTATTCTGTGGTAATATTCACTATTCTGTAAATCTTGGCCATTTACTCAGGCAATGTTATGCATGCTATCTACTGTGGGCGTCTGAAGAATGTTCTGTGTTATATGCCAAATAATCTCATTTTGATTCCACTTAAGTTATGCTTGGGATTACCCTAAACCAGTAGAAGAACAGAGAATTGTAAGGATAATCCTAGAAATATTTATTAAGGATTGTAAGAAATATATATCCTCAAGTTTATGAAGAAACATCACAGTATCTTGGATATTTGAAACATAACAGGTCATGGGATGAAACCAGTAAAATATTTTCATTGTGTGCTCTGTAATGTCCTCATCTCTGCATTTTCTAGAAGTACATCTTAGACTAAGGCCATCTTATATTAAATGAGCTAAATTATAGTAAGTACTTAGCTCGGTAATTGGTCTATAGTTGGCAGTCAATAAACGTCATTTTTCTTCTCTGACATGTATGTAACGTGGTCCGCTCATCTGTTTATTTAAATATGTAATATAAATATATATTTGCAACTTTGAAGACATGGAATAAATTTTAAAGTAACAATTTCAACAAATAACAATAAACAGCTCTAAGAACATGCACGTTAAAATATAAGACATCAAAATGAGGCAGCCAATCAGTTAAAAAGAAAAGCTCAACAGCAATTAAATATGAGAATATTCTTTAAAGACTCAAACAGTAACAATTTCCAAAGGAAATTTAATGTGATTTTAAAGACAATACTGATATTGGGCCCAGAATTCCCTCATACGAAGGGAAAGCTCAATAGATAATGATTCAAGTGGCTAGCTTCAAACTTGCTGCTGAAACATGGTTCCTGATGGACTAGAGGGTCTTCTGAAAATAAAGGCAAGTCACTTTTCACACAAGCAGGAAACTACAGGGGTAGCTAGTGAATCGTAATATAACGAACATATTCTTGTTAATGCTTGTCCCATGCAAGAGAGCAATATAGGCATAAATGTTTCTTTCTATTGCCTATGCTTTTCACAACAATCTGAGAGGTGAGTTCAGCTTACCCATGTATAGATATTTTCCTATCTATTCATTATTTGAACACTAATGCCACAAATTACACTTTAAATTTGTAAAATATTACCTACCAATTCTATCTTTTGATACCATAAAATTACTTTTTAATATCTAATACTTTCAAAAACAGCTTGCAACAACCTTCAAAAACTAGTTTCAAGCTCAACATTCACTTTACGAAACCATGCATCCTTCACAGCATGATGTGTTCACTCAGCCCTAAACACCCCCGAAGTGCTAGAGGGGGAAGCATGTATTTGAAGGGTGAAACACAATGCATCCATCACAATTCTCTTCTGTGGATGACAGGAGAGACTGGGAGCCTCCAGGGCTCATGTGCGGTGACTATTGCTTTTCCCTTAAAAAGGAATTTTTAAGCAAGGTTTCAGGGCAAAAAACAAACATGCAAAAGTCTGTTCCATTTCTTTATACCGTCAGTAGTTAAAATGAAATATTCTTTTAAAAGATAAAAATGCCATTATCTCAACAAACATCAAGTATCTAAGAATAAATCAATCACACAAAAAATCTGCAAAATCTTTCTGAGGAATACATACTGGATATAACAATGTATTAGAGAATATGTATAGATTTTCATGTAATCTCAATCATAATCTGTGAAAAAATAGTTTTTATTTCAGGCTTTATCATTTTAAAAAGAGGTGGGAGTACTTTTTGCAGTGGCCCAGGAATCCTAAAGCTTCTGTCAAATAAAAGCTCTTGCTCTGTATCACAAAAGGGATTTTTAGAGTAACAAGCTTGGCTTCTGAGTAGTCATCAGTTGTCAGCGAAAGTCTGGGGAGGAAGTCTGCAGGGTGTATAACCCTTTTCTGATTGGTTGGCGTGAGGCAGCAGGGTGGCGTTCCAGAAAACTCAATCGTCAGCCTGCTTTTAACCAGTCTAGGGTCCACGTGCTTGTGCACAGCCTGAAGTTACCATATTCCACCTGAGTAGGGGCGTTAGTGCCTGTAGAAGAGCTCAGAGCTATCTATATCCCTTCAGGGTGTCCACTTCAAAAAGATGCATAATGTGAGAGTGGCAAGTTAAGTTTTATTTGGGGCAAAATGAGCACTGCAGCTGGGGAGACAGCACCTCAGATACCTCTGAGAAACTGCTCCAAAGAGGTAGTTAGGGGAAGGTCAATATATATGATTTTGGTGAAAGAGGAGTTCAGTGCAATCAAGTGTTTATTGTACAAAAGGTTCTCTATTAGTCATGAGGAGCTGATGTCACCATGAAGAGATTTAGTGCTTTTCTAGATATGAGGAGATGCAACAATTGTGATAGCATCACCAACTTAATGGCCATGAATTCACACAAACTCCAGGAGATAGTGAAGGATGGGGAAGCCTGGCACGCTGCAGTCCATGGGGTCGCAAAGAGTCGGACATGACTTAACGACTGAACAGCCCCAAGAATTGAGATCATGAAATCAGTTCCTGAAAATATCTGTCTAAAGATCTGTTTCACCAGTTTTCCTGGAGCAGAGTGCCTCACTCTCCACCTTGAACTCCCTCCAGGGTGTGTCAAAGGTCAACAGCTGCAGGGGCACAGAGGCAGATGGCAAATGCCCTTGGCAAGTAGCAATTTGTAGTTGGCAAGGGGGGAGCGGGACCCTGCCCCATTGACTGACTTTCATTTGTTTTTGGATTCCCTCACTCCTCAAATTAGTAACTATTTGATTCTGCCCTTTAGAACTCAGGGAAGGTCTAGGAGGCTGAAACCTTACCCCGCAAGCAAGAAATGGGAGACATGAAAAGGCTTTACACCTGGGAGGGCCCCACAGGGTTCTGCTCAGTTTCCATTTCCCCTTTTCTTTGTTACTTCTCAATCTTGAGGGGAACAGGTGTTGGACAAGAAAGGGGCTAACATTCTGAATAGAAAGGTTAATCATAAATTTGACAGAGGAAGTAAGTTTTAAGGGGACTTGGTTTCAGAGGAAATTGTAATTGAAAGGAGTGAAGAATTATAGACCAACGGTGGACTATTCCTCAGCATTAACAGTGGCATCTCTGAGGGAAAAGGAAGGGAGGATGCAATACAGAAACAACTGAGGTAGTTAGTGAGATATATTAACTTGGCAATAAAAAAGGATGATAGAGAATATTCTGCTCTCATTTCTCCACCTGTCCAGCTGGAAACATCTTTTATGTAAGAGCATATGGGTAATTTTCACCCTTAAATGCATTAAAGTGCTTCAAAACAAATACTCTGTTCTTAATGGTATGTTTAATATCTTGGAAAAAGAAAACTCAACCTAATAACCCATTTGTTCGTCTAATATTCTAAAGTGACTCAACTGATAGATGTTTTGAACTATAAGCAAAATTAGCTCTCTGGCAATAAAGTAGATAGCATATTAAAAAGCAGAGACATTACTTTGCCAACAAAGATCCGTCTAGTCAAGGCTATGATTTTTCCAGTGGTCATGTATGGATGTGAGAGTTGGACTGTGAAGAAAGCTGAGCCCCGAAGAATTGATGCTTTTGAACTGTGGTGTTGGAGAAGACTCTTGAGAGTCCCTTGGACTGCAAGGAGATCCAAACAGTCCATTCTAAAGATCAGTCCTGGGATTTCTTTGGAAAGAATGATGCTAAAGCTGAAGCTAAAGTACTTTGGCCACCTCATGCGAAGAGTTGACTCATTGGAAAAGACTCTGATGCTGGGAGGGATTGGGGGCAGGAGGAAGAGGGGATGACAGAGGATGAGATGGCTGGATGGCATCACTGACTCGATGGACGTGAGTTGAGTGAACTCCGGGAGTTGGTGATGGACAGGGAGGCCTGGTGTGCTGCAATTCATGGGGTCGCAAAGAGTGAGACACGACTGAGCGATTGAACTGAACTGAATAAAGTAGAACTAGTTAATTCATAAGAGAGCTATGTCTTAATAAAATTCTGATTTAGGAAATTTGAGATTGTTTAAAAATAATTATAATTTATATAAGTTTTTCATTCAGTTAGTAACTTACATTATTTTATGCAACATTATTTTCACTAATACAGTGATATGGTGTGTATATATATATATATGTATATATAATTGATTCTCATTATTCATGGTTATGTTTTATAGCATCACAAGAAACACTGAATTAGTGAAATACTGCTCCTAGGGGAAATATAGGGTTAAGTTCCTACAAATCTCTGAACACATTTTTGCAACTAATTATTACATAACTCTGTTTTAAGGTGTCTTTAAATAGAAACACACATTTTATATATATTTATATATCTATAAATATATATGCATATTATATATATATAGTAGATTCATTAACTTTAAAATCATGGCCAACGGCACTGTAACTCATACCTAAACGAAGCTTAACTGATGCATGTATTTTGTCAATGAAACATTTATAATTATAGCCTTCTTGCACAGAGGAATGCCATATAGCAATTTATCACTATACCCAGGGACCATTTTTAACAAGATTACCAACAAAACACAAAAATGCAGAAAGCATGGCACTGAATAGATGCAAAAGGGACACTTGAGAGCTGAGGCAGGAAGGCCATCACCTTGTTTGATCTCAGTTAGGAGCAGACATATTGGACGACTCAAATTTTTTTCATGCTCTGTGTATGTCCCTGAATATGTGAGTAAATGTTGAGAGTATTGATTTTGGAGTTACAAATTTTAGTAAGCAGACTAAATTACAAATATGAAATCCATGAATAAGGGTTGACTGTGTATGTATATATGTGTATGAAAGTGAAAGTGAAGTCGCTCAGTTGTGTCCAACTCTTTGTGACCCCATGGGCTGTAGCCTATCAGGCTCCTCTGTCCATGGGATTTTCCAGGCAACAGTGCTGGAGTGGATTGCCATTTCCTTCTCCAGGGGATCTTCCTGACCCAGGAATCAAACCTGGGTCTCCCGCGTTGCAGGCAGACTCTTTACCGTCTGAGCCACCAGGGAAGCCCCATATATGTGTATATAATATACACATATATGTGTGTGCGTGTGTGTGTGTGTGTGTATATATATATATATACATATATATGTGTATATGAACACACACACACATATATATATAGAACCTGTTTAAGATTCTTTGGCTTAGCAAGTTCTTCTCTGTTTTTCTTTTTTCCACCAAATATTTCAGTGAATTGACTCTATATCTACCCAAAGCAATGACTGGTAGTAATCCTAGATTTTATCCACAGCTTTGAATGCAATTATTCATCAAATGTTTGTTGGAATACTTTTAGTCGTTTGTCACAAAATCAATAAGTTATTTTGAGCATGACTGTAATTTATTAGAAGGATTCTGGCATCACTCATGGAACCCAAGGCAAGAATCAATGTGAGCTTGCATATGGAACTGTCACCAGACTTGAGTGTCTTCAGGTGCTTTCTCTCCTTCTTTTGTTTCTACTTCTCTCTGCCCATTCATATCACTCTTGTCCATCACTAGCTTCCTCTCCTACAAAATATCAATAGAATATGCTGCTACATCACTTCAGTCGTGTCCGACTCTGTGCGACCCCATTGACGGCAGCCCACCAGGCTCCCCCGTCCCTGGGATTCTCCAGGCAAGAACACTGCAGTGGGTTGCCATTTCCTTCTCCAGCGCATGAAAGTGAAAAGGGAAAGTGAAATTGCTCAGTCGTGTCCGACTCTTAGCGACCCCATGGACTGTAGCCTACCAGGTTCCTCTGCCCATGGGATTTTCCAGGCAGGAGTACTGGAGTGGGGTGCCATTGCCTTCTCCGTCAATGGAATATAACCACCCACATTTGTTGAATGAACAAAACTTGTGGGAGAATATAGATAGCATTTCCTCTCCTAGATCAATATTCACAAAGCCATGAACCACGCATTTTGATTACTGGAAAGAGTCAAACAACTGCTAAATAAACTTTCTGGAATTGAGTATATTTAATTACACAGGATAAATTTTATTCTATTGACATTTCCATGAATTTTTCTTTTTTTTTTTTTTGCGAATGGTAATAATGACCATTTGTACCCAACAGTTTCCCTAAAAAAAAATACAATTTATGGAGCAGTCGTCATACAAAGCAGTAGTTAAATGTGCTGTAACATATAGGGATACTTTTGCTGCACATACCTACCAGCCACACTCTTACATGTCTACCCATCACTAAGATGACAGCTTCATTTTTCAAATTATAAGATGTATTATTACACCTCTAAAATTTAAATAACAACACAACTTTATTGGCTTGGGTGATTTCCAATGATTAAAATATAACTCATTTAGAAGCATATTTTTTCCTAGTATAACCTAATTACCCAAGATTTTTATTTCAGAAAGATTATTATTACAGTCATCTTAGATTAGGATATACTTGAAGACTAAAGCCTAAAATAATATATGGGAAAGTTCTGAAGTTAAATTTAGGTATAATCTTAATATTTATTAATATATCAAAAATAGAATATATTTCTTATAGAGCATTTTGCATATGAATGGCTGGAACTGCACATTTTCTCAAGTTAAATTACCTGTTGAAAAGCCACATATTAAAAAAAAAAAAGAAAAGCCACATATATTGTTCAGTTTTTGCTCTATGTCCAATTTTATATATACATATATATGTATATATATACACACACACACATATATATGGTGAAAGTGAAATTTGCTCAATCGTGTCCAACTCTTTGCGACCCTATGGACTGTGCAGTCTATGGAATTCTCTAAGCCAGAATACTGGAGTGGGTAGCTTTTCTCTTCTCCAGGGGATCTTCCCAACCCAGGGATTGAACCCAGGTCTCCTGCCTTGCAGGCAGATTCTTTACCAGCTGAGCCACAACTACATATATAAATATAATCTCCCAGGTTAGCAGCTATTATCACAGGATTTCCTCTCATAGCTTATGCTCTCAGATCATTGTAGGTTATGTGTTAAAAGAAACAAACTAATGTAAATATTAAGATATGACCACATTTCCTATAAACATACATATAAACCAAGTACCACTTAGTAAATTATTTTAGGAATAACCATACAACCGACCACTTAGGCTACTTATTTACATAAATTACTGATTATTAAAAAGTTCAAGTCAATAGTTATCCACATGTAAAATTTACCACACCCTTCTCCCCCTTCTGAGCTACTCATCTTTAATACCTAAAATTCAGCTAGTAATAGTTGAGTTTTATGAGTCATAACAGCTAGCCTTTTGTTATCACCCATAAACACAAACAAAATCAAAAATTTATACATTATCTCTCTAATACTCTGAGGTCTTCACACCGACATTTATGCCTTAGGGTCACATGGTTTGAAATTCATCTTCCTCATGGATAATTCGCTCAAGTCATTTTAAGTACAAGCGCCAAATTTTGATGGAATTAGGAAGAAATTTCTACCAAATGAGAACTTAAGCACTGCTTGTGACTTCCAGAGATGTTTGTACTTTCCCAGCAATATCTTTGTTGTGAATTGCAAATCTGCAGCCAAAGATTAGATTTCAAATGCAAGGAAAAACAGATGAGAGAGGAAGGGCAAATAATTCTCCCTGACAAGTACTTAATTAGAATCTTAATGGGGTATCTACAATCCTGAGACGATGTGCTGATATATGTGCTGTGTTATAAGGGCAAGGAGTCTAGAGTTTCTTTTTTCCCTTTGTAAGATGCTCTAGGTTCTTTTTCTGCAGTAAGGACGGAATGCACAAGTAGTACATAGATAATATCCTGACAGATGCATCCCCTTTACTGCTCAAAACCCACATCATGGGATCATTTAAAATAACTGTCAGGCTAAGTAGAGAATTAAGTGAAATGGACCCACTGGGAAGGGTTTGTTGTTATTGTTTTAGATCTATATATTCTTTGTCTTTTCACTTACATTTTACCTTAGATGAATAGAAAGAACTTCACTGAGAAAATCGAGGCAAGGAGACTCAACAGTTTTCCACCACTGTATCCACCTTCCTTTGTGGCTCAGCTGGTAAAGAATCCACCTGCAATGCAGGAGACCCAGGTTTGATCCCCGTATTGGGAAGATTCCCTGGAGAAGGGAACCACTACCCACTCCAGTATTCTGGCCTGGAGAATTCCATGGACTACAGTCCATGGAGTCGCAGAGTGAGACACAATTGAGATACTTTCACTTTCACTTTCATCCACCTACCTACTGTGTCAGCGTTTCTTAGGTCAAACTTCTCTCCTGGTTCTGTGAAAGAATTTTCCATGCATCTAGCCGGCATTCCATTCCCTATCTCCCACTTAAGGTCATTGCTTCGGCAATTATCCACCCCCCTTTGTTTTCCAGCATTGTTTTTTTGCTTGTTTGTTTCCCCCTCCCCTCTAAAGCACAATACCATCAGTGTACAAACATACTGTTATTTCTCTCATCTTAAAACAAAAAGCAAAAAAAAAAAAAAAAAGGCAAAGAGACCCCCTAAGAACCTTTCTTATCTCCACTCTATCTTCCAGATCCTGCACCATTCCCCTCCTCATAACTGGAGTGCAACTCTTTGAAAGGATTCTCCATATTCCCTGCATCTCCAAATTATTTCTGCCTATTCTTTCTTGGACATATTTTGTTGAAGTTTGTTTTCCATACTGCTACCTCAGAACTATTATCCAAGTGGAAATATTATTCTTCTCAGCATCTTAAGTTCTCAGCTGGTGATCTATAAAAATAATAAAAATAAATAATAAAAATAAAATAAAATAATAAAATATATAATAATAATAATATAATAAAAATAAGCTTTTTATCTTTAACAAGAGTGGCTTAGAATTCAGGCTATTCAGGCTACACAGACAGTAAGTTTGTAGAGAAAAGACAGCACAAAGGAAAGTCACTTTAGGCTTCCAGGGATAGCAAAATGTGGGAAAGCAGATTCGTGGGAAACTGATGGCAGATAAAGGCTAGTTAATCAAATCTGTCACAAAAAGTCCTCTGGCAGTCCCCAGGATAAGGGTGTCTAAAGTCATCTCTGGAGCCTAACTTTCATCCTTCTGGGTAGAGGGAGGAGGGGCACCTTTGAAAATTTATGTCCTGCTTCCCTGGTAGCTCAGACAGACCTGCAATGCAGGAGACCTGGGTTCGATCCCTGAGTCAAGAAGATCCCCTAGAGAAGGGAATGGCAACCCACTCCAGTATGCTTGCCTGGAGAATTCCATGGACAGAGGAGCCTGGCGGACTACAGTCTAGTTCATTCAGTCGAGTCAGACATGACTGAGTGACTGTCACTTTCTTTCGCTTTTAGTAAACAAGCTGGGGGCAGAGAACTTTTCTTGTATTTGCTTCTTATTTGCTTTCAGCTCAAAATAATCCTTATGTCAAAGTGGCATATTGTGTGGTGACATTCTGATTTCTTTCAACCTCCACATTGCCAATCCTTTAATCATTTCTCAATATTCAACTTTCTTGACCTGCCAGTAGTAACTTATCTCTTCCTCCTCCCTTTAATACTTCACTTTGCCTGCAGGATGCCACAGTCACCTGCTTTTGCCTTCTCAGCCCCTTTGCTGGCTTGTTTCTCTCTCAGACATCTTGATGTTAGAGCCTCTTGTTTCTATCTTCACTTATCCAGTCTCATGGTTTAAAATATCATCTATAAATTCTAAAATAATAAGATCTACCTTAAACCTCTCCCTGAATTTCAGACTATTTTCCTACTTTACATCTCTATTTGAAGGTTCAGTAAGCCTCTTGCATTTACCATGTTCACTCTTAGTTCCTAATATTTCCCCCAAATCTTGCTCTTCCTGCAATTCTTGCTATTAGACTTTATAGTAACCTCAAAACTTTAGCTGCAAAAGCCAAAAAGCTTGATATTAAGTCATTTGTCCTTTCATCCCAAATTTGAGGCAAATTCTGTTGACTCTACTATCAAAATATACCTGTAAACCACCAATTTCTCTCTACCACCACCATGATCTAACTACCCACTTCTCATCTGTATTCCAAACAGCCTCCTAAATGTCCTTGCTTCTAACACTGGCTCATCTTACTTTAAGTCTTCTAGTTAATTCTCATGAAAGTAACCAGGGATCTTGTCAAAAAAAGAAAAAGTCCAGTCGTGTTATTTCAATGCTGAAAAACCTGTAAGGGCTTGTCATTTCCCTTGAAGTAATTGCCAACGTCTTTAATATGACCTACAACCCTCATCTGACTCTCCCTGGCTGTCCTCTATCTCGCGCTGGTGTTCAGTCACTAAGTTGTGTCTGACTGTGCAACCCCATGGACTGCAGCTGGCCAGGTTCCTCTGTCCATGGTATTTCCCAGGCAAGAATACTGGAGGAAGTTGCCATTCCTTTCTTCTTCCCAACCCAGGGGCTGAACCCTTGTCTCCTGCAATGGCAGGTGGATGCTTTACCCTTGAACCAATTGGGAAGCCTGCCTTTCCTCTATAATCTCTTCTCTTTCGTCCCAACTTCACTCTGCTCAGTTCTGCTGGTTCCCTCAGTGATGTTTTAAGTATCCACATGCAACATGCTGCTGCTGCTAAGTCACGTCAGTCGTGTCCGACTCTGTGTGATCCCTTAGACGGCAGCCCACCAGGCTCCCCAGCCCCTGGGATTCTCCAGGCAAGAACACTGGAGTGGGTTGCCATTTCCTTCTCCAATGCATGAAAGTGAAAAGTGAAAATGAAGTCGCTCAGTCGTGTCCGACTCTTCAGGACCACATGGACTATAGCCCACCAGGCTCCTCCGTCCATGGGATTTTCCAGGCAAGAGTACTGGAGTGGGGTGCCATTGCCTTCTCCGACATGCAACATAGCTTTTGCTTTTAACAGTCTTTCTACCCACAATGCCCTTCGTTGAGCGATCCACATGGTCCGTTCACTTATTTCATTCAGGTCTCAAATACTTTCTTGAGTTCCTGCAAGCAAGGAAAACCTTGCTTGCCAACTCCAGGTAGTAATATTCCTCAAGCCCATCTCCATTCCCCAATTTTTCTCCCTGTTTGTTTTTTTTTTCTCCTCCCTGTTTACCATTATATTTATCTTGCTCATTGTCTGATTTCTTTACTACAATGTAATAGGGAGAAGAATTTCTTTTACAGAATTTTGTCTCCTACAATGCCTGGCATGTTATAGTCAATACAACTTTAATTTTATCATAATTATGATATGTCATTGCATATTAATTCTTAGACAATGCAGTGAATGAACGGTTGCTGCTACTGCTTTGTGCACACGGTATGGAGAATAACAGCTTGTCTATAATAAGGTAGTGAAATCAGGTAAGTCTGCTCACATTCTCTAATTCGGAACCCTGTGTCAAGTACATGAGAATGTTATATTCACATAACAATGTTAAGATATAATGAAGAAATGGTGGTAATTGATAATAGTTTTTGTTCAATTAAACAAAGAGGCCTTCAGACTGATGTGTGGCTCTAATGCCATCATGGCCTAAATAAGCAAATCCAAATCAAAGCCTGTAAACCCCTCCAGGTCATTGACTCAAAATGCCAAACAGTCAACTTTGCTTTTGCTTCCGCATTTTCTCCATGTGAGTCCTTTCCTGGGCTTCTACCCGTGGAGTGCTCCCAGCCACTTCCAGTTTGGTGCTGCCAGAGTCAAATTTTTGCTCAAATAAACTTAAAATTTGTAACATGCCTTAATTTATCTCTTAATTCTTGGTTACATTTAATTGGAATCAATCAGTCACAAGAATCAATCTTGATTGCATTTTGGGGAAATTTTTTTTTATACTTTTACATTTTTTTTTTTACATTACAGTACATAACGTACATATTTACATTACATTACATTTTTACATTTAAAATGTAGAAATTTTAAGTTTAAAAACATTATATTTTTACATTTAAATGCATGAATGTTGTAATCTTGATTCAGTTAGCCTGTGTAGGGAGGGAAAAATAATCTTCCCTGAGGAACCTCTCTGTAATAAAAGATTAACAAGAGAATAACAAATAGAAGATTACTAAAATGTATACCTCATGTCTGCATGGGATATACCCAGGCAAAATGAGTACATTCCCTGAATTAGGCCCAGGCCACCACCTTAAATACCATCATCAGCTAAAGACAAAGGAAAGATGTTTGGAGACATTGTTCAGTTCAGTTCAGTCGCTCAGTCATGTCCGATTCTTTGCGACCCCATGAATCCCAGCATGCCAGGCCTCCCTGTCCATCACCAACTCCTGGAATTCACCCAAACTCATATGCATCAAGTCGGTGATGCCATCCAGCTGTCTCATCCTCTGTCGTCCCGTTCTCCTCCTGCCCCCAATCTCTCCCAGCATCAGGGTCTTTTCCAATGAGTCAACTCTTTGCATGAGGTGGCCAAAGTATTGGAGTTTCAGCCTCAGCATCAGTCCTTCCAATGAACACCCAAGACTGGTGTGGAGACTATGTATAGGTGGCCAATTAAGGGAGCTTATAAGGAAAAGCATAGTAAACAAGTGTAAGGTTGTTATGTAGATTTAAGTGGGGGCCTACTTACTGATAGAACTTTCTTGTGATTTAGTCATCCTTCTCTTCTTGGTACAGAGAGGGAGTCCTTGCAACCCCATAGCCCACCAGGCTCCTCTGTCCATGGGGTTCTCCAGGCAAGAATGCTAGAGTGCATAGCCACCATTCCCTTCTGCAGGGGATCTTCCCAACCCAGGGATTGAAACTGGCTCTCCTGCATTGCAGGCAGATTCTTTATAGTCTGAGTCACCAGAGAAGCCCATAGAGAGGGAGACAGATTTACAGATAAAGTTTTCCCTTAGAAATGTAAATTTATAAGCATAAAAGCATAACAAGTTCTATTTTCAGAGTTCTCCTATATCTATTTTTTCTCAAAAAATAATCTCAAAGTAATCCTTATGCCAATGAGGCATCTTTGGGGCTGGCACCTTCTGCTTCCCTTCACCTGTGTCCAAAAGGGGAACATACTGAATATAACTCAATTCTGTTAAACTCTCGGGATGTAGTTTTTTATGTGTGCATGATAAGTCACTTCAGTTGTGTCCAATTCTTTGTGACCCTATGGACTACAGCCTACCAGGCTCCTCTGTCCATGGGATTCTCCAGGCAAAAATACTGGAGTGGCTTGCTGCGCCCTCCTCCAGGGGATCTGCCCAACCCAGGGATTGAACCCATATCTCTTATGTCTCGTGCATTGGCAGGCAGGTTCTTTACCACTAGCATCACCTGGGAAGCCCAGTTGTTTCATAGGGGGAACTTAAACTAATGTTATTGCCTAAGACTTGCTGCATTTAGCCCATTTGAATCTTGGTCCAGTGTTGTCTGGCTACCTGCTTAGCACCTTATTTTCTGTCTTCTCTCTTCTGCTCATGTTAAAGATGCCAGAGGGAAACAATCTCCCCCAGTCCTTTTACTAGCTTATTTCATTTCCCTCTGGAGAGCCTCTCTATATCTGCAAGCCTATTTAGCTTTTACAGTGTTCACATTTGTTTCAGTACCGTACCTTCTCATGTCCCTACCATTATGTGGTACTGGGGTCTAGTTGAAAGTTCTGTTCTTCTTGAACAGATAAAACAGACTACATTTTCTTTCTTTGGAGATTAAAATTATAAGTATTATTTTATTTATAGCTTAGAATGTTTGATAATGCATACCCTCACTGAAGAATATCCAATTGAGCAATTACAGTAGTTATAATTTTAATTTCTCTAAATGTTACAAGTATTAGTCACTCAGTCATGTCCAACCCTTTGTGATCCCATGGACTGTAACCCGCCAGGCTCTTTTATCCATGGAATTCTCCAGGCAAGAGTACTGGAGTGGGTTGCTATTCCCTTCCCAACTCAGGGATTGAACCCAACTCTCCTGTATTACAGGAAGATTCTTTACAGTCTGAGCCACCAATAATTAATGCTAAAACCCTCAGGCTATATTTCAGAGCAGGAAGCTGGAAACTGATATTTTGTTATTTTCTTTGGTTGTTCAGTTGCTAGGTCTTGTCCGACTTTTCTAGGACTCCACTGTAGCATGCCAGGCTTTCCTATCCTTTGCTGTCTCCTGGAGTTTGCTCAAACTCATATCCACTAAGTCAATGAAGCCATCCGACCATCTTATCCTCTTTCATCCTCTTCTCCTGCCCTAGATCTTTCCCAGCATCAGAGTCTTTTCCAATGACTCGGCTCTTCCCATCAGATAGCCAATGTATTTTTGATTCAGCATCGGTCCCCATACTCTTAGCTTCTATCTCAGCAATGGAATATTCACTTTAAGTTTTATTCACTTTAATGCTCCCTCGTAACATTTAGTAAAGTGACCTTTACTCAATTCACTTTTAAAATATAGTATAAGAGATTTATTTTTCATCTTTATTGAGAACTGACACATAATAGTCTATATTTGCTTTACATTTAATCTTTCTCTATGAAGCTGTGTACATTATAAATCCAGTGTAGACACTACTGAAATATAAGTGAATGTATAACTGTAAAGTGTATGAAATACAATTTTAAATAAAGATACTTGAACAGTTTCAGTGAGTTGATTATTAAAATATAATGTTATAAATTTTAGTTTATAAGCCTAGTTTGTTGAGAAAAACTGTCAAATCCTTATCTACAATGCTGGCTTAGTTTAACAGACAAGTTCAAAATTCCATCATTGTATTAGGTTCTTTTTTAATGTTTTTATTGAAAGATAATTGCTTTAAAGAATTTTGTTATTTTCTGTCAAACCTCAACATGAATCAGCTATAGATGTACATATATCGTCTTCCTTTTGAACCTTCCTCCCATCGTCCTCCCCATCCCACCCCTCTAGGTTGATTACAGGGCCCCTGTTTGAGTTTCCTGAGCCATACAGCAAATTCCTGTTGGCTATCTATTTTACATAGGGTAATGTAAGTTTCCATGTTACTCTTTCCATATATCTCACCCTCTCCTCCCCTCTCCCCATGTCCATAAGTCTATCCTCTATGTCTGTTTCTCCATTGCTGCCCTGTAAATAAATTCTTCAGTACCATTTTTCTAGATTCCTGTATGTTCATTAGAATATAATATTTTTCTTTCTCTTTCCAATTCACTTTACCCTGTGTAATAGGTTCTAGGTTCATCCACATCAGAACAGACTCAAATATGTTCCTTTTTATGGCTGAGTAATATTTCATTGTGTGTATGTACCACAACTTTATCCATTCATCTGTCAATGGGCATCTAGGTTGCTTCCATGTTCTAGCTATTGTAAACAGTGCAACAGTAATCAACGGGATACATGCATGTTTTTCAACCCTGGTTTCCTCAGGGTATCCAGGAAATTAATCCTTTGTCAGTTTTTACATTTGCTATTATTTTCTGCAATTCTGAGGGTTGTCTTTTCACTTTGCTTATACTTTCCTTTGCTGTGCAAAAGCTTTTAAGTTTAATCAGGTCCCACTTGTTTACTTATTTATTTTTTAATATACAACGTCTCTTTTATTTTTTTCCCTTATTTATTTATTTTTTAATTTTAATTTTTACTTTATTTTGCTTTACAATACTGTATTGGTCAGCCATGGGTGTACACGAGTTCCCAACCCTGAACCCCCTCCTATCTCCCACCCCATATCATCTCTCTGAATCATCCCTGTGCACCAGCCCCAAGCATCCTGTATCCTGTATCCTGTGTCGAACATAGACTGGCGATTACATGATATTATACATGTTTCAATGCCATTCTTCCAAATCATCCCACCCTCTCCTTCTCCCAGAGTCCTAAAGTCTGTTCTAAACATCTGTCTCTTTTGCCCACTTGTTTATTTCTGTTTTTATTTCCATTACTCTAGGAGGTGGATCATAGAGGATCTTGCTTTGATTTATGTCATTGAGTGTTCTGCTTATGTTTTCCTCTAAGAATTTTATAGTTTCTGGTCTTACATTTAGGTCTTTAATCCATTTTGAGTTATCTTTGTGTGTGGTGTTAGGAAGTGTTCTAATTTCATTGTTTTACATGGAGCTGTCCAGTTTTCCCAGCACATTTATTAAAGAGACTGTCCTTGCCCCATTGTATATTCTTGCCTCCTTTGTGAAAAATAAGTTACCCATAGGTGCATGATGGGTTTATTTCTAAGCTTTCTGTCATGTTCCATTGTGTTATATTTCTGCTTTTGTGCCAGGGCCATACTGTCTTGAGGACTGTAGCTTTGTAGTATCATCTGAAGTCAGGAAGGTTGATTCCTCCAGCTCCATTTTTCTTTCTCAAGACTGCTTTGGCTGTTCAGGGTCTTTTGTGTTTCCATATGAATTGTGAAATAGTTTGTTCTAGTTCTGTGAAAACTGCCATTGGTAATTTGACAGGGATCACATTGAATCTGTAGATTGAATTTGGTAGTATAGTCATTTTCACAATACTGACTCTTCCTACCCAGGAACATGGAATATCTCTCCATCTGTTTATGTCATCTTTGATTTCTTTCATCAGTGTCTTATAATTTTCTGTGTATAGTTTATTTGTCTCCTTCTGTTCAGTTCAGTTCAGTCGCTCAGGCTTATCTGACTCTTTGTGACCCCATGAATCGCAGCACGCCAGGACTCCCTGTCCATCACCAACTCCCAGAGTCTACTCAAACTCATGTCTATAGAGTTGGTGATGCCATCCAGCCATCTCATCCTCTGTCGTCCCCTTCTCCTCCTGCCCCCTATCCCTCCCAGCATCAGGGTTTTTTCCAGTGAGTCAGCTCTTCGCTTCAGGTGGCCAAAGTATTGGAGTTTCAACTTTAGTATGACTCCTTCCAATGAACACCCAGGACTGATCTCTTTTAGGATGGACTGGCTGGACCTCCTTGCAGTCCAAGGGACTCTCAAGAGTCTTCTCCAACACCACAGTTCAAAAGCATCAATTCTTTGGTGCTCAGCTTTCTTACAGTCCAACTCTCACATCCATACATGACCACTGGAAAAACCATAGCCTTGACTAGACAGACCTTTGTTGGCAAAGTAATGTCTCTGCTTGTCAATATGCTATCTAGATTGGTCATGACTTTCCTTCCAAGGAGTAAGTGTCTTTTAATTTCATGGCTGCAGTCACCATCTGCAGTGATTTGGGAGCCCCCAAAATAAAGTCTGACACTGTTTCCACTGTTTCCCCATCTATTTGTAATGAAGTGATGGGACCAGATGCCATGATCTTTGTTTTCTGAATGTTGAGCTTTAAGCCAACTTTTTCACTCTCCTCTTTCACTTTCATCAAGAGGATTTGTAGTTTCTCTTCACTTTCTGCCATAATGGTGGTGTCATCTGCATATCTGAGGTTATTGATATTTCTCCTGGCAATCTTGATTCCAGCTTGTGCTTCTTCCAGCCCAACATTTCTCATGAGGTACTCTGCATAGGAGTTAAATAAGCAGAGTGACAATATACAGCCTTGACATATTCCTTTTCCTATTTGGAACCAGTCTGTTCCATGTCCTGGTCTAACTGTTGCTTCCTGACCTGCATACAGGTTTCTCAAGAGGCAGGTCAGAAGGTCCGGTATTCCCATCTCTTTCAGAATTTTTCCACAGTTTATTGTGATCCACACCGTCAAAGGCTTTGGCATAGTCAATAAAGCAGAAATAGATGTTTTTCTGGAACTCTCTTGATTTTTCAATGATCCAGCAGATGTTGGCAATTAGATCTCTGGTTCCTCTGCCTTTTCTAAAATGAGCTTGAACATCTGGAAGTTCATGGTTCAGGTATTGCTAAAGCCTGGCTTGGAGAATTTTGAGCATTACTTTACTAGCATGTGAAATGAGTGCAATTGTGCAGTAGTTTGAACATTCTTTGGCATTGCCTTTCTTTGGGATTGGAATGAAAACTGACCTTTTCCAGTCCTGTGGCCACTGCTGAGTTTTCCAAATTTGCTGGCATATTGAGGGCAGCACCTTCACAGCATCATCTTTCAGGATTTGAAATAGCCCAACGGGAATTCCATCACATCTGCTAGCTTTGATTGTAGTGATGCTTCACATTCCAGGATGTCTAGCTCTAGGTGAGTGATCACACCATCATGATTTTCTGGATCATGAAGCTGTTTTCTGTACAGTTCTTCTGTGTATTCTTGCTACCTCTTCTTAATATCTTCTGCTTCTGCTGGGTCCATACCATTTCTGTCCTTTATCGAGCCCATCTTTGCATGAAATGTTCCCTTGGTATCTCTAATTTTCTGGAAGAGATCTCTAGTCTTTCCCATTCTGTTCTTTTCCTCTATTTCTTCGCATTGCTCGCTGAGGAAGGCTTTCTTATCTCTTCTTGCTAATCTTTGGAACTCTGCATTCAGATGCTTATATCTTTCCTTTTCTCCTTTGCTTTCGCTTCTCTTCTTTTCACAGCTATTTGTAAGGCCTCCCCAGACAGCCATTTTGCTTTTTTTGCATTTCTTTTCCATGGGGATGTTCTTGATCCCTGTCTCCTGTACAATGTCATGAACCTCCATCTATAGTTCATCAGGCACTCTGTCTATCAGATCTAGTCCCTTAAATCTATTTCTCACTTCCACTGTATCATCATAAGGGATTTGATTTAGTTCATACCTGAATGGTCTAGTGGTTTTCCCTACTTTCTTCAATTTAAGTCTGAATTTGGCAATAAGTGTCTCCTTAGGTAAGTTTATTCCTAGATAATTTAATTCTTTTTGTTGCAATGGTGAATGGGATTAATTCCTTGATTTCTCTTTCTGATTTTTCATTTTTAGTATATGGAAATGCAAATGATTTCTGTGTATTGATTTTGTATCCTGCAACTTTGCTAAATCCCCCATGCCCAAGGTAAGACAAACTCAGGTAAGATGGTAGGTGTTGCAAGAGGGCATCAGAGGGCAGACACACTGAAACCATACTCACAGAAAACTAGTCAATCTAATCACACTAGGACCACAGCCTTGTCTAACTCAATGAAACCAAGCCATGCCCATGGGGCAACCCAAGATGGGCGGGTCATGGTGGAGAGGTCTGACAGACTGTGGTCCACTGGAGAAGGGAATGGCAAGCCACCTCAGTATTCTTGCCTTGAGAACCCCATGAACAGTATGAAAAGGCAAAATGATAGGATACCAAAGAGGAACTCCCCAGGTCATTAGGTGCCCAATATGCTACTGGAGATCAGTGGAGAAATAACTCCAGAAAGAATGAAGGGATGGAGCCAAAGCAAAAACAATACCCAGCTGTGGATGTGACTGGTGATAGAAGCAAGATCCGATGCTGTAAAGAGCAATATTGCATAGGAACCTGGAATGTCAGGTCCATGAATCAAGGCAAATTGGAAGTGGTCAAACAAGAGATGGCAAGAGTGAACGTCGACATTCTAGGAATCAGCAAACTCAAATGGACTGGAATGGGTGAATTTACCTGTCCTACTAACACTCCCATTTTCCCCCCTAGTTCCTTCATCCTACCAGGTTTCGTGTGGGTCTATATATTCTTTTCTGGAGAAGGCAACGGCACCCCACTCCAATACTCTTGCCTGGAAAATCCCATGGGTAGAGGAGCCTCGTAGGCTGCAGTCCAGGGGGTCACGAAGAGTTGGACATGACTGAGTGACTTCATTTTCACTTTTTGCTTTCATGCATTTGAGAAGGAACTGGCAACCTACTCCAGTGTCCTTGCCTGGAGAATCCCAGGGACGGGGGAGCCTGGTGGGCTGCCGTCTATGAGGTCACACAGAGTCGGACGCGACTGAAGCAACTTAGCAGCAGCAGCAGCAGCATGTATTCTTTTCAGCTGGTCAGGTACTCCTGTCTGCTCTCAGCTGATGGTCTGCATGCACTTCTGTGTCTGAAGGTATATTCCTGATGTTGGTATTAGTTTCTTATTACCAAATAGCAGGAAATAATCCATTTCTCAGCTATAAAATAGATAATGTTATATGCATTTTACAGGTGAGGCAAAGCAATCTCAGAAAGGTAATGTCATTTGCCCAAGCTTTGAAATCCATTTGACTGATATCTGTCCTAGTCTGCAGTCTATGTGAAAGTGTTAGTTGCTCAGTCATGTCCGACTCTTTGATCCCATGGACCTCCAAGCTCCTCTGTCCATGAAATTCTCCAGATGAGAATACTGGAGTGGATTGCCATTCCCTTCTGCAGGGGATATTCCTGGCCCAGGGATTGAACCGGTGTCTCCTGCATTGTAGGTAGATTCTTTATCATCTGAGTCACCAGGGATCCTATTAATTATACTACTCAATAGAATTTTTTGCCTATAGGATGTATTCTGAAGATATATTAACTTCATGATTATTTAAAACTGTCCCTATACATTCATGACTTACATCAGTGGCAATAAATGCCTTCTCCTTGGTTAATCTTAATGAGATCAATGGATTTATTTAAGAAGCTTTTTGTTGGAAAACACAGATTCAGTCTTTCAGTGTTTTATCATGGTATACTAAAAACATCTTAATTCTGTCACATTTATAATGGAAAGTTTATATGAAAGAATACAGAACACCCTTGACATTTATCTTGCACTGAGTTAGTGTGCTCTCCTATTTGCATGGGGTTAACTTTAATCAGCATGTTAAAGCAGATATTTTGGAGATCTCACATGCTGATAGATAAGAACCAGGTACTGATTTGCATAATGCATCCTGCCAAGTTCAAGGGAATACAGTATCAAAATAGAACACAGTTTAGTGAAATAAGAGAACAGAAATCCAAAAGAATAAACCTTGTCAAGAACAAACTTTGTCAGTACTCAGAAGTACTCAGATATTTTTATATATAATCATCAGAATTGTTTGTGGTAATTAAAAAAAAAAGATATCATTGATCATTCTATAATAGACTTCTACAGTTTTGTAAACAAATGGCATGTCTCATTATGTATACATGTTGAACTTTTTGTATCTGAAGTCAGTTTAATCCCAATGTCCTAGCAAAAATCTAGCATGCCACTTTTTGCATTGTAGGTACTCTATAAATATTTGACTATTTGAAAATGAATACTCAAACTCAAAATGAGTCTAAGGAAATAAGCATTTATATTAGTGGGACTAATATTTATAAAATTTACATAAAATGAAATTTTTAAAATTCTTTGTGAAGTTAAATGTACACGTGTTAGATAAAATGGAACAATTTTATATCCTAGTTATGGGGGAATATCCAATAAGTAAATTTATCTGTATTATTATGAGCACATGGAAATATCAACTGCAAAATGTCTCACATAAAACCTAGAATTTAATAGCATTTTCACTGATAATGACACTTTTAGATGTTTCAAGGTTTTTTTTAAATTTACTTTTGCAGTAGTAGTTATGTTCATCTATCAGTACTAACACAAACCAGCTATAAGCATGAGAAAAATATATAAATGTCCACTGTGAGACTGGATAGTAGTTAGGTGTCTACTTAAAGAAGACTTAAAAAAAATAACAGTTTTCTGACTGGAATTTTTATCATTAAAATAAAAATCCATGAATTACACAATAATACAAAAAGAAATGGAAGGTTCTCATAGGTAGAAAAATGGCTACCCATTTCAAACTGGGAGAAAAGATGTCCTGTTTTATAGAATTTATTTAAAGAGAATACCTCAGACCAGTTTTTTAGATGCACAAGCTGGGAAAAACTCTTCACTTTTTGGAAGCCATTTTATTCTTCAAAGTGAAGTCACTCAGTCATGTCCAACTCTTTGTGACCCCATGGACTGTAGCCCACCAGGCTCCTCCATCCATGGAATTTTCTAGGCAAGAGTACTGGAGTGGGTTGCTATTTCCTTCTCCAGGGGATCTTTCTGACCCAGGGATTGAACTTGGGTCTCCCACAATGTGGGCAGACGCTTTACCATCTGAGCCACCAGGGAAGACTTTATACACTATGTCCTGGATAACACAGTAATTCTACAAGTATATGTGTGTCACCTACAATATGGCAGGCACAAGTATTTATTAAGAGTCTGTTGTTTGCTAAACTGTTTATCAGATGAGGATTCAACAAACAGGACCAGTCCCTTATCTCAAGTATACAGATGCCTACTTGGGATAGATACAGAGATAAACATGTGCATTTACTCTTCCTTTCCTTAAGAAATCACCTTGAAAGGGCACCAGAAGCTTTTGAAATGGTTCTCTTTAAAACTAAGTACATGTTGTAATATTCCAGATGGAAGCATATGACAAATTCTCTATGCATTTCACCTCTATGCCTCAACTGAAACCTGGCTGTCCTCCAAACACCTGACTTCACTTTTGCCCTTTCAAGCACAGTCTTGTTCATTCTCCTACACCCCAAAGTTCCTAATGCAATCATAGCATTTTCCTAGGTTGTTGGTTGTTGTGTTGTTGTTGGTTTTTTTTTTTTTTTTTTTTTTTGGTCAGTTCTAGACCATTATTCCATATGCATGTGAGAAAAACCTCTTGTCTTTAAAGTTTATAGTAATCAAATTTACCACCTTCTAAAGGTTTCATGGAAAAGCCAATTCTACTTCCATCTTGGAACTGTTTCTTTGACTTGCTTTTCATTGCTTTTGTTTTTAAAATCTGCCGGGAGCCAGCGTGAGGAACTCTGCCCATGGCAAAGGTCATCAGGAAGGAGGCTTCGGCATATGCAAAGGCGGGATCGAGCCTCAAGAAACCCCCTGTTCCCGAGCATCTACCCCCCAAACCAGAGTGTTTTATGCTCTCACCTACACCTCTGACTTTACGGGGGGGTCTCCCCCATCACCATTTCTCTCGGAGAAGGACTTAACTTGCAGCTCCAGTTAATAAAAATTCCTGGGCGTGACAAGAGTGTTTCAACTTACAAACTCCTCTTAAGGTTCTCTAGCCTGCCTGAGCGCGTTCGTCCAGCCACATGTGATTGTTTACAGCCTCCCGACCGTGAGAGGCATGAGATGCTTTAAAACTTTCTAAATACAGACTCTTTTGAGAAGTCAGAAAATTATTAGTATAGTACAGTAGATTGATTAGAAATTATATTGGTGAAGGGTTTTTCATTTGTTGAGCCAATATTTGCTGCTAAATCTCCATATTCCCTGCCCTTATAATGAATATAACTAGCATATAGGAGAAATAAGTATTAACCTTTAAGATTAATCATGTTAAATCTTAGGCTAAGTAAATTCCTTTCTTGATTGTAACCCACTACACCTTCACCCTATAAGAATGCAACTTTATTTGGAGGGTGGCACCTGGTTTAAGAAAAAATCACCCCTGGAAAAAATAAGTTTTCTGGTTGACTGATCGTTATCAGAAAGGGCCATAAAATGTCAGCAGGCCTCATGGCCATAAGATGATGTAAAACCCATAAGACCTTTGTATACATTTATATGAAGCACCTGATTTTGACAAGGGTCAGGTCTGCTGACCCCAGCATGACTCTGTGTTCATCCCTATGTGTAACAAAAAGTATATAAGCAAACTTGAAAAAATAAAGAAATGGGATCAGTTTCTGGAAAGACTGGTTCCCCCATGTCACTCTTTCTTGCTCCCCGTTTTTCTGGCTGAATTCCCATCTGGAACGTGGGTACTCACCAAGCCTGCTAATTTTGCCTGGGCTTCTAAGATCGGACCGGGGAGGCCTCAGTGCCTCCTCTCCTTTGGGAGAACGGAAAGACGCCTGTGGCCTCTGTAGGTGGTGATTGGTATTCCATGTAAACTAAGTTATTCAGCCTTTTTTTTCTCCACTAATTTTCCTACTACACTATTCCTTTCTAATCTCTCTTTGTATCTGTAATTAAATAAGTTTTTTCCTAGGACACCTACTCCATCTCCCCTTCGAATTACCCTGGATCCACTGGGGCTGGACTCTGGCAAAAATCATACATAATGTCCTGTTTCAGAGAATCCTGCCCCTCTGCCTGACTGGTAAAGTGCCTTTGTTCAGAACCCTGTCCACCGATTGATGAAGGAAGAAATGAAAACATTCTTTGGCAGAGGCTTGCCATTCTGAGATATTTGCAAGATTAATGGCCTTTTTACTTTGTTTATTCACCTGCCCCCATCTCTGATCTATAAAAGAACCTGACATCCAGACCTTCATAAGGTGGCTATTTTGAGACATTAGTCTGCCACCTTTTCAGCCAGTTGGCTCTCTGAATAAAGTCATATTCCTTGCCTCAACAGCTCATCTCTGATTCATTGATCTGTTGTGTGGAGAGCAGAGTGAGCTTGGGCTCTGTAACATAAGCTTCGCCTCTTTTGTCAATTTTCTGGTGAATCTGTCCTTCTCCATATTCATTGAGGGGTTTGGCTCCCAGTTTACATTCTTCTTTTCATCTCATTTTTCTTCATTCTTCTGGATGGTTTCCATATACAAGCTATCCAATTCCATGGTTACCCTATTTATTTGATCTTCAAATCTAATCACTTTCACCTCTACTGTGGTTCAATATACACTCCAAGATAGCACACAGGAAGTTACCAGCTGAAGGTTCCCCAATTCGGGATTGTTAGTATCAAACAACCCTTTTAGTCACTGAAACCCTCTGGCTTCTCTATCTCCTCCTCCCATGTATCTATGGTCTTTTACTAAATCGAGAGCCTTAGTTTCCCTCTCTTTACCCTGTGTTGACTTCTTTCTCTGTGTTTTGGGCATTTTGAGGTTTGGAAGTTCCGATACTTTCTCTGCAGCCTTCCCAAACACTTCATCTCGAGTATTTCTTCTCCACTGTCCTGAAAAGGCCCAAACCATCAACTCTTCCTCTCACCTGATCTTTCCTCACCTCTTGCATTGCTGAGCTTTATTGTTGGTACTAAAAGTGAACACTTTCTAATCTCTGCTCGTCTTTCAATACAAAAGAACAAATATACAAAACATCCTTGGTCAGTTGCTTCTCCAATTTCTTCTCTGTCTTTCAGCTCTCTTCACCCCTCTCATCTTACTCCTTTCCCGACCTGGCTTTCTGTGTTAGCTGGGAACCTTGCTTTATATTTGGATGTCAAGTATCTACTCCTTGTCATTATCTTATTTTCCTTGTTAGAAACTGTAGCCAATAATCTAGATCCAATGCATCTTACTTCTGAAGGTGTTTTGCCCCACTAATTATATCTCTATATGTTGGATTCTCTTTTATGGTGTATAAATACACTCATCTGTTTCATGGGGGGGTGGGAGAATCCCTCTTTGATGCCTGTCATTGTAACACAAAGCCTTTCTTTTGCTCTTGTTTGCTTAATCAGATTTCTTGAAAGCAGAATTTATATACAGTTCCTTCATTTCCTCACAAATCACTTTTCATTTTCCAAGAATGTGACCTTGTACCCAAAATATCCACAAATTTTCTCTAGGGTCTTAGTGCCTCAAATACTTCTCAGCCAACTTTTTTTCAGTATGATCACTGTATATCAAGGAGCACTTAATACATTGCTTTGCAACTTCCTGATTATCTGTATCACTTAACATACACAAGCCATGTTTTGTCAAAATTATAGTTTGTCTGTAGCACAAGCCTATTTCATAGAAGTTGTGTGTGTGCATTAGTTGTTCAGTCATGTCCTACTCTTTTGCAACCCCATGGACTGTAGCCCACCAGGCTCCTCTGTCCCTGGGATTCCCCAGACAAGAATACTGGAGTGTGTTGCCATTTCCTTCCCCAGCCATAGCGAGTGCTTAAATAATATTAGAATGAATGACTAGACTACTACAGAAAATGAACCTGAAGTGTCTTATTCCTAGGAATTCATAGAAATCTATCACTGAAAGGGTGTTATGACTCCTTAATGTCCCAGTTCTCTAAGATATCCTATAGGTCTTACCTCTGTTAATTACTTACTAGTAACCTTATAAAGTTATTTCCCTTAATTTTCTCATAGGGAAGGTCAAAAGTTGGAGTAGGCTATAGTCCCAAGCTGTTCTGAAATAAGCTTATTCCAAATATAATTTTCAAACACACAAACTACATGCCACATGGACAAGTGAATGCTAGAATACCTGCCTGGGGCAGGATCAAGGTGTGGTTATTTACTTAGATTTCAATTCCTGTCTTTGGAGTTACTGAGCAGATGTCAATGAATGGATGAATAGGTAGAAGCTAGATTTGCTGCCAATTTAGAAGAGCTCCAATTTTCCCCACTTCTTTTCATGTTGTGAGTTGTAGATAGGGAGATAAAATTGTAAACCCTTCTGCTTCTATGAGAGAATGAGAATAAGGAGAGGAGTCAGATATCCTAAAAAAAAAAAAAAAATAGTGCTATAAAGTATGCTCCAAAGAAGATTTAATTTTACACAAATATGCCAAAAAATAAATAAAATAGATAAAATGTTTAAAATGTGCTGCACTGTTTTAAGCTAAATCTAACTTATTTTTTCCCCTCTTCTGATTGGACACTGTTCTATTTTTACTGCTCAGGCGATCACTTTCCTAAAGCAGTTGAATAAGCCCCAGAGGACAAAGGTATCACTCTGAAGGGCGTGAGCTTTGCAGTAGGGAAGCTATTGGAATTCTATTCTGTTGACTCAGTGTCTCCTTAGATCAGACGAGTGAGAGAAGCTGAGCTTGTCAGCAGATTTACTCCCACTGCACACTCTCATGCCAAATCAGGCAGGTCAATAGCATCTCCAGAATTTCCTACTTATTTTGGACAATATCTCCAACTCTAAGGGTAAAACCAAAGGCCTCGGTCAGTGATCTGCAGCAATTATCTTACTTTTAAATATGGATTTTTACAGAAGACCGCGTGGTGTGTGCCGTAAGGCAATGATGCAATAGTTAATAAGATCGATGCTCCATAATATGGAACCCAAAATGTCTCACCCCATCATTTGAATAGAGTTATACCCACTTGCATAGTGCCTCAAAATACAGGATTTTAACATTAGTGTTAATAAACCTTATGCCCTGAAAGTTCCTGAAGCTTCTGTGAAAATGAAACTGTGTTCAAACGCTATATTCTGTGAAATATAATTGCTCTGGTACATTTTGGAATAAATTTCAACAGTGAAAAAAGGGACATAACCTTCCATAAGACTTTCTATTTAACCCCTAGTTAATCAAACAAGAAAACTGACACTATTTTCCTAGCTTTCAAATTACATAGGACTTTATTTTACTTTTCAAGTTCAGTATCGGGTCTGAGATTCTGTGTGGAAAGGACTAACAAAATAAACAATATAAAGTTGATTGTGGCTGCACCTATTAAGTTTGTCTCTTACAAGGTCACTTTTCCTTTTCAGGTAGAATTCATTTAAATGTTTCAGAAAAATAAAATTCTCTACTTACTAAAAATTTCTAAAAAGGAAGACACCAGTATTTCCCACCATTAATAAAGTGATGACTGCTTAAAAGACTTAATTCACAGGAAAATTCTTCATTTTTCTACCATCACTGGAATAAAATGAACCATCAGTCTTTGCACAATAACCTTTAAATCTTAAAAAAAAAAAAAATCCTTTTACCCTTGTTCCCCTCAAAAGGTCCTAGCTTCTATAATGTGTTTTTTGTTCTTTTTTGAGATGTAACTAATATATGACATTAGATTAGTTTCAAGGATAGTTAGGGAGTTTGGGATTGATATGTATACACTGTTAATTTTAAACAGATAACCAGCAAGGACCTACTGTATAGCACAGGGAACTCTGCTCAATATTATATGACAATCTAAATGGGAAAAGAATTTGAGAAAGAATTGATACATATATATGTAAATGAAACAAAAATAAAATTGTACACTGTAAAAGTAGTTGTTTCAGGTGTACAATACAATTTAATATTTGTTTATATTATGAAATGATCACCACAGCAAGTCTATATAACATCCATCATCACACATAGTAAAAAAAAATTATAAGAACTTTTAAGATCTACTTTTAACAACTTTTAAATATTTAATACAGAATTATTAACTATAGACACTGTGCCATACATTATTAGGAGATTTTATAACTGGAAGTCTGTACCTTCTGACCTTCTTTATATAATGAGTGTTTCTTAGTCAACTTCTCTGATTATAAGATTAAAAAGTACAACCAGATGTGACTGCCTGGCTATTTTTCCATTCATATTCACTATCCCATAATTATTTATTATTATATGTACAATATTCACTTCTTGGGTTTTAGTGGGTTCCCCACCCCACTAAATGGAATACTTTGCATTTCATATGTCGAGTTTCATTTCCAATAGGTTCTTTAGTTTATGAAAGTAATTTCAAGTTCTGAAATGCTAACTACGTCATACAACAGAATGAGATTCATGCTAAAACGAGTAATATCAAAGCATTGTGAAAATTCAAAGAAAGGAAAGTTAATTTCTATCTACGTGGATCAGTATATTCACAGAAGAGTAAAATATTAGTGACAGGAGATAGAATTTGTTGGGCAACATAGATGTTGGGAGAAAACATTGTACTAACAATGCAAGTATAGGAATGCTGGGTATTTAGAGGAAAAAGTAAATTGTTCAGTTTGCCATAAATATAACATGCACAAGTTAAAGAGGTTGGAATGTAAGACTATTGATATTTTATTATCAAAAATATAAAAGTATATTGCCTCCAGTTCTCATCTACATAAAGAAAATATGCAAAATGCAATCTCTGGTTAGCTTTCTGAGGCACTCAGGAAAATTGTACTTAAAATAAGTTCTGATTATTCATAATAGGACAAACATTTTGAAACTACCTCTTTTAGAGTATGAGGGAAATTATGTAGAATTCTTCAGTGACACTTGGGAAAGCAATAAAATATTTAGCAATCCACTTGTGTTGGGGTACCTACAGCATTCATATAATTTGCATCTCTTGCTGATAGTGGTCTATTCAGTTTAGGTATCTAGTTTAAGGATCAGAAGACAATTAACATTTAATTACAAGCTCATATGGCTTACCTGATATTGCTTCTATGCTATTAACTGCTTGTTTCAACTAAATGCTTTACATCATACTGCTAAATCAGAACAAATGTTGCTAAACAAAAAAGTATGGCACAAGGGTGCTCTTAAAAAAATGTGCAATTTTTAAAAAAAATTTTTTTTTAAACTATGTAATTCTTTCCAGGGTTATAGAAGGAGCAGTTTTTCTTAAAATGTAACAGTTCTATAAATGATATAAATACTTTTTAGACTGAGTCATTCTTAATAAACATAAAGAGAACTTTTATTAAGATATACTAAAACCATCTACCATATAGAGAAACTTATATCCAACACATTTAATTTTTTATTCTCATTTTTACATGCCAAGATCCCCTTAAAATTTTTATTTGGTAACTTTTCTTGCTTGTTCTAATATGTTTAGAAGCACTCTGAGGAATGAAAGAAGATATCAATATGTTTAAAATATACTAGAACTTCCCTAGCTTTGTCCCAAATGTTTAATCATCTGTATTTAAGTATCATATGTTCATTAATGCCATTTCTTCCATTTTCCTGTGCAAGATTTATTGCAATAACCTAAGTCCCAGCTTGCTTTCATTGAATTTTTAATTCCAAAAGGAAACAAGACACAGCTAATACAAAAATGGAAAGGCCATCATATTAAGTAATTAATCTCTTAAAAGATGTATTCAAATTCTGTTCCTACTTATCTTTCAAGGTGACAGAAAAAGAGCACATACTGGCCTGTACTGTATGTGAGAACTTTCCTACTGAACACCATTATTATTAGGTTGGGGCTTCCCAGGTGACTCAGTGGGGAAAGAATCCACCTGCAATGCAGGAGATTCAGGAGACATGGGTTTGTTCCCTGGGTTGGGAAGATCCCCTGGAGTCGGGCAAGGCAAGCCACTCCAGCATTCTTGCCTGGAGAATCCCATGGACAGTGGGGCTGGCGGGCTACAGCCCACAGGGTGGCAAGGAGGCAGACATGGCCAAAGAGACTGAGCATGCACACACATTACTGGGTTGATAAATCCACATTAGAAACACTTTTAGAGGAAGTACTCAAGATAACTGAGCTTCCCAGGTGCTGCCAATGGTAAACAACCCTCCTGCCAATGCAGGAGACATAAGACACATGGGTTTGATCCCTGAATTGGGAAAATGCCCTGGAGGAGGGCATGGCTATCCACTCCAGTATTCTTGCCTGGAAAACTCCATAGACAGAGGAGCCTGGTGGGTTACAGTCCATGGGGTCACAAAGAGTCAGACATGACTGAGGTGATTTAGCATGCACATACTCAAGATAAAGGAGAAAAAAGTCTCAGAGGTGCCCTAAGAAATTTGCTAATGAAAATGATTAAATACCTAGACAAAATTCATAATTAAAAAAAATTAAGACCAAAAGAAGAAAAACAGTAAGCACTCATTACACAAGTTAGCAAGGTAATGCTGAAAATCCTTCACGCTAGGCCGCAACAGGAAGTGAACCAAGAACTTTGAGATGTACACGCTGGGCTTAGAAAAGGCAGAGGAACCAGAGATCAGCCTTTTTTATGGTCCAACTCTCACATCCGTACATGACTACTGGAGAAAAACATGGCTTTGACTGTAGGAACCTTTGTATGCAAAGTGATGTCTCTGCTTTTTAATACACTATCTAGGTTTGTCATAGTTTTTCTTCCAAGGAGCAAGCGTCTTTTAATTTCATGTCTGCAATCACCATCTGCAGTGATTTTGGAGCCCAGGAAGAGACAATCTGTTCCCATCTAAAGCCAGCTTTTTCATACTCCTCTTTCACCCTCATCATGAGGTTCATTAGTTCCTTTTTGCTTTCTGCTGTATAGGGTGGTTCAGTTCAGTTCAGTTCAGTTCAGTCGCTCTGTCATGTCCAACTCTTTGCAACCCCATGGACTGTAGCATGCCAAGCTTCCCTGTCCATCACCAGATCCTGGGGCAATCGCAAGCTCATGTCCGTTGAGTTGGTGACGCCATCCAAAATATCCTCTGTCGTCCCCTTCTTGTCCTGCCTTCAATCTTGCCCAGCATCAGGGTTTTTTCTAAGGAGTCAGCTCTTTGCATCAGGTGGCCAAAATACTGGAGTTTCAGCTTCAACATCAGTCCTTCCAATGAATACTCAGGACTGATCTCCTTTAGGATGGACTGGTTGGATCTCCATGCAGTTCAAGGGACTCTCAAGAGTCTTCTCCAACACACAGTTCAAAAGCATCAATTCTTTGGTGCTCAGCTTTCTTACAGTCCAACTCTCACATCCATACATGACCACTGGAAAAACCATAGCCTTGACTAGACAGACCTTTGTTCGCAAAGTAATGTCTCTGCTTTTTATTTTTTATTTATTTTTAAATAAACTTTTAAAAAAATTTATTTATTTATTTATTTATTTATTTATTTACTTTATAATATTGCATTGGTTTTTAATATGATGCCTAGGTTGGCACAACTGTCTTTCCAAGGAGTAAGTGTCTTTCAGTTTCATGGCTGCAATCACATCTGCAGTGATTTTGGAGCCCAAAAAATAAAGTCTGACACTGTTTCCACTGTTTTCCCATCTATTTGCCATGAAGTGATCAGAACAGATGCCATGATCTAAGTTTTCTGAATGTTGAACTTTAAGCCAACTTTTTCACTTACCTCTTTCACTTTCATCAAGAGGATTTTCAGTTCCTCTTCACTTTCTGCCATAAGGGTGGGGTCATCTGCATATCTGAAGTTATTGATATTTCTCCTGGCAATCTTGATTCCAGCTTGTGTTTCTTCCAACCCAGCGTTTCTCATGATGTACTCTGCATAGAAGTTAAATAAGAGGGTGACAATATGCCGCCTTGACGGACTCCTTTTCCTATGTGGAACCAGTCTGTTGTTCCGTGTCCAGTTCTAACTGTTGCTTCCTGACCTGCATACAGGTTTCTCAAGAGGCAGGTCAGGTGGTCTGGTATTCCCATCTCTTTCAGAATTTTCCACAGTTTACTGTGATCCACACAGTCAAAGGCTTTGGCATAGTCAATAAAGCAGAAATAGATGTTTTTCTAGAACTCTCTTGGTTTTTCAATGATCCAGCGGATGCTGGCAATTTGATCTCTGGTTCCTCCAAATCACAAATTTGGATTGTCAGCGCTACACCTGGCCTTTTCTGCTACTATGAGTACTAAAGATCACCATAGTGACTGAAACCAGCTATGTCACCATGACTTGTTTTCTCTGGGGGAAGAATGGGGCAGGAAAGGACAAGACAAATTCAGTAAATGATTTTACTATTGGCTGTAAGAAATTCCTACAAATTCATTTATCAGAGATAGCATTCTGCTCATATAAGGAGCGTTTATTAAACAATAGTTTACTTATCACTTCAGAACCTTCACCTCCCTGTATGCAACAATCCTAAACTGTCGTATCATAAATGTTGCCCGATCCTTATTATTACCTTGCCTTTAAAGATCTGCCTAGACCTCAGAACTTCTAGATTTCCTCCTTTTGAGATAGTACCAAGACTCTGACTCTCTCACTACAGTGAATTAAACTTGGTTTGTCTTTATTTACACGGGGTCTGATGGTACTTTCAGAAATTAGATAAAGGCATTTCTTGCCAAAGCCCCAGCCAATGCTGTCTTATTATTTAAGCCTATGCATTTCCCTAAGAAAAGGAGAAAAGACCCCAGACAGATTCCATTTGTATTGGTACTGCTAGTTATTTTCCTAAAGTGAAAAGAAAATTTATTTTCTGTCTGACAAAGGGTGATATCTTCTTTAGAGGTGGGACAAGATGAGGAGCAGGTCTCTGAACTGGTTTGTGTCCACAGTGGAGACATAGTGTTGAGGTTAGCTTAGTCCTTGGACTTGCAGCAGTCAGCTTTAGTATACGGTTTTCGGTAGGGGGTGGGGGTGTTAAAGATATATATTTTTTTGATGTGGACAATTTTTTTGAATCTTTGTTGGATTTGTTACAGTATTGCTACTGTTTTATGTTGTTTTATTTTTTTGACTGTGTGGCATGTCGGATCTTAGCTCCCTGACTAGGAATCAAACCTATACCCTCTGCCTTGCAAAGGCAAGCCTTAACCACTGGACTGTGAGGGAAGCCCCCTAGTATAGGTTGTAAGCGGATTGTCCTCCCGTATCCTGCTTCCTGCCTATAAGTCACATCAGGGCTTACGATGGTGTGGGGAGTCAAGGGGGCAGATAGTATAGGGTAGTGCTGTCTCCCCTACATGCTGTGCACTGAGGCCCAGGCAGCAGTCCACTGCTCCAAGGAAGCTGATCAAAACGCAGTGACCAGAGGCCCATGCAGAGTTAACTGGTGTGAGAAGCTGTAGCAGTGTGGATGGACGCAGAATAAGATGGCGGAGGGCTCCTTCCCCTTTCTCGAATATAGTAGGAGCAGTATTTTTGCCAAAGGAAAGATAGTAGAAATTTGGAATACAGTTACAGAGTGATAAGTAGAGCATTTTGTTTGAAGTTTCCTGCTCCTTCTGTCTGGGAAAGAATAAACAAGGGCCTACTGCAATCCTTGCTCTTATCCTCTGTCTCCCTACAGGTCTCTAGTTGCCTGAAGGAGACGTGGCAGTCTCTCCCAAGATGGAAGACTGGGGAAGGAGGTAGGTGATCAGGATGTCAAAAGGCTGCTAGATAGTTCTAGCGTTGTAATTACTAATGAGAATTCATGAATCAACTGCTCAGCCAGGGGCCCATAGGCAACTTCTATTTTGATCAAACATTTATCCTGACACAGCTGGAACATGTAGAGAACATTTCAGCAACAGAACTTATTTCTTTTCTTCATTTAAAAGCAAGATGATGAATTATCTCAGAGAATTGTTCTCATTTTCCTCTAAGAATATATATGTAGATAAAAATAACATGTAAATAGAATACTACAGAGTAGATTGAATATTAATACAACTCTGCCTAACTGGAAATAACATTGATTTTTAAAATCTATTGCTTAGGGAAGGTATAAATAATCTTTGCTGCCAAATTAATTATGTATTTTGTAATAATCCTTGTTTCAGTAGTCATCTTAAGTGTTGATTTCCTACATGGTGTGTTTTGTAACTAACGTTGGAAATGCAGGAGATCTCAGGAAAAGTTGTATTTCCCCCTGTTTTTCAGTTACAAGGTTAACTATATATTTTTAAAAAGAAGGCTGCATGTGATACAGTGAGGAGGGTGTGAATCAAAGTCCCTGCCCTTTCTCAGCAATAAATTATCATGACCTTGGGAAAATCATTTAACCTCTGTGAACAACAATTCATATTTATGCAATACTTGGAAGTCTAATCTAGATCATGGGTGGGCAATCTGTTTCTATTAACAGTAATTAATATTTTAGGCTTTGCAGGGTATCTGGTCTCTATTGCAACTTTTAGCTCTGCTGTCAAAGTGCGAAAAGCAATCACATACAAATGTCTAAATGGGCATGGCTAGATTCACTATTTATAAACGTTGAAATTTGAATTTCATACAATTTTCATGTCATGAACTATTATTTTCTTTCATTCCCCCCCCAACCATTTAAAAATATGAAAAGTATTCCCAGCTCATGAACTGTACAGAAAACAGGATATGGACTGGATTTAACTCAGAGGCCCTGATTTCCTGACCCTTGAACTAGATCTCTGCTGAGAACAAAGTTCCCTTTGACTTTGGCTTTCTTGGGGCTGAAATGGAAAAGGTGCAGGTGAGTCTTGAGGTAGAGAAGTAAAATGACAATCAAGATTTTATAAAAGTCGCAGAAGACATTATGATAGAGTAATGTTTGGGGAGTGGTGCAACAAGAAACTAGCTGATGAAAGGGACAACTCAGGGAAAAAGAGTAGCTCCGAGTAGTAGCCTTGCCTAACTAATGGCCAGTGTATGCAAGTAAGATATCTCTGGCTTGTACTGAAACAGAAGTAAACCTGGAAAAGAAATAGAGACAGGTAGAGATGGCAATAGATATCATATTATATGTTTTTTCATGCATGTTTGCATGTGTTAGCAATCATTAATACCCAGAACTATGCAGAAAACATTGTGAGTGAGTATGGGAAAAATCAGACATGACCAACATGTGCAAGGAAAGAGGAATCAGGATATGAACACAGGATGAATAAAAATCAAAACATTTTAAGCGAGTTTATAAATGAGTTGTCTTCTCCTACAGCAATTTAACTTGCTCTAGAATGAAACAGTGTTAGACTTTATTTTTGGGGGGCTCCAAAATCACTGGAGATGGTGATTGCAGCCATGAAATTAAAAGACGCCTACTTCTTGGAAGGAAAGTTATGACCAACCTAGACAGCATATTAAAAAGCAGAGATATTACTTTGCCAACAAACGTCTGTCTAGTCAAGGCTATGGTTTTCCATTGGTCATGTATGAATGTGAGAGTTGGACTGTGAAGAAAGCTGAGAGCTGAAGAATTGATGCTTTTGAATTGTGGTGTTGGAGAAGACTCTTAAGAGTCCCTTGGACTGCAAGGAGGTCCAACCAGTCCATTCTGGAGGAGATCAGCCCTGCATGTTCATTGAAAGGACTGATGCTAAAGCTGAAACTCCAGTACTTTGGCCACCTCATGCGAAGAGCTGACTCACTGGAAAAGACTCTGATGCTGGGAGGGATTGGGGGCAGGAGGAGAAGGGGTCGACAGAGGATGAGATGCCTGGATGGCCTCATCAACTCGATGGATATGAGTTTGGGTGAACTCCGGGAGTTGGTGATGGACAGGGAGGCCTGGCGTGCTGTGATTCGTGGGGTCCAAAGAGTCAGACACAACTGAGCAACTGAACTGAACTGAACTGAGAAATAAGTTATATGGCAATAAGGCATATGTTAAGAGCAGGTTGGCATATTGGGTAATGACTTTTATGTATGTTAACAAGAGTCAGGAATAAATCTTATTTAAACGGTTAACGTCAAATCAGACATTGATTTCATCTACTGGCTATAAAGAAGTTGACTCCTATTATGCCCATCTGGGCAATGTTCTAGATTATGTGTTCAATATGTTTACTTTTAATAAACTTACTAGAATCATTTAGGTCTGTGAATGACTTGCCTTACTTATCCTGGCCAATGATTTCCAGGGCTTCAGCTTGATAAGCATGGATATAGATAGATATCTGTCTATTTTTCTATCCAGCAGTCATCTAATAAGGACATTCCTAAGAGATATATTGCACTGGTCACATATAAACTATGCTGCAAAGGGGAAAAATAGTTCAGCAAAACTGCATTCACTATGAAATTATGTTAAGGATGTAGAAAATGTAAACACAATAGATAGCTTTTTACAGATATATTTCATAAATAAAAGTAATAAAGAACACTAGAGTGAGTACCCTGAGGGAGTTGCTTAAAGTAGTAAGTAAGTAGGATTTTGCGAAGTGCTCATTTGATGAGGAGATAGTAGCAATCTTTGTAAGAATCTTAAACATTAATTTAACTCCTTCTTTACTCATTAAATATATTCAGATGCATAATAAGTATACAATTTCATGAAGAAAATAAATCACAACTTTATAGGGAAAAATTGTTGACAATAGATTTGTCTTAAGGTAGGTGCACACAAAAATTCTTGATGGACTCTTAAAAGTATTCTTGAACTTCTTAGAAGTCCATGATGGACTCTTAAAAGTATTCATTGAGCTTCTTTAGTGGAACTCACCTGCCAGTGCAGGGGACATGGATTCGATCCTTGGTCCGGGGCGCTCCCACATGCTACGGAGCCACTGAGCCCATTTGCCACTACTGAAGCCTGGACGCCTGGAGCCTGTGCTCCGCTTTGAGAAGCCTGGCACTGCAACGAAGAGTAGCCCCTGACTTGCTGCTCCTAGAGGAAGCCCTCGAGAGCAGCAAAGACTCCGCACAGCCCAAAATAAATAAATAAAAAGAATTTAAAAAAAGTATTCATCAAGGAGAAGGGTCATCTACTAGACAATAACGGGTACCCTATTAAATAAATGCATTGATTTTCCCTTTTCAGAACTCAGCTAATAAGATTTAGTGATATGATATACTGGGTCTCTGGTTCTATTCCTTTTTATTTCCTTTTGAACTTTTTATTTTGTATTGGAATTCACTCAATTAATGATGTTGTGATAGTTTCAGGGGAACAGCAAAGGGACTCAGCCATACATATACATATATCCATTCTCCCCCAAACCTCCTTCCCATCCAGGCTGCCACATAATATTGAGCAGAGTTCCATGTACTATACAGTGGGTCCTTGTTGGTTATCCATTTTAAATCTAGCAGTGTGTACATACTCAGCCTTATCTAGATTTTAAAAGTATGAGAGTTTAATTATGGGAATGTTTGCCAAGGTGCACCTTTGTTCTTTAGCATCTGCTGAGTGAAGGAGCGCCTATTAAGCTGTTAAGATATTAATGCTCTTGAACTCCTATGGCTGTGTTAAGTTACCGTGTGTACTGAAATCATTAAGTTTTCTGCCTGTGGTTTGTGGTTCAACAATGCAAGCATCTGTAGAATTCCTGCTGCCCTACAAAATGTTAGTTGTGAATGGCTGACAGACAGAAACTTGTATTTCTCCTCTAATTTTTTCCTCTTTCAGTCTAAGAGGAATATTCGTTCTTGGTGTTGATCATTCCAGAGATATTTGATGAAAAATATTTCATGGCAGAATGATTTATAACATTCCAGTCCTTAAAACATTTGGATATTATAATGTAAATACAGACATCATATTCTTCACCCTTCTCAGGGTATGTTCTCATTGTTTGCTGTGGGTTTTAGTTAGTCATTTAATGGTTTAGTAAATTATTTTTGTAAATTATTTTTTTTTGTAAACTCTTTTTGTCATGTGTGATGTCTGAAATCTGTTCCTTAAGCTTGTGATCAGCTATTGTTTTGACAGAAATTTCCTTGAATACTTGGACTTCCTTCCCCCGACCCCCCAACCGCTCCCCCCCAAAAAAAGAAAGAACAAAAAGAAAGAAAAGGGGAAAAAATTAATTCTGCCACTCTCTGCAGGCTGGCTCTGTGTTGTGGCACCCCCTCAATGCTTAGCCAGGCTATTTACAACTATGCCTTAGCCTTGGTTCTTAACTTGCGCTGAGTATAAAGAACAGCCAGAGGTAAAAAGCTTGTAGTCTTTTTGGATTTTTCTGACTGTGCATCTTACCCTGTGCAGTGTGTGGCCCTCTAAATTCCTTGTATACGCAAGTGCTTTTCCATGCCCTGCTTCCCAAAAGTAATTGTCTTCCCAGCTTTTCCTCCCATGCATGCCTATTGTTTGCTTCAACTACAGTCTTTTGTCCCAAACAGCAGAGACAGTGAGTTGTTCATTTGCCTCACAGTGTTTTCCAGGAATGCCTTCTCTGAAGATACTGAAACACAGTGCAACAGATATTGCGGGGTGCAGTGAAAGAAACGTTTAAAGGGAAATTTGTAGTTTTAAATGTAAAATTAAAGTTAAAATTTTGTATGAGATAGAAGATGTTTAAAGTCAGTGAAAAACAGAGTGATATCAGCAAATATAGCAGAGACAATTAGGAGACAATTGTCTCCTAGAGACAATATAGGAGACAATTCTTGAGTTGGGCGAAACAAAGACAGGTACCTCCCATCATCCTTTGAGGTAGCGCAAGGCAGGCAAAAACAGAACACTTCTTTCAGAAATTCTGCTTTGATCACTCCAGAGCCAGGGTGAAGGTCCCAAACTGGGAACGTAGATTCTTATCCTTAAGACTGCAAAAGAATGAAACTAGATCACTTTCTAACACCATACACAAAAATAAACTCAAAATGGATTAAAGATCTAAACGTAAGACCAGAAACTATAAACATCCTAGAGGAGAACATAGGCAAAACACTCTCCAACATAATCATAGCAGGATCCTCTATGATCCACCTCCCAGAATACAGGAAATGAAAGCAAAAATAAACAAATGGGATCTAATTAAAATTAAAAGCTTCTACACAACAAAGGAAACTATAAGCAAGGTGAAAAGACAGGCTTCTGAATGGGAGAAAATAATAGCAAATGAAGCAACTGACAAACAACTAATCTCAAAAATATACAAGCAACTTATGCAGCTCAATTCCAGAAAAATAAACGACCCAATCAAAAAATGAGCCAAAGAACTAAATAGACATTCCTCCAAAGAAGACATATGGATGGCTAACAAACACATGAAAAGATGCTCAACATCACTCATTATTAGAGAAATGCAAATCAAAACCACAATGAGGTACCATTTCACACCAGTCAGAATGGCAGCAATCCAAAAGTCTACAAGCAATAAATGCTGGAGAGGGTGTGGAGAAAAGGGAACCCTCCTACACTGTTGGTGGGAATGCAAACTAGTACAGTCACTATGGAGAACAGTGTGGAGATTCCTTTAAAAACTGGAAATAGAACTGCCTTATGACCCAGCAATCCCACTGCTGGGCATACACACCAAGGAAACCAGAATGGAAAGAGAAACGTGTACCCCAATGTTCATTGTAGCACTGTTTATAATAGGCAGGACATGGAAGCAACCTAGATGTCCATCAGCAGATGAATGGATAAGAAAGCAGTGGTACATATACACAATGGAGTATTACTCAGCCATTAAAAAGAATACATTTGAATCAGTTCTAATGAGGTGGATGAAACTGGAGCTGATTATACAGAGTGAAGTAAGCCAGAAAGAAAATCACCAATACAGTATCATTTCAGTTCAGCTCAGTTGAGTTCAGTTCAGTCGCTCAGCCGTGTCTGATTCTTTGCGATCCCATGAATTGCAGCACACCAGGCCTCCCTGTCCATCAGTATACTAACACATATATATGGAATTTAGAAAGATGGTAATGATAACCCTGTATGCGAGACAGCAAAAGAGACACAGATGTATAGAATGGACTTTTGGACTCTGTGGGAGAGGGAAAGGGTGGGATGATTTGGGAGAATGGCATTGAAACATGTATACTATCAGGTAAGAAATGAATCGCCAGTCTATGTTTGATACAGGATACAGGATGCAGGATGCTTGGGGCTGGTGCACAGGGATGATCCAGAGAGATGATATGGGGTGGGAGGTGGGAGGGGGTTCAGGATTGGGAACTCATGTACACCCATGGCTGATTCATGTCAATGTATGGCAAAAACCGATACAGTATTGTAAAGCAAAATAAAGTGAAAAAAAAAAAAAAAAAAAAGACTGCTAGTGAGCTGAGGAGCAAGCAGGACAAGGTCACAGAAAAAACGCCATGGAGCACTCCTGCTGTTTTAAAGTTGCCTTTGCTTGATCAACATATGCTTTGTTGCTGTAAAACCTTTTAGTATTTCCCAGGGTTCTTCCACTTGATTCTGGCAGTTTTCACTCAGCTTTTCTAACTTTTTGTGGAGAAAAACTTGGAGCTAACTTCTCTGCTATATTTGCTGATATCACTCTGTTTTTCACTAACTTTAAAATTTTTCTATCTCATACAACATTTTAATTTCAAATTTAAAACTAAAAATTTCCCTTTCTTTCAGTGAAACGTTTTCAGGGCAACGTTTCTTTCACTGCACCCCACGATATCTGTTGCATTGTTTTCCCTGTCAATCAGTTAGAAATATTTTCTAATTTCTCTTGTAACATATTATTTGATCTTCAGGTTATTTAGAAATATATTTTATAATTTCAATATATTTGGTGCTTTCCCAGAAATCTTTTTGCTACTGATTTTTTATTTAAAAAATTTGGGGATATGGGAACATGCTATCTAAGGTTTAAATCCTTTGAAATTTGCTGAGATTAATTCATTATGCAGCCTGTTGTCTACATTAGTGAGCATTCCATGTAGAAGTCAAAACTAATGTTTTCCTTCTGACCAAATTAACAATTCAGTTTAGATCTTGATCCTGCATATAAGGTACTGGTTCTATGCTTTTATTTCCACACCACACCTGAAAAAGCCATCACTGACTTTCACAATGAAGAGCACTTGTTTGAGTCAGCAGATTTGCCTAAACTGAACAAATAATGTGTGGAGATTTAAATGGAACTAACACAAGCACATATTATTATATTGTTAATAAGAAGAATTAAATAATTGGCCCTGTTCTTCCCCAGGTCTCAATGTCAATTTGTTTTTTTCAGTTAACTGGTAAAAGTAAGGAGCACAATTATTCATTCATAACAGTAGACACCATCTCGTTTGTTATACCATCAGCTCTCTGTGTTATGAATATGAGGGGGTCAATGAGGATGGACTGAAAAAGGTCACCTTCCGACATGTGTTTTAATGAAAATTATTGAGCTGGGATTGCCGGAAACAGGACTATACCAGCAGCCTCTTTCATATGTGAAATACTTTTCAAGTTTCATAAGAACTACAAAATAAGATAAATATTTTTCTGATCTACTGTTTTGGATTTTTTTACCCCTATTCCTATAGTCAGAGTTTTAGTTCTATGTTACAATAAAACGACAGAGAAAGCTCCAGAACATCTTTGGAACTGAGTGGTTATTACAGGGGACAACCAGTGATTCTTTATCTAGCAGAAGTAACTAGTCACCTAGAGTATGCATTCTGGCAATTGAGTTATCTGCAAATTTGATCTGCTACAGAAAAGTTAAAAGAATGCACCCAGTATTTATAAAGATGGCTAGCTATTATGGGAATAATGTTGCAAGCTAAAACTAATTGGGATAGAAGAGAAAATGATTTCATAAGTACTCATCACACTCAGTGCAGCTGTTGCACAAAAGAGAGTGCACAGTTAATCTATTGTACTCCACTACTGTCGCTCAATAGACTTTGTTTCCTCTTGTCAAAAAATTAGTTAAGAGCGTGTAAGACCTCAACTAGGATACCGGGTTTTGACAGCCACTTGAAAATTATGAAGATTCATCTGACTTATTTCACTTAGCATAATAACCTCAAGATCCATCCATATTGCTCCGAATGGTACGATTTCATTGTTTCTTTTTTTAGTAGCTGAGTAGTCTTCCATCGTGTATATACACTGCATCTTCTTTTTCCATTCATAAATAGATGGACAGTTAGGTTGCCTCCATATCTTGGCTATTGTATTGAGTTGGCCAAAAAGTTCATATGGGTTTTTCTGTAAGATGTTACAGTGCTGTTGAGAACCTAGGGGTATGTACACATATTTTTGAATTTGTATTTTTATTTTCTTTGGCTAAATATTCAGAAGTGGAATTACTAGATCATATGGTAGATCTATTTTTATTCACTTTTTTTTTGAGGATTCTTCATATTGTTTTCCATTGTAACTGTACCAATTTACATTCCCATCAACGGTGCATAAGCGTTTCCTTTTCCCCACATTCTTGCCGACACTTCTTTCTTATCTCTTTGATGATAGCCATTGGAACAGGTATGAGATGTTATCTTATTCTGGTTTTGATTTTACATTTTCCTGATGATTAGTGATGTTAAGCATCTTTTCATGTGCCCATTGGCCATCTATGCAGCTATTTTGGAAAACATATCTATTCAGGTCTCTGCCTGTTTTTAAATCAGGTTTCTATTTTTTTTTTGATATTGAGTTTTATGAGCTCTTTATATATTTTGGATATCAACCTCTTATTGAATATCATGCACGCCTGTGTGCTCAGTCATGCCCAACTCTTTGCAACCCTATGGACTGTAGCCCACCAGGCTCCTCTGTCCATAGAGTTTTCCAGGCAGGAATACTGGAGTGGGTTGCCATTTCCTCCTCTAGGGTATTTTTCCAACCCAGGGATCGAATCTGTGTCTCCCGAGTCTCTTGCTTTGGCAGGTGGATTCTTTACCACTGCACCACCTGGGAATGCCCCTTATTGGATATATCATTTGTAAATATTTTCTCCCAATCAGTGTTTGCAAATAAGGGAATTTTTTCTTTTCCAATCTTTTTAAGACTTTTGGACTCAGAGGGAGAGGGAGAGGGTGGGATGATTTGGGAGAATGGCATTGAAACATGTATACTATCATGTAAGAATCGAATCGCCAGTCTATGTCTGATGCAGGATACAGCATGCTTGGGGCTGGTGCATGGGGATGACCCAGAGAGATGTTATGGGGAGGGAGGTGGGAGGGGGTTCATGTTTGGGAACACATTTAAGAATTAAAGATTTTAAAATTAAAAATAAATAAATAACAAAAGCAGAGACATTAAGAAAAAAAAGATAGTTATTTCTTTGTTGCACAGTTAGAATGGCTCATATAATGTTGAAGGGTGTGGGAAATTTTTATCTCTTCAAACTAGTTTATAGCCATTCATCATCTTACTGTTCCTCTCGGAAATCTAGTTACACAAATGTTAGAACTTCTCACAGTACTGCCTATTTATCTGATCTTCTCTTTTGTATTTTCCAGTGTTTTGTCACTCCCTGATTCATTTTTAGTGTTTTATTCAAACTATATCAAAAGTTTAACTTGCTCTTCAGTTGTATCTAATCTATTATTAACCCATCCATTGGGTTCTTAATTTTAGTTACTGTATTTTTCAATTCTAGAATTTCTCCTAGTTCTTTCATAATTCCAGTACTTTTGTCAAAATTCTGCATTTATACATCTATAAATATATTAAACATAACTATTGAAAGTATATGTTTGTTAATTCAATTATCTGGATTATCTGAAATGTTTTCTATTTTCTGTTGTAGCTCTTCAGTTTGGTTTATATCTCTTTGCATGTTCTGCCACTTTAATATATTTTGTATTTAATTTATCTTGGCTCAGATGGTAAAGAATCTGCCTGCAATGCAAGAGACCTGGGTTCAATACCTAGGTCAGGAAGATCCCCTGGAGATGGGAATGGCAACCCACTCCAATATTCTTGCCTGGGAAATCCCATGAACAGAGGTACCTGGCAGGCTACATACAGTCCATGCGATTGCAGAGTCAGACACGACTGAGCAAATAACACTTTCATATTTAATATAAGATATTTATGTGAAAATGATAGAACTATTTTGAGACTTAGAATGATACTAATTTCCTCCAGAAATGATTCATAGCTTCTTTTTCCCATGAGCGTAGGATCAGTCTCAGACTACCTTAATGTATTTGTGAAACTGAGATGACTGGCAGCTGGACTTTAGCAAAGGAGTCTATTTATTTTTGCTTTGCTTTTCCCTTACTCCCAGGACTTAACTTTCTGGAGCACCTACCAAGACCTGTGAACTTATCAGTACCCTTCTCCCAAATGGTAAACTCTAACATCAGTTTTCAGCCTCTGAGTCTATTGAGGCTGTTGATTTATTTGTTCAGTTTCTCATCCTCTCAGTTTCCTCTTTCAGAAAAATTGCACTACCAGACTCACCTCTCTGCAATTCCTTCTCACAGATTTTTATTTTCACAATTCCTCAGTGTCTTTTTGTTCTTAGCTCTTCCAGTGGCTTTACACATATGTTTCTTGCATTAGTCTACCTTTTCTAGTTATTTTCAGTTCAAGGGTAGAGTTTAATTATCTAATCTTCCTATACTGAAATTTAAAATTTCTTCCTTAATTTCTCATTTCTTTTCTGTGAAAGAAAATTAGCAGGAGAGAAATCTTTAACAAAAGAGACTATAGATCAATATTTATTAAGCATGGATCACATGCCTAACCATTAGTATATATTTTCATTAATAATGTTCAAATTCTGTGATGTCATAAAAAGTCATCTCTTTTTAAAGATTACAACCAATGCAAAACAAACAAAAATCTCAAAATACGGTGGTTAGAAGATTTTACTCCGTGAGTGTTTCTCATTTATTAATGCAGATAATTCAAATGGGGATACTATTCAATGCAGAGTCTGATCCAGGTGCTCTGGGGTTTGGCCTGAGATTCTGTATTACTAATGAGTGCCTGAGGGAGGCTGATATTGCAGGTCCCCAGACCACACGTTGAGCAACAAGGCGTGCCATCATGCCACCAAAGCAGCTTTTTCTCTTTGTCTATCAGTTCAGTTCAGTTCAGTTCAGTTCAGTCGCTCAGTCGTGTCCGACTCTTTGCGACCTCATGAATCGCAGCACACCAGGCCTCCCTGTCCATCACCAACTCCCGGAGTTCACTCAGACTCGCGTCCATCGAGTCCGTGATGCCATCCAGCCATCTCATCCTCAGTCGTCCCCTTCTCCTCCTGTCTCCAATCCCTCCCAGCATCAGGGTCTTTTCCAATGAGTCAACTCTTCGCATGAGGTGGCCACAGTACTGGAGTTTCAGCTTCAGCATCATTTCTTCCAAAGAAATCCCAGGGCTGATCTCCTTCAGAATGGGTCTTTGTCTATAGAGCTGAGCAAATCTTATCAATCCTCACAACTCACTGGAAAGTGCGTCTTATCTCTTCTCCACTCCTATAATCTCTTCCTTTAAATTGTACAACAACTCCCATTCACCTATATTTTCTTATAGTCATATTCTAAGTATGTTCCCTTATTTTCCTTTTTAAGACTATCATTTTGAACTCATCCATACTTTAATCCCACTTCTTGCTTTCTACTGTTCATTCAAACTCAATGATTCTGCTTTTCCCCCTGCCGCACAATTATTTTTACTCAAAATTTCCATCAGATATTATGATCACAGTCTTAACTGTAGCTTAATCAATAACTATTTAGCTTCATCTTTATAGCTTCCAGCTTTTCAACTTCTGCTTTTCTCTCCATTGTTTATTGCTATCTAATAATGCTCAATTAAATTTGAGTATTAGCATGCAAAACATAAGTGAGGAAGAGCAGTTAGGCTTTCTGAGTGCAGAAATCAAATAGGAGGGATTCTAGATAGCATTTCCCAAAGTGAAGTCTAGAAACTTCTGTGCCACACCCAGTTAGGTTATGAGAATTGGGGCAGATGTTGAAATAGATGGATATACAACAACTGTGAGTACAAACAGGCTAAGAAGATTGACACAGAAAAGAGAAGAAAAGACATGCTAGATATATATGCTATTTAAGAATCACTATAAGGGGCTTGTGACCAGGGAGTTCAGTTACAGTATCATCACCTCTAGACTAAGCATGATGTCTTATTCTTTCTGTTCTTTCATTCCCAACTAAACACATTATAAAAACATAAAAATACCTGCCTATTTGAGTTATACAATGATACGTGAAAAGAAAGTTATGTCAGAGGAATAAATTACTTTTATAGGATTTTATAGCAAATGCTCTGTTTGCATCCTCTAAGTTTTCCTTAGCATTAGAAATACTATCAAGCTCACTCTGCTCTCCTCTCCATTATAGAAGACACTATGAAAACAACATGTTTTCAGTATTTAATATTAAGAATGCTCATTATTTTGCATTAATTTTAGTTCAATGAATATCAACTAAATATATAATTGACTATTAAATTGCCAGGCATCCTTCATTCTGAGATTTTGAAACTTATGTAATGGTTTCCAAATGAAAGAGCAGCTGGATTTGAAGTCCTCAAATAAACCCAGTGATAGTTTATATCAAAGAACACAAAATATTAGTAAAATTTTTGGCCTCCTTAGTTAAAAAATACCAGATGGCAGTCTTGAAGAGATAAGTTTTGAGAGACTAAGAGGGTTAGGGTATTAAAGAAAAAGGATGAAAAATAAAGGTTTAAAAGTTTTAACCTTTACTTCTATCCATGTCTTTGTGTTATCTTTCTTGCTAGAAAACTTAGATATCAGTAAATCGTCAAGAGCTTCCCACATGGCTCAGTGGTAAAGAATTCACCTGCCTGTGCAGGAGACACAGGGAACTTGGGTTCGATCCCTGGGTTGTGAAGATCCCCTGGAGGAGGAAATGGCAACCCATTCCAGTATGCCTGCTTGGAAAGTCCCATGGACAGAGGAGGCTGGTGGGCTATAGTCCATGGGGCTGCAAAGAATCCAACACGACTGAATGTCTGCGCACACACACAGGGATTTTGCACTGCCAGAGTTTAGCAATTGTTAAATTCTGTATTACAGCCATTTACACTGAACAGGAGATTAAACCCCAAAATATGTCCTAAACATTGTCTAGCTGAAATCAAAGGGAACTCACTATATTAGAACACAGTGCAATCTATTATTCAAGTTTATAAACAAAATAAAATCATCCTACACAAAGAGGTGCCAGACAGGTCTTGGGGTATCAGATTTTCTATGATGTTGATAATGAAAGCAACCCAGGAGTTATACAAAGACTTAACTTACATTTCCTTTTTCCTCAATAAAATAAGGAATTTTAAGGGCATCAATGGAGAAGGCAATGGTACCCCACTCCAGTACTCTTGCCTGGAAAATCCCATGGATGGAGGAGTCTGGAAGGCTGCAGTCCATGGGGTCGCTGAGGGTCGGGCACAACTGAGTGACTTCACTTTCACTTTTCACTTTCATGCTTTGGAGAAGGAAATGGCAACCCACTCCAGTGTTCTTGCCTGGAGAATTCCAGGGATGGGGGAGCCTGATGGGCTGCCGTCTATGGGGTCGCACAGAGTCAGACACAACTGAAGTGACTTAGCAGCAGCAAGGGCATCAAAAGTGAAGCCCATTTATTCTCTAATTCACTTGTTCATTCATTATAATGAACACAATGTTTATGAGTATCTATTATATTATTTGGAGCATCTGATAGTTGGGATTGCCTTGAGATGCATTCACCTTGGAAACAAAATTTTTATGTAAATCAACATAAAATGAAAATATACAAAATAATATCCAAAGTTTTCTTCAAGCTTGCTATATTTTTGTTGAAAGTCTAACAAATTTGAAGAAATAGTATCTATCAAAGAAAAGTTGGTTTAGGTGATGGCATTATAGAAGACATGATCACAGAGGCAAACATTAGCTTTTCATCTCCAAGAACTGTCCAAAGAAAAGGGATCCCTAATCCAAGAATTTGAGTTATCCAGTCTAATGGCAGATGTGTCTTTTGTGGGAAGAGATTCATTGGCCTGATGCTTTTAAATATTCATTTCAAATAATCAATTTTTCCTGTTGCAATTTTTCAACATGCAGAAATTCTCTATAGTGCTACTTTCCCTATAAGTTACATATAGGAGTAGAATCCACTTAAAGAAGAACTTTAAGTGTTTAATTCTTTTAGCATTTATACTTATCATTGATGAAATTTGCATTCAAGTTTCCCTCTATTTGTCTTCTGAGCTTTATTTGAAGTATTGGTACTTCTAAAGTCTGATCAACTCTGGAACACCTAAAACAATATTTTTAGACTGTTCTAGAGAATGGCAATCCACTCCAGCCTGGAAAATCCCATGGATAGAGGAGCCTGGTGTGCTACAGTCCATGGGGTTGCAAAGAGTTGGATACAACTGAGTGACTTCACTTTCACTTTAGAGAATGCAGCAGGCTTCCCTGCTGGCTCAGATGGTGAAGAATTCGCCTGCAATGCAGGAGACCTGGGTTCTATCCCTGGCATGGGAAGATCTCTTGGAGGAGGACCATGGCAACCCACTCTAGTATTCTTGCCTGGAGAATTGCATGAACAGAGGAGCCTGGCGGGTTACAGTCCCTGGGGTCACAAAGAGTTGGACACGACCGAGCGACTAAGCACAGCACAAAGAATACAGCTGTCTCAAGAATTATAAAGAGGTGTTTCTGAAGTTTATATTCCATTCTCAAATAAATTTAGAACTTGATTTTAGTTCATACTCTCTGCCTACTGACTAGCTATATGACCTGCACTAAATACCTTTCACAATCAGAACAAAGTCTACATTTTAATAATTATGTATGTTTACATATATAAGAATTATGAAAACTAAATAATAATAATACAAAATAAAGCACTTAGCTAGCATGTGGCACTTAGTAGTGAAAAAAAAAAAGAGAAATGGCTTCCCTGGTAGCTCAGATGGTAAAGAATCTGCCTGCAATGCAGGAGACCGGGTTCAGTCCCTGGGTTGGGAAGATCGCCGGGAGAAGGGAATGGCTATCTATGCCAGTATTCTTGCATGGAGAATCCCATGGACAGAGAGCCAGGCAGGCTACAGTCCATGGGGTCACAAAGCATGTATCACTTAGTAAGTAAGTGCTCAGTAGATGGTAGCTGGTAGCCATAATGGCAGTAGCAGGAAATAGCCCTTAAGTTTCTTATGTCATAAGTCACTGATATCATCATCACCAGTATAGCTTTGTGCAATATTTTATTCTTTATACATACAGTCTATCGTGTAAGCTGGAAAATAACATTAAGCTTATTTCTAGAAAATTCTCCCTAGAGATTTCAATTCACCATATAAAATCCTTCAAGCAGTTAATCGGAGACATGAACGGTGGTGAGCATGAGCTTGTAAAGAGTATTAATAAATGTATGAAGAAAACATGACTCATTGAGAAAAGTAAATACAGCTCTATTGACTAAATTATAGTGATAAAACATTATGTGGAGTCATATGATATCATTTATTAGGGTGACTATACATATAACCATGATGATAAAAGCAAAATATTAACAGAAAATATGGACAAGGATTAAAGTTTCTGAAGGTTGGGATTAGAAAAGCTCTTAAACACCCCATCAAAATATCCACTTCAAGTTAAAGTGCTCTTTAATAAAAAATTAGTTTGCCTTTCAAACAATTATTGATCAATCAAGATTTCTCCATTAGTAGGCCCCGTGATTCATTACATGAATCATAAATATAGTTACATGGTCAAAATAAGAGTGCTGAGTACAAAAGCAGTCTCCTCACATCTTATAAGATTGCCACTTATTTCATTAATACCCTTGATTTTGTCACCCCAGTAAATATAAAGGTAAAATGCACTATATTAAATATATTTGAATTTTTAACTTATATAACCAAAGTTTAAAAGTAAACCTTTTAAAAATGTAAGTTTTCATTAAACAAACATTACCAAAAACTAATAATTTTTCTATACCTTGATCTACAGATTCTGTAGGTTAGTAAGAAAATCATCAAAACCACAGCAGTTACAAATGATTAAACACAAGAGCAAGTAATTGTTCCATTAAGAAATACAATTAATAAAGAAAAAAATTTTCAACCTTGTTTGATATCAAAAAAACTGAAAAGACATGAAGGTATTAAACTTAATCATTAAGTCAGCAAAAATAGTAGAAACTTCTAGAGTAATGATGCTTAGTGATGCCCAGATTGGCTCAAAAGGACATAGGCTTTCATGTCTGACAGTTCAGATGTGAATCCTAGAGCCTCAGATCTTTTAATTGCTGTGTAATTTTTAATACATTCTTATCTTGTATGAACTACTTTTTTCTTTTCTGAAAATCTGCAGATAAAATATTTTCTTCCTGGGACTGAGATAAGTTAAGAAGAAAAGGATCATTTCTGTTTTTTTTCTCATCAATGACTATCAGTATCTGGCATATTATTGATGCTCATTCAATATTAGTTAAATGAATAAATGGATAAACAAACAAACATGAAAGTAAGAGCAGTAGACAAAGAGATCCCATAAGTATGTATCACTGTACTTTTTTGGTGAATGTTGCAATAGAACTTTATATTGCTGATGGCAATGTAAACTGATTCAATCATTTTGAAAATTAATTTGAAAACTTGTGATAAGTGCACAATTTTTCAAATGTAATAATTATTCCTCTAGGAATTTACATTCAAAATTTATCAAAATAAGACAAATGCTTTATGTAAAGACATTTTTAATATAGTTCTAAATAGACTAGTGAAAAAATTTAAGCAACCTGTATGTTTATTGGCTAAGAACTTATTGATGAAAATCTAGTATATTCAATCACTTGAATATTTTATAGATCATTTAAAAGATTTGTACGAAGGTCTTATGTCAAAATGGAACATATATTTTGTTTAGTTCTGGTTTCTTGGTAGCACTTTTACAGCTTACTGTGTTACTTTTTTACTAGAAAAATATAGAAAATATAAAACAAATAAGTTAACATAATCTATTAATTTATAAAATTATCATATAAAGTATAAAATGAAAGATTTTTCCACTATCAAATATCCAGTGAGACTTCTGCAGAGGTGATCACAATTAACAGTTTGTGATGTTCCTCCTGAAGTTTAAGATCACATGATATGTATTAGTTGGAATCATCAAAGCACAGAATTGCATATTTTCCAACTACATAACTATGGATAAACTTTTATATGTGTAGATATAGGCATATGAAAAGGTGAATGAGTGAAACATCTGCCATGAGTACTGGGATTATATCGATTTCTAAATTTTCTTCAGTGTAATTCTAATGACTCTATGAACCTAAATACAAGGAGACAATTGCCTACAGTAGATATGGTCAAAGACTGATACAAGAAGTAAAGCAATATTATTCAACTAATTAGAATTTGGGGGAGGGGGACTTTTGTTATGTAATACAAAAAGGGAGAAAGAAGATTAGAACATTTTTAAGGATCTGATAGATGAAAAATGGTGCCACTATAGCCTTAATCTCTTGGCTAATTTATGTTAGCCAGGGAAGTACTTGTGTTCCAACTGTGCACATTATGAGCATTATCATTTATGAGTGACTGCTTAGTCATTCTGAATATGAATGTTAAGATGGGCACACCAACAGTGACTCATATAATGCTGTCAAGTTATTATTATTTAAATATAAACTAAACTTGAATAGAATAAGAATGCCATATTATTTAAATAAATTTGAGTCACTGTAATTAAGAAGAAATGTTTTCCAAGAAAGGTGAAGTCTAGTTGTACAATGTTGGAAAACAAGAACAGATGGACAAATTGTGATATTAATTTTAGGTGATTTATTCAGACCATTTATAGATATCTGACCATATAAAAATTTAAAAAAAAAAAAGTCAACCAAATAGCCAAAGCAATTTTGAGAAAAAAAAACAAAGCTGGAGGTATCACACTTCCTGACTTCTGACAATTCTACAAAGCTACAGTAATCAAAACAGTATGGTACTGTCACAAACCCAGAAATATAGATAAATACAACAGAATAAAGAGTCCAGAAATAAACCCATACACTTATGGTCAATTTATCTATGATAGAACATGCAAAACAATGGGGAAAAGACAGTTTCTTCAATAAAGTGGTGCTGGGAAAACTGCACAGCTGCATGTAAATAATGAAATTAGAATATTTCCTTACATCATATACAAAATAAACTCAAACTGGATTTAAGACCTAAATGTAAGGCTAGAAACCATGAATCTCCTCTAAGAAAACAAAGCAGAGCACTCTTTGATATAAGCCATAGCAATATTTATAAGGATCTATGTCCTAAGGCAAAGAAAACAAAAGCAAACATAAACAAATGAGACCTAATTAAATTTAAAAGCTTTTGCACAGTAAAGGGAACCATCAAAAGAATGAAAAGATAACCTAGTGAATGGGAGAAATTAATATTTACAAATGACGTGACCATCAAGGCGTTAGTATCCAAAACATAAATAGCTCATCCAGCTCAATATCAAAAAAGTAACTCAATTGAAAATGGACAGAATATCTGAACAGGAATTTTTCCAAAGAAGACAGGCACATGAAAAAGATGCTCAGTATCGCTAACCATCTGAAATGCAAATCTGAACCACAGTGAGTGAGCATCTCACACCTGTCAGAATGGCCATCAGCAAAAACTCGCAAATAATAAATGTTGGTGAGGACATGGAGAAAATGGAACCCTGGTACACTGTTGGTGGGAATGTAAATTGAAATGGCCACTATGGAAAACAGCATTGAGTTTCCTCAAAAAAACTAAAAAATAGAGCTACTAGAAATTACACTGGCGAAGGCAATGGCACCCCACTCCAGTACTCTTGCCTGGAAAATCCCATGGACGGAGGAGCCTGGAAGGCTGCAGTCCATGGGGTCGCTGAGGGTCGGACATGACTGAGCAACTTCCCTTTCACTTTTCACTTTCATGCACTGGAGAAGGAAATGGCAACCCACTCCAGTGTTCTTGCCTGGAGAATCCCAGGGACAGGGGAGCCTGGTGGGCTGCCGTCTATGGAGTCGCACAGAGTCGGACATGACTGAAGAGACTTAGCAGCAGCAGAAATTACATTCCTGGGTAATTTCAGAAGAAAATGAAGACACTAATTCAAAAAAATCACACACTCTAATGTTCATTATTTTTTGTATGTTATTTCTTATAATAAATTATTTATAATAATTTATAAATTATTTATAATAGCTAAGATATGAAGCAACTTGCGTTCATTGACAGATGAATAAGGAAAGAAGATGTGGTGTATATAAACAATGGAATATTACTCAGCCATAATATACAATGAGATTTTGTTTCATTTGCAACACAGAAGGACCTGGAGGGGATTATGCTTAGTGAAGTATGTCAAAGAAAGAAAGACAAATATTATACGTTATCACTTACACATGAAATCTAAAAAATGAAACAACTGAGTGAATATAATAAAAGCAGACTTACAGATATAGGGAACAAAATAGTGGTTACCAATGGAGAGAGGCAAAGGGGAGGAAGAAAATAGAATTAGGGGACTAAGATATAAAAACCACTATGTATAATGTAAAGTACATTATATAGCACAGGAAATATAGCTAACATTCTATGGCTTTAGAGTTCATTGAATCACCATGTTACATACCTGAAACTAATATAATATCATAAATCAACTATGCTTCAATATAAAATTTAAAAGTGGGGTCAAAAATGTTGATGGTTCCAACCAACAAACATTACTGACTAAATTGCTAAAACATTTCTTATATATCCCTGTTTGGAAAAGTTTACTTGTCACATGTTGCATACCTCAACCCGGTTTACACAGTAGGTTTTATGACCATAAGTGTTGTCTAGTAATATTTCAGTTCAGTTCAGTTGCTCAGTCATGTCCGACTGTTTGCGACCCCATGAATCGCAGCACGCCAGGCCTCCTTGTCCATCACCAACTCCCGGAGTTTACTCAAACTCATGTCCATCGAGTCGGTGATGCGATCCAACCATCTCATCCTCTGTCGTCCCCTTCTCCTCCTGCCCCCGATCCCTCCCAGCATCAGAGTATTTCCCAGTGAGTCAACTCTTCCCATGAGGTGACCAAAGTATTGGAGCTTCAGCTTTAGCATCAGTCCTTCCAAAGAACACCCAGGACTGATTTCCTTTAGAAGGGACTGGTTGGATCTCCCTGCAGTCCAACGGACTCCCAAGAGTCTTCTTCAACACCACAATTCAAAAGCATCAATTCTTCGGCGTTCAGCTTTCTTCACAATCCAACTCTCACATTCGTACATGACCACAGGAAAAACCATAGCCTTGACTAGACGGACCTTAGTCGGCAAAGTAATATCTCTGCTTTTGAATATACTATCTAGGTTGGTCATAACTTTTCTTCCAAGGAGTAAGTGTCTTTTAATTTCATGGCTGCAGTCACCTTCTGCAGTGATTTTGGAGCCCAAACAAATAAAGTCTGACACTGTTTCCCCATCTATTTCCCATGAAGTGATGGGACCAGATGCCATGATCTTCGTTTTCTGAATGTTGAGCTTTAAGCAAACTTTTTCACTCTCCTCTTTCACTTTCCTCAAGAGGCTTTTTAGTTCCTCTTCACTTTCTGCCATAAGGGTGGTGTCATCTGCATATCTGAGGTTATTGATATTTCTCCCTGCAATCTTGATTCCAGCTTGTGTTTCTTCCAGTCCAGCGTTTCTCATGATGTACTCTGCATAGAAGTTAAATAAGCAGGGTGACAATATACAGCCTTGACGTACTCCTTTTCCTATTTGGAACCAGTCTGTTGTTCCATGTTCAGTTCTAACAGTTGTTTCCTGACCTGCATATAGGTTTCTCAAGAGGCAGGTCAGGTGGTCTGGTATTCCCATCTCTGTCAGAATTTTCTAGTTTATTGTGATCCACACAGTCAAAGGCTTTGGCATAGTCAATAAAGCAGAAATAGATGTTTTTCTGGAACTCTCTTGCTTTTTCCATGATCCAGAGGATGTTGGCAATTTTATCTCTGGTTCCTCTGCCTTTTCTAAAACCAGCTTGAACATCTGGACATTCACGATTCACGTATTGCTGAAGCCTGGCTTGGAGAATTTTAAGCATTACTTTACTAGTGTGTGAGATGAGTGCTATTGTGCGGTGGTTGGAGCATTCTTTGGCATTGCCTTTCTTTGGCGTTGGAATGAAAACTGACCTTTGGGAGTAATTAAATTAAAAAAAAGTAAACAAAAAACCAGTTGAGGCTGGATTACATGGTAGGAAAATGTGTTGACAAATGAAATTAAAAATCAAAGAGAAACAGGCTTTGAATTTGGTAGCTCTAGCACTCTAAGAATTATCTCAAGTTTCAGGGTCATTGTATCTCTCTGTCATGATCTTCATCGTCCTTCTAATATACCTTTTAATATTAATTCCTTACCTGGTTCTAGAATGGCGAACAGTTGCAACAGAAGATACATGCATATTTATTCATATCAGATGTAAGAGAGGGTGGCTTCCAGAGTTCTTTCAGAGTAATGAAGAGAATCTTTTCCACAAGCTTCCTGCAAATCACTGTAAGAATCTCAGTATTCTGACTTGCCCTTCGCTGTCTCTGAGCCAAAAACTAAAAATGGGAGTGGAAGGAGCATTAGAACCACCAGACCCCACTTTTAAGAGGCACTTAGGCTGCATGGCTGAGATGCAGGTAACTAAATAGTATCAGGATGCACTATGGAAGGTGAAGGAGATAATGAATTCTGAATACTGAACAACAAACATGTCTACTGTAACATCTCCCGAAAGAAAATGTTCCCGTGTTTTTAAGGTCAGTGTGCATACAAGGAAAAGGGCTATTAGTTAAAGGATACTTTCCAATGACATAACCTGTTGTCAGGAGTTGTTGCCAAGTGGTAGGATTTAGGGAGATGGAAGATGTGCTTGTAAACGGGGATTTCCTGCCTGGCACGCCTCCGTGGAACAGTCAGAACCTCATTAGCTGTCCTTCAAGCTCCGCATCCTTTGCCTCCTATTTCTTTGGAAGCCTGTTTGTTTGCTCTGAGCAGAGCTTGCTCTCTAATGGCATGGCCCAGACACTTTCGAACAGGAAGCACAATGATCATGTCAGCTTAGCTCAATATTTGCCACACCAAAAAAATACTCCCTTAGTGAAGAAAGCTAAGTGCAGAAGAATTGATGCTTTTGAACTGTGGTGTTTGAGAAGACTCTTGAGAGTCCCTTGGAATGCAAGGAGATCCAACCAGTCCATCCTAAAGATCAGTCCTGGGTGTTCATTGGAAGGACTGATGCTGAGGCTGAAACTCCAATACTTTGGCCACCTCATGCGAAGAGTTGACTCATTGGAAAAGACCCTGATGCTGGGAGGGATTGGGGGTAGGAGGAGAAGGGGACGACGGAGGATGAGATGGTTGGATCGTATCACCGACTCGATGGACATGAGTTTGAGTGAACTCTGGGAGCTGGTGATGGACAGGGAGGCCTGGTGTGCTGCAATTCATGGGGTCGCAAAGAGTCAGACATGACGAGCTACTAAACTGAACTGAACTGAGTCTTACGTTGCAGGGGGCTACACTGGTGGCTCAGACAATAAAGAATCCGCCTGCAATGCAGGAGACCTGGGTTCAATTCCTGTGTTGTGAAGATCCCCTGGAGAAGGGAATGGCTACCCACTCCAGTGTTCTTGCCTGGGGAGTTCCAGAGACAGGAACTGCAGGGTTCCAGACAGGGTTGCAGTCTGGGTCACAGAGAGTGGGACACGACTGAGGGACTAACACTTTCACTTCCCTGTGTAGCTGGAGTGCTTTGAGCCCTTCAGCTGTTCAACACTGACCGAGTGCTTATGAGACAAGAACTTTCTCCAGCTTCCTATAAATTCTGGCCATAATTAAATGGACATTGGTTTCCAGATCATTCAAGAATTTTTATAATTTCATTATTCTGTTATGCTATAATACAGTAGTTGAAGACCTAAGAACCCACATATTATAAAAAATTAATTCTAAAAATTGTTTTAGTAGGCAAGAATGGTATTAAGGTCTAGAGAATTTAAGAATAAATAGGATAAGTTTATTTACCCTATAGATGATTTCTACTATAAAGTCATTTTATTGCTCTTAGAAACATGATTGTAAAGTTCAAACATCACTGATCAAGTCCAATTCAATTACATTGCTTCTTATATACATCACTCTTAAAACACATTTACACATTAAACGAAGCAGAAAGCCCTAAGTTAACAACTGTATAGTCTACTCAACTTATTTTTTTATACCTATGCAATGACTTTTTCTAATAACCTCTCATTCTTGATCTTGCTAGTTTATAATCAGCAATTTTAGCATGAACTGATAAATACATATAGATTATGTCTCCCTCTATTTAATCACTTGAATCATATCCAGTTCTAGTAATGAAATGTCCCACTTTAGGGGAAGAAAAGTGCCTCATGGATTTATATTAGTTTTCCTTTGATGTTCGTTTATGGTGAAGGCTGTGTAGCAAAGAGGTACAAAAAATGCAATGGCTCCAATAGAGATAGTTTATTATTTTCTTCTGTGTAAAAGTCAAGGAAAGGTAGTTGGGCTTTATGACATCTCCCAGAGGCAATGGCTGCTTTACCATTCACCAAGACATTGTCCTCATCTGCACGTTGAAGTCTGATTGCCACGATGTCCAGTTTCTCCCAGCGGAAACAAAGGAGGTACAAAGGAGCACTCGTGGTGTGGTAAGACCCAGCCTTGAGATGGCCCAAGTCCCTTCTGCTCACATTCCATCAGTGAGAACTCTCTCGCGTGTTTCCTCTGGCTGTAAGAATAGGTGACTAAGAGTAGCTCTGAATGACCAAGTATGGTTTTAATCCTTTGTTCCTACGGATGGAGAATAGGACAGATTCCAGGGACAGGTGGTCTCTAACGCTTTCAGTAAACATTGCCATTCTGCACTTATTTGTCATGTATCTGAAAGTGAGAAACAGAACAACTTAGATTTGGTCAGTTTGAATGAAAAAACGAATTTCATATTGGATTATTTTGTTAACTGATCATTTCTTTTTAGCGATGATAATATTCTTTGATGAATATGAGTTCTGAGGAAGAAAACTGCTACTATTTATCAAGAAATCACTCAGAATTTCCTTTGAGTTTAAAAATGGCCATGCTCTTAGGTTATAAGCAGAACTGAATGAATAAGTTTTCTAATTGCTCAAAAGATACCCACTGCTCCCCCCATCATGATTGCGGGTTTAGTCAGGAGTGGTGATAGCTTCAAGGCAAATACTTTGGTGCACAAACCATTTCAATTTCCCTGTTTTCCCAACTTCCTGGTTTATAGCTCCCTGCTCCTTAGATGTAATTTACTTTACAAATGGATTTATTTTATTTTTAGCACTTTTTAAAGTTAATTTTTATTGGAGTACAGTTGATTTACAATGTATTAATTTCTGCTGTACAGCAAAGTGAATCAGCTATAAATATATATGAATCTGTTCTGTTTTTAAGATTCTGTTCCCATATAGGTCATTACAAATGATTGAATAGAGTTCCCTGTACGACATGGTAGGTTCTAACTAGTTATCTATTTTATATATAGTAGTGTGTACATGTCAGTCCCAATCTCCCAATATATCCCTTCCTCACCTTCCCCCATAAGTCTGTTTTCTACATCTGTGACTCTATTTCTGTTTTGTAAATAGATTCATTTGTACCAAATTTTTAGATTGCACATGTAATATGATGTGGCATTTGTCTTTCTCTGTCTGACTTACTTCACTTGGCATGACAATCTCTAGGTTTTCCATGTTGCTGCAAATGGCATTATTACATTCTTCTCAATGGCTGAATAATATTCCACTGTATACATGTACCACAACTTGTTTATCCATTCACCTGTTGATGGGCATTTAGGTTGCTTCCATGTCCTGGCTATTGTAAATAGTGCTGCAGTTTTCTTTCAGGGTGCATATATCTTTTCAAATTATGATTTTCTCTGGATATATGCCTAGAAGTGGGATTGCTGGATCATATGGTAGCTCTATATTTAGTTTTTCAAGGAATCTCCATACTGTTTTCCATAATGGCTGTATAAATTTCCATTCCCTGCGTCATGTAGGAGGGTTCCCTTTTCCCCACACCCTCGCTAGAGTTTATTGCTTGTATGTTTTTTTTTATGATGGCCATCTGACCAGTGTAGGATGCTATCTCATTGTGGTTTTGATTTGCATTTCTCTAATAATTAGTAATGTTGAGTGATATTTAGTGATATTCAATTTCCCCGTTTCTCCCAACTCACTGCTTTATAATTCCCTGTTCCTCATATAAATTTAGTTTAGAAATTTAAATTATTACATCTGTTTAATATTTTATTGAATTTTTAGTTCAAAAGTACACTAGAGCAAATGCTTTCCCACCATAAAAAGATGAAATAAAGAAAAAGGATAAAATAGAAAGCAAAGTATATTGAACTGAAAATTCTGAAGAGAAATTTCACCTGAATTAAAATTTGATTGGGAGAAGGGATACATGTATTCAGGAGGGCATGGGGAGAATCAGAGAGGATAATCATCCCACCACTGGGAAATAAGAATATATCTTTCTAAGTAACACACAAGTAACAGTAAATTGAGGTTCAAACACTATTATAGTTAGCTGGAACACTTTTAAACTTAGAACAAAACTATATGTGAAATTAAAGAGTGATAGAGTTCTCCTAGCATAGAACTTCTAGAGTTCTACAGATCCAGAAATTATCTAAGGGAATACATTAGACCTCTATCAGCAACTCCATTTTTATATATTTAGCTTGAAGATGGGCAAAAGTTAAACACATACAGTTTTTTAAAAATAATCTTTTACCTCACTGTACTTTGCTAACATCATGTTGGTGAAAAAATAAGCTGTGCTATACTTAGTCATATCTAACTCTTTGCAACCCCATGGACTGTAGCCTGGCAGGCTCCTCTGTCCATGGGATTAAGACTGGAGTGGGTTGCCAACCCTCCTCCAGGGAATCTTCCCAACCCAGGGAGCGAACCCAGGTCTCCCACACTGCAGGTGGATTCTTTACCATCTTAGCCACCAGAAATGCCCAAGAATACTGTAGTAGGTAGCCTATCCCTTCTCCAGGGAATCTTCCTGACCGAGGAATTGAACTGGTGTCTCCTACATTGCAGGTGGATTCTTTACCAGCTGAGCTACCAGGGAAGCCTGACAAAATAGGCTATCTTACTACAAAATACTAGGAAACAATTCTTATCTTTGCAGTTAGAAGCTTAATGATGATTAAAATAAAAGTTAGTGAACTACTTTAAAAATTACTCAGTAGCATCCTTTGAAAAATATTGTCAAACCATAACAAGAAAAGGGAGCTGCAGCCTGGCCCTACCACTTCTCCTTTACATTTCACATACTTCCTATACTTTGAATCTACTTCTTTCTATTTTAACTATAGCACAATAGTGATCAGTTGGCAGTTTACACCTTTAAAATGTACCAAGTCACCATTATTAAGCTGCTCAACTTTGCTCGGGCTGAACAAAGTCCTTTCATTGTGAGATGCCCTTTTTGTCCAGTTCATTTGAGCCATATATATAAGCTGTGTGAAATCTGTAAGAACCCACAGTATCTTAAGTGGGTTTCAGAGAGCATATATTTATTTTTAAAATCTTTTTAGAAGAAAAACATGTTATGGTTTCTTTGGACTGGGTCCCTGACAAAGGGCAAGAGTCTGGCATGGTTTGGTCTGGCATGACTTCTGAGAATTCAGGATCTTCCTGCCTGGGAACCCACATTGTGTGCCCAAGGACATGACCATAGTTAGGTTTCAGGTTCCCTGGGGAACACTTACATCTTGGTTGTGCTCTACGATGTTCCAGAAACCCCGAGAAACACAGCTAGTCCTAAGCAAAGTTTCAAGCTGAGAATTGTCTGATAATTATTTATTTATTTATTCTGTCTTCCATCATATTTTATACCCCGGAAGCCCCATACTCTCATCATAGTCCTCATTTATCTCAGCTTTTACTATGTCACCTGTCAGAAGCTAGTTTGGATTATTATAGTGAAAAGGACAAGTGACAAAGGGTAGCTAGGAGCAGTGACTGCATCCTATACTATCATGTATGCTAAAGGCACATGTGATGAGCTCTGCTCGAGAATAATCAAACTTAGAGGTTAGATTTCAGACAGAAATGCAAGCAGGTGAATAAACGTCCTAGACAAGAAGTCCTTTTCTTATCTTCTGAGCCATGTCTTAAAGACGGGCTGAAGTGTCATTTAAGCATGCATTTGGATCTGCTGGGGAAATGAAGCAACTTATTTTAGGTGTGGCTGGTATTTCATGTTATTGCTTTGTAACTCAAATTTAAGTCAGCTACCTGGATGCAGGGACTCTGTAATCTCTGGAACATCCTCCTGAAGCTCAGAGAAAGGATCCTGTTGCCCAAAGAGTTCTTTTGGTAAGTCGGTGGAAATAGTGAATTTGAGTCGTGTTGAAATAGGCAGTTGCCCAAGTGGCCAAATCAATCTATTTATGGCTTTCTTACTAAGGTGTGTATTTAGGCAATCATCTGAGTCTAAGGTACACATTCAGGCATAGGGGAATGTGGTAGACGCCTTCTTGGGAAGAAAGTGGAAAGATGTTCCACAGATTAAATTTAGAAACAGCCAACTAAAGGACTTAGGGAGATATGGCTTGTCCAAGTAAAAGCGATTTATTCAAAAAGTGATTTCATAAAACTGGAATAAGCACTACAGGGAGGTTTATGTAAACTAGCAGATATGGTCATTATCTGTAAGGTAAACATTTGGTGAGATAGGACACATGATGTGAGACAAAGACATGTACAAAACTATCATCAGATCTAAACCGAGAAGTTCTCAGAGATGGCTCCTAAAAGAATACTCATTGAAGTTACAAGAGTTGGGAAATTTAACTGTTAGATGTTATGTGATGGATGACAGGTTATTGATATGAGAGAGAGTACTATGTTTAAAAAACTGCTACACTGCCATCTGACAATTCAAGTGGTCTAAGACGCTGTGATAACTCATCACTCTTTACATTTGTAAGTTGTCAAAATTCCAGGACAATGAGGTATAATGGTAAAACACGGACATGGGAACTGGAGGGCTTTCCATCATAAGGCGGTAGCTATTCAGTCTCTCTGAATGTTAGGCACAGGACTAAACTGTGTGAGAACCTTTCAGCTGTACAATTTTGTGATTTTGTGAATATGACGTACATGAAAACACCACCAAAAAATACTGGCATAAAGTCATAGAATTTTAAAGGAATGCTGTGGTATAATGAATGGGAAATTTATTATTTTTTCTTTTTTTTTAACTAATCTTTAATTCTTACATGCGTTCCCAAACATGAACCCCCCTCCCACCTCGCTCCCCATAACATCTCTTTTAAATGTTTTATTTGTGGGTTTATTCTCAAGTTTCTAGTAGTAATTAGTATTTAACTGTCTATCTTTTGTCAAAAGAAACTCATATATGTGTTGTTACAGAGCTAAAAGAAAATGCAAGCGGTGAATGGATATTTAGGGCAATCTGAGTCTTAATGCCATTCTTGGGGTTGAGTTGCCTGCCAGAGACCTAAATCTCGAACATCAGAAAGAGAAACGTCTTCATCTATGTGAGCACAATAAGTCCTCTGTTGGAGTTTTGGGGAACGTGGACAAACAGAGATATGATCCATTTCATTTTTCTGTGTAGAGACGCTTATGCCTCCTCTGGCTTGCTCTTACTGGGACAGAGAGATTTTGAGGCTGGAGAGCGCCAGCATCTCAAGATGCCATTGTCTCACGTCTGAATTATTAGCTGTAAGCATTTTTCCTTGCCTGTCTTGGTTCTTTATTAAGCATCTCCCTAGGAAGGCCTAGATTGGAAGACTGGGGTTGACACATGCACACCATATATATAAAATAGAAAACTAACAAGGACCTACTGTATAGTATAGGAACTCTACTCAGTACTCTGTAATGACCTATATTGGAAAAGAATCTAAAAAAGAGTGGACGTATGACTGATTTACTTGCTGAACACCTCAAACTAACAGAAACTTGTAAATCAACTCTAACCCAATAAAATTAATTACAAAAGAAGAAAAGATTGAGAGTTTATGTACAAAAAAAGGCATCCCACCCAAAAGCCTTCTAATGATATGGTATGGACCTTTCATTTTATTCTCAATTATTGTAAAATTTTAGACAGTTAAGTATCTCTTAGAAGTATAGAACTGTAAGTCATACTCCTCCACTCCACTGTTACCGCAGCTGCCCGCATCCATGCCCCCACCTTTCCCCACTTCATGACTGGCTAAGCCCACAAGCTAAGTGCTGAGGAGGAGGACCAGCTGCTGCCAAACCCACCTGCCATGAGGTGGAGGGAGCCTGAAGGGCAGGATGCCATCTGCAGGCAGTTCCATTTCAGTAGGGCTTTTGGCTTCCTGATGAAAGTGGCCTGCAGACTGAAACACTGGACCAGCATCTTGAATGGTTTAACCTGTGCACCAAGGTCCACACCATCCTGAGTATCCACAAGTGTGCAGGCCTTTCAGAAAGGGACATAAATATGACCAGCTTCATGGAGCAAGTGGCAGTGTCCATGACATAGACCCCACCCTTCATCTCTGAGTTTTTCAGGGGATCCAGGGAACTGGGGAGCCCTGAGATGTTGCTGCAGTCAAAACCGCCAAGTCAGTACTGCTGACTCCGATTAGAGACAAGTTATTTCCCTGGAAGGAGAGGGCCATATCACTGCCAGCATGAAGAAATTAGACTGTTTTTCCCACACCACTCTCTTCCTCCTTGGACCTCTGAAACATGTACACTGATCTGAATACATTTTTCCCTTGCTTCACAACTTCTCAGCAACAGCAATGATTTCTTTCCAGGCCATGTCTTACTTGCTCCTTTACTGATTCATTTCCCAAGAAGCTTAATGGAAAATGTGTCTAAGACAAAGTCTTATCTTAGAAACCAGGACCCTCAAGTTGTCCTCATCCTATGTGACAGAAATGCATTCACTTTTATGCCTCAAATAAAACCATTGTTTCACTTGGGGGAAAAGAAAAAAACAAAAGAAATATGGTACTATAAATCTCAAAATTTCCACTCCTTTATTTTATAGATGACCATGAAAAGCCCCCTTGAACTGAGAATGTCTTTCAAAGTCCCACAAATATTTTCTAACTAGCACTGTTATAAGATAAATGTTAGATTCTGTGGTTTTGCAAATTTCTCTTCTTAATGCACAACCTGTCTTCAGCTCTTATTCTCGAAAATTGTTCTTAGAAAGCAGTGAGTAGAAAGCTCTTATTGGCATCAACAAGTGAGAAATGACAACATTCTAGCATTATCTCCCCTAAGAGATAAAACATTAGCTTAAAATACTTCATGATGATTTCAACATGACCATAGGCAGAGGAAATGACAGGTTTGGATGCTGGCAGCTTCTCAGGACCATAAAATTAGTATATGCAGGCACTTAGTTGGAGAAGGAAATGGCAGCCCACTCCAGTATTCTTGCCTGGAGAATCCGCATGGACAGAGGAGCCTGGTTGTCTACAGTCCATGGGGTCACAGAGAGTCCGACATGACTGACTGACTAAGCACAGCACAGCACAGGCACTAATTATTCTATCAGTGGCTCTAAGTAAATTATCTCTGAAGATAAAACATGTTCCTTGTTTGGGTCAATTCTGCCTGAAATGGTATTTCATACAAGCTTTATAAAACAACTCACTAAGACAAGCGAGCTTTATCTGCAATGGTTTTTCACTATAACTCTTATGAGTGACATTGCTAATATGGACTATATGTGTTGATTAAAGACAATGGATCACTTTTTATCGCTTTAGAATCATCTACACTTTTGCAAAACCTTCTATAAAGTCACAGTCCTGGGATTTTTATTTCTCTTCACCTAGAACATCTTTCTAACAGTTGAAAAAATTACCTGAGCGGGACAAAAAAAAAGAAAAAAAAAGGAATGAGAAATATCATTCCTCTGTTCTTCCAAAGGAAGAACAGAAAGCATTTCTAGAGTGACTACCACTCTCCAGGAAGTGTGTTTGGCACTAGAAATATATACGGACTTTAATATTTTCCTTGTCAAGTAGTTTATAATTTTTAAGAGAAATTTAGAAGGATAAAGAAGGACTAATCATATAAGAATAGAAGTGTGAATGTTACTGTAAGAGTTCAAATGAGGGGCATTTCATTTAGACTGTAGATACCACAGAAGTTTTTCAGAGCAGGTGACTTTCTCTGAAGTGTGTGTGTGTGTGTGTGTGTGTGTGTGTGTGTGTGTGTGTGTGTGTTAAAACTGCATAGGCACAAAACATCAGTTCTCATTCCAGGAGCAAGAAAAACAACATCAGCATTGTCCATGAGAACATAATTAGGCCCAGTGGTTCCAGTATCCCATTATATGCTCTGACGTGGGCGGGAAGATGGACAGAGCAGAATGGAGCCCAGAGGCTCCTTAGGTGTCCAGTAAGCCACAGGTTGACCATGCAATAGTGTAAGATGAGGTGAGGAATGTCATGGACACTTCTTAACTGTCATTGTTGCCACTGCTCCCACATTTGCCTGTGCCTCCCTTCTCTCTACTTCTAGGCGCCTGACAATCTCCACGACTCTACGCAAATGCCATTCCTGCAAAAATTTCCACCTTTTGCACCATCACTGGCATTTTGGAATTACCTCAAGCTGTGAAGGGAACCAGAATCAGCTTATAGGTGATGCAAACCCCCATAATTATTATCATTTTGCTTCCATTCTCTGCTATGTACATTCTTTATAAATGCAAAGTTCCTCCTCATCATGGTGGACATGTGAGCCCATTGTGATTAAGGTCATATTTAATACAGACCCAGCATTTTGTGGCCGCTTTCTAAATGTTGAATAGTAATGAGAGGAGATTAGTAGTAGGAGGAACAAGAAAGTGTTTAAAATAGATCCCAACTGGTTCCAGCTGCAAGAGAACATTATCAAAATATAGAACGGAAAATATTTCTAGGAAATTAGAGGCCATTTAAAATCATTAGATAGTTTTAACTGAAATCCTTTAACTCCACACAGCAGAAAAGTATTTTCCAGATGTCCTTTATACCGATACAGAGAAAGTAAAATATTCTTCCCTTACAATTTGGATTTTTAAGCATTTATTTATGCTTATATTAAAATGTGAAGTTTCACTCATTGTTTTAGCTACTCAGTCAGGTGAATATCTGCCTAATGAATAGCAGATGGTACAGGAAAATGTACATATACATTTTAATTTTAGCTTTATCTGAAGTCCATTGTTCATTTCAGGCTCCCTTACTAAGAGTCCTTGCACTAAACGCCTCTGGTTGCATTCCATTCAAGACAAAGGCATGTTTTAGGGATGTACCTCTCACAAAGAGGTATTGATGGACCAGGAATCAGAGTTTGGACAAATGAACATTTCATTATAACACAGCCTAATTGTTAAAGCTCTTCTTATTGAAAAGAATAAAAATTTCATTAGTCATCACAGTAGCTCACCACGAACTCCTCCTCTTTTTCTGACAATGCACAGAAACAATGGCAGTTTTAAGCTTATCATTGAACATTTTGGAACAGTTGGTTCTTCCTTTTGGTCTAAATACACTAAGAAGTATTTTAGTAACAATTATGAAAAAATCTTTGGTAATAATTTTAAGCTAAATTTTAATACATGGAATTGTGAAAAAAAAAAAAAAAAAACAAAAAAAAACCTCTCAAGGATCACAGGCAAATGCAATTTAAGATAAGAGCAGCCTGCTTTTTCATTTTAGGGCCCCAGGATTGTTTTATGGGTTTATTAAAGATTCATAGGGCTATCCTAAAGCTCAAATAAGGGATAAAGACAAAAGTGCTTTAGAAGCGGTAAAGGTTTTATAGGTCTAAGGGAGTAACATGTGCATTGGCAATTCTTATCTCTATACAGCTTTCAATTTCATTATCTTTTCAGTTCTTCAGAAAAGATACATACTGATCATTGCCCTAAGTCTAAAACCTGAAACAAGGAAGGGCCAAGATACAATGAAGATCACAATCTGGCACTCAGAATTCCTGTCATTAATTAGATGGTAATGTTGAGGATGCCATGTAAACTGTTGAGAACTCAGGGTGTCCTAGAGGTGAAATGTTGTGGGCAGACTAGATGAAGCACACAAATGTATAACAACCACTACTCTCACCCCTGAACAAATATTGCTAACTGATCATGTAAGTGGTTCTGCCTAAGACAGAATGTGGTTTTAGAATGGTACTCAACAGTATGCCAATCAAAGCTGGCTTTCTGAGTTGAAGCTTATTGGACAGGCAAGAACTAGAGAATCTCGTGGGGTTTCCTTCTGCAGGTCTAAGAGCCTATGGTTGTCACCGTGATTGTGGATCGATCATGTTATCCATTCTCATCTTGATTGCTCCCCCTCCTTCATCTCCTGCCTTTCTCTCTCTCTCAGCTTGCTCTGATGCACTGGAGGCATGTCTTTGTCTCACAGACTCTGCAGCGACTGTACCCTCTGCCTAGAATACTCTACTCTTACCTGTCCCCATGCTCACTCTGTTATATTCCCCATGTCTTCACTAATCTCGGGTTTTCAGTGGTGTACAGAGGCTTGGCAAACTACCACCCGTGGGCCAAATCTGGCCTCCTGCCTGTGCGTGTATGGCCCACAAAATAAGAATGGCACTTAGGTTTTTATTTAAAAGCACATAAGTCAGAAGAAGAATTATGTTCCGTGGCACATGTAAATCTACATGAAATTGAAATTTCAGGGCTGATGAATAAAGTTTTATTTAAACACAGTCTGCTTTTGTGCTAAAATGGTCACGTTAGATGGTTATGGCAGAGACCATGTGGCCCGAAAAGTCTAAAGTATTTAATATCTGCTCATTTACAGAACAAGTTTGCCCACCCCGAGGATAAGCTTAACGTTTTGTTAATTACCGGAAGCACTCACTGGCAATCCTGATGCCTTCTCTTTCTCAATTTTTAAAAATAACATTTATCACATTGTACTATACACTGTCTTTGTAAATTATGTATATTGTCTCTCCATAAGAGCACAAATTCCATGAAGTCAGAGAATTTTGTCCACTTTATTCTCTGATATATCCCCAGTGTCCTGAACAATGTCTGGTACACAGTAAATCTTCAATAAATATATTTCTGGAATGAATGAATTTTATGGAAGATACTTACAATTAAGTAGAAACATATTAAATGGAATAGTCACAGAAGATTTCAGAGGAAGATGATATTTCGGGGTTGTTCATTGTTTAGTCGCTAAATCGTGTCCAACTCTTTGTGACCCCATGAACTGCAGCACATCTGATTTCCCTGTCCACCACCAAATCCCTGAGTTTGCTGAAATTCATGTCCAGTGTGTCAATGATGCCATCCAACCATCTCATCCTCTGTCACCCCCTTTTCCTCCTGCCCTCAATCTTTCCCAGCAACAGGGTCTTTTCCAATGAGCCAAGTTTATTTTAGTGTTAAAAGGTATTACGGATTTGGACAGCACATCTCCTGAAAGAACTGTGTGTACAGTAGCCTGGATGTAACACAGAGCCCATGAGGTAGAGAGACTCTGGAGACTCCATCGTGAAAGACTTGGAATGTCTGATTAAGATGCTTGGATATCAGTTCAGTTCAGTTCAGTCGCTCAGTCGTGTCTGACTCTTTGCGACCCCATGAATCGCAGCACACCAGGCCTCCCTGTCCATCACCATCTCCCGGAGTTCACCCAGACTGAAGGCCATCGAGTCCGTGATGCCATCTAGCCATCTCATCCTGGGTCGTCCCCTTCTCCTCCTGCCCCCAATCCCTCCCGGCATCAGAGTCTTTTCCAATTTTTGGATATAATTTTATAAAAAATTGGATATTTCTGAAAGATCTGTCTGATGATTGCTATATACAGCATGAGTTGGAGTGGATAAGATATATGTGAGAACTGAAATAGCCTGGACTCAGATTTCTAACACTGGACAGAGGTAAATGGAGTGAAAGAGAAAGGATGCAGAGAGTAACGGAGGAGGAACCATTGGTACCTTCAATAACATGAGTCTTGATGAAAACATGTCATTGTCAAAAGTTGAAAGGCAGCAGAGAAGAGAAAGCATTAAGAAATAGAAACCAGTCTGCTTCAGTTCTTTGTAGTTTATTGAATAAGCATGTATACAGTTCCCAGTGTAAGATTTCTGCAGATTTCCTGCCTCAGAGAAGGCATATGTTACGGTGAACCTGGCAAACTAAACCAATTAGACTGAGCGACGTCACTCTCACTTTTCACTTTCATGCATTGGAGAAGGAAATGGCAACCTGCTCCAGTATTATTGCCTGGAGAATCCCAGGGACAGGGGATCCTGGTGGGCTGGTGTCTCTGGGGTCGCACAGAGTCGGACACGACTGAAGTGACTTAGCAGCAGCAGCAGCAGAGTTAGATTAGTAGAACTATTTCAGAAGTCTGAAAAGGTTTCACTCAGCTAGATTTTAAGTCACCTGCGCCATCTATGTTGAATAGAGACAATAAATCCAAATGTACATGACAGTGCCTAAACTTTTTTTGTGTGAAAATAGTAGCATGATATAATTTTAAGTGAAAGACAAGAAAAAATATCACATACAATTTGATTCTATTTACATACAATTTTATACATATTTAAGATGGACTCCCCCGGTGGCTCAGTGGTAAAAGAATCAGCTTCCCAATGCAGAAGACTCAGGTTTGATCCCTGGGTGGGGAAGATCCCTTGGTGTAGGAAATGGCAACTCACTTCAGTATTCTTGCCTGGAAAACTCCATGGACGGAGGAGCCTGGGCTACATTAGGAGTGGGCTACAGTCAGTCCATGGGTCACAAAGAGTCGAACATGACTGAGCAACTGAGCCCACACAAGATGGGATTTTAGGCTGTATATTCTTCTCCATATTTTCTGTATTATTTAAGTTTTTGCAATGACGATATTAGTTTTTACAATCATAACAAAATCATTTTTATGTTAAACTATTAAAAATGACAGGCCAGATGTATAACAAAAATCTCCATAGATTTGTTTATATATTAAGAACAGATTCATGCTACAAACTACTTATTTGCTGTGAAGACTATTAGGAATTAGTCAGCAAAGTTTGAGATAATAGGTAATGTTCCAATAAACTGTCTGCCAAGCATATTTGAATTTCTATTAGTCTAGTAAGAACAGGCAATTGACTGATTGAACTAAGATTATGAATTTTGGAAACTAGACCTGTGTCCAATGCCAAAGAATCACTTGTTGCTTGAGTTTTAAAAATGGATTATGGTAATCCTTTCTTAAATGGTTATTTAAATGAATTGATATGATAAAGAATACAAAATACCTATCTAGTGAGTAGCTGTTCCAAAAATGATAGTTATTATTCTTAAAAAATGGGTAAGTACTAAGGTAAAATAAGAGTTTGAGAATCAAGTCACATTTACTTAACCCATTACTCAATTTGTTCCACTTAATATCATGAACTGTGTCAAGTACTGGCATAAAATGTAACATCAGGAGCCTGCCTGCTCTGTGTTTAAGGTATGACCAAGAAGGTGTTTAATAAGGTGTTACAGATGCTATGACTCAAGTTCTTACAGAGCAGAAAATTTAAACCAGGCTACCTCCCCAGTGAAGTTTAGCATATAAAGTCTTTTGTGTGCCCGGAGGCTTTTCACTGAAAATATATGTAAAAGGACTTTTATTTGGAAGTTGTCCTTTTATTCATCCATTCATTCAACAGTTACATGTTCAGCATCTTCCATTTTCATACATTCTTCTTGGAGCTGGCCCTATATAAACAAAGACAAACAAGATTTCTTCTCCTATAAAGTTCCAATCCGATGAAGGCAGAAAAATTAACTAGGAAAAAATAAATAGACAAACTCAGTTAGTACCAGAAAGAAAATCAAATATGGTGGTATGATGGACTAGGGTAATTTAGCTCAGATGATTGAGCAAGGCTTCTCGGAGCAAGGGGTATCTGATCTGAGACCTGAAAGATGAAACTTCCATCATGTAGAGAGAGAATATTTGGGAGAAGGGAATTATAGGTTCAGGAAATGGCTAGTACAAATCATGTAAGGAAGGAGCAAATTTAGCCAGCTTTATAATCACGACCAAGATAATCACGATGGTATGATCACTCACCTAGAGCCAGACATCCTGGAATGTGAAGTCAAGTGGGCCTTAGAAAGCATCACTATGAGCAAAGCTAGTGGAGGTGAAGGAATTCTAGTTGAGCTATTTCAAATCCTAAAAGATGATGCTGTGAAAGTGCTGCACTCAATATGCCAGCAAATTTGGAAAACTCAGCAGTGGCCACAGGACTGGAAAAGGTCAGTTTTCATTCCAATCCCAAAGAAAGGCAGTGCCAAAGAATGCTCAAACTACCGCACAATTGCACTCATCTCACACGCTAGTTAAGTAATGCTCAAAATTCTGCAAGCCAGGCTTCAGCAGTATGTGAACTGTGAACTTCCAGATGTTCAAGCTGGTTTTAGAAAAGGCAGAGGAACCAGAGATAAAATTGCCAACATCCGCTGATCATGGAAAAAGCAAGAGTTCCTGAAAAACATCTATTTCTGCTTTATTGACTATGCTAAAGCCTTTGACTGTGTGGATCACAATAAACTGTGGGAAATTCTGAAAGAGATGGGAATACAGACCTCCTGACCTGCCTCTTGAGAAACCTATATGCAGGTCAGGAAACAACTGTTAGAACTGGACATGGAACAACAGACTGGTTCCAAATAGGAAAAGGAGTCCGTCAAGGCTGTATATTGTCACCCTGCTTATTTAACTTCTATGCAGAGTACATCATGAGAAACGCTGGGCTGGAAGAAGCACAAGCTGGAATCAAGATTGCCGGGAGAAATATCAATAACCTCAGATATGCAGATGACACCACCCTTATGGCAGAAAGTGAAGAGGAGCTAAAAGCCTCTTGATGAAAGTGAAAGAGGAGAGTAAAAAAGTTGGCTTAAAGCTCAACATTCAGAAAATGAAGATTATGGCATCTGGTCCCATCACTTCATGGGAAATAGATGGGAAACAGTGGAAACAGTGTTAGACTTTATTTGGGGGGGGCTCCAAATCACTGCAGATGGTGACTGCAGCCATGAAATTAAAAGATGCTTACTCCTTGGAAGGAAAGTTATGACCATCCTAGATAGCATATTGACAAGCAGAGACATTACTTTGCCAACAAAGGTCTGTCTAGTCAAGGCTATGGTTTTTGCTGTGGTCATGTATGGATGTGAGAGTTGGACTGTGAAGAAGGCTGAGCGCTGAAGAATTGATGCTTTTGAACTGTGGTGTTGGAGAAGACTCTTGAGAGTCCCTTGGACTGCAAGGAGATCCAACCAGTCCATTCTGAAGGAGATCAGCCCTGGGATTTCTTTGGAAGGAATGATGCTAAAGCTGAAACTCCAGTACTCTGGCCACCACATGCGAAGAGTTGACTCATTGGAAAAGACTCTGATGCTGGGAGGGATTGGGGGCAGAAGGAGAAGGGGATGACAGAGGATGAGATGTCTGGATGGCATCAATTACTCGATGGACGTGAGTCTGAGTGAACTCCGGGAGTTGGCGATGGACAGTGAGGCCTGGCGTGCTGCGATTCATGGGGTCGCAGAGTCGGATACAACTGAGCGACTGAACTGAACTGAACTGATAAACAGGATTGTTTAAAACTATGGTTGAAGGAACAGGGGAAGGAGGAGGAAGCTGTGAAGTTAAAGAAGTGATCTCTTCATCACCTGAATATGCGCTTCCCTAAGTAGGAGAAAGGGCTTCCCAAGGCACTAGTGGTAAAGAACCTGCTGCCAACATAGGAGACTCAGGTCCGATCCCTGGGTCAGAGATATCCCAGAGAAGGGAATGACAACCCACTCCAGTATTCTTGCCTGGAGAATCCCATGAACAAGGGACCCTGGTGGGCTACAGTCCATAGGGTCCCAAAGAGTTGGACACAACTGAAGAGACTTAGCATGCATGCAGGCATGTAGCAGAAAGTTACAGAGAATGCTGATGTCTTGAAATGCAAGGATTTAATTCAATATCCTAGAGCACAAGATCATCAACTCTACCTTACTGTGTAAATCATTTAATCAACTAATATTTGTGTGGATCACAGTAAACTGTGGAAACTTCTTAAAGAGATGGGAATACCAGACCTCCTGACCTTCCTCCTGAGAAATCTGTATATAGGTCAAGAAGCAACAGTTAGAACTGGGCATGGAACAACAGACTGATTCCAAATTGGGAAATGAGTATGTCAAGGCTGTATATTGTCACCCTGCTTATTTAACTTCTATGCAGAGGACATCATGAGAAACGCTGGGCTGGAAAGCACAAGCTGGAATCAAGATTGCTGGGAGAAATATCAGTAACCTCAGATATGTGGATGACACCACCCTTATGGCAGAAAGCGAAGAGGAAATAAAGAGCCTCTTGATGAAAGTGAAAAAAGAGAGTGGAAAAAGTAGGCTTAAAGCTCACTATTCAGAAATCTAAGATTATGGCATCTGGTCCCATCACTTTATTGCAAATAGATGGGGAAACAATGGAAACAATGGAAACACTTTATTTTGGGGGGCTCCAAAATCACTGCAGATGGTGACTGCAGCCATGAAATTAAAAGACACTTGCTCCTTGGAAGAAAAGCTATGCCCAACCTAGACAGCATATTAAAAAGTAGAGACATTATTTTACCAACAAAGGTCTATCTAGTCAAAGCTATGGTTTTTCCAGTTGTCATGTATGGATGTGAGAGTTGGTCTAAAATGAAAGCTGAGCATGAAAGAATTGATGCTTTTGAACTGTGGTGTTGGAGAAGACTCTCGAGAGTCCCTTGTACTTCAAGGAGGTCCAACTTGTCAATCCTAAAGGAAATGAGTCCTGCGTATTCATTGGAAGGACTGATGCTAAAGCTGAAACTCCAATAATTTGGCCACCTGATGTGAAGAACTGACTCGTTGGAAAACAACCTGATGCTGGGAAAGATTGAAGGCGTGAGGAGAAGGGGACAGCAGAGGGTGAGATCGTCGGATGGCATCACCAACGCGATGGACATGAGTTTGAGTAAGCTCTGGGAGTTGGTGATGGACAGGGAAGCTTGGCATGCTGCAGTCCATGGGGTCGCAAAGAGTCAGACACAACTGAGTGACTGAACTGAACTGAACCAAATACAAAGCCTTCAAGAAATTTAACCCATACAAAAGCTCAAGTGTATGTACTTTCTGTCAGAAGTTAATGTCTCCGGCAGATAGGGAGGGATCATTTCTTGCTGTGTGAATCTGGAATTTTTATGGTTGGCATTTGAGTGAGGTTAGGTGGGTAGGATTTAGACATAAAATACAATGGTGCTGAGGGACACCAGAAGGCATTCTAGGAAACAACATGGATAAAGGCATAGAGAGTTGTTGAGATAATAATAGCACGCTATTTTAAATTCCTCTTATAAAACACCTTGAGTTCTAAAATTCAACAGATCATTGTGAAACCTTAACTTGACCTTGTCACATTTGGCTCCCACTTTTCTTTGCAAGAAATTACGTGTGTGTGTCAACAGGAACTTTGTGAGCTACACCACAGGTCTTCTACACACATTGAGCAGTGAGGAGAGATGAGGTGGAAGGGCCATCCCTCCTAACTTCACTGTATAGCCATGCCAGGTCTTGTAATAAACAGTGAAATGAAGGAGGAAAGGCCAGAAGGTGACGCTCATCAGCTATGCAGTTCCACAGGGATGGGGTGATTGCCCAGGCTACGAGTCGTTTGGGCAGCCCCGTGTCCACCAGGTCTGGTATAGTGAGGTGAAGGATGTAAAGCTGTAAAGTGATATAAAGAAAATGGAAAGTGGCTTATTTTTTTTGAATTTGTTTAATCTGTTCTCAACTGGTAATGTGATTTACATCAGACGATGTATTTCTGGATTCAAAAAGGAAGTCATTAGGTTATGAATGTCATCGTTTCCTTTTCAGAAAAACTGACCTCACCTGTTGGCCCATCTAGGAAGTAGTCTTCCTAAAGCTTATCAGCTATCTCCATAATGCCTCCTCAGCTACTCACAAAGATTATTTCACAACCTATGCTTCTTCTCTAATATGTCAGATTGGCAGGGGTTTTATTGCAATATTTCAGGTTGATTAACATAAGAACAAATAAATAAGGACTGAAATTATTGATCCCACAAAGACAGGTGGGGCTGAAGATGGCTGCTGTAGATAAAATAGTTGATGGTACAACAAGGTCATATTTTTAATAAAGACACATACGTCCTAAGTAATAACTCTTTTAGATCTATCTATTTCTACAACTGGAAATCATCTACCCTCTTGCAATTGTCAGGCACTTGTCATATATTAAGAAATTAATACAAATGGTGTTGGTGTTTGGGTAAACTGGACAAGAGAAAGATTTTAAGATTTAATCCTAGGGGGCAGTGGTAAAAGGCAGAATTTTCATGAACACTAGTTCCCTAGAATTTCTCCAACTCTGTCCTTTGCAGTATTACTTCCACTTATTGATCCAGGGAATGTTTATTAAGCGTTTATCTGTAACAACCACTGTGCTGGAAGTTAAAGATCAGAGTGACCAGAAAAGAGAGTCCTTGCATCACTGAATTACAGGAAAGGAAACAGCAAGGGCAATATGAATGAGAAAACTGCAAAGGATGGGGAAGCATTAAACCCAGGTTTTGAGTCTCAAGGCTGCCTTCTGGGAAGAAGTACCATATAGGCTGAGACACCGATGAGCACGTGTTAGTGGACTGATAGGTAAGAAGGTCACCTAGATGTGAAAACAGCTCTTTCAGGAAAGCTATGGCTGGAACATCAGGATTCAGGTCCCTGGATAACTAATATAAATTATGCTATGTGCTAATACTCCTTCTATTTTCCCTCTCCTTTTCCTACATAATACTTAACACTATGTACAATTCTCTATTTATATGATTTTTAAAATGTCTATTATTTCTCTTATTTTGTTATCTCACTTCTTGGCACACAGTAGGCACTCAATCTTTTTTTTTTCATTTGGAGGATAATTGCTTTACATTATTGTGTTTCTGCTGTACAACTATATGTATACATATATCCCTTCAATCTTGAGCCTCCCTGCCACGTGCACCATTCCAGCGTTCTTGTTCATCACAGAATGCCAGGCTGAGGCTTCTGTGTTATACCACAGCTTCCCACTAGCTCTCTGTTTCACACATGGGCTGTGTATATATCAACACCCCTCTCTCAAGGTGTCCCCACCCTTTTTCCCTTCCCCACGGCCACGTGTGCATCCTCTACATCTGCGTCTCTATTCCTGCCATGCAAACAGGCTCAAATGTACCATCTTTCTAGATTCCACATACATGCGTTAATAAATGATATTTGTTTTTCTCTATTTGATTTACTTCACTCCGTATGACAGAGTCTAGGTCCATCACCATGACTACACATGACTCAATTGCCTACCCTTTTCACGGCTAAGTATTATTCCATTGTATATATGTACCACATATTATCTGTCCATTCCTCTGTTGACGGGCATTTAGATTGCTTCTGTAAGGCTATTGTACTCAGTATTTGTTGAAGCAACAAATGGCTGAGAGGTGAAGGAAAGGATAACAGAAAAGGTTAGCCAGGGGACAAATTAAGCAGGGCTTTCTTGACCAAATTAAGTTCTTAACTTTCTTCCTGGGGTTTCTCTAGTGGCTCAGCTGGTAAAGAATCCACCTGCAATGCAGGAGTTGCAAGAGGTGCAGGTTCGATACCTGGGTTGGGAGGATCCCTTGGAAGAGGGCATGGCAAGCCAGTGTAGTATTCTTGCCTGGAGAATCCCATGGACAGAGGAGCCTGGAAGGCTGTAGTCCATAGGGTCACAAAAAGCCAGACATGACTGAAGCGGCTGAGCAAGAGTGGTACCTTCATTCTAAGAGTAGTGGGAGATAAAGAACTTTAAGTTGCTGTTTGCATCTCAGAAAGATCACGTAGACTACAATGGAACAAAAGAGACTGGAAAAGAGCAGACTCAGCCTGTTAGTTACCTGAACCAACTGAAATTATAATTCTGGGAGTGGATGTAAAAGAGAGTTTGGAAGAGAAATTGATAAAGCTTGGTGATTGGTTAGATAAGAATGGAGATTAGAGTGGAGTCCTCCAAAATGACACATAGATTTCTGATGCTATGTGAATCGTGAAGTAGAGCAATATTTTGTCTTTGTTTTTGGTGATGAAGAGAGAAATGAGATTCAGTTTTGAGCATATTAAGTTTAAAATGCCTATAGCATCGTCTAAGAAATATTTGGGAAGATGTTGGATCCCTATCTTTGAAGTTCATGTGAGAAATTTTGGTTGGAGATAGACATTTGTGAGTTATCAGAAGATAAAGCTGTCTTTTGCTGATGTGGCTAAAAGATTCTTGCAAGACCGGCTTCCATAGACACTCTCCTAAAGGTCTCTCTTCTAGGCTGCCAATCCACACACTGAGAAATAAATCACAGAGGATTGTTTTATAACTTTGGGGGAAAATGCATGGTCTTTTTCAGACATCATAAAGGCCAATATGATGGGAGAGCCAACCAAGTGTCATCTGGACTCCATAGGTTTCTACACCCCAGTTCAAGTGTTCCTCTTTCATCTCTTTGCTGAGTAGTGATTCTGTATCACTAGTTTTCTTTGCACCTCTTTGAGTAAGAGACACCCACAACAAGAAATCTGTTGGGACACTGTTAAACTAAAATGCCACAGTGGATTAATCATGTCACTGTATTTCCATATCCAATTTCCTTCCACTTGAAACCGAAGTTGCTTTTATTTCTGCTTCTCAGTACAGATCTCTCATTTCATAAGTGCTATGACCTGTGTAGCAAAAGACTATGTCTTTGGATGTGTTTTGTCTGCTTGGTTATATCAAGAGTGTTTAAAAGAGCAGTTTAACTTGTAAGTGTTATGCTTGGTTACAAGTACCTTAGCATGAAGTGTCTTTCATCCTATCTATTTCTGGCATTTATGTTGAATGCACACCTTCTGCAGGTGTTTGGTTTGTAACCTGTACCCTAATGTTAAGATCAACAACAAAAGCACAAACATGGTACAAAGGTAGGCTAGCAAAGGAAAAGATGAGCTGTGTGTGTTAGGTACGGGAAGGAGGAGCATTTTATCAAAACCTCCATATAGAGATTTTACAAAACAAAAAAGCATTTGCCATTCTTCCAGGCAGACCTTGCAGAGGAAACTACACAATCAAAGGCATACCATGAATGAATGAAGTGTTTTCAAGGATGTGCAGGCAGTAAGATGTTTAATGGTATGAAATATTTGCAGGCAATAAAGAAGCATCCTAAATACTGTGGTAAGAGTTTAGGGATTATCTTGGAGACTAAGGAGAAAGAAAGTATTTGATGCCACAGAAAAAATATGTCTTACTTTTCATTTTAAAAAGAGTTTCCTGGCAGCATTATTGATCATGAATTTGAAGGAAGCAAAGCCAGAAAAACTATTTTGCCATTTTCCACAGCATTCATGTCAACACAAATTCAGAATCTGCTCCACTACTGAAACCGTGATCTCTGAAATCTTTTACCATAACAAGTTGCTCTTTTAGCCTACCAGTAGACACACCCTCATTATTTTTTAGGACCAATAACCCTTTCTTCCTGGTACAAGCGTATTCTTCCTTCTTAGCTTCATTCCTACCCCTATTCAGCCTGCAATGCAGGGATCAACATTTCTGACTGTACTCTCCTCCCATTCCTTTCACCCCTTGACCTGAGTCCAGCCTTTATCTTCCAATGCTCTTACTCACTCTTAGTTAACTCCCTGTCTCTGTGGTGTCTAGTTTCCCACACCTGGTAGTTCTAAAAATCCCTCTAGAGGCTTGTTAAAAATTTTAGAATCCCAACCCAGACCCAGAGAAACACTCTCCCATGAAAACTTGCTTTTAAAATAATATTAAGGTTGATCCTTTTAATCTGGTAAATTTAGAGAACAATTCATAGATAAGTCTATTAATTCCTCAATAGCAACTCCTCTGAAATTATTTTACAGTCTTAAACTTCAGCTCAGCCCTCCTCCTTAATTTGCTTACATTTAACACCGAAATGAGAGATCAAACCAGTCAATCCTAAAGGAAAGCAAACCTGAATATTCATTGGAAAGACTGATGCTGAAGCTGAAGCTCTAATGTTTTGGCCACCTGAGCCAAAGACAGCCAAAGTGGGCTGATGCAAAGAGCTGACTCATTGGAAAAGACTCATACCGGAAAGACTGCAGGTGAAAAAGAGAATGAGATGCTTAGATAACATCACTGACTCAATGGGCATGAATTTGAGCAAAATCTGGAAGACAATGGAGGGCAGAGGAGCCTTTGCACAAAAAGTGGGTCCAAACCAACAGACAACCAATTACAATAGAGTCTGACTGCCATGGGGTCTATCCTACTGTGTGGTCTGTAATGACTCAATTCTCCCACATTTTTTAACTTAAACTAATGAAAAACTTTCCTTCCTAAAGCATCTTATGCTGTTACCTCGGTTTCATTTGATGAGAACCCACCTATGACACAAACTCAAATGTGAACACTCAAATTACAGATTGTCTTCCAAAAGTTACAGAATGCACTCAAATTAATTTTGATTTCACATAGAGAATTCTAGGATGTCAAAGAGTACATACCAGTTGGAGAAATTCTGACCTAAATGAAAAACAGGCTGTTTCCAGGAACACATACCCTGTTCATGCGGTGTTAACATCACAGTGGCTACAGTAGAAGCAAGATGAGGTAGATATAAGGAAACAAGGGTCAAAAGAAAATGAAATCTCTTTAAAGGCTACAACACAGTTTAATAAATTGCTCACGTAATTATCTTCCTGACTCAGGCCTTGTTCTTACTCCTAAAAGACTCAAGGGAATGGAAAGATGGAAAATCTATTGAAAAGTCACTATACAGAGGCTTATTGAATCACAGTCAAAGCTCCATCTTCCTAGGAGAATATTGCTTGGTTTTTACTCCTCAGAGGTGAATAAGGAAGAGTGTTGTTGCTGCTGCTGCTGCTAAGTCGCTTCAGTCGTGTCCAACTCTGTGTGACCCCATAGACGGCAGCCCACCAGGCTCCCCCGTCCCTGGGATTCTCCAGGCATGAACACTGGAGTGGGTTGCCATTTCCTTCTCCAGTGCATGAAAGTGAAAAGTGAAAATGAAGTCACTCAGTGATGTCCGACTCTTTACGACCCCATGGACTGCAGCCTACCAGGCTCCTCCCACCACGGGATTTTCCAGGCAAGAGTACTGGAGTGGGTTGCCATTGCCTTCTCCAGAGGAAGAGTGTTAGATCTCCCCAAATTACTAGAGTTTACAGTGTTTAGTAACAGCTAAAGGTGAATAATTTAGAGGAGAACATAGACAGCATCTGGGGCATTTAAGAGTCTGGGCTTCCACTCAGGAGATATGGAAACTAGGCATTAACTAGTGGTGTTGACTTGAGGCAAATCAATTGATTTTTTTTTTCATCATTTTCCTTTCCTTTCAAACGGGGCAGCTAGACTACACCGAGGTCTCTGCTGTCCAGCTCAGAGTTGAGGTCTTATGGCTCTGTGAGATGGCTGTATAACATGGTGGAGGAAACCATAGTCAAGGTTTCATGGACTCAAGCCATGGTGCTACCCTGGTGTCTGTTTCGTAGGATATTATTGAGATACTTTAATAAGTAACTTTCTGCCTGCTTAGTTACAGTTTAAGACATAACCTCCATTCTGCTATACTCAGAGGGACATACATTGTGTTCCAGTTTATGTTTCTGGAAGGTGGGGTGGAACTTTCCTTCTTGGGAACAAGTTGCTCCACTCTGACTTTTAAAGGGATTGATAGAAATCAATGTTAAGGTTTCCAGGAAGAGCAATTTTAACACCATACCCTAAAACACATTTAAGGAAATAACATTTCATCACATTAGTCAAGAAACAATCAATCTTATTAAGGTCATAACTTGTCATCTGTGTGTTTAGTCCTTATTTCACAATATAAGGGTGATAATGATACAGTGTGTGTGTTTAAAGCAGTCATCAATTGCAACTAAAGGCAGGCATGTTGAACTAAGAAATGGCAGAATCAATTCCAAAAAGAGAGACTTTATGTATATTATGAACTATTTTTTATGAAGTTAGTCACATGTGGATGGCTATTTTTTTAAATAACTTGAAATATATCCTTGTATATCAAATTTAATAACTTCCAAACTTTGTCTTCATAAGAACCACCTGTAGCTTTTGCGAAAAATACTGATTCTTGGTCTCCATCCCTGACTTCTGGGATCATTCTCTAATCACTCCAACCTTGGTTGCACATTGAAATCACTGGAGAGCTTTAAAAAATACTCATGCCTGTGAAATAAGCCAGCCAGAGGAAGGCAAATACCATCTGATCTCACTTATATGTGGATTCTAAACAAACAAATGAAAAATAACTCATAGATACAAAGAACAGATTGGCAGTTATCTAAGTTCAGGAGTAGGGAGTGAGTTGAAATGGATGAAGCAGGTCAAAAGGTACAAACTTCCAGTTATAAGAACAGTAAGTCATGAGGATGGACTATACAGCATGGTGACTATAGTTAATAGCACCATATTGTATTCTTGCCTGGGAAATCACATGGACAGAGGAGCCTGGTGGGCTACAGGCCATGGGGTCACAAAAGGGTTGGATGCAACTTAGTGACTAAACCACAAAACAGCAAGTCATATATTAAAAGTTTCTAAGAGAGTAAACCTTAAAAGTTCTCTTCACAAGGAAACCAGCGTTTAACTATGTATTTGGATGGTTGTTAAGTAAACTTATTGTGGTGATCATTCCACAAGAACAACAACAAATATTGAATCATTGTGTTGTCCACCTGAAACTGATGTCAATTATATTCCAAGAACAAATACTCAGGCTTGGGCTAAGCCCTAGAGATTTTGTGTGACCTGGATATCTGGACTTTAAAATATTCCCCCAGGTGATTCTATGGAGCAGGAGAAATTGGGAACCACTGCCCTAGGAGATAAAGCCAGGAAGGATCTGCTTCACAAAGTTCCCTAAATTTCCCTAATCATCAGGTAAGTGTGTAGAACTTCAGATGATCATCTTTCCAAGATGTTTTCAGAACCCATGTGGATTTACTTTACATTGTGTTCCAGATCCTGAATCAATATCACACTTTTCTAGTTCACTCTCATTCCAGTGCACCTAGCTAACATTTGAAGCAATGACTCTTTTGCATCAGCAATTCTCAACTAGTAGTTGTTCTGAAAAATGTAGTGAGCCACACTCTAGACTTTTTTCTTTTTTAAAATTAATTTAATTGGAGGCTAATTACTTTACAATACTGTGGTCGTTTCTGCCATACATTCACATGAATCAGCCATGGGTATACATGTGTCCTTCGATCCCCAAACCCCTCCCACCTCCCACCCCATCTAATCCCTCTGGGTTGTCCCAGTGCACCAGCTTTGAGAATCTTGTTTCATGCATCAAACTTGGACTGGTCATCTGTTTCACATATGGTAATATACATGTTTCAATGCTAATCTCTCAAGTCATCCCACCCTCGCCTTCTCCCACAGAGTCCAAAAGTCTGTTCTTTATATCTGTGTCTCTTTTGCTGTCTCGCATATAGGGTCATCTTTACCATCTTTCTAAATTCCATATATATGTGTTAGTATACTGTATTGGTGTTTTTCTTTCTGACTTACTTACTTCACTTTGTATAATAGGCTCCAGTTTTATCCACCTCATTAGAACTGACTCAGATATGTTCTTTTTTAATAGCTGAGTAATATCCCATACTGTATATGTACCACAACTTTCTTATCCATTCATCTGTTGATGGACATCTAGATTGCTTCCATGTCTTAGCTGTTGTAAACAGAGCTGTGATGAACATTGGGCTACACGTGTCTCTTTCAATTCTGGTTTCCTCAGTGTGTATGCCCAGCAGTGGGATTGCTGGGTCATAAGACAGTTTTATTTCCAGTTTTTTAAGGAATCTCCACATGTTCTCCATAGTGGCTGTATTAGTTTGCATTCCCACCAACAGTGTAAGAGGGTTCCCTTTCCCCACACCCTCTCCAGCATTTATTGCTTGTCGACTTTTTGATAGCAGCTATTCTGATGGGTGTTAGATGGTACCTCATTGTGGTTTTGATTTGCATTTCTCTGATAATGAGTGATGTTGAGCATCTTTTCATGTGTTTGTTAGCCATCTGTATGTCTTCTTTGGAGAAATGTTTGTTTAGTTCTTTGGCCCATTTCTTTTATTGGGTCATTTATTTTTCTGATATTGAGCTGCTTATATATTTTTGAGATTAGTTGTTTGTCAGTTGCTTCATTTGCTATTATTTTCTCCCATTCAGAAGGCTGTCTTTTCACCTTGCTTATAGTTTCCTTTGTCCTTCAAAAGCTTTTAAGTGTAATTAGGTCCCATTTGTTTATTTTTGCTTTTATTTCCATTACTCTCAGAGGTGGATCATGAGGATCTTGCTGTGATTTATGTCAGAGAGTGTTCTGCCTATGTTTTCCTTTAGGAGTTTTATAGTTTCTGGTCTTACATTTAGAGCTTTAATACATTTTGAGTTTATTTTTGTGTATGGTGTTAGAGAGTGTTATAGTTTCATTCTTTTAAAGGTGGTTGACCAGTTTTCTCAGAGCCACTTATTAGAGATTGTCTTTTGTCCATTGTATATTCTTGCCTCCTTTGTCAAAGATAAGGTGTCCATAGGTGCATGGATTTATCTCTTGGCTTTCTATTTTGTTCCATTGTTCTATATTTCTGTCTTTGTGCCAGTACCGTACTGTCTTGATGACTGCAGCTTTGTAGTATAGTCTGAAGTCAGGCAGGTTGATTCCTCCAGTTCCATTATTCTTTCTCAAGATTCCTTTGGCTATTTGAGGTTTTTTTGTGATTCCATACGAAGTGTGAAATTATTTTAGTTCTAGTTCTGTGAAAAGTACCATTGGAAGCTTGATAAGGATTGCACTGAATCTATAGATTGCTTTGGGTAGCATACCCATTTTCACTAGATTGATTCTTCCAATCCATGAACATGGTATATTTCTCCATCTATTTGTGTCATCTTTGATTTCTTTAATCAGTGTTTTATATATAGGTCTTTTGTTTCTTTAGTAAATTTATTCCTGAGTATTTTATTCTTTTCATTGCAACGGTGAATGGGATTGTTTCCTTAATTTCTCTTTCTGTTTTCTCATTGTTAGTGTATAGGAATGCAATGTATAGGATTTTTGTGTATTAATTTTACATCCTGTGACTTTACTATATTTGTTGATTAGCTTCAGTAATTTTCTGGTGATGCCTTTAGGGTTTTCTATATAGAGGATCATGTCATCTGCAAACAGTGAGAGTTTTACTTCTTTTTTTCCCAACCTAGATTACTTTTATATCTTTTTCTTTTCTGATTGCTATGGCTAAAACTTCCAAAACTATGTTGAATAGCAGTGATGAGAGTGGGCACCCTTGTCTTGTTCCTGACTTTAGAGGAAATGCTTTCAATTTTTCACCATTGAAGATAATGTTTGCTGTGGGTTTATCATATGCGCCTTTTATTATGTTGAGGTATGTTCCTTCTATGCCTGCTTTCTGGAGAACTTTTATCATAAATGGGTGCTGAATTTCATCAAAGGCTTTCTTTGCATCTATTGAGATAATAATATGGTTTTCAGCTTTCAATTTGTTAATGTGGCATATCACATTGATTGATTTGTGAATATTGAAGAATTCTTGCAACCCTAAGATAAAGCCTATTTGGTCATGATGTATGACCAGTTAGACCTAATTGATATCTATAGGACATTTCACCCCCTAAAAATGAATTTCACCTTTTTCTCCAGGGCATGTGGATCATTCTCCAGGAGAGATAACATCCTGGGCCATAAATCTAGCCTTGGTAAATTCAATAAAATTGAAATCATTTCAAGCATCTTTTCTAATCTCAATGCAGTAAGATTAGATGTCAACAAAAAGAAAAAAAAACTATTAAAAATACAAACATATGGAGGCTAAACAACACACTTCTGAATAACTGACAGATCATGGTAGAAATCAAAATGTGCACAGAAATGAATGAAAATGAAGACACGACAAACCAAAACCATGGGACTCCGTGAAAGCAGTGCTCAGGGGAAGGTTCACAGCACTATAGGCCTACCTCAAGAAACAAGAGAAAAGTCAAACAAATAACCTAACTTTACACCTAAAGCAACTAGAAAAAAAAGACATGAAGAACCCCAAAGTTAGTAGAAGGGAAGAGATATAAAAATCAGAGCAGAAATAATTGAAAAAGAAACAGAGGAGATATAGCAAAAATCAACAAAACTAAGAGCTGGTTCTTTGAGAAGATAAATAAAACAGACACACCATTAGCCAGACTCATCAAGAAACAAAGGGAGCAGAATCAAATTAACAAAATTAGAAATGAAAATGGAGAAATCAGAACAGACAACACAGATATACAAAGGATCATAAGAGACTACTATTAGCAGCTATATGCCAATAAAATGGACAACTTGGAAGAAATGGATGAATTCTTAGAAAAGTATAACCTTCTAAAACTGAACCAGGAAGAAATAGAAGATCTTAACAGACCCATAACAAGCACAGAAATAGAAACTGTAATCAAAAATCTTCCAACAAACAAAAGCCCAGGACCAGATGGCTTCATAGGTGAATTCTACCAAAAATTTAGAGAAGAGCTAACGCCTAACCTACTCAAACTCTTCCAGAAAATTGCAGAGGAAGGTAAACTCCCAAACTCATTCTCTCAGGCCACCATAATACCAAAACCAGACAAAGATGCCACAAAAAAAGAAAACTTTAGGCCAGTATCACTGATGAACATAGATGCAAAAATCCTCAACAAAATTCTAGCAAACAGAATCCAACAACATATTGAAAAGATCGTACATCATGACTAAGTGGGCTTTCACCCCAGACCTCTTGAATGAATCTGGGAAGGTGCAGTTCAAATATCTATACACTAACAACTCAGAAATTTGCATTTCTAAGCCTCCTGGGTGATGTCTGGGTACAGCAAAAGTTGCAGACAAGAGGATTAAAACTTGCTTGGCATGGGATAGCAAAGAGTCAGACCCAACTTAGCAACTGAGCATGCCCACATGGCATGGAGAACAACAGAAGACAACAAGTTGTGGGAGCGCAAAAGCCAATAATACCCTGCTCTCATTTCCTCTAGTCACAGCACCTTTCCCACAGCCAAACTCAGCCACTCTGTAGTAACACTAAAGAAAGCTTCTCAAAGCGTTTGGTGTGTGGGTTGTGAGAACTGTACATATTTACACTGAAAGGTAAATATGACTCACGAGTCAATGAAATTGCACCTTATATAAGAGCACAGCATGTGAAATCCTGGGCTGGATGAATCACAATCTGGAATCAAGATTGTTTGGAGAAATATCAACAACCTCGTATATGTAGATGATACCAGTCTAATGGCAGAAAGTGAAGAGAAACTAAAGAGCCTCTTGATGAGAGCAAAAGAAAAATGTGAAAAATGTGACTTTAAACTCAACATACAAAAAACCAAGATCATGGCATCTGGTCCCATCACTTCATGGCAAACAGAAGGGGAAAAAGTGGGAGCAGTGACAGATTTTATTTTCTTGGGCGCCAACATCACTGCAGTGTCTTCAGCCATGAAATTAACAGACATTTGCTCCTTGGAAGAAAAGCTAGGACAAAGTTAGATACCATATTAAAAAGCAGAGACATCACTTTGCTGACAAAGGTCCAAATAGTCAAAGCTAGGGTTTTTTTCCAGTAATCATGTATGGATGTGAGAGTTGGACCATAAGGAAGGCAGAGGGCTGAAAGCCAGTACTTTGGCCACCTGATGCAAAGAGCCAACTTTAAAAAGACTCTGATGTTGAGAAAGACTGAGGGGAAAAGGAGAAGAGGGCAGCTAAGGATGAGATGGTTAGATACAGTATCCCCATCACTGTGTCAATGGACATGAATTTGAGCAAAATGTGGGAGATAGTGGAGGACGGAGGAGCCTGGTGGGCTACAGCCTAAGGGGTCCCAGAGTCAGATACAACTTAGTGACTGAAAACAACTCAGCAAATATACTTAACTATGTATAGACACTTAGGTTTTAGAACATGGCCTAAAATTAGGGAAAGTAAGGATGTCAGTGGGCTTCCCTGGTAAAGTAGGCTTAGCAGTAAAGAATCCGCCTGCCAATGCAGGAGATGCAGGTTCAATCCCTGGAGAAGAAAATGGCACCCCATTTCAGCATTCTTGCTTGAGAAATACCATGGATGGAGGAGCCTGGCAGGCTACAGTCCATGGAGTCATAAAAAGTCATACAGGACTTAGTGACTAAACAACAGCAAAAAAGCTTGAATGTTACATAAGTGTGAAGTTGTTATTTAAGTTACAGGAAGTAGAACTCTAAATTTCTTAGAGGTTGCAAGTACTGCAAGCAGCCCTCATCTCTAATATGTACTTGGGAGGAAAAGAGACAAAGTTATTGAAATTTAGAACCATAGAGGAAAGGACCTCATGAGCATGGGACCAGGATCTCTGAGGAGAGGGGCTTAATGAATCTAGTTCTACTAGAGTTGCACAATTACAAACTGGATTTTCACACAGATAGAGAATGCACTTCTGATGGGGTGAGAAACCTTCAAGGCTAAAGCCCAGGGCTAAAGAGCCTCTTAATGAAAGTTAAAGAGGAGAAAGAAAAAGCTGGCTTAAAACTCAACATTCAAAAAACTAAGATCATGGCATCTGGTCCCATCACTTCATGGCAAATAGATGGGGAAACAATGGAAACACTGATACACTTTATTTTCTTGGGCTCCAAAATCACTGCAGGTGGTGACTGCAGCCATGAAATTAAAAAACGCTTGCTCCTTAGAAGAAAAGCTATGACCAACCTAGACAGCATATTAAAAAGCAGAGACATTACTTTGCCGACAAAGGTCTGTCTAGTCTAAGCTATGCTTTTTCCAATAGTCATATACGGATGTGAGAGTTGGGCCATAAAGAAGGCTGAGCATCTAAGAATTGATGCTTTTGAAGTGTGTGTTGGAGAAGACTCTTGAGAGTCCCTTGGATTGTAAGAAGATCAAATCTGTCAATCCTAAAGGAAATCAGTCCTTACTATTCGCTGGAAGGACTGATGCTGAAGCTGAAGCTCCAATACTTTGGCCACCTGATGCGAAGGACTGATTCATTGGAAAAGACCCTGATGCCAGGCAAAATTGAAGGGAGGAAGAGCAGAGGATGACAGAGGATGCGATGGCTACATGGCATCATTGACTCAATGGACATGAGTTTGAGCAAACTCTGGGAGGTGGTGATGGACAGGGAAGCCTGGCATGTTTCAGTCCATGGGGTCGCAAAGAGTCGGACACAACTGTGTGGCTGAACTGAACTGAAAGTCCATAGCACATACAAGCAGACAAGAAGACTGTAGGAATCCCACAGGAAACAGGAAAACACATTCCCCTTCCTCCAACCTTCCAGTCACCCTCACACACCCCTCTCGGCAGAGATTAAGACTGATCCAGCTGGAGATACAGAAACATGGGTTCAGCCTGAGAATCACAAAGCACAGGGAACAAAGATCAAGAGATAAGTTGATAACTGGTGGAAGAAGCATAGTGATGGCTGGGCTCCCTGTGTAATATATCAACATCTCACCAGCTATCTGTTTTACACATGGTAGCGTATGTATGTCTATGCTGCTTTCTCCATTCATCCCCTGTCTTCCCCCACGGTGTCCATAAGTCTATTCTCCGTATCGATGTCTCCATTCCTTCCCTGCAAATATGAGCTAGAGGGGTGAGGTGGGGGGAGGGCAGGGAGGCTTAGGAGAGAAGTGATAAATGTATAATTATGGCTGAATTGCCTTGTTGTATGGCAGAAACCAACACAACATTATAAAGCAATTTTCCTCCAAATAAAGAATAAATTAAAAGAAAAAAAGCACAGCATTAAATGCTGCATGGTAGACGAGAGGAGACAGATAGGTTCCTGGTGCCTTCACTTAATAGCTATGTGATCTTTGGTTCCTTATACTTGATAGATTAATTTGCCCTAGGTATAAAACAGGAACAGTGTTAACATCTAGGAACTGTTGTGAGAAGTGATTTCAATAACGAGGTTAACTGCTTATCATACAAGCTCAGATGAGTATGTGACAAATGTCAGCTATTATAAATTATATTTGTATTATACAGCAAGATATATAATGGTATATTCCAACTAAAAACTTCGGATGTACACTACAGATTAGTGGTTTTCAATTGTTTATGAGTCTTCAATACCTGGGAAGGCTTCTGTTTGTAGTAACATACCTGGAAATTGGACTTCCCTTGTGGCTCAGTGGTAAACAATCTGCTTGCAATGGAAGAGATACAGGATATACAGGTTCTTTCCATGAGTTGGGAAGATTCCCTGGAGGAAGGCGTGGCAACCCATTCCAGTATTCTTGCTGGAAAACTTCCATAGACAGAGGAGCCTAGCAGACTACAGTCCATGGGGTCAGAAAGAGTTGGCACAACTGAAGTGACTGAGTATGCATGCACCTGGAAATTAACATGCATATTTCAAGAAGATTCTGAATATGTATCTACCGTCATTCATTAATTTGTAACCTTCCTATTATGTGCCATGTCCCCATCATTGTAGAATTTACAGTTTAGCAGACGACAGAGACAGCTGAACAAGTACAACAAAGTGGCATAAAGGCCAGGAAAGGGGAAGCATAGCGATATGACAGAGATGGGTAAAGAAGCTCAATAAAATCTCAGAGGATGCTCTCTAAGGAAGAGAAACCTGAGGCCCGAGTAGGTTAGCTAGGCAAAGTTTGCAGGGGACATGGCACTCCATATACTTTACAAAGTTAAAAATAAAGAACTTAATAAGCAAAAGTTTTCACACGAATGCAAAAGCTAGCATGTGGAACATAATGAGATCTTCAGATTGCACAATGAAAATGTTTAATCCTGTACCTTGAAAGGTTTAAGAGAATGCCATATATTTTATTCAGTCTTTCTAGAGAATTTAGTGCAGTGCTGAGTAAATAGAGCTCAATATGTATTTGTTAGAAAGTACAGTTCTATGGTTTTGTACTATTATGGCTCAGGGTCTGTCTGGTGAGATTAGTACCCACCCTAATAGCTCAGCTGGTAAATCTGCCTGCAACGGAGGCGACCCTGGTTCAGGGTTGGGAAGATCCACTGGAGAAGAGATAGGCTACCCACTCCAGTATTCTTAGGTTTCCCTGAAGGCTCAACTGGTAAAGAATCCACCTGCAATGCAGGAGATATGGGTTCGATCCCTGGGTTGGGAAGACCCCGTGGAGAAGGGAAAGGCTCCAGTATTCTAGCCTGGAGAATTCCATGGACTGTATAGACACGACTGAGTGACTTTCACTTTTACTTTTCCATTGGGGCCTTGAATTATTAACTGAGTATCTTGACATACTAGAATAGAATTACAAACTGGGGAAGGAAGTGGGTTGTATTCTGTTAATCCATCTAATAATAACCCAGTTTATATCTCTACTATATATATGCATACATTATTCTTTTAGAATTCTATTATATATGAAAAAGTGAGTGTTAGTTGCTCAGTTGTGTCTGACTCTTTGCGATCACATGGACTGTAGCCCGCCAGGCTTCTCTGTCCATGGAATTCTCCAGGCAAGAATACTGGAATGTGTTGCCTTACCCTTCTCCAGGAGATCTTCCCAACCCAGGTCTCTTGCACTGCAGGCAGGTTCTTTACTGTCTGAGCCATCTATGTATGGATAGCTCTGTACTTCTACACACAACAGTGATACAGTGACGCAGCCAAGGCTGTTGCATCACATTTTTTTCCTTCTTGGTCCCTGGTTTTGATTGTACATCCATTGTGTAACAGAGATCAAAGAACTATTGGTATGAACATCTTGGCGGAGTTATTGTCTCAATGTGAAATGACCCTAGACATCCTGACTTCTTTTTACAGTCGAAACAACACCTTGATTATAAAAGATAATTTTATGTTTTTAATTTTCATGTATGATGTTATTTGTTATATAATGTCATTAGCCAGAAAACTTAGATCTCTTAGTTCCCTTGCAGATATGCCTTTGCTGCTGCTGCTAAGTCGCTTCAGTCTTGTCCGACTCCTAGCAACCCCATGGACTGCAGCCTAGCAGGCTCCTCTGGAGTGGGTTGCCATTGCCTTCTCTGATATACCTTTAATGATCTCTTATTCTCTGAGCTAATAAGTCATACCTTGTACTAGACCATTATTTCTTTACAAAAGACATGTGATGTTTATCATCAACTACCTCTAAGAATTCTACAAATGATTAGTGAAACAATGATTTCAAAGCTGTCTAGTATTCTCTGGTGGAAAAGTACCTTGCATGAAATTAGCATTAAATAGAAGAATGCATCCATACACAAATGAGAAATAATGATAATCCTTATATTTTGTGTACTCAAACTTTATTAAGAGTCATCAGACTATTTTTATAATATTCTCTATCAATAGGGAAAAGATAATGAAATATAAATGTCTCTATATATGTATGTATGGGTGTTTTGAGGAGAAACTCACTCTAGGGAGAATAATTGGAAAACACAGAGATTCTTGATGCCTTAATTTCAGTAGAGACTACACACATGCAAAATGACACTAATTATAGGATACACAGAATAACCATACACTGTTCAATAATCAGATGAGAAAAAAAGACTCAGAAAGGGAGCGCTATTTTTACAAAGTCGCACAAATAGATGGCCAAGAGAACATACTTTTCTCCCCTTCCAGATTAAATCAGTAAACAATAAGCATGTGCCAAGCAGCCTTTCTGAGAAGTGGAAGTAAAGAACAGTTCCTCAGGAATATACAATTTAGTATGGTTTCCAGCTCTTCATACATTTATATGGTATTAAATGTATTGTGTTAAGCAATTTGAAGAAAGGCATGAACCTGGCGGGGGGTGGTCCTTGTGATAAAAATACATCACTTTGACACATCCAGAGCGATGTGTTATACACACACACACACACACACACACACGCACACATGTATTCCTGCACATGATACCACTCTAATGGTAGAAAGTGAAGAGAAACTGAAGAGCCTCTTGATAAGGGTGAAAGAGGAGAGTGAAAAAGTTGGCTTAAAACTCAACATTCAAAAAACTAAGTTAATGGCATCCGGTCCCATCACTTCATGGCAAATAGACAGGGAAACAGTTAAAGAAGTGACAGATATCATTTTCTTGGGCTCTAAAATCACTGTGGACAGTAATTGCAGCCATAAAATTAAAAGACACTTATCCTTGGAAGAAAAGCTATGACAAACCTAGACAGCGTGTTAAAAGCAGCAATATCACTTTGCAAAGTCTGTATAGTCAAAGCTATGGTGTTTCCAGTAGTCATGTACAGATGTGAGAGCTGGACCATAAAGAAGGCTGAGCACCAAAGAATTAATGCTTTTGGACTGTGGTGCTGGAGAAGACTCTTGTAGAGTCCTTTGGACAGCAAGGAGATCAAGCCAGTCAATCCTAAAGGACATAAATTCAGCTTTATACATATGAATAATGTTTGCCTGGTGGCTCAGCAGTGAAAGAACCTGTCTGCAGTGCAGGACGTGCAGGTCTGCAGGTTTGATCCCTCAGTTGAGAAGAGCCCCTGGAGAAGGAAATGGGACCCTACTCTGCTATTCTTGCCTGGGAAATTCCATGGACAAGGAGCCTGGCAGGCTACAGTCCATGGGGTCATGAAGAGTTGGACATGACATTAACTAAACCACAACCACAACATACGATTAAAATGAACATCAGCGCAACTTTGTGCCATATACTTAAAGATTATTAGTTTTCACATATGAATATTCTCCTATGTCCATTCTTTCAGATGGACTTTAGAATAATTTTCTTGAGTGCCAACACCCTAAAGGATAATATGCATCTGTTGTAATTAGCTACAATTATTATATTGTTACTATTTCATTTTAACTACAGAATTCAAATCAAGGTTAATTCTAAGATATTTCATAGAAACTTGTAATCACAATTTACATAATTTTAAAACTTCTATTATCTCTAAAATTACTAGAACTATACAAATGCCTACAATCAAATTGCCTCAGTTTTCTCATCTGTACTATAAACAGTAACATAATCAATTAATTCTGAATCTAGCTGGTGATGAAAATAAAATTGGAGGTACTTCTTTGATGGTCCAATGGTTAAGACTTCACCTTCCAATGAAGTTGGTGCAGGTTTGATCCCTGGTCAGCTGAGATCTACATGCCTTGTGGCCAAAAACCCAAAACATAAAACAGAAACAATATTGTAAAAAATTCAATAGAGGCTTTAAAAATGATTCACATCAAAATTAAATCTTTAAAATAATAAAGTTAGAATCTTTTTAAGCTTTCTTATTTTTTATCTAATGCCTTTTTTCTGTTTCAGGACTCTATCCAGCATACATTACATTTAATCATCAAATTTCCATAGGCTCCTCTCTTCTATAGTAGTTTTTTAGGTTATTTTTTCCAAGACCTTTACAGTTTTGAGAAATGCCAAGTATTTTGAATGTCCCTGTTATTGGAGGTTACTTCATGATGCTTACTAATGTGTTATTCCTGATTAAACTAGGGTTATAAGCTTTGAAAATAAGACTGAAGATTTTCTAAATTATACATTTCTGTATTTATTTATAATTGTGTGGATCATACATGAGAATTTTTCAAAACCTCTTCAGGATTCAATCACTGCTTAAATTGTCTCTTCTCTCAGGTGCTATTTGCTCTGTTTAGTATCAATCAGATACCAGTTAAGGATTAAGATCTGAGAATCTATTTTCTTCAGTTTTTGGAAAACTCTTAGTTATATTATTTCTTATTTCTTTTTATAGTTCCTCCTTTCTTTTCTTCTGAAACTCCAGTTACAGGTAAAATTGAGTTAATATATTCTCCCAGTCTCTTAATATTGGCATGCATGTTATATGTGTCTGTTTTTCTCTCCTCCATCCTGAATTTCTCAGAACAATCTTTAGATTTACTAATTTCTCTTCACAGATGTGTAGAATTTATTCCTCACAATGAACTTTCAAGATTTCTTTTCCTTTTTCATGTTCAAACTTTTCTTGAGATATTTTTGCCTTACAAATTGGAAATGAATTTGTAATTTTGATTTTAAAAGCTTTGTCAAGTAATTCCATAAAATTAATATTATAATATAATGTAATTAATATAATTTACAAAGAATCCATGCTTGGAGCACTGAGGTTTTCTTAACTTTAGAGTTCTTCCTGTGACTTTAGTATACATTTTATTTGGAGAAGGACAGAAGACTGGAGAAGGACAGCTTTTTCCCTTGGTCTGGCCTTTCTTGTCTAAGTTTTCAGGTGCCTATGATTGCTTTCACTTGGCATTCTTGAACCACCAATCCAGACCCAAGTTTGATAGCAGCACTTTAAGGTTCTTGCTCTGGGGAGATATTGGGGGTACAAACTTTATGCAACTAGAGTTAGTGAGCAGCTTGATTTGATTCCCAGTTTGGAGTCCACACCCACTTCAGCTAGTTTTCTATATAGCCAGGTTTTTAGCCTTTCATTAAGATCGCATTCACCTGCGTGGGAGTCCTGGCCTCGCCCTTAGTTTCTCTTCCTGAATGGAGTACTGAGCTAGTTATCTATTGCTGGATCGCACATTACCACAAACTCAGCAGGCTGAAAGAAGACACACTTACTATCTAACAGTCGTGGGTCAGGAATGTGAGGACCAATTACCTGGGTCTTATGACCAGGGATTCTCAAGGCTACACACCAGGCATTGGCCAGGTAGCCTTTCGGCTGGGGAAGAAGACTTTAAAGTGCATTCAAAAGCAACTATACTCTAGTTAAAATAATCTAAAGTAAATAAATAGGTAAAATCAGTTTCTTTAGACTGCCTTAAAACAAAGGGGAGCGTTAGGTTGTTTGCAGAGTTCATTCCCCCGCAGCCGTATGACTGAGGACCCTGGCTTCTTGCTGGCCGTTGGTTGGAAGCCACTCTTAGGTCCGTGAAGCTGCCCTCAACTGTTTGCCACAAGGATTTCCTCCACATGGCTGGTTATTTCATCAAGCTTGCAGGCAGGGTCTCTCCTCTCAAGAAGGATCTTCTACTTCTTTTAAGAGTTTCCCCCTGATACCCTTAAAGTCATACACACAGAGAATAATCTCCCTTTTGATTAATTCAACATCACTGGATTTGGGACCTTAACTACATTTTAAAAATCCCTTTACCTTTGCCATTTATGATCTTGCCTTGTGGCTCAACTGGTAAAGAACCTGCCTGCAATGCAGGAGACCTGGGTTCAATCCCTGGGTTTGGAAGATCCCCTGGAGAAGGGAAAGGCTACCCACTCCAGTATTCTGGCCTGGAGAATTCCCTGGACTATACAGTCCATGAGGTCACAAAGAGTTGGACACGACTGAGCAACTTTCACTTTCTTTGCCATATTATAAGGACCAGAAGAAAGTCAAAGTCCCACCCATACACAAACGGAAAGATTTACAGACAGCATGATGTCAGGAGGTGAGAATCATGGGTCACCCTGGAGACTATTTACTATAAGCACCTTCATCTCCCAAACCACCATCGATGTCTGGTCCCAGAAGAGACTCTTGGCCACAGCTTGGCTCCCTGCTTTGCATTTCTGTTCTTTCACTAGCTTAGGAAGATGTTTTCCTTGTTCCTTACTTCCTCTGTGTCTATCAAGTATTTCATCCTTTCGATGTCTGGTCCCAGAAGACACTCTTGGCCGCAGCTTGGCCCCCTGCTTTGCATTTCTGTTCTTTCACTAGCTCAGGAATGTGTTTACCTTGTTCCTTACTTCCTCTGTGTCTATCAAGTATTTTATCCTTTTACATTCTATCAGGTGTAAGTTTTTGTTTGTAACAGAGAGGTTTTGCAAAAGGATAAATATACAAAGCCAACTTACCCCATCAGAAATGTCTACGTTATCAGGGTTAGGACAGGTTTTTGAAACCTTGGTGTGTTTTAATGGTAAAGAAGTATTTAACTAAACGGCTTGGAGAAGATGGTTAAAGAAGAGGATTATTTTTAGTGTGAAAGGATAGGGAATTGGTCAACACAACTAGGGGCATTTAAAACTTTGCCATCACATTTTAAAAACAATTTTAAAAGTAGTCTATACCTGCTTTACAGCAACAGCCTCAATTTCTAATTATACTCTGGAAAGACCCACACAATCTTCATATCTTCACACTATAGAAATAGCACTGTCGATGACTAGGTTTTTCCCTACCTGGCTTTGTAAGGGATACTTCATCAGACAATTTATTACACTATGGTTCTTTATGACACAAAAGTAAGGGAGGCAATGAATGGAAAATAAGGCAAGAAAAGAGATACTCAGAACAGGATTCCAACCACAAAATAAAATACACACTATAATGTAATGATCTGAGCACTAGGGGCAAAGTCCTTAGTGTTTCTTGTTTTCCATTGATACAGAAACCCTCTTTCTTTGCAGACCTTGGGAGAGTTACACTTAGGGCTGACACTTATGAACAATAGTTTAATAGTCTTAATAGTTTCACCTGAGAGTTAAGGCCTGACCTGAGAAAGTAACAATTTAAACACCATGATTTTAAGATAACCATATGAAATAAGGGTCACAAAATATTGCTTGTATCAATCTGCCAGGGCAAGTCCCTTATTTCTTTTCTGAAAATAACTGGTTCTTTATGTTAAAAGGCAGAGGATATAGTCCTTAAAAAGATTTCTATTCTGGGGTTCTTTAACCTTCTCAATAAATGCAAGTTGACTAGGCAGATAAATTAATGTTTACTTTGGGAAGCTCACAGACCAAGGTACCAGGGGGATATATTTTAGACATATTCAGAATGGCTGTAAAAATTAATGCCTGCAAGATGAATGGGGAAGGAAGCTGTTGTGGCACGGGCTTAGCTTTACTGTCATGTAGCACCACCTGATTCTCTCTCTTAAATCTTTGTTGGTGTAACGGACAGAGACTCAATACAGGGCTCCATAGGACACGACTGAGCGACTTCACTTTCACTTTTCACTTTCATGCATTGGAGAAGGAAATGGCAACCCACTCCAGCGTTCTTGCCTAGAGAATCCCAGGGACGGTGGAGGCTGGTGGGCTGCCTTCTATAGGGTCGCACAGAGTTGGACACGACTGAAGTGACTTCAGTAGCAGCAGCATAGGAATACAGAATAGCAAACCTCCCAGTTCTGAAAGGCCAAACGCCTTAAAAGAGATATTCTGTCTCCATACATTTTCCGCAACTAACTTTGAACGGAGTTTATCATCATGAAGTGTTAGAAATTATTTTTAAAAGATTTTAACTGACTGGTATAGATTAGAGGGGGCTTCCCTGGTGGCTCAGTAGGAAAGAACCCACCTGCCAATGCAGGAGCTGTGGGTTCTCTCCCTGAGTCAGGAGGATCCCCTGGAGAAGGAAATGGCAACCCACTCCAGTATTCTCGCCTGGGGAATCCTTATGGACAGAGTTCATGGGATCACAAAAGAGTCAGATACAACTGAATGACTGAAACAACCAATAAACATAGATGAGAAAGCAAAGTTTTATTGAAGGCATTTTCTAATCATGAAAATAAATATTGCTTTAAAAAGACATAAAATAAACAATAAATAAGGACATACAGAATAAGTTACTGACTCTGTGCAACCCCACAGATGGCAGCCCACCAGGTTCCCCCGTCCTTGGGATTCTCGGGTTGCCATTGCCTTCTCTGATGATGTCTATCATGTAACCAAAATTACTAAAAGTATCAGCTTTTTTTTTTTTTGACTTGCCCTTATATCAGATATTCCTTAAGACAATTTAAAGATATATTTTTTTATGAGAAGTTCCCCATCACTTTCAAAGTTCTAGAAATTTCTCTTTCTTCTTCCAATCATTCTTTGTTACAATTTGACCCACAGATCAGCATTTTTTAAAGAAGCCTGCTGCTGCTGCTGCTGCTGCTGCTGCTAAGTCGCTTTAGTTGTATCCGACTCTGTGCGACCCCATAGACGGCAGCCCACCAGGCTCCCCCGTCTCTGGGATTCTCCAGGCAAGAATACTGGAGTGGGTTGTCATTTCCTTCTCCAATGCATGAAAGTGAAAAGTGAAAGTGAAGTCGCTCAGTCGTGTCCGACTCTTAGCGACCCCATGGACTGCAGCCTACCAGGCTCCTCCGTCCATGGGACTTTCCAGGCAAGAGTACTGGAGTGGGGTGCCATTGCCTATAATGCATAATAAAACAGAATTAAGATGAAAATTGCATGTATTAAGCTTATAAAGAATGAAAAAATGTGCATATGTTAAAAATGGGATATGACACTAAGTAGAGCATATAGTTAAACCTGAAAGCAGGAAGCAGATGTTTGCAAGAAAATAGATGATGAGAAAGGACATAGGAAAGAGCCAAAAGGAGGAGGTGCAGATGTGCTAGTGTGCCTGTTTTAATCACATGGACTCTGCATGATCTTCATTCTGTTTGCCTTCAGGTTTAGTGTTTTTACAGCAAGTCAGAGTCCATAGGAAACAGGAATTAAACAAAATAATGGCCACAGTTTTAAAGTGGATCCACAGAAAATCAAGCCTCTCTCCTTGCTAGGTATGTTTGCAGTGTGATTGCCTATTAGCAGCTGTTTTGGGGTGAAAGAGATGCAGCAAGACAGACTGGGTCTATGTGTTTCTTGAATTCCGAGATTTCCCCAAATGGCCAGGCTGCCTTTATGTTCTTCAACGTTTTCTCCGACCATGTCTTAAAACTGCACTATGAGATAGTCTGAGTAGACATAGTCACTCAGGGCATGATCTTTGATTCAGAATTCAGTTCCCAGTTTTGTCAGTTTCCCTCTGTGAGCTTGCATGTTTGACTCCCCAACGTTCTACTACTCTACCTTCCACAGGGAAACTGATATTATCTACCTCCAGGATTCTTATGAGGATTACATGAGATCAGTCTTGTTAACTGAGCATTGTGCCTGAAATTACACTTTAGAAACTCAAGTAGAAACCATAATAATCATTATTATTATTAATATTATGGAGTGCAGGATCAAATTAAGCCTAAAGAGTTTTTATGTACCTTCAGATGCTCTGAATTCCTCAGAGCTCTAAAATAGATGGTCACATTTCTTAGGAACTCAGCAGAGCTCAAACATCTAATTTGCAAAGTCAGTGATATTTTCACTCATATGATACCCCACTGTGATATATTCAGATATTTGGGACAATCAGCAAGGGAATGTTGGAATGTACAGCCATCACATTTCTCCCCATGATTAAACTTATTCCCATTCTTTTATAGTCTATATTATATCATCTACATTACAAAGACAAATGATATAAAACTGTGCCATTCATAACTGATTAAAATTCCATAGTTCATGGTTAATGATCACCAGGCTAAGCGAGTGTCCTTCATAAGTTATTTTTTTATAATCTCCCAATAAAATCATATGGACCCAACTAGTTGAAGAATCATGAACATTAAAAAAAAATTAACAACTGAGTATACTGATACACTTTGTCTACTGAAATAATGGGGGAATTTTAATAACATACTTCAGGGTGGCTGGAACTTCCTTACTACAGATGAGCTAGTCAACATTCTATAAACTAAAGCTAATGAACAGAATTTCATGTGAATCTGGATGGGAACTTGGAAAATGGATTAAATATGAGAAATATCCATTCATTCTTCAAGAGAAGTAGCAAATGCTTTCATCATTTACTTTATCCAGCCATTCAGTCAATAATATTAAGTGTTAAATGCTGGTAGATCCTTAAAAAGGAGAGAAAGAGACTCACCGATTTTTTTGAATAATTTCAAGCTCCAAAAATGCAATTCAAGTATGTATACAATGACTGACTTAACATATTTTAAGTTATGGGATGTCTTTTGTGTGCAGAGATGTGAGAAAATAATCATTATATAAAGAGTGTTGTAGGCAATAGATAAAACAAAGAGACAATAAACATGGATATATCCCCACATACTGGAGCAACACATTTTCTTTCCAAAAATCTGACAAAAATATTACTTGACGGTCAGTTTAAATGACTTTATTAAGTAAAGGATTGTGACACAAATTTTTAAAAATCTTTCATAAAATTGAGTATTTTTGCTTAATTTCTAGTACTTTTTTTAACCAAGAATTTACAAATGCATTATCCAAAAAGTAGCTTGCAACTGCTTGAACGATTACTTGAAGCTTGACAGTTGAGAGAGGGGATCTTTTAAAGTAAATGCTTAAATTCTCTTATGTCAGATTGTTATCCGTGGTTTACATTTTAGGTTTTTCTAATGAAATTAAATGGAAAATGATTATAGAGGTCAGTGATCTCCTTTGGTTAGGTACAAAGACTGAGAAAATATCCCCTATGTTTTCACAATATTCCAAATTTCTAATCTGCAAAGAAGGTAAACACATTCTTTTTTAAAATCCGCATTTGGAAGTCTATCAGTGAACTTTGGACTCTGGTACTTAAACATAGAAACATAAATAAAATGCTAATAGCAATGCATGTTAGTTCCCCCCGCCCCCTCCTTTTAATGTTAAGTAATACTATGCACAATAAAACATAGTCTCCGTTTTCTTTTCTAAGGGCACAAAATCCCAGCCTATCTCTGAAATTGTTTGGAGCAAGCAAAGAACGGCTTGACTTGGCATTTTTTTTTAAATTCCCCTGTTTGGTGTTTAAACGTATAACGGATGTACAGCGGCGGCATCTTAGCTTCTGCAGCTTACACCTCACATGATTTTTAGCTTTTCTGAAAGCTATGTCATATATATACACATTGAATACATAGCCAATCATGCTCAGAGGAAAAGCGAACAACTGTTAGACTTTCCTGGTTCCCGGGAGGACAGCACTCTAAGATCAGACTCTTAAAGGTACTTGGCCTCTGACTGGGGGAGAGGGGAGGGAAGGTGAGGTACCACAGCAGGCCTGGGTATGCAAAGCTGCTTCCTGGCTTTCTTGCCTGGACGCCAACTTGGCGAAGCTCTGCTGCTGGCAAACACAGATCAGTCAGGATAAAGTCGCCACAGACTAAACCAAGCAAAGCATAAATGGCTCTTTTCAGCACGAGTCTGTGAGGAGGGATGTTCCTGAGCCCAGCAACCCCATTTCCTTCCTCCAAGATTCCCAACTCGCCTTTTCTAAACCCTTTCTGACTTACAAGGCAGGTGGCTGATCACCTAAGCACCTCCCCCGCACCCCCCCCCCCCGCCTTCCCTTCACTTATCTCCTTCACCTCCTAGCCCAAGTTCAACTTTTTCGTGGGTTCGGAAAGAAGGAGGCAGACTAGCAGGCTGGGAAGTTAGGGCAGGCGCGCTCCCACCACACCACGCAGATTCGAGCGGCGCTGGTGTGACGGAAAAAGGCGGGCACGGGGACCAGCTGGGAGGTGGCAACGAGGGCACAGGGCACGCCTCGCGGGGGGACGGGGCGGGGCCACGTGCCAGTCCCAGGGTTCCCAGCTGCAGCACCCGAAGGCTCGCGCGCCCCAGCCCGCCCGCCGCCCGCCGCCCGCCCGCGAGCATCCCGGTCCTAGGACTCTGCGCTTCGCTCAGCCCGCGAGCGCGCGGCACGAAGGCGCGTCGCCATCCATGCCCCCGCCGCGCGAGCAGGAGGCGCTCGCAGCCCCCGGCGTGTAATGCGAGGCTGAGCGCGTGGCGGCCCGCGTCGTGCCCTGCGGAGCCAGGCGCGGGAGGTGAGGGGCGCACTCCAGCTCGGCTCGCGGCGCGCGGGGCGGGGCGCGGCTGCTGGGGGGGCCCGGCCGCCTGCGGGGAGCCGCGGAGGAGCAGGCGCGCTGCGGACCCGAGGGAGGGCACGGTTAAAGCTTTGCCATCAATTCCGAGTCCAGAAAGTCCGTCCTAAGCTAACACGCTAACTCTGCAGCCTCCCTCACGACCCCAAGCCACCGAAGGCGGCGACACCTGATCCAGGGACCCAAACACGGGTCCCTTCTGTCCCCGGATACAATTACGCGGCGGAGACACACTCAAACTCACGCGCAGCAGCCAAGAGCCGAGGTAAGCGGAGGGACCACGCGGTTCGAGCGGGCGGAAGGGGGGCGGGTAGGCAAGAGGAGAGGGGCGCTGTTTGATGCCGGAGGTGAGTGCTGGGCGAATGACTGCGATCCCGGGGTGGGGGTTAGGGATCCGAAAGTGCAGTTGCGGTTGGGCTGAGGGAGTTAAGGGTTGGGGGTGGGTGGGAAGGAAGACGGTGAGCTGAGGCGGAGGGGTGTGAAGGAGATCTTTCCAAGCTGCCCCAGTCACGCCTGTGCGCCCTTCCCTCCCATATGGCTCTCGAGTGAGGGTCCTCTCGCTTCGCGCGTGCAGACTGAGAGGGCATAACGCGGCGCGGATCTGGCCAAGGACTTTGCACTTGACCCTGGAGGGATGGGCACCGCGGAACCCCAAGGCCATAGCCCGCTGTCAGGGATGGGGGCCCCAGGAGGTGCTTCTTCGGAAAAACTCTCCAACTCTCCTCCACTTCGTCCTCTCCTTGAGGGGGAACTAGACCTGGGTGCGTTGGGGATAGGGCGTGGCTGGGGACACCGACACAGGGACCTTTCAGTGCCCGCAAGCCTGTGCGACCCTGGGGAATGCACAGTAGTGGCAGGGTCTACGCGCGGATGCGGGGCCCATATGGCGTGCCCTTGCTCTAGGGAAGCCTGTGCGGGTGAGAGAGGAGTCGAGAGAAAGGACGCGCTGCAGGAAGTAGGGCGCCTTCCATGGACCGGAGGAGCGGTGAGGGGGCCTGGGATATGCGGTTCGGAGTTGTACCGGGCAAACCGCGTAGGGGGGCGCAAGATTTAGCCGTGCGACCCGGCAGAAGGACGGTCACGGGTGGCGAGGGGTTTATTCAGTCTGTATGTGTAAATTCACTGCTTTAATTGAGGGTTTATGAAGTTGAGGACCGGAATGTGCCACTCTGCAGCACTTCCTTAAGAAAGGACCACCTCTGTACCTGTACCGCTGGTTCCCATCACCTTAAAGCAACTCTGGGGGCGAGGAGGGAAGAAAGTGAGAGAACTTCTGAAAGTCGGCAGACTAACTCAGTCGGCTGGGTTGTGTTAACTAGTCATCCTCAAGGGGAAGAGGGCGTATCACAAGAGTGAGGAGTGGGTAGCATTTTTATTTTCAACTAGGCATGACCCAAGAGTCACCTCTATTATGAATCAGTGTTAGTGATAGAGGCAGCCTTTTATTTCAGGTGGCTTCTATCCAGAAAAGGTAGAAAAAACGCTACTCTAAACCTTCCGTTTCCCTCAGGCTGTCATCTAGTATAATGAGTTTTTCAAGATTAATGACATGAAGATGTGGTAGTCTGGCTAGCTGCCAAGAGTGCTGTTGTTTCTATATCTGATAATTTCGTGTTCAAAGAAAAACGTCTCCACTCAGAATTGGTGTAATTGGTGTGCTTTATTTCCACTTATTCTCAGGAAACAAACAAACAAACACTTGAAGAAAGGAGGGAAAGTGCTTTTTAAATGGTATTTAATAGTATTAGAAGTAATCGTATTTTATTCCCTGGAGATTTTTAAATTAATTGTAGAGTCACGCACATCAATATTGTATGGTGAGGGAATCCGCACTTTGCATTCATTGAATCCGATCATAAATCAGTCTGTGTTTTCTTCTGTCTCAGAGAAACAGTGGACTAGTTTTCTCCTGTAGAAACTTATCTCCAGGCAGTTTGAGGTTTGGTTTTGGAATGTCTCTGTTCAACTATTCTAGATAATTCCAGAAAAAAACACTGGAGTATTATTTGTGTTGCTATGTTTTGTGATTTACTGCTGTAGGAGTGTTTAAAAACTACAATGAAGCATAATGCCCTGACATTTAATAATAGCCTGATAGTATGTTAGTAGCTTGGGTGTAATTGAGTAAAAACTGTACTTGTGACTTTCTCTTGATGATACTACTATAGATAATACTACTATAGAGATCAAACTCTTATGTCTAAACTTTCCAGAGCTTTATGCTTATGGTGTTAATGCCTGGTGCACATATTAGAATAAGTAAACCAACTCAGTAAATAAAAATACTTATAACAGAATTTGTCTTTTGCAAAGTCTTTTTTTGTATGTAAAGAGTTTGATAGTTCACATTTGATTTAAATTACTTAAAACGTTTCATGGTATCTTATAAATAACCATCAGCTTAATTACTATGTAAATATTGATGGCCAAGGAACAAAATAACCACACTCTCAATTCTTCGACTCCTTTTCAGGGTTATTATGTACCTGTTTATCAGATAATATTGACTTGATGCTGTTTAATTCACATTAAGTTTCCAAAGTACATTGAGAATGAGACACTTTGGATTGTTTTTGCAATATGTAATGAAACTGCATTTATTTGATACCATCTGGGTTGTTGCTTATTTACATAAGCACATTTTCTAAATAGCTGACCACTCACACCATTCATTACTGAAACTTTAAAAATTTAGCTATTAAAACAAGCAGTGTCTAAATGTTCCCCTCTTAGTTGGTCCCCAGGATGTAAGCTAAATTTTTTTGTTAGATTGTCTTTATGAACATGAATTCATAAAGAATTGAATAGTGCTGTTTCTTGAGGTGTATAGAGCTGTTTTTGTTTATGGTAAATGGTCTCAGCCTGCCCAGTTGAAATACTAGAATGGAGACATAAGTACTATTCTCTTCCTCTCTCTCTCTCTTTTTTTTTAATTTGTGGTTTTTCTGTGCCCTCTTTCTGTTATCAGCTATCACTTTCTACTGCTGTCAGACTGTAAGCGGGCCCTGCTGCTGTATCTGTTGTCTTTTTTTGGCTTCCGAGATGATGTGGGCTATTGCTCTCGTATAAAGCCTGTGTCATTTGTGACAGATACATGCTGTCCTCATCTTTTGTTTCTGGGCTATATAGTGAGCTCAGTTGCTGAGGTTCCTAGACAGGTAGCTTCTATATAAGTGTTTTTTTTAAGTGGGTTTTTTTTTTTTTTAATAGAAAATTTGTATATGAGATCTTTAGAAGGGTGTCTTAATTTCAGACATTCAGTCTTCTGGAAGATCTTTGCTTTTCTGAGAAATCTAAGCAACCCTGTAATGAAAGAGTTTACTTTTCTGATGGTAGCCCCAGGTTATCTTTGTGTAAGGATACATGTATGATGATATTTTACATCTTACTTCCTGCCACTGAAGTTGACTAACTGTTCACAATGTTGACAATTATGTCTCTTCTCTGAAAGCCATGAATAGTGTGATTTGATAATCCTGGTTCCCATACTTGAAGCTAGGTGAATCATTTCAATACTGTTTTGCATACCCATGTATGGAGGGGCTACATAATCAGATGAATTTGAATAAAGTTGTTTTAGTTAGTCTTGAAAACAGTGGTAATCATATCTTCCTAATCTAAAGCATTTTACAAACATCCTTCTTTTTTTCAATAAATACTTATTACTTTCAATAAATGCTTATTAAATACATACTATGCATTGGGCACCGTGGTCTTGTACACTGGGGATATGCAGACATAAAGACTGTGGGAGGACTCTGGATTTAAGAGGATTAGATGGACAGAAAACAAGTTAGTTTCAATATAGTTTTACTATAGTGCTGTATGTTCTGAGAGTGCTGTGATAGGGATACTCAGGGCGCCCTAAATAGGCATTTGGACGTGGCCAGTTCTACATGGGGACAGAACACTAGAGAGGCTTCATAGGGAAGGTAACAGCAGAGGTCAACCAGACAAGGCAATCAGAAGGTAACCAGTTAAGGGCAAGATCATGGAGGACTGTTTGTCATCCTAAGATGCATAGACCATTTTCTCTTCAATGTTGTTTTAAACTAAAGAGTGATGAGAAGACAGCTGTCACAGCTGTCTAGCAGGATTGATCTGAGGTGGGAGACAGGGATAACAAGTCAGAAAGTATTGAAGTGATCTTGTTAAGAGAAGTTGAGGACCTTATACCAATATGGTGGCACTGAGATGAAGAAAAGGGTTTGGTCACACAGATGTTAAGGTGGTAGAATCTCTTGGATTAGATGACTGGTTAGATGGTGGGTGGTATGGGAGGACAGGATAGGGACTTTAAAGGAGAAGCAGGTTCGAAGACCAAGGATGGTAGAGTTCAGTTTTGGAAATGTAGAATAAGACGTGCTTATAGAAGGCAATGGCACCCCACTCCACTACTCTTGCCTGGAAATCCCATGGACGGAGGAGCCTAGTGGGCTGCAGTCCATGGGGTCGCTGAGAGTTGCACACGACTCAGTGACTTCACTTTCAGTTTTCACTTTCATGCATTGGAGAAGGAAATGGCAACCCATTCCAGTGTTCTTGCCTGGAGAATCCCAGGGACGGGGGAGCCTGGTGGGCTGCCGTCTGTGGGGTCACACAGCGTCGGACACGACTGAGGCGACTTAGCAGCAGCAGCAGCAAAGAAAGAGAAGGTAAAATGCAAGTTGGGAGGAAAATTAAGGGAGAGTTGTTTTTAGCAACTGAAGGAAAGAAGAATTTCAAGATATGAGAAGCTGAGTACTAAGATAGAGGGGGGGCGGTATTAGACAGTTCTGGTTCTGCCCCTGTCTATGTCTGTGACCTTGAATTCAGAGCTTAGTTCCCTTTCCTCATTTACGTAATGAGGATCAAAGTGTGACTTCCCAGGGCTACTGTGAGGATCAAATGAGGTAAATCAAGCTCAGTGACTGGAAGGTTACTGGTTTGTGTTCAATAAGTGTTCAATAGCTGATTTTATGGAAAGCTCAGTCATGTTGGACTCTTTGTGATCCCATGGACTGTGGCCCACCAGGTTCCTTTGTCCATGAAATTTTCCAGGCAAGAATACTGGAGTGGGCTGCCGGTATTCCCTTCTCCAGGGAATCTTCCCGACCTGGGAATCGAACCCAGGTCTCCCGCATTGCAGGCAGGTTGTTTACCGTCCGAGCCAGCAGGGAAGCCCTTTATGGAAGCAGAACTTGGATTTGGTGATTGAGTGGTCTGGAGATACTACTGCTTTTAGCAGCACTCCTTTTCAGGGTTTAGGGAGGTTGATTAAAAGATCTATTAAAAGGGGCTTCCCTGGTGGCTCAGATGGTAAAGAATCTGCCTGCAATGCCGGAAATCAGGGTTCAGTTCCTGGGTTGGGAGATCTCCTGGAGAAGAGCATGGCAACGCAGTCCAGTATTCTTGCCTGGAGAATCCCAGGGACAGAGGAGCTCACAAAGAGTCAGGCAGGGCTGAGTGAATACTCTTTCACTTTAAGGTGGAAACTTTATTATATTTATAACCTTTGGGGAAGAAGCCAGTACAACAGGGGCAATAATAAAGTAAAAAAAAAAAAAAAGAGAGAAACTTTTGAAGGGAGAAGAGAGAACTTTGGAACCTGTTCCTGAAAGGGTGTGGGTGGGGTTGGGTCAGGAGCTCTGGAGAGGAGTTAGCGTCCTCAGGGAAGGCCATGTTCTCACCAGCCTGGAGGGTCCATAGCAACTTTGCTGCTTTTTAAAAGCCTCTGGTAATCAAATCATAAACATTTCTAACGTTTTATTTAAAGTTTCTTGATATTTAAGTGAATTTAAGTGAGTTCTAATTTCTCAGGTAATCCACTAAGGCCAAAGATTATTCATTTTAAGAGACTCTGGAAACAAAAACAAACAAAAAAGATAGGTGATAGTAAAGTAACAAAATATAATTTAATGTTTGATTCAGATGGCACTTGCATGTCAAATGGTGTCTTAAAAATCAACATTGTGGAAAGCAGGTATTAACCTGTGTAGTAGAGGAGGGGCTGATGTGTAGATTTCTTGAAAAATTGAGCTGACCATAGTAATATTTTAAAATATCTCCTTTTTTCTTTAGGATTTTCTCTATTTGGATGAAATAGTGCTCTATATTAGAAACATCTGAAATTAGGTTTCTATATTAATATGTATATGGATTTTCTTGCCATGTATTTAGTGGATATTTTGAAAAAAAAAAAAAAATTTACATACATGAGCTGATTTTGGAGCCAATTAACAATAACATAGTGTATACTGTTTACCAAGTGGTTGTTAGGCATATTGGTGGTTAATTAATTAATTATTATTTTTTTTAGTTCAAATTAAGAAGTCTTATCAATATTTATTCCTTATCATTTGTTTATATAGCATGAAGAATGGTACATAGTTTTTGGGACACCCAATAAATGTTTTTTGAGTAAAATGAAATTGAATGTTCAGTATTTTAAGATGAACTGAAGTCCATTATGTGTGTAGTTTTTAACCTGTGATGACCTTCTTTTCCTGAGATTCTTTACCTACATCTTTGTCATCGGGACCTCTGTGTCTTGGAGTTGAGTTTTGGTCTGTTGCGCTAACTCCCTCTCAGAGTATGGTCCCACCCTTGCAAACCATAGCGCCTATGCAGGTGATTCTCAAAGACTCCTGAAAGTTCCATATTGTATGTTCACAAACTCGGCTTTGGACTCTATACTGTCCCGTTCAGGACTCCCTTACAGAGATGGCCAATGCCACGTTGAAACTGACTTAGACATGAGGTCAGCATTTAGGGTTCAGAGCCCAGATGGAAATGGAACTTCTGGGTTTGTGAATGGCAAGGGTGTATAGGACAGCCGGGTCAGTTCTGAGTCTCTGGCTATAAGCAGTAAAACATTTGGATTAGGTGGAAAGAACATGTAGTTAGGAACGTTTCACAGATTCTGTGTGTTTTGCTAATAATGCTCTTCTGTTTGTCTGAATTTTTAATAATGGAAACAATCACTATATTGGAGGTATTATTTCCCTTGACTTGATTGAAATAACAGAAATGCACCTAGAGGTATTCCCTTTCACTAAATAAATTTATATTGTAACTGCTTTGGTAAATATTTGCCTCATTTGAGAATATTATGAATACAGACATACGTGTAAAATTGCTTCACACTTTTCAGTTAGATTTTAAAGAAATTTAATACTTGAAACGTTTTCGAGACACCAAGTTATATTTTTTTAGCTGTATATTGGCCATAACTTGCTTTAATGATAACCATGGGGCTGATTTTACTCCACGTGAGATGTTTTAGCTTAAACAAAATGTTCTCATGGGTTAAAAAAAAATTTAAACAATAGAATCAAGTGTGGAGACATGCCTTGATTTTTATAATATGTTCCTGAAAAGTTATATAAAATTTAGTTTTTATAAATTGAATCATATTTGTAGAATTTAAGTTTCAAAACACTTGAAAGTAAGGTAGAATTTAAACTCTTAAAATATAGATGATGGGTATACAGATTTTTTTACATTAATTTTATACCTTTCCATATGTTTGAAATAGTTGACAGTCCAGAAAAATATGGACAATGATTTTAAAGCATATCATGTTTAAAATGTACCCATTTAAAACAATCTCAGATTCCCTGATGGTTCAGTGGTAAAGAATCTGCCTGCCAGTGAGGGAGATGCAGGATTTATGGGTTCGATCCCTCGGTTGGGAAGATCCCCTGAAACAGGAAAATACAATCCACTCCAGGATGTCTTCCTGTGAAAATCCCATGGAGAGAGACATACTGGTAGGTTACAGTCTGTGGGGTCGCAAAGAGTCGGACACAACTGAGCGACTAACACACACACACACACCAAACAATCTCAAAGTACATCCCTCTCTCTAAAAAAATCTCATTCTGATTAATCTGTTTTGCAAACTCGTACTTTCCTAATGGACTTAAGCGAACACACACAACAGCAACAAACCGCAAGGATACCTCTGTACCACACTGTAAATAATACAGTCATATCCACCATCTTAAACTTGTCAGATAAAGGCTTAATCTGATTCTCAGTGGTAACCACATTGTAATATCCCTTGTTCAGAAGAGAATGCATAGACAGGAATTTTTTTTTTTTTTTAACTAGCAATAGAGTGAGCCCTTCAGTGATGTTGTCTTCCTGCATTGAGACAGCTGCCCTGAGACTGGGTGGATGGCGCAGAGCCCTAGCTGTGTCTGCTTCTGAAGGCCATGTGCTTTACATAGCCTTTGCATTTGTGCTGCTGTCCCTGTGGTTCATTTGTACTGTCATCCAGTTGGGAGAGCTGGACTTAGAAGAAAACTAGTCAGACAGGTTTGCCTGTCTATTTAGAAAGGGGTGGGGGGGAGCTGGGGGTGGCAGCAAAATTGTGCATAAAGTCAAGGGTGAAGCTATTTTAAGGAATATTAATGCTAATCACTGACTGTTTTTTCCTGGTTTAGAAAATACTTCAGTGGCATTTGTGAGAATATATTAATACCTTAATGGAACTAAAGTGATCAGAAGAGAATCTGGAAGGAGAAGTAGCTAAGAAACAGGGAATTAGAGCAAGATGGAGAGTGGGAAAGGAGATTATATTGGGGGAGAAGGAAAAAAAAAAAAGGCAGAAGAGAATGAGTGCCTCAGCGGCCTATGTGGGCTTTGTGTGAACCTGGAGCACCGTGGCAGGAAACCATAGCATTGATCTGGGCTTGAGTTTAATAAAAACCAGTGCCTGTGATCCTCCACGTTCAGAAGAGGAAACACTACTGGCTCAGTCAGGGCTGAGGTTTACTAGGAACTTTGGTGGCTAAATGTAGCTACCATCTCGGACACTACCTATGTGTTGCAGATACTCAGTTCCTTTGAGCAGTAGTAAAATCTCACATTGATACAGCTTTTTCGTACCTTGCACATTGCTTACTCGGACCTTCTATCATTTCATACTCATTCTTGCCTGTCCAGTAGTGTTAGTCACACAGTCGTGTCCGACTCTTTGCGACCCCATGGACTGTAGCCCACCAGGCTCATCTGTCCGTGGAATTTTCCAGGCAAGAATACTGGAGTGGATTGCCATTCCCTTCTCTGTGGGATCCTTATCCAGGGATGGAACCTGGGTCTCTGGCATTGCAGGCAGTTTCGTTACCACTGTGCCGTGTGGGGCAGCTGGTCCAGTGGGTCGGCACATCTTCCGAACCATGGAGACACAGCGCTCTGAGATCACCAGGACAGGCGTAATGTTTGGACCTGGGCTCCTGGCCCTTCGTTTTCACCTGGGAATGCTGGCTCTCAGAGCTCCCTGTTATCGGGCTCCCCTCTGATCCCCCTTGTCTGCTTCCTCCTGTCCCCCACACAGTTCCGTTCTCTGGGTTCCCTTTGTCTCTCTAGGCGTTTGCTTCAGGATATCCCCCACCTGAATGGCTCTGGGTTCTGCTTTTTTCCCTCTGGGCTTGCAAACTGTCATCCTTCATGGTCTCGATACTCAAGTCCCAACTCAGACTGCTGTGTCCCAGTTTCCATTACTTCCCTTTGCCTTTCATTTCTGTATTTGGCTGTGATAGTTGATCACTTGGTTATGTTAATTCTCCCTCTGAAAAGAGTATGTGCAGTTAGAGGGTGGACTTTCACTCTGGGTTTCCCTATAAGGCCTTGGACAAATACACTAATCAGAGATAAGATATTTAAACATGGTTGAATGATACCTTCTGTGACTCAGAGCAGGAAGGGAGGTAAATTCCCTAAAATGCTGTATGTATATTGATACTTTTTTCCTGTTTGTTTTTTTTTTTTTTAAACCATATCATTGAAACTAGAAACATTCTCTTTCTTTGTAAATGAATCATCCTGTATAGACTGCTGTAACATTTAGTTATGACCGCAAAAAAAAAAAAAAAAAAGGTTTGGTCTGTGGAAAGATCATATTATAGGTCTTTGAACTCTTTATTATAAAATATGTAATGGTTTGGTAGATTTTTCTTTTAAAATTTACCCAGGGCTTCTAATGCATGGAAGTACATTCACAGCTAATTTAAGGAAAGACTAATAGGAGGAAATAATGACACAGATAATTAAGTGTATTTAGTTTTTAATTTGTATTTATATTTGAATATGGACTTCCCGGGTGGCTCAGAGTGTAAAGAATCGGCCTGCAATGTAGGAGACCCAGGTTCGATCCTTGGGTTGGGAGGATCCTCTGGAGGTGGAAATGGCAACCTATTCCAGTCTTCTTTCCTGGGAAATCTCATAGATAGAGGAGCCTGATGGGCTACGGTCCATGGGTCACAAAGAGTCAGACACGACCGAGTCAGACATGTCTGATGTCAAGAAACAGTAGTTGGAGAAAATGATTACACATGTTAGGAAGCTGTGACTTGAAGCAATCAAATTGTTTCCTCTCTCCCTGACCCCCTGATAAGACCTTTTATATCAACTGACCAGAAGCACAGCATGAGTTCTTTTCCCTCTAACCAAAGTTTTCTGGTTCAAAGTGTAACTCTTCCATGTCATTATGGGCAGGGAAATAGGAGTAGCAATACAATGAGACTAGATCTTGAGAAATCTCCTCAGCAACAACAAAAAAGGAAATTGACAGGTTAACTAAGACTGTTAGTAAGAACCGATGCCTGACTCTGTCATTTCCCAGTTTTAAATAATTCATGTGAGCTTTAAGAAGTACTTTTGCTTTGATCAGTTAGACTTTATCTGAGCATTTAGGCTTCCTTTGTGGCTCAGCTGGTAAAGAATCTACCTGCAATGCGGGAGACCTGGGTACGATCCCTGGTTGGGAAGATCCCCTGGTGAAGGGGAAGGCTACCCACTCCAGTGTTCTGGCCTGGAGAATTCCATGGATTGTGGTTGCAAAGAGTTGGACACTGAGTGACTTTCACTTTCACTGAGCATATGCCTGAGAGTAGAACGTACTTTTTGTTCAATCTCTAAATGATGAAAGCCATGCAGAAACAAGGCCCTCTGGCTGTCCTGCAGCTTCTTTTTGCTGTCCCACTCTCCTTCTGTCCGATTACATCGTCTTCCTTTGTGAAGATGATGTCCCTGTCTTTGTGGTGAGCTCAGAAGAGTGATCCCAGTGATCGGCTTACACGTTGTCAGGTAAGGATGCGGATAGAGGTGTGTGCGGAGAGGGGAGGGCGGTGGAGTCTGCCCATTTCTAGAGGAGGATCTGGTCATTTTAGTCAAATCATCCTGTGTAGCAGTTGCCCAGCCTCTGTATAAGCCCAGATGCTTTATGCTTTCTCATCAGTATTTTTACCAGTAAAGATCACACAGCTTGCCATTTTGATACTAAGCAAATGCAGCCCTATTCCTATATCCCTACTCTGCTCACAAGGGCATGGAAGGGGAGAGACATTTTGAACCAGACATATTGAATTTCAGGAGGTTTGTGAGATGAGCATCTGTAACAGAGAAGAACTGATCCAACCATTCGTTCACAAGCAGCCTATTATGTGTTAGATGTCTTCTGTCTTAGAGCCAAAATATACAGTGGTTTAAAAAAATCAAGTATAACATTGAAAAGCTTTTTGAACATTGCTGATTTGCTTTGTGTACCCCAGAATTAAAAAAAAAAAAAGCCTATTATCTGACATGTGGCAGTGGCAACTTCAGAGAGTCTTTTTATGGTACAGGTAAGAGATACTGAATTAGGACCCAGGAAACCTGAGTGCTAGTTCCGACTCTGCCAATGAGTAACTAGGAACTAGCCAAGTGATGCTTGGCAACCACCGCCTGAAACCTTGTTCCTTTCTCTACAAACGAAAGGGTTTGGACTCAGTTATCTTTAGTTTTGAAATTGGGACTTCGATTTATTTTGTAAAATATGAAATACATATTTAAAAAACATATTTGGCATCATTTCATAACAAATGTATTAAGTACCAATGTTAAGCATATTTATATTATGTTTTCAAGACTGTTAACAATGGCAGTGATATACAAAAGCCTTCTCTGGCTTTGCTTCATTCTGTTGAACATCAGGTCTAATCCTAGATGCTAAGAAGCCACAAAACTACATTTTCACTTGTTAACAAGGGAGTCTCAGAGAATGCATTCTGTCTTTCTGTAGAATTTACGAAAATCTTCCTCTTCTGGGGACTAATACAACTTTGCAGTTTTGTCTGATACTCCATAACAAACTTCTCTTTCTGACTTCACTAGTATTTTATGAGACTACAGTTGGGAAATGTGTTATTTGCTCATTCTTCAGGACTTCCAAGGAGTTAAATAGGGAAATATCCAGAGTTATTTTAAATTTGTTTTTGGTTACATTTAGTCAGGCATTTTTTATTTGAAAACATGTTAAAAATATCACATAGGGATTTATCTTTTGACTCTTGATAATGTTAATGTAGATAATGTTTACAATTTAAACTAGTGATATTAAAGAAAGGATATTATTAATAAGTAGGAGAAAAAAAAATCCCATGATCTTTTGTGAACCTAGTACATTTCTGAAACTTTAAGATTCTGTAGGTGATGGTGTATTGAAAAGCTCTCTTCCCCCACGTGTGATTTTGTCCCTTTGTGGCAGGAGATGAAAACTTGACCTGCATTTCCTCCACATTGACTGTGGTATTCTGCTAATTAAAATCCCAGTGAATGAGAGCTAATAAAAGCCCTAATGAAGCATTTTAGATCATGAATCAAACGTCAGTTTTTTTAAAGAAAGCAAATACCTATTGGAACTTAAAGCCTCACACAGAACCAGTTGTATGATGTATGAAACTTTTCTCATTTGTTTAAGGATGAGAACAGTGTCAGAACAAAGAGTTTCCTTATTGTTGGCTGAGTGTTGAGCTCATGGTACAGGGACATGGAGATACCTGTGCAGCTTAGCAGCAAAAGAAACCCACGCTGCATCTGTGTGTGTGTGTAAAATCACAAACTTTTCCCTCTAGTAATGATTCTCAAAATGATCTTCGGACCGGTAGAAACATCGCCTGAAAATTTGTTAGATGTGCATCTCAGATCTCTGGGAACAGAAACGGTGGACAGGCCAATAAGTCTGTTACAACAAGCTCGTCAAATGGCTCTGCTACTTGCTAAAGTGTGAGAACCACTGATCTATGATAGTAAATATAATCGTTTCCAATTTTCTCATGTAATGAAAAATTTCTAGTCATTTTATGGACAAAAGAAAAATCCAATAGGAATGTCAAAATGTTTTCCTGCTTAGCACTTCCTGGCTAGTTTTTATACCCTAAATTCATGGTATTGTATTTTATATGCTAACTGGTTATTTAGGAATATTCAAGTATTCTTGGTTCTGCCAACATACACATATACATACACATACACACACACACACAAGCTCCTCAGTTTATTAAAAGACAACACCAGAAAATGGGTTGGTGGGAATGTAAATTGATATAGCCGCTTTGGAGAACAGTATGGAAATTCCTTAAAAAAACTAGGAATAACGCTACCATATGACACACCAATCGCTCTACTAGGCTTATACCTTAATTGAAACCATAATTGAAAAAGACAGACGTACCCCAGTGTTCATTGCAGCACTATTTGCAATAGCTAGGACACGGAAGCAGCCTAGATGTCCATTGGCAGATGAATGGATAAAGAAGTTGCGGAACATATACACAATGGAATATTACTCAGCCATAAAAAGCAATGCATTTGAGTCAGTTCTGATGGGGTAGGTAAACCTAGAGCCTAGTATACAGAGTGAAGTAAGTCAGAAAGAGAAAAATATCGTGTATTAATGCATATATATGGACTCTGGAAAGATGATACTGATGAACCTATTTGCAGGGCAACAATGGCAGTGCAGACATAGAGCACACACTTGTGGCCACAGAAGGTGAAGGAGAGGGTGCGACGAATTGGGAGAGTATCACTGAGACATACGTACTACCATATTTAAAACAGATAGCTGGTGGGAATGTGCTATATGACACAGGGTCTCAAAGCTGGTGCTCTATGACAGTCTGGAGGGGTGGGATGGGGTGTGAGGTTGGAGGGAGGTTCAGGAGGGAAGGGACATGAGTATACCCATGACTGATTCGTCCTGATACATGGCAGAAACCGACACAATATTATAAAGCAATTATGTTCCAATTAAAAGTTAATTAAAAAAAAGAAAGTAGGTTGGATTAGTTAGTTCACTTTTGTGTATTTTACTGTGACTTTGTGTAAATGGAACCCAGTGGCTTTCAATAGCATAATCCCCTGGGGAGCATTAAACAGAAAACGAAAAATGCTAAGACCTAGGTAGGCCCCGTCTCCAGAAATTCTAACTGATGTAGGGTGGGGGTGGCAGGTTTTCGGGTGTCTCTGGTTTTCCTGGGCTCCTCTGTGACTATAATGTGCGCTCACAGTTGAGAGACACTGGAGGGCCGCCCTGTGCTGGGAGATTGGCTCCCTGCCACACGTAGCAGTTCCTTAAAAAAAACATATATTAGGCTGCTGCTGCTGCTGCGTCACTTCAGTCGTGTCCGACTCTGTGTGACCCCATAGACCGTAGCCCACCAGGCTCCCCCGTCCCTGGGATTCTCCAGGCATGAACACTGGAGTGGGTTGCCATTTCCTTCTCCAATGCATGAAAGTGAAGTGACTCAGTCGTGTCCGACTCTTAGCCACCCCATGGACTGCAGCCTCCCAGGCTCCTCCGGTCCTTTAATTGTTTTAAACAAATTGTCTTTTGTGTGTGATTAAAAAATAATCTGTTTTCCAGTGGGCTATTGGTGGTGTTGACTCACTGACCGCTCTCTTGATGGTGCTTTCTTACTCTTCATTCTGCCTCTTGGCTTCACTCTGCATCCTCGCTTGCTCACAGTGCACTGCGCATACCTGTAGCGCCTTGTGTCACCAGAGAGCTGGTCAGAGATAACGCATCTGGGGCCCCACACCAGACGTGCTGAATCGTAACTGCATTTTAACATTGTCCCTGTGAAACTTGTCTTCACAGTCAAGATCCTCTAGAACATAAAGTTTAACCTCAGGGTAAATTGCGTTTTTCTTTGTTTTTTTCCTCAGCATCCATTGATCTGGTCTTAACTATTTTTATGATGCAAATCATTGCAGTCTCATTAAGCCTATTCTTAACCTCATTTTTCAATAAGCTTTAGACTATAAGCGGTTTTCCAGACTATCTAATTTAATATCCTCACTGGCAGGTGAAGGAAATTAGGTGCAGAGAAATTAAATGACATGGCCTAAATTACCAAGACTATGGATTGGGGCATCCATAGTTGCTTGCCACGCATGTGTGTGTGTGTGTTTTCCTTTAATTGTAGGGACATCATGATAGAGTCACTTACAACAATTTTACTATCATAATATAAAAACAACTTGAGATGCGAACTACCTGAAAAGACAATCAGGTTACTCAAATGTGACACATATTCAGAACACCAAAATTTTAAATACACGTTGACATTTATTTCAATTATACATCTAAAGTGACATTGAAATACTTTACTAATAAACTAATATTTCAAATTATAATTTGTGTAATTTAGTGGTGATGGGAAAGTAGAATATGTGATATTAAACTTAATGAAAATTGGAAGGTAATGTGTGTCCTTATAAATTACTAAAACTGTATCCATGCATTCCTGAGATATTGCAGGCACTTTATCACAAGACATTTAAAATATTTGGGGAGTGTTGATTTGTTTATTCTGGGTTCTTCAGGAACAGGGGATGGGCCTTGTTCTTTTTCACATCCCTGGGAGGGGTGAGCTTTATCCAATCTTTAGATTTCAGATCCACACATCCACTGCATCACTTCTATATCTCTTATTGCAGATAAGGATTAAGTGTGAGATCCTTGTCTCTCAATCTGATGGTTGAATTCATCAAAAACCCCAGCTGCTTCTAAAAATTGCAGATATGGGGATTTCCCCCAGACTTCGTAATAGCCTGTGTATTGAAAAGACTGTGGAATCTGCATTTTTAGTTAGCACTGTAGGTGTTTCACTTGGATGCACACATTTGAGAATCATTTCATTAGGGGATTAAATTTTTGTTTAATATAGTTAAATTTAATTGCCATCATTGAGCATTGAATACGTACATTGTACTAGGTGCTGAGTGCCATGTCTGTTGGTATCCGTATTATCCTGTTTTTCTTTCCTATTTTCTTGTTTTTTTTTAATCTTAGTTTCCCACCTGATGATTTCAGACAAGGAGCCCAGGTGCATCTGGGCCAGCTATCACTGATAAGCGAACAGCATTGGGTTTCTCATTACAGCTTCACCACCTGTACTATAGATGGCTGGAAAGAGATAACTGCAGGTACTGGCAGTGTAGGAAAGTGGTAAGTGCAGCTAGCTTGAAGTGCTATAACAGCAACAAGAACGATAAAGGACCACAAAACACTCCTTATAACTTCTCCTTCAAGAGGAGGTTTTTCCTGTCCCCCTTGTGGTGCTCATCAGAGTCCCAAGGGCAGGACTGGTTTTTTTGAATGGTATTGCTACTGTTTTATTTCCTTGAGTAGTTTGCATTTCTGTAGTTGAGCTGTGCGTATCCAGACAAATCAGTTCAGTTCAGTTCAGTTGCTCAGTGGTGTCCGACTCTTTGGACCCCATGAACCTCTGCACGCCAGGCCTCCCGGTCCATTGTCTCTGCTTTTCAATATGCTGTCTAGGTTGGTCATAACTTTCCTTCCAAGCAGTAAGCGTCTTTCATTTATTTAAATTTTTATTTTTATTTTACTGTACAATACTGTATTGGTTTTGCCATACATTGACATGAATCCGCCACAGGTGTACATGAGTTCCCAATCCTGAACCCCCCTCCCACCCCATATCATCTCTCTGGATCATCCCCGTGCACCAGCCCCAGGCATCCTGTATCCTGTATGGAACATAGACTGGCGATTCGTTTCTTACATGATAGTATACATGTTTCAACGCCATTCTCCCAAATCATCCCACCCTCTCCCTCTCCCTCAGAGTCCAAAATCCGTTCTATACATCTGTGTCTCTTTTGCTGTCTCACATACAGGGTTATTTTAATTTCATGGCTGCAATCACCATCTGCAGTGATTTTGGAGCCCCCCAAAATAAAGTCAGCCACTGTTTCCACTGTTTCCACATCTATTTGCCATGAAGTGATGGGCCCATGATCTTCGTTTTCTGAATTTGAACTTTAAGCCAACTTTTTCACTCTCCTCTTTCACTTTCATCTAGAGGCTCTTTAGTTCTTCTTCACTTTCTGCCATAAGGGTGGTGTCATCTGCATATCTGAGGTTATTGATATTTCTCCTGGCAATCTTGATTCCAGCCTGTGCTTCATCCAGCCCAGCATTTCTCATGAATTTTTCTGTAAGAATCAAAACTATAAATTTGATAAAGTAGCAGACTTTGAAAATCTGAAAGTTACCTCTCTTTATTAACTGCCAGTTGCCAACCAAATATAGGATTTTCACCCAGATTGCACTCTTAATTAAAGAGGCCAGATTGTTTCCAGATCACTGCTCTTTTTTGGGGGGGAGGTGGTGGTGGGAGGGATCATTAACCAAAAGCAAGTGGCCTTGATTTTCTGAATTATCACCCCTAGCCCCTACCCCAAGCCACGGTGTTCCCATTTCACAGTGTGATTTTAGGGGTCTTCTTGCTTTAGTAGTTTACTTGCAAATCAGTTCAGTTGATCAGTTGTGTCTGACTCTGCAACCCCGTGGACTGCAGCACGCCAGGCCTCCCTGTCCCTCACCAACTCCCAGAGTTTACTCAAACTCATGTCCATTAAGTTGGTGATGCCATCCAGCCAGCTCATCCTCTGTTGTCCCCTTCTCCTCCTGCCTCCAATCCCTCCTAGCATCAGGGTCTTTTCCAGTGAGTCAACTCTTCGCATGAGGTGGCCAAAATATTGGAGTTTCACCTTCAGCATCAGTCCTTCCAATGAATATTCAGGACTGATTTCCTTTAGGATAGACTGGTTGGATCTCCTTGCAGTTCAAGGGACTCTCAAGCCAACACCCAGTGTTCATCGCAGCACTGTTTATAATAGCCAGGACATGGAAACAACCTAGATGTCCATCAGCAGATGAATGGATAAGAAAGCTGTGGTACATAAACACAATGGAGTATTACTCAGCCGTAAAAAAGAATTCATTTGAATCAGTTCTGATGAGATGGATGAAACTGGAGCCAATTATACAGAGTGAAGTAAGCCAGAAAGAAAAACACCAATACAGTATACTAACACATATATATGGAATTTAGGAAGATGGCAATGACAACCCTGTACGCAAGACAGGAAAAAAGACACAGATGTGTATAACGGACTTTTTGGACTCAGAGGGAGAGGGAGAGAGTGGGATGATTTGGGAGAATGGCATTCTAACATGTATACTACCATGTAAGAATTGAATCGCCAGTCTATGTCTGACGCAGGATGCAGCATGCTTGGGGCTGGTGCATGGGGATGACCCAGAGAGATGTTGTGGGGAGGGAGGTGGGAGGGGGGTTCATGTTTGGGAACGCATGTAAGAATTAAAGATTTTAAAATTAAAAAAATTTAAAAAAAAAAGCATCAATTCTTCGGCACTCACCTTTCTTTATAGTCCAACTCTCACATCCATACGTGACTACTGGAAAACTATAACCTTGACTAGATGGACCTTTGTTGGCAAAGTAATGTCTCTGTTTTTAATATGCTATCTAGGTTGGTCATAACTTCCCTTCCAAGGAGGAAGCATCTTTTAATTTCATGGCTGAAACCACCATCTGCAATGATTTTGGGGCCCAGAAAAATAAAGTCAGCCACTGTTTCCACAGTTTCCCCATTTATTTGTCATGAAATGATGGGACCGGATGCTATGATCTTAGTTTTCTAAATGTTGAGCCTTAAGCCAACTTTTTCACTCTCCTCTTTCAGGTTCATCAAGAGACTGTTTAGTTCTTTTTTGCTTTCTGCAGTAAGGATGGTGTCATCTGCATATCTGAGATTCCCAATATTTCTCCTGGCAATATTGATTCCAGCCTGTGCTTCCTCCCGCCCAGTGTTTCTCGTGATGTACTCTGCATATAAGTTAAATAAGCAGGGTGACAATATACAGTCTTGATGTTCTCCTTTTCCTATTTGGAACCAGTCTGTAATAGATGGTCATAATTGACTTCAGAACACAAGATATTTTTTACATATGAGAGAGAAATGTTTAAACCTGGGCTTTTTAACAACTCTGTAGCAATAAAGCTGAGTATCCCCCCAGTTTGTCCACAGTCACAATATGTTTTTTCAGCTTCGCTTTCTTCCTGTCTTTGAATGGTGGGATGAAAGTGGATTAAAAGTGGATATGAAGCTCTGCAATACACTAGGTTATTTCTTGTCTCAGTCTTATTCTCCTCATCTGTAAATGGGAACAACTATTTTTGTCCTTATCTCAGTATAAAATGAGGTAACACTCATAAAGCCTGTGATACAGAGAAGGTACATAGTACACAGTACAACTTTACGAGCTGCTGTTCACTGAGAGTTTTATGTTAAGGTGTAGGTTTCAAGCTGTGGCACGACCAGCTCCTTCTGGTTTGCCCAGGACATTCCCAGTTTTAGCGCTGAAAGTTCCACATTCTGGAAATGCCCTCAGTTCTGGGGTGGTTGGTCACCCTACTGTTGGAGACAGTCTGCGAATGACAATGACCTCAGAAAAGTGTCAGGAGTTTCCTCGTGGATAATGGTTACAGTGGGCAGAGCAGACAGGACTGATACTCAGGCGGCACAGTGCTAAGTGTCTCTCTTCTTACACGTTTCCTGGTTTGTGCTTCTGTCCTGTGGTCCAGGATGTTAATCATTACCAAGTCCTCATTCCGTCGGGCAGAAAGACCAAACGTGTAAGCTCTAAGGGTGTAAATGAGAAATTGCACGTACCACTCTGCTTCTATCCCATCCTGTTTACTAGAACTAACTTTTGTGCCTAAACTGGCTCCTAGAGAGGCTGGGAAATGGCTTTAGTCTTTTCGGCTATGAGCCAAGCTAATGTAGAGGATTCCATTACTAGAAAAGAGAAGGAAAAATGTATGCCACGACTCTCTCTTATATGCCTATTTATGACATCCAGTTTCCTTTCATTATTTAATAAATGGTTATTTGCTTGGCCATTTACAACATTGCTGTAAATGTGTAGGAAGTTAACAAATAACATGAAAAAAGACCCTTAGACTTAAGGAAAAGCTGTAATGAAATCTATTCTTGACTTGATAACTTTTTCCAATTGCAGTACCCATTAGCCCAGAAATTCTCTTCATAATTGAAGTGGGTAGCTAACTCCAGTGCCTCGGGCAAAGCTTTTGATTTAGAATTTTGTTCAGAAAGAAGGCAATAAATATAATTACAAGTTCATTCATTTCAGATTAAAGGACAAAAAAGAGTCCATTGGTGGAGGTGTATGTGGTCCAACTATGTATCCTGGTTCAGAATCACAGTCACAGTCATTCATTTAATAAATCTTTATTGAGTACCACCTGGTCAAGCCATAGGAATAAAACAGTTATCAACTTCTACAATTTCTACCCTTTTGGAACTTAAATTATGCTACAGGAAAATAGACTTTTAAAATAAATTTGCATTTATTTAAAAGCCCTATTCAGTTCAGTTCAGTTCAGTTCAGTCGCTCAGTCCTGTCCGACTCTTTGTGACCCCATGAATCGCCACATGCCAGGCCTCCCTGTCCATCACCAACTCCTGGAGTTCACTCAGACTCACATCCATCGAGTCAGTGATGCCATCCAGCCATCTCATCCTACCCCTTCTCCTCCTGTCCCCAATCCCTCCCAGCATCAGAGTCTTTTCCAATGAGTCAACTCTTCGCATGAGGTGGCCAAAATACTGGAGTTTCAGCTTTAGCATCATTCCTTCCAAAGAAATCCCAGGGCTGATCTCCTTCAGAATGGACTGGTTGAATCTCCTTGCAGTCCAGGGGACTCTCAAGAGTCTTCTCTAACACCACATTTCAAAAGCATCAATTCTTCAGCGCTCAGCCTTCTTCACAGTCCAACTCTCACATCCATACATGACCACAGGAAAAACCATAGCCTTGACTAGACGGACCTTAGTCAGCAAAGTAATGTCTCTGCTTTTGAATATACTATCTAGGTTGGTCATAACTTTCCTTCCAAGGAGTAAGCCCTATTAATGATTCCCAATTAGTTTTTACTTTGCTGGATTTAATTTTCCTATTTTTGTTTTACTGGATGGTATTTTCTGAGGCTTAACTTGTAGAAGGTGCTTAGAAGAGAATGAAATTACTCGACAGTATTTCATATAGTACCAAAGTCAACCTGTGGTGGCAGTCATGGTTGATACATTTGCTCTTCTTATTGCCATCCACATAATCCTCAATGCCAAGGGAACTTAAAAGCACGAAGAAATTCTGCTGTGCGGCTTGCTGGACTATGTGATCTGCGTTGAGGATTCAGTCACTCACTTTGTTTTTCTAAATAGCCCAATTCACTGTGTACCGACATGATCTTAAATTTCCCCTTAGCCCTTGGTTTTCCGTAATCACTAAAAGATTTTGATTAATTCTTGTTTAGAATGTTAGATGGTAGGCTGTCAAAACCTGAGTTCTAATTTTGTTTTGTGTTTTTCATAGTTTTTTCCTATGTAGTTCATCCTCATGTATGTCTAGTTCAGAGTTATTAATGATCCAACTTCAAATAGAACAAAAAAAAACAGAGAAATGATTCTTTCCAGTAGTGGTCAAAAGTGAGGCCCCCTCCTTTTTTCTTTTTAAATAAGTAGATGGTTGCTGGAGGTCTAGCATGGTGTTACACTCTGATATTTGAGAAAATGGGAGCAATATGGATTCATAAAGTCTATTGCTTATCTTTTAAAATCTTAGTGGTATGATGGGATGTTCTTGAGTTAAATTTCTGCCTTTGTTAACCATTGTTGCTTAGGAGCAGGAACAAAAGAGCTATTAATAATTAATTTTTTCTGGTGCTCCTCAGGGGTTTAGAAACATGGGGTCTTGCGGGGATCACTTTTGCAAATGAGTGTTTTGTAGAGGCAACATACAGGAGAATTCCATGGGCAGAGGAGCCTGATGGGCTAAAATCCATGGGGTCACAAAGAGTTGGACAGAACTGAGCGACTAACACACAAACATACACACAGACACATAGGTACACCCAGATATTCTTGTTGTTTTGCCCAAATTAATTCATACTTAAATGTTGAATGGTTTTCATATGGTGAGGGGTGGGCACACTTATTAAGACTAGCATTGTTTCTTATCTTGAATACAGCCCTAGAAATAATTTTTATGTAAAAAATTTTATATGAAGAAGGAAGGGTGGACTGATGGGCAACAAGAAATTTGTTTTGTTGTGTTCAGTCACTAAGTCATGTCCAGCTTTTTGTGACCCCATGGACTGCAGCACACCAGACTCCTCCTCTTCACTCTCTCCAAGAGTTTTGCTCAAACTCATGTCCACTGGGCCTTCCCTCGTGGCTCAGATGGTGAAAAATTTGCCTGCAGTGTGGGAGACTTGGGTTCCACCCCTGGGTTGGGGATTGAGAATTTGTTTAAAGACTTTGAATCTGGGATTTTTGTCAGTATTCTGGCAGTGTGGTACAGTCAAGTAATAGTTGCATATTAGAAGCCAGGAGAGAATTTGGAGCAGGTAGGGGCTCAGTAGTATCTTAAGTGAAAGAAAAGCCCAGTCAGATAAGTACTGGGAAAGAAAGGTATTGCGATGACTATTAGGAGATATTTTAGCTTCCCTGTTGGTGCAGTGGTGAAGAATCCGCCTGCCAATCCAGGAGACATGGGAGATGAGGTTTCTATCTCTGGTTTGGGAGGATTCCCTGGAAGAGGAAATGGCAACTCACTCCAGTATTCTTGTTTGAAAAATTTCATGGACAGAGGAGCCTGGCAGACTACAGTCCACGGAGTCACAAGGAATTGGACACAGCTGAGCAACTGAGTACACAGATAGGAGATATTTAGTGCCCTTGACAATGAGTGTTCAGGCAGAGTTGTGGTGGAGTCCGTGGCAGACTGTAATCATTTGGGAAATAAGTGGGGCCCAATAAATAGAGACTGATGTTTTAAGACACTTGACTCCAAGGGGAAAATGAGAGTAAGACATGCTCAAGAGGCATGTATGTTGAATGAGTGTGTAATAAATATTATGTAGTTTCGATAGAAACCTTCAGAAGTCCAGAAATATGTAACTAGGAAAGTAAGACAAAGTCACTCAATCTGACAAGCCAAATTTACTACTGATAAGAGTTTTTATATTTACTTTGCTGTTACTATAATCATTTTGAAAGTGAAAGTAAAAGTGGTTGTTACTCAGTTGTGTCTGATTCTTTCCGATCTCATGGACCTCATTGCCCACCAAGCTCCCCTGTCCATGGAATTCTCCAGGCAAGAATCCTGGAGTAGGTTACCATTCTCTTCTCCAGGGGATCTTCCCGGCCGAGGAACTGAACCCAGGTCTCCTGCACTGCTGGCTGATCCTTGACCTTCTGAGTCACCAGGGAAGCCCTACAATCACTTTATGTTTACATATATATGTGTATGTTTGTGTGCGCTCCATCGTGTCCAACTCCTTGTGACTCCATGGACTGTAGCATGCCTGGTTCCTCTGTCCATGGTATTTTCTAGGCAAGAATACTCAAGTGGGTTGCCACTTTCTATTTCGGGGGATCTTCCCAACCCACGGATCAAGCCCGTGTCTCTTGTATCTCCTGCATTGGCAGACAGATTCTTTACCACTGCAACACCTGGAAAGTCCATGTGTATATATATATACATTCTGTTTCTTACTTTCTTATGTTATAAGCATTTTCTCAAATTAAAATTGTTTTTAAAAGCATGGTTTTTGATGGTGCTAGAGTTTTCCATAGTAAAATATGCTATACTTTTTCAAATTAATTAATTTTTAATTGAAGGATACTTGCTGTACAAAATTGTGATGGTTTCTGGCGTAAATCAACATGAATCAGCCGTAGGCATGCCTATGTCTCCTCCCTCTTGAACCTCGCTCCTACCTCCCACCCCGTACCATCCCTCTATAAAATGCACTGTACTCTGATCAGTCCTTTACTGCTGGCTTCCTAGTGGTTCCTGGCTGTTAGCTGTCAGAAGTGAATAAAGAAATTATCTTTGTAGATATGTGTTGGCAATTCTGATTTTGGATCGTTTCGTAAATGTAAAATAATGTGCCAGTTGTTTTTCAGAACATTTGTGCCTATTTACATTTTTACATGGCGCTAGTATTACAGAACTGGAAAAGGTCAGTTTTCATTCCATTCCCAAAGAAAGGCAATGCCAAAGAATGCTCAAATTACCACACAATTGCACTCATCTCACACGCTAGTAAAGTAATGCTCAACATTCTCCAAGCCGGTCTTCAACAGTACGTGAACCCTGAACTTCCACATGTTCAAGCTGGTTTTGGAAAAAGGCAGAGGAACCAGAGATCAAACTGCTTATATCTGTTGGATCATCGAAAAAGCAAGAGAGCACCAGAAAAATATCTCACTTCAGTTCAGTCGCTCAGTCGTGTTTGACTCTTTGCGACCCCATGAATCACAGCATGCCAGGCCTCCTTGTCCATCACCAGCTCCCAGAGTTCACTGAAACTCATGTCGATCGAGTTGGTGATGCCATCCAGCCATCTCATCCTCTGTCATCCCCTTCTCCTCCTGCCCCCAATCCCTCCCAGCATCAGGGTCTTTTCCAATGAGTCAACTCTTCGCTTGAGGTGGCCAAAGTACTGGAGTTTCAGCTTCAGCATCAGTCCTTCCAATGAACACCCAAGACTGATCTCCTTTAGGATGGACTGGTTCGATCTCCTTGCAGTCCAAGGGACTCTCAAGAGTCTTCTCCAACACCACAGTTCAAAAGCATCAATTCTTCGGCGCTCAGCCTTCTTCACAGTCCAACTCTCATATCCATACATGACCACTGGAAAAACCATAGCCTTGACAAGACGGACCTTAGTCGGCAAAGTAATGTCTCTGCTTTTGAATACGCTGTCTAGGTTGGTCATAACTTTTCTTCCAAGGAGTAAGTGTCTTTTAATTTCATGGCTGCAGTCACCATCTGCAGTGATTTTGGAGCCCCCCCAAAATAAAGTCTGACACTGTTTCCACTGTTTCCACATCTATTTGCCATGAAGTGATGGGACCAGATGCCATGATCTTAATTTTCTGAATGTTGAAGTTTAAGCCAACTTTGTCACTCTCCTCTTTCACTTTCATCAAGAGGCTTTTTAGTTCCTCTTCACTTATTGCCATAAGGGTGGTGTCATCTGCATATCTGAGGTTATTGATATTTTACTTCTGCTTTATTGACTCTGCCAAAGCCTCTGACTGTGTGGATCACAATAAACTGTGGAAAATTCTTAAAGAGATGGAATACCAGATCACCTGACCTGCCTCTTGGGAAATCTGTATGCAGGTCAGGAAGCAATAGTTAGAACTGGACATGGAACAACAGACTGGTTCCAAATAGGAAAAGGAGTATGTCAAGGATGTATATTGTCAGCCTACTTATTTAACTTATATGCAGGGTATATCATGAGAAACCCTGGGCTGGAAGAAGCAGAAGCTGGAATCAAGATTGCCAGGAGAAATATCAGGAACCTCAGATGTGCAGTGACACCACTCTTATGGCAGAAAGTGAAGAGGGACTAAAGAGCCTCTTGATGAAAGTGAAAGAGGAGAGTGAAAAAGTTGGCTTAAAGCTCAACATTCAAAAAACGAAGATCACGGCATATGGTCCCATCACTTCATGGCAAATAGATGGGGAAACAGTGTCAGACTGTATTTTGGGGGGCTCCAAAATCACTGCAGATGGTGATTGCAGCCATGAAATTAAAAGACGCTTACTCCTTGGAAGGAAAGTTATGACCAATCTAGACAGCATATTAAAAAGCAGAGACATTACTTTACCAACAAAGGTCCATCTCATCAAGGCTATGGTTTTCCAGTAGTCATGTATGGATGTGAGAGTTGGACTGTGAAGAAAGCTGAGCGCCGAAGAATTGATGTTTTTGAACTGTGGTGTTGGAGAAGACTCTTGAGAGTCCCTTGGACTGCAAGGAGATCCAACCAGTCTATCCTAAAGGAAATCAGTCCTGAATATTCATTGGAAGGACTGATGCTGAAGCTGAAACTCCAATACTTTGGCCACCTCATGTGAAGAAGTGACTCATTTGAAAAGACCCTGATGCTGGGAAAGATTGAAGGCAGGAGGAGAAGGGGAGAACAGAGGATGAGATGGTTGGATGGCATCACTGACTCAATGGACATGAATTTGAGTAAACTCTGGGAGTTGATGATGGACAAGGAGGCCTGGCATGGTACATTCCTTGGGTTGCAAAGAGTTGGACACAACTGAGCATGTGAACTGAACTGAGTAGTAAAGAATCTGCCTGACAAAGCAGGAGACATGGGTTCAATCCCTGGGTTGAGAAGATCCCCTGGAGAAGGAAATGGCAACCCAGCCTAGTATTCTTTCCTGGGAAATTCCATGGACAGAGGAGCCTGGCCTGCTACAGGTCATAAGGTCACAAAGAGGTGGACAGGACTGAAGCGACTGAGCACGAAGCACATTTTTGCTAGCTGCATTCAGCTACTTTGTACCTTTGCAGGGACTGAGCCTTATCATTAAAAATTACATGCTTGCTAATTTCATGGAGGAAAAAGTCTCATTTTTTCAGTCACTCAGCAAGTTTGAGCTCCTTAAGACTGACTGGGGGGTTGCGTCCAGACTGCACGTGGCGGGTGGCATGTCTGGTGCTGATGCTGCCTCTGGGGTCCACGGGTGAGGAGCCCTCTGCCGCCACCACATGCCCACATTAGGAGGGCTTCCCCCTCAGTCATCAGTTCTAACTGCTCTTCGGGCAGATGATCCTGTTTTCCTGGAGAGCTGGTCTTCATCTCTCCTTTGAGGGGTGAATGCAACGGCCCCTGCTTTCCCTGGGTGCACGTCCCCTACATCTCTTGCTCCTGGAGTGTCCTCTTAAGCTCTCAGCCATCTGGAAGCAATCTTCATCTCTCCTGCAGCTTCCTTTCTGTGTTTTGGGCTGTGACTTCTTTCATCCTTTAGTATCCCTCAATAAGCATTTGTCAAATTACTGACACACTATCCAAACTCCATTCCACTGTTGACTGTTGTCTTGCCCACACCTCCCTTCTTCATGTCGGTTCTCAGATTTGGGGGAGCTTTAGGAAGAAAGGACTAGAGACCCCTGTGTTCAGATAGCGATCCTGGACTGGAAACTTCTGCTCCAGATGTTTTAAACATTCCAAAAATAGTTAATGATTATGTAATAAAATCTAATAATAGTGATTTTTTTCCCTTTGCTTTATACTCAGAATTATCTTTTTCCTTCCAGAGATCATTTAAAGCTCAACACTCTTAATGACTTTATTAGAAAAAAAATTTTTTCAACAATCATCAGTCTGATTTACTTTGGGGAAAGTCTAAGGCAAAAATTTTAGTGATTTTCTTTCTCCAATATAGAGCCATTTTATAAGACTTCACATTGAGTGAGTTCTTTCCTCGTTTACTTGTGGTACTTCCTTCATCTCATGTTATATTCAAGAAATTCTTACAGGCTACCATTGATTTGAATTAAGATTCTTGGACGAGTTCCATAGTGTTTTTTTTTTTTAAATTTTAATTGAAGTGTAGTTGATATACAATGTTGTATTAATTTCTGCTGTACAGAAAGAGATTCAGTTTTATATATATATATATATGTACACATACCCACATTCTTTTTCATATTCTTTTCCTTTGTGGTTTATCTCAGGATATTAGATATAATTTCCTGTGCTATACAGTAGGACCTTTTTTTATCATTCAGTGTATAATAGCTTGCATCTGCTTTCCCCAGCCTCCCACTCCATCCCTCTCGAACTACCCCTCCCCTTGGGGACCACAGATCTGTTCTCTATGTCTGTGAGTCTGTTTCTGCTTTGTAGGTAGGTTCCTTGGCATCACAGTTTAAATTCTACATGTGACTGATACCGTATGGTATTTGTCTTTCTGATATACTTCACTTAGTATGATAATGTCTAGTTATATCCATGTTGCTGCACATGGCATTATTTTGTGTTTCTCTTATGGCTGAGTACTATTCCATTGCCATTATGCATATGTGTGCTACATATATATACATACATACATATATAGATAGATAGATAGATACAGTTGTTTGTTTTTTTTTTTTACAGCTCGGTTACAGCTCAGAATTTTATGTGGTCAACACAAGATGGTATACCCCTGAGGCATGAGGGTGGGCTGACCCTGAAGGAGAGGCCCAGACAGTGTTTTATTTTTTATTTATTTATTTCATTATTATTTTTATTTTTTTAATTTTTTAATTTTTTATTTTTTTAAAATTTTAAAATCTTTAATTCTTACATGCATTCCCAAACATGAACCCCCCTCCCACCTCCCTCCCCACAACATCTCTCTGGGTCATCCCCATGCACCAGCCCCAAGCATGCTGTATCCTGCGTCAGACATAGACTGGCGATTCAATTCTTACATGATAGTATACATGTTAGAATGCCATTCTCCCAAATCATCCCACCCTCTCCCTCTCCCTCTGAGTCCAAAAGTCCGTTATACACATCTGTGTCTCTTTCCCTGTCTTGCATACAGGGTCGTCATTGCCATCTTCCTAAATTCCATATATATGTGTTAGTATACTGTATTGGTGTTTTTCTTTCTGGCTTACTTCACTCTGTATAATCGGTTCCAGTTTCATCCATCTCATCAGAACTGATTCAAATGAATTCTTTTTTACGGCTGAGTAATACTCCATTGTGTATATGTACCACAGCTTTCTTATCCATTCATCTGCTGATGGACATCTAGGTTGTTTCCATGTCCTGGCTATTATAAACAGTGCTGCGATGAACATTGGGGTACATGTGTCTCTTTCCATTCTGGTTTCCTTGGTGTGTATGCCCAGCAGTGGGATTGCTGGGTCATAAGATAGTTCTATTTGCAATTTTTAAGGAATCTCCACACTGTTCTCCATAGTGGCTGTACTAGTTTGCATTCCCACCAACAGTGTAGGAGGGTTCCCTTTTCTCCACACCCTCTCCAGCATTTATTGCTTGCAGATTTTTGGATCGCAGCCATTCTGACTGGTGTGAAGTGGTACCTCATTGTGGTTTTGATTTGCATTTCTCTAATAATGAGTGATGTTGAGCATCTTTTCATGTGTTTGTTAGCCATCCGTATGTCTTCTTTGGAGAAATGTCTATTTAGTTCTTTGGCCCATTTTTTGATTGGGTCGTTTATTTTTCTGGAATTGAGCTGCAGAAGTTGCTTGTATATTTTTGAGATTAGTTGTTTGTCAGTTGCTTCACTTGCTATTATTTTCTCCCATTCAGAAGGCTGCCAGACAGTGTTTTAATTACAAAATTTTTCCCTTTCTGTCCTAAGTCATTACTGTATCATTTTCAAAAGTGAAATCTCCTTTCTAGCCTGCTGTAACATGGATATAGTTTGGTCAAATCCCAGACAAAACAAAGCCATCCACTGGAATTTTAAGATGAATTTATTCAGTCTATTTATTATATGGAAAGGATTGACTTTTTTAGAATATTATATTCCCTTAAAATAATATGGTATTGCTGCACACCTATATTCTTTTCATGTATATATTCAGAGAAAGACTTGCCTTACTTAGAATAGCCAACATATATGTTTTTTAGTTAATTTTAATTTTAAAGGTATTTTATGTACTTTATTGTTACTGTGAATGAGATCTTTTTTATTATATTATTTAAAAATAAGTCATATTTATTAAGAGAGGAGTAATGGACTGCAAGGAGATCCAACCAGTCCATCCTAAAGGAGATCAGTCCTGGGTGTTCATTGGAAGGACTGATGTTGAAGCTGAAACTCCAATACTTTGGTCACCTGATGCAAAGAGGTGACTCATTGGAAAAGACCCTGATGCTGGGAGGGATTGGGGGCAGGAGGAGAAGGGAACGACAGAGGATGAGATGGTTGGGTGGCATCACCCACTCAATGGACATGAGTTTGGGTAAACTCTGGGGAGTTGGTGATGGACAGGGAGGCCTGGCGTGCTGTGGTTCATGGGGTCGCAAAGAGTCAGACACGACTGAGCGACTGAACTGAACTGAACTGAATGTGACCAATGTAGAAAAAGTTAAAGTGAAATCTCTTATAATTTGTACTATCCAGGAAGAAACACTGCCTTTTGATGCTTATCACTTCTGTGTATAATATTTATATGTATGTATCTTATGTAAAGTGATACTTGACATGGTGGGCTTCCCCGATGTCTCAGCAGTAAAGAATTTGCCTGTGATGCAAGAGACTGGAGTTTGACCCCTGAGTCAGGAAGGTCCCCTGGAGGAGGAAATGGCAACCCACTCCAGCATTCTTGCCTAGAAAATCCCATGGACAGAGGAGCCTGGTGGGCTACAGTCCATGGGGTTGCAGAGTAGGACACGGGTGAGCAACTGAGCATGAGCACATTACATGATAACGCTTAGTAACCTCATTTTTAATCAATAGTAAATCTTGAAGGTCTTTTCATGCCTAAATATTCTTTTACAGGATTATTTTAGGGGCTATTGTATGGATGAATCACAGTTTACTTTAACCAGTTTCCAATTGTTGGGGGTTTAACGTGTCTCCAAATGTCTGCACTTAGTAGCAATCTTCTCCCGCCTTAAACAGTGGCTTCATGAAAATGCTTATAGAGGTTAAATGTCTATTATGTATGTTGCAGGTTGTTTTTCTAGGGTATAATTTTCCATTTAATTATGTTTACATCACATTTGATGCATCCACATCCATTTTTAAAAATTGGTTTATTTTCTCTTCATTTTTTCAGGCTACTTTAAATTGTTCCCTAAAATAATCAACTTTCATTTTTAGAACAGTTTTCGGTTCGCAGCAGGAAGTACACAGAGTCCCCATATCCTCCCCCGACACTGGTGCACACCTTCCTCCGGTATCAGCATCTTGCACCACAGTGGTCCGTTGTTAATGATCAGTGAGCCTATACTGACACATCAGCATCTCTTCAAGTCCATACTTTACAGCAGTGGTCCCCAGCCTTTCTGGCACCAGGGACTGGTTTCATGGAAGACATTTTTCTCAAGGACTGAAGGTGGGGAGAAATGGTTCAGGTGATTGTGTGAGCGATGGGGAGCAGCAGATGAGGCTTCACCTGCTCACTGGGCTGGCACTCACCTCCTGGTGTGGCCCAGTTCCTAACAGGCCACGGACTGGCACCAGTCCTCAGCCCTGGGGTTGGGGAGCCCTGCTTTATGGGGTTCATTCTTGGTGTTTGGATATTCTCTGGGTTTGGGTAAATGTATAATGACATTTGTACACCAGTGTAGAGTCTTACAGAATAATTTCACTGCCCTAAAGATCCTCTGTGCTCCACCTGTTCATCCTTCCCTCCCTTGCAACCATCGGCAATGACGAATGTCTTTACTGTCTCCATAGACTTGCCTTTTACAGAAGGTTATATAATTGGAATCATACCATATGTAGCCTTTTCAGATAGGTTTCTTTCATTTAGTAAATATACATTTTAATTTCCTCCTTCTCTTTTCATGGCTTGATAGCTCATTTCTTTTTAGTGCTGAATAATATTCCACCATAGCAATGCACCAAATTTTTTTTATTTATTCAGCTGACTTTAGCTGGTGTGCTTGGTTCCTCCCAAGTTTTGGCAATTATAAATAAAGCTGTTATAAACATCCATGTGCAGATTCTTGTGCAGACATCTGTTTTCATCTTTTTTTCTGTACATGCCAAGGAGCACAACTGCTGGGTCACATGGTGAGAGTATGTTTACAGAAACCATCGATTTGTCTTCCAAAGTGTCTGTACTATTTTGCATCTCCAGCAGCAATGTGTGAAAGTTCCTGTTGCCCCATACCCTCTTCAGCATTTGGTGTTGGCAGTGTTCTGGATATTGACCACTTTAACAGATGCGTAGTGGTATCGTTATTTTTTTAATTGCAATGTGGTTGCTTTATTTTTTTTTCTAATTTTATTTATTTATTTATTTTTGGCAGTGCTGGGTGTTCATTGCTGCATGGACTTTTCCCTAGCTGTGGTGTGCAGGCTGCTTATTGGGGTCACCTCTCTTGTTGGGGAGCACAGGTTGTTAGGGCTTCAGTCGTTGTAGATCCTGGGCTCCGGAGCACGGGCTCAATAGTTGTGACGCGTGGCCTCAGTTGTTCTGATCTCCGACCAGGGTTGACCCCACGTCTTGTGCACTGGCAGGCAGATTCTTTACCACTGAGTCACCAAGGAAGTCGTCATTATTATTTTAATCTGCATTGTCCTCATGACATTTGATGTGGAATATCTTCTCATCGGTTTACTCTATATCTGTATGTTCTTTGGTGAGATGTCTGTTAAGATCTTTAGCCGCTTTCAAATCAGGTCGTTTATTTTTTTATTGTTGAGATTTGAGTTCCTTCCTTACATATCTTGGTAGCAATCCTTTTATATATATATATATATTTTGCAAATGTTCCTTCCAGTCTGGTGCGTATCTTTTCATTCTCTTGACATTGTCTTTCTCAGAGAAGATTTTAATATTAATGAAGTCCAAAATTTCAGTTGACACGATGTGATATTTCTGGATTAGCAAGGATCATACCATTTATTGGCAGTTGTGTTAGTCATTCTGTTATCCATAACGGTGATATTTATGAGATTAAAGTGCTGTTGTGATCCTTCATAATTAACTTCGTATTTTTTTTTTACTTTATTTTACTTTACAATACTGTATTGGTTTTGCCATACTTAACTTCGTATTTTAATAGTGAGTAACACACTTGTGCAAATGATGCTTCTTTGCTGGTAATCAGTTCTTTTTCATGAAGACATATGATGACCTAGTAGACATTATTCTCAGAAGACATTTTATCATGTGAATATTGGCATTTCTGAATAGTTTTATAATTTACATGTGCAGAGTCTATGTACCTTTTCTAACCTCCTTTTGTTATACGACAGCCACTGGTGGCTGAGATGGTCAAATATCTGCCTGCAACGCAGGAGACCTAGGTTCAGTTTCTGGGTCAGAAAGATCCTCTGGAGAAGGGAATGGCTACCCACTTGAGTACTGTTGCCTGGAAAATCCTATGGACAGATGAGCCTGCTGGGCTACCATCCATGAGGTTGCAGAGTCAGATATGACTAAGGTACCAACACACATACACACGCAGGACAGTGCTAGTTTAGGTGTTCCTCAGTCACACTGATCACGCTGGGATTGCTCACTGCTGCTGCTGCTAAGTCGCTTCAGTCATGTCCGACTCCTAGTGACCCCATAGGAAGCCCACCAGGCTTCCCCGTCCCTGGGATTCTCCAGGCAAGAACACTGGAGTGGGTTGCCATTTCCTTCTCCAATGCATGAAAGTGAAAAGTGAAAGTGAAGTCGCTCAGCCGTGTCCGACTCCTAGCGACTCCATGGACTGCAGCCCACCAGGCTCCTCCGTCCATGGGATTTTCCAGGCAAGAGTACTGGAGTGGGGTGCCATCGCCTTCTCTGGAAATTGCTCACTAGAGGCTCCCATATTAGATGGTAAGGAGATAGACCATTTTCATCATCACAGGTAGTTCTGTTGGACAGTGTGATTCTAGAACATAAGCAGTTAAACGGTGATTAAACAGTCATTTTGTATGATTTCTTTTTACTTTGCAGTAATTACTAAAATACTAAAAGAAAAAATTAAGAAATGCAGTGAAAGCATTTGTTTCCCTACTGTTATCTTTTGTTTCTTAGTGATTTATGTTAAAGTAACAGTTACAACTGCAGCTGAAGGAGTTGAGTATGCTCACCATCTGCTCAGCTAAATGCGAAATACAGTTGGCAGAACAGTTGTCTAACATTAGTCCATCATGATGTTGGTCTTCTTGAACATGCCAGTAGTAACAGGCACTATTAGTCACAGCAGTGGACAATTCAGCTGAAATAACTTTTCTGCATAGATCTCATTCTCAGAATTAATAACTTGTCTATTTAAAATTCCTATTTTTTTTCTCTCTTTTGGCAAAGGCAGAAGGCTAGGCTTCACTGGTGGCTCAGTTGGTAAAAAATCTGCCTGCATTGCAGGAGAACCGGGTTTGATTCCTGGGTTGGGAAAATAAGCTAGAGAAGGAAATGGCAACCCACTCCAGTATTCTTTCCTGGGAAAGCCCATGGACAGAGGAGCCTGACGGCCTACAGTCCATGGGTCACAAGAGTTGGACGTGACTTAGCAACTAAACCCCCGCCACTATTGGCAGAAGACTATACCAGAGAGACACATTCGGAGAGACAACACAGGAGAATAAAGGCCTGCAAAGTTTGCTCCAAGATTGGCTGTTTAATTTTCTTCTTTCATTGACATTGTAATTATAGAATAAACTTCATTGCTGTAGAAACAGTGTTTGTTCCAAATTGTTTTTTTAAAGGCCTCACATTAATTCAGGCAACATTTAACATAGGCTTTCATATGTTTATAACACATATTACTTCAGTTTACTGTTATAGTAATGATAATTTAATGATAGTATCATTTGGAATTGGTTTGAAAAGCATCTGGAAATATCGTTTAATCTTGGTATTGGAAGAATCTATCATTTGCCTGCTATTGACTTCTTCTTTTTTTTAGGTTTATTGCAGTGTTTGAATGTTGAGAAGGTATAGTTGTTTAAACTGCGTTTAGATGGCAGGAATTTGTATAAGCAGGATGGTTAATATATGATGGGTAAACACAGATATCGATTTGGTGATGGCATGTAAATCTATTTTGAGTTGTTCCTTGAAGTAGAAAAGTCCAGTTCTCATGGGTAATTATTGTTTACATCTTTCCCTATTTGGAGGCTAATTTAGAATCTAAATGTAAATTATATTGGGTAGGTAGGGCAAGTTTCCATATTCAGTGGCCCACGTAGGTATTTCTAAAAAAAATGGTAGAAGGTGATTCTAACTATTGTATACACTTTAGTAAAGCAGAGGAGTAGAAGAAACATGAGCCGTCCTGTGCACTTGACCTTTGCACCTGAGTTCCAAGTACAACACAGGAAGTATAGTCAAGGACACAGGCACTCATCAGCCATCTCTTTCTCAAGTATTTACTGAGATCCAGTTAGCCCTCTTGAACTTTTGTATTAAAGGTTTCTCTTTTAGATAATGCCCTGAAATGAGTCAGCCAATTGATATAAATTACATAAACAGAGTTGGCCAGGATACTTAAGGGTATTTAGATAAAGGAGAAGGTCACATTAAAGGTCATTTTTTTATCCTGTGGGAAAGCTTATTTTCTGTAGAATTACTATTTGAAAGAATGATTTTCTGATACACAGTCATTCTTTGGTATGCTTTAGTCATAATTGGGGAATGTTACTGCTGTGATAAAATGATTTTAAAAGAGACATACATGCTGATATACCCCAAAATAAGAAGTCTTGGCTCTTCTTCCTGGGGTTAACATTGATGTTCAATTAAAAGATAAACAAAGGTTTCATGGATGGCTTATAGCTCTTATTCAATGAAGAGAGTTTTTCTTTCAAATTCAATTTTACAGGTTTCATTTCAAATTAAAAAAAAAAAAATGAGTTCTCTATTGTTGTTCCAAAGCTGATACATTTTAAATCTATGTCAGTTTATGGCAGTCTTACTGTCAATTCTCTGTTTTAAGAGACACCTTTCAGAAGTGAAGAGACAGAACATATACTGGGATAATTTTTTAAAGCCATCCTTAGGCCAAGTACTGGATCATCAGATCCTGTGCGAAAGCATCTTTGTGAGGGTTTTGAATGGTGCGGATTGCCGTCTGTTTTAAGCAGTTTTCCGGTTGTCATTTCAGCTATGAAGTCTTACACTCCGTATTTCATGCTCCTGTGGAGTGCTGTTGGGATAGCCAAGGCTGCCAAAATCATCATCGTGCCGCCAATTATGTTCGAAAGCCATATGTACATTTTCAAGACGCTAGCCTCGGCCTTGCACGAGAGAGGCCACCATACAGTGTTCCTCCTCTCTGAAGGCAGAGACATCGCGCCATCTAATCACTATAGCCTCCAGCGCTACCCAGGGATCTTCAACAGTACCACCTCGGATGCTTTCCTGCAGTCCAAAATGCGGAATATTTTCTCTGGGAGATTGACAGCAATCGAACTGTTAGACATACTGGATCACTATACCAAGAACTGTGACATGATGGTTGGCAACCACGCCCTGATTCAGGGTCTGAAAAGGGAGAAGTTTGACCTGCTGCTGGTGGACCCTAATGACATGTGTGGATTTGTGATAGCTCATCTCTTGGGGGTTAAATATGCTGTATTTTCAACCGGCCTTTGGTATCCCGCTGAAGTGGGCGCTCCTGCACCCTTGGCTTACGTCCCAGAGTTTAACTCACTCCTCACAGACCACATGAACCTCCTGCAGAGGATGAAGAACACCGGCGTTTACCTCATTTCCAGAATAGGGATCAGCTTTCTGGTTCTTCCCAAATATGAAAGGATCATGCAGAAGTACAACCTGCTGCCGGAGAAGTCCATGTATGACTTGGTCCACGGGTCCAGCTTGTGGATGCTGTGTACAGACGTAGCCCTGGAGTTCCCGAGACCCACCCTGCCTAATGTTGTTTATGTAGGAGGAATCCTAACCAAACCGGCCAGCCCACTGCCAGAAGTAAGGTTTGGTGAACTCCTTGGTAATCTTTTCTTAATGTAAATGTCAGTTTGCCAGTTTGGATTTTTAGAAGAGAGGGGATTGGGTATTGTTGGATAATAGATGCTATTATTCTAAAAAGTGGTTAAGACACAGAACCTGCCAAGGCCCTTTTATTTGTGGGTGCCCCACTCCTCTGGAACGCATTCCTGCTTTGAACGAGCGTTTCCGTAACACCAGGAGGCCACTGTGCCATATGGTCAGTAGACTGTCTGAGAAGCAGATTTTTGATTAAGTTATAACTCTGAGAGGAATGGAGTTAGATAGTTCATTTTAGTGAGTGTAAGTGATTTCACCTTTAAGTAAACACAGAGTTTCTTCTGATCTCCCCCAGAAAGCACAAACACAAGTCTCTACGGCCAGGTTAGGTCCTGTGAACTCAAATAAGCAGAACAATGTTAGTAGTGGGTCTTCTTTCAGCAGTCATGACCACTAAAAAGCGTATGTCCAGCAACGAAAATGAGGTACTAACTTCCATCAGACTAGGATGCTGATTTTAAGTTAGTAAAACTATTTAAAGAAATCATGTCTCACTGTGATTTCATGAAAAAGATGGAATTAATTACATTTTAACAAAACCTATTTACTCTCTGAGTCAAACCTGATTTCTTCTTTCTGGCTGAGCTGTCAGCAAATACACTTGTGTTCTATTATTCATCTTACTTTGGCTTTTCTTTTTCAATTAGGTGTCTCAAAACCTGTAGGAGCCATATTGCATATCTGTTGTGGTGGTGGAATTTCCAGCCTCAGGTTGACTCTGGATTGAAACTCAACCTCTGATGGCATTTATCAGAAGTGTAGGGCCTGTTCTGTGTTTTTCTCTACTGCAGCCGTTTCTATTCTTAAAATTCTTAAAGCAGCCACTCACAACAACAGTCAAAGTGCTCATTTCCAACTCTGGTCACGACATTTAAAGAAATCTGCCAGAGTCTTGAAGAGTCAGGCTAGAATTTCTCCTGTAGGTGTCACATAAGCACAATCTCTGGCAGAATTTTCTCTTGGGGAAATAAGGTGATTGGGATATATAGCCTGTAGATTTCTCTCACACCTGCATTAGAAGCACATTTAATAAATAACACTTTGATATATTTCACGTGACATGAAGAGAGAGAACTTGCCAGATCTTTGACCTATAAACCCTAGATTGCCACTGTTGAAGACGGAGAGAGAGAGCAGTTGTTCTTTCTGACGCCAGCTGTAAAGGATAAAGGTTAATCTCAGGCTGTCTCAGCCATTATCAAGCCCACTTGGAAAATTTAATTAGTCTCTTTCAGAGTCACTGTGTGATGTATTACCACCTTCCTAAAAGTATCTAAAATCAAACTTCAGAAATAGCTTCTAAAAGTCCCAGAATCAAGTTTATCTCTACCTGAACTGAGCCATTCCTAATGTCGGGCATATCAGCCCTGCTCCCTTTAAGTCTTCATCTTTTACCAACCAGAGCACTGCCATTTTGCCTGTTTCTTTGAAATTTTGTTTGAATACTGTCTCCCCTCTTTATGTGGAAGAAGGAATTAGTGACGTTCATTTTTCCTGTATTGTAGCAGCTTGAACGGTAAGTACAGAACACTATTGTATGCTTAGTAAAATAGCATGTGTCCTTATGGCTTCATTACAGTAGGCCCTCCTTATCTGTAGCTCAGTTATCCTCAATCAACCATAATATGAAAATATTAATGGGAAAATTCCATAAATCAACAATGTGTAAGTTTTAAATTGTACCTTGTTTTGAGTAGTGAAGTATGATATCTTATATGGTCCATCTCGGCCCTGCTCCATGCTGCCTTGAATCCCCATCCGTCCACGTGGTCTGCTTCTGGCCTCCAGCCAACGACATCATCATGGCTCTGCGATCCAGCGTTGCCTGGAGCAGATGATCCTCGCGCTGTAGCCTGACTCTGTATCGTAACGCCCGAGTCATTGACCTTACTCCATCTGATCGTGTCTCATCTCGTGTCATCACACGAAGGGAGAGTAGAGCCCAATAAGATATTGAGAGAAACCACATTCACATAATGTCTACTGCAGTGTATTTTGATCTGTTTTATTTTTAGTCATTATTGTTGATACCCTACTGTGCCTGATTTGTAAATTAAGCTTCATCATAGGTGTGTATGTGTAGGAAAGAGCTTGGTATATATAGGGTCCAGTATTAAGATTTCGAGCATCCACTGGGGGTCTTGGAACATATGCCATGTGGATAAACTGGGTTACTGGATACTTTGTTTTGCTTTAAAAGCATATTTTGCATGGTTTTTGGGATTTCCTATAATGTTATTACCCAAGATGTTTTCTGACTTGCCATGATTTCTAGTTTGGCACCAGTTTGACCCAATTTGTGGGCTTCCCTGTTCTTTTTTTCCTCTCTGGGCATTTTGTAATTATTCTTTTGAATATGTGCTCCTTATTTCTTTTCACTTTCATGCGTTGGAGAAGGAAATGGCAACCCACTCCGGTGTTCTTGCCTGGAGAATCCCAGGGACGGGGGAGCCTGGTGGGCTGCCGTCTGTGGGGTCGCACAGAGTCAGACACGACTGAAGCAACTTAGCAGCAGCAGCAGCAGCTCCTTATTTACAAGTATTGCTTTGGCTCTGACAGGTGTCACACTCAGAAATACACACATCTGGCAGGAGTATGTGTTAGGTGTGTGAACCTAGATAAGTATATTGTGTGTGTGCTCAGTCATGTCTGACTTTTTGCATCCTGTTGGACTATGACCCCCCAGACTCCTCTATTGCTGGGATTCTCCAGGCAAGAACATTGGAATGGGTTGCCATTTCCTCCTCCAGGAGATCTTTCCAACCCAGGGGTCGAACCCGCATCTCCTGTGTCTCCTTCATTCAGACAGGTTCTTTACCCACTGAACCATCAGGGATAAGTATATTAGTATTGAAAATCTGTGAGGTTATGAAGTGTGAAGGGCCATTTTCACTTCAGTGTTCCATTTACAGAGCTCTTCAGTAGGGAGAATTTTGAAGAATGGTGGGTCTTATTTGTTCATACCCCTACCCTAGTGAGGTTTTATATGCTTTGGAACATGTGCATTTCTATTGAGATTTCTCTAGTAGATTTGTCTGATGCAATAAACTGTACCTCAGCGTTCTAAAAGTTAAGGAGTTTCTCAAATGCCTGTATTATTTGCAGGTCACAGTTGTGACAGTAAGATGATAGAGCCCAGCAAGTGGCCTCTTAGAGCACATGACTCACTAATAACAGCTTAATTGTTAACCGCCTTGGTGTCTCACACTGGCAGTGGATGAAGTTTTCCAGATGTCTAGAGATGATTTGACTGAGACTTCGTTTCACAGCCTGGGATGAAAAGGTGGAGAAAATGTCTAAAAGACGTGTTTTCAGAAGCTTTCACAATGTTTGAGCCTAAAGAAACTCTAGAGAGCGTCGCGTTCAGCTCCGCCTTTCCACCTCAAAATACAGGAAGTGACCCGTTCACTTGTCACGTACGAGATTAAGAGGATCTGAGTGTCTCATCCAGGCCACACAGTTTGTAGCACAGCCAGGTGAAACGTGGATTGTTTTCCTATGAATTAGATATTTTGTCAAGATGCCTGCGTCTCTTGTTACTCATTTTACTCATTCACACATTTATAGCATATTCGGAGAAGGCGATGGCACCCCACTCCAGTACTCTTGCCTGGAAAATCCCATGGATGGAGGAGCCTGGAAGGCTGCAGTCCATGGGGTCACTAGGAGTCGGACTCAACTGAGTGACTTCACTTTCACTTTTCACTTTCATGCATTGGAAAAGGAAATGGCAGCCCACTCCAGTGTTCTTGCCTGGAGAATCCCAGGGGCGGGGGAGCCTGGTGGGCTGCCTTCTATGGGGTCGCACAGAGTCAGGCACGACTGAAGTGACTTAGCAGCAGCAGCAGCATATTCAAGGAACTTCCCTGTAGCTCATACCGGTAAGAATCTGCTTGTAATGCAGGAGACGTGGGTTCAGTCTGTGGGTCGGGAAGTTCTTCTGGAGAAGGGAATGGCAACCCACTCCAGTATTCTTGCCTGGAGAAGCCCATGGACAGAGGAGCCTGGTGGGCTACAGTCCCCGGGCTCGCAAAGAGTTGGACACGACTGAGCGACTAAGCACAACATATTGAAAACTATGCAGAGACAATTTCACCCATCTTCATTTGATAGCTCAAAGATTGTGAGGATTTAATATGACAGTCAAGTCACACCATTTATACCCCTTCTTGGAGAAAGAAATGGCAACCCATGGCAGTATTCTTGCCTAGGAAAACCAAGGGACAGAGAAGCCTGGCAGGCTACAGTCCATGGCTTGCAAAGAGTCGCGCCTGACTGAGAGACTAACACTTGTGTTTCAGAGATTTAATGATAGAAATCAGCCAGAATCCAAAGCCTTTTGATTACGAAATGTTGTCTTGGTGTAGAGAAAAGAAATTGTCTGCACTGATAATCGAATGATTTCTAAATGCATGTGCCTGACTCACGCTATTTACTACCCACTGCCTACAATAGGAGTAATGACCTTTAGAGCAAGAGGTTTAGATTGGACTGTGTCCATACTGTGGCTTATCTCTATCATTACAGTGTGGTAGAGAACACAGAAACAATTTTTTTTTTTTTGAAGGTTTACTTCCACCAGGAAGGAAGTCTGTAAAAAGTCCCCCATTTCACTAGATCCTTCAAGTATTAAATGTGGATGAAATAAATAATAACATCTAATAGGGGGTGTACTAAAATAGCTTTTAGTAGTTTGACTAGGAGGTAATAACAATAATACTCCCAAAGAATAGTACATTTACTAAGGGAGTCTTTTGATTATTAAAATTCACATGTTTGAGGTGATAAATTTTAGATGATTTCCCATTGGCAGAAAGTGGTCTAGCCCTGCTAAGCAGCTGATCTCTGCCACTTTTTACCTTCTATAGCCCTGAACCATCATTGCACCTAACATATTGTATCTTAATTATTGGTTTTTCACATGGTTTTCTCCCCTACTAGAGTGTGGATGCCTTAAAGGGTGGACAACAAGGTGGATAACCTTTGTACCCTGAGTGCCTGGAAAATGATAGTCATTCAAAAACTGTTAAAAATTAAACGAAATGCATCAAGTAGAAATTGTTGCCATAAAATAGGTGATTCAGTGAGTATAACAATATTGTTAATAGTATAACCATTGTTTATTCCAAATTTGTGTTCAGGTGCCATTGTAGCCATTAAGTAACCGAACATTCCAAGTTCTTGTAGTGAATTAGGATAGCTACTTAATGATACACGATTGAGAAAAGGTGATCATCTCACTGCTCATTACCCAGTTGGTGAGCTAAATGGTCCCTAGAGTGTTCCAGATACGCATGTGAACAGGAGCAGTGGTGCTCAGGCACTATTGCTGTATTAAGATGGCTTGGGAGGGTATGACTCTCATTTGGTTGGACTGCAGAGGGGCTTTATTGCCAGGCTAGGGGTGTGAAAGGCATTTTCATTGCACCATTTGTACAGACATTCTTTTAAGTTAGGGAAACAGTCCTGGGGAGGGATACAGATAAGATAAAAAGATGAACAGAGATAAGAAAGAGCCAGAGGCCAAGGACAGGGTCATGAGATCCTCCCTGTTGTTCATTCTGTCCTTTGCCAGAACTCCCTCACAGAGGAAGGTCTGGGGGAGGCGGGGTGGGGAGAGAGACATTGTGCAACAGATGCATTAGATTAACCCACTTGGGAGCAGATCAGGTTACGAGAGAAGAATAAAACTGAGGAGCCAAACAGTGTCTTTTTACATGTAGTTCTCATTGAGTCACCTAGAAGCCTTTCCTTATTACTACATATGGAAAAGGAAAGCTGCCTCCCCCAAGAGTGAATGAATCTCTAGGCTGAGTTATGGGACCACAGTCACTGGGGCTAACAGACTGATCCAGGGTTGCAGCAAATATGGGAAATTATGGTGACGGACCTTTTAGAACTAACATCCAAAAAAGATGTCCTTTTCATTATAGGGGACTGGAATGCAAAGTAGGAAGTCAAGAAACACCTGGAGTAACAGGCAAATTTGGCCTTGGAATACGGAATGAAGCAGGGCAAAGACTAATAGAGTTTTGCCAAGAAAATGCACTGGTCATAGCAAACACCCTCTTCCAACAACACAAGAGAAGACTCTACACATGGACATCACCAGATGGTCGACACCAAAATCAGACTGATTATATTCTCTGCAGCAAAAGATGGAGATGCTCTATACAGTCAACGAAAACAAGACCAGGAGCTGACTGTGGCTCAGATCATGAACTCCTTATTACCAAATTCAGACTTAAATTGAAGAAAGTAGGGAAAACCCCTAGACCATTCAGGTATGACCTAAATCAAATCCCTTATGATTATACAGTGGAAGTGAGAAATAGATTTAAGGGCCTAGATCTGATAGATAGAGTGCCTGATGAACTATGGACTGAGGTTCATGACACTGTACAGGAGACAGGGATCAAGACCATCCCCATGGAAAAGAAATGCAAAAAAGCAAAATGGCTGTCTGGGGAGGACTTACAAATAGCTGTGAAAAGAAGAGAAGTGAAAAACCAAGAGAAAGGGAAAAATATAAGCATCTGAATGCAGAGTTCCAAAGAATAGCAAGAAGAGATAAGAAAGCCTTCTTCAGCGATCAATGCAAAGAAATAGAGGAAAAGAACAGAATGGGAAAGACTAGAGATCTCTTCCAGAAAATTAGAGATACCAATGGAACATTTCATGCAAAGATGGGTTCGATAAAGGACAGAAATGGTATGGACCTAACAGAAGCAGAAGATATTAAGAGGAGATGGCAAGAATACACGGAAGAACTGTACAAAAAGGATCTTCACGACCTGGATAATCACGATGGTGTGATCACTCATCTAGAGCCAGACATCCTGGAATGTGCAGTCAAGTGGGCCTTAGAAAGCATCACTACGAACAAAGCTAGTGGAGGTGATGGAATTCCAGTGGAGCTATTTCAAATCCTGAAAGATGATGCTGTGAAAGTGCTGCACTCAATATGACAGCAAATTTGGAAAACTCAGCAGTGGCCACAGGACTGGAAAAGGTCAGTTTTCATTCCAGTCCCAAAGAAAGGCAATGCCAAAGAATGCTCAAACTACTGCACAATTGCACTCATCTCACACACTAAGTAAAGTAATGCTCAAAATTCTCCAAGCTCAAAATTCTCTTCAGCAATGCATGAACCGTGAACTCCCTGATGTTCAAGCTCTTTTAGAAAAGGCAGAGGAGCCAGAGATCAAATTGCCAACATCCACTGGATCATGGAAAAAGCAAGAGAGTTTCAGAAAAACATCTATTTCTGCTTTATTGATTATGCCAAAGCCTTGAACTGTGTGGATCATAATCAAATGTGGAAAATTCTGAAAGAGATGGGAATACCAGACCACCTGACCTGCCTCTTGAAAAATCTGTATGCAGGTCAGGAAGCAACAGTTAAAACTGGGCATGGAACAACAGACTGGTTCCAAATAGGAAAAGGAGTACGTCAAGGCTGTATATTGTCACCCTGCTTATTTAACTTCTATGCAGAGTACATCATGAGAAACGCTGGACTGGAAGAAACACAACCTGGAATCAAGATTGCCGGGAGAAATATCAATAACCTCAGATATGCAGATGACACCACCCTTATGGCAGAAAGTGAAGAGGAACTAAAAGCCTCTTGATGAAAGTAAAAGAAGAGAGTGAAAAAGTTTGCTTAAAGCTCAACATTCAGAAAACGAAGATCATGGCATCAGGTCCCATCACTTCATGGGAAATAGATGGAGAAACAGTGGAAACGGTGACAGACTTTATTTTGCGGGGCTCCAGAATCACTGCAGATGGTGATTGCAGACATGAAATTAAAAGACGCTTACTCCTTGGAAGAAAAGTTATGACTAACCTAGATAGCATATTGAAAAGCAGAGACATTACTTTGCTGACTAAGGTCTATCTAGTCAAGGCTATGGTTTTTCCAGTGGTCATGTATGGATGTGAGAGTTGGACTAGGAAGAAGGCTGATCGCCAAAGAATTGGTACTTTTGAACCGTGGTGTTGGAGAAGACTCTTGAGAGTCCCTTGGACTGCGAGGAGATCCAACTAGTCCATTCTGAAGGAGATCAGCCCTGGGATTTCTCTGGAAGGAATGATGCTAAAGCTGAAGCTCCAGTACTTTGGCCACCTCATGAGAAGAGTTGAGTCATTGGAAAAGACTTTGATGCTGGGAGGGATTGGGGGCAGGAGAAGAAGAGGACGACCGAGGATGAGATGGCTGGATGGCATCACTGACTCGATGAACGCGAGTCTGAGTGAACTCCGGGATATGGTGATGGACAGGGAGGCCTGGTGTGCTGTGATTCATGGGGTCGCAAAGAGTCGGACACGACTGAGCGACTGAACTGAAGGCTATTTAAATAGTATGTTGCTTATAAATTATTTCTTGAAATATAAAGCTAGAGATAGCATTATATCTATTATATTGATTAAATTGTCCTCTTTTAAGTAAGTATAATTTAATCTATATATTTTATAGTTGGTTCTTAATTTTGCATACCATCACCTACAAACAGTTTTTTAGGGTGTCTTTATTCGTGTGCTCTATTGGTAGCTATGCAGGGATCAGAAGACTGAGAACTATAACATTTGGAAGAGATGAATGATTTAATTTCAACTACTAGTTCTTAGCTGAAAGATTCACCACAACATGATAGTTAGGCATAAGGGAATTTATAGGCTTCCTAGGTGGCTCATTGGTAAAGAATTTACCTGCCAAATACTGGAGATGCAGAAGACACAGGTTCAGTCCCTGGGTTGGGAAGATCCCCTGGAGGAGAAAATGGCAACCCACTCCAGTATCCTTGACTGGACAAAGCCCATGAACAGAGGAGCCTGGTGGGTTGTAGAGTCCATAAGTTCGCAGAAGAGTCGGACAGGACTGGGTGAGAGAGCACTCAGCACCACCACGGTAATTCATTAATGTGAAGTGTTGCAGATATTTCTTGCAGAAGTTTTGTGCATGGATCATATATTTTGTCTTTATTTTGTAGTGAGAAACCAGATTACCTGACTAAGTGAATCTATCTGGAAGTAAATTGGGCAGTGTTGCAACTATCGACAAGTTACTGTTTAGTTCACTGATACGGAGGTTTTCTAAGCAGCACTGTAGTTTTGAATAGCTTATCAGTTGCTTCTGTAAGCATTATAGGCTTGCAAGAGTTTTCTGATACTTTTAGAGACCCAAATATAATTGAAAGTGCAGTCTGACATAATTTTTAAACACCTTTCTTCCTCTTCTATTGAGTATTTAAGCTTTAAGTTGCCCAGCAGAGTTGTTCATTTAGATGTTAGACAGTGGCAATGTCAAGGAAAATATTTTTTAACTGATCATATTTACAAATAGTAATTCTCACAATTAAATAGTTGCTCCAGTTTTTAGAATAATATTTTTCACAAATACTCTCATTCCAAGCCAAACAGTTTGAAATGGAAATCGCTACTGTCCCTCAGTTTGTCAGATATATTCCTGAGTGCAGAGTTTGACAGAAAAGACCAAGTGAGCCTGAGCTTCTGAGGAAGTGGTGGCTCTGGAGACAAGCTACCCATTTCATAGTTTTGTTTACGGAATTTTTTATACCAAAATGTCCAGGGGCTGTGGCACAGTAGCCAGATGGAAAAACATGGGCTTTTTCAGCCAAATGGCCCTGGGCTTTAATCTTGGCCTTAATAAGACTTGGAGAGGGAGGGTGTCAGCCTCCTTAAAGTGAGGATGGCAGTGCTTACTTCGGAGGGTTTCGGGGAATGAGAGCCATGGCAATGCCTGGTGGGGATAGTTCTTGTTCTTACTATTGTTCCAATAATTCTCATTACTGAAGATGAGCTCTGGTTACTAAATCCCTTTCACCTGCTGTCTTCCACCTGGCAAACAGAAGAAGGGTTTCAGAGGTGGAGGAAGTGCCTGTGGCATCACCCCTGCTCATTCCAGGGGCTGGCCCTTGGTCCTTCTCCTTCCATCTTGGGGATGTTTATCTCCCTTTCTTCATCCGCTTTCTCACTGAAGTAGAAGCAAAAGAGCAAGTGAACTATATGGGGTTTAGACATCTGAGCCTTAAGAAATGAGCAGAAGCTGGCAGGTATGTCCTGCTCAGGGAGTGCCCTCCTGGTGCTTCCAGATGCTGCCTTCTTTAAGCTCAGTGATGTTATCTGTGGATTTTCAGCCCTTTAAATGGATGAGCAGCAATTCCAGCCCTGTTCTGCGGGCTCCATCCTTGTTCCTTCTCCTCCTCTGTGCTTCTCATTCCTGTCGGACCTAAGGAGATGCTCCAAACTAATAAATACCTGCCTCCTAGCCAGAGATTCTACCCAGATTCCCCTCCACACTGTGACCCTGCTGCACTAGGTTATTAGATTAGATAACCCTGTACTGGTGGCTCAGATGATAAGAATCTGCCTGCAATTCAGGAGACCCAGGTATGATCCCTGGTTTGGGAAGATCCCCTGGAGAAGGGAATGGCTCCCCACTCCTGTATTCTTGCCCGGTAAATTCCATGGAGGAACCTGGCAGGCTGTAGTCCATGGGGTCACAAAAAGTCAGACATGACCTTCAAAAAAAAAAAAAAAAGTTTGAAATTTTCTTCTAAGATCTGAAGTGCAGACTCTGCAGTCAGCTTCAGTGTTTATCCTTACTTCTGCCTAGATCTCTGTCATCTGTGCAAGTTGTCGCTTCTGTCTGATTCTTTCACTCTCCACAGTATTGTTTATATCAGAATCCCATTACATTCTTGTTAAAACAGTGTATTGTAGGGCCAGTTAGGAGGCCTGAGATGGGCCTTACTCATTTGTAACAAGTTCCTGTGTCATGGTGAGGCTGCTGTTGCTGGTCTAAGGACTAACCACACTATGGGAACCACTGACCTAGATTATACATTATAATTCGTCTGCACGAATTATACATTTTAATTACAGCATTAATATATTTTGTCTGAGAATAATTTTTTCCTCATCATTATAGGGTTTTTTCTCTTCTAGAAAATTACTTTCAGTATAAATTGTACCACCATAAATGTATATACGTATTTAGATTTCAAGGACTAGGAGAGCCATGGGTTCCATTGTATGTCTGGAGAACTCATTACCTTATCATTTTGCTTTGTGAAATTATGATGATGCTGTTGATGTATCAGCCCTTGCTCTAGGAAGCAGGTCTAAATAGAACATCCATGTGCAGCCCTGTTCATATATCCTTTAACTCTTCTCCCTATTTTCCTTCATCTCCAGCACTGTCTTTTAATAACACTCTAAAAATATTTTATCTCAGGTTAATATACAGCATTGGATCAAAGCAGGCTGTGATTTTAAAGTCATATTACATAAATGTCTTTTTCTATAATTATAAGAAGTCATGTGCTAAGATACTTTTAGCTTTTATGTGCAATCCTTTGTCCAAAATCTAGTAACAAGCAGGGTGTTATTTACTATATGCTGCTGCTGCTGCTGCTGCTAAGTCGCTTCAGTTGTGTCCGACTCTGTGCAATCCCATAGACGGCAGCCCACTAGGCTCCTCTGTCCCTGGGATTCTCCAGGCAAGAACACTGGAGTGGGTTGCCATTTCCCTCTCCAATGCATGAAAGTGAAAAGTGAAAGTGAAGTCGCTCAGTCGTGCCCGACTCTTTGTGATCCCATGGACTGCAGCCCACCAGGCTCCTCCATCCATGGGATTTTCCAGGCAAGAGTACTGGAGTGGGGTGCCATTGCCTTCTCCGTATTTACTATATAGCATCCTGTAAATGCTCACTACCCATCAAACATTTTTTGTATTTATAAGATGTTAATATATCTCTTATAAATAAAACAAAATGAGGGTTTGGTTTTTAGAGTCAGTCTTTATATTAGCTTGCTTATTTAGAAAATACAGCTGACCATTGACAACACGGGTTGGGATGTTGACCCTTTGTGCCCTCAAAATCCACGTGTAATTTATAGTAGTATCTGTGTACACAGTTCCTCTTTATTCAAAGTTCCTCATTTGTGGATTCAACTGACCATGGGTCATGTACTATGGTAGTATTTAGTATTGCAGAAATCAGTGTGTAAGTGGATCCATGTAGTTCAAACCCATGTTGTTCAAGGGAAACCTGTGTTTTTTACACTGTGACAACCACTTTTATCTTTTTGCTTTGAAGGCATCTCTCTTATAAATCAGCAAACCCTGAGCATGCACATAAGCCAAAACTGGTCCCTGCCTGATAAACCCAGTGTTGTCCTGGGCCAGGAGTGGCTTTATAATGGGTATTTTTGTAGCAGGAAAACAGAACAGATAGCCAAAGAGAGAGAGGCATGAAGTAGTGGGGTGGACTTTTTCAGGTACTTCTTAACCCAGGATATATTCTTATTCCCCTGAAATCATAGTATCTAGAAAACTGCTCCTCACACAGTGCGGATGAAGCATCGTTTCACCGAGCTCAGGGAAAAGTGTGGCAAGCGCTCTCACAGTGCCTGCATTCATGGTAGGAACTGGGTGCCAAAGGGAAAGTGATGAAACTGTAGAGACCAGAACGCTGCGTGTTGGTGCTGGGAGGCCTGTTCTTTAAATCCTGATAATGAAGCAGTTGGAGAAGGCAATTGCAACCCACTCCAGTGTTCTTGCCTGGAGAATCCCAGGGACAGGGGAGCCTGGTGGGCTGCCGTCTATGGGGTCGCACAGAGTCGGACACGACTGAAGCGACTTAGCAGCAGCAGCAATGAAGCAGTTGCAGCCCAAGAGACCTTCTGCACAATTAAACCCAGCTGTGCTGCCAGCTGCAAGGTTCCTGGACCAGAATGCGATATGCATTCCTCCACCGTTGTCTTTCGGCTTTCTGTCAAGGTATATTTTTGTAAAGCAGCATTTATCACTGTTGCAGGAATCACTGTTAGTAGGAGGGTCAAGATTTCTGATTCTGTCAGTATAAATGCAGTCAGTTAATTAGCCTTTTAACAGAACATTTGTTTTATTAAAAAAATTTTTTTTTTTTTTACTTTATTTTACTTAACAATTCTGTATTGGTTTTGCCATACATCAACATGAATCCGCCATGGGTGTACATGAGTTCCCAATTCTGAACCCCCTCCCACCTCCCTCCCCATACCATTTCTCTGGGTCATCCCAGTGCACCAGCCCCAAGCATCCTGTATCCTGTGTCGAACCTAGACTGGTGAGCATTTGTCTTAGAAAGTGCTGTAAGAGAGAGAGAGAGAGGCATGAGACAGAGAAAGCATCTCTGCTTTTTTCCTTAAAATGTTTGTCCACCTGAAAGAGAAGAGTGCCTATTAAAAAGTCATTTTCTTAGATCATTTCATACGGATGACTTTTTGTCAGAGTGGCTTTTGGATGAGTTATGGTGTTCAAATGCAAGAGGGGAAAACTTAATGTCATGAATGTTTTCCTTCAATGTGCTTCTCTCTTTTCCCCCCTAGATGTATGATACAGTAAGAATAAACCTGGCAAAGTAGGCTGACCTGATTTTATACTTCTTTGAATATAGTAACTGCTTAATAATTGTTTGTTGCTTCGAATTGCTTTATGCTCAATTAGATCTAGAGAAGAGTCCTTTTGATAGTATCTGAAAAGATTTCAGCTGCATAGATCTCTAAAAAAAATCACTAGGTTCTGAAAAACTGAAGACCTTTCAGAAAGAGTAGTGGAAGAAACTCTCTGAGAACAGGGTTCCCAGTTTAGTCACCATTTATATCCCACCCACTTTCATACCTAGTTCTGCAGTGCTTTGCAAAGCATAGGCCCTTATACATATATTTTGAATTAATATAATTTCAAGTTGTAAAAGCTGGTGCGTTTGCCCAGGTTATTTAGCAAAACCGGGGTAAAATGTTTTTAAATGGTACATTCCCAGAGCTTTTATAAAAAGCAGCTCGAATGGCTTGATAAATATTATTAAAATCCTGAGGCTAATTGTTAATTTCCTCGCCTAGCATTGTCAGCCCAGTGTGAGGAACAGTTAAACCAACTTAAGGTTTTCTTTTTCAGTGGAAAGTCCATTGAGAACTCCTCCTTGTGTGTGGCAGGGCAAACGTTTTGCAAAACACAAAGGGATGGCCGCTCATAGAAGGGATAGATAGCTCTTCAGTTATATATTCAGTGTATGTTTTTTGAGTGCCAAGTATGTGCCTGGCACCAGGTTAGCAATGTTAAGTACAAATCATAGTTTCTTCATTTATGCTTGTTGTTCAGTTGCTAAGTCGTGTCCAGCTCTTTGCAACCCCACAGACTGCAACACGCCAGGCTTCCCTGTCCTTCAATGTCTCCCTGAGTTAGCTCAAACTCATACCCATTGAATCAGTGATGCCATCCTCTGTTGCCCCCTTCTCCTCCTGCCCTCCATTTTTCCCAGCATCAGAGTCTTTTCCAATGAGATGGCCCCTTACATCAGGTGGCCAACATGTTGAAGCTTCATTTTCAGCCTCAGTCCTTCCAGTGAATATTCAGGGTTGATTTCCTTTAGGATTGACTGGTTTGATCTTGCTAGCCAAGGGACTCTCAAGAGTCTTCTCCAGCACAACAGTTCAAAGGCATCTAGTCTTTGGCGCTCAGCCTTCTTTACGGTCCAGTTCTCATATCTCTACATAACTACAGGAAAACTATCGCTTTGACTATATGGACTTCTGTCAGCAAAGTGATGTCTCTGCTTTTTAATACACTGCCTAGGTTTGTCATACTTTTCCTCCAAGGAGCAAGCATCTTTTAATTTCATGCCTGCAATCACTGTCCATAGTGGTTTTGGAGGCCAGAAAAATAAAACCTGCCACTATTCCCATTTTATTTCCTATCTATTTGGCATGAAGTGATGGTACTGAATGCCATGAATTTAGTTTTTTGAATGTTGAGTTTTAAGCCAACTTTTTCCACTCTCCTCTTTCGCCCTCATCAAGCGCTGCTTATAGTCTAAGGGGAGAAATGACTAGAAAAGATGTAGATGGATAAGATGGACAATTTTGATGTTGAACTACCAGCAAGGAAACCAGTGGGGCGCAATGATAGAGAACAGGGAGTCTTCTCGGGTGACTGGGTAGTGTCTCAGGAGAAGGTGAAGCCACAGGGTGGAAAGCTTTCCCGGCAGGGGACTCACCTGTCCCCCGGTAGGGAGACGCTTGCACTTTGAAAGATCAGCGAAGCTGAAGCGCTGAAGGCCTGAGGCTTGGGCAGGTGGTTCAGCTGGAGAGGTGAGCAAAGAGCCTGTCACTACAAGGGGTATAGATTCCCCGGAATAGTCAAAGTGTTAGTCACTCAGTTGTTTCTGATGTTTCTGACTCTTTGTGACCCCATGGACTGTAGCCCGCCAGGCTCCTCGATCCATGGGATGCTCCAGGCAAGAACACTGGAGTGAGTTGCCATGCTCTCCTCCAGGAGATCTTCTCAACCTAGGGATCAAACCTGGGTCTCCTGCATTGGCAGGCGGATTCTTTACCATCTGAGCCAGTGGATTTCACCAAATCAGTTAAAACCTGATGGGGTTTGCATTTAGAAAGACTCCCTCTGGTTGCTTTGTGAAGATGGTATTATAGAATAGAAAGCGAGAGGCTGGGAGGACCAGTTGAGGGCATGTTGCTGTAGCTCAAGGAGGAGGTGGGTTGTTGAATGTGGCTGTGGTGAGAGAGAGATGATTCCAGGTGCACTGGGGAGTAGAATTAACTAAGGTCCAATCTGGGGAGTGGGGACACTTTCAAACAGCCAGGTTTCCTGCTTAAATAACCCAGTAGGAGGCATTTGCTGCATGGAAAGACTAGGCAATGAGCAGATTTTTGAGGGAAAACACATTGTTCAGTTTGGGACATACTGAATTTGAGAAACCTGTGGATCTCTGAACATGGATTTGACGGGAAAGGCCAGACTTGCTATTCAAATGTGGGGATGATCTTCAAGAAGACTGTACCAAAGCGGTGGGAAAAAATGAGGTTACTAACAGAGAGGTGTAGAAAAAGAAGAGGACTTAGGTTTGAGTCACCAGGCCTCGACTTTGTACAGGTTGGTTAAAGGCAGAGGAACCTCCAGGAACTCTGAGAAGTGTCAGCACCCGAGATGTGAAGCATAACCAGGAAAAAGGCATGTTTTAGGATCCAAGGAGTGGGTGTTTCTGGAAGAGAAGTCCATCAGTTATCATTGCTACCAAATCAGGTGTTCCCATGTGTTAGTTGGAGGCATGTGCACATGGTTGTATATATCACTGGACAGCTTTAGTTGTTGCTAAGTAGATAATTGCTTAATCAATATACGAGAACCTATGATCTCTTTGGGGCTTCCCCAGTGGCTCAGTAGTGAAGAATCCACCTGCCAATGCAGGAGATGTGGGTTCAGTCCCTGGGTTGGGAAGATCCTCTGGAGAAGGAAATGGCACCCCACTCCAGTATCCTTGCCTGGGAAATCCCATGGACAGAGGAGCCTGGAGGGCTACAGTCCATGGGGTCGCAAAGAGTCGTACATAACTTAGTAACTAAACAACAGCAATAACAAGTAGATAATAACAGCAAAGTACTTTTTGTGCTCATCTGTAACAATCAGCCTCACATCTGCTACATCAGTCCACCGGTACAGTTGAAAGGGCACCCCTCGGAATCAGACAAATATATGCAATTGACCCTTGAACAACAGGAGTTTGAACTGGGTGGCTCCTCTTATGGCCCAATGTGGAGGAATCGGAATTACAGAGAGCTAACTAGAAATTATTCTGGTCTTATTGACAGCGGGAATGTTTGGCAGCCCTAGCCTCCGGGTCAGAGGTCAGCTGAATATTAAGCGTCCAGCTAGGCCCTGGGGAGATCACTTTCTCATTGTGGGCTCCCCTTCCTTTATCACCAGGCTGTGGGTGGGTGAGTGGATGAGGGCTGAACTGGTCTTTAAAGTCTTCTTCCACTTCAGTGATGGTGGGAAATAGAACATTTTGAGCACCATACATACATTAAAATCCAGACTTATATTCTTAACTTAAAACTTTTTTGTTTTTGGTGCAATTAATGTTGACAGAATCAAAGTCAAGCAGACCTCTCTATAGGTGTATTTTAAGTCTTAGTTCATTAAAGTGGAGGCTTGCAGAGAACGGATGAGACATAGGTACAGAAGAGGGTTGAAATTATAATTTACATATGGTGAACCTTTGATTTTCTGGTAAATCATAAAGAATAGTTATTAAGAAATAATTTTTGTGTTTTTCAACACTGATTAAATTTTTAAAATTAAAAAACTGATAAAATTCAAATCATCATTTGGTTTTATTTTGTATAATACACAAGATGTATTTTTCCCTTGGGAATATAATTGAATTACCACTTTTATTGAAGAATACTTTCCCGAACTGGAATCTTAAGGAGAATTTTAGAATGCCTCAAACCATGCACATAATTTTTTTTCTTGCTTCAAAGATTATATCTTTTAGTTTTTTTATGATAATTTGTGAATGGATTTTGTAAAATATTCTTCTCAAAGGCAAAAATTGAAATGACAGGAAAATGCTGAAGGCCTTTGCAACTTGATTTCATTTTGGTGAAGTTCATACTTAGTTGAATATTATGTAGAGTAGTAAAATGAGGGAATTTGGCTATTTTGCTGCCAAAACTTAGACGCATGAAAACTTGGGTTAGTTATACGTAGACATATATATAAGATTAATAATCAGTCATCTGAGGCACAAAACACAAACTTATTTTCTGTTAAAAATGCCTCACCAAATAAGTTTTGATTTCTTTTACAACTTATTTCAGTTGGTTTTTTAAAAAGTAACTTACTTCATGACTGAAACTTCAAATGAAGTTTATTTAATGGATCTTTACAGATTAAAAGGGTAGAAATTTATGCTGAAATGCAGTTTGGATCACTTTTCTCTTATAGAAAAGTCTCCTTTATTTTAAACTCTTTTAGAAAAGTGTTAGATGTTATGAGGACTAAAGTTGGATAAAGATAACAAGTGAAGTTATTTATCTACTAGTTTATTATGTGCAACTCATTTTTAGTTGAATGCTGAAAAGTTCATTTTTTATCAAAAAATATACGGGTTTCCTATAATAATTTTTGAATATAGATAGTTTATCCCTCTAGGCTTCCTTAGGAATAAAATATTTTTTAAACTATGAAGATTTAATGGAAATCATGTATAGTATGTTATTTATGGGTTAAATCAAGCCAGCTACCTAGCCTATTAACGTATTACCTTGTTTAACGTATTACCTTATTTTTTTTTTTCTAGTCCAAATAGCTTTTTAACAGAAATGAAAAATATTCCATGGCTATTAGCTTTATGCACATCTTGTACATAATCAGTGCCTTTCTTGATAACTTTACTTCTTTCAGCTGAATAGGGCCTCAAAAGTTTTATATTCAGTATTTGAGTACTTTTGTTTTTCTCTTTAAAAATCAGTATTAGGCACTACTGGTTACTACCAGCTGAAGCCTCACACAGCTGTGTGTTTAGCATTTAATCATGCTAAGAATTGCTAATTAGAACATCACATTGGACAAAGCGAACCCAGTGGAATTGAGACAATGCCATTTTTGTTTGAGAAACAGAAATAAATGATCTTTACGCAGTAGTCTTTTCATTAGAAGCATTTGTGCAGAGTATGGAAAGTAGGTGATCTTTAGCAAAATGTTTTAACCCGCTGGGAATGCTTTGTCAGTATCACCCTTTCTTGGTAATCTCGGTAGGATATGGCCAGCCTTATTCAGGACTGTCAAGCTTACACGTGGCTTTTCGACTCCTCTTTCAGTTCTTCACTCTCCTTACGTTGTTGCCTTTCAGCAGCAACCCCTTCCAACCTGACACCCACCCTGCACTAAGGACACACACCGTCTCCTGTGCTCCCCTTTGCCCTTTTGCCTTAATTTGAATCTTCGGTCAGGCTTACTCAGACTCAGGTTGCCCAGCGCTCCCAAACCCCCTTGTCCTTTTTGTTAAAGCCACCTTGTCTGCAGACCTTAGGTGCAGTTAGTTAGCTGTAGTGTAGAGGAGGACTAATTTATTCAGTGCTGTGTTAATGGCTGATAGCAATTTAACGTATTACCTTTCTAGGAGTAGTGAATATTTTATACTGAAATCGAAGGTCTAGTGGCAGTAAGGCATACGTCAGAAGAATCAATATCAGCAGCATAATTAGTTTGGTTAGGAAAAGGGGAAGATAATGGTTCCAGAAAACAAGAAAACAAGAAAACAAAACAGAAAACAAGACACTCTGGGTGTCCCTAATACCAATTCTTATTACCCACTCCCATGGGTGATTATGCTCTCAAAGGGTCTAACTTACCCTGATAATGCAGCAATTTTAGCTTTTTATGGCATCAGATCTCACAGTCCTTATGAGTTAAGAGGTAATAGGAATGTTGTGGGGTCTGACATGGTGCTTATATAATGGGTGCTTAACACTCTTGTAGCTTCCGCAGATTAAATAAGCCAGACAGATAATATGTGGAGAAGTTAAGATGTGCAGAAAATATTTAAATGCATTGAAAATGTTTAAATGGCACAGATCTTGCGGAACCATGCATTTGGGAAAGTACTGAAGTAGTGATTGTCCGAAGTTCAGCAGATACCGATTTCTTAGTTTTTTATGGTTGTTTGCTTTGAGCTGGTGTAGACTAGCGCTACTCCAGTAATTCACATTATTAAACCTATGTCCTTGTAGTAACAGAAGACTTCTGGGATTCGAGACACTGAAGTGTCCCATGTCTGCCACTTACTAACTTTGTCATCTTTGGGGCTTGTCACCCAAACTTGCCAGTTGCACTTATCTTGTTTGTAAAAGGAGGGGGATAATAATGTTTTTATCTGTATCAAGAAATGTTCGTTGAAGATTTGTTGAAATAGTATTTGTTTTCTACAAATGACTGAGTATTATATAAAAGTAAAAGATAAGTGAGATATTATGTAGGAACTATACATTATTAATTTAAAAAAACATATATTAAGATGAGCTGCATTTTTTAGAGAACATTTAGTGGAGACCCGACGATCAGAGTCTTAGTGCCATTTCTCCTACCAACTTCGGTAACAAACAGGCTTTTTTCTGGCAGCACTGCTTATCTGGATGAGAACCAGGAGCTAAAATCTCAGTCAAAAAGACATTTGGGAAACCACAATAAATGCCAAAATGTCCAGGAACTAAAATTCATGTATTTTACTCACGGTAGATGCCCTTAGACCGTCTTCCCTCGCAGTGAATTCATTCAAATTACATACCTTTGAAACAGTTTAGTTATTTTATTTCTAAGACTCTGGAAGATTAAAAAAGCAAGTAAGTTTTTCATGTTAGCATGCCCCAAATCATGAAAAGTAACAAATAATCTGATAGAAAAAGGATACCCTTCTGGAATAACTAGAAGAAGAATATAAATAACTCCAAGAGCATAGTCCCCTTGGGCTATTTAGTGTTGCAGACCCAGGAAACCACTCTGTTATAGTGATGCAAAAACATAATTGAGCTCATATGTTATAGAAGTCGCTGTATAAGCAAATAATGTGTCCCTAGCACCTTTTATGAGTCCATCCATCAACAGTATGCTTTAGCTGTCATGTAAATGAAAATACTCAGAAAGATGCAAATTCACAACAGGCTTCAGATAGTTTGTATTAATTTGGGTTAAGGGATGCAGAACTACTCCATCAAGATAGGCCCAGTGTATTCATTTGCAAGGGCTTTCCAGGTGGCAGTAGTGGTGAAGAACCTGCCTGCCAGTGTAGGAGATGAAGAGACGTGAGTTCGATCCCTGGCTTGGGAAGATCCCCTGGAGGAGGGCATGGCAACCCACTCCAGTATTCTTGCCTAGAGAATCCAATGAATAGAGGAACCTGGCAGGCAACAGTCCAGTAGGGTCTCACAGAGTCAGACACAACTAAAGCAACTTAGCATACACATTCATTTGCAAAATGAAGAGCCTGGGCTAAACTAATCTTTCAAATTAGAGGCTAAAACATGTAGCTTCATATATCTCTTCTATCAGAATAATATTGTGCATTTTAAAATAGCCACATTTCTTGAAATCAATTTTTCCACAGAATATATCTGATAAAAGACATAGGATGACATGCAGTACTTGCTTTATTCATATAAAACCACTAAAAAAACATTTATCTTTAAGGTCTTAGGACTTGGAAATTAAGTTATAAATATAGTGTTCTTGCCTGGAGAATCCCAGGGACAGGGGAGCCTGGTGGGCTGCCGTCTATGGGGTCTCACAGAGTCAGACAAGACTGAAGTGACTTAGCAGCAGCAGCATTCATTTATTTAACAAATTTACATGAAGCACTTTCTTAAATCCAGAGAGCTTGTCAGCTCCTGGGAATAGAAGATTTAGCAAAGTGAGCTTGTACCCTCAGGGCACTTAAGTGCCATGGGAAGACAGATACTAAACTTCTAATCACCTTAAATGACATTTGGAAGTGCTATGGAGGAGATCCAACCAGTCCATTCTGAAGGAGATCAACCCTGGGATTTCTTTGGAAGGAATGATGCTAAAGCTGAAGCTCCAGTACTTTGGACACCTCATGCGAAGAGTTGACTCATTGGAAAAGACTCTGATGCTGGGAGAGATTGGGGGCAGGAGGAGAAGGGGATGACCAAGGATGAGATGGCTGGATGGCATCATGGACTCGATGGACGTGAGTCTGAGTGAACTCCGGGAGATGGTGATGGACACGGGGGCCTGGCGTGCTGCGATTCATGGGGTTGCAAAGAGTCGGACACGACTGAGCGACTGAACTGAACTGAACTGGTGATGGAAAACATGGGTAGGGACCCAAGGAGTGTGGCATTAGAACCTAGGAGTTGCAGATAGTGTCCGTTAAGAGCGTTTTAATTGGAAGTGCCAAGGATAGTCACTGACTTTTAATAAGACCCTCAGGGAACCCAGAACTCAGGCTTTTTCTAAGGAGTAGCAAATCTGGGGGCATTCATTTCTCCTTCCCTCCTGCCCTGCCTCCCCCCTTCCTTCTGTCCCTCTTCTCCTTCCTCTGCCATTCTTTCCATAGTAGTTTATTGAAGGTCACCGTGTGTGAGGCCCATTTTAAAACTCATCTCATTTGGCAGGGAGCAAGGACCTCCTCCTAACACCACTGTGGCTGACATTTTAGGTCATTCTGATCTTTGGTTCACACTGAGTGTTCTCTGCTGATTGGAAAGTTACTCCATCCCACTAGCTGCTTGCTTGTCATTTTCCAGCTTCACTAAGCTCTACAGGTCACAGCCATGCTCGGGTCCAGCTGCCATTCTTCGACATCTCTCATCGCAGAAGATCTTCCTAAACTTCCTTCCCAGGCTCACCTAGGATTTCTGGGGCGACTGTGCTTTCATCTGGCATTTGCTGCACTTTGGTTTTCACTGTTTTGATCTCATAGATTGATCATTTTCATGGAAAGAGATATTAGAAAATTTCCTAAGGGTTTTCCATAGACGAGAAACTTTCCTCCGGTTTCTACATCTGTAACATTCTTCAGGATGAATACATTTATAGTTATTTACTCCAGTAGCTGCTAGCTGCCATCCAAAATAAATTAGAAAATATTTTTCAAAATGATTTTAAAATTAAAATATTTATTATATAAATATATTTATCTATACAATATCTTAGAGTCATATTTCTTGATTATATTTAATTCACAGATTGATTAAATTCACAGATATAGTTTAGAAAATATCACCAAAAGAACAGGATATTCTTACCTTAAAAATGAAGCCCTGATTTTTTCTGGCACTTTAATCATTGTTGTCAATCTTAGAGTAATTTCTGTGGAGAAATTCTGATAAACGTTTGACTGTCACTGTGTTCAAACACGACAGGCAAAGTTCTAAATTTAAAAGCTAAGTTAATAGCCTTTGAGAGAGCTACGGATGAAGTTTGAACTAAAAAATTTGCAGTGAATCATTGTCAACTGATAATTAGTTACTAACAAAGGAACCACAAAACCCCACTGTCAGTGGGATTATATTCATAGGTAATAATGTTTCTTTAAAATACAGCTTCATTTTTAGCTTACTCCTTCCCTTTCTTCTGACCATCTAAGAAATCTTTCCCTCTTTGTTCAATCTCACTTTATTTCTCTTGCTATAAACAAACTTGAATTTGGATTATATTAAATTTTGGTTTGGTGACTGTTCTCCATGACCCAGTTATGGATTCCAATTCATATGAGTGATGAGAAAGCTATGTCTTATCTAAAATATTTGGTATAGAAATTTTTCATAATATAATGTTAGTTAAAGAGAAGAAAAAAATAATAGTTGGTGTGTACAAACCTCAGTGGATATTGGTGTGGCTGTTTAGTCACTAAGCTGTGTCTGACTCTTTGTGACCCTGTCGGCTATAGCCTGCAAGGCTCCTCTGTCCATGGGATTCTCCAGGCAAGAATACTGGAGTGGGTTGCCATTTCCTTCTCCAGAGGATCATCCCAACCCAAGTATAGGACCCAAGTCTACTCACTGGCAAGCAGATTCTTTACCACTGAGCCACCAGGGAAGCCCCCAGTGGAGGTTAGTTATAGCTTTATTCACGTGTTCAGTCCCTGAGTCTTGTCCGACTCTTTGTGACCTTACGGACTGCAGCACACCAGGCTTCCCTGTCCTTCAGTGTCTCCCAGAGTTTGCTCACACTCGTGTCCACTGAGTCCATGCTGCCACCCAACCATCTCACTGTGTGTCGTCCCCTTCTCCTGCCCTCAGTCTTTCCCAGTATCAAGGTCTTTCCTGATGAGTCAGGTCTTTGCATCAGGTGGCCAGATTATTGGATCTTCAGCTTCAGCATCAGTCCTTCCAATGAATATTTAGGGTTGATTTCCTTTAGGATTGACTGGTTTGATCTCCTTGCTGGCCATTTATGTGTTTGGTGTTACAATGAGAGGAAGACCTCAAGTGTTTTGACAGTATTTACTGATTTATAAAATGAGAGATTAATCGCTGAAGTAAATTCATAGAAAATGAGAGAGGAGGATGGAGAAAAAAATATTGCCTTTTTTAAAGACAGTTTCATGATACAGGATGCTCGGGGCTGGTGCACTGGGATGACCCAGAGGGGTGGTATGGGGAGGGGGCGTGGAAGGGGGGTTCAGGATGGGGAACACATGTACACCCATGGCAGATTCATGTTGATGTATGGCAAAACCAATACAATATTGTAAAGTAATTAGCCTCCAATTAAAACAAATGTATATTAAAAAAAAAAAGAAAATAGCAAAAAAACCAATAAAGAGCAGTTTTAGGTTCACAGCAAAATTGAGAATTTGCATAAGCCCTTACTCTCTCATTATCAACATCCCACACCAGAGTAGCACATCTGTATCAACTGATGAGCCTTGTGTCACCTCGACACGTCGTAATCACACACAGTCCACAGTTTACAGTGGGGTTTACTCTTGGTGTTGCACGTTCTGTGGGTTTTGACAAATGTATCGTGAAGTGTGTTCATCACTATAGTGTTACCCGGGATAGTTTCACTGCCCTAAATGCTATGCTTTCCACCTAGTCACCCCTTCCCACCAAGTCCTAGCAAGCACGGATCGTTTTTTACTGTCTCTGTCATTTTGCCTTTTCCAGAATGGCGAATAGTTGGAATCATGCAGTATGTAGCCTTTTCAAATTGGCTGTTTCACTTGAGAATATTTATTTAATATTCTTTTATGTCTTTTCATGACTTGACAGTTAATATCTTTTTTAATGCTGAGTAATATTCCTTTGTCTGGATGTACCACCATTTGTTTATCCACTTACCTACTGAAAGACAGCTTTTTGATTCCAAGTTTGGGAATTAGGATTAAGCTGCTATAAATGCTTATATGCAGATTTTTGTGTGGTTATAAGTTTTCAGCTCTTTTAGCTAAATACCAAGGAGTTCAGTTGCTGGATTCAGTTGTAGGAATATTTTAAGTTTTATAAGAAACTGCCAAACTCTCTTCCAAAGTGGCTGCACCATATTGCATTCTCGCCAGCAACGAATCTGAGTTCCTTTTGTTCCACATCCTTGTCAGGATTTGGTATTGTCAGTGTCTGGCTTTTGGTGAGGGCTTCCCTGGTGGCTCAGATGGTAAAGAATCTGCCTGCAATGTGGCAGACCTGGGTTCGATCCCTCGGCTGGGAAGATCCCCTGGAGGAGGCTTGTGATAAGCATGCAGTGGTATCTCATAGTTTAGTTTGCAGTTCCTCAATAGTGTAATGTGGAGCGTCCTTTCGTACGCTTCTTTGCTGTCTGTAGATCTTCTTTAGTAGGGTATCTGTTCAGGTCTGTGTTGCATTTTAAAATCACACTGGTCATTGTATTACTGAGTTTTAAGAAGTCTTTGCATATTTTGGGTAACAGTGCTTTATCAGATGTGTCTTTTCCTTTTTCTCTAGGCTGCAGCTTGTCTTCTCATTCTCTTAAAATTGTTTTTCATAGAGCTGTAAGATTTTAATTTTAAATGAAGTCCAGCTTATCAGTTCTTTCATGGATCATATTTTTGTTGTTGTATCTAAAAAGTCATCAATATACCAAAAGATTGTCTAGGTTTGCTCCTATGTTATCATCGAGGAGTTTTTTTTTAAATTATTATTTCTTTGCTTTACATTTATGCTTGTGATCCATTTTTCGATTAATGCTTGCCAATGGTGTCAGGTCTGTATCTAGATTCATCTTGTTGCATGTGGAAATACAGCTGCTCCAGCACCATTTGTTAGAGAGAATGTCTTTGCTCCATTGTAATGCCTTTGCTCCTCTGTCAAAGAGCGGTTTGTGCGTCTATTTTTGGGTTGTCTGTTCTGTCACACTGGCCTATTGGTCTATTCTTTCACCAATACCATACTGTCTTCTTTTTGTTGTTTTTTAAAATTTAAATTTATTTGTTTTAATTGGAGGCTAATTACTTTACAATATTGTATTGGTTCTGCCACACATCAACATGAATCTGCCACAGGCGTACATGTGTTCCCAATCCCGAACCCCCCTCCCACCTCCCTCCTGGTACCATCCCTCCGGGTCATCCCAGTGCACCAGCCCCGAGCATCCTGCACCCTGCATCGAACCTAGACTGATGATTCGTTCCTTATATGATATTATGCAGGTTTCAATGCCATTCTCCCAAATCATCCCACCCTCTCCCTCTCCCACAGAGTCCAAAAAACTGTTCTGTACATCTGTGTCTCTTTTGCTGTCTCGCATACAGGGTTATTGTTACCATCTTTCTAAAGTCCATATGTGTGCGTTAGTATACTGTATTGGTGTTTTTCTTTCTGGCTTACTTCACTCTGTATAATTGGCTCCAGTTTCATCCACCTCATTAGAACTGATTCAAATGTATTCTTTTTAATGGCTGAGTAATACTCCATTGTGTATATGTACCACAGCTTTCTTATCCATTCATCTGCTGATGGACATCTAGGTTGCTTCCATGTCCTGGCTATTATAAACAGTGCTGCGATGAACACTGGGGTACGCATGTCTCTTTCAATTCTGGTTTCCTTGGTGTGTATGCCCAGCAGTGGGATTGCTGGGTCATAGGCAGTTCTAGTTCCAGTTTTTTAAGGAATTTCCACACTGTTCTCCATAGTGGCTGTACTAGTGTGCATTCCCACCAACAGTGTAAGAGGGTTCCCTTTTCTCCACACCCTCTCCAGCATTTATTGCTTATAGACTTTTGGATTGCAGCCAGCCTGTGTGAAATGGTACCTTATTGTGGTTTTGATTTGCATTTCTCTGATAATGAGTGATGTTGAGCATCTTTTCATGTGTTTGTTAGCCATCTGTATGTCTTCTTTGGAGAAATGTCTATTTAGTTCTCTGGCCCATTATTTGATTGGGTCATTTATTTTTCTGGAATTGAGCTGCAGGAGTTGCTTGTATATTTTTGAGATTAGTTGTTTGTCAGTTGTTTCATTTGCTATTATTTTCTCCCATTTAGAAGGCTGTCTTTTCACCTTGCTTATAGTTTCCTTTGTTGTGCAGAAGCTTTTAATTTTAATTAGATCCCATTTGTTTATTTTTGCTTTTATTTCCAGAATTCTGGGAGGTGGGTCATAGAGGATCCTGCTGTGATGTATGTCGGAGAGTGTTTTGCCTATGTTCTCCTCTAAGAGTTTTACATACTGTCTTGATTACTATAGCTTTTAAAGTAAGTCTTGAGAACTTACTTTAGTAAGCTCCCAGTAACTGGAAAACCAGTTTTCCAATTTTTTTCCCTCATCTTAATGTTATTAATATGTTGGCTATTCTGGGTCTTTTACCAGAATAAAGACCAGGTGGCACCAGTGGTAAAGAATCTGCCTGCAAAGCAGGAGACTTGGGTTCGATCTCTGGGTTGGGAAGATGCCCTAGAGAAGGACATGGCAGCCCACTCCAGTGTTCTTGCCTGGGAAAATCCCATGGACAGAGGAGCCTGGCGAGCTACACTCCGTGGAGTTGCAAAGAGTCAGACACGACTTAACAACTACACAGCAGCAACAGCAGCATAAGCTTTAGAATCAGTTTGTTGCTGTCCACAACAACAAACTGGAATTTTGACTGGATATCACTGAATCTAGATTAAGTTGGGAATAGCTAACATTTTGAAAATAATTGAGTCTATCTGTCTGTGAACATGCAGTATCGCTCTATTTCTTTAGTTTTTTTATTTCATTCACTCTCAAAGGTGCACACTTTTTCTCATTTAGATCTTGTATATATTTTGTTAAATTTATACCAAAGAAGTTTTTGGAGATGCTAATTTAAAAATATTGTATTTTTAACTTCAAATTCCACTTGTTCATTGCTGGCATATGGGAAAGTGATTGACTTTTGTGTATTACCCTTGTATCCTGAAACCTTGATATAGTTACTTATTAGTTCCAAGGAGTTTTTATTTTAATGTTGTTACTAACTCTTCTGGATTTTCTAATCATGATGTCATCTATGAACAAAGGCAGTTTTATCTCTTCCTTCCCAATCAATATGATTATTTCCTTATCTTAGCACATTGCTTCCCATACAGTGTGAAAAGGGAGAGATGAGGGGAGACATCCTTGCCTTGTTGCTGATCTTGTTGGAAAGCTTCTAGTTTCTTTCAATTAAGTATGATATTAACTGTATGGGGTTTTATAGCTATTCTTTTTCAAGTTAAGAAGGTACTTCTCTATTTCTCTACTTCTCTATTTCTAATTTTATCGTGAATGGGTGTTAAATTTTGTCAGATGTCTTACTGCATATATTGATATCCTCATTGTGATTTTTTTTTTTTTAATTTTAGCCTGTTGATGTGATGGGTTATTTCCTAATTTTGAACCAGCCTTGCATACCTGGAATTTTATTAGATTTTTAGAAACTAAAATAGATGCATTTAAACTTGAAGAAATTGTAGGGTCTCAATTTATCCATTGCCTAAATCAATCTTTCCATCTTCATTTGCATTTGACAGTAAAAGGAAAAATTCATAGTCATTTTCCATCCGTCTGTACACTGAAAGGTATTACAACATGACCAGTAATTTAAAAAGTGAACTTGAAATGTTGTCAGATTAAATTTAATAGTTTTGCAGTATATGGTAATTTCTATTAAAGGGAAATAAACATCAGTAAGAGGAGGAAATGGACTCATTATGTCTTATGAAGTAGTCTATATGAGGGTTACTGGTACCTTTACGCTGAGTAGTAGCCAATTGTTAACATGGCCCCATGGATTTAAATAGAATTGTCAGATCAGGTACACCAATAGCTGGCAGAATATTCATGAACTTTTTCAAATCTTACTTTAACTTTGTTGGAATTTTTTAAGCCATTTGTATCTTTGAGATATTGGGACTGTGAGCCGGCACGTATTTCGTCTGTATAAAGGGGAAACTGTTTACCTTACAGTTAGGTTTTGCAGTTTAAATAGGGCAATAGAGTAGGTAAGGCACATTATTTAATGCCATAGTAAGGAAAATATTCTGTTGTATTTTTAGTTCAAACTGTATTGATGTGTTCTTTTCAATATGAGATTCTTTAATTAAACCTGTTCTTTTTCCTAACTTATTAGACTATGAATATTTTGCTTCCTGAATCCACCCTTCTATTTTCAGTTGAATGAACAGCTGTAATGACTCACCCAGTACGGACAGCTGAATAAACTAGCACTCAACAAGTCAGTAAATAAAACATCATTTTATTTATTTCTCTTTTCTTTTTCTCAAAGCTACTTTAGTTTGCAAGCAACAGAATCTAAGCTTGCTATTTGACTTTCTGTTGGTGTAAGAGAAAAATGTATTTATTAAAAAAAAAAAACCATGCTGTTTTAAAGTCCCTCAAAAAGATAACTTATATAAAAAATTTATAGAATGAAATTCTCTAAAGTCACTATTTTTCCCCTTGCATTTAGAGAAATTATTTTTAATGAAAAATATAGTGCTTTTCTTTTGTATATTACATGTGTACCTCTGAGATGAGATGTGATCTCTGATAAGCATCATGCGTTAATCAGAATAAAATTAGAAGCAACTAGCCCTTTAAAGGGTTATTTTTCCTCCAAAATGGAAAATCAATTTGAGGTGGGGGTGCTTAAAAGGAAAACAAAGGAGCTTGGGTTTCATTCTTTCTCTTTTAATGGTGTTTTGGTTTGTAAAATTTTGGCTTAAGGTCCAAGGTAAAAACTGTGAAATGGCAGGACCTGGTACTTAAGATGCACAGTCACACTCTCTCTTTTTGGTTTAAACATTAAGTTGTAAAAACAGTTCTGGATGCAAGATGATGGCAGTGGCATTGAAAGCAGCTTCTAGGCCGTTAGGCACCTGTGTTCCAGAGGATGGAGACAAATACTGTAAACGTTAAGTTTAAAGTTTAATAGTTACACAGTATTGGTGAGTGATAAAGCGCCTAAATAAAGGTGGGTGACACCTAACTTCAGTTGGTACAATTGGGTGGGAAAATTCTTGGGGGCAAAAGAAAGTCCTAAGCCATACCATAACAGGTAGAAGTAGTTTTGTGGTATTCCATTTGGTACTGATAAAAAGGTACTTGTAGGGCTTAGAAAAAAATGTTATCAGATTTTCCTGAGTGAAGTTAATATTTCTTGACCTTTAAATAGCTTCTTTGTGACATTATTGTAGAATAATGCACCATTTCAGAAACAGATCAATCATTCAAATTTATTTCCTTCTGACAGCTCAGTATTTGGCCTACACACAGTAGGGCCTCAGGGAATCTCCATTGGATGTGTGAATGCATTTGTAACTTTTATGTCAGTTGTTTAGATGAAAACAACTAGTTGTTGAGACTTAACACATAATTCATATGGGCTTTCCTGGTGGCTCAGATGGTAAAGAATCTGCCTGCAATGTAGGAGACAGGTTCAATCTCTGGGTCAGGAAGATCCCCTGGAGAAGGGAATGGCAACCCACTCCAGTATTCTTGCTGGGGAATTCTATGGACAGAGGAGCCTGGTGGGCTACAGTCCATGAGGTCACAAAAAGTTGGAAATGATTGAGCAGCTAACGCATATTTACATATTAATATTGCTAATGTGGTAATTAGCTCATTAAAGTCATGTTGAGCTTCTACTGTAACTAAGTGTTGTTTATAAAACACCCACTATATACAAGTCTCTGGAGAAGAAGGAGGCAACCCACTCCAGTATTCCTGCCTGGGAAATCCCATAGACAGATAGACAGAGGGAGCCTGGTGGGCTGCAGATCATGGGCTCACAAAGAGTCAGACTTAACTGAGCAGAATACACACGGCTCAGAGATACAGGCTTCCTGACCATCTTTAAGAGTTGAAAGTGAAAAAGGAGACTTTGTGGGAGGAATTCAGACTGTATAGAGGAAAAAAACTTAATGAGCAATTACATTTAATGAGCAGTTAAATTAACAAGTCTGTGAATTGGTCAAAATTATTAAGAAAACCATTGCAGAATTTCTTGAATGGGAATAAACATCAAGAATTTCACTACCAAGTTTGCTTAAAAATAATACTGTTCGACGTCCCTTGTTGTTGGCTTACTATGAAGAGGCACGGTACTGAGTGACTTACAGGTACCATTTCATTTCGTCTTCACACTTATTACAGGACAGAACTGTGGGAGACACATGAAAACAAGCAGATAGCCCAGGTCATGCAGAGCATAATGTTCTTACTTACGATTACAGTTCTGTCAGTTTGGTGTCACTGGTTTGCCAGTTGGGGAAGTTTTCTACCATCAAAAATGTAAAATAGAATGAATTTAACTATTCTTCCAAAGTCCTTTGCCGATTCTATACCTGGGCATTTAGGACAGAACATTTCCTGGTTTGATTCCCTTATTTATCTTCGTTATATAAGACAGGATATGAAAAGGTAGGGTATGCACTTCATATCTGTGGTGACGAAGCAGGATGGTATCATGAGCATGAAAGCTTAGCAGCGTCACTTACATGTATCTTCAGGCACACAGATAACCTGTTTTGCATTCTTTAAACTTTTCAGTCAAATCAAATCCAAGGCAATACTTAAGAAGCTCAGTTCACTTCAGTCCCTAATTTGTGTCCAACTCTTTGCAACCCTGTGGACTGCAGCATGCCAGTCTTCCCTGTCCATCACCAACTCCCAGAGTTTACTCAGACTCATGTCCATTGAGTCAGTGATGCCCTCCAACCATCTCATCCTCTGTCATCTCCTTCTCCCTCCTTCAGTCTCTCCCAGCATCAGGGTCTTTTCCAATGAGTTTGTTCTTCGCATTAGGTGGCCAAAGTATTGGAGTTTCAGCTTCAGCATCAGTTCTTCCAATGAATATTCAGGACTCACTTCATTTAGGATGGACTGGTTGGATCTCCTTGCAGTCCAAGGGACTCTCAAGAGTCTTCTCCAACAATCACAATTCAAAAGCATCAATTCTTCAGCACTCAGCTTTCTTTATAGTCCAACTCTCACATGCATACGTGGCTACTGGAAAAACCATAGCTTTGACTAGAAGGACCTTGGCCTGCAAAGTAATGTCTCTGCCTTTTAATATGCTGTCTAGGTTGGTCATAGCTTTTCTTCCAAGGAGCAAGCATCTTTTAATTTCATGGCTGCAGTCACCATCTGCAGTGATTTTGGAGCCCAAAAAATAAAGTCCGTCACAGTTTCCATGGTTTCCCATCTATTTGCCGTGAATTGATGGGACCAGATGCCATGATCTAAATTTTTTGAATGTTGAGTTTTAAACCAGCTCTTTCACTCTCCTCTTTTACTTTCATCAAGAGGCTCTTTAGTTCCTCTTCACTTTCTGCCATAAGGGTGCTGTCATCTGCATATCTGAGGTTATTGATATTTCTCCCGGCAATCTTGATTCCAGCTCATGCTTCATCAGGCCTGGCATTTCATATGATGTACTCTGCATGTAAGTTAAATAAGCAGGGTGACAATATACAGTCTTGATGTACTCCTTTCCCAGTTTGGAACCAGTCTGTTGTTCTAGGTCCAGTTCTAACTGTTGCTTCTTGACCTGCATACAGTTTTCTCAGGAGGCAGGTCCCATCTCTTTAAGAATTTTCCACAGTTGGTTGTGATCCATACAGTCAAAGGCTTTGGTATAGTCAATAAAGTAGAAGTAGATGTTTTTCTGGAACTCTCTTGCTTTTTCTATGATCCAACAGATGTCAGCAATTTGATCTGGTTCCTCTGGCTTTTCTAAATCCAGCTTGAACATCTGCAAGTTCTTGGTTCACATATGTTGGACCCTCACTTATAGAATTTTGAGCATTACTTTGCTAGCATGTGAGATGAGTGCAGTTGTGTGGTAGTTTGAACATTCTTTGGAATTGCCTTTCTTATGAAGAAGAAGCAGTTGGCACATTTTAAAAAGCTTAATTGACTGCACTTCAGGTGGATTAATACATATGCACTAAAGCCAAAAAAAATTAAAGAAAAAAAATAATTAAAAGTGAAAAATAAGAAACACGGTGTTTACCAGTAGCAAAATGAAAGTGGTTTTTTTTTTTTTAATTTTCATTTCCTGTTTTTCACTGCCTTCCAGTGCACCGGAAAAGGGGAGATAAAATGCAGTTTTGAAGGACATAGTACAGCATTGTATCTTTTCATTGAGCAAGTAAAAAAAATTCGTTATGGATTCCCTGGATTAATACCTTTGATTTACATAACATTATTCTTCTGAAGAATTTAAAATAGTCTTTGCATTGTCTCATAGAATAAATGGCCATGCTACGATTTTATAATAGAGAGCACTAGAACTTAAGGCTGGAACTCAGTTCCCGCTTGCTTCTGATTTCCTGCCATTGGTTTATGTCTGTCTTCAGTTTCTTTAGTTGTAAAATAGCTTAGCAGGACAACATGAGTTTTTGCTGTTCAGACTTTATGATGCTAGTGTGGTTTGATTTTCAGGTACAACTCCTGGTCACTGTGGTATGAGAGACTGATAATATAGTACAGGTAGAGCATTCTAGTTTTAAAGCAACCCAAAGATCCAGAAATTAGCATTCTATAATAATTTGTGCTGCACGATTTCTCAGACCTACGTCACAGTCATGAGTTTGTGCACCTGGGTGGTGCTGGGAAAGCCTATGCAGCCAGCCAGAAGCATGGACATTTGTTTGAAGTCTCCTATTTTGCATCCTTTTTCGTAATTACATTACTTAAGAATTACATTTTAATTATAGTTTAATGCAAAAGCAGAAAACAAATATACAGACCCAATGGAAGTTTATTTTTCTGTTACAAAAAGGAATCTCTAGGTTGGCAACTGTGAGAGGTCAGCGGGGATCCAGCCCTCGTTCTGCCATCCTGGAGTGCGGCTCTGGTCCTTGTAGTCCAGCCGTATGCCAGCCATTGGCAGACCCATTGCTTCCGCGTACATCTCATTGTCCAGAACACTGGCTGCTCACCTGTTCATGCTCAGCTTCAGCTAAGGCTGAAAAGTGTCTTCTTTACTTGGGCTACAATATGCCCAGCTAATATCTGGGAATTGTTACTAAGGAAGTTGAGAAAATAGATATTGCTAGGCAACCAGCAGTCTCTCCTACAATTTTATACCTTCATTTGTTTCATTTTTTTTTAAAGTTAATATTATTTGTGATTAAAATTGACATTCCTTGATGTTTTTATTTTATGGCTTTATGATGTGTGTATTCCTTCCTACACCTGGGTGTTTCCTCACTTTGAGAAGTACAGATTTATATGTGAGTATTTAAATTCAGTAAACACTGACTTAAAGTGATACGTGGACTGTTAATTAAAAGCAGCGGTGTTTTGGACCAGTGGGCCTTGAGTTTGGTTGGTGGTGTTTGTTTTTAACCTCACTGGGTTGGCATGCAGAGATCTTTCCCATGCTGAGCTGGAGATTACATTTGCCCTGAGGACCTGATGTGCTTAGGGACCACTGGCTCCTCTTCTCCCAGGTGCTGAATTCTTCACTGTGACTCAGCTATGTGGTCATGTCAGTTACCTCTGGAGTTGTATTATTTCCAAATGACTGGCAGTTGGCCAACCTTGTAATCCTTTTTCTTATCACTTTATCTACATCTTCTCCTGGAGCAGATTGCAATATTACAAATGACAATTGTTGGTAATATCCCCACATTCACATTTCTCTTATGTATGAGCTACTTTTTTCTTAAGGATGATATGCTTTGAAGCTGTCTGTATACAGCTACTACTTACAATTAAAGTTAATTCGCCCTTTTTTTCCCCTTAAGTTTGTTGTAATTTTTTAAAATTAATTTATTTTAATTGGAGGCTAATTACTTTACAATATTGTAGTGGTTTTGCCATACATTGACATGAATCAGCCATGGGTGTACAAAATTAATATATGTGTATTCTCATTTTTTGTCATACTTAGTCTAATATTATGACTATGATGGACTTCCCTGGTGGCTCAGACGGTAAAGCATCTGTCTACAATGTTGGAGACCTGGGTTCAATCCCTGGTTTGGGAAGAATCTCTAGAGAAGGAAATGGCAACCTACTCCAGTATTCTTGCCTAGAAAATCCCATGGACGGAGGAACCTGGTGTCCATGGGGTCGCAAAGAGTTGGACACGACTGAGTGACTTCACACACACACACACACACACACACACACACAAAATGACTGTGATTTCCAGTTCCATGAAAATAGTTTCTTTCTTGGTGTTTTTGTTTGGTTTGGTTTGTTTGGTGACTTTTGGTTGTTGGTTTTTCATCTATTTTGAGGGTTATTCAGTTTGTCAGAATCAACTGTCAGGTGACAGGAATCCAGGATAAACTCATCATAATCTGATTTGATTGATCCTGGAAAAACCTGATCTCTGCTTTACTCAGCATTTCTTCTGTACTGCTGTTCTCAGTTTGCCCAGCCTTAGACCTAGATGAGATAGTTGAGATCTCTGCCAGCAAACTTCCTTGAAGCTGTTAACTTGGAGGAAAAAGTTGTTTACCCCTTTTCTAATTTTTCACTCTAGTAGATAACCATCATACAGGTTTTCTTCTGGAGTCACATAGTGAACTAAATCATGTATATTCGGAAAATCTGTGACCAGTTTGTCTTAAAAGATTTGGCAAGTCTTTATTCTTTCCATCTTTTCTCAATTGAGAATGCTAGAAGAACCTATGTCTAAGAGAAATATTACATAACCGCTTTTCTTTAGTTATGTTTTTCTTTTATAAGATAAAAGTATCATATCTTTTAATTTTATGTAAAATTTGAGACAGTTCCAAAATTATAAACAAGAACTGGATGATTTTTCCATATATATGTCATTTCTGCTCTCTAGCTGAAATGCTGTTATACTTTTCCTTTATGTCCCCTCTCTTACAAACATATTTAAGATTCATAAACTCTTTAAGATACTTACTTTTAAAATATACAGAGAGATGATTTTTTTTTAAACAGAAACAGCAAGTCCATCAGTCACTGATGCCCCAGAATAGGAGTAGAGAAGATAAATTTGTTGTCCCCAAATTCCCACTGGAAAAGTGATATCCATCACAGCTAGGTTCTTTCTATATCTCCCAACTGTCTTGTAAATTAATAATTGATCCATACTATCTTTGAAGTACTGAATTCAAATTCAGTTATCCTAAATTACTGCCTGTAACAACAGCATTTTGTGAAAATAGGTAGATTTCAGAAAAAGATTTCCAAATGAACCTTAAGAATAAACCCATTTATAAGCCGATGGATGTGTGCATGGGTTTGATTTAGCAAAACAGTAATGAAAATATAATGTAATTCATCAGATAGACATATATTCAATGAATGTTTATTGAGTTTAGATGAGTTATGAGAAATACACTATTTGGGGTACTTTAGATCATGGCATCCGGTCCCATCACTTCGTGGGAAATAGATGGGGAAATAGTAGAAACAGTGTCAGACTTTATTTTGGGGGGCTCCAAAATCACTGCAGATGGTGACTATAGCCATGAAATTAAAAGACGCCTACTCCTTGGAAGAAAAGTTATGACCAACGTAGATAGTATATTCAAAAGCAGAGACATTACTTTGTCGACAAAGGTCCGTTTAGTCAAGGCTATGGTTTTTCCAGTGGTCATGTATGGATGTGAGAGTTGGACTGTGAAGAAGGCTGAGCGCCAAAGAATTGATGCTTTTGAACTGTGGTGTTGGAAAAGACTCTTGAGAGTCCCTTGGACTGCAAAGAGATCCAACCAGTCCATTCTAAAGGAGATCAGCCCTGGGATTTCTTTTGGAAGGAATGATGCTGAAGCTGAAACTCCAGTACTTTGGCCACCTCATGCGAAGAGTTGACTCATTGGAAAAGACTCTGATGCTGGGAGGGATTGAGGGCAGGAGGAGAAGGGGACGACAGAGGATGAGATGGCTGGATGGCATCACTGATTCAGTGGACGTTGAGTCTGAGTGAACCCCAGGATTTGGTGATGGACAGGGAGGCCTGGCGTGCTGCGATTCATGGGGTCACAAAGAGTCGGACAGGACTGAGCGACTGAACTGTACTGAAAGGATATGACATATGCTGCTGCTAAGTCTCTTCAGTCATATCCAACTCTGTGGGACCCATAGACGGCAGCCCATCAGGTTCCCTGTCCCTGGGATCCTCCAGGCCAAGAACACTGGAGTGGGTAGCCATTTCCTTCTCCAGTGCATGAAAATGAAAAGTGAAAGTGAAGTCGCTCAGTCATGTCCGACTCTTCATGACCCCATGGATTGCAGCCCAAAAGGCTCCTCCGTCCATGGGATTTTCCAGGCACGTGTACTGGAGTGGTGTGCCATTGCCTTCTCTGCATATACATACAAATAATTTTATAACAAGTTCAGATATGGATGGTACCATACCAGAGATATAAAGCATTATCAAAGAAGAGAAATAAAGAATATATTCTTAAACTTGGCAAGATCCAAGATTGATGTAGAAGGTAATAACAATTGTCTGACCCTTAAAGATATGCTAAATTTGGATAAATGAAAATACCCTGATGCAGCAAAAACAGAAAATATAGTTACCAGTGTGGGCAGGGTGGAAGAAGCTAAGAGAATGTGGAATGATATGATGTGGTTCAGTGTTAGAAGTGAGAAACAGATTGGCCTTGCATTTTCAATGAGAATTTTAAGATTTTTCTTAATGGGTAAAGTTAAGAGAAAGTGAGAACTTGAGTGCTGGATGAAGAGTACTTGTATAATACTTTGAAAATATACTGGTTCAGGTTGGGCAGAAAACTTTTGAGAGGGCCCAGGTATTAGGACACAAAAAAAACAAAAACAAACAAACAAACAAAAAAAAACGGTGAGAAAGGGAACTTGGAGTTGCTTATTTATAGATTTGCACTGGTCATAGCAAACACCTCTTTTCCAACAACATAAGAGAAGACTCTACACATGGACATCACCAGATGGTCAACACTGAAATCAGACTGATTATATTCTTTGCAGCAAAAGATGGAGAAGCTCTATACAGTCAACAAAAACAAGACCAGGAGCTGACTGTGGCTCAGATCATGAACTCCATATTGCCAAATTCAGACTTAAATTGAAGAAAGTAGGGAAAACCACTAGACCATTCAGGTATGACCTAAATCAAATCCCTTATGATTATACAGTGGAAGTGAGAAATAGATTTAAGGGACTAGATCTGATAGATAGAGTGCCTGATGAACTATGGAATGAAGTTCCTGACATTGAACAGAAGAGAGGGATCAAGACCATCCCCATGGGAAAGAAGTGCAAAAAGCAAAATGGCTGTCTGGGGAGGCCTTACAAATAGCTGAGAAAAGAAGAGAGGCGAAAAGCAAAGGAGAAAAGGAAAGATATAAGCATCTGAACGCAGAGTTCCAGAGAATAGCAAGAAGAGATAAGAAAGCCTTCTTCGGCAATCAATGCAAAGAAATAGAGGAAAAGAACAGAATGAGAAAGACTAGAGATCTCTTCAAGAAAATTATAGAAATACCAAGGGAACATTTCACGAAAAGATGGGCTCTATAAAGGACAGAAAAAAAGTGCTGCACTCAATATGCCAGCAAATTTGGAAAACTCAGCAGTGGCCACAGGACTGGAAAAGGTCAGTTTTCATTCCAATCTCAAAGAAAGGCAATGCCAAAGAATGCTCAAACTACCACACAATTGCACTCATCTCACACACTAGTAAAGTAATGCTCAAAATTCTCTAAGCCAGGCTTCAGCAATACATGAACTGTGAACTTCCAGGTGTTCAAGCTGGTTTTAGAAAAGGCAGAGGAACCAGAAATCAAATTGCCAACATGCGCTGGGTCATGGAAAAAGCAAGAGAGTTCCAGAAAAACATCTATTTCTGCTTTATTGACTATGCCAATGCTTTTGACTGTGTGGATCACAGTCAACTGTGGAAAATTCTGAAAGAGATGGGAATACCAGACCACCTGGCCTGCCTCTTGAAAAACCTATATGCAGGTCAGGAAGCAATAGTTTGAACTGGACATGGAACAACAGACTGGTTCCAAATAGGAGAAGGAGTACGTCAAGGCTGTATCTTGTCACCCTGCTTATTTAACTTCTATGCAGAGTTCATCATGAGAAATGCTGGGCTGGTGGAAGCACAAGCTGGAATCAAGATTGCCAGGAGAAATATCAATAACCTCAGATATGCAGATGACACCACCCTTATGGCAGAAAGTGAAGAGGAACTACAAAGCCTCTTGATGAAAGTGAAAGAGGAGAGTGGAAAAGTTGGCTTAAAGCTCAACATTCAGAAAACAAAGATCATGGTATCTGGGCCCATCACTTCATGGGAAATAGATGGGAAACAGTGGAAACAGTGTCAGACTTTATTTTTTGGGGCTCCATAATCACTGCAGATGGTGACTACAGCCATGAAATTAAAAGATGCTTACTCCTTGGAAGAAAAGTTATGACCAACGTAGATAGTATATTCAAAAGCAGAGACATTACTTTGCCAACAAAGGTCCGTCTAGTCAAGGCTATGGTTTTTCCATGTATGGATGTGAGAGTTGGACTGTGAAGAAAGCTGAGCGCCGAAGAATTGATGCTTTTGAACTGTGGTGTTGGAGAAGACTCTTGAGAGTCCCTTGGACTGCAAGGAGATCCAACCAGTCCATTCTAAAGGAGATCAGCCCTGGGATTTCTTTGGAAGGAATGATGCTGAAGCTGAAGCTCCAGTACTTTGGACACCTCATACAAAGAGTTGACTCATTGGAAAAGACTCTGATGCTGGGAGGGATTGGGGGCACGAGGAGAAGGGGATAACAGAGGATGAGCTGGGTGGATGGCATCACTGATTAGATGGATGTGAGTCTGAGTGAACTCCAGGAGTTGGTGATGGACAGGGAGGCCTGGTGTGCTGCGATTCATGGGGTTGCAAAGAGTCGGACACATCTGAGCGACTGAACTGAAATGAACTGTTTCAAAGATTTCCGCTTCAGGCTTCTCTAGAAGCACAGTGGTTAACTGTATCAGTGGAAGGAACTCATGACATTGGTGAATTAGACAAACAGATCAATCCAATTTTTTGTTCCACAGAATTGGCCTGGGGGAGTGCTTCTGTCAGAGCAGTGCCTGGAGGGAGGCTGAGAGGCAGAGCAACCCCACCGAACATTCTCTTGATTTTCCGTCTTTGGTGCCTTTGCTGGGCCCAGCCAGGATTTTCATCTTATTGTGATCTTCCTGTTCTCTGTCCAAGCAGAGGGTGAGATTTATTTTGTAAATTGTCATTATGTAGCGTAGAACATGGAAGTACGTGGAAGATTACACAGTCTAGCAGGCACTGTTACCTCGGCTCTGCATGCTTTTGCCCCAGGTAGAAATGCTTTCCCTGGGATGACTCACCTCCTCATCCAAGGATCAATGCACTGTTGCCCAGACCCTTCTGGGTCATTGACTTTGTTGCATAGGGGGAGATGTACTTCCTGATGAGTTATAGAAATAGATGATCTACAGGGGAAAGAGATGGAGGGAAAGAGTTGGGCAGTTTTAGTTTTCTATTCTGTATAGTCTCTTACCCCAAGCTGACAGCAAAAGTAAATCAAAAACTTCTGCTTTCTTTCTGACTATGTGCACCATTTATGGTCAGCATGGAAAGACAGAGGAGTTAATGGAAATATCCACTGGGTACACTTGCAGCTTATTGCATATGTTGGTTTTTGTCTATCTTCCTATTTCTTTAAGCATTTGGGAGGAGCTGACTCCAGGGCACTCTGATACTGTCATCTAATTGAATGATTTATGCTGAAACTGAAATGAACTAGACTGGTTTTAGCTAGTATTTGCATTTACTGTTCTTTTATTAGGTTTATAATCTGGAAATTAATATCAGTATTAAAATAGAAGAAGGTAGATTTTTTTTCTTTTATTTAGGAAGGGATTCTTTAGTTCCCAAGGCATTTTTTTTGACATAGTATTTTATTGAACTATCAATGTATTTCCAATTGGTTTTGAAACTGTTCAGTTCAGTTGCTCAGTCGTGTCTGACTCTTTGCGTCCCCATGGACTGCAGCACACCAGGCTTCCCTGTCCATCACCAACTCCCAGAGTTTACTGAAACTCATGTCCATTGAACCGGTGATGTCATCCAACCATCTCATTCTCTGTTGTCTTCTTCTCCTCCTGCCTTTAATCTTTCCTAGCATCAGGGTCTTTTCTAGTGAGTTAGTTCTTTGCATCAGGTGGCCAAAGTACTGGAGTTTCAGCTTCAGCATCAGTCCTTCCAGTGAATATTCAGGACTGATTTCCTTTAGAATGGACTGGTTGGATCTCCTTGCTGTCCAAAGGACTCTCAAGAGTCTTCTCCAACACCACAGTTCAAAAGCATCAATTCTTTGGTGGTCAGCTTTCTTTATATTCCAACTCTCACATCTATACATGACTACTAGAAAAACCATAGCTTTGACTAGACAGACCTTTGTTGGCAAAGTAATATCTCTGCTTTTTAATATGCTGTCTAGGTTGGTCATAGCTTTTCTTCCAAGGAGCAAGTGTCTTTTAATTTCATGACTGCAGTCACCATCTGCAGTGATTCTGGAGCTCAAAAAAATAAAGTCTGTCACTGTTTCCACTGTTTCCCCATCTATTTGCCATGAAATGATGGGACCAGATGCCATGATCTTAGTTTTCTGAATGTTGAGGTTTAAGCCAACTTTTTCACTCTCCTCTTCCACTTTCATCAAGAGGCTCTTTATTTCTTCTTTGCTTTCTGCCTTAAGGGTGGTAGAATCTGCAGATCTGCATATATGAGGTTGTTGATATTTCTCCTGGCAATCTTGATTCCAGCTTGTGCTTCCTCTAGCCAGCCTTTCTCATGATGTACTCTGCATGTAAGTTAAATAAGCAGGGTGACAATATACAGCCTGACGTACTCCTTTTCCTATTTGAAACCAGTCTGTTGTTCCAGGTCCAGTTCTAACTGTTGCTTCCTGACCTGCATACAGATTTCTCAAGAGGCAGGTCAGGTGGTGTGATATCCCCATCTGTTTAAAAATTTTCCACAGTTTGTGGTAATCCACACAGTCAAAGGCTTTGGCATAGTCAATAATACAGAAGTAGATGTTTTTCTGGAACTGTCTTGTTCCAGAACAGTCTGGCAATTTGATCTCTGGCTCCTCTGCCTTTTCTAAATCCAGCTTGAACATCTGGAAGTTCACGGTTCACATACTGTTGAAGCCTGGCTTGGAGAATTTTGAGCATTACTTTGCTAGCTTGTGAAATGAGTGCAATTGTACGGTAGTTTGAGCATTCCTTGGTGTTGCCTTTCTTTGGGATTGGAATGAAAACCTACCTTTTCCAGTCCTGTGGCCACTGCTGAGTTTTCCAGATTTGCTGGCATATTGAGTGTAGCACTTTGATGACATATTCTTTTAAGATTTGAAATAGCTCAACTGGAATTCCATCACCTCTACTACCTTAGTTCGTAGTGAAGCTTCCTAAGGCCCACTTGACCTCGCATTCCTGTATGTGTATCTCTAGGTGAGTGATCACACCATAGTGATTATCTGGGTTGTAAAGATCTTTTTGTATAGTTCTTCTGTGTATTTTTGCCACCTCTTCTTAATATTTTCTGCTTCTGTTAAGAGCATACCATTTCTGTCTTTTATCGTGCCCATCTTTGGATGAAATGTTCCCTGGGTATCTCAGATTTTCTTCAAGAGATCTCTCATCTTTCCCATTCTACTGAAATTGTTAGCATACAGCTTTTCATTGCTTGTTGCCACTCTTCCATTGGGAAGTCAACTCTAAAGTGAGGAGAAAACTGACTTATAATTTACAGAAATTTAATGTGAAAGAATGTTTTGAAATTATTTCTTGAGTCTCCATTTCCCCCGCATGGAGGGAATACATGGGGCAAAGGCCGTATTCATGTAATGAATGAACACTATCATGTAACGATAGTGAATGAAGTCCACAAATCTGCCCTGGACTGTGATGTTCTGGGCAGAGAACCAATCTTGCTTTTTTGTATTCTTGGCCCCTGTTACTTGTAGCATAGAAAGTGATCAGTAATGGTTTAACTGTTACCGAACTATTGATGACATGAATACGCCTGCAGATTAGTTAAGGGCACTCCACCCAGTCCTTTGTCAGTATCTATACACATCAAAAGGGAATGTGGCTGTAAGAATTATTTTGGAAAAATACAAGGTAAATATATTTTTTTCAGTTGAACTATTGATGAGTACCACAAGTCCATGGCTCAGAAACAGGTTCTTTTGTTATTATTGGGCCTCACCTTTATTCATTATCTCTTTTTCTTAGAAATAATTTTAGATGGGTTGATAATCACAGAGTAGGTATTCAGTGATGGATAGTTAATTCCTATTCTCCCAGTCTTTTCTGAGAAAAAAAAATGCTATGCCAGGAACTTCATGTGGATCTCTTAGCCCTGTTTTTAGAATCTACCTGTGACTCTTGAGAAGCTAACCAAATGAAGATCTGTTGAGACATTCCAGTTATTGGAGGTGTAAGGACAACCTTAGTGACAGTTTAACAACCATTCATGTGGCCCATAGAACCTGTAGATGAGGACTTTAGGAAGGACATAGTGGGAAGGGCTTTCCAGTACTTCCATTTTCTGCGGCCTCAGCTGGACACCTTGAAAACTGGAAGCTGGAATCATTGTAGGTACAGACAGTCACATGTTTGGCTCTTGCTACTGGTGAGTGGCTGAGACCCTACTTGAGGCTGTTAGTTAGAACACCTACTTGTGGCCTCTTCATGTGATGGGGATTTATTACGGAATGGTGATTGGGCATCAAGGGTGCGTGTTCCAAGAGAGAAGCAGGTAACATCTGTATCCTTTTTTTGACCTTCTACTGTATCAGATGATCAGGAGAGTCACAAGCTTGCCCAAGTTCAAGGGGTGTGGATACAGCCCCATTGTGATGGGGAGTAGTGAGGTTCAGAAAGCATGTGGGCTTCCAAGTTAGCACAATGGTAAAGAATCTGCCTGCCAGTGCAGGAGACCCAAGAGACGCAGGTTCAGTCCCTGGGTTGGGAAGGTCCCCTGGAATAGGAAATGGCAACCCACTCCAGTATACTTGCCTGAGAAATCCCATGGATAAAGGAGACTGACAGCTTATAGTCCACAGGGTCGCAAAGAGGTGGACACGACTAACGCAGTCTAGCACACATGCTCGTGTTGATCAGGTACTGAAATTGATGGAGGGAAGTTTACATTTAAAAATAAAAATGACTAGATTATCTAGAATTTTTGTCTTGTATTTCCCAGTGAGGCAGTTACAGGTTTGTTAATACTTTGGAGAGCAGTTAGGAGTTATAATAAAATTTGATTGTAAAAGGGATAAAATTATCCCATCCTTCTCTTGCACGAGTAAATAATGAATACTCAGCTTCTAGGGAACTTGCTCTTGTTTCTTTTTGCTCTATGCTATTTCACTTTTCTCTCGCCTTGAATATAAATCAGTTTTATCTTCATTCAGGTATATAGCAAAGACATACTTGTCAGTGAGCCACCATGTCTATTTCTTTATGATCCTAAGCTATATTTTGTGATGGCACAGGGAATTATACAGATATCTCATTCAGGAATTTCTCAATGGAAAATCATTCTAAGAAAAATAAAAATAGACAGGGACTCCCTTTATCAAACTTCCTTATTTTATGTCGTCTCCTTTTAGTCCAGGTGCTAGTTTTGCTCAACAGGAAGTCATTGTGTTTTTTCCTTCCTTATCAGCACTGAATTTAGTGAGTTAGAGGTAAGCCCAGTTGCTTCTCAGCTTGGAGAGGGTCTGGAGAGCCTAGCAGGGACGTCCAGAGAATTAAAGCCAGCAGATTAAGGAGGACTCATTCTGGAGTTGGAGTAATGGTTATTCCAAGTCTTTGACTTGCTTTGGGATCCTCCCTGAAGGAACCAGATTGACTATAGGGCCCAACTGCGCTCTTGTGGGGTTCCCTGGGTGGGGTGCTGTGGACTCTCTGCCTGCTGCTTACTGAACTGGGGGACCGCATTCTGACTCGGGCTCTGAGCAGAACTGTAACTAAATCATTCTGTGTTCGAGACCCAGACTCTCTGTCTCTCGATTCTCTTTAAAGAGGCCGCTGGTCACCACTTGTCCGTTATGCTGATGTGTTTCTCCTGAGGTAGTCAAGTGCTCTCCAAAGCTGTATCTGCAGCCCCGTTTTCTCCCCCAATTTTCTGTTTCCTTCTGTCCTCTAGATAGCTCCACATGTATATTACACAGACATCCCAGATTCATTATGTTCAAATAAAAACTCTTCTTCTTCCCCCTCGCCCCCAGATCTGCCTCTCCATAGGTTACTTCTCTTGGTGGATTAGGATCTGCCTCTCCATAGGTTACTTCTCTTGGTGGATTAGGAAGTTATTCCAAGCCAGAAACTTGAAAATCATGCTAACTCCACATTCTCCCAACCCCTCACTAAGTCTCTCCTTTTAATAAACACCCGCCTGCACCCACTCCTTCCTCTTCTCAGCCTTAGACCCTCGCCTCGTCCCCTCCCAGTCTCCTCACCGTTGTCTCCCATCTCCTCTGAAATGTCCTGGGATAATCCTCTCCTATGTGAACCTCACTTTAAAACAGCCATTTCCCTCCTCTGCCCTCACACTAGGGGCTTCCCTGACGGCTCGGTTGGGAAGAATCTGCCTGCAATGCAGGAGACCCCGGTTTGATTCGTGGGTCAGCAAGATCTGCTGGAGAAGGGATAGCCTGCCCACCCCAGCATTCCTGGCCTTCATACTAGACGTGAATTTTGCCTCCTTCCTTGTGTCTCTGTGGCATCACTCAGTTCAGGTTAGTCACTCAGTTGTGTCTGAATCTTTTCAACACCATGGTCTGCAGCACGCCAGGCTTCCCTGTCCATCACGAACTTCCGGAGTTTACCCAAACTCATGTCCTTTGAGTCAGTGATGCCATCTGTCATCCCCTTCTCCTCCTGCCATCAATCTTTCCCAGCATCAGGGTCTTTTCCAATGAGTCAGTTCTTCACATCAGGTGGCCAAAGGATTGGAGTTTCAGCTTCAGCATCAGTCCTTCCAATGAATATTCAGGACTGATTTCCTTTAGGATGGACTGGTTGGATCTCCTTGCAATCCAAGGGGTTCTCAAGAGTCCTCGTCAACACCACATTTGAAAGGCATAATTCTTCGGTGCTCAGCTTTCTTTATAGTCCCAACTCTCACATCCATACATGACTTTTTCACTCTCCTCTTTCACTTTCATCAAGAGGCTTTGTAGTTCCTCTTCACTTTCTGCCATAAGGGTGGTGTCATCTGCATATCTGAGGTTATTGATATTTCACCTGGCAGTCTTGATTCCAGCTTGTGCTTCATCCAGCCCAGCGTTTCTCATGATAAACTCTGCATATAAGTTAAATAAGCAGGGTGACAATGTACAGCCTTGACGTACTCCTTTCCCAATTTGGAACCAGTTTGTTGTTCCATGTCCAGTTCTAACTGTTGCTCCCTGATCTGCATACAGATTTCTCAAAAGGCTGGTCAGGTGGTCTGATATTCCCATCTCTTAAAGAGTGTTCCACAGTTTGTTGTGATACACACAGACAAAGGCTTTGGCGTAGTCGATAAAGCAGAAGTAGATGTTTTTCTGGAACTTTCTTGCTTTATCGATGATCCAACAGATAGTGGCAGTTTGATCTCTGGTTCCTCTGCCTTTTCTAAATCCGGCTTGAACATCTGGAAGTTCAGTGTTCACATACTGTTGAAGCCTGGCTTGGGAAATTTTAAGCATTACTTTGCTAGTGTTTGAGATCAGTGTAATTGTACAGTAGTTTGAGCATTCTTTGGCATTGTCTTTCTTTGGGATTGGAATGAAAACTGACCTTTTCCAGTCCTGTGGCCACTGCTGAGTTTTCCAAATTTGCTGGCACATTGAGTGCAGCACTTTCACAGCATCATCTTTTAGGATTTGAAATAGCTCAACTGGAATTCCATCACCTCCACTAGCTTAGGCCCACTTGACCTCGCATACCAGGATGTCTGGCTCTAGGTGAGTGATCACACCATAGTGATTATCTGGGTTGTGAAGATCTTTGATCTTGAACTTTATTGTGCCCATCTTTGCATGAAATGTTCCCTTGGTATCTCTGATTTTCTTGAAGAGATCTCTAGTCTTTCCCATTCTTTTGTTTTCCTCTATTTCTTTGCATTGATCACTGAGGAAGGCTTTCTTATCTCTCCTTGCTATTGTTTGGAACTCTGCACTCAGATGGGTATATCTTTCCTTTTCTCCTTTGCCTTTCATTTCTCTTCTTTTCACAGCTATTTGTAAGGCCTCCTCAGACAACCATTTTGCCTTTTTGCATTTCTTTTTCTTGAGGATGGTCATGATCCCTGCCTCCTGTACAATTTCAAGAACCTCTGTCCATAGTTCATCAGGCACTCTGTCTATCAGATCTAATCCCTTGAATCTACTTGTCACTTCCACTGTATAATCATAAGGGATTTGATTTAGGTCATATCTGAATGGTCTAGTGGTTTTCCCCTGCTTTTTTCAATTTAAGTCTGATTTTGGCAATAAGGAGTTCATGATCTTTGTGGCATAGTATTATGATTATCACAAAGAAAGTTTCACTTTATTTTCCCAAGAAAAGAAGGCAGTCAGGTACACTGGCTGGCAAGCCCACCTTTATTTTCTTGAGGCAGGACATGTAGTTAAACTTGATTTTAAAATACCCAACATTCTGTTAGCTCAAATTCTATGGGAGGGACAGTGTTACGGAATGAAAAAAATAAAGCTATTTATTGTTTATCCTTTGAAGCTGTAGGTTACTATTGGCTTTCTTGATTTATTCAAAGACATAAGTAGTGAGCACCTACTATGTCCTATAGCCCTGGAAGACAGAAAATCCTGTGCCTAAAGTCACACACTGCAGGGTGTGCGCTGTGTGTCCTGGGAGATAGCACATCTCACAGAAGAGATAACACAGAGTTACTCCAGTCCTGTCTGACCTTTGTGACCCCATGGGCTACAGCCCGCAGGCTCCTCTGTCCATGGAATTCTCCAGACTGCCGTACTGGCGTGGGTTGCCATACCCTCCTCCAGGGGATCTTCCCGACCCAGGGATTGAACCCACGTCTCCTACGCCTCCTGTGTTGGCAGGTGGATTCTTTACCGCTAGTGCTGCCTGGGAAGCCCATCCTTTGTCATGACTTTGACAGGTACGTGTGGGCTTAGGAGGAAGTGGCAAGCACCCCGCGGCAGGCTGTATCTGAGGAGTGAAGAGTAGATGAGGTGTGGAAGCCTGATGGAGGTGAGGGTAGAAAGTTAGGTTGTGGCCATGTTGTTAAGAATGTAAAGTCTCTAGATAGGAATTTTTGGTCATAAATTTATTCTTTGATATGTCTCAAATATCTGGAAGAATGCCAGGTATGGTACACAGCAGGTCCTCAATAATATTTACTGAATCCATGAACAGACTCTGTAACTCACCTCACTTGCTGGGACGCTATTTAATAAACAAGTATTTGATAGCCTTGCACCCCACTCCTTTTTTCCAGCAGAAATGTGAATGTTTAGTTGACAGCAGATTTTTTTGGAAAGAATGTTCCAGGATCACAGATCTGAACACTACACTCACATGTGCACAGAAAAGTATCTCCTCTTCCTGCGTCTTTATTCCCCTCCCCACATGCCCATCCTCCTTTTCTGTTGCAGATCTGCACGCTCAGATCTCTCTTGTTCACCCCAAACCTCTGCATTCTTAATTTCCTTTGGTAACATAAGGAAGATTTAAATGTCATTTTTGGGGACTGATTTTCTTTCTTCTGGTGAGATTTTCATCTTTTTACGTTCAGTAAAATGTACACGCAGTACTTTCCATAGTGCCCGAGGCCCTTGCCATAATCGCTTCCTGGGGACATCCTGACTGTGTGCGGTTTCTTGAAGGTCTTAAGAACCTTGAAAACTTAACTCTCTTCACAGTCAAATCAGGGTTTCAAATTTTGCTTACTTCTTTTCATTGTAACTGTAATGGCAAAAATTTTAAAGCCCTATGAGAAAGAAAAAAGATGCTGCAGAATCTCCGTGGAAATGAGTACACCCTTCTAGGTACCTGTTTCATTCTCCTGGATGTTCACTGTGTTAATGAAGGCATCTTCTGAGAGTTGTTTTTTTTTTTTTTTTTTTTAAATAGAACCATCACCTTGACATTGGTCACTGACATTGGTCATTCTTCAGGTTAGTTGTGACATAACCCCTTTGGATCATCTTAGAAATCATTTGAATATTCTGAAAAATCTGACAACTAGATATAAAACATTTTTGTGGTATTTCTCGTTTATGTATTTGTATTAATCAGCTTTATTCTGGAGAATACAAAGCATGACGAAAAGAGTAATACAATTGAGAGAAAATCTGTTCATGCAAATGACTTTTTTTCTTCCTTTTCTCGGTGTAGCTTATCATTTCAGTCCATCATCTGTATACTGTTTTCCAGACTTCCTGCTCTGGGAAAATGACACTGTAATTTTTATGTGACAAAGCACTTTTATATATTTGATCTCATTTAATCTTTACAATGTCCCTATGGAGTATTATCAGAATTTCTAGAGAAGAGAGAGCTGGGTCTCAGAGAGAATGAGCCCTTGATGGAGATTACACGGCAAACCATGGAACTGGAGGTTTAAACCAAATGCTTTCCCAGTTAACTCCGTGACAGCAATGGTTGGTGCATTTCCACTTTGAATGGTATCTTCTGTATTCTCAGTGGTATTTTTTTGTTATTTTTGTTTACTACGTCTTGATTAACTGTCTTAGCAGTAGTCAAAGATCACGTTTGATGTCCCATGGTGTTTCTAAAACACTTTATGTCAGAAATGTTCCGTATTATCTTATCTGTACTGGATTTTGCAGAATGAATATTTCAATTCTGTGCAGCCCACCTGACCAAATCGGAACATTCTTTGTATCAGGCCCTTTAAAATGGGAAAAGAGAGCTATTGATACTGGTGTTGGAAACAAGAAGAGCGGTCCCAACAGCCACCCCCCTCCTCTCCCGTCACCATCTCTGTGTGGGATTCTCTCACAGTCCAGGCATTCTTTGCCTCAGAACGCATGGGGCTGACAAAGGGTGCAGTGTTTCTGGTATCTCCACTGCGCTGGCCCCCTCTCAAGGCTCCTATTTTGTGGGGAGAAGGGAGTAGGTTTGGGTCATAGGCTGCCGTCAGGACAGATCTGGTCCTCACCTCGACAGCCCCGTCTGTCCCCAGGCTCGAAACTGTGACAGGCTTCTCTGGGGAGGAGGGGGCCTCTCCACATCCTTCCAGTGAAGCCGAGACAGGATAGAGGTGGGCCTGCACCATCCACCTTTTCACTGGATGGTCTTCCGTTGATTCTGAAGTGACCATCTCTTAAAGATCTACTTTTACATTTCTGAAACTGGGGTGTGTTTTACATACGTACAGTTAAGAGGTAGTTTCTCGTTGTTTTTGGATAGGAGGCCTGACTGCATAAAAAAAGGAGTCACTCAATGACTGCCTTCTCTAGAAGTCTCAGAATCTGCTTTCTGCTCCTTCTTTGAGTGTTCCACTGGTCCACTATCTTCATCTCTCGACATTCACCATGTCAAGACATTACGTAAAGTTATTGGACTTTTTACACTTTGGGAGCATTTGCTGCCTCAGTGTAACGCTGGTACTTCTCTTGTACACCCATCTGGGGTCTCACAGGGCCAGGCTGTGTACCCGCCCGTCCTGACCAGTGCTGCACCGAGGGAAGTGGGGAGGGGGAGGACAATATACTTTGTGTTGCCTCATTCATCTGACAACCAAATCAAGGCACGTGGTATATAATTACTCTAGGGAAAGGAATCTGGCCATACCAGAAAACACATCATGCGTAGCAGTAATCGTCTTTTATTTAAAAAAAAAAAAGGCAAATATGTAAATATATAGCACTTGAATATGATAAATATATTATCCTTATTTCCCTATTATGCTACCCTTTTCCACAGAGAGTTTAAGACACCTTCCCTATTTAATGCTACAGGAAGATAACATGATTATTCTTATTGTAAGATTGTCTTTTCAAAAGCTAATATATTGTATATTATAATTATAGGAAAATATAAGTATATATCTAAATTGGTTAAATTGCATAGAAATGTAATTATTCTTGGTAATATAGCTGGAGAAGGAAATGGCAACCCACTCCAGTATTCTTGCCTAGAGCATCCCACGGACAGAGGAGCCTGGCAGGCTACAGTCCACGGGGTCACGAGAGTTGGACGCGACTTAGTGACTAAACCACCACACAGTAATATAGTGAGACCTGTGACTGTTGTTGCTTTGTTCTGCTCAGTATTTGACCTAGTACTGTGAAGGCTTCCCTGGTGTCTCAGAGGTTAAAGTGTCTGCCTGCAATGTGGGAGACCTGGGTTCAGTCCCTGGGTCGGGAAGATCCCCTGGAGAAGGAAATGGCAACCCACTCCAATATTCTTGCCTGGAAAATTCCGCGGACTGATGAGCTTGGTGGGCTACAGCCCATGGGGTCGCAAAGAGTCAGACACGACTGAGTGACTTCACTTTCACTTTGTGAGGATTTTGCTCTTACTTACATTGTGGAAACACAGAGTGCTTCCCCTGGACAATAAGCAGGAAAAGCCATAGAGATAGGCTGTGGGTTCGGGCCTGTGATGATGGCCGAGAGTCTGGGAACCTTTGCAGAGCCCAGACATCCGTGCTCTGCTCCTGCCCTGCCATCTAGTGGAGCAGCATAGATGCGGCGCTGGTCGTGTGTTTGCTAAGGCGCTTCAGTCATGCCCGACTTCCTGTGACTCTGTGGACCTTAGCCTACCAGGCTCCTCCGTCCATGGGTTCTCCAGGCAAGAATACTGGAGTGGGTTGCCATTTCTTCCTCCCGGGGATCTTCCTGACCCAAGGATTAAACCCGAGTCTCCTGCATCTCCTGGGCTGGCAGGGGAATTCTTTGCTGTTAGTGCCACCTGGGAAGCTGCAGTGCTGTTCAGTTAAGTATAGAGGACCGAATGCATTTCTAAACTCATATGATATGTGAAATGATGTGTTTATGCTGTGCATATATGCATAAATACCAATAACATCCATTAAAAAATGGTACTGCTGATAAATGGTGAAAGTTGCTCAGTCGTGTCCGACTCTTTTTGAGACCCCGTGGACTCCATGTGACAGTCCATGGAATTGTCCAGGCCAGAACACTGGAGTGAGCAGCCTTTCTCTTCTCCAGGGGATCTTCCCAACCCAGGGATCAAACCCAGGTCTCCTGCATTGTAGGTGGATTCTTTACCAGGTGAGCCACAAGGGAATCCCAAGAATACTGGAGTGGATAGCCTACCCCTTCCTCAGAAGATCTTCTTGACCCAGGAATCGAACTGGGGTCTCCTGCATTACATACATTGATGTGTTAAAAAAGCAAAGTCTGTAAATGGAAAGTAGTGAGACATTTAGTGCAAATATTAAAATGTTTTATACCAATAAGTACAGCTCTCTGACACAGGCACAGAAGTGAATGGATAGCTCAGTGGAACAGAATAGAATTTAGAGAGAATTCTCTGGCAATCCAATAGTTAAGATTTTGCACTCTCATTGCTGAGAGCATGGGTTCAATCCCTGATCAGGGAACTAAGATCCCACAAGCCATGAAGCATGGCCAAAAAAAAAAAAATAGAATTTAGAAATTGACTGAGAGAGTGACATTTCAAATAAATGAGAACCAGATGAAATACCTAGGAGTGTTGAAAAGGCTGGAAATTTGGTTTAAATGGATCCCAGTTTCATTCTTTCCTCAAAAAAAGAAAAAAATGTCTAGATGAGGAAAGGTTGAAAATTAAAGAAACAATATAAAATGAAGTAGAACAATTTAAAAGATAATCTTAAAGTGGGAAATGTTTGCTAAGTAATTTGGGAATAAACTCAGAGACCACTTAGGAAAAGGCATTTATCCTTCTGGCCAAAAAAAAAAAAAAAAAAAAAGTCAGAAAATTATAAAGCAGCAATACTTCAAGGGAAATGCCACATTCAGTTCTGAAGCTAAAGTGAATCAGGTGATACTGCCTTGACAGCATCTGATAGAGTACTATACAGACTACTGGAGAACAAGAGATGAAAACAGTTGAATTTCTGTTTCCCCGATGATCCATCTGAGGCTGAACAGCTTCTGTGTTACGCCATCTGCTTTTCTTCTGTGAAATAGGTGTTTTCTCAAGCTGTTGGTGTGGGGGGTGTTCCTCATTATTTAAGGGTTTTTTTTATTTTAATTTTTCATTCTGTTTAGAAGTATAGCCAATTAACAAATTTGTGATAGTTTCAGGTGTACAGCAGAGGGGCTCAGCCGTACTTATACACGTGTCCATTTGCCCCCAGGCTGCCACGTAACACTGGCAGAGTTCCCTGCGCTGTACAGTGGGTTCTTGTGGGTTCCCCATTTCCTCATTATTTTGTTCTATGTATTCTTTATTTTGTGTGTTACAAATACTCTGCATCAACTTTTGGTTCTGTTGCTTTTTATTGATAAAACGTCTTCCCTTCTCTAGATGTTTATTCTGTGATCGTATGTGTCGGTCTTTTCTTTATGACTTCTGGGGTATGTGACTGGCTCAGGAAGGTCTCCCCCCCGCCGCCAAATGCAATAAAATTATCTTTGGGGTTTTTTTCAAGTACTTCATCTGTTTTAATTTAGTTTAACTGTTTAATCCTTTTCCAATTTGTGTTAGCGGAAGGATCTAGCTCACTGTTTTTTTCTGGACCCGTGGCTGGAGACCTCATTCCTGTGCTGATAAAGATGCCGACTTCCTGTCCACAAGGCAGTCCGTCTTGTCTGCCACCTCATGGCTCTCTCTCTTCCGAATACCAAAGACGTGAATTGTGATGCTTCTAGATTCTACAGTGCATTTTAATATCTTGAGGCATTTAGTATCTTTAAACTCTTGTTTTTTCATAAGTTTTTTAGCCTTTCTTATACATTTTCTTTTCTGGATGAATTGTAGGCTCAGATTTTTAAGTTTGGTATGTAACAATCCTTTTGGAATGTAGGTTGAGGATGCATTGAACTAAATTTTATAAAAAATCAGCATCTTAATAACATTGATGTTTCCTTCCCAGCCCATGTTACATCTCTCCATTTGAATAGATTTTTGTTTTTGTCCTTCAGTAAAGTTTTCTTGTTTTCTTTCTGTGGATCTTATATATTTTATTAGTAAGTTCATCTTAAATGTGTATTATCTTTGTTGATATCTTGAGGGTTTTTTTTTTTTTCCAGTCCAATTTTTTAAGTTAGTGTTTGCCACAGGGCAGGGGGATTCTAAAGTATCTATAATTTTAATAATGGTAAGTTTCTGGAATTGGGATAATTTTTTTTTTACATTAATTGCATTTATTATGAAGGGTGGAGAGGGTTTTGTGAAGAACTGTTATGAAAACAGTTTACCCTTTATAACCAGTGGAGTCTTAAATTCTAGGAGACACAGTGCCTGTACGTAGAATTGAGATGCTGCCTGGCCTCGTAGCTCTTTGGCAACCTGAGCACACTTTTCAGTGAAGCTTCAGTTCCAGAGTCTTCCCAATGAGTTGAACAGATTCTAGACCCCCTTGGTGTCTAGCTCCTGCATCTCCTCATATTACCTGAGGGTCACTGAACCAGTCAAACCCCAAACCCAGCTGTTTCTGTGTACTTGGCGGACATGAGTCACACCAAACCTTTTCTGAATGTACGCGGCAGATTGGAGACCTTGGGGAGGGGTTCCGTCCCCTCGTGGCCAGGTGGCCTCTGCCCCTACCTCTCTCGACTCCAGTCTCTCACTCTCCTCTTCTGCCTCCAGCTCAGGACAGAGAGTCGGGAAATCACATTAAGCCAAGTGCGGTGCATGTACGTGCTAAATCGCTTCAGTTGGGTCTGACTCTGCAATCCCATGGACTGTAGCCGGCCAGGCTCCTCTGCCCATGGGATTCTCCAGGCAAGAATACTGGAGTGGGTTGCCACACCCTCCTCCAGGGGATCCTCTTGACCCAGGGATTGAACCTGTGTCTCTTATGTTTCCTGTTTTGATGAGAGTGTTCTGTACCACTAATGCCACCTGGAAATCGCAAGCCAAATGTGGTACTACCTTCTAAAAAAGCTGAGTATTTCTCCTGGAGGGAGTGAACCATAATGAATAAAAGTTTTTCTAGTCCCTTACATACCAATAAAGACAAGATACTTGAATATATTCTGCTTATGGCTAATGACTGTGATAAGAAAAGCTGGGAAAACAGGTTTATGATTTCATTGTGTGTCAAGCAAAGCAGAGAACAACTGAAGAAGTATCTGTAATTCTGTATGTATCCATAGAGTCAGCTGAAACTTAAAGACGTTCTAAGTTCTTACGAGACAAAAATTGAATAATGTTATTCCCATCAGTTTAGTTGCTCAGTTGTGTCCAACTTTTTTGCAGCCCCATGGATGGCAGCATGCCTGGCTTCCCTGTCCGTCACGAACTCCTGGAGATTGTTCAAACTCATGTTCATTGAGTCGGTGATGTCATCCAACCATCTCATCCTCTGTCGTCCCCTTCTCTTCCTGCCTTCAATCTTTCCCAACATCAGGGTCTTTTCCAATGAGTCAGTTCTTTGCATCAGGTGGCCAAAGTATTGGAGTTTCAGCTTCAACATCAGTCCTTCCAATGAATATTCAGGACTCATTTTCTTTAGGATTGACAGGTTGGATCTCCTTGCAGTCCAAGGGACTCTCAAGAGTCTTTTCCAACACCACAGTTCAAAAGCATCATTTCTTCCACACTCAGCTTTCTTTATAGTCCAACTCTCACATCCATACATGACTGCTGGAAAAACCTAGATGGACTAGATGGACCTTTGTTGGCAAATTAATAACTCTGCTTTTTAATATGCTGTCTAGGTTGGTCATAGCTTTTCTTTCAAGGAGCAAGCATCTTTTAATTTCATGGTTACAGTCACCATCTGCAGTGATTTTGGAGCCCCCCAAAATAAAGTCTCTCACTGTTTCCATTGTTTCCTCATCTATTTGCCACGAAGTGATGAGACTGGATGCCATGATCTTAGTTTTCTGAATGTTGAGTTTTAAGCCCACATTTTCGCTCTCCTCTTCCACTTTCATCAAGAGGTTCTTTAGTTCCTCTTTGCTTTCTGCCATAAGGGTGGTGTCATCTGTGTATCCGAGGTTCTTGATATTTCTCCTGGCAATCTTGATTCCAAGTTGTGCTTCATCCAGTTTGCCATTTCACATGATGTACTCTGCATAGAAATTAAATAAGCAGGGTGACAATATACAGCCTTGGTGGACTCCTTTCCCAATTTGGAACCAGTCTGTTGTTCCATGTCCAGTTCTAACTGTTGCTTCCTGACCTGCATACAGGTTTCTCAGGAGATAAGTAAGGTGTTCTGGTAGTCCCAGCTCTTTAAGAATTTTCCACAGTTTGTTGTGATTCACACAAACTGTTGTGATCCACCAATTTGTTGTTTGATCTACGGTCAAAGGCTTTGGCATAGTTGATAAGTAGATATTTTTCTGTAACTCTCTTGCTTTTTCTATGATCTAACAGATATTGGCAATTTGATCTCTGGTTCCTCTGGCTTTTCTAAATCCAGTGTGAATATCTGGAAGTTCATGGTTCATGTACTGTTGAAGCCTGGCTTGGAGAATTTTGAACTATACTTTGCTAGTGTGTGAGATGAGTGAATTCCATGGACAGAGGAGCCTGGTGGGTACAGTACATGGGGTCACAAAGAGTTGGACATAACTGAGTGACTAACACTTCACTTCACTTGAGCATTCTTTGGCACTGCCTTTCTTTGGGATTGGAATGAAAACTGACCTTTTCCAGTCCTGTGGCCACTGCTGAGTTTTCCAAATTTGCTGGACTATTGAGTGCAGCACTTTCATAGCATCGTCTTTTAGGATTTGAAATAGCTCAACTGGAATTCCATCACTTCCAGTATCTTTGTTCGTAGTTATCACACTGTTGTGGTTATCTGGGTCATGAAGATCTTTTTTGTATAGTTCTTCTGTGTATTCTTGCCACCTCTTCTTAATATCTCCTGCTTTTGTTGGGTCTATCCATTTCTGTCCTTAATTGTATCTGCCCATCTTTGCATGAAATGTTCCCTGGGTATGTCTAATTTTCTTGAAGAGATCTCTAGTCTTCCCCATTCTATTGTTCTCCTCTATTTTTTTGCATTACTTTTTCTATAAGGTTTAGTATTTTTGAATGTAAACATTTTGTAAATAGCAGGGGCCCTGAAATCTTTGGCTTTAGAGAATTGGATAGTTGGTGATAAATTATTTGAAGACAAGCCATAGGGAGAAACCACAATATGTATTGAGATCATTCTACTGTGCTTTGTTTATAGTTGTTCTAAGTACACCTAGCTTATAAATATAAAATGAAAATTCTGAATCAGTTTGTTGTGTTTCTTACTTTGAATCTTCAAATTTCACTGTTAAATTTTTAGCACATGTGATATTCTTGATAAATGTGGTAGCGTATAAGTTAAAAGCATTAATCTACAGTTGATATATTCTGTTTCTTTTATATATTCATTAATAAGTAGAGTTTCCTGGAAAATGAGGTATTTTGATAAGATTTTCTTCCCTCCCAAATAATGATAGCCTATTTTACTCACTCAGTAGCTGGAAGGATGTACTTCCTTTCCATCTTCATTCTTGGTCATATAATGACACTATTCACTAATTCATTTGGGGCATAAAATGTAGTCCTCTCTTCCCTGCTAAGAAAAAGTGTAATAGAGCCAGTTAACACAGATCTCATTAAGTGAGAGGCGGGAAAGACAGCAGAGAAAATCAAGACATAAAGAGGCCAAACATTCCATATAAATACTTCATATTCAGCTACATGGTGATGCTGTTGTGCTGGTACTCCATACTGTACTTCTTACCTCTCAGCTGCAGCTCAGTTATGCCAGAAAGTGGTGTGCCATGAAAAACACAGACGACACAGTCATCTCAATAACTTCTTCATCCTGAACCAGAGACCTCCCAGGACTGCAAGCCCTAACTGAGACAGCTCACTCTGCCTGTTGTGACTACAATGTGGGACTGTCCCCTGTTTCCATGACTGTAATAGGGCATAGGTATTGCCAGTGGACAGTATATTTGTTTTCCTTACAGTAGAATTACCTGTTCTTCAAAGCACTGTGGCTTTATGAATTCTCATATGGGAAACTGAAGCTCAGTGACTTTGACAAAAGGCTTAGTCAGAGGGATGAGTTACCCTGAAAACAAGCTGGTGCTTACAGAATAAAATGCTGCCAGGGTTGTGTTCCTTAAAACAAACTGCTTTCATCTTTAGCACAAGTCAGTGATGCTGGCAGAAGGGTGTTAATGTGTCTTCCTATGGAAGGAGTAATTCCTGAAGTTTGGCAGTTTCCTTAGTTAATATCAGATTTGCTATGGCCCTGTATCTGTTAGCTGTAGATGGACATGTCTGAGAATTTAGTGTTTTTCCACACAACGAGGGCAAGCTTCTGCTCAGAGATTTCCAGAACCCTGGGATGCCTCTCTATACAGTACGTATGATTTCCGTTCTGTGTGAGTGGAAGTTGAAGAAATAATTAGAGAAACAGTAAAAGTTGTTAGGCCTATGGTTCTGTGCCCCTATCAGCTAATTCCTTCTCTTTCTCAGTCATATACTACAGTATGCTTTTCAGAAATGCTTAGACCAAGATAAAATCAGCCTCAGTTCAGATTAATTCAGTTCAGTTGCTCAGCTGTGTCCGACTCTTTGCAACCCCATGGACTGCAGCACGCCAGGTTTCCCTGTCTGTCACCAACTCCTGGAGCTTGCTCAGACTCATGTCCATCGAGTCAGTGATGCCATCCACCTAGCTCATCCTCTGTCATGCCCTTCTCCTCTTGCCTTCAATCTTACCCAGCATCAGCATCTTTTCCATTGAGTCAGCTCTTTGCATCAGGTGGCCAGGGTATCGGAGCTTCTCCCTGGGTGGGTGTTGCGGTAGTAGTTTTTATTTTTATCATATGTCTGATCTTTTAGGTATATCCTCATACAGATTTATCTCTAGCCATGTTTTAAACATAAGTTTCAATTTTTTTTTTTTTACTTCTGTCTGAGGTCTTAGGCCATTAATTACTGATATTTTGTTGTTGTTTATTAATCTTACCGAATTAACTATCTGTTCTCCTTATTTTAGTTAGCATCAGCAGGTGAAATATTTGTAAGAAAAGCATTTAAAGGAAAATATATCCTCTTCAGGTTCTAATTGTTTAAGAAAATTATCTGAGTGTTTTTTAAAAACAGAGCTGTGATGACACTGATGATAAGCTATATTACTCCATCATAAAATTAACTGCCGTGTTTTGAATTGCAGGACCTCCAAAGGTGGGTCAGTGGTGCTCATGAGCATGGCTTTGTCCTGGTGTCTTTTGGAGCTGGCGTCAAGTATCTGTCAGAAGACATTGCTACCAAACTGGCCGGTGCTCTGGGGAGATTGCCCCAGAAAGTGATTTGGAGGTAAAGGAATAATATAGATTGTTTCTTCACCACTGATTTTCCGTATCCTCTTGCTTAGTCCGCAGGTGTAAATAACCACAACACACTGATACCTTGGCAGCATTAGCAGGATGCCCTGACTTTTCATTTTATTTCTTAGTGTGTTGAAATCTAGGGATTAATTTATATAATACTCTATAATTTATATAATACTCTTTAATATATAAATAACATCAACTTATATATTGTTAATATATAATATTCAACATAAATTAATTTATATAATTATAATTTACATGAATTTATATATTTCTAATATAAATAAAACAATTTATATAATACTCTTTAATATATATTAAATTTTAATATATATAATTTATATAATACTGTCATTTTGTTTGCACCCCCATAGACTGCAGCCCACAAGGCTCCCCTGTCTGTGGGATTGTCCAGATAAGAATAGTGGAGTGGGTTGCCATTCTTTTCTTCAGAGGATCTTCCTGACCCAGGGATCAAACCCAGGTCTCCTGCATTGCAGGCAGATTCTTTACTGTCTGAGCCATCAGAGAAGCCATTTCTGTATACTCCTTCAAATCAGTGTTGGAATGAGATTAAAAACTGATAGGTGAATGATTAAATAGGTAAAATATTTCATGGGACCTTTGGGGCTCCCACTTTGTTTATAAATGCTTTTGATTCCTTTCATCCAAGAGACCAGGCCTTTAAAAAAAAAAGTGACTTGCCAGTTAGTGCTGGTCCAAACAGACCTCACTTCTTTTGGGAGGCATGGCCAACACGTGTCTGTCTCTGGAATTTTTTTTTTTTTAATTATTTACCTATTTTTATTTTTGGTTTCTCTGGGTCTTCATTGCTGCTCTCTGGCACTCTCTAGTTGCAGCGAGCTGGGGCAACTCTTGGTTGTGGTGTTCGGGCTTCTCATTGTGGCAGTTGTGGTGAACGGGCTTAGTTGCTCCGCGGCATGTAGAGTCTTCCCAGACCAGGGATTGAACCCATGTCCCTGTCACTGGCAAGCGGATTCTTAATCCATTGTACCATCGGGGCAGTCCGGTCTCTGGAATTTCTAACCCAGTGTCTGAACTTGGCCCTGAGCACTTATATATTTAGTACCTGCCCCCACCATTGAGCGTTAGGGATACAGAAGTGAACAAGGTCAGCCCCACAGTGTCGAGCCTTTACAAATATGCTGTAAGGAATGTGGTTTTCTTCCTTGTACAGACTGTGGCAGAATTAGTTCCCACTTCTTCTGGTGCAGCTCGGATGGGAAAGAATCTGCCTGCAATGTGGGAGACCCGGGTTCAATCCCTGGGTCAGGAAGATCCCCTGGAGAAGGGCATGGCAACCCACTCCACTATTCTTGCTTGGAGAATCCCATGGACAGAGGCTACAATCAGTGGGGTTAGAAAGAGTTGATACGACTAAGGGGCTAACACTTTTCCTTGTCTCGCGGCTAAGCTATGAAGTGGATGTTGGGTTTCCTGTTTCAGGCTTAACCCAGAAAGTGCCCCTTCAGTTAATTATCTGGGCTGGTTTGTATCAGCCCATTTCAGGCTCTTGCCTTCCTCTCAGTTGATGAGCACGTTATGGTTTGTGTTTCAAAGACCAAGGCAGGAAACAGCCTGCATCCTTACCCCACAGTACCATCCCTGGGGCCCAGCTGGAGAAGAATACTTCCTGCTTTCTCCTAGTTCTCGAGCCTTTCCTCGGGTTCTGGGTGTCCAGATGGGAAGTGGGGGCTGCCCAGTGGTGGCCCTCCCTGCCTTCCTCTTTCACCTTCTAGATGCTGGTAGAAAGTTGACTTTCTAGCAGAGGTTCATATGGTTGCTATTTTCCCCAGCTCTGTGAGAACTGCTGAAGGAACATGGATCTCAAGATAATCCAGAATGTTTCGTATTTGTCCCTCAATCAATGAAAATGTGAAAAAGTAACTAAAATTTTTGCTGTTGAATATCAACAAAAGATCATGTAACATTTATTTTAAACCTAAAAGTTTGACCAGACAGTTCATACCAGGAGTCAAGTTTGATTCATTGTCTGGTATACATTTCAGATTTTCTGGAACCAAACCAAAGAATCTGGGAAACAACACCAGGCTTATAGAATGGTTACCGCAAAATGACCTGCTTGGTAAGTCAGTGACCCATGGGTGGTTACTTGGCTTGATTTTAATTGTGTAAATGTGAATTTTACACTTGAGTGGCTTATATAGTATACGTGTGGTTTATAATAGAATCATTGTGTTATCTTGAGTGCTAAGTCCTAGATTTCGGACCAACAAGTCAGATCTTCAGTTATTGGCAAATCATTTTAAAGTGTAATCATTTAGGCCTATAAATTTCAGACCAGTCACAAATTTTGATTTTCTGAAAAATATACTGAACACTGCATCAACTAGTAGGAGTAAAGCTATATCTCATTAGACTGATCAGCTAAAAGTAGTCAAATTAAAAACAGTGAAAATTTAGATTTGTATTATACTTTTACTTTAGCTGTATCTAAGAAACCAGAGAAAGTTGAAGTTACTCATTTGTTTGAAACCACAGTCAAGCAGAAAGCCAAAAAACAGTTTATTTCAACTTTATTTGAATTGTCTGACTAAATTTACCCCCAAATCACTGGGCAATTTTGAACACTTTATTTCTTTTGATTTATTTATTTATTGGGGTTCTGATCCTCAACTCGAAATTAAAATGCCAATTATATGCATATCTCAAGATTTGAATAATATAAACAATTTAATTCTCTTTGATAAGCAGAGATAGTAAAATGTAAGTTGCTTTATTCATTAAATCTCTAGGAAAACATAATGTCATGTTATCCTTTGAGATATTACTTCCTAAGGAAATTATAAAAATGTTATTGATTTTGGCAATATCAACTCATTTATTTGTTCAATAGTACTAATCTTAACAGATTATGTGAAAGTAGGTGAAAGTTATATTCTTAAAAATAGACTTTTAGAGAGTATCTTTTAGAAGCTAAATGGACCCTCTAAAACCCTGCAAATTGAATTTTGTAACTATAAAACAGTAAATATGAATACTTCCTTTTCATCTAGTTTATTATAAATATTCTATAATTATAAAAATGATGGGAAAAAAGACAATTTACCTTTTTTGATATTTGCATTTTTTTCTGTTTCTTATCTTTACTGTTATGATGTCAGATGCCTTAGAAAGTAGGCAGGAAGCAAGAAATTTAAATGCCTCTGCGTCTTGGCCCTCAGCCATCTCACTGCAGTAGCAGACTGCTGTCTGGGATCGCTGGAATTGGTTTCATGCCATTTGTCTCTGAGGCTATACAGTGGGGTGTAGCTGCTCCCAGAGGGCCTCCCAATTCCGCAGCTCCTCCAGGTTCCTCAGAATCTCAGCTCTCCACCTTTGCTGAGATTAGCATCCTTTTCAGCTCCAGCCATGACCTCTGTGGATCCTGTTGGTTTCTAACTTTGTTCAGAAGATTCCTCCAGGACAGAAGCAGGAACCAAATCAGTGTTCCTTTCTCTCTCAGTGCATTCCCCTTGGTCTCCACACACCAGTTCTCTTTACTTTTTCACAGCTGGCCTTGCTGGTGGTCCGGTTTCACTTGAAGAAAAAGAGTTCTACTGCTGAAAAGAAAGTTTGAAATGCACTGTGAGGGCAGAGTCTTTAGTTGGGCTGCGTTGAGAAGCCCCTTGTGGGTCAGGGCAAGAGACACTGAGTGAGCAGCCTGCTAGATGTTGGGGGTGGAGGGTCCTGGAGCCCCACTGAGACCTAGGTTCATACGTGACATGTGTTTATTTTAAATGCTCGTGTTTTTGCAAGCTGTAATTTCTTTCTGGCCGTCTAATACCCATCTCAAGTGCCATGTTTTTTTGTCTTTCCATTTTTTTATGCAAGTCTCTCTGCTCACAAGGAGATGTAGAGTTTGAAATATCACTAACTTTGATAAATTATCTCTTTCATCTCCATGACAACCAGATGTTACATGATGTCCTATCTCTTAGAACTAATTTTTGTATTTATCTGTCCCTGCTTGTTTTTATTCGTAAAATGTAGAAATGGACCCTAAGATTGAGAAGCACAGATGCTGCAGACATGACTTGAATGTTGTGAATACTGAGCGCTGTGCAATGTTCCTCCTTGGAGAAGCACAGAAACATTTCTTGGACATCTGGAGTCCAGCCTCACATTTTAACTTTCTTTTTTTACAGAGTATGTTTGACTTTAATATAGATAAATGTTGAAGTAGCCAGAAGTGGATATCTGCATTTAGTAGAATGTGGTTATACTCTGGTATTTTTTGGTTATTCCTTGCTTTCATTGACCTCTTATTAATTACTGGCTATTTGAATGCAGTTGGTATTTGTTTTTTGGGTGAAGATATTGTAATATACTTCTTAAAACTATAAATGTTAACTACTTAAAATGGCTTTTAATTGATATATACACATCTGATAATTATGCTTATAATAAACATTGTAATTGGCGCAGTGTAGGAATCAGTGAAACTATGTCTTTAAAAATCTTTTATCTGAAATGCATGTTTATTATAATGTCAACTCTTTAAAGATTTCTGGAAAACATCTTTCTAGAATAATAGACAATACTCTAAGTGGTTTTCTTTTTAAATCCTTCTTTAGGGCATTCCAATATTAAAGCCTTCCTGAGTCATGGTGGTTTGAATAGTATTTTTGAAACTATGTATCACGGTGTGCCTGTGGTGGGAATCCCACTCTTTGGAGACCATTATGATACTATGACCCGGGTACAGGCAAAAGGCATGGGGATACTGCTGGAATGGAAGACAGTGACTGAAGGAGAGCTGTATGAAGCACTAGTGAAAGTTATCAATAACCCCAGGTAAGGGTTCAACTGCTGTTAAAGCAGGCGAACTGTATTTACCACAGCATATTGTCACTAGCTGATAATTGCCAGTAGGTCGTCAGTAAACTAAATATAGAAATATCCTTTAGATTCCTGTGTGTGATGCTTTGTGCATGCTTCTGTCATTTGAAAAATAAAAATAGCAATCATTTGGCCAGCCATGTGTGACCTTGAATAATATTCCACCACAGTTTGCCAAACTGGGGAAGAAACCACCATGGGAACCTTTGGGTCCCTAGAGTTTGTCAATTTTTGTGTCCTTTACGTCATTTTAATGCTCATAAAACTTTATATCACCATTTTCCTTATTTCCATTATAGAGATGAGGCACTTAAAACTCAGAGAGCTTAAGTAATACACCCCTAGTTATACAGCTTTGGAGTAGGGACTTGAACCAAGACTGTCTGATTTCAAAACAGGTGCTCTTGATACTGCCAGGTGCTGGGTTTCCCTAGCACTGGCCGTCAATGAAATGCCAAGGTATATTTACTCAGGTGAATGACTTGGTCAGAATATTTTGTCTTATTTTATTTCTTAAATTCTTGATGTGTCTTGAGTTTACCCAGTTCGCAACTGAGCTTCAAACGGTTGAGAGTTGGCCTGCATAGTTTTAAAACAAAGCATAGGTTTTCCCATTTTTATGTGACATTTAATTCATCCTGCATTTCAAGTGGCATTAACGTCTGGAAATGTGTGAGCTTTGGAAATGGCAACCTACTCCAGTATTCTTTCCTGGAGAATCCCATGGACAGAGGAGCCTGGTGAGCTACAGTCCACGGGGTTGCAAAGAGTCAGACACGACTGAGTGACTTCACTTTCACTTTCCTCTTAATACCCAGGATATATAGCATAACACTGGATTGAGAAATATTGCCCTAGTCTAAGAATACATAATAAAGAAAAACTCTTTCATATAAAATGTTTCTTCTATGTAAAAGACTGGATTCAAGTGTCCTGGGGTTCTTTATGCTGCCATATGTGGGCTCGGAGGCGACCTTTATGCACTGACCCCTTAGAGGATCTACGGTCTTGGTTGTAATTCTAGGCACTTGGAGCAGTATGTTTGATCATCCAAGGTGTTGGAGTAGGGGACCCCTTTGTCTGTGTTCTATAGCTTTCCTTTTAAAACTGTGCTCAGATGCTCAGTCATGTCCAACTCTTTGCAACCCCGTGGACTTAGCCCACCCAGCTCCTCTGCCCATGGTATTCTTCGGGCAAGAATACTGGAGTGGCTTGCCATTTCCTTCTCCAGGGGATCTTCCCGACCCAGGGATGGAACCCATGTGTCTTGCATCTACCTGCTTTAGCAGGCATATTCCTTACCATCTGGGAAGTCCTTTAAAAGTATCAGTTCAGTTCAGTCGCTCAGTCGTGTCCAACTCTTTGTGACCTCATGGACTGCAGCACACCAGGCTTCCCTGCCCATCACCAACTACCCGAGCTTGCTCAAACTCATGTTCATCATGTTGGTGATGCCATCCAGCCATCTCATCCTCTGCATCCCCTTCTCCTCCTGCCTTCACTTTTGCCCAACATCAGGGTCTTTTCCAATGAGTCCATTCTTTGCATCAGGTGGCCAAAGTATTGGAGTACATCAAGGCTTTAAAAGTATAGTGTTCTTCAGAATATGATGTTCTTACGGAAAATGACATGTGTGTCTTGCCTCTACTCCATAGCTACCGTCAGAGGGCTCAGAAGCTTTCAGAAATCCACAAGGATCAACCTGGTCACCCCGTCAACCGGACTGTCTATTGGATCGATTACATCCTCCGTCATGATGGAGCTCATCACCTACGTGCCGCCGTCCATCAGATCTCTTTCTATCAGTATTTTTTACTGGATATTGTCTTCGTGCTTTTGCTTGGTGCTGCCTTGTTTTACTTCCTCTTGTCATGGGTGACAAAATTTATCTGCAGAAGAATCAAAAGTCTGTGGTCAAGCAATAAGCATAGCACAGTGAATGGACATTACCATAATGGAATCCTCAATGGCAAGTATAAAAGAAATGGCCACATTAAACACGAAAAGAAGGTGAAATGAGCCAACAGCCCACCTGGTAGTAACAAATCTATTCAGTCATTGAATTTTTATTGCTACAAGTTAGTCTAACAACTACTAAATTAAAAACATCAGTAAACAATTCTAACACTCCCTTATCTGATCTTATTAATGAAATTCTGTGGAATTAAGATGGCTGTAAAAAGCACAAACCTAAAATGCAAAAATGTATTTTATTCGAATACTGATACAGGTAGTTTTGGCACTGAACCTTTTAGAAGCCTTAATTATTTAAATCAATTAAGTGACTGTGTCAGACTTCAGTTTTAAGTCTTGACATATGTGTGTCCCGGATGAGGAATGGTTTATTTTCTCTTAGAAAGGTTTGTCTGTGTGTGTGTGTATGTCTCTGTGTGTGTGTGTTTCCTAAATGAGAGACTTTTAGCCAGCTGCTTGTTATATTTGTTGACGGTACAACACATCTAAGAATGAAATAGAAAGACAGTTAGGATCCGAATGTTTCTCTTCTAGAACGTAATATATGGGAACTCAGAAACAGTACCACGAAAGAACACTTTTTTCCTTAAAAGTGAATGCAGAGGAAGGAAATGCAAAAGATAAATGGCACCTGTTTTTGTACTTTGGGGTTTTTAAATTTGTTTTCTTTCTTTTTTTTTTTTTTTCTTAACAATTGGATTCTTCTGGGGGGGTGGGTGGGTGGGAAACGTACAATTAAGTAAATGTACAAATTGGTTGTCATAGTTAATTTTTATTTCCCCCCTACCAATAATTTGCCTCTGGGAGAATTTTATAGTTTTTTTCTATTTCATTTGAATGAATAACATTTTCTTAACTATATAATCCAGACAAAGCAACAAAGCTTTAATTTTTGTTCAAAATACTGAAGACTACTGCTTATATAGCATCTTTAAACAGGACCGTTGTTTGATGACTTTTCTATAATGTAATTTTTGAATGTTCAGATGTGATATTTCCAAAGTTTTAACTGAAAAACCACCTTCTTCATCCCCTTTTGGTGTCTGGGCCACACAATCTCTTATATAGGTGCCAACATTTAATTCTTTTCATTGAATCTTTCGCTTTTCTCCATTTTGGTACCTGCTTTGTCTGAGAGGTTTGAGATCTGGTTACCAAATCAAACTTTCCATGACATATAGAAGTGACAGAGAAATTGTACCACTTGTTTGTGAAGATGAGTTCCCACTTCCTCGTCACTCCCTTCACCTCACTTCAGTCTGCTCTGGCTCTTGGATCCGTTGTGGCTGACGTGGGGCAGTGACAGTATTCGTTTGAGAATGGGGTGCAAGCCACAGACATCATAAAATCAGGACCTCCCCGCTGGACCACACACTCACTGGCATCTAGGAGTTCATTCCACGTCATTCTGTTTACTTAGCATTTGCACTACACTTGTTGAGTGTATGCTTTATTTATTTGTAGTTCGAAATCTTCTGTCTGACGGCTGAAAGGAGAAAACTACAGCATTTACCTAATGGCTTTCACTAACAGGGGAAGAGTTGTGAAAATTCTAGAATGCTGTAAATCCTTGTCATACACTATGACATACAACTTCATCAACTCCCACCAGGAGCCACTCTCCTGTACTTAGAAATAATGTCACAAGTAGTTTTCTAGTATACAATGCAGGCAAATATATTGCTTTCTGAATACTTGAAGAAATGGTATTACATATGTAAGCCTATTAGTTATACCTTTTCACAATCTTGTAATATTGCCGTTAAAGGGAAAGAAAAACGCAGGCAATGAGTGGTGGGATGGCAACAGGACTTAGAGTGTATGACTGAGTTGATTTTGCTTTTTTGGAATTGGATGAAGTTGACAGTAGGCATTCACTGGACGATTAAGCATAAGTTAATCTCCACTGTGATAAGAACTTAAACAATAAACATGATTTAAAAATAGAGAAATGTTGTTGGAATAAAATTTTTATTCAGATTTTATTTCACAATATTATGTATATCCATTATAAACATGTTTCTGAGACAGGTCTCCCATCTTTTATATGTGTATATGAGTGTGAAAACAGTGTGTTACATGTGAGAATGTTTTTTTTAATTATTATTAAACAGAGGGATTTACCTTACAAATACATCAACATGGATCATAAAATTGTCCCATAATTAAGAATGTTAAGTGTAGGTATTTACTGATCATTGTTGTTGTTGTTTTTTTAGTAAGCTTATTGTTAGCCAGTTTTGGTAAATAGAGTGATTTTAAATTTTCCACACTTGGGCTAGATTCTCTAATAAAGTAAAGTTTTCATGAAGGTATTTATTCATTTATTTTTTTAAAAACTTCTGCAAGTGTTTCTATAACTGGTTGTCATCTTGTCAAATGCAAATGAGAATTAATACATCAATCATTTTTCCTCTAGAGCCATAAATTTCAGTATCCCTCCACATAGACATAGAAGCAGAGTTTGGATGTCCATGATTGGAGGGAAGCAATGTTTGGGTTAAAGCAGTGGTATATGATTAAGATTGAAAAAAGCTGGAGATTCTTTCTTGAAGATGTAGATACTTTGTATTACAGTCTGGGGACATTCCCAGAGACCTGAGTACAAAGTTGGTATTTTCTGGTAAAGATTCCACTGATGTTTATCAACTTAGATTTGAGAGTATTGTCCTTTTTTTAAAAGAGTCACCTCTGGGAGGGAGGGAAAGATGGCGGAGGAATAGGACGGGAAGATCACGTTCTCCCTCACAAATTCCTCAAAAGAACATTTCAACGCCGAGCAAACTCCACAAAACAACTTCTGTAGGCTGGCAGAGGACATCAGGCAACCAGAAAAGCAGACCATTGTCTTCAAAAACAGGTAGGAAAAAATATAAAAGACGAAAAAGGAGACAAAGGAGGTGGGGAGGGAGCTCCGTCCCGGGAAGGGAAGCCCATCCCGGGAAGGGAATTTTAAGAAGAGAGGTTTCCAAACACCAGGAAACACTCTCCCTGCCGAGTCTGTGGCGAGCCTTGGAAACACAGAGGGCAACATAACAGGAAGGAAAAATAGATAAATAATTAAAACCAAGAGATTACAAGCCCACCAGTAACTCCCCCAGCGGAAAAGCAGCACAGACGCCTGCATCCGCCATTGGGAAGTGGGGGCAGGGCAGGGACGCGCGGGAGGCGCGGGCTGCAGAGCTTTGTAAGAATCGGGCAAGAACGCCCCATGCGCAACCAGAACGATCTAACTTGGGCTAGCAAACCAGACTGTGGGATAGCTACCACGCGAAAAGCTCGAACATAAGACACCGCCAGGACTGAGCACAGAACAAAGGACGGAGCGGAAAAAGCCGGCTGCAGACCATTCCCCGCCGGGGACAGGCAGCCAGAGCCGTAAGGTCTGGAAAGGGGCAATTGCAGACCCGGAGAGACTTTACTTACATAACTGCAAGCAGGCTCCTTTGCTAAGACTTCTGGAGTTGCTGGACAGTCACAGTCTGCCTCACGGGGTGCGCCAGCGGTCCACCCAGAGAGCTGAGCGGCAGCGGCGGAAAAGGTGACAAGCTGCGGCGATTGCGCTCGCCAAACTCCTGAGCTACTCGGACCTGGGAAGGGCACAAAGCGCAGTCCCAGCCGCATTTGTGCCTCTGAGGGCTGCCTGAGGGCCGAACCTGAGCGGCTTGGACCGGGGAAGTGCACGCAGCCTAGGGCCGGCCCCAGACGGTTCCCGGCTGAGCATCGTAGAGCCGGAGTGGTTTGTGCGCCGCAAGAAAGGACAGGTCAAGCGGAGCAGAGATACTGTGTACACACGACAGTGCTATTTGTTTGCAGCATCCCCCCTCCCCACAGCGCGACTGAACTAGTGAGCCTAAAAACCAGCAAACAGAAGAAGTTAAACAGAGGGAACCACCTTGGAAGTGAGCCCACACGGCCCATAACATCAGAGAAGAGTCAGATATATTTTTAATTTTTTAATATTTTTTAAAATCATTCTTTTTTTTTTTTTTTGCCTTTTGCTTTTTTTTCTTTTTTTTCCGAGCTTTTTTAAAATTGTTAAGTCTTCTATTTCTCCTCTAATTTTTATTTCTATAACCTAGTATTACTATTTTTTTAAAAAAAAGACTTTTTTTTTTTTTTTTTTTAAGGCAAACACCATATATACTCTTTGGATGGTTGTTGGTGTTTTGTTTTGTTTTTTTGTTTGTTTGTTTGTTTTTTAATAATTCTTTTTTTTCCTTTCTTCCTTTTTCCTTCTGCTTTTCTTTAATATTGTATCTTTGAAAATCCAACCTCTACTCCAGATTTTTAATCTTTGTTGTCAATTTTATACATTTAAAAACCCAAACTTCACTACCCAAGTTTACCTGAGAGCGAGATTACTGGCTTGTCCACTCTCTCCTCCTCTGGCCTCTCCTTTTTCTCCACCAGGTGGCCTCTGTCTCTTTTCTCCCCCATCTCTTCTCTATCCAACTCTGTGAAACTCTGTGTGTTCCAGACGGTAGAGAACACCTAAGGAACTGGTTACTGGCAGGATTTGTCTCTCTCCTTCTCATTCCTCTCTCTTATCCTCCTGGTCACCTCTGTCTACTTCCTCCCTCTCCTCTTCCCCGTATAACTCTGTAAATACCTTTGAGCGGTCCAGACTATAGAGCGCACATAAGGAAGTGACTACTGGCTACCTTGCTCTCTCCTCTCTTTATCTCACCGCATCTCATTCCAGTTACCTCTAACTACCCCCTCCATCTTCTCTTCTCCTTGTAACTCAGTGAACCTCTCTGAGTGTCCCTCAAGGTGGAGAAACTTTTCATCTTTAACCTAGATGTTTTATCGTCGGTGCTGTATAGATGGAGAAGTCTAGAGGCTACTGTGAAAATAAAACTGAAAACCAGAAGCAGGAAGCTTAAACCCAAAGCCTGAAAACATTAGAGAACTCTTGAATTCAGGGAACATTAAGCAATAGGAGCTCATCAAATGCCTTCATACCTACACTGAAACCAAGCTCCACCCAAGGGCCAACAAGTTCCAAAACAAGACATACCACGCAAATTCTCCAGCAACACAGGAACACTCCCCTGAGCCTCAATATACAGGCAGCTCAAAATTATCCCAAAACCTTTGATGTCTCATAACCCATTACGGGTCACTCCACTGCACTCCAGAGAGAAGAAACCCAGCTCCACCCACCAAAACTCCAACACAAGCCTCCCTAACCAGGAAACCTTGACAAGCCACTGATAGAACCCCACCCAAAGTGAGGAAGCTCCATAATAAAGAGAACTCCACAAATTATCAGAATATAAAAAGGCCACCCCAAACACAGCAATATAACCAAGATGAAGAGACAGAGGAATACTCAGCAGGTAAAGGAACAGGAGAGTTGCCCACCAAACCAAACAAAAGAGGAAGAAGTAGGGAATCTACCGGAGAAGGAATTCCGAATATTGATAGTGAAAATGATCCAAAATCTTGAAATCAAAATGGAAACACAGATAAATAGCCTAGAGACAAGGATTGAGAAGATGCAAGAAAGGTTTAACAAGGACCTAGAAGAAATAAAAAGAGTCAAAATATAATGAATAACACAATAAATGAGATCAGAAACACTCTGGAGGCAACAAATAGTAGAATAACGGAGGCAGAAGATAGGATTAGTGAAATAGAAGATAGAATGGTAGAAATAAATGAATCAGAGAGGAAACAAGAAAAACGAATTAAAAGAAATGAGGACAATCTCAGAGACCTCCAGGACAATATGAAACGCTCCAACATTCGAATTATAGGAGTCCCAGAAGAAGAAGACAGAAAGAAAGATCATGAGAAAATCCTTGAGGAGATAATAGTTGAAAACTTCCCTAAAATGGGGAAGGAAATAATCACCCAAGTCCAAGAAACACAGAGAGTCCCAAATAGGATAAACCCAAGGCGAAACACCCCAAGACACATATTAATCAAATTAACAAAGATCAAACACAAAGAACAAATATTAAAAGCAGCAAGGGAAAAACAACAAATAACACACAAGGGGATTCCCATAAGGATAACAGCTGATCTGTCAATAGAAACTCTTCAGGCCAGGAGGGAATGGCAAGACATACTTAAAGTGATGAAAGACAATAACCTACAGCCCAGACTACTGTACCCAGCAAGGATCTCATTCAAATACGAAGGAGAAATCAAAAGCTTTACAGACAAGCAAAAGCTGAGAGAATTCAGCACCTCCAAACCAGCTCTCCAACAAATTCTAAAGGATATACTCTAGACAGGAAACACGAAAGGGTGTATAAACCCGAACCCAAAACAATAAAGTAAATGGCAACGGGATCATACTTATCAATAATTACCTTAAACGTAAATGGGTTGAACGTCCCAACCAAAAGACAAAGACTGGCCGAATGGATACAAAAACAAGACCCCTCTATATGCTGCTTACAAGAGACCCACCTCAAAACAAGGGACACATACAGACTGAAAGTGAAGGGCTGGAAAAAGATATACCACGCGAATAGAGACCAAAAGAAAGCAGGAGTGGCAATACTCATATCCGATAAAATAGACTTTAAAACAAAGGCTGTGAAAAGAGACAAAGAAGGCCACCACATAATGATCAAAGGAACAATCCAAGAAGAAGATATAACAATTATAAATATATATGCACCCAATATAGGAGCACCACAATATGTAAGACAAATGCTAACAAGTATGAAAGGGGAAATCAACAACAACACAATAATAGTGGGAGACTTTAATACCCCACTCACACCTATGGACAGATCAACTAAACAGAAAATTAACAAAGAAACGCAAACTTTAAATGATACATTAGATCAGTTAGACCTAATTGATATCTATAGGACATTTCACCCCAAAACAACGAATTTCACCTTTTTTTCAAGTGCTCATGGAACCTTCTCCAGGATAGATCACATCCTGGGCCATAAATCTAAACTTGATAAATTCAAAAAATCGAAATCATTCCAAGCATCTTTTCTGACCATAATGCATTAAGATTAGATCTCAATTACAGGAGAAAAACTATTAAAAATTCTAACATATGGAGGTTGAACAACACACTTCTGAATAACCAACAAATCACAGAAGAAATCAAAAAGAAATCAAAATATGCATAGAAACTAATGAAAATGAAAACACAACAACCCAAAACCTGTGGGACACTATAAAAGCAGTGCTAAGAGGAAAGTTCATAGCAATACAGGCATACCTCAAGAAACAAGAAAAAGTCAAATAAATAACCTAACTCTACAACTAAAGCAACTAGAAAAGGAAGAGTTGGAGAACCCCAGAGTTAGTAGAAGGAAAGAAATCTTAAAAATTAGGGCAGAAATAAATGCAAAAGAAACAAAAGAGACCATAGCAAAAATCAACAAAGCCAAAGCTGGTTCTTTGAAAGGATAAATAAAATTGACAAACCACTAGCCAGACTCATCAAGAAGCAAAGAGAGAAAAATCAAATCAATAAAATTAGAAATGAAAATGGAGAGGTCACAACAGACAACACAGAAATACAAAGGATCATAAGAGACTACTATCAGCAGTTGTATGCCAATAAAATGGACAACGTGGAAGAAATGGACAAATTCTTAGAAAAGTACAATTTTCCAAAACTGAACCAGGAAGAAATAGAAAATCTTAACAGACCCATCACAAGCACGGAAATTGATAATGTAATCAGAAATCTTCCAGCAAACAAAAGCCCAGGTCCAGATGGCTTCACAGCTGAATTCTACCAAAAATTTCGAGAAGAGCTAACACCTATCCTCCTCAAACTCTTCCAGAAAATTGCAGAGGAAGGTAAACTTCCAAACTCATTCTATGAGGCCACCATCACCCTAATACCAAAACCTGACAAAGATGTCACAAAAAAAGAAAACTACAGGCCAATATCTCTGATGAACATAGATGCAAAAATCCTCAACAAAATTCTAGCAATCAGAATCCAACAACACATTAAAAAGATCATACACCATGACCAAGTGGGCTTTATCCCAGGGATGCAAGGATTCTTCAATATCCGCAAATCAATCAATGTAATTCACCACATTAACAAATTGAAAAATAAAAACCATATGATTATCTCAATAGATGCAGAGAAGGCCTTTGACAAAATTCAACATCCATTTATGATAAAAACTCTCCAGAAAGCAGGAATAGAAGGAACATACCTCAACATAATAAAAGCTATCTATGACAAACCCACAGCGAACATTATCCTCAATGGTGAAAAATTGAAAGCATTTCCCTAAAGTCAGGAACAAGACAAGGGTGTCCACTTTCACCGCTACTATTCAACATAGTTCTGGAAGTTTTGGCCACAGCAATCAGAGCAGAAAAAGAAATAAAAGGAATCCAAATTGGAAAAGAAGAAGTAAAACTCTCACTGTTTGCAGATGACATGATCCTCTACATGGAAAACCCTAAAGACTCCACCAGAAAATTACTAGAGCTCATCAATGAATATAGTAAAGTTGCAGGATATAAAATCAACACACAGAAATCCCTTGCATTCCTATACACGAATAATGAGAAAGTAGAAAAAGAAATTAAGGAAACAATTCCATTCACCATTGCAACGAAAAGAATAAAATACTTAGGAATATATCTACCTAAAGAAACTAAAGACCTATATATAGAAAACTATAAAACACTGATGAAAGAAATCAAAGAGGACACTAATAGATGGAGAAATATACCATGTTCATGGATTGGAAGAATCAATATAGTGAAAATGAGTATACTACCCAAAGCAATTTACAAATTCAATGCAATCCCTATCAAGCTACCAGCCACATTTTTCACAGAACTAGAACAAATAATTTCAAGCTTTGTATGGAAATACAAAAACCTCGAATAGCCAAAGCAATCTTGAGAAAGAAGAATGGAACTGGAGGAATCAACTTGCCTGACTTCAGACTCTACTACAAAGCCACAGTCATCAAGACAGTATGGTACTGGCACAAAGACAGACATATAGATCAATGGAACAAAATAGAAAGCCCAGAGATAAATCCACACACATATGGGCACCTTATCTTTGACAAAGGAGGCAAGAATATACAATGGAGTAAAGACAATCTCTTTAACAAGTGGTGCTGGGAAAACTGGTCAACCACTTGTAAAAGAATGAAACTAGATCACTTTCTAACACCGCACACAAAAATAAACTCAAAATGGATTAAAGATCTAAATGTAAGATCAGAAACTATAAAACTCCTAGAGGAGAACATAGGCAAAACACTCTCAGACATAAATCATAGCAGGATCCTCTATGATCCACCTCCCAGAATGCTGGAAATAAAAGCAAAAATAAACAAATGGGATCTAATTAAAATTAAAAGCTTCTGCACAACAAAGGAAAATATAAGTAAGGTGAAAAGACAGCCATCTGAATGGGAGAAAATAATAGCAAATGAAGCAACTGACAAACAACTAATCTCAAAAATATACAAGCAACTTCTGCAGCTCAACTCCAGAAAAATAAACGACCCAATCAAAAAATGGGCCAAAGAACTAAATAGATATTTCTCCAAAGAAGACATACGGATGGCTAACAAACACATGAAAAGATGCTCAACATCACTCATTATTAGAGAAATGCAAATCAAAACCACAATGAGGTACCACTTCACACCAGTCAGAATGGCTGCGATCCAAAAATCTGCAAGCAATAAATGCTGGAGAGGGTGTGGAGAAAGGGAACCCTCCTACACTGTTGGTGGGAATGCAAACTAGTACAGCCACTATGGAGAACAGTGTGGAGATTCCTTAAAAAATTGCAAATAGAACTACCTTATGACCCAGCAATCCCACTGCTGGGCATACACACCGAGGAAACCAGAATTGAAAGAGACACATGTACACCAATGTTCATTGCAGCACTGTTTATAATAGCCAGGACATGGAAACAACCTAGATGTCCATCAGCAGATGAATGGATAAGAAAGCTGTGGTACATATACACAATGGAGTATTACTCAGCTGTTAAAAAGAATTCATTTGAATCAGTTCTGATGAGATGGATGAAACTGGAGCCGATTATACAGAGCGAAGTAAGCCAGAAAGAAAAACACCAATACAGTATACTAACACATATATATGGAATTTAGGAAGATGGCAATGACGACCCTGTATGCAAGACAGGGAAAGAGACACAGATGTGTATAACGGACTTTTGGACACAGAGGGAGAGGGAGAGGGTGGGATGATTTGGGAGAATGACATTCTAACATGTATACTATCATGTGAATTGAATCGCCAGTCTATGTCTGAAGCAGGATGCAGCATGCTTGGGGCTGGTGCATGGGGATGACCCAGAGAGATGTTATGGGGAGGGAGGTGGGAGGGGGGTTCATGTTTGGGAATGCATGTAAGAATTAAAGATTTTAAAATTAAAAAAATAAAAAACTAAAAAAAAAAAAAAAAAAGAACTGGACACAGAAAAAATAAAAAAATAAAAAAATAAAAGAGTCACCTCTGAATCTCTCCTACCCAACCACATATTTACCACCACCCCTTTTCCATATTGTGCTATGCAACACCCTTCTCCAGCTGTACTGGAATCCACCACACTGGATCCTCTTGAGGACTCCAATTAAAAAACAAACAGAAGAACCCTCTTCATGTGATCTGGTACCTGTCCCTGGCGCCCTGCCCTGCTAGGAACCAGCAGTGGTGAGGTGCTGCGGAGACAAGACAAACCTCTTGGTTTTTTCCACCCATATCCTGTTTCTGCCAAAACTACAAGAATATTTAGGCTTCAGGGCCCTACTCCCAGCTTTGCCTGTTATTAGATACACATGCCTGCGTGCTCAGTCGCTAAGCTGTGGACTGTAGCTCACCAGGCTCCTCTGTCCATGGGGTTTCTGAGGCAAGAATACTGGAGTAGGTTGACCTTCCCTCCTCCAGGGGATCTTTCTGAACCACAGATTAAACCTGCCTCTCTTGCGTCTTGTCTCCTCCATTGACAGGCAGATTTTTTTACCACCCAGCCACCTGGGAAGCCCAATAATTAAGTATATTAGACATTATAATTAAACATCGTGGAACATAAAACTTGCAGTGAAATTAACATGAAAACGTTCAGCTGCTTGTTGTAAAAATTTTGTGGACCATTGTTATTTATAAACGGTAAGTACTTCCTCTGAAATACACAACTGTAGTGAATTGAAAGAATATTTATACACCAGAACTTAGGAGCTGCCATGAAGGGGTAGGGGTAGAGATTGTTTGATATTCTGTGGTTGCTACCTTGTTCCCAACAATAAGCTGGATACCAAGGGAATTTACAGACGATAAGGACAGTCTCTCCTTCAAGGAGCTTGTGGTCTATTGGGAGACATGGACATACAAGTAACTATAAATACTGGCACCTATAGTCAATATATGTGCAGGGTTCTGTGGGGACACTCAGAGGGCAAGAGTACATGTCAAAAAAGCTTTTGTGTGCACCAGAGAGTTCACTCACTACTGCTTGTCTTACAATGCAGTGTGTCCATGGATTGCCTCATCGGGAACATCCTCATGAATTTATGTAGTTTTTGAATCATGTTTTGGACTCAAGCTCTAATTGTCTGAGGGTCCTGCCTTTGCAAGCTTACCCCAACATCTACTAATTTTAAGTTTTTAATTTCTTATTTGTATGATATCTTGAATACATATATCACACACACACATACACACACAGACACACACGTAGCCCATGCGGTCACAAAGAGTTGGATATGACTGAGCAACTAACAAATACACACACACACATACTGAATAGACGAACTTCTTTCATATTACTGTGACTTCAGTGTTTGAAAGTTACTGTTTAAGAAAACATGTCTTATTCATTCATTCACCAACTATTTATTAAGGCTTCTGTTCACCTGCTGATGTGCGTTTGGCCATCACAGTTACATCATATCCTCTCTCTTCATAGCTCAACTCTGCACCAGATTCCAAAGTGCCACTGAAATGGAATGGCTCCACTTTGACAAGGTTTAAACATGAGAAAACTAAATTGAAGTGACAAAACAATTTCAAGTCATCTGTTTTATTATTGAAAGTGTTATTTTTCATTCCAGTCTCTAATTCAGCTGGTTTGTAAATATTAAATCACAGTAGAGAATGCTTATTTGCAATTGATATTATCAAAAACAATTTGAAACAAAGCTTTTAAATCTTACATGACAAAGTTTAGGAATTCTATGAATTTTATTAAAGAGCTTCTTTCTTTCTTCTGAGAGAGCATAATTTTTAGCCGGCTATGTTTCCCAACAAAAGGTCTCACATATTTATTACTACGCCAAAGCACTAATGTGTGCGCGTGTGTGTTAGTCGCTCCGTTGTGTCTGACTCTTTGCAACCCCATGGACTGTAGCCCGGTAGGCTTCTCTGTCCATGGAATTCTCCAGGCAAGAACACTGGAGTGGGTTGCCGTTTTCCTCCTCCAGGGGATCTTCCCCACCCAGAGATCGAACCTGTGTCTCCTGGTCTCCTGCATCGCATGCGGATTCTTTACCAACTAAGCCACCAGGAGAGCCCCCAGTTATAGTGTAAATCTACTCAAAGAAGTCTAGCACCAACATTAAATATCTCAGGTATTTCAAAGCATTTTCATGTATTAAATCATGAAATCTGAAGTCCTCACAGAATTTTATGCAACTAAAAATATTTTACTGCTATGTTAGTTTCCATTTACAATTAGTTATTCCTCTTTCAGTGACATATTTGTGCAGTAAGTGATCACTTCTTATTACAAAGGGAGAATTACCTTGAATTCAATATAATATCTACACTTAAAAGATAATTTCTACCAAGCCATATTAGCCCTAATATTAAGATCAATTGTCCATCCAGGGCAGAAGCAAAACACAACAGGAAATAGTTACTTATTGAGATCCTAGATAAAAGCAATTTTGCTGTTGAAGGATATATTACTCTCAGCACAGTGCTGCATTAGAATGTAAATTACTAATATGTTAGAAAGGAAGAAATTTATGTATTTATGCTAATTTTGCTTTAGTTACACTCATGGGACTGTGACTGAGGATTCCTTTTTGCAGCAAATGGTGACTTTGGATATAAACGTATTAGGTAAATTGAATGTAACATCCAAATCTCACATTATTGATGATATGTGGTGTTATATTTCTGATTGATGTCTATACATTTTTTTCTCAGATCGAAAGAGCTGGTAGTTAGAGAGCAGGCATTAAGAAGAGCCCAAGGCTATGATATAAAAATCATCAATTCTGCTTCCAATTCTGATTCTGCACTCTGGACATAATAAGTTTACCACCTTATGAATAAGAAGGTGGTTCTAGATACTTAAATATGCCACTGTGAACAACTGGTTAAAGCTTGGTCAGTAGGAAAAAAAGCAAATACAAATGCCTATATACGTGGAAAAATAGATAAGATTCTGTGCATGTGTGTAGTTATTTAAATTATACTAAACAATTCTTTATACAAAAATGAACTCAATAATTCATCTGTTTTTTAAAATAAAAGCAGTATTTTAAACAAATTTTATTTTAAAAAACAAAAACTTCTTTGAAACTGAATGATAGCCAAAAGAAGTAGGGCATTTTAGCATCTAAGTCAGGTGTGCCTCTGTAAAACTTATGGCTAAAATATTGCAAAAAATAGGATGAAATAGTTATAAAATAAAGTCAAGCTACTGCTCTGAATATAGTCTTCTTTCTGGAACTTCCATCTTCTTATTTATTCTAGAATAAAAATATTTTGAGATTTAGAAGTTTAAACCAGATCCTAGTTATAACATTTTCTTTTACAATGAATTCAACGGACACAGACAATTTTTCATTTGGGATCTTGAGGAGATGAGGACGAGAAAGAAGTTTACTCATGTACCTCTGAACCCATTTCATAGATCCAGGAGAATGGATAAGTTAGCTTTGCCACTTGTGAAAGCATAATTAACTTTTGAGTGTGTTGGTTTCCAGTTACAGATTTCATACTACATATTATACAATCTGCCTTCTTCCCTTTTCTGCTTCCCATCTTCTTGCTTCCAGGCTTTCAGTTTCCTCTCTTGGGTTGTCTGCTGTTCAATATTTTTTAAGTTGCCTTAGCAGTTTCCAGTTTATGGCGCATAGATTGTGCTTATGTATATAATAATGTGTTTTTCAACAGAGTATGGAAATCCAATTGGAAGTTCAAGCATTCCACATTACTGAAGGCCAAATTGAGAAAATGTTCAACTGTGTTAAAAAATATTTTGCCTGCACTAGCTGAATGTCCTTTAGGATGTAGTTTCCATCAAAAATGATGAATGTACAGATGGCGTCTCGTCTTTGGTTTGGGAGGAATGCTGCTCTGAGCAGGGGACAGCCAGGGGGCCCTGTGAACTGGTTTGGGGCATAGATTAGTGATCTTTTAAACTGTCAAGCCATGTATTCCCTTTTTTACCTCCTACTTGGTAATCAAAATTTTAATACAACTGGTTTGTACAAATAGAGACCTGATCTTTCCCCAGCGAGAGCCTGCCTCATTTCATTACTGGAACTTCTAAAAGGATCTTCTGCACCAGGATGCATTTTGTCTCTGATTCTCTAACTCTCACTTATTTAGCATCACTCGTGTCCCTGATATTAACAGAAGATGCTGGAACTGCAGCCAGCTGTCAGGTTAGAGACAGAGAAAGGCCCAGGCCTGATAGGAGGCAGCCATTCAACAACTTAGCTCCTGAAGCAATAGAAAGGTGTGAGAGTGAAGCAAGGGTGACCTGGGAAGGAGGCAGCATTTTCAGATCCAAATCCACCTCAGAATGGCTCTCATGCTTTGGATGAATGGTTCCTCCAACCATGCAATTTGTATTTTGGAATGCTAGCCTATCTTTTTTGTTTGTTTTTTCTTTCGCAAAAATGAAGCTGGGAAGGGGCAAAATCAAGCAAAGATCTTTAAAGTCTTGAATATAAGGCCCAGGGAAGTCAGGGGGATTTGGCCAACAATGCAGGACTTTGCAGTGTCCAGGCATCTACAGCCGTGTGGGTCCTGTTATTTCATAGATATTTCCATGTGCAGCAGATGTGATCCTTGAGAGTGGGTGACTGCACTGGGAGTCAGCTACTGCGTGTCCATGCCAGATGGAGAGGTGCAAAGCATCTCTCCTGGTTATTATTTTCTCAAATGAGGGAGACTGCAATTTTATAATTTATTATTTTCCAGTTTTGAAAGCGGGCTTCTCAGGTGGTGCACACAGTGGTAAAGAATCCACCTGTCAATACAGGAGACGCAAGAGATCCGAGTTTGATCCCTGGGTCAGGCAGATCTGGAAGAGGAAAGGGAAGCCCATTCCAACATTCTTGCCTGGAGGATCTCATGGACAGAGAAGCCTGGTGGACCACAATCCATGTGGCTGCAGAGATTTGAACACAATTGTGCAACTGAGCATACACACACACAATTTAAAAGTAAATAGGTTAAGTTCGGCATTTGATTACATGGAATTTTGTTCCATGGCCAAGTATGTTGTATTAATCTCCCAGCTTCAAATATAAGCTCTAACATGTCTTCAAAAGAATTAATACCTCAAAAAGCCTCCTTTTTTTCACATCAGAATTTCCTCCATTTAATTGATCAAATACTTCTTTTCCATAGCCATCTGTATTTCCTTCTGCTGTTGCTCATATCACTGGTTAAGAAACTACCCTTAGATATTTACTGCATTTTTAAATTCCTTACACCATAGGGCCTGTGAAAACTAAATAGAAAAGAAGCAGATGAGGGAAGCTGTCTAATTTTAAAAGGTGTTTAAGATTCTCTAGTATTTCATATGTAGTAACATATTGCCTTAACATTTTATTCTATAAAGTGAATAGTAGCCTTCTATTTTTGTTTTTACCTCATCACTTTATGCTACTCAGCTTTAAGTTCTAGTCTTAAAAGTGTCATTCTAAAATCCTTTAAGCGAATACAGAGGAAGACATTACTATGCTTTTCCTTCACCTCCAGAAAATATAAACCCTCTACTCATGCAATTAGATTGACTGATTAGTTACATTATCACTGCGTTTGGCATGGGATGCCATGTTTATTTGTTAGTTCCAAGGTTTTCTTTTAACATTTGCTTTTGGATCCAACTGTAAACTAGAAATCTTAAGTTGCAGGTTGCTTAGTTTTGGGCTGTAATACACAACACTGTTCAAGGCTACCTGTCCCTGGGCCTTCATCTATGGCCTAGCCCTTGACGCCCCTTTACCAGTCAGTCCAAATTCTCTTACTGGTTCAACATAGGAGAACACCTTATTATCAGCATTAAATAGCTTCAATTGCTCTTGTTCTGGTGTTTCTTCTAGTAGACTCTCTATTTCATTGTAAGTCAAAAATCCATTGGCTTCGTGGTCAGCGCCATAGAAAACGATTTGAAGATCTACGGAGATGAAAGATTTCATACATTCCAGCTCAGATTTTTGGTGTTAAACCTCTGCCACCCATCAGAACAGTGCTTTGTCCTCTTTGGGCTGTTGTTTCTGTTCCTCAGATATATCTATGTCATTTTTACCCCTCACCTGGGCTTTTGTACATCTCTTTAACAAATCAATTGTTCCTTACACTCCTTTTAACACCAGCTTATCGCTTCTCTTCATTCTGCTGAAATATCTGTTCATTACATTAATGCTTCCCTTCTGATATCTGTGTTCTCATACTGTTTTATAATTAAACCATAAACCTCAATGTTTTTATAGTTTTCTATTTGCCTCATTCATTAATATAAGCATCTTAATGAAATATTCTGCTTCACATATACTAGAACATTTGATATATCTATTGCTGCTACTGCTGCTGCTGCTAAGTCGCTTCAGTCGTGTCCAACTCTGTGCGACCCCATAGACAGCAGCCCACCAGGCTCCCCCATCCCTGGGATTCTCCAGTCAAGAACACTGGAGTGGGTTGCCATTTCCTTCTCCAATGCATGAAAGTGAAAAGTGAAAGCGAAGTTGCTCAGTCATGTCCGAAGATCTTTACTAAAGCTGTTATGAAAAACACCCATCTGACTACACTGTAATTATCTTTTTATACAAAATCCTTGACTTACTTGCTTATATTCACTTTCTAGCTCCTATTTTTCTAACACTTCTTAATGTTGCATCACAGGTAGCCTACATTTTTTGCTATCAATTCTGTCCATACTGACATCTCTAATGCTAAATTGGATGTAATCATCTATAACATTTACTTTAATTTACACATAGTCAAAAGTTGTATCTTCATCTACAACACCACAAAATAATGTTCCTTTGTCAATATTCTTATTATCCTCTCCATCTCACTGCTCTAAGTACTGCCTTTATTAAAACACAATCAAACATTGTTTTCTGTGTTTCTAAAGTGCCAGGCACTGTATGCGCCCCTGGGAATAGAAGGATGAAAAAGCCACGGTCCCGGACATGAAGGAGACAAAGCCCACAAGCAAGCAGCTTCAGTCAGCAGTGGAATATATTGTAATGTACACGGAAAATGTGCTGTTGAGGCATAGAGAAGGATGAGGGAGTGTCCACCTAGGCTTGTTTTAGTTGAATTACAAAGAATGAATAGACATTCAAGAGGCAGATAAGTAAGTAGAGAGAATTTTTGGAAGGCATGATTCCATGGTGGATCATGAGTTATGGAGAATTGTGGCACAAAAGCTACAAGTAGTTTGTTCTAACAGAAGGATATGTGGTGAAGAAGGGAGGCGTGTGTGTGTGTGTGTGTGCGCTCAGTGGTGTCTGACTCTGTGTGACCCCATGGACTGTAGCCTGCAAGGCTCCTCTGTCTATGGGATTCTCCAGGCAAGCATACTGGAGTGGGTAGCCGTTCCCTTCTCCAGGGGATCTTCCCACCCCAGTGATCGAACCTCTATCTCTTGCATTGGTGGGTGGATTTTTTACCACTCAGACACCTGGGACGTTCTGAAGAAGGGAGGACCACTATACTGAGGAAAGTGATTTTCTGACAACACTCTTCCCTTTGGATCTTCAGTTAATCACTCTCAAATATAGTCTGCATTGCATTAGCCAGGCAGCGGCTTGCCCCGGAAGCCTGTGTCTGTGCCTGAGGGCTGAATACCTGGTTTTCTGGCACAGTTGCACCACCGTTGTTACCAAGTTTCTTGTATCAGACACTTGGCATAATGTCAAGGTCATTCTGCTTCCCAGGTGGCGCTAGTGATAAAGACCCCACCAGCCAATGCAGGAGACTTGGGTTCAATTCCTGAATGGGGAAGATCCCCTGAAGGAGGCCATGGCAACCCACTGCTGGAGAATCCCATGGACAGAGGAGCCTGTTGGGCTATATTCCATATGGTTGCACAGAGTCAGACACAACTGAAGCAACTTAGCATGCAAGCGTGCAAAGGCCATTCTATTATGCCAAACTGTAGAAGACCAAACTCTAACCCTCTTAAGTGTACCTGTGTACTTAGGCAATCTGCAAACTAGTTGTAATGAGTCCAGCTTCTTAACTAGTTTGAAGAAAAAGAAATGGGAATTTTTTTCATCTTAAAATAGGAAAGAATATGTTCTGGTAATGAAAGGCTTCAGCAAAGTAACAGTTTATAAATTGTGTTTTACTTGACTTGGTAAAGAAAAATAAATGCCTAGGAATTTTGATTGACGGAGTGCTCGAGAATGACAGTAACAGAGTAAGCATTATGATTATCTCGGCAATTCATGGGTTAAATGTGATTGTGGAGATTATGACATAATGTCCATGAGAACAAAAGAGAAACTGCTATGCCCACAACAGAAATGCAAGAAATATAACAACTGAATGTTATATATTACAATTTTTAGAGCTTTTAAATCAAGCCATGCGTATTATCCAAATAGCACTTGGATTTTTTCCTACAGTTTTGGTCTTTGCTCGAGCAGTTACTACTGTTTTTATCAGTCTCCATTTCAGAAAAGCTTGTATTCCAAACACCAAACTCAGGTCCCAGAATCAGATCAGCTGTGGCTTCTAAAGCTTCCTAAAACTGTGGAATGGAAGGATGGCTAAACCCCACTCCAGGATGATTGAAAGAACCATGTGTGGTAAATGAAGCAATAATGGCATCTGACTCAATTCAATAGTTAGGTCTCTTCTCAGATTCAATAACTTTTCTCTACCAATGGATGAAGATAGTTAAACTATAAGATTAATAAAGGTTTCAGAAACATTTTAAGAAGCATCTGCACATATCTTCTGGAGAAGGCAATGGCAACCCACTCCAGTACTCTTGCCTGGAGAATCCCATGGACGGAGGAGCCTGGTGGGCTGCAGTCCATGGGGTCGCTAAGAGTTGGACACAACTGAGAGACTTCACTTTCACTTTTCAAAACTTTCATGCATTGGAGAAGGAAATGGCACCCCATTCCAGTGTTCTTGCCTGGAGAATCCCAGGGACGGGAGACCCTGGTGGGCTGCCATCTCTGGGGTCACACAGAGTCGGACACGACTGAAGTGACTTAGCAGCAGCAGTACATATCTTCTAGCTCTTCTTGCGTGCATGCTCTGTCGCTTCAGTCATGTTAGACTCTTTGAGACCCTATGGCCTGTAGTCTGCCAGGCTCCTCTATTCATCGGAATTCTCTAGGCAAGAATACTGGAGTGGGTTGACATGCCCTCCTTCAGAAGGTCTTCCTGACCCGGGGATCCAACCCACATCTCTAGTGTCTCCTGCACGGGCAGGCAGGTGGGTTCTTTACTACCAGCGCCACCTGGGAAGCCCAGTTCTCCTTACTCAGGTTTGATTAGCTTGTTTAAACTCAACAAGCCTTTTTCAGCCTTTTGCAGCTGGCAAAAAGCGACACTCCTCCTCAGGGAGGAAGGGGAAATAAACTTTTTTCCTTGATCTTGACTCATTTTTTGGAAAGAAAATGTGAAAAAGAGCCTGGGGAAGCCAGCAGTCTCAAATTTTCTTTCTATAGAGGCTGATAGTGGTACAATCTTTTAGTGGATTTAAAACTCCAAGGATAAGTTTTGATATTTTGAATTATGTTTAGTTCTATATTGAGTCCAGGGATGCATTTATATAAAGGTTAAAAAAATAGGATTTATCGGTCTGATATATTGCCAAAACTGGGTATTTAAGATAATAGAACTTCCTGAGCAAGAGGAAGTGGGCTGGGAAAACTGAGATTGGCTTCATGCCTGTGCATGAGAAGTAATTTAAATGTCAACTCACAGAGAACCTTAGTTACATCCTTGACTGCTTCTCCCACTAGAAGTTTCGTTCAAGTGCTTTTGACTCAGAGAGAACCAAAAGTTCCTTCTTTCCACATCATGTCAATGATTTCTTCTGAAAATGAAGTAAAAAATACTAACTCCTGTATGCAAATCATTAATTTTAGCCAAACAAGAAGTATGACTGATTTTATTTTACGGTCATTTTAAAGAATGTGAGTGAAATCATTCCTAGAGGATGTTCTATCTTGGGTCATTGCTCTATGCTTAGGATGATAGCTACTTGGCCAATATTTATTGAAGGTAATGCATTAATACAGGCTTCCCTGGTGGCTCAGTGGTAAAGAATCCACCTGCCAAGCAGGAGACATGGGTTTGATCCCTGAGGCAGGAAGATCTCCTGGAGAAAGAAATGGCAACCCTCTCCAGTATTCTTGCCTAGGAAATTCCATGGACAGAGGAGCCTGGAAAATGGTCCTTGGAGCTGCAGAAGAGTCAGACGTGGCTTAGCCACTAAACAACAACAACAACATGCTTAATATAAGTTTCTGTTTAAGAAGGTTGGATTAGTAGTCTTTAAAGCTTTTTCAGATATTGTGCAGACCATCTAACAAAAGAGTAGTATATTTGCTTGGTGTTCTCAAAGCAGCTGATCATTTCTTCCCCTCAGCCATCATCTCCAGCCAAATCTGGGCTTTTAATCATGGAAATGAAATGTTGTTGCTGAGCAGTGAAAGACACCAGGATTCTTGGCCTCCAGAGGAGAGGAATTCAATCTGGGGCCAGTGACAAGACTCTATTGAGAACGTTTGTGTAATAAAGTTTGATTAAAGTATAAAAGAGATAGACAAAGCTTCTGACATAGACATCAGAAGTGGGCAGAAAAAGTGCCCCCCTGCTAGTCTTTAGCCGGATGTTTTATGTTAGAAAGCTATTAATCAGATAAGAGAGACACCTCAAGGCTGAGGGAGTTTCACCAGGGTCCTCTCCCACAATATGCATTTTTGAGATAGGATAGCATGAGCCGTGTCATCCGCCAGCCATAAAATGATTGATACGAATACTGGTTTGTTGAGCTATTATCAGCCCAAGGTTTGAAAAAAAGAAAAAAGTTGAAAAAAGTTGGTCTTTGGTAGAACCATTTTGAAGAAAGGCAAATTCCAAAGGAAATACATATTTTCTTTAACATAGCTTAAGAAAAACATTTCCATAAGAAAAACGCATTGGTGAGCTCAAGGTCTGAGAAAAGTTAAGTGCATGTGGAACCAGGTGTTGTCATGGCACACAGAATTTTAAGAGAAACCTCCTTTCAATTTTGTATAGAGAAGGAAGAGAAATCTGACACTTGTAGCTGATTTCCTCCCGCAGCTTAACGAAGAGATAAAAAAATGTCTGACACCTGCAGCCTGTTTCCTCTGTTTGGAGACCCCTGGCCTTCCTGCCTATTACCCTCTCAGAAACTCTCCACTTCTGAAATATTCTACTCCAGTACTTCACTCTCTGACTTAGCTTCCTGTTATTCCAGTACCCATTTTACTATACTTTATTGGTATCCAGTTCCATAACTGTTCCATTTTTTTTTTCCCTCTCAATTTAAAAGGTTCTTCCTGGAGTATTTTCTGTAACAATAAGTTGGGGACTTTGATCCCTAACTTAAAATTCCTATTGTCTATACTGACAGACTTTTGCCTTTACCTTCCTGCTGCATCCGCGTAGCAAAGTCCAATCCTGTATCAACCCAACCACCTGTGCTCTCCCTATACCTGGACTGGTAAGCAATATGGGCAAAAATCAAATAGCCAGTAGGTTGATGCTTCTAAAAAAGCAGGCTCTTCATCTTAGTTGGACTGTCAGTGATAGCTACTCATCATTCTATTCGTTCCGTTTCAGCTCCCTGGGTCTCTATAGTTATTTCAAACTTTCATCATTTTCCCTTCAAGTCTTTTAGCTTTCTAATTTACCCCCATTGGCTCTGGTGGATGGTCTTGCTTTTACTTTACTGAAAGAAAAAATGGTGTTCATAATCCACTGTTCCTTTTACATCCTGCCATTTTTCCTAACTCACTGTACCCATGTCTTCCTTTTTTGTTTCCTTTCTATAGTTTCAGTGAAAAATATAACAACCTAAAAGAACAAATAATGACAAAATTCACACACATTTTCTCTTAGTGTCTTTAATTTAATTATCTAGACTTCACTTGGGAATTCTTCGGTTTCATCATGACATCAATATATGCAAGCGAAAATATCTAGGATTGAACATACAGATCTGGAACTCAGGAAAGACAGCATGGCTGGAGAGAGAGACATAGGATTCAGCAGCAAACAACACCTGTATTAAACTGTGGCAGAAGAAAAGTCCCTAGCACGTAGAATGCGCTCAGTATCAGCTGTTTCTTGTTCCTGTTTCCCTGATCACTTGCTCTTCCTTATTGCCTCTTTTACTGGCAATTTTATTTACATTGTCATTAAATAAATCACCCAAGCCATGAACTCTGGATCATTTTGGACTTCTTCCTCATTTACTTCCTTCCCGTAAAAAAGTCTTGCTAACTCTATGTCCCTAGTATATGTTGGTTGGAGAAGGCAATGGCAACCCACTCCGGTACTCTTGCCTGGAAAATCCCATGGACGGAGGAGCCTGGTGGGCTGCAGTCCATGGGGTCGCTAAGAGTCGGACACGACTGACGTGACTTAGCAGCAGCAGTACATCTTGGATCTTTAGTCTCACAACAGGCTTACCTCAGATGGTTATCTCTTCCTTGATTTATTGCCGCATCCCCCTCAATTGTTCTTCCTGCTTCTGGATTTCTTTCTCTACAAACTCTCTTCCTCTACTTAAAGAATGATCTGTCTAAACATGCGCATTTGGTCACGCTACTTCTGATTACTCTGTCTTTCAATAGCTCCCTATTTATAATAAGATAAAACCTCGACTGGAACATTAGATCTTTCATTATTTGGTGTTTGACATCATCCCCAAAGTTATCTCTTGCCACTTATTATACCATCTCATGAGTCAACTGGAACTACTGGTAATTTCTCCTGCATTATACTCTCTAATAAATCTAAGTGTTAGTATTTCTTTCTCTCCGTTCCAGTTCTGTCCTCACCCTTCCTTGACTAACTTACCTCTTCAAATCTCAGCTCAGATATCTCTTCGATCAAGACCTCAATGTGAGTTATGCCCCTTTCCCTCAGTTTCTCTTCTGATTTTCTGAATTCATAACTGCTCATCGTAATTGTTTGCATATCAGTTTCTCCACCACAGACACTGCATTAGAGACGTTGATACCTGTATTTCCAGCACACAGCACAGACCTGAGACCTGGGAAGCACACACGAAGTGTACATTAAGTGAATGAAAGAGAGTTCTGGTTCTTTTTTTTCATCTTACTGCCTCCGTATCTTATGTTAGAAACAGCATGAGAACTTAGGATGGGAGTAGGGCTGCGTTTATGTATGATGAGACAAAATAACTGTTATTACCTTGTTACATTGTGACTCAAGTAAGACCCCTTCCTAGCTGTGTTCTACCACCAATCACATTGTTTTCCTTTCCCCTTCTGAGCTTTGAGTTCCTGCATCACAAGAACTACTTCTATCTTGTTCATGGATGTACAGCTTGTGTCTGGCACAGCACAGTTTCTCAACAGAGGTTGTGGGATTAACTAATTAATCAATTCCCTTCAGGAGGAAGTTTAGGGGAAGAGTGGGAGAGGCTCTGCTTCTTTCTTGAGTCCACATCATTCTTGATACTGTAAAGATAGCCTTATTTTGGACACTATCTGTTTTGGTAGTATTTGCCTTCCTTTCTCATTGCCCTGATTAACTTATAGATGTTACACATTAAGACCTAAACACACTGACTTTCCATGCTTAGTGGAAAACATGAAATATACATATTGTGTTTACCATGATTTTATATATATAATTATGGGTTGTAGTATGTGGCATATGGGTTATATCTCAATTAAGATGCTGTTTTTTAAAAAAATCATGCAAATATATTATTTTAACCCAAGTAGAAAGCTTAAAATAAAATAATAACAATTTCAGCCATGTCAAAAACAGGCAACCTACAGGCATTTTAAGTTCTATAATCATCATTTCCCCCATGTTGGAAGGCTTTATCTTTTCATGAATTAATATTAACAGGTTACTGATAAATATCCAGAAAATATAGAATTCATCAGAAGTTTTTATACTTGGATAAATTTCATTCAGTCTTACTGTGGCTTCATTTTATGCTTTTAAAATTTGGATAATAGTCACTAATCATTTAAATTCACATAATTTTTGCTTTTATTTTATAGAATAAACTGCACAGAATAGCACTGCGGGGCAAAATGAAGAAATTATACTTGTCATCCATAGCCCTAGAGTTATTTTAGAGATAAATATACAAAAATATGGGCTTCCCAGGTGACTTAGTGGTAAAGAACCTGCCTGCCAAGCAGGAGACACAGGAGAGGTGGGATCGATCCCTGGGCTGGGAAGATCCTCTGTTGGAGGAAATGGCCGTCCGTTGCAGTACTCTTGCCCGGGAATTCCATGGGCAGAGGAGCCTGGCAGGTGACAGAGCACAGGGTCACGAAGGGTTGGACATGACTGAGCACAGCACAGCAGCAGCATGCAAAAATATACTGAATGTTTTGGCCAAAGAAATAGCATAGGCACATGTAATCAAACTCTTGACATTTAATATTTATAGAATAGATGTTACAAAGACTAAGGCTAGTGGTTTGGAGACAAACTGCTTCTTACTTGTTGAATCTTTTCCAGGTGATAGGCATGGACCCTCAGCTTTACATCAAATAGTAAGACTTAGCTGTAAGAGTCCTTATGAATGAAATGGTTATCTTGGATTTCTCATTCAATATTTCAGAACCTACTACATCTTCAGGATCTTGTGATGCTGGTTCTGGAACAGCTTTTTTAAAGAGAGCAAACCATCAGGGATCTTGGTCTAAGAAATGTGAGAAAATGAATAGTGATGTACTTGGTGTAGAATATCCAGGTAAATGAAATGCGGGTCCAAATCATCACTCTATAATCATCTCAGCGAGTGATTTGGAACGGCATGTTTAATTCCACACTCTTCAGGTATAAGCACAATGAAAAGCCTGTGTGTTTTCACAGGTTAATGTTTCATTTCCTTCTCCCCTCTTGGCTTAGTGCTTGTCTGTGTGTGTTATTCTGGCTCCTCAGCAGGATAATCCACTTCTTTGTTTTTTTCAAAGACACATTTATTGAGCGCCCACTCTGTGCTAGGCACAGGACTCTGTGTACGGATACCAGGTTGAATAAGACATTGTCTTTCACACAAAGATTCTACTGTCTAATAATGTTTGACAGCAAGAGGTTTTTCCAAGTGTGATGTTGTAGAAAGTGCCCAGGTTGAGACTCATAGCATAATTAGTATTCTCAAATGTAGTTTCAACCAGCTCTCTTAACAAACAGCCCTGGTGATCAGGAGAGACAGAAAGAGAGTGACTCCAGGTAGCTCAAGAAATGGCAGGCAGCTGCTGCCATTCAAGGACTGTAAGAGAAATTCTGACTAAAAATAAAACGTCAGATGGCATGATTTGGAGGATTCCACTCTGCAGTGAGAGTGGAAGATCCCCAAGAGTTTTGGAGGTCCTAGAGAATAGGACGGCTTCCCAGGCAGCTCTAGAGGTAAAGAACTCACCTGCACTGCAGGAGACATAAGAGACCAAGGTTCAGTCCCTGGGTTGGGAAGATCCTCTGGAGAAGGAAATGGAAGCCCACTCTAGTATGTTTGCCTGGAGCATCCCATGGACAGAGGAGCCTGGAGGGCTACAGTCTATGGGGTTACGATGAGTTGGACAGGACTGAAGTGACTTAGCATGACTGCACAGAGACTAGGGGAGGACAACTCGCTGCAACTCATTTTGTGAGTGAATGTATACGAGTCCATGTAAATACTCATAACATGAGTTGAAGCCCCAAACTTTTCAAACACAACACTGCTTCAACACTGGACTTGGTGGGCATGATAGCTCCAAAAGCATCTTACAAGCAAAGTGGAAGTTCTCCTACTCAGAGAGAGGAGCAGGGTGTGAAGACAGCAGGAATTTTCACTTTAGTCCAGCAAAGGCCCATTGCTGGGTATGACACACAAGGTTAATCTCTGCACCAGGCTTCCAGAGATGGATCTTCATCAGACTCTCCTGGGCAAAACCAATCCCCTCGACTTAACTCACCTGGGAAAACTCATTTCCCTGCACCACACCAACTCCAGAAGAGCTGAATGTTGCCAGAGGAACTGCAGTGCCTGGTCAGTCTCTCACCGACTCATGGCCCCAATCTTAACAGAGCTCTCAGCGCTACCCACCCTTCTCTGTACTCTTTCTTAGTAGATTTACTGCTTTAATATTCTCTCTTATTAATCCTTCCACAGTCCCTCTTCTTCCTTGGGTTTAGAGGATGATTTCGCAGCATACTTCTTTCAGGAAATAGAAATAGTCATGACCTTCCTCTGTACTCTGCACCAAATCTACCAGCCTTCTTTGCTTCTGTATCTGTTTTTTTTTTTTTTTTTTTTTGTCTTAACAATTGTTAGAATGCATGATGCCTCAGTTCCCATCAGAAGTCAGCTCCCATCTCTGCTTGCAGTATGGAGCCCATTCTGATTCTCCAAGATTTTACTGCAGGAATTACTCACCATCTTCCTGTGCATTAATTTCTCTCCATGTATATCCCCAGCAGAATAAAAATACTTCTTGGCATCTCCTCTCTAAAAACAAAAAGAGAGAGAGAGAGAGAGAGAGAGAGAGAGAGAGGAGATCTTAACACTGTGTTTCCCTCTGATTAAGTTATATCTTCGCTTTCCCTTTAATTGCAAAACTTCTCACAGAGTTTCCCCCATTCTTTATATTATCCACTTTTGCTGGACTTCCTCCCTCATCATTCTATTAAACTGCTTTTTTCTGAGACCTCCAATGACCTCCATCTCATTAAACTCAAGGATCATTTTTCATCTTTGTCTTATTTCAAATTCAGCCTTTCAGAATATTTGACATAATTCCCTCTGCCTTGGAATGATTTACCTTCTTAATTTTTCTGCCTCTATTTCCTCTTCGTTAAAGGAGAACATAGAATCTGTGTTTAACCTGTGTCATATGGTTGGTTGGGGGGCTAACAGGAACAGAATTTAGGACGGTAACTGACGTAATATTTTGCAATAAATGAAAGCTATTAGTGTTTCCTAAGATGTGCTACTGTGTTTCCTGTCCTGTTTCAGTGACCATTTCTAGGCTTGATTTCCAGCTACCCCTCTGCTGTCAGACTTCTAAAATGTTGGCAACCCCCAGAACTGGAGTCCTGGGCCTCTGTTTCTATCAGAACTTCTCCCTATATGAATGCACAGAGGATCATGCTTCTGACTGTCATACATATGTTGATGTCCCAAATGAATATCTTCTGTTCTTACCTGTCCCTACAGTTTCCAACTTAACTGTCTACTCGGCATCTTCACTTTTAAGTCTAACAGCACTTCAAATTTAAAATGTCAAAACTGGAATTTTTAGTTTCCCCCTGTGATTTTCCCATTTTGTGTATAGGGCTAATACTTGCTCAGTTACTTAAACACGTTGATGACTATAGTTTTCACATATGCCAACCAAACAATGAGGTCCTATTGCTTTACCCCTGGAATTTTTCTGAAAACTTTCATTTCTCTCCGCCACAATCATGATGACCTCTAGCCTATGCCGTGAAGTTCCTAAAAGGTCTCTCATCTTCCATTCTTGGATTTCTAATATGTAGTTTCTACTCAAAAACCAGAGTCCCTTTAAGAAAACACACATTCTGCCATGTCACTGCCCTGTTGAAACCCTCGGACTTCCCAAAGGTCTCACTGGGGCCCACCTGACCCTGCTGTTCTCACCATGACCTGTAATCTCAACCAGCGAGACTATACTTTCCACTCTCACTGAGCTTCAGCCTTCCTGGGCTCTCTGTGCTCCTCAGTGTTTCTCACTTTCTTCTAAGGATTGCATTGCTATTCCCTCCCTGAAAGGCCCCCTCCTTCAGATCTTCATCTGATGCCCTTCCTTATCATGTAGACCTCTGTCCAAATGCTTTCTGCTCAGAAAGCACTTATACAATCACTCTTTCTTACTTTTTCATAACATGCTTTTTCACACATCATTACCTAAAATTGCCTTATTTATGCATTTGTTTTTTCCTTGTTTATGCTTATTTCTCTCAGTAAGAATGCAAACTGTACAAGAGCACCCTTTTGGCAGAAAGTGAAGAGGAACTAAAAGGCCTCTTGATGAAAGTGAAAGAGGAGAGTGAAAAAGTTGGCTTAAAGCTCAACATTCAGAAAATGAAGATCATGGCATCCGGTCCCATCACTTCATGGGAAATAGATGGGGAAACAGTGGAAACAGTGTCAGACTTTATTTTTTTGAGGCTCCAAAATCACTGCAGATGGTGATTGCAGCCATGAAATTAAAAGACGCGTACTCCTTGGAAGAAAAGCTATGACAAACCTAGATAGTATATTCAAAAGCAGAGACATTACTTTGCCGACTAAGGCCTGTCTAGTCAAGGCTATGGTTTTTCCAGCGGTCATGTATGGATGTGAGAGTTGGACTGTAAACAAAGCTGAGCGCTGAAGAATTGATGCTTTTGAACTGTGGTGTTGGAGAAGACTCTTGAGAGTCCCTTGGACTGCAAGGAGATCCAACCAGTCCATTCTGAAGGAGATCAACCCTGGGATTTCTTTGGAAGGAATGATGCTAAAGCTGAAGCTCCAGTACTTTGGCCACCTCATGCGTAGAGTTGAGTCATTGGAAAAGACTGATGCTGGGAGGGATTGGGGGCAGGAGGAGAAGGGACGACATAGGATGAGATGGCTGGATGGCATCACCGACTTGATGGATGTGAGTTTGAGTGAACTCCTGGAGTTGGTGATGGACAGGGAGGCCTGGCGTGCTGCGATTCATGGGGTCGCAAAGAGTTGGACACGACTGAGCGACTGAACTGAACTGAATTGTTTATGGTTATTTTTCTCAATAAGAATGCAAACACTACAAGAGCATGGATATTCTTCAATGCTAAGTCCTAAGTGAGCAGAGCAATGCCTGGCATCTAGTATTTGTTAAATAAATAGTGTTGAATTAATGAAGGTTCAAGAGGGGATATTTCTAATAACATGTGGGAACAATCAAGAACAAGTCTTATAGTCTCTCTGTTTGTATATGTGTCCTTTCTTTAAATATAAGTAAAGAATACATCTCCTAAAACATAACAGTTCAGTTCAGTTCAGTCGCTCAGTCATGTCTGACTCTTTGTGACCCCATGGACTGTAGCACGCCAGGCCTCCCTGTCCATCACCAACTCCAGGAGTTTACCCAAACCCATGTCTATTGAGTCAGTGATGCCATCCAACCATCTCATCCTCTGTTGGCCCCTTCTCCTCCTGCCCTCAATCTTTCCCAGCATCAGGGTCTTTTCAAATGAGTCAGCTCTTTGCATCAGGTGGTCAAAATATTGGAGTTTCAGCTTCAACATCAGTCCTTCCAATGAATACTCAGGACTGATCTCCTTTAGGATGAACTGGTTGGATCTCCTTGCAGTCCAAGGGACTCTCAAGAGTCTTCTCCAACACCACAGTTCAAAAGCATCAATTCTTCGGCGCTCAGCTTTCTTTATAGTCCAACTCTAACATCCGTACATGACTACTGGAAACCACTGCCAAACTCTCCCCTGGTCAGCACAGACTTGAGTACCAAAAATATTGGAAGAAAGAAGATGGAATACCATACTAAAGTTTCAAAGAAAAGTCTGGTGAGTACAGTGACTCAATATCTCAGTCAGTTTATCTTGGGCTCTGTGACAATTTGGACGATATCCTAATTTTCTCCATTCATGAGTAGATTATAATCTCTGCCTTTTTGCAAGTGTCAGTTGTATAAACTACTTCCCGTGTAAAATGCTTTGCCAATATGTTACTGCCATCAATATTACACATGGTGTTGATTTTTTTTAACATGTATAATTAATTGCAAGATTTTCATCTTGGGTTCATTACGATGTTCATAATGACATGAACAGTTTCAGTTGCAAATAGTCTGTAATTCCTCACATTAATGAGGTCTCTCATGGGTGAGAGAGGCCAACCTATGTTATTTTCTAGAGAAAACTGGAGAGAAAATATAGATGGACATGTGTACTCATATGTATTTATTATGATTACGTTGACATACATATAACTGTCAAGTTGACAACACCTGTTCAATAGAACAAATATTTTTGTGACAGTAGCTGGTAATCCAAGAGCTGTATCTGAGTAGGTACTATAATAATAAACAAGCCTTTGGTGACATCTAGTGGTTAAATGTAGAATTATCTATTCTTTTTTTCTCTCACTTTTAGAATGCTGATAATTGAATACAATCTTGAGAGATAGTGAGATTTAGAGACTAGAAAAAAATGGAGAAATTTAATAAACTAATTTTCCTCAGAAAAGTAACTTAAAACTGGTTAGTAGCAAAGAGGAAAGTATAAAAGAATAAAAGGAATTTTTACTAGATTTTTTACCTTTTATTGTGAGAAATTTATGTATTTTCTCATAACATTTAAAATAACATTTAGAATAACATTTAAAACAATTTGTTCACCAGCTTATATTATAAATAAATATATATGTATATATTTTCTTCAATTATGTTTTTCTGATGCAGATATGTTCCAATTCTGAGTAGACTTACCACACCTACTTACTCTGGGCTAATTCCAGAAATGCAGATTTCTAAAAAAAATCAGATGGAACCCATGTATTTATTTTCTATTTTCCTTAATATACAAGTATTCACCATATTTATTATCATTATATTTTAGGATGATGGGGTAGAGATGTCCTTATAGTTGGTGACAACAAATTTTGTTAACCTAGGTTTATAATTCGTGTTATTTAAGCAAAAGAACCTGCTAAACAATGAAGTCTTAGATCTTTACTTGGCTATATAGGGCACAAAATGGTTAATATTTTTAACAAATGAACTCACTTAGAGCTTGAGTCAGAATGTCTAAGTGTCAAAAAATACAGTGTGAAGACAGCCTTATTCAGCTGTGTATCTACTAACACAAATTGGGGAAAATCAGTTAATATCTTTAAGCTTCAACTTATTTTCAGAATGAACATATTGGTTAGACAAACTCCAAGCTCCCTTGAATCCCAATCTTACTTAATTTTTATATGACTATATGCTTTATTTGGGCTTCCCTTGTAGCTCAGCTGGAAAGAATCTGCCTGTAATGCAGGAGATCTGGTTAGATCCCTGGGTTGGGAAGATTCCCTGGAGGAGGGCATAGCAGCCCACTCCAGTATTCTTGCCTGGAGAATTCCATGGACAGAAGAGTCTGGTGGGCTACAGTCTATGGGGTCACAGGGTCGGACACAATTGAGCAACTAAGCATAGCACATATGCTTTATCCACTCTTTGGAACAAAATTCTACCAAAGAGTAGGAAAAAAAAATTCACCATCATTCTTCTGAAGGCTGTGTCTACATATTACAAGTGGAATTGGAGTTTTTGTTAATTACCCAGTTAATTTAATTACTTTAGGCATTTAAGGCCAAACTCAATTTTTCACAGCTTCATTTACCTACATTAATGTGTCTATATTGATTAAATTAAATGTTTAGTCTGCACTTTATTGTGTTGATTTAGCTCTGTGAACTGACAGAGAAATAATGAGACAGTATATAATAATGTAAGCTACTACAGTTTCTCAGCGGAAAGACATGTTTTCTCTACACTAGATAAGCTCCACTGTATTAATCATACTCTAAATGAACAAGGAAATATTTGAAATACGTGGTCAGAATTTTAGGACCAGTCATTTTTGTTTTATTAATTCATTAGAAAACACTTGCTGACTGCCTACTATTTGCCAAGGGCATTACGTTCAGGGAGACAGTGGAGAACAGCAGCCCCAAGACCTCACGGAGCAGCCAGTCTGGCTGGGAAAAGTGGTACTGACAGAATTTAGAACTAAAAACGGAGCTGTGTGAAATCCTACGGGACTTTGTAATGATGAGACCCTAATTGTGACAGGAAATTTAAGATGCATATTAAAAAGGTATATATTTATCCGTTATTTCTGCTGCTGCTGCTAAGTCACGTCAGTCGTGTCTGACTCTGTGCAACCGCATAGACGGCAGCCCACCAGGCTCCCTGCCCCTGGGATTCTCCAGGCAAGAACACTGGAGTGGGTTGCTGTTTCCTTCTCCAATGCATGAAAGTGAAAAGTGAAAGTGAAGTCGCTTAGTCGTGTCCGACCCTTAGCGCCCCGGATGGACTGCAGCCCACCAGGCTCCTCTGTCCATGGGATTTTCCAGGCAAGAGTACTGGAGTGGGTCGCCAGTGCCTTCTCCGCCATTATTCCTAGATGCCTCTAAAACAAAGATTTATCAGTTATTTTAGTCTACCTTTTTTTTTTTTTTCTTTTGGAACCAAACGTGAAGGCTTTACTCAAATTCAGACTTTAAAGACATTGTCGGGTATGATCAGTTGGCATGTGAGTCACGAGCTTACTTTTTTAACAGCAGAGGCAATTCAAAGTCACTGTAACAATGCTAGTTTCACTCCTTTGCTCTGACCTTTAGGTGAGTGGGAGGAAGTGCCTACAGCTGGTTCATCAGGACTTTCACAGGCTTGTGAGAGGAGTTTGTTAATGTTGTCTGCCTGTTCTGAACATCCAGGCTGAAGAAACCAAAGCCCTTGCCTTTGTTTTGGAGTATTTTTGTAGTATTTAATTTTCCTCTGGTTTGGCATCATGTATGATTCTTGGGCTATTGTCCTTTTCAGAAATGGCTGCTTTTTTTTTTTTTTTGTCGTTTTCCAAAAAAAAATCTATAGATTGTAAAGCTGCAATTGGCATCTTTGGTTATGGGAGTCAAATCCCACAGATCTAATTGAGACCCTAGTAAGCACCCAGCCTTGCTCGAGTTACGTAGTTCCCACACATGATTTTAAATGTAAAGAAATGGAAGCTGATAAACATTAATTTGAAAAGATAGATGCACTCTCATATTCACTGCAGCAATATTTACAATATCCAAGACATAGAAACAACCTAAATATCTATTGAAGGATGAATGAATGAATGGATAAGGAAGATTCTCAGTCTCCAAATGAGAATGTCCTTGTTTCCAAGTATTCTTTTCTGTCTTCATTAAAGGATTTATAACTTTTTTCTTCAGCATAATCATGGTAGTGTATGAATAATTTTTCTGTTTCTTTTTTCACTTGACATTACAAAATATACATATTCCCACATAGTTAAGGATTATATTTACATTTGTAGTTCTGTATAATAGTCCATCAGAAGATACGTCATGGCTTAATCCTCGTGTATATACATACATAATTTTTTGCTTTATATCTCCTTTCTATTGCTTTCTATTAAGAAAATGATTTCAGGAATATCTCTGTTTGTTATTTTTATGTATTTGCTTATTTTATTATAATAGAGCCCAAGAAACTGAAATTAAACTGACAATGAATAAGGATATTTAATCACTCTTGGTAGGCAATGTTAAACTACTTTCCAAAAAACCTTCAATAGTTTACAGTATCATTAGTGCTTGTTTTCCTATCATGCATCATTATTAAGAGTTAAACTTGTTTTTCCTTCTTTTGCTCGTTTGCCCGTGAAAATTCTGTCTCAATTTGATTTAAATTTTCATTTTTTCACTGAAAAAAGATATTTATGTACATTTTCTTGTCTATCTGTAAGTATTTAATTGTTTCTTTAGGTTTTCCATAAGTTGTCATATTTTTTGACAAATATATATCCTACTATATTCTTTGCCTTTAATATTTGTAGTTAATAGGTTAATTAATCTCTTCTCTTTTTTGAGTTCTTCCCTTGTTTTCATGGGCTTCCCTTGTGACTCAGCTGGTAAAGAATCTGCCTGCAATGAGGGAGACCTGGGTTCAATCCCTGGGTTGGGAAGATCCCCTGGAGCAGGGAAAGGCTTACCCATTCCAGTATTCTGACCTAGAGAATTCCATGGACTGTATAGTCCATGGGGTTGCAAAGGGTCAGACACGACTGAGCGACTTTCACTCACTTGTTTTCAGACTTAAAAAGTCATGTTTGTCACTCTAGAGTGTTTAAATATTTAGCTCTAATTTCTATTAGTTGTATATTGTTTTATTTTGAGCATTTTAGTTTTTAATCAAGATAAATTAGTTTTAGTATTTAATGTGAGATACTTGCCTGAGCCGAGTTTCTTCCCAGTTGATAAACAATAATTCTTGCCCTTATTATTATGTGCTTTTCTCGCTCTGATTTCATCATTTTTGGTCACGTGAAAGTTTTTCTCAGCACCAATGTCTGTGTCCTGTTCAAGGTGCCTATTTTCTGTCTTGCTCATCACCGCCCTTGATGAATACTCATTGAATGATAGTTACAATTTTTACTGTGAGGTCTGCCAATAAGCAAACTGCATTTGGATTTTCTGACATCAAACCTGTTTTTTTACATTTTATTCCTTTGCTCATTTTAAGGCAGTTTTGTTCAAATGGCTTCTAAATGTGTTTGATATCAGGTATTTCATATGAGGATTTCTGAAAATGCAGTTTCACTGCTTTGTTGCAGCATTTTTTTTCCAGGAAAAGATGCATACCTGACTATTTGTGAACCACTTAACATTTGATCAATTAGCGAGACACTGACTCAGAAACAAAGACAAAATTTCAACAGGATGGCATGAACAGATAACAGATCTGGGAAAGAAAGCCTCCATTTTTTCTGTTTAGCCTACTGACCCTATTTTCTGGGCTGGAATAAAAATGACTTCAAAGATGCTCTTATGCTATTGCATGACATTATGCTGTGCAGTTTATGGATGAATACAAGCTAGATATTCAATGAAGGAACTCTGCTGCTGCCTTAAACCCAAGAGAACAATGCAAGGATAACTGACTTGATATCCTGTATTATATCCTAAGCATAAAATATTTGCAGTCCTACTCTGAAGTATACATTTGAAAAGCAAAGCAGAAAAGACATGTGAATATAAACTCACTTATTAATACTATTCATATCATTAGGCATAGTATTTCGGAAAACATTCCCAGGACATAAGTAGTGATTTATTTGTTTGGGGAGGTAAGGATGGAAATTTCTCCTCCTTCTCACTAAACAATCTCATTTGAGTTCTTCATGTTCAGTAAACTCTCAGCACTGGGGAATACATTTTCCTTCCTATAACTCAATGTGGTTTGCATTAGCCCTTAATAAATATATTATGATATGCTATATACCTCCATTTGCAGTTTCAGAAATCACTGTGTAGCTTCCTGCCAACCACCTCCGAAATGAACAAATAGGCTATCGCACTCAAGGTGAGTAACTGTGTATCTTTAAAATTGAATTATTAGCCTTTTAAAAAATTAATCATCCTCACTTACACACCAACCTCAACAGAATACTGACCTCCTCTAAGCGTTTTTGAAGGTTATTCAAAGTGGTGGTGACATTTTCAAGTCATATTTCGAAGGTATTCATTTAGGAACCAACAGGATTCTGTAGCTACTAAACGAAGGCTCACAAAGGCAGTACACCAGGCAGAAACAGTGAGATCATTAGTTGGATTGCAGGTAAAATTACCTGAATTAATTTTTGTATTTCTCCTGAAAAGATTAATTTCTTTTAGCAGGGTAAAGGTGTCAGTGATATTGTAGGGGTGCAATAATGACATCCAATGGAGAGACAAATCGAACCTTGTTCGTTTCCTTTGATAAGACGGAAAAGAGTTGTTTATTCTAATAAATTGATCACATTCAATAATATGTTAGGTTTCAGCTCATGCAAGTTCATATATGTATGCTGCTGCTGCTGCTGCTGCTAAGTCACTTCAGTTGTGTCCGACTCTGTGTGACCCCATGGACTGCAGCCCATCAGGCTCCTCTGTCCATGGGATTCTCCAGGCAAGAGTACTGGAGTGGGGTGCCATTGCCTTCTCCTCATATATTATCCCTTTAAAACCATAATTATCAATAAGTGTGTTTTAGTCGCTTAGTTGTGTCCGACTCTTTACGACCCCATGGACTCCTCTGTCCACGGGGTTTTCCAGCAAGAATACTGGAGGGGTTGCCATTTTCTTCCCCAGGGGATCTCCTTGACCTGGAGATCGAACCGGGTCTCCTACATTGCAGGCAGATTCTTTAGCACTGAACCACCTGGGAATCTATTATCAATATAGGTTGATAAATATGCCAAAAGTTTTCTGTTGTAATCTCTTTTTGTTGTGGTTGATTATTGAAAACTTGCTACAGGAAGGTACTTGTAAATATCTATTATTTGCTTATACATAATTACACTTGTGATATTAAAATAAGCCTATAAAACATGTTATTCATCCTAACGAGAGCTAATTATTGTCTGCTTTCCCTCCATAATTTGGTATGATTGGCCTGAGTCAATGTTTGGTTGATTTTCTAATATTACATGCTTAGAGGTGCTTTAACAGTTAAAAAACACGAACGAGGCACTAGTGCTGATGTATTAAACCATAGTCTGTGTGAATGAATCTTCCTAAAATGCCGCTGATGCCAATGGAAGTCAGAACCTTAGGTCTGTAGCTTTCCTGTCAGCAGAAAGCAAAGTGGATGCTGCCCGAGAGGAATGAATGGATTCTTACTCACAACTCAGATAAGTTTAATAGTCTAAACTGAGAATTCAAGCACCATATTGGAAAAATAAATTCAAAAGGGAGCCAGGAAGGACATGATGTGGAAACTAACAGCATTTTTCATTCATTTATTCAAAGATTTTATTCAACATGTACTATTGAATGCTTACTATGTGCTAGGGACTGTGCAAGAGTATTTTTTTTAATTTTGAGAAAAATAAAACATATATATGCTCAGTTATTTGAGCTAAGAACAGATGAAGGGGGTTAGGTATTTTTTGTTTTGTTTTGTTTTTTACATTTTTTTTCCTTTATATATTTTTTTCTCAAGGTATAGTTGATAATGGGTGGTTTTAAGCATCAGTTTAGTTAGCACTTCCCCCCCCCCCCCACACACACACACACAATATTGGGTCTTTTGCTACACATATTTGGATTGAGAAAGATGGGGGAACCAAAGAAAATGCTAAGAGGAACAAAGTTCTTTCAGGTTGTATTTGAGATTTGCTACTACTTGAAGACCACTGAAAACTCTCTTAGCATTTGAGGGAGAGCGTCTCATTTCACACCATAGAGAACAAACAATCTACATGTATTTAATTTGTACAATGTCCCAGGAAACTGGAAATTTCTGGTTTAGTATCAACTCTTTGCAAAGATTAGGGAATGGAAAAATTTCTAACCGGATTAGGGAGATAATGAGAAAGACAAAAATTGGAAGCGGTCACAGTAAATCTGATGAAATGCAAAACTGCATATGTTTACTTTACAGCTTAGTTACAAGTCATTCTGTGGGGGGACACCAACTTGGTGGATATATTCAGGAAAGGAACAATGGATAGATAAGCTGACATATCATTCACATATGAACTTGGTAAGTAAGCTGTTGAAGCTCACATAAAAACTCACACAGGAGGGATTTAATTTTCTCAGTATAACATACCAATCAGTTCAGTTCAGTTCAGTTCAGTCACTCAGTTGTGTCCGACTCTTTGCGACCCCATGAATCACAGCACGCCGGGCCTCCCTGTCTATCACCACCTCCTGGAGTTCACTCAAACTCAAGTCCATCGAGTCAGCAATGCCATCCAGCCATCTCATCCTCTGTCGTCCCCTTCTCCTCCTGCCCCCAATCCCTCCCAGCATCAGAGTCTTTTCCAATGAGTCAACTCTTCGCATGAGGTGGCCAAAGTACTGGAGTTTCAGCTTTAGCATCATTCCTTCCAAAGAAATCCCAGGGCTGATCTCCTTCAGAATGGACTGGTTGGATCTCCTTGCAGTCCAAGGGACTCTCAAGAGTCTTCTCCAACACCACAGTTCAAAAGCATCAATTTTTTAGTGCTCAGCTTTCTTCACAGTCCAACTCTCACATCCATACATGACCACTGGAAAAACCATAGCCTTGACTAGATAGACCTTTGTTGGCAAAGTAATGTCTCTGCTTTTGAATATGCTATCTAGATTGGTCATAACTTTCCTTCAAATGAGTAAGCGTCTTTTAATTTCATGGCTGCAATCACCATCTGCAGTGTTTTTGGAGCCCCCAAAAATAAAGTCTGCCACTGTTTCTACTGTTTCCCCATCTATTTCCCATGAAGTGATGGGACTGGATGCCATGATCTTTGTTTTCTGAATGTTGAGCTTTAAGCCAACTTTTTCACTCTCCTCTTTCACTTTCATCAAGAGGCTTTTAAGTTTCTCTTCACTTTCTGCCAAAAGGGTGGTGTCATCTGCATATCTGAGGTTATGAATATTTCATTCCGTATCACAGTAGTCCAAGTCTATGCCCCAACCAGTAATGCTGAAGAAGCTGAAGTTGAATGGTTCTATGAAGACCTACAAGACCTTTTAGAACTAACACCCCAAAAAGATGTCCTTTTCATTATAGGGGACTGGAATGCAAAAGTAAGAAGTCAAGAAACACCTGGAGTAACAGGTAAATTTGGCCTTGGAGTACAAAATGAAGCAGGGCAAAGGCTAATAGAGTTTTGCCAAGAGAATGCACTGATCATAGTAAACACCCTCTTCCAACAACACAAGAGAAGACTCTACTCATGGACATCACCAGATGGTCAACACCGAAATCAGATTGATTATATTCTTTCCAGCCAAAGATGGAGAAGCTCTATACAGTCAGCAAAAACAAGACCGGGAGCTGAGTGTGGCTCAGGTCATGAGCTCCTTATTGCCAAATCCAGACTTAAATGGAAGAAAAGTAGGGAAAACCACTAGACCATTCAGGTATGACCTAAATCAAAACATACCAATACTAACTGCTATATCCTTAGTGACTCTGTGACTGGGCCATATATTATAATTAAGCTAAAATAATAAAATCTGGCCAAATAGTGGATTGCAGGGTGAGGAAGTTGATTCTTTCGTGACTGTATACAGACTTTTCATGGTTCTTTTGATTTTGTCACTATCTTCCCCTTTGGTATCACTCTGTATGTGGTCCATTCTATTTTTTTAAAAAGCAGCTCTTTATTTCTCCCAGGTTGTGAACTCATTAAGATTTTAATATCAAGTGTGTGCTATTTTCTTGCTTAATACAAGTGCAAATATTTCAAACCAACATTCCAGAGGATACAGGCTGCATTTACACACTGCTATTCTAGGGTCACGAAAGAGTCGGGCACGACTTAGCAGCTAAACAACAACAATCCCAGGACTAACCACTGTCACACTTTGTGCTACTCTGTTGTCAAAAATGTCCAGGGTCATCTAAAACTGGCTTTCACCCAAGTTTTCTTGTCTTTAAATTTGTGGGCAGAGATTATTATTAAGGATTGCACTACACTAATTAACATCAACTGGTTAACAATGTATAAAGATTTATGTTATAATACTAAGGGAATTAGGTCAGTGGGGATGGGTTATCGATGCATCACGTAATGCCTTTAAGAGGAAGGAACTGTGTTCTGGTCAGTCTCTCCACCCATTTCTACACACTTTATAAATATTTTATGTCTCTAGATGAATAGTCCCTGCTCCAGACAACTGAACGATAAGCATTCTCTTAGATGAAAATGAATTCATTTTATTACCAGGATCTAATAGTGGCCTTAATAGAAGCTAGCTCCTGTTATATATTTGCTGGCAGAAGAAAAGAGTTATTTAGTACATATAAAATATCTTAAAGTGAAAGTTAATGTAGGTAAAATATTCGGCTTATTTACAATTTACTGCAGATTTATATATAGATGCTCATCCTGTGCTCTGTATGGTTTATTGGGCACTTTCATATGGTTTAAGGGGCAATAGGTAGAACCCTATAAATGTGTTCCAAGCTAAAATTATTCAGGCAGGGGCTATGGCTTGGAATTGTGAAGACTAGCTTGCTCGGGTACTGCTGTGTAAGATCACGCTCAGAATTGCTGTCTGCTGACAATCTTAGTCTCACCTGAGGGTGTCACCCAGCTCACCCAGGAGCAGAGGAGATCAGTCCCTTTTAAGCAATTTACAGGAGGGTGTGGGCCTGCTCGCAGCACACCTGCCTATTGTAGCAGACAGCGCTGCACTGGACTCCCACAGTGGGAGCTACTGGACTCACTGTCCCTTCCAGGGGTATACTCTTGACTTGTCTTTCAACAACTTTCAAGAGCTTTGTTGAGATAAATAATAAGTCATAAAGGATTGCATGAAGGTATTATCTACTTGTTTATCTAGATATGCATTGTTCAAACCTTTTTTTTTAGTAGTAGAATGAGCGTGCTGATGCATGCTGAGTCACTTCAGCGGTATCTAGCTCTGCACTCTCACCAACTGTTGCCCACCAGGCTTCTCTATCCATGGGATTCTTCAGGCAGAAATACTGGTGTGGGTTGCCACGCCCTCATCCAGGGGATCTTCCTGACCCAAGGATCAAACCCTCCTCTTTCACGCTTCTGTATTGGCAGGAAGATGCTTTATCACTAGCCCCACCTGGGAAGCTCTAGTAGCAGAATATTTTTTATCAAATGAGATTTTATGTGCAGCCTGATAAATCAGATGGATTAAAAGAAGAGTCTACTCAAAGGGAGTCTCCTGACTGAGATGGGAACCATGATATCTTCCATGGAACTCGCAGCTTTGCAAAGAACAGTTTCAAAACCGTTGCTCTAAATTTGGGCTTCTCAGGTTGCTCAGTGGTAAGGAATCTGCCTGCTAGTGCAGAATCTGCAAGAGACATGGGTTTGATCCCTGGGTTGGGAAGATCCCCCAGAGAAGGAAATGGCAACCCACTTCAGTATTCTTGCTTGGAAACTTCCATGGAGAGTGGAGCTTGGTAGGGTACAGTCCATGGGGTCACAAAGAGTTGGGCACGACTGAGCAGCTGCACATGTACACACTGTCTAAATTTGCAGCTGCAAGCCTAGGTGTCTCTGGAGGCTTACCCAGGTGAAAGTGTATAAGTCTGTGTCTAAGAAACTTAGGGAATAGTGAGGCATATACATAGTAAGCAAAGATCATATTTGAATGAAAGCTTTTGGGGAGGTATGTATATTTTTGTTTCAATATGTGTGTTTGTGTGTGTGAGTATACACATTGGAGAGTAACTGAAAAAACTGTATAATCTAGAAAAATTATTTAATCTCTCTGAAGTACAGTTTCCATGTTTAAAATGCGAATATTATTATCTACCAGAAACAAGTTTGTTGGATACTTAAATGTGATCATGCATATGAAATACTTATGAGAGTGCCTAGCACAAAACAAGCATTCCATAACTATTATGTAGTAATACTTACCTTTATTTCGAAGAATATACGCCAACATGAGAGCTAATGAAAATCATCAATTATGTTTTGGGAACTGATAGCTTTATTTTTCAGTTTATAACTTCATTTTTTATTCTCTGAGCTATTGTGAAATAAATTACATACATCATTACATTTCATCTTGAAGTACCTCCAATTTGCATCTTTACAGAAAGAAGAGCAATAACATCACCACATCTGAAAATAAAAACTTCTTCATGCCATCCAGTCCTCAGTCCCCAGTCCCCTATCAAAATTGCCATTTGTCCCCAAATGTTCTTTCACAATATGTTTGTCTAGTAAGCGATTTTAAATGGAAAAATACTTGCTGAGTTGCTTTCCGTATAATTTAAATATCATTTGGCCATTTGAGCAATTAATTTCATACAAGCTGGCTAGTAGAACAGGGCAAATGTTAGACAAATGGAAAGGGCAAGGAAGAGACCTGGCTAGAACATTCTGTCAATCTGAACTGACAGCCAGAGCCTGCTGTTCATGGCAATTGGTATTTCTGCAGTTGGAATCCAATGTCACAGGATGGGGAGTCATGCTTTTAGAACTGATTTCAGCAAGTTGACAATGAACAATAACACAAACCTGAGAACTGACATTATAGAACAGAGAATTCATGACTGTTTCTATAGAAAGAAACTGATCTGATAAATTATGCATTTAATGTTGCAGCTGGGTGATTTTGCCTTTCATCTCATGGAGTTCCAGTGTAGTGGGCATATTCAATTTGTGAACACCTTCAAATAGACAGGAGATGTCCTGTGAGGTGAACAACAGGGGAGCATGAAAAGCAAGGTTACTTTTAAAAAAGTTAGTTTCTAACATTTTCTGTGTCATTGACTGTTATGATCCAACTAAAAGGATTCAGCACCAGGAAGATATGTGGATGCAAAGGAGTAAAACCATAGTAAAGTCAGTGCAGTTTAAATTTTAGATCTTCTGTTAGAAAATGATAAGGCAAAGGGGTTGTTTTTTTGCTTAACAAACCTGAGTGTTGTTTGCTTTGATTTTTGAGCTGTTGACATATATTTCTACCACTTGTGGCTTTGTACTTTGTGAGAGACTCACAGCAATCAGAGAAAGGACCAACAAGAATAAAATCGAGCATTGGTTATTCAGTTTACGCTTCTGAGGTTTTCCAAGCTAGCCATTACTTGGAATGAATTTCCAAAAATTTCTAAGGCTAAATTTGTTAGTCATCTCTTCCCCTCTCCTAAATCACATGTGCACATACCCTGGCACTCACACAGTCCTTGTTAGAGATCATCTGACGGCTTCAGGAGTCATTAGTATGATTTACTTCGTCACAGGAAGCAATTGATTTCTTTTGAGTCTGGTGAGCTGGGGTCAAGCTGGAAGGAATGGTTTGAACCATTCCTTCTCACTGTCCTTCCCTGTTTCCATTCTTTCCTTGTTTCTTCTGCTCTATGGTTTTTCATTAAAAAAATTTTTTTTTTCTGAATGATCATATTCATTATGTTTCAAATGTGTTAGGTTTTCTCCTTCAAAAATATAGTTAAGTCAAGAAATAATGAAGCACCTCTTCTACATCAAGCACATATATAGGCACTGGGGATCCAGTAGTAAACAAGACAGGCTCGCCTGCCTATCTTCATGGACCTTGAATCCTAGAGCAGCGAGAGAGCAAAGCACCAAGCAAAACCAATAGGTGAGAAGTATAACACGCAATGGAGAAAAATAAGTCAAGATGGAAGAAAGGGAGTTCTGGCGAAGTGGGAGTGGAGAGAGAAGCCCCTGCAGTTATCAACAGGGTAGACGGGGAAGGCTTTTTATGCTGGATGCCTTGTTTGGGGGCTCTATTTACTAGAGGAAAGGGGAGAAATAGATGCATACTTTTTAAACAGCAGTTTACAACAAAATTACAACAAAAAAGAAAGTGAAACTGTAGAAGTTTCCCACACACCCTAACACAATACATGCATAGCCTTCCCAACGTATTATCATTCCATCACGGTATGGACATAGGTTTTCATCTCCTTTGGGTAAATATCAAGGAGTGTAATGGCCGAATCATATGAAAAGAGTACATTTAGTTTTATAAGAAATCGCAAGACTGTCTTCCAAAGTAGCTCTTCTATTTTGCATTCCCAGCAGCAACAAATGATAGTTTCTATTGTTTCACATCCTTGACAGTGTTTGGTGTCTTCAGTGTTTCAAATTTTGTCTGTTCCAATAGGTGTGTACGGGTATCTCATTGTTTTAATTGCATTTCCCTGATGAAATGCTCCCATATGATGTGGAGCATCTCAATGCTTATTTGTGTGTTTTATACACTTATTTTCCATCTGTATATCTTCTTTGGTGTGATGCTTGTTAAGGTCTTTTGCCCTATTTTCTCAGTTCGTCAGTCCATGGTTTGTGTGTCAGGGAGAGGAGGAGTCAATTGGGATATTTTGTTTGAGATGCCTATTAAATGTACAAATGGTGATGCTGTGTAGAAAGTCTTGAACATAAGAGGCTGAGGTTCAGAGGTGAGTTCATGGGTAGTCATCGGTTTAAGAACTGTCAGCATAGCATCTCAAGCAATGAAGTTGAATGAGCTCACTAAATAAGTGAGTGCTGAGAAGAGGTCTAATGACACTTCAGTCTTTAAAGACTGTACATATGCTATGAAAAGAACAAAGAAGAGTAAGCAGGAGACATCACTGAGATGAGAGTTAAACCAAGAAATGACGGTGACCTGGGAAGAAAGTGAAAAAAGCATTTTGAGAAAAAGAATGTGAGCTACAGGATCAAATGGAACTGCTAGATCAAGTAAATGATGACTGATATTTACCCTTAGTTTTTGGAATACAGGGTAATTGGCATCTTAACAAAAGCTGTCCTTTTATAGTGTTTGAGGAAAACCTATGTGGAGGGGGTTCAAGAGGGCATGAGGTGTGTGGAGATAAGGAATAGAAGAAAAAAGTGCAGGCAACTCTTTTGAGAAGTTTACCTTAAAGAAGAAAATGGGACAACTATGGAGAGGGATGGGAGAACCAAGATAATTCAGTCAAGTCTTCAGGTAGAGGAAACAGCAGCCTGTTCACATATAGAATGGCACAGTCAGTAGGTAGGGAAAGTTGAAGCTTGAGAGACACAGGAGAAATTCTGGATTCAATAGATAAGAGGAAACAAGGCTGGCGCTCCCCTGGCCATCTGGTCGTTAAGACTTCATTTCCAATGCAAAGGGGCTGTATTTCCATCCCTGATCAGGGAACTAAGACCCTGCATGCCTGGGGCAGAGCAAAAATAAACAGATAAACAAACCAGCTAAGTTCTTAAAAAAAAAAACAACAACAACAACAACAGGAAGACTCGAGTTAGTATATAAATGAAAGATCTGACTTCAGTTAAAAGCACAGGCAAATCAGCCATAGTAATGAGAGAAGTGTTAGGGCACAGACATGGGCAGATGGGTAGACGTAAGGGTATAAGTGGGCAGATGTAATCTTCAGATTGCTTCCTTTCCTCTAATGAAATAAGGTAATAGGGGAACTGATGCGAAGGTTTTGAGGTGAGAAATAGGTATAGAAATGTCAGCAGAAGAGTGGCTTAATAAATGGACTAGAGAAATGCAGTCCTTTAGCAGGTCAGTGTTAAGGAGCTACCTGATGGAAGACACGGTGGATTTAAGGTGGTTGTGATCTGCACACGCTGTCATGAACACATTCTATCATCTAAATGCAGGCCTAGAGTGGGTAGAGAGCTAGTGTTTGGGTTTTGCTAAGTGAATGTCATAAAACAAGAGAGGGGAATGATTGTAATAACTGGCTAGGGATTTCAAGCTGGAGAATCGACTGAGTAAAGTGGAGAGGTCAGTGGGAGGCAGAGAAAACGTAATATGATCCAAGTATTATTGTTTTTTCTGGGGTTAAAGATTGTTGATGTTGGAGTACACCTTAGTTTCCCACTCTTGCTGTAACAAATCACAGACTTAGCAATTAAACACAAGACAAATTTATTGTGCTATGATCTTGGATGTTACAGTTTCAAAATATGTCTCATTGGTCTAAAATCAGGGTGATGGTAAGCTTGAGCTTCTTTCTGGAGGCTGTTGGAAAGAAAGAATCACTTTTTTGGGCCAGGTTCTGCCTTGTATGTGTGTGTGTGTGAGAGTTGCTCAGTCATGTCTGACTTTGTGACCCCATGGACTGTAGCCCTCTAGGCTCCTCTGTCCATGGGATTCTCCAGGTAAGAATGCTGGAGTGGGTTGCCCTTCCCTTCTCCAGGGGATCTTCCCAACCCAGGGATTGAACCAGGGGCTCCTGCACTGCAGGCAGATTCTTTATATTTTCAAGCTATTTTCCAAACAAGTCTCCATTTTCTATCCTCACAACTGCTGACCTAGAGTACATACCCTCTTTTCATTATTTGCATGAGGTATAAAAAGGATTTTCTAAATGCCTTTACCTCTCTAGTCTCACTTCCAATTAACCAGCTTAGCTTGTGAAAAGAGTATGGATTCCAAAGTCAGATATTTCTAGCCTGCATACTGACTTTGAAGCTTATTGTTGGACAAGAAAAAAGATAATTAAAGCTTTAAGATTTTAAACTTTCCTCACCTGTCAAAATGGGATACAATAAAAATTACCTTCTTTACAAGATTATTGCTATAATTAAATGATAAGAACCTAGCTCATTTAAGGTGTTAAATGATGTTCAATTAATGTTAGTTTCCTTCTTCCTCTTATATTTCTTGTGTAGTCTTCCTATAATGCAGATTTGATTATGGTATTCTACTGTGAAAAATAATCTCAAATAGATTCTGCCTGACTTCAGAATAGAAAACAATTCTTTATCATGGCATAAACAGATTTCATGATCTGGCTATTAGTAGGAAAACCAATTGATTCTGAACATCAAATTGGGAGAGATATAAAAGATAAGATTAAAAAAAGGCTTTGAATACTGAAAACCCTGTGAGACTTTTCAGGTGAAGTGAGTTACTCAGGCCCAGACACAAATCAAATTAAAGCATCTTCTAATTCGGGTCTGTTGTCCCACCTGGTGTGGAGGTGGCCCACTAGGCTGAGAGATGGGTTTAAGGGTGAGAAAGCACAGGAACAGAATGAGGCCTAGGACAGGACTTCATGCGTGGTTACTGGCACCTGAAAGTCAAAGTAAGCAGAAGCCCGTTAGGACATTTTGGAGTTGACTTGTGTTGTCAATGAAACAGTGTCAACGAGAAAGAACCTCTGAATGTTCAAGCTATCAAACAAATTTCAGGCCGCCAAGCTTATTCCAAGAGAAAATGAGCTGTGAAAACTGGACACCCCTGAAGGATGGCATTCTTCCGGTAGAGAGTGATGGCAAATGAAGAACCATCTGAGAAGTTGAGTCAGGGGCCGTGAAGAACAGTGAAAAATGAAGAATGCCTCCCAGAAGGCAAAAGCAGGTCTGATTCAGAAACCAAGTGCCTACATTTGTTCACCAGGTTGATCCTACAGGATTTCAGAATCGATGCAGTTTCAATACAACTCTGGTTCTTCCCTTCTTCAAATGAGCATATTTATTGTGGCTCTGTCCCTGCTCCATATTCTATATCCATATCCATATCTATATCTATATCTGGGCTGCCCCAGTGGCTCAGTGGTAAAGAATCCACCTGCAGTGTAGGAGATTTAGGTCGAACCCTGGGTCGAGAAGATCCTCTGGAGAAGGGAGTGGCTAACACCTGGAAAATCCCATGGATGGAGGAGCCTGGTTGGCTGCAGTCCATGAGGTCACTAAGTCGGACATGACTGAGCAACTTCCCTTTCACTTTTCACTTTCATGCATTGGAGAAGGAAATGGCAACCCACTCCAGTGTTCTTGCCTGGAGAATCCCAGGGACGGGGGAGCCTGGTGGGCTGCGGTCTCTGGGGTCGCACAGAGTCGAACATGACTGAAGCTACTTTGCAGCAGCAGCAGCAGCAACACTCCGGTATTCTTGCCCAGAGAAGCCCATGGACAGAGGGGCATGGCAGGCTACAGTCCATAGGGTCACAAAGAGTCAGACATGACTGAAGTGACTGAGCATGCTTGTACATATCTGTATATATCATCCAAACGAATTTGTTTTCTTACTACGCATAGAATCATAAGGAACAGCATTTGCGCTTGAGGACGGCACATCTCCTGGAGATTCTTGACTTTGGGTTAGAGGCAGTGACTGAATGAGACTCTGGCTCTATCCTTTTGGGGAGATGGCAAGGATATTCTCTATGTGAAGAGAGCAAAGACATATTAAAAACACAGGGGTGTCAAAGACTGGTTAGTTTATAAACATTGATTTTACTTGGCAAACAGCTAGACATTACTCCTCAGCCTTTTTTGCAGCTGGGGCTGTATGTCTATTTTCTGCTCATAGCATTGAGGGTGGAAATGCCATCCACCACCATCAGGCAGGCCCCTCACATGATTCTCTCTCCTTTTGTCTTCTGGCCACTGCTCAGGGTCAGGAAGAAGCATTAAGGTCCCAGGATGTTGTCAAACCACTACATGGAAGAAAGCTTGAATGAGTGCCTGCAGCAGAGCCTTCTTGATAATCCTTATTACACGGTGGTACAAGCAAGAAGCAAACATTTACTATGATAAGCCACTGAATTTTTTTCCCCCCATAAGGGTTAGCCTCCCCTGCCCAATACACTTGAATTCCAGAGCTGGAGACTTCCTAGCTCCCCTTAAAGTTAACTGTGGCCATATGCCTGTTGTTGTTATTGTTGCTGTTTAACTGTGTCCGATTCTTTGACTCTTTGCAGCCCCATGGATTGCAGCATGCCAGGCTCCCCTGTCTTTTACTATCTCCCGGAGTTTGCTCAAACTTATGTCCACTGAGTTGGTGATGCTATCTAGCCATCTCATCCTCAGGATTCTCTGGTGGCGCAGTAATAAAGAATCTGCCTGCCAATGCAGGAGATGCAAGAGATGTGGGTTTGATCTCTGGGTTGGGAAGATCCCCTGGAGGAGGAAATGGCAACCCACTCCAGTATTCTTGCCTGGAAAATTTCATGGACAGAGGAGCCTGGTGGGCTACAGTCCATGGGGTCGCAAAGAGTTGGGCATGATTGAGTGACTGAGCACATAGACCTTTTACATATGCCCCACATTAAACATTGGGGTGTAGGTATGTTTATGCCTTTTTCATCTAACAGATTTAATTTCAGTTCTGCCTCATTGGATTTTTCTCCCTTAGTCAGATGGGTGACTGTGTTCTAGCAAGTGGAAGAGGAATAGATGCACAGCGTGTCATTTGCAGGCCAGTAGATGTGACCCTCCGAGATCTCTCACTCTGTTAGGAAGATGTAAGAAGTAATGGTACCTTAGGAGACAGCAGAGACTCTGAAGGAAGGAGCCTGCCTTCCTGGATTACTGCCTGGAGAAAAGCCACATGTCAGCCAGAAATATCCACTTTATATGAGTGAGAGGCAAACTTTTGTTTCTATTTCTGTCCATCTTGAGTCTTTTTGTAATAGCACATAGCATTTATTCTAAGTAATAAATGGGCCATTTTCCTTTATATTTCCATTGACTGCATGTTAGTCAGTTGGCTATATCTCTCCTTGACTTCTCCGCCTGGAAATTCCTATCCAATCTTAAACCTGTCTCAAATCTCAATTGCTCTCTACATTTTTCTTAATTCCCTGAGCAGTCATTTACTCTCTTCTCTAGATTAATCAAGAATTTTTGTATATCTATATGATTGTCTTTACATTATTCATTTATGATTATTAATTTGCACAGCAGTCTTCTCTTCTTGACACTTAAACCATACAGGGAAGGAGTTTATATTTCTCTGTTTCTACCATGCCTCAGACAGAACAGATGGTTTCAAAATAAACAAAATTATTTGCATTGAGATATATTGTCATCTTATATAGTTAAAGATATGGAAATGTTTTATGGGTAGTGAATATATATTGAAGAAATATCAAACTAAAAATATAGTTTAAAGTAAACCTCATTAAAGCAGATCCAGCTTTGGAATAAATAGAACACATCACCCATCTGTCTACATCAGTTGGACATTATTGGACATTATTGGAATCCTAATAATGCCATAACCCTGATGGAAAGGAACAGAAGATACTCTAATGGAGAGTTATATTCCCAGTCCTCTCAGGTTAAGAAGGGATTTAATTATTCCTACACTAACCTATCAATTATTCACAACCCCAGTGATCTGAGTGCCCAATCTCCACTCTATCAGAGTAAGGTATCAGGCCTCTTCTGGGCACGTGCTGTGTCTGGGTTGTTCAGATGTCAGTTTAGACTTTTGCAAAGGTTTCTCACCACTTTGGTCTTTTATGTTCAAATAGAAACTTTTATTCTGTCAAATAAATTCCGGATGTGAGAGAAAGCCATTTGGGAGAAAGGTAATAATATTTAATTTCAGATCTGATATAAATGAACAGAAAGCAACTTATACACAAAGCTCAGTTTCCATTGGATTGGTTCAGGTATGACTTATATGATTTCCTCAGTCATCTCCTTAAAGTTTTAAATTTTTACCTTAGTAGTTAAAATACCAAGAGTATGAATCAGATATACCTACAATGACTGAATTCTCAAAACTTTTGTTTTCATTATAGCATATTGTATGCATATTGTATGTAGTGAAAAGACCATAGATTTATTTATTTTTATTTTTTATTTTTTTAAATTTATTATTATTATTTTACTTTACAATACTGTATTGGTTTTGCCACATATCAACATGAATCCGCCACAAGCGTCCCTGTGTTCCCAATCCCGACCCCCCTCCCACCTCCCCCTCCACACCATCCCTCTGGGTCATCCCAGTGCACCAGCCCCAAGCATCCTGCACCCTGCATCAAACCTAGACTGGTGATTTATTTCTTATATGATATTATACATGTTTCAGTGCCATTCTCCCAAATAATCCCACCCTTTCTCTCTCCCACAGAGTACAAAAGACTGTTCTGTACATCTGTGTCTCTTTTGCTGTCTCACATACAGGTTTATCATTACCATCTTTCTAAACTCCATATATATGTGTTAGTATACTGTATTGGTGTTTTTCTTCCTGGCTTACTTCACTCTGTATAATCAGCTCCAGTTTCATCCACCTCATTAGAACTGATTCAAATGTATTCTTTACAATGGCTGAGTAGTACTCCATTGTATATACGTACCACAGCTTTCTTATCCATTCATCTGCTGATGGACATCTAGGTTGCTTCCATGTCCTGGCTATTATAAACAGTGCTGTGATGAACATTGGGGTACATCTGTCTCTTTCAAGACCATAGATTTAAAAGAAATAGCTCATCGGTTCTGGATGGAAAACACTTTAGAGAAAATGTTATCATCAGATCAATTCTGTTTATATTTCTTGGTAACATGATGGGGTTTGATAACCAAAAGGCAAATAAGATGGATCCAAATGCCATGAACTTAATAGTCAAGGCCTCTTATTTTTAATGTTTGCATCATTTTGTGCATCCTTTCCTAACACGTGGAGTAAAGCTATTAAGTTCTCCCTAGATTACCTTTTGGAGAAGGCAATGGCACCCCACTCCAGTACTCTTGCCTGGAAAATCCCATGGACGGAGGAGCCTGGTGGGCTGCTGTCCATGGGGTCACGAAGAGTCGGACACGACCGAGCAACTTCACTTTCACTTTTCACTTTCATGCATTGGAGAAGAAAATGGCAATCCACTCCAGCGTTCTTGCCTGGAGAATCCCAGGGATGGTGGAGCCTGGTGGGCTGCTGTCTCTGGGGTCGCACAGAGTCGGACACGACTGAAAGTGACTTAGCAGCAGCAGCAGCTGATTACCTTTAAATGACAACACCAGATATTCCTTGTATTTGTGAACAAGCTAATAGATACCTGACCCTGTTTATGTCGAGTTGCCTGTACCCTTCGTATACACAATTAACTTCTTACAAGATTTAACTATTGAATTTCACATGGTATTTTGAAATGTTACCATTTTAAGCAAAAATAAACTTAAAGAACGAGATTAGCTGAGTCACATACTTATTACAATAAGACAATAAAACATGCCTCTAGAATTACAATTTCCCAGCCTACACTATTGCCTATGGTCTGCAATTGAATATATAGAGAATGCAAGCAGATGGAGGTGAAAAGAATATACTGTTACTTGGAGTTAAAGCCATCTGTTGCTACTAAATAAGAAGTCTTTACTTTGTCTCTCCTCATTTTCTTTTAACAAACAACTGGAAATAGTGGAACACCTTCAGAGTTTTCTGTTTGTTATTTCCCTGTCTTGTTGCTGTGGGCGAGTTAGACCACGATTCACTATTGTAGGGAATAAAGATAGATTTTCTAAAAATAATTTTCAAAATGTTAATGTGGCTTTAAAAGCTGATAAGACAACCATGCTTACATTCAACATAAAAGCACACTATTTCTGGTTTAAAGATATCAATGCACTAACTATCTAGGTTTTTAACTAATGTCCTCTGTACTTTATACCAGTTAAAAAGAAAAAGAGACTATTTTTCCACTTGTAAGAGGATTACCAAAGAATCATTCTGAATTCTCTGATGTAAGATAGAAATCCAGACAGGTAAATGTTAGTATGAAATTCCATAGCCCAAATTTCACATTCTGTTTGATGCCTTAATAATTTGTATTCATCTTTGAAGTATTTAACTCATGATCTGTTCTAGCACAGTAGGTCTAAACTTCCCCTTCTCCAGTTTGTCCGTTATCATTAGGACACCAGGAACCACAAACTTAACAACTGTTAACTCACTTCTTAATATTTCTGTCTGTCCTCACTCTTCCAAAAACTTTGATATATAACTTATAATCTTCTCCTAGCTCAGAGCACCTTTGCTTAGGAACTGAAGTCATACCTGAGTCCTCCTTCCCTTCTTATTCATCTTCCTTTACTTCACCCAGTCAGTCCTAGAGCCTTCTTTAGCTCCTAAATATCTCTCACATAAATTCTCTCAGTCCCACTCGGATTGTCAAAGATTCGATTCAGGATCTTGTTATCTGTTTTCTAGAACCAGCCTCCTAACTGGACTTACTTTGTTTAGTCTCTCTCCTTTCTAATTTTATTTCTTCCTTTTCCTCAAACTTGAGTTTCTGAAACACATTTGATCTTTTCACTATTCTGATTGAAACACTATTAAATCCTTATTATGTGCACCACAGTGAAGATGTCATAACTTGACTTACGAGGTCCTTCATAAGGTGGCTCCACATTGGCAGTATCATACTCCTATCATTATCTTAGGTTCCAGACACACAGGATCACCACTATTCCAAGGACATCCCATCCTCAGCCATGTCCTGATGACCTTCCTGGAATGGAAGATTAGTTCTCCAAGCCAGGCTTCAGCAATATGTGAACTGTGAACTTCCTGATGTTCAAGCTGGTTTTAGAAAAGGCAGAGGAACCAGAGATCAAATTGCCAACATCTGCTGGATTATGGAAAAAGCAAAAGAGTTCCAGAAAAACATCTATTTCTGCTTTATTGACTATGCCAAAGCCTTTGACTGTGTGGATCACAACACACTGTGGAAAATTTTGAAAGAGATGGGAATACAAGACCACCTGGCCTGCCTCTTGAGAAATCTGTATGCAGGTCAGGAAGCAACAGTGAGAACTGGACATGGAACAACAGACTGGTTCCAAATAGGAAAAGGAGTAAGTCAAGGCTGTATATTGTCACCCTGCTTATTTAACTTCTATGCAGAGTATATCATGAGAAACGCTGGACTGGAAGAAACACAAGCTGGAATCAAGATTGCCGGGAGAAATATCAATAACCTCAGATATGCAGATGACACCACCCTTATGGCAGAAAGTGAAGAGGAACTAAAAGGCCTCTTGATGAAAGTGAAAGAAGAGAGTGAAAAAGTTGGCTTAAAGCTCAACATTCAGAAAACGAAGATCATGGCATCCAGTCCCATCACTTCATGGCAAATAGATGGGGAAACAGTGGAAACAGTGTCAGACTTTATTTTGGGGGGCTCCAAAATACTGCAGATGCTGCCTGCAGGCATGAAATTAAAAGACTCTTACTCCTTTGAAGGAAAGTTATAACCAACCTAGACAATATATTCAAAAACAGAGCCATTACTTTGCTGACTAAGGTCCGTCTAGTCAAGGCTATGGTTTTTCCAGCGGTCATGTATGGATGTGAGAGTTGGACTGTGAAGAAGGCTGAGTGCCGAAGAATTGATGCTTTTGAGCTGTGGTGTTGGAGAGGACTCTTGAGAGTCCCTTGGACTGCAAGGAGATCCAACCAGTCCATTCTAAAGGAGATCAGCCCTGGGTGTTCTTTGGAGGGAATGATGCTAAAGCTGAAACTCCAGTACTTTGGCCACCTCATGCAAAGAGTTGACTCATTGGAAAAGACTCTGATGCTGGGAGGGATTGAGGGCAGGAGGAGAAGGGGACGACAGAGGATGAGATGGCTGGATGGCATCGCTGACTTGATGGACATTAGTCTGAGTGAACTCCAGGAGTTGGTGATGGACAGGGAGGCCTGGTGTGCTGTGATTCATGGGGTCACAAAGAGTCAGACACGACTGAGTGACTGAACTGAACTGATAGTGCAGTGTTGAAGGTCATAGATTTTGGAGTCAGCTTAAACAGGCCTGATTCGCTGCTCTACAATTTGCTGTCCATGAAGCCTGGTCAAGTTAGCTGAAATTACTAAGCCCAAGTTTTAGTATCTCATCTATAAAATAGGGATAATAACCCCTACTTCTCAGGGCTGACATGAAGATTATATACACCACTTTATATAAAGTACTTAGCATAATGAAAAACAGCAAATACCCCATAAATAGTAGTCATTATTCCATTACTGCTACTGCTGCTATCGCCACTATTACTATTCCTACTACTGCAGTTGTTTTTGCCTTTTCTTTTGCTAAGATGTTTTTTGAAATTTTCAGTGACAGATACTTGTTTTCCTGAGCTTGTTCTTGATTGTTAGAAACAGCTGAAAACATTTTAATTATTTTAAAATAAGTGATTGCATTTTATAATAATATTTTGACCATTTGATTATGACACAGTGTTCTAATATTCCAGCTCAAGTCATTGACCTTGAAAACAGTTTCAGCAGAGGAGTTGAAAAGTGCTTAGAGAAATATCAATATCATGAAGTGGTTGTATGGTTAGGACTACTATGTAATTAATTATCCAATCACTTTTCTGAATGAAAGAGGCATTATTACTAATTATGGAGACTAGAGAGATAAACAGGCTTCCCTGATAGCTCAGTTGGTAAAGAATCCTCCTGCAATGCAGGAGACCCTGGTTTGATTCCTGGGTCTGGAAGATCTGCTGGAGAAGAGATAGGCTATCCACCCCAGTATTCTTGAGCTTCCCTTGTGGCTCAGCCAGTAAAGAATCCATCTGCAATTGGGAGATCTGGGTTCCACCCCTGGGTTGGGAAGATCCCGTGGAGAAAGGAAAAGCTATTCAGTCCAGTTTTCTGGCCTAGAGAATTCCATGGGCTGTATAGTCCACAGGGTCGCAAAGAGCTGGACATGATGGAGTGACTTTCACTTTCAAGGATAGTCCCTGGAAAAGTGCTCCTCTCCTCCTAAGTTATTTTACTTATTTTCACTTAAGTGAGCTGCAAAGGCTTGGGTTGCAGAAAATTAAGCTTGAAGCACCAAATATTATATCAATGACATATAAACGTTAAATGATATATTATTTAACACAAAAAGCCTCCACCTAATCAGTCACTGTCTTTTGGATAAAGCTAAATTTGCCTTGGCTGGATTTTATGATGTGTATGACATATGTAAACAAAATCCATTAAAATGGTAATTGTCAGATATTTATTCATTGAGAATTTAATTTTGATGAGGGAGAACAGTAGTTTGAATAATTTTACAAATGTGATAAGGACAAAGTTGCTCGTATGCCCAGATACCAATCAGCTTCTTTGGGCTATTGAGACAATAGAGAAATTTCAGAGTTTTTTATAACATTTGCATGAAGACAAGAAGATACCTGTCAAGGTAAAGGTGAGATTGCGTGTTCTTTGAAAGAAATAAAATGACAGATATGAGAATACTAAATAAACACAATGTTGAAAGGTTGTCGTCACTATTGGGGAGATCCTAAAGAAGAATCCTCTTTTCTCTTTGACATCTATACATATTTCACAACTGTTTCCAAGAAAAGAGACACAAAGATTGTTTCTCCAGTTTGTTTAGCTGGCAATCAGTAATTTGTACTTCAACAGGAAAACAGAATGGAAGCAAAGTGCTTTGTCTACTAAAGGAATATATTTCTGAGAGTATTCACCTGCTGAGAACCTCACACATATTTTAATAATTTGGGGCTGTCAGTCTCCTATCTTAAGAATTATTATTCTCAGCTTTCTTACATGCTCATTAGGTGTGTACTATGTGTAGAATACTTTGCTAAGCACTGAGATTATACAAGTTTGTAAAACAGAGTTTCTTCCATGAAGATATTGATTGGGTGGTGACCTTATCTGCTGTGTAGTATGATCACACTCGCTCAGCCATTAAACACAGCTTCACAGAGGAAAGACTCAATCTGTGTGCCAGAGTTAAATAGGCTCATTCAGTGGGGCTTTCCTGGTAACTCAGATGGTAAAGAACATGCCTGCAATGTGGGAGACCCAGGTTTGATCCCTGGGTTGGGAAGATTCCCTGGGGTAGGGAAGGGCCACCCAAACCCAGTCCAGTATGCTTGCCCAGAGAATTCCATGGACAAAGGAGCCTGTTGGGCTGCAGTTCATGGTGTTGCAAAGAGTCGGAGGTGACTAACACAAGCACAAGCAGTGTTTATACTTGCTTTTTTTCCCTTGCTTTTCCAAGTCCTACCCCTTGGCTTCTATTTCTAAACCCTAATCTAGGACCCTTTGGCTCATGTCACTTTATAACTTTGTCCTCACATCTTCATCTAGAGTAGCCTCACAAATTACACACTTTGAAAACCACTGGGTTTGGTCTTAATATGTCACATTGCCCTGGAATTCACTTAGGATCTACTTGATGAGAGGGGCTGGCATTTCTAGAAATATGTTACTTATAGCCATAGAGTATCACACACAGAATAAATTTGTCAGAAATACATGCAAATATGCATAAAATCTGGATAGATGTGATAAATTTATTCAAAAACATTTATTCAGTGTCTACAATGCATCCAGCATTAGTGAAAGTGCTTTGGCTAGAGCAATCAAAAGAGCAATAATATAAAGAAAATAGCACTGGCTTCTTTGCCAAAAAAATAAAAGCAATAACATACGTGTTCTCGTGCTGCTTACATTTCACTGCATGTGTCATGTAACATGTCAAATAGTAACAAATGTTCGGTAGGAAAATAAAGCAGAATAAGGAAGCTAGGGTAAGAATTGAAGGCACTATTTTTAACAGGAAAAACTCAAAATCACTCCAGTAAGGTGCTATTTGTGCAGAGTCATGAAGCAAATAAACAGCTGAAGATAGATAAGGGAAGAGAATTCCAAATAAAGAAAATTCCAACTTCAAAGGCCCCAAGTTGAGAGTTCTTGGAGTTTACAAAGAATGCTAAAATGGAGTTAGAGCTCAATGAATAATGAGTGTATAAAGAAATATGATGAGAGAGGTTGGCAGAGGCAGATTATGGAGAGCAAAGGCCATGTTGAGAATTTTGGGCCTTATTCTGTGAGATGCAAATGAATATTTTTAAGGTACATTTGTAAAGAGATTTTCATTTGATTTAATAAGGTTTAGAATAATTTTAAATTAAATTTTCAAATTAAAATCATTTGCAAAAAAATGTAAGAAGATCTGAAAACACTGGCCTTGCTTTTTCAAAGCAAATATTGATTTATTTGTGTGGTCCCCTTAAGATGGGGCACAAGCCCTCCAGATCGTCACAGTTCCTGTCACTTTTTATTTTTCTTACACCTGACTCCGTGTCACTAATTTATATGACCTTTCTGGACTCTTTAGGAACTTGAGTTTTGACCCTTGGAAAGTGAATGTAAGATGAAGTGTGTCTTTCTAAGCAAAGACTGGTACAGCCAATCAATAAAAATTCAAAGATTAACATACAGGCTATTGGTAGAGACCTTGGCTCCTGTAAATGAATATTTTTATTTATTCTAACAAAGTCAAAACCTCATCAGTTTTCTTTTCTGTCTGAGAATTGCAGAGTCTGAGATTGGAGCTTCCTGTCAAAGAACAGAGAAAAATCAGTAGTTCACTAGGAAAGAAAGAGAGCGAGCTTTTATTAGCCTCCAGATTTCACGGAGAACATTATGCCAGTGAAAGAACAAGGTAAAAATGTAGACTGGAGCATGCCTCAGTTCAGTTCAGTTCAGTCACTCAGTCGTGTCCCACTCTTTGCATGTCCATCTAGGGGCATGCCTAGACCCAGTTTATTTGCATAGAACCTGAATGACTATTACAATTCTCAAAGCTAGTGTTCTCTTTGTAATTTTACCATTGACTATTATATTATCTCCTCTATGTTTCCCTCTAGCTGTTTCAGAGAAAGAAAAGTAGAGAAGGGACAGGGAAATAGCATTCCTTTATGTAATGGCCTTAGAGAAAATGTCCTTTGGGAGAAGAATAGTTGCAGAGAGGAAGGAAGCAGAAAGATGTAGGCCAGATGAATGGGGATTTGGAAGTCAGTGTGGGGTGTTCATCATGGCAGGAGGCTCTGCATGGTATTATACATAATCAACAATAAGAATACTCTTGCTGATACCATGCCTGAACTAGGCTCCTTAGATTCTCTTGTGGAGGTGAAAGGTCCTGGAGTGTGGAACAAGAGTTAAATGATGCCAGCTGTGAAGATTATGGGGCAGCAGGACAGTGTGCTTATATTCTGTGAAGTCAAATATTTGGTATTAAAATTGCGTCGTCTGAAGTTTAGTAAAAGACACAATTCTTCCACCAAATACGATGCAAGGAAATAGATATCCTCTGATATCTTTAAATTTAAAGCAGTGGATTAAAAAACAAGTTTCTTTAGAGCCTGAAGAAGTGAATTTTTTTTAAGGAAAAGTAAATAACAGTTAGTTGGGGAAGGAAGGGGAAAAATATAACCTTCAAATTATATTTTGTTGAACTCAAAATGTACCCTTGTATAGATTTAACAGAGCTGTTCTATTCCTTGTGAACTAACAAGAGTGTTTGTGCAGATTTGCTTAGGAACTTTCCAAGAACATAGTTGAAGATGCTCCATGATTTTTCCTAATTTTCTGCCTTTTTGTTTCCTTCTTTGGTTCTATCTTCTAATCTTTTTTTTTTTCTTTCTTATTCTTTTCATCACTTTGTTTTAGAAAGTAGACACTGGTAAAGGGAGTAATTTGGCAAATGTGTTGATGGAGAAAAAATGTGCTATTGAGACAAGACAATTTCTATGTTCTTTTCTCTTCATCTTGTCTTTTATATTAGGTTGAACGTTAAGAAAGCAGATACTGAATGCTTTTGACTTGGAAAAAAAAGGGAAATGCATATGGTTCAACCTGTTCCAAAGTTTATCATGTTACTTTCTACCCAGGACACTTTCAATGACTTCCCATCACTGATATCATAAAATCCAGGGTCCATAACCTGGGTATTCAAGAGGTTTCACAATCTGGGCACAGCATTGTCTACCACAGATTCACTGATCTAGTCAATTCATCCCAACTCAAGGCCCATTTCCTTCAGAAGCTTTCACAGTTCAATGTAGAAACCAGTTACCTTCCCCTAAACCTCTGGCGCTGTATGTGCACATAGGCCATGGTATACAATGTGTAGTTAAATGAGAGCTGATTTTTCATGTTGCAAATACTCTGTGTAATGTTATTGGGATCCCCAAACACATTCAAAATTGCTTATGAACAGAAACCATTTTTTGGAAGCCATTTTTATATCTCTTCATCTGTTCTAATACCTTAGAGCACAGTAGGTATTTGGCCACTATTTTAAAAGAATGTATAGATCTTTAGGTAGCAGTTTGTTCAAGACTGAGAATTCTGCCCAAACGAATATACACTGGGGAGATGAAAAGCGTGGAAGCTACGGATTCTGAAGTTTCTCTTGTTAATGTATGCTTTGCGTATACATTAGGAGAAGATATTTAAAGCTCCCTTCCTTTCTTCAAATCTGGATTCCCGATTTCAAATTTAGTTGTTTCTGCCCAGTGACCTTATTAAGTGCAAGAAAATTGTGGTAAATGTGTGAGAAGCAAACACGTTTCACGAGCATCTCAGACAGTGTACCCGCACCAGCCAAAGAATCCCTTTCCATGAAATATGCTCACTGTCTCAAAGGAGAAAATTAAACCACATCTCACTCAAAACAGGAGCTCAGGGAAGGAGGCGCTGCGGGAGAGTTAATTTTCGGCAACCCGTCGGCTGATTTTCTGCATCTGACAGCAGGGCTGTCACAGGGGTACAGAGGCTGCTGTGTGGCAGGAGGGACGGCTGTGGAGCCGGCAGAGGCCCCAGCGTGCGACTGGCAGGGGCTGTCTCCCGGCAGCTGGCAGCACCAGGAGGCAGCAGCGGTGAGCGTGGGGCTGGCAGGAGCACAGGCATGCAGCTGGCAGCAGAGACTATGGAGCAGGAACCTGGCGGAACTGCTGTCAGCCCTTCAAACCAGGCATCAACCCTGCTTAGCGTTCTCTGAGAAATCAAGGGTCGAGGCCACCTGATTCTAAATACAGTCAGTCGGACCACATGAACTGGCAGAGTCGAACATCTCGCGTCTGTGTCTGTGTCTTCTTCATGAATACCCGTAACTGGTTATGTCATCGGGGCCTGTTTTCTTCCGTGGAAACCCGAAGCAGTAGTAGCCTAAAGATATTCTGCACCAATAGAGACTCTTCAATCCAGCCCTGTATATGCCTAATTAAAAGTTGTCTTAACCAGTAAGGAGCTTCCCTGATAGCTCAGTTGGTAAAGAATCTGCCTGCAATGCAGGAGACCCTGGTTCGACTCCTGGGTCAGGAAGATCTGCTGGAGAAGGGAAAGGCTACCCACTCCAGTATTCTGGCCTAAAGGATTCCATGGACTGCACAGTCCATGGGGCTGCAAAAAGCCGGACACGACTGAGAGACTTTCACTTCACTTCATTTAACCAGTAATAAGCTAAAGAAGCATCAGGTTCTTGGAACCAAGATTTAGGACAGCAATACTCATTTTTATAGAAACAGGTTGTAATGCAGTATTAAAGAAAGGTCAACTTTACTGGCAATCCATGTTTGTGTTTTGCGATTGTTTTAATCTAAATTACATCCAAAAGAAAGAACATTAGGACAGCCAAGGTTAGAACTGGGCTGTAGTGTTCTGGAAAACATACACACACACACACACACACACACACACACGCACACACACACACCCCTCCACCACCACCACCACATAAACTGAATGTATCCAACTGAGTTACAAAATGATGTTAAGTGATAAAGCAAGATTCAGATCAGTAGTACTATATAAAGGCTGAGCAAAAACATAGTTATGAACGTGTTGCTATATTATGCTTGATACTACATCTTCAAGAAATTAATTTTCATTATTTCCTTGTGGCAATGTGGTATGAATTAATAATTCTTATGTTGAAGGTCATCACAAATAAAATATTTGAGAACAGACCATAGTGTTTAAGGAAATGAAAAATGTTACTCTGAAAGATGACTGCAGCACCATTTTTGAAAGAATAATATTCCTTCTTTCTTCCATTATTTTACTATTTCCCTAGATTTTTTCATGTATTTGATGTCACCCTACTCTTTAAACAAAATTTCAACCTCTGAACCATTTAACCACATTTTCAGTAGTTGGCACCTCCTGGTAGTATAGTGATGAGAAGCAAAGATTTTGGTATATGCATGTGATGGGTAGGAATGTGAGGTACATTTTGCAAAAAGGAATATTTTTCCCATTTCTGGCCCTATTGGCAATTGGAGTCACTTTAGATAAGTCTTGTTTTAGATAAGCTCGTGTTTCAATTTATTCCCCAAGAACATGAGGGTTAATGTAACATAACATCCCTCTGCTATAGTCTTAAGAACTGATAATACCTAAAATTATAATTTGCAAATTGCTGTGAAGTCATTAAAACTAGAGACTTTATATAATTAAATAGCCAACTTTTTCTAGCACTTTTCACACCATCCAATAAATTGGCTAGAAGCTTTTCACTGCATTCAACTTAATCTAGCATTTTGATTAGTGTATCAGTTACAACACTGAATAGATGAATGTACCTATTTTAGTTTTTATTTACCAATTATTTGTCTGTGTACATGTTGGAAGGGTTTCTCAGGTGGCACAGTGATAAAGAATCTGTCTGCCAGTGCAGGAGATGCAGGAGACACAGGTTTGATCACTGGGTCGGGAAGATCCCCTCGAGTAGGAAATGGCAACTCACTCAGGAATTCTTGCCTGGGAAATCCCATGGCCAGGGGAACCTGGCTGGCTACAGTCCATGGGATCACAGAGTCAGACAGGAGTCAGCACACAGAATAGCAGCAGCAGTACATGACAGAAAGATTCTGCAAACAATGTGGAAGTATTTCCCAGATGTCAACTGCTGACAGTCATTTTTCCTATGAAATTTAATTTTCTCCTATGTCTCAAGAAGTCCTAAGCAAGCTCACTACTGAATGTTAATTTATAATACTGCAGGATATATTTTTTCCTTCTAATTGTAGAAGTAAGGTTTCCCAACATTACTATTTTGGAAAAAGAAATTGCTCTCTGAAACTAAGTTGTAATTATTAAATAGTTCTCTGTTGTTGTTTTTTTTTTTCTTTTCTCTTTGCAAATTGGAAAAAATATACCCATTGTTTAGCTTTTGATTAAGTCATAAGTCTATTTTTTGTTTGTAGGATGGGTAAAACTGTTCTTATCTGAACCCAGGATCAAGATTACAAAAGGACATTCATGAGACATTCAGGACTGTCATGATGAGGGATCTGGGAGTCCTGGGCTGAAAACCCATCTTGTCTTCTTACCAGCATCTGCCTCTGAGAATTCTAAACTTCAACTGAGACATGTTTCTTCATTGACAAAATGGAAGCACTAATAGGAGGCCCACCTAGGGTCATGGTGAGGGTTCAACATAAGTGTGTCAGGGAAGGACTTGGCCTAGAACATCCCAAACAATGGCACACAAAAGGACTGGTCAGATGCCCTGGGAACTGCATCCTTCTCCTCTCAGCTTATTCCTAATCCCCCTGTGACCGTACCTGGCTTTTCTCTTTAGGAATACCAGTTTCATTTTTCTCAGCTGATGCAGACTGCTCTTCAGTATTTCTTGGAATAATAGTTTCTAGGGAGGCAATTCTCTGAAAAATAAAATGAAAGTAAGAAAACCAATAAAAATCAGAACAGATAAGACAAGTTTATGGATAAAAATAAAAGCTATTACAAGGGATCTACTTTGTTTCTCAGGATATTGACACCTACATTTTTTAAACATGACTTAGCTACACTAAAAAAAAAAAATTTAAACAGACCTCTATAAGGCAAATTACAAACTTCTCACTAATTGCACTACAGGCTAAGTTGCTTCAGTCATGTCCAACTCTTTGCGACCCTATGGACTGTAGCCCATCAGGATCCTCTGTCCATGGGATTCTCCAAGTAAGAATACTAGAGTGGGTTGCCATGCCCTCCTCCAGGGGATCTTCCCAACTCAGGGATCAAACCTGCATCTCTTACGTCTCCTGCCTGGGCAGGCGGGTTCTTTACCACTTGCACCATTTGGGAAGCTGCCAAAAACACACCTTCCCTGACTGGGTGTTGAACCCAGGCCACAGTGGCCAAATCCTAGTCACTAGATCACCAGGGAACTGTGAGACTGCATTACAGTTAAATCCAAATGTCATGTACCTGTGTCTCATGCCCTGTGTGCTAGGCATTCAGTAGGAAGGAGACTATGCTATAGAATGCTAAGACCCATCTCCTGCTATCTTGCAGCTTGCAGTGAAGTGGGAGAGTCCAATGTGAGTCACGTAATTACGACTGTGACAAGTAGGAAAGGGAAAACACGATTTAATATGGGACCAGAGTAAGGGAATTCATCCTGATTTGATAAGGTCATAAATTCTCTCTGGAGTAGAGAATATAGAATTTCAACCCTAAGTTGAACCCTCAGTTGCATCAGAGATAATGTTCTTTGCTGGGCTTCCCTCATGGTTCAGCTGGTAAAGAATCTGCCTGTGATGCGGGAGACCAGGTTCCATCCCTGGGTTGGAAAGGTCCCCTGGAAAAGGGAATGGCTACCCACTCCAGTATTCTAGCCTGGAGAATTCTGTGGACTGTATGGACTGTATAATCCATGGGATCGCAAAGAGTCAGACATAACTGAGCAGCTTTCACTTTCCTTGCTAGTAAAGTACTTTTGCAGGGTCTTTATTTTCAAAAATTGTTTTTTTTTTTTTTTCAATTTCCTGATGTTATAGCTAGAGAGTATTGGGTTCTTTTTTTCTCCTTTGCTATATGTAACTTAACAATAACTATAATTTGGTGAATACTTACTGTTGGTTAATATTGTAGATTCTTTACAGGACTTTTCTAACAATTTTTATTGGGGTATAGTTGCTTTGCAATATTGTGTCAGTTCCTGCTGTAGAGTGAAGTGAATCAGCCATATGCATACATATATCCCCTCTTTTGGGGTTTCCTTTCCATTTAGGTCACCACAGAGCATTGAGTAGAGTTCTAGATGCTCAATGTCACCATTTATAAATCAAAACTGAAGTGGGTAGCCGTTCCCTTTTCCAGGGGATCTTCCCAACCCAGGGATGGAACTCAGGTCTCCCACATTGCAGGCAGATTCTTTACCAGCTGAGCCACCAGGGAAGCCCAGCAAAACACATTATCTCTGATGCAACTGGTCTCCTTGTTAGGGTTGAAATTCTATACCCTTTACTCTAGAGAGAATTTATGACTAAATCAAATATGGTATCACATCACACAAGACAGAATGGCTACCATCAAAAAATCTACAAACAATAAATATTGGAGAAGATGTGGAGAAAAGGGAACCCTCATACACTGTTGGGGCTTCCCTTGTGACTCAGCTGGTAAATAATCCACCTGCAATGTGGGAGACCTGGGTTCGATCCCTGAGTTGGGATGATTCCATGGAGAAGGGAAAGGCTACCCATTCCAGTATTCTGGCCTAGAGAATTCCATGGACTATGTAGTCCATGGGTTCACAAAGGGTCGGACAGGACTGAGTGACTTTCATACACTTTCATACACTGTTGGTGGGAATGTAAACTGATGTAACTTTATAAGATTTTGATACAACTCTGTGAAGTGCTCTTTGCGTTTGGTAGATATAGAAACTGTGAGAGGTACAGAACTGAAGTAGCATTTTCCAGGTCAAATGAGCAGGAAGTGATGGAGTTGAAAGATGGATTTGCAGGTCTGATGTCTCCAACGCTGACAAGCTTTCTAATTCTCAGGGCAATAGAATCCAAGGCAGAGCAAGTATGTTCATTAGCAGGAGGCTGGTATTGCATTTGCTATTCTTTATTTTAAAATGTGTCCACATATTTTTAATGATGCATCTAATCAAGATTTGCATGTGCCTGTGTGTGCTTAGTGGCTCAGTCAAGTCCGACTCTGACACCACAGGCTGTAGCCCACCAGGCTCCTCTCTCCTGGAATTCTCCAGGCAAGAATACTGAAGTAGGTTGCCATTTCCTACTCTAGGGGATAATCCTGATCCAGGGTTCAAACCCATGTCTCCTGTATTGGCTGGTGGATTCTTTGTGGCTAAGCCACCAGGGAAGCCCCTCAAGATTTCCATAGACTAGGTATATTTAGCACTCAGATGAAACCAGTTGTTGAGTTGTCACCGAATCAAAAGATGACAGTGTGAGCTCACAAGGAGGGATCATTGTGTGATTTGTTTACTGTAAACTAAAGACTCTGATGCTGGGAGGAATTGGGGGCAGGAGGAGAAGGGGACGACCGAGGATGAGATGGCTGGATGGCATCACTGACTCGGTGAATGTGAGTCTGAGTGAACTCTGGGAGTTGGTGATGGACAGGGAGGTCTGACGTGCTGCGATTCATGGGGTCGCAAAGAGTCGGACATGACTGAGCGACTGAACTGAACTGAACTAAGTTCCTAGAACAGAGACAGGCAGTACAAAGTATTTGCTGCATTAATAAAATGACAAGTGAGAAACATCAGCCAAAAACAAAAGAATTACATTTACTATTAGGAAGGAAAAGAGATGCAGGACTTATTTGTGTTTGAAGTTGTTAGCTTCTTTCACAAGCTTTTGAGTCAAGTTAGGTATATTATCGAATCTCTTTTAATTGGTGAAATTACCAATATAGAAATCACTTAAAGCCCTGATAAAGTATCCTGATGCCAATATCCTGATGAAGAATAATAGGAAGACAATTAAGTTGCTTGATATGTAATGGAAGTGGTTCATTTTACACAATAATATGAAGATGAAGTAGAAAGTTATATCCACATGAATGGTATGACAATGATTTTAGAGATAGGGAATAGTTTTATGGAAAGGCCTTCTTAATATTTTAATAGATTATTTTGTATATCTGTGTCCCTGTGTGAAAATTATCTGAGGGCCTGGGGGCGCTGCCAGGATGTTGAAGCCCCCAAAATAGTACATAACATTTGACATGAAGAACTAATTAGAAATATAATAACAGTTCTACAAAAATAAGAAATTACCATATTGTAAAGATATTATCAATTACAATTAAAAAACATAATCCCACAGGGTTGCTGTTTGTTATTTATTCAGTCACTTTATACACATTATGCATTCAACAGGTATTTATTAATGTTGTGTGACACACACATTGAGGCCATTAAAATAGATCGCTAAAGGAAATAGGAAAAGGACTCTGCTTTTATGGAACTCACAGTCTAAAAGGAGAAAACGCTATACAATAAAAATGATAAATTATCTTATTATGTAGTTTTCAAAATTTAAGTGTTGTAGAAAGACAAAAAGAGAACAACTTAAGGAGTGCTGGGAGGGCAGCTGTGATTTAAACAGGGTGATTGGGATAGATCTCATTGAGAAGGTGACATTTAAGAAAGAAAGGGCAATGACGAGTTAGCAGACCTGGATTGTAAAACAGGAGGGTGCTTGGGTAAGTGTGGTTGGAGTGGGGTCAATAAGAAGAGATCAAGCTCTCTGAATATTTTGACTTACTGATAAATTGGTTGGGGGATTTAACAGAAAGGATTACTTTTCCAGAACATTCTTTAAACTTTGGTCATGAAGTTGAATTTTGCTAAGTATGAAATGTTAAACCAGCATGACTGTCTTAATCTGGTAAACAACTTTTGTTTAAATGAAAATATTTCATGTGACTTCACCTCAAAGTATCAATTTCACCAATGTCTTTTTTTTTTTTTTAACTTTTCAATTATATGAATGTTAGGTAGAGTAAGCAAATGGTTTAAGTCCTGATGTACATTAGTATTAACCTGGAGAAATTTAAAAATTATTCGATACCAGGTGCTAGTCCAGAACTCTTGACCGAGCCTTTCTGAATCTGGAATCTGGGTACTGATATTTTTTAGTTTGAAAGGTTCCTGGATGATTCTTCTAGGCAGTCTGGTTAGGAACCTTGAAACAAGGCCTGTTTGTTCTAAGCCAGGGAAGTTTTACCCCACAAAGAAGAAAATCTTATAACTTGACCTTGACATTCTATTACCATAATTTTAATTTTCTGAATAATGTGAAGGCGAAAACATAATCAGCAAAAGTATCTTCTTCTTAGATCTCAGGTTGAATAAGGGAGGCCAAGAATAACGGCTTTTTAGCCAGGATTTGCAGAAATTAGCACTTGATCTAAGGAGATCTACACATTATTTCTGAAAGCATTATTGATGCCAAGCCTAGTGTGAAGAAGGAAGCCATGTAATCACACGGGTTTCAGGTCCATTAGAAACACCAGAGAGGGAGAGAAATTCCTTTTTTTGCCAAATGAAAAATGTCAAAAAATCAGCAGGGTTAAAAAGAATTGGATTTTCATGCTTCTAGGAAGGGGGGAAAGAAAAGCAAAACTGAAACTAAAAACATGCCAACTGATTCTCTTAAATAAGTCAGTGTAGTACATGTTCATCATTAATTCAAAGCTACTTCTCAGTGTGATTGACCACTTCTTTAAAATAAAAATATCCCCTTGTCCTGAATCATGTCTTCTTTCCACCTGCTGTTTCAGACTATGGATCGAGCCTTGGTAAACCATGAATCCATCTTTACCTGCTGGTTTAAATCCATCAGTTCAGATTCTGTCTGTTGTTTTCTGCTTTTAATTGTTTCTACATCCGTCTGTTCACTGGCAATGTTAAAAGATGCTCGTAAAAGAAAAATACAGACAGTGAGCTCACTTTTGAAATATTTTTCAAAACATAATGAATTTTCCTCACTAAAGCATATGGAATATATGCTTTAAATAGCATACCTATTATGTAAATAAGCTAAATCTTTAGTATAAGCAGTGTAATGAGGCTTGATAATTCAGAATTATCTTGAGAATTTTGAGTTTGTAATTATGAATACAAGCACACCCAATCAAATGGAATCATTGTTTTCTAGCAAGGTTGGTTATAAGAAAGCTACTGTAAAAAAAATCATTGTTTATTACAATCTTTGAGGAAAAATAATAAAAGTGAATATATATATATCTCCTCAATGAACTGATATGGATACACACAACATGAATCTGCAATGATGTACATAATAATACTGAAATATCTAACAATTCTAACTATGGAAGGCTCCTACGTGGCATTTGGCTCCAAAACAGATAGCATACTGGTGAATAAAACCCACAATACATGTGCTGAGAAAGACAGAACCCGCTACGAGTCAACTTTCTAGTGGTTCCAGTTAACACTTTTCCCTCTGTGTTCCCAAGCTCCTAACATTTTTGAATTTTGAAATCCTGATTCCTTTCTCTCTCTCTCTTTTTTTTTTTTTTTTTGTGTGTATTTCATAGTATGAAAACAAAATCACAATGTTTGACATCACACCATGGTATCTAACAATATTCTATATACCATATTTAGCATAAAGTTTTATTTAAATGAAGAATTCTTCATGTTTTCAGTATCAGGATTCATTACAGATGTAGATTTGGAGACAATAAGTGATTTTACTTAAAATACATTGTGGTTGCTAGTTCCAAATACCCAGCTTTGAATTCTGGCTTGGACATTTATCACCTGGAAGAGTAGGGTAATAATAGCACTTGCTTATAAGATTATTGTCAGAACTCATTGAGTTAATATATGTAAAACATTTGCAGTAATGCCTAGAACAACATAACCATTATATAGTTACGTGCTGTTACCAACTTATTTGCTATTATCAACATTATTAGTATGGTGCTATGTAACATGATTCCCAAAGAGATAAATTCTTTTGACATTTAATAATAAAAGGGAAGATTAATTTAATTTCCTAAAGGCTTTCCTGTAGGTGACATTGAATGTCCCCTTTAAGACCTAAAGAAATTAAACATGGCACAGCGAAAAGAGAGCATGCAACAAATAAAGAATACTTGAAACTTGAAAGTTTCAAGTTTAATACTTGATATTTAATACTTGATACTTGAAACTTGAAGTTTGACCCATAGTGTATATTTTGCAAATATACAAAATCATTCAGAGAGTCTGGTTCTTGGGATGTGGTATATACAGTTTATTGACAGATATTATGAAGTATTGCCCACTAATAAATATAATGATAATTTGAAATGCATAATCAGATGTATTTATAAAATAAAATCCATGAGAAGTAAATGAGAAGTACTGTCAGAGTTCCTCATTTACTGCTTAAGGAAATTTAGGTGTGATGATATACCTGATAGTCAATATAGAAACCTCCAGTTCATATTGAAATTCAAAATCTTTTTAATACTTTTAATTAAAATTCAAAGGAGTCTAGTGAATTATACCATTAACCTCTCACCACTAGCATTGACAGGATCACATTTTAGGTTGATATGAATAATGAGTTTTCTCGTCTCATCCAAACGTCCTTTTGCACTCCTCCCCATGCCGAAAAGGGGATTATTAAATCACCGTACAGTTGGCAGCCTTTAATGAAAGAAAAGTGGGAAACAAGGATTTGGGGTCAGGACTGTCTTTGGTTGATAATGCAGCATAACAAATTTAAGGAAGCCTTTTCTTGATTTAATTCATTGATATTGGTACCTGATTTTTTTTTTTAAGTCTGAAAATAGTTAAAGGTCTGCCAAAGAGGGAAGAGAAGCAGACTTTTAAAAGTTTAAGAAAACAAAAATTTGTCTAAAAAATCTAGTAATGCTCTCTGTGATATGACTGATTACATCTGTGTTTGTATTTTGTGATTGAAAAATAGCTAGAGGACTAGTGCTAGTCAGTAGGCAAATTATTATGAACTTCTGCATGTTCAAGTGAAAGAGAAGGTGAAAGAATGGAAAGAACCTGTGTGTATTTGAGGAAGATTTCTTTATTGGGGTTGAACTATTCCTAGACTGCACATAAGAAATAACCTGAATTTTAAGAGTGGGGAAGGAACAGTGTGAGGAAGCTGAAGCCAGTCAAAATCAGCAAAACTTTGCAAGTGCCTGAAAAAACTGGTGAGAAAGAAGAGAAACTGTGAACCAGCAGTGCTATAAATCCTTTTCACAGGAGCCAAATTGAGATATCTAAAGAGGAAATGCAGCTTTTGTTTTCCTGAACAATAAAGAGGATTCTTAGTTACTAACAGATTTGAGAAAACCTGCAGATGGCCTCTAAGAAAAAGACCCAAGGAAGCTAATGGCTGATGACTGAAGTTTACGGCAAGTTTCTGTGGACAGGCTATTATGAAGAAGAAGAGTGTCGGCCTTCACATATCAACTGTTGTTTACAGGACAGAGCATCTTAGAAAAATTTTGAAATGACCTTCTTCCTGTTGGTCTATATTGGAACAAATGCCAAGGCCAGATCAATTGGCAAAGGGTCTCTAAGGAACAATAGACGTTCAGGTGGAAAAGTAAAAGGCTTGAAGCTATATTTGATTTTCACCTCCTCTTATAATGGACGATCATAAGTTTAGAGGAGAAAGAAAATTGGGAGTGAGCAAATGGTTGTTTTGTGGAAGAACAGGATTTATTTTCGTTGACCTGTTTTAATCTACGAGAACATGTCCTTGATTTGGATTGAATTACTTGGTGGGGACAAAGAACAGTGACCCAGACATTGCCAACATGATTAGTGGGATTTTCATCTAAAAGGAGAGAGAGGAAAGGAAGAGGAAAAAATGCTTTTATTATATGGAAACCAAAACACTAGAGTTACATAGATTATGAGAACTCCATTTTATTGAGTTCTTAAGGTACACTATGCACCCCACTCCAGTAGTCTTGCCTGGAAAATCCCATGGATGGAGGAGCCACGTAGGCTCCAGTCCATGGCATCGCTGAGTCGGGCACGACGGAGCGACTTCACTTTCACTTTTCACTTTCATGCATTGGAGAAGGAAATGGCAACCCATTCCAGTGTTCTTGCCTGGAGAATCCCAGGGACGGGGGAGCCTGGTGGGCTGCGGTCTCTGGGGTTGCACAGAGTCGGATATGACTGAAGCGACTTAGCAGCAGCAGCAGCAAGGTACACTATAAGTTCTAAGATTCTTCCATGCATTAACTTGTTTAATCATCTCCACTAACTCATTTGGTATGATTTTTTTTAAAAAATTAAATCATCAAATGTAGATTAGAAAATTGGGACCTGAAGATGTTAAAAAATCTTGGTCAAGGTCATATTGTTAGTAAAGACGTAAAATCAATATTCTGTCTCCTTGAGCTGCTGCTGCTGCTGCTAAGTCACTTCAGTCATGTCCGACCCTGTGCGACCCCATAGACGGCAGCCCACCAGGCTCCCCCATCCCTGGGATTCTCCAGGCAAGAACACTGGAGTGGGTTGCCATTTCCTTCTCCAATGCATGAAAGTGAAAAGTGAAAGTGAAGTCGCTCAGTCATGTCCGACTCTTAGTGACCTCATGGACTGCAGCCTTCCAGGCTCCTCCGTCCATCGGATTTTCCAGGCGAGAGTACTGGAGTGGGGTGCCATTGCCGTCTCCTTGAGCATATGGACTTGAATAGTATCCTGTCTGTCTTGCCGACATAAATCGGTGGCAATCATAGAGAAACTGCCAAGAAATTTGGTAAAGAAAACGTGAAGAGTATCAAGAAGGGGAGAACAAGATGGCGGCAGAGTAGTTGGATGTGGAGTACATCTGTCTTCACGGATACATCAGGAATACACCTTCAGACACAGAAGTGCCTGCAGAACACCAGCTGAGAGTGGACAGGAGTACCTGACCAGTGGGAAAGAATATATAGACCCACACGAAACTGGGTAGGATGCAGGAACTAGAGGGAAAAGTAGGAGTGTTAGTAGGACTGGGCCTGCCCTCAGTGGGTGGGGGAGCTGAAGCAGGGGCTGATCCTCACAGCGAGGCAATTATCTGAGTCAGAGGAGAAGCATTTAAGGCTAAGAGTGAAACAGCTGATCTGTGGCGGCCTAAATGGAATGAGAATCAGACAGTCCTTACCACAGCCATACATACCCCGGAAAGGGACGTAGATCCCCAGGGATTGTGGAGCAATCCCAGGGTAAGGGCTGCTGTTGACTGTAGAGAGGGGATATGATGGAGGAGATTGTGATGGGAAATGCCTGTGGAGGAAAGCCGGGCAGCCACGGAAGCAAGACGACACTGTTAAGTCACATATAGGGACTGGAGCCATCACCATAGCCTCTCTGCCCCCACATGCCAGCATTGGCAGCTGAACAGTAGAGAGGCTGGCCCATCAAATGCCTGAGGCACTGAACTCAGAGTAGGACCCCACCCAGGGTGCTCCATTAAGTGCCTGACGCGCAGAACAGAGAAGGACCCCAGGCAAGGGAGCCTTCTAACTGACCGAATGGGCAGAGCGACAGAGAAAGACTGGCCAAATACACTGGCCAAAGACTGGCCAAGAGACTCGAAAGAAGACTCCGAAAGGGCCATAACTTCTGTGGTGGAGGCAGTCCATGTCCCTGCAAACTCGACACCGCCAGGATCCCCGCAAGCCAAGCAGCTGCGCCACCTTCATGCTCAGCTCTCACTGGGGCAGAGCAGCCACAGGCAAAAAGAATAGTTTTGTATCTATGCGCCCAGGGCTCCTTCGGTAGTGTCCTAGTTTTTGCGACCCTGTAGACTGTGGCCTGCCAGCCTTCTCTGTCAGGGAGGGGGATTCTCCAGGCAAGAATACTGGAGTGTATTGGCTAATACCAGCTGCCATACCCTTCTAGAGCACTATATTTCCTGCTGCCCTGGCTGCCAACTCCCCTGGGTACCTGGTGCTGCCAGAACCTCTTCGATCCAAGCAGTTGCACCACCTCCACACCTGGCCCTCACAGGGGCAAATCCAAGCCCTCCAGGGCAGCCTCAGGAGCAAACCCCAGGGGATGCCCCACATGCAGAGGTGGAAATAAAACCACAATTGAAACCTAGGGGCAGTATGGCTAAGGAAGAAGACTCAAAACTTTCCCACCAGCTGTACAAGCTGCAGATTAAATCCACATAATCAACTAGGCAGACTCTGTTTCTATGGAATATAGAAAAGATCACTGAGAGCTCCTACAAAAGAAAGCACACTAGTTCTGATAGCTGTGGACGCTGGAGTCAAGAACACAGAGGAGTGGGACCAGATTAGAATCTGAGCTGCCTCCACAAATAAGTCCAGAGATCAGCACAGTGTTGGAGGGTATCCTAGGGAGGTGAGGTGGACTGTGACTCCCAGCGAGGGAAAAGACTCTGACAGCAGTCATTCAAGAAAACATTTATTATTCTCATGTTTTGAATTATTCTGTAGATTCTTTTAGGTTTTTTTTCTCTGCCCCTTCCCCGGCTCTGTTGTAGTTGTCGATTTTATTGGCACTATGAAACCTAATTAAGCTTTTGAGCTTTTTCTTTTTTTTTTTCTCAGTCGCATTTTTTATTGCTCTTATAAACCTCTGCCTCTACAATGGGCTTTTCTGGGGAGTTTTCCTTTTCATTATTTTCTTTTCTCATTTTTTTAATTTTAATTTTTTAAACCTATTATTATTTTTTCTACCTTATTCCTTTGTTTGCATTCCCCTTTGCTGTTCTTTTCCCCTTGCAGTTAATCTTTAATGTATATAAATCTTCATCTACCTCTATTTAACGTTGCATATCTACTCTTTCTTTTCTTTCTTTCCTTACCTCACAACATATTTGTTAGTTTTATTTTCAATGCTTTATTCCCCAGTTGGCACCTGGGCTTTAGTTTTGTTTTCCAGTTGGTGCTTTAGTTAGTTTTGTTCTGGTAGATATAATTTTTGGTTTCCTTTGATCTCCAGATCAATCTATAATACTTTATTTTTGTTGGACTGTTTTGATTCTTCTTATGGGTGTATATTTATATGTGTGTACTCATTCACAATTTTTATTGTGGTTATAAACCTCTGCATCTACATTGGGCTTTTGCCGTTCTGTGGAGTTTTCCTTTTTTCTTTTTTTTTCTTTTTTCTTTCTTCCATTTTTTTTCTTCTCTCTTTTTTATACTTTTTACTTTTAAAAACTTATTATATTTTTTCTACATTTATTCCTCTGTTTGCCTTTCCTGCTGTTCTTTTCCCCTTGCAGCTAAGCTTTAATGTGTATAAATCTTCTTTATCTACCTCTATTTAACTTTCCATAACTGCCAGGGTCCAGCCCCTGCAGGATCCAGGGGAACCTGAAGGAAAAACGGCGTCGGTGGATGATTTAGAGAGAGATAAGGAAAGAATATTGTAGATAAGAAAATAGAGGAGAGAAAGAGGCTGATATTCCTTGGTTTACATAGAAAGCCAATAAAACTTCGAGACAAGAAGTTTGCCCTGTTCACAGAGGCCACAGGTGCCTTCGTGGTCTCCTGAGGGAGTGAAGATGCAGAACGTCTCCCCATTCAGGTCTTAGAAACCCGGGCAGATAAGTGAATGCAGGGAGTCTCTATGCTCCAAGGGATCAGCCTGAAAAAGAAAGTAAGAGAGAAAAAAAGAGAAAGAGAAACACGGGGTGTCCAAGCTTCTTCAAGCAAGGCCCAATACCTTTATTTTTAAAAGGTACTTTTATACCTTGTCTTACACATAGAGGGAAATGAAAGATGCAAAGTCATACAGAGTCAGCCCAAACATTACATCTGTTTTGTCTTTATCGAAACCAGGATTTTTCTGCAAACCTTTCCCATAAACAATATTGTGTACATTATCTTCTGGCCTTGGAGGCCTGTGAACATTTTATGACCCTCTTTTGATAAAGGCTTTTCAACCAGAAAACTTATTTTCCCTTGAAATGTTTTTTCTTATATTTCTAATCTATGTCAGCCTCAAAAAGTATTAAACAGAGTTACATTCTCACCAAGCAAAGGTGCAGTGAGTTACAAGAAAGAACCAATTAGCTCAAAAGTCTGATGTGGTTAATTTCAAGGCTACACTTGTTTTTCTTACTTTCCAACTATGTTAACTAATGCACTCCCAGGTGCACAGTGGATAAGAGATATGGGAACTTAGCAACAAGCATTGGCCCTATAATGAAATCCTACACCAGCACTACTCTAATAACTTTTAACTCTTTAAAAGGCTCTATGTTTTAGGCTTTCCATGCCTCTCACAGGTGGGAGGATGTAAATAATCATATGCATAGCTGCAAGAGTCTGGATATACCTGCCAAGCAAGCTATAATGCTAACAGAGGGGTTTTGATTGGAAATATTCCTCTCATGTCCAGGAGACTTATAAGCTATAGCCCTAAGTTAATTTTCTCCAGAGAATTGTGGTCAGGGTTAGCCCCCTGTTAATGTCAGAGGAGTTGGTGAAAGTCATGAAATAGTAAAACAGACAGATTCTGGTTTGGGGGTAGATGCTCGAGAAAGCCTAGGGAGCCCATTGAGTCCTGAAGCCTTGCTTAACAGTTCTCTTCCACATGACCTTGTCATGGGTGGGATCTCCCGTGGTGGCTCCCAGCACATAACTATTCTTTCTTTCATTCCTTTCTCTCAACATATTTATTAGTTTTGTTTTCATTGCTTTATTCTCCACTTGGCACCTTGATTTAGTTTTGTTTTCCACTTTGTGCTTTAGTTAGTTTTGTTCTTAACTGGTAAATATACTTCTTTTTTATTTCCTTTGTTTGCCAGATCAATCTATTGTACTTTATTTTTGTGGACTGTTTTGACTTTGCTCTTGGGGGTATAGGTATATTCCATTATTTTAATTATTATTTGCCTGATTTTGTAACTGCCATTTGTCTGGGCTTCATCTTTGTTTTCTCATTTTTGGATATTTGTTTTAGTCTCAATGCCATAACAAACCATTTGTGAAATCTTTATTCCTGACCAGAGATTAAGCCCTGACCCTTTGGGGTGGGAGCACTGACTCCAAGACCCTAGACTACTAGAGAACTAACCCTAGGGGGGATCAAATAATGAGAACTCACACAGAGGAAACCACTTAAATATAGGACCCAGCATTACCCAACCACCAGCAGCACCCTATGCAGGACACTTCATCTAAACAACAAACAAAACAAAAATACAAATCCAATCATCAGCAGACAGGATTACCACCTCACTCAGCCTTGCCCATCAGAGGAAAAACAAACAAACAAACAAAAACTCAGCACAAATGTGACCATATATGAAGCTTACACAAACCACTGGACCAAGCTTAGAAAGGCAGAAAGCAAAAGGAAGAAAGAATTCAGCCTTGAAGTCTGGGAAAAGGAGACCTTAAACACAATAAGTTAAAAAAAATAATAAAAAGGCAGAGAAATACTACACAAATGAAGGAACAAACTAGAAACACAGAAGTCCAAATAAATGAAGAGGAAATAGACAGATTCCCTGAAAAAGGATTCAGAATAATGATAGTAAAGATGATCATAAACCTTGAAAACAAAATGGAGAAAACCCAAGAATCAATTAACAAAAACCTAGAAGAATTAAAGAATAAAGATACAAAGACAAACAACACAATTACTGAAATTAAAAATACTCTAGAAGGAGTCAAGAGCAGAATATCTGAGGCAGAAGGACGAATCAATGACCTGGAAGATAAAATGGTGGAACTAACTTCAGAAGAGCAGAATAAAGTAAAAAGAATGAAAAGAACTGAGGATAGTCTCAGAGACCTCTGGGAAAATATCAGACACAACAACACTTGAATTATAGGGGTCCAAGAAGAAGAGAAAAAGAACGGGTATGAGATAATTTTTGAAGAGATTATAGTTGAAAATTTCACCAACATGGAAAAGGAAAGAGTCAATCAAGTCCAAGAGGCACAAAGAGTTCTATACAGGATAAACCTAAAGAGAAACAGAACAAGACAGAAACCAGTCAGACTAACAGAGAAAAAACACAAAGAAAGAATATTGAAAGCAGCAAGGGAGAAGTGACAAGTAACATACAAGGGAAACCCCATATGCTTAACAGCTGATCTTTCAGCAGAAACTCTGCAGGCAGAAGGGAATGGCAGGATATACTTAAAGTACTGAAAGGGAAAAATCTACAACCAACATTACAGTACACAGCAAGGATCTCATTCAAAATTGATGGAGAAATAAAAATTTTCAGGCAAGCAAAATTAAGAGAACGCAGTACCACCAAACCAGCATTACAACAAATGTTAAAGGGACTTTTATAGCCAAGAAATATCAGACACAAAGAAAGATCTACAAAATCAACCCCAAACAATTAAGAGATTGGCAATAGGAACATATATATCAATAATTACTTTAAATGTAAATGGATTAAATGCTAATGGAACAAAACAAAAACAAGATCCATATATTCTGTCTACAAGAAACCCACTTTAGACCTAAAAACACATATAGACTAAAAGTGAGAGGATGGAAAAATATATTCCATGCAAATGGGAAGCAAAAGAAAGCTGGAGTAGCAATCCTCGGATCAAACAAAATAGATCTTAAAATAAAGAAGATTACATGTGATGAGGAAGGACACTATATAATGATCAAGGGATCAATCCAAGAGGAAGACATAACAATTGTAAATATCTATGCCCCCACAAAGGAGCACCTCAATACATAAGACAAACAGTAACAGACATAAAAGGAGAAATTGACAGTAACACAATAATAATAGGAGACTTTTACCCCCCACTCACACCAATGGACAGATCATCAAAATAGAAAATTAATAAGAAAGCAAGTCTTAAGTGATACATTAGATGAGATGGATCTCATTGATATCCTCAGGACAGTCCATCCAAATGCAGGAGAATACACCTTCTTCTCAAGTGCACATGGAACATTCTCCAGGACAGATCACTTCTTGTGTCACAAATCAAATCTCAGTAAATTTAAGAAAATTGAAATTGTGTCAAGCATCTACTCTGACCACAACACTACAAGACTAGAAAACAAGAGAAAAAAACTATAGGAAACACAAACACATGAAGATTAAACAATATGTTTCTAAATAACTAACTGGTTACTGAAGAAATCAAAAGGGAAATCAAAATTTTCTAGAAATAAATGAATATGGAAACCCAACTCAAAACCCATGGTATGTAACAAAAGCAGATCTAAAAGGGAAGTTTATAGCAATACAATCCTACCTCAAGAAACAAGAAAAACATTGAATAGACTACCTAACTTTACACCTAAAACAACTGGAAAAAGAACAAATCCTCCCAAAATTAGTAGAAGGAAAGAAATCATAAATATCTGAGCAGAAATAAATGAAAAAGAAATGAAAGAAACAGTAGTAAAGATTAATAAAACTAAAAGCTTGTTCTTTATGAAGATAAAAAAAAAATTGACAAGCCTTTAGGCAGACTGATCAAGGAAAAAAGAGAAATATCGAATCCACAAAATGAGAAATGAAAAAGGAGAGGTTACAACAGAAATGCATAAATACAAAGGACTATAAGAGAATATTATGAACAACTATATGGCAATAAAATGGATAACCTGGAAGAAATGAATAGATTCTTGGAAAAGTTCAATCTTTTAAGACTGAATGAAGAAGAAATAGAAATTATGAACAATCCAATTACAAGCACTGAAATTGAAGCTGTGATCAAAAATCTCCCAACAAACAAAAGCCCAGGATGAGATGGCTTCACAGGAGAATTCTATCAACCATTTAGAGAAGAGCTAACGCCTATCTTTCTAAAACTCTTTCAAAAAAATTGCAGATGAAGGAACACTTCCAAACTCATTCTACAAGGCCACCATCACCCTGATACCAAAACCAGACAAAGACAACACAAAAAGGAAAACTACAGGTCAATATCACTGATGAACATAAATGCAAAATCCTCAGAAAAATTTTAGCAAACAGAATTCAGCAACACATCCAAAAGCTCATACACCATGATCAAGTTGGGTTTATTTCAGGAAAGCAAGAATTCTTTAATCATATGCAAGTCAATCAATGTGATACACCGTATTAACAAATTGAAAGATAAAAACCATACGATAATCTCAATAGATACAGAAAAAGCCTTTGACAAAATTCAGCACCAATTTATGGTTAAAACTCTTCAAACAATGGGCATGGAAGGAATCTGCCTCAACACAGTAAAGGTCATATAAGATAAGCCTACAGCAAACATTATTCTCAATGGTGAAAAATTGAAAGCATTCCCGCTTAGATCAGGAATAAGACAAGGGTGTCCACTTTCACCACTATTATTCAACAGAGTTCTGGAAGTCCTAGCTACAGCAATAAGAGAAGAAAAAGAAATAAAAGGAATCTAGATTGGAAAAGAAGAAGTAAATCTCTCACTGTTTGGAGATGACATGATACTATAAATAGATATCCCTAAAGATAGTATCAGAAAGTTACTAGAGCTAATCAGTGAATTTAGCAAAGTTGCAGGATACAAAATCAATACACAGAAATCACTTGCATTGAAAAGAAACAGAAGTTAAGGAATCAATCCCATTCACCATTGTAACAAAAATAGTTAAATATCTAAGAATAAACTTACCTAAGGAGATGAAAGAACTATACACAGAAAATTATAAGACACTGATGAAAGAAATCAAAGATGGCATAAACAGATGGAGAGATATTCCATGTTCCTGGGTAGGAAGAATCAATATTGTGAAAATGACTATATTACCAAATGCAATCTATAGATTCAATGTGATACCTATCAAATTACCAATGGCATTTTTCACTGAACTAGAACAAAAAATTTCACAATTCATATGGAAACACAAAAGACCCCGAATAGCCAAAACAATCTTGAGAAAGAAGAATGGAGCTGGACAAGTTGACTTTCCTGAGTTCAGATTATACTACAAACCTACGGTCATCAAAACAGTGTGGTCCTGGCACAAAAACAGAAATATAGACCAATGGAACAAGATATTTTTATTTTTTATAAAGGAGGCAGGAATATACAATGGGGCAAAGACAGCCTCTTCAATACATGGTGCTGGGAAAACTGGACAGCTGCATGTGAAAGAATGAAATTAGAACACTTCTTAACACCATGTGCAAAGATAAACTCAAAATGGATTAAAGACCTAAATGTAAGACCAGAAACTACAAAACTCTTAGAGGAAAACATAGGCAGAACACTCAATGACATAAATCAAAGCAAGGTCCTCTATGATCCACCTCCTAGAGTAACAGAACATGAACATGAACGTGAAGTCCCTCAGTCATGTCTGACTCTTCGCGACCCCATGGACTGTAGCCTACGAGGCTCCTCTGTCCATGGGATTTTCCAGGCAAGAGTACTGGAGTGGATTGCCATTTCCTTCTCCAAGGGATCTTCCCAACCCAGGAATCGAACCTGTGTCTCCCACATCGTAGACAGACGCTTTACCGTCTAAGCCACCAGGGAAGTCAGAGTAACAGAAATAAAAGCAAAAGTAAACAATTGGGACCTGATTAAACTTAAAAGTTTTTCAACAGCAAAGGAAACTATAAACAAGGTGAAAAGACAACCCTTAGAATTGGAGAGAATGATAGCAAATGAAACAACTGACAAAGGATTAATTTCCAAGATATACATGCATCTCATACAACTCAATACCAGAAAAACAACCCAATCATAAAGTGGGAAAAACACCTAAACAGACATTTATCCAAAGAAGACATACAGATGGCTAACAAACACTGAAAAGATGCTCAACATCGCTCATTATAGAGAAATGCAAATCAAAACCACAGTGAGATATCACCTCACACCAGTCCGAATGGCCATCATCAAAAAATCTATAAACAATAAATGCTGGAGAGAGTGTGGAGAAAAGGGAATATTCTTGCACTGTTGGTGGGAATATAAACTGATACAGGTAAATTGATACCGTCACTATGAAAGACGGTATGGAGATTCCTTAGAGTACTGGGAATAAAAGCACCAAATGACCCAGCAATCCCACTCTTGGGCATATACCCTGAGGAAACCAAAATTTAAAAAGAGACATGTATCCCATTATTCACTGAGCACTATTTACAATAGCTAGAACATGGAAGCAACCTAGATATCCATTGACAGAAGAATGGATAAAGAAGTTTGATTATATATACACAATAGAATATTACTCAGCCATAAAAAGAAACACCTTTGAGTCAGTTCTGATGAGGTGGATGAACCTAGAACCTAATTATATAGAGTGAAGTGAGTCAGAAACAGAAAGATAAATATTGTATTCTAATGCACAGATATGGGATCTAGAAAAATGGTACTTAAGAATTTACTTAAAGGGCAGCAGTAGAGAAACAGACATAGAGAATAGACTTACAGACATGGGGAGGGGGAAGGAGAGGGTGAGATGTATGGAGAGAATAACATGGAAACTTACATTACCATATGTGAAATAGATAGCCAGTGGGAATTTGCTGTATGGCTCAGCAAACTCAAACATGGGCTCTGTATCAACCTAGCCAGATGGGATGGGGAGGGAGATAGGAGGAAGGTTCAAAAGGGAGGGGATATATATATTCCTATAGTTGAATCATATCGAGATTTGACAGAAAACAACAAAAATCTGTAAAGCAATTATCCTTCAATAAAAAAAAAAAGAGTATCCGGAAACATATTTATCCTCCCTTTAAGGTGACCAAGAAATAAACAAATGAAAGTAAAATTTATATAGAGGTAGGACTTTCCAGCTAGATGAAGAAAGTGGTTGATGGATTTTAGGAAAACTAAAAAAGAATAAAAATAAAAATAGCTAACAAAGGAACTATGCCAGTTCCTATAGTAATGAGAGTTTCTTCTCATGAGGATTTATCTGGAAGACACATTGTTTTTTTTTTTTTAATGTTTATTTTATATTAAAAAATTAACCAATACAGTATTGTAAAGTAAAAAAAAAAATTTGTATAACTTAAAAAAAAAAAAATTAGCAGCATGGTGCTAGTTCCAGGTGTGCAGCAAATGATTCACTTATATATTTACATGTGTCTGTTCTTTTTCTAACTCTTTCCCCATTTAGGTTACTATAGAATTTTGAGCAGTTTCCTGTGCTATGCAGTAGGTCCTTCCTGTTATTTATTTTGCATACAATAATATGTATATATTACACCCAATCTATTCCCCCCTTCATGTAACTATAAATTATGAGTGGAAGACAAATTTGCTTTAATTTGTTTTTTTTTTTTTAATTTGGAGTACAGTTGTTTTAAAATGTTGTGTTAGTTTCTGCTGTACAGTATAGTGATTTTGTTATACATATACATATATTGACTCCTGTTTTAGATTCTTTTCCCATTTAGGTCACCACAGATCATTGAGTAAAGTTCCTTGTGCTAAATAGTAGGTTCTCATTCACTGTCTACCTTTATACATAGTTGCCGGAAGCCAGTGTGAGGAATCCCGCCCGTGACAAGGTCATGAGGAAGGAAGCTGACATACGCAAGGTGTGCTCAGACTTCGAAATTCCTAAGCATGTACTCTTCTGATATTTTCTGGAAAAAGTCAATTCAGGGCTTTAGTCTTCTGCATTTAAAAGAGTGTTTTAATGCGCGTGTGATTGTTTGAGGCCTCCTGACCGCAGGAGGCACAGGAAGCTAAAACATCCTAGGAATGTAGGAGCTTCCGAGAGTCAAAATCTTTTAGGACTGATTAAAGGTTTCATTTGTTGAGTCAATATTTGCTGCCAAATTTTCACATCCTTTAGTTGTAGATATAGTTAGAAAAACAAGTAGTAGACCTTGTGTTAGCAACATTAGATCTTTGAGTTAAGTACCCTTTTGTTGTGTCCCACTGCACCTTTGTTCTATTGAGATGTAACTTTAATGTTAATGCTTTAAGGAGATGTAGATTAAAGAAAAACACTTCAGGAAACAAGATTAACATTCATTAACAAGCCTCTTGGCCAGAAGATAATGTAAATCACCTGAGACCTTTTGTATACCAAATGATGTATAGAAAGAGCTTGAGCTACATAATCTTGTGTTACCCATTGATCTCTGTGTTTTATCAAAAGTATAAAAGGCCTTCTGAACAATAAAGGATGGGGCCAGCTTGGACCAGCTTCTAACTAGTCTCCGGCCTGGTTTCTTGGCACTTCTTTCTCTCTCACTTTAATTTTAGGTTGATTCCTTGTCTGGAATTTTATTGGCCTTAGTGATGTACATATTGGAGTTGCTTCCCGGGTGGCACTGGTGATAAAGAACCCACCTGCCAATGCAGGAGATGTAAGAGATGAGGGTTTGATACCTGGGGAAGATCCCCTGGAGAACGGAATGGCTACCAACATAGCCAATATTCTTGCTTGGAGAATCTCATGGACAGAGGAGCCTTGGGTCTCAAAGAGTTGGACAGGACTGAACAATTGAGCACAGATAACTCAAAAACAAAGAGTTCTTAATAATGAAAGATTCTAACATGAATGAGTAAAAGTTGAGGAAGGGGAGCAAGTATAGAGGCATTGCTCTTTTCAGAAAGAGAATTTTGAAGAGTTCAAGTTGATAATATAGAACATCTACTAACACTTAGGTTCTGTTGATTTATTGTGAAATTAATCACGCACAAGAATGGAAACTAGCTGACATGGCCTTAATGACGTTAATATTAAAAGTGTTGCAAACTTGTATAAATTGCATCAGGAAATGTATAACCCTGAGTAAAATGTGGCTTCAGAAAAATGTCAACTGTGCCAAAGGGCTTTTTCAAGCATGCTAAAAGCAAGTAGAAGGCAAAAGCAAGTAGAAACCTGCTGCTTGGGACAGATGGTATAATGTTAACAGACGACAGGGGGATAAACAGGATTCCTTCACTTCACAAAGTTTTAGCTACTTTGTCAGAGGAAATGATCCTTCAGCTAGAGACGGGAGAGCCCATATTGTCAGGTGGGAATTGATCTGTGAGAGAGGTGAGATAATTTATGGAGTAGACCTGGTGCTTGAAACCATTCAGACAAATTGTATCTTCAGTTCCAAGGGAACTTGGGGAGGAGATGGCCACATGTCTGCTGCTAATACATTTTGAGGAGTTGTGGGAAATGGAAGGACACTAGAAAATTGAAGGCAGAAAATAACATTCTGGTTTCCAATAAATAGAAGACAGAATAGATTATGTACTGCAGATTGGTGAGCCTAAAGCAATTTCCCCAAAATCTACAGAACTGCCCTTCTACAAACTTTGATTGTCCGTGCCTTAAGGGTTTCCATGCCTTGGTGGTATTAATGGAATTATAAGGGTAGCCATGCCAGAGCAAGGGGCGGGGAGTAAGGAAGAAGAGATACAGAGAGAGCTGAGTATCAGCCCTGAAACTGGGAAACAAAACATCAATGCTCTGCTTTTTTTTCAGATATGTCTTTGGGTTGAATACTCTATAATTTTTTTTAATCATGATAAAACCTCCCACATAATAGGATGGACTAATAAGCCCTTGATCTGTGAATAGGATCGCAGTGAACACTACAGCCCTCAGTGAACTGAGTGACAATCAGGAGGGTTTCTCTTTCTTTTCTTTTTCTTTGTTCTTATTTATTTCCTTCCTCCACATCTCCCTCCACCCCACCCTCTTTCCCTATTTCCTTCCTTAGTTTCCCTCTTAGTTTTTAATCTTCTTCCTTCTTTTTTTGCTGAAGTGTACCAGAGAATTTTCTGGACACATAGGTCCTGATTTTCTGTAAGGCATTGACAATAGCTTTTAATAGCATTTTTGTGGATGAGAATGAGGGATGGCTTCTGGCATAATTAGGTAGAATTGTGAGGAGTTGATTAATTGGATACAAAGGTTAAAAATTTAATGAGCTGTTAGCATGAAAAGATAGCTAACATGAAGTCTCCGAGCTTTATTCTCTCCACAGTAATACTCAAAGATTTCAATTAATAACTTTATTTCAATTAATAAGGCATGCTGATCAAATTGGCACATTGCACGAAGCTGTGAGAAAAATAAAATTTATTTTTATATTCTTTCTTTTAAATGTTTCTGCAGGCTGGAGGTGGAATAAAACATATCTCTGAGCCCAGCATGCCCAATGACCATGCAACCCTGCAGGGTGGGTCACTCACGGGGGATGAAAAAGGGAAGCTTCCACCATCCCTCTAGATAAGTACCCAAGTGAGAAAGCTACTAGAGGGCCATATGGGCACATGAAGGTCATTCTCATGACTGCACAGTAAAAGCCAACCTCAAAGCTATCTATGCCAAGAGACGGTAACTTACCTGCACCAGCTGGAGGAGCAGATGAAGCTGAAGAAACGATGTGCTCCCTACAATGATGCCGATGGGCACCCAACCATGAGTGATACTTTCATTCTGTCCTTGCTGCTCCTGGCTCCTGGCACGAGTGACAGAGGGAAATTAAACGACAGAAACAGGTGGCATAAGAGGGAAAGACCTCTGAGAATTGGACAAAGATCAGAGAGGGACGGGTAAGCATTGGCTGAAACAATACTACATTAATAAATTAAATATTCACCTAACTCTGAGTATGTTTTGATTTGTGACTGTAAGTAGCAACACTGGCTAGTGCCAAACAGAAGCAGGATCTTATAGGGAAATTTAGTTTTGTTAACTATTGAAGAATTCCTTTCTCTCTCTCTAACTTATCTGATTTGATACTGAACCATTCCTACTGTTCCTGTTTCACAAGCAAAGCATTTTGAAGAATATCTGGCACTTCCGAAATGCTTGATAAATGGCAGTTTCACAAAGAAAAGTCCTGTTTTATAGTATCTAAGCCTTATCTGGTGGCTCAGAGGTTAAAGCATCTGCCTGCAACGTGGGAGACCTGGGTTCAATCCCTGGGTTAGGAAGATCCCCTGGAGAAGGAAATGGCAACCCACTCCAGTATTCTTGTCTGGAAAATCCCATGGACAGAGGAGCCTGGTGGGCTACAGTCCGTGGGGTCACAGAGTCGGACACGAATGAGCAACTTCACTTTCAAGCCACATATAAAAATTAGAATCCTTTTAATATTAAAATTAATAAACTAGGATGTATCCAGAAGAAACTGTCCAAGATAATTTGTAGAGAGTTGGCTCAAAAATTCATCTAGAGTTTTCTGTTGCATCATATGGAAAAGCTTAAACAAACTTTTTTTCCAACCTAATGTTATTCTATCCCCATGTATAGGGGTGTTGTTGCTGTTTTAGTCATTAAGTTGTGTCTGACTCTTGCAATCCCATGGACTATAGCCCACCAGGCTCCTCTCCATGGGATTTCCAAGGCAAGAATACGGCAGCCCACCAGGCTCCCCCATCCCTGGGATTCTCTAGGCAAGAACACTGGAGTGGGTTGCCATTTCCTTCTCCAATGCATGAAAGTGAAAAGTGAAAGTGAGGTTGCTCAGTTGTGTCCAACCCTCAGCGACCCCATGGACTGGAGCCTAGGAGGCTCCTCTGTCCATGGGATTTTCCAGGCAAGAGTACTGGAGTGGGGTGCCATCGCCTTCTCCGGTTTAGTATATCAGGCATATTAAAAAATGCACAGATAAATTGCCCTGTCATGAAAGAAGTATGTGCCTGTGTACAGTATAGACACAAAAGAGAGGGGTAGGATCAGAAAAGAAGGAGATGCTTGAATCGAGTTTGGAAAGATAAATGTATTTCTTCCAAAGTGACTAGGGAAGGGCCTTTCAGGTAGGGGGATCCCATGACATTCCACATTGAAAGACGTATTGTTATGAAATATCTTGGCAAATTTAAATGCCAGAAGTGCAGGACTATTGGACTGAAAGAGAAATTGTTATGAGAAACAGAAGCTATAAACACATCTAGATCAGGAAGAAGCTTACCAGGATGCTAGTATGCTCTACCATTTTCTCATAGAGAATAGGAAACTGGTAAAGATATTTAAAGCCCCAAAGTGGCAAATCACGCTAGCAAGGCCTTGAAGATGAAGTGGAAGAGAAAAGAGTAAAGACGTAAAGAGACCTTTTTTGGAGACTGATTCAGTGATGCCTGGAAGGACTGAAAAGGTCCTAAAGGCCATCAGTAGGTACGGTGGAGAGGAAGAAAAATTGATAGATTTTGATCATCTCCTGATTTGAGGGTAGGAAAGAGAAGGATAAATAAATCTTGACTGGATCTCAGCTTTCTGCCAAGAATATTTACCAAAAACAGTAAAACAGTAGGAGCCATTTCAGTAAATAAAGATGAGTTCAATTTTAGGTATGTTGGCTTTAAGGTGCCTGGGGTTACCTGAGTGGCATGTCCTATAGGCAGTCGGTTATATGGATCTGGAGCACAGGAAAGAACGGATTAGTGATTCTGTTTTCAAGCATGTAAGTAGCAGCTGGATCACTGGGTTAAGTGTTTAATGAGAAGTGTTAGTGTTTAATGAGAGGGAGTGCACAGAATTTTAGGCTGCGTCAACATTAAACAGATTCCTGGAAGACCAACCATCAGAAGCAATTAGAAGGAATGCTTGGAAAGATAAAAGGAAAACATTTCCACTGTACGTAGTAGAAGCCAAGGGATGAGAGTTTCTACAAGACAGACATGGGCAATACTGTGGCAGAGAAGAAACAACAAGTTGAGAACTTAAAAAATATAGACGCAGTTGGTTGATTGACTGAGCTAAGGCAGAATTATGTCATAGTGAGTAGAACAGGAATGCCACATGAGAAAAAGGACACAATGAACATAAATGATAAACTTAAGGAATGTGACCCAGATTAATTTCAAAAAGGAGCGATCGCTCTTCAGACACTGGAGGAAAGAAGTGATTGTGAGTTGAGTTACAGCTAAATATGAATGTGGAAACAGAAAAACGTCTGATGGCCTTATTTTTCTCAGACGAGTAGGAGGCAAGTGCGACTGAGCTTGCAATAGTGCGCGTGACTGGAGGACACCCGATGCCCACGCTGAAATATACTCAGGGCATCATCCACTCAACCGATAGAAAATCTGACTCACGATGATCCCGACAGCCTTGCCCTCTATGTTTAGCTCTAAATCCATAGATTTAAAAGTGTACTATATGTGGGCATCTCAAAGATAACTTGAAGCCTAGAATTTTGCCTTGTCAAATCTTCTCTCTCATCCTTCAAAAGCCAGTGTCTCTCTCATCCTATTTTGCCATGTAAGTATCTCCAACATCTGTAAACTGTACTCTGTCTGGCGGCCACTATTCTAGTCCAAGTTTCTGTCATCTCTTACCTGTATACTGCAGCATCCAGCAGCATGTATGCTACTTACAAAAACTGAGACACCATTGTCTTGTTAATCATTCCATTCCCACCATCTAGAGGAGGGGCTGGGGCTGGCTCTTAGTAAACCCTAAATGCATATTGATGAAGTGAGTCAAAGACTAGCTTTCTAACTCATTTCCCATCTTACTTTATCCATACTTCCTTCCTCTAAACTTCTGCTACTCAAAGCACAGTCTGTGGACTTGCAGAAACCATGTCATCTGGAATTTGTTAAAAATGCAGATTCTTAGGCCCCACCCTAGATGGACTGGATCAAATCGGCCTTAAAAACATCTGCAGGTGAAGTGCAGGCACATAGAACTGAAATGCTCTGAGGCCCTTAATGCGCTAAATAGCATTCAGAGAGATCTCTCAAAATGCCAATATTGTGATTGACGTACATAAACTATTGATGCCATGTATAAAATAGATAACTAGTGAGAACCTACCAAATAGTACAGGGAATTCTACTCCATGTTATGCAGCAGCCTGGATGGGAGGGGAGTTTAGTGGAGAATGGCTACATGTATATGTATGGGGGTAGATTTACTGTGCACCAAAAATTATCACAACATTGTTAACTGGCTATATTCCCGTATATATGTTCATATATATTGCCATATATATATATATATATATATATATACACACACACATATATATATATAAGTTCAACTTTAAAAATGCAAATATAATCTTGTCATCTACTATTTCTTAAAAACACTTCAGTGGCTTCCCTTGTTAAAGACTAAAATTATTAATACATTTGAGAGGACAGAACTAGTATTATTGAATTAAAGGCTGGCTCCTCAATTGTAGTGTGAGGTCCTTGAAGGTGGAAAAAGTGCCTGCTCTGTTCACTGTAATATCTCCTTTGCCTAGGACAGTGTTTCACTTGATGGATATGTTTTTAAAGACAAAATGAAAGCCAGGAAGAGAGAATGAATTTACTTTTCACAATAAAGTCACCAAGAAGTATGTTAAGACTGGAGAAAGAGAAAGAAAACAGAGTAGTTCATTTCTGAATTAATAAGCAGCAGTGGTCAGGAAGATGCATATAAAACTATCAGAGGGTACTATTAGAAGATTTATTAATGATCTGACCAGCGGTAAAACAAAAATCAAAGCGCTACTAAGTCACAGAGGAAAAAAAAAAACTGTTTCATTACAATTAAAAAAAAACTATTTAATTAAATAATTTAGTAATCCTGCTTTTTCTTTGAATTTACTAAATCAGACAGTAGACACTTTCCAGTGCTTTTGATTTCTTAACCATCCTATAAGGCAGGTATTAGTATTAATTTCTTTATCAGACAGGGGGATAATGAATCTCTAAGGAAGAAAGTAACTTCCTCAAGACACGTCGCTGATGTGAGCTTAAGTTTGCTTAAAAGCAGTAATTTTTACTATCTTACTCTCTGTCCCTGTGAACAAATATTGTTCATACAGTACTGCTTCACCATGAACAGATTTTGAGTCTTTAGCACTGAGAAGAAAATCATTGTGTAAAAAAATAATAAACATCTATAAAAACATCTTTTTATTAGATATTTTTAAAAAATGCAATATGTGCTCTTTCAGAAAGTGAAATTTCAGATCTTGTGAGCAAAGCGTATATTAACAGAGAACAGATTAAATAACAAAAAGATCTACCAGTTTGTTCATCAGCATTATCTGTTCTTAGACAAAGGCTACAACATAAGACAGTATTTTATATCATAATAAAATCATCATATCTTCGTATCATATTTAGAATTATTTTATTTACTTTAGGAAAAAATGTATATGTATGCAATAAGCAGGACATTTGCAAGCCAAATCCAATCTCAAAAAAATTAATAAGAACAGAAGTAATCAGATAACAGTGTCTAACCAGAAGTATCTCCTTATGCTTGTTCTAATAATAACAGTACTTGAAGTCACAGCGGCTGACTTTTGAATCTAATCTGCCAGTGATTTTCAGTACACATTCCTTGTTGACGTCAACTTAAATTCTTTATCTCGGAAAGAACAGAATAATAGAACAGATTCCCAGGGCAGTGCTAATAAGGTTAATTTAAAAAAAAAGTCTATAAATATACAATATAAGGGAAGAATAAGACTGGTAGCAACTAGCATAGTAATAAAACCTATTTCTTGCTCATTCAAAGAGGAAATGTCCTGAATTTTTGGAAATGAACATTCTCATTGCAAAAAATATTTTTTCATTACCAAATAAGGGCTGGTAATTTCATAGTGTAAATTGGATTGGAGGATCCTATGAGGTCTCACAGAGAGAAGCCGCTGCAATGATTACCACTCCCACTCAGCAGGACTCTCGTGCTGCTAAGTGTGATATACTTGTCCCTTTTCAAAGCTAGAGGTGTTTTCCCAGCTGATAGAACTAATGGGAAAGAATTGTGAAGGATGCGATACTAATAATCCATGGAATTAAAAAAAAAAAAGTCATAGTAGTCTTTGCTGCTCAGGGCCATTTTGCTCACCACTTCTGAAATTATATCCGTTGTATGATTTACAGGTATCTCTCTTCTATCTAGAGAGTCATCCAGATCAAAACAGTAATATAGCTTTGTTGACAAATGCCGCAAAACTGACTTTATTCCCAGGGTCCATTTCAAATTTCTGCTTAGTCCCAGGCAGACCGCAAATGGACATAATGACAATCTCAGAGTGATTTTTAATATCGGGCTGCCTATCGTGGCAATGTTGGTTTTTCAAGGGTATAATCAAGTGTTTCGGTGCTATGCTGGGATCACGTAACTCAGCAACACTCCCAGGGAAGGCATCTTGCAGGAAAACGGTGTTATGACTCACATGCTTAGCTAGGAGATCAAAAGAGTTTTCTGGATATTGTATATTTGGCAAATTCCAAAAATAAGAGAGGAAAACAGATGTTTTCAGGGGCAGCTGAACGCAACACAATTTTATTCTTCTGCCACTTTTTACATAAGCAAATACGTTGTGTGTGTGAAATCCAGAAAGCTACTTAAATTTTAGGTGTATTGAAGGGGTCAGGAGCTTTTAATAGCTTTGCCTTCAGCTAGGATCAGAGAAGGAAGAAACTGAAGGAGCTATTTTTCCTATATGACATTGTTTCCAATTAATACACATAAGGAAATGAAAAGGGTCATGTGGCTTAAAAAGTCCAGGGTTTGGAGATTTGCTGAAATAATTGCCCAGGTTGGAAGCTTCATCAGCCGGTCAGATCTTTCCTCCAGTACCAGCACTTTACTAATATAGTTTAAGAGACCACTGTGTAACCTTCACAGACCAAACATCCACCCAGCAGCACATGATTAAATTCTCAAACATATATAATAAGAGCCCTGCTGGATATTCTCCTTTCAATTGGCCGGTATTTCAGGCTTCACAATGTAATTTTTTTTTCTTTAAAATAACAGCTTGCATTATGAGGAAAGCTGTATAACTGGAGGACTAACCAGCAGTGGTTGAGAAAAGTGGAGGTTGCAAGCCGCATGTCTCCTGAAACTATTAAAGACATCTCAGCAATTCAAAATTCAGTAATGTTTATCGCAAATTCATGTGCATTCTATTATCTATCTTAATCAAAATTATGTATTAAATTCTAGCACTAAAGATGATATTGGTGAGAATTATTTCTTATATAACCTAAGGGGATGAAAGAGGATGACATAGAACTTGTTATTATCATGATTAGTAACTATGGATAGTGTAGGTTGTGATGGTAAAGTATTAAGTTGAAACTTAGGCTATCACAGAGTGATTAATCACACAAGTATTGCTGTTTGGCTCTCTGGGTTAAATCCCAGTGTTTTGATTTTGCTAGTTACATGACCTTGATAAGATGTTTTATTTTTCCAAGCCTCAGGTTCTTCATCTGTGAAACGATAGCATTTTCTTAATGGGGTACAGAATATTGTGGGGATCAAACATTGTTTGTGAGGCATTTCAAACAATACCTGGTTGAACAAGTTGTTCAACAATTGCTTGTTTTTTATTTTGCTTCAGTTGTTATTAATAGCTTCATTATTACCACCATTGTTCTTTGGATATAAAGTTATAATGTGGCAGATCCTCTGAGTTGGTTTACTTGTTATTAAGGAAAGGACCATCCTTAAGGAGAGGATATCCTTATTAAGGAAAGAACCACCTCAGCCACCCTGTGAAGTCCATCGAAAACCTTGGATAGCTTAAATTAATAGCTTTAAATTAAATTAAAGTTCTATTGAGCTTGCTGAGCATGAGGTGGTATAATATTTATGGCAGATGAGGTAACAAGAAGTGAATAGGCACTTATACACATCAAATCTGATGTCTAGCATTCATGAACTTAGTGAACTTGCTAGATCACTATCTGCATCATTATTTTTTAGACTTGAAAGCCTTATGGTTTTCTTTTACATTTTAGAAGACCTCTTCTGAAGGTTTTATATCTAAAAAATTTGCTCATTCAAATAGAGTAGAGGTCAACTCTCTGTATTAATGTTTTTGGGTTAGTAAAGAAAGCTTTTTGTGCTTTTTATTAAGAGTCCCTTGGACTGCAAGGAGATCCAACCAGTCCATTCTAAAGGAGATCAGTCCTGGGTGTTCTTTGGAAGGAATGATGCTAAAGCTGAAACTCCAGTACTTTGGCCACCTCATGCGAAGAGTTGACTCATTGCAAAAGACTCTGATGCTGGGAGGGATTGGGGGCAGGAGGAGAAGGGGACAACAGGGGATGAGATGGCTGGATGGCATCACCGACTCGATGGACATGAGTTTGAGTGAACTCTGGGAGCTGGTGATGGACAGGTTGGATCTCCTTGCAGTCCAAGGAACTCTCAAGAGTCTTCTCCAACACCACAGTTCAAACACATCAATTCTTCGGCGCTTAGCTTTCTTCACAGTCCAACTCTCACATCCATACATGACCACTGGGAAAACCATAGCCTTGACTAGACGGACCTTAGTCGGCAAAGTAATATCTCTGCTTTTGAATATGCTATCTAGGTTGGTCATAACTTTTCTTCCAAGGAGTAAGCATCTTTTAATTTCATGGCTGCAGTCACCATCTGCAGTGATTAACCAACCACAAAATTTTTCACTAATTCACAAATGTGCTATCATTTTTGCCGGATCATCTAACACTGCAATGGTCGAGATATCTTACAATTGCTCTGCATAGGCGTATTATCTTATTTTTGCTCTAATGACACTTTCAAAATAGTTAATAGATACTTCTCTTTTAAATAATAAGTATAGCTTTAAGAGGTATGAAGGAATTTTCCCCAAAATATCTTAGTAATATTGAAGTCACATGGGATTGGTTGCCAGTAGAAGCATGGAGGCTTGTGTTGGTTTTATGATAAAGACAATGTATATTTTCACTTTTTAAAGGATATTTAACCAAAACATCCACTTAGAAGTGACAAGCCTCAATTTTACTTCTGGTATGTGTGTGCCATTTTGAATATTATAAGGGAATTGATAAAATTTGTTCTGGCTTCTGGGAACGGGGAAAACCATGGGGTGGTTTGATAGTTCACAGAACACTTGGAGACAGGCATGCATACATTCCAAAATTTATATTATATGTAACTTGGCAGAAAGCCCCATGATTAAACAGAGCTCAGATAAAATTTATTCAAATAGAATTTGAAAGAAGGGAAGAATGGCAGTGGTTTCTGAACCACTGTTGAAAGTTGTGGAAAGGTTTTCTTTTTTCTGTTAGAGAAAAAAGCTCTAAAAACTTGTAACCTTTAACAAATAAAACAGAATCAATTGAGCTACCTAAGCTAGATTTTTACCTGGGGCCTATATAACTTAAAACTGGAAATGCAATTAAAAGACACAAGAAATTCATCATTTACCTTTTGTTTTTGCTGATGCTCCCTTTTTTAAAACTGTACTCAAATCTTGATGAATTTTTAGGACAAAGAAACTTAAAAATATCTGGGAAATTAGTTTAGCAGCACAAATAAATCATGACAGAGCCTCTGGGCTTGATCGTAGGATGAAAATTTTTTTAGTTTTATGACTACTTGAGAGGCGTTTCCTGCCAAAATACAGATAATAAGTTGTTTTAATTAGAGGATACTGCATTCTTACAGTTAGCAAGGGGAGAGTTGTACTTCTCTATAGTGATCAGTGAGACTACAAAAAGTATATGTAATATAATAGGAAGGGACGATGGTATAGCACAATACACTGAATATATTATTTAAAACAGAACTATGACTCGAAATCATATCTTTGGAATAGTATAATCATTCTGTTTTTGTAGATTTTGTTAATAATGACAACTTTTAGGGATAAATCAGTATTTTAAGTTAATATATCTGAAAGTGATCTTGCAGTGGTCATAGGCCATGATGTGCAGCTTCACTCATCTTGCACAAACCAAGAAATTCAGGGTTACTGCTCTATTATCACATTAAATTTTAGGCTTGATCTGGACCTATAAAGTCTAAGAGCTCCTCCTTCCCTACTTCCCTGCATCCCTCCCCTTCTTCCTTTCTTCCTGTGTCCATCTTTTAACCTACTGCCTATTCAAAAAATCTTAGTGCAATTTTCTCTCTTTGAATTTTCCACCTGAACACTTTGCTAAGTAGTCTTAACTTTATCTTAGAGATAAGGGTATTGTTGGAGATTATTGAGCATTGGAGCGTTCTGCCTATGAACTCTAGAATCAATTGGTGGGATTACAACCTGGAAGACAGTTGGCTATTATGATAGGTCCCACATGAAAGACTGGGGCTTGGGTTAGGTTGATAGCAATGGAAATGGAAGGAAGAGAGAGTTTGGTAAAGGAGGTACCAGAAGGACTTGCCAATTGGCTATGTGAAGAGTGACAGTTATAGTTGTAGGTAAAGATTCAGGTGACTCTGTGATAAAGAACAAAAGATGGAGTTACATATAACAGAAAATAAAGAGAGTAAAATATTACAGAGAGAAAATGGTAACAGTGGTAGCAGAAAAAAAATTTTTTTTTAAAAGACAAGTCACCTAACAGTGTAAACAGTATATCATATTGAAGATATAGCCTTATTATTTCTCTTAGCTGTTCATATAACAAGCTGTCTTAGTGATGACTAAGGAAGCTGCACTGTCAAGGTGAGAAGCACATTGTCCACTGCTATTTTTGTTAGTTTCAATAAAAATTCAAAAGATATAATTAAGGATGGTCAAGGTGAAGATAGAGGCTTGGTTCTGTCAGCCAATTCTGGTTAACTTTTTTCAAGGTATATATAAAAGTCCCTTCTTTTTCTGCATGTACATGTGTGACTTTTAAAATAATTACTTAACTTAGTTTTGGCTGCACTGGATCTTTGTTGCTTTGTGCAAGCTTTCTCTAGTTGCTACAAGGGGGCATTACTCTTCGCTGTGGTGTGCAGGCTTCTCATTGCAGTGGCTTCCGTTGTCGGAGAGCACAGGCTTCAGTAGTTGCGACACATGGGCTTAGTTGCCCTGCGGCGTGTGCAATCTTCCTGGACCAGGTGTAGAACCTGTGTCCCCTGCATGGGCAGGTGGATTCTTATCCGCTGGACCACAGGGCAGTCCTGTGTGTGCCTCTTGATTATCCTTCGACTATAGTTATGATGGTCAACACTAGACTGTTAAATGCTGACTCAGTGGCAGGAACCATGCAAAGCGCTAATAGGCATGATCATATTTACTTTCCACAGCAAACTTTAAAGGTTGTAGTATTATTGTTTACATTTTACAGAAGAGAACACTAGGGTTCCAAAATTTAAAAAAAAAAAAAAAATCTGCTCAGCTTCCTGAAGCCAGTAAATGTCAGAGCCAGGATTCTGTTCCAAGTAGTCTGACTCCAGAGTCTCAATTTTTACAAATATACTTTACTCTCAAGCTTTATGTTGGCTTTAAAAAAGGTATACAACTTCTTCATGGATTTACTTCATCTCCAACTTTTTCGTATCATGTGGAAAGGGGAGGACTTACGCAAATGCAAAATGATAGCATATCACAACTGCTTAATCAGCGTGGCATGCGTAAGTGCAGTCTGGATTTCTGTGAGGAAACATCAATTTTGCATCTTTATCCAAGACTATATAATGTGGGAGTGTCAAAGTTGCTGTGTGTGCATTTAATTAAGTAGTATTTCTCATAAGATAATTCATTCATAGGGTGTAATATTTCTTACTGCTAATATTGTAGCAGTAATACCTAAAGAGATCCCCCCCCCCACCTTGATCTTCCATATCTGGATTATTTTATTCCTTCTCTCTACATAGCAAATTTCTATTTAGAAAGACAAGTCAAACTGAATTCTTTAATAATTCCAGAGAGTTATAGCAGCTCTCTTTCTTGGATTATCTAGCACTTTGTATAAGACCCTCACAACTCACTACTTAGAGCAATCATATATATCATGAGGGCAAGGACCATACATTCTTATAGTTTCTATTACCTGATCCGTGATAGAAATGTTTTAGAGATTGTTGAACTATTGTATACATGAAAAGTAGGTGTATTTCAGAACAGCACTGCATGCATTTTAAGCCTGAGTTCAACAGCCCCTTGTTCAGTGGAGCACAAATGACTTTCAGAAGTCTGGAGGTGCTACATAGACTTGGTGAACAAAACATTTCATTTACGGGCCAAATGAAATTGTTAATTTTACTTGAAAGCCATAATGCATATTGCCTGTCTATATTTTTAGAAATATGACTGTGGATGGTGCCTTCTTCAATTTTTTGTTGCAGATTCTGAATCTATTCTTGATTACCCTGAGTATCTTCTTGCTATTCAGAGTGATGTCCAATTAAACTTTCACAGTTAAAATTTCCACTGTGACCAATTTTTTCTGTGTTTCTGGATGGCTTTATGAGTAATCTATTATTTTTTTAATTTCCAATTTAAAACAATGACATGCTCCATTTGCTTCTTTTAATTGTCTAAATATATATGTCTGTGTATAGCAATTGTTTTTACCCAATCTAGCAAAATTATTTAATTCACTTTAATTATATATTTGCTATGTTTTTTCTTCTACCAGCACACTGTAAGATTCAACAGTTTTCTTGCTATTAATAATTCTCTTTCTCAGATGGCAAGTTATTGTGCCAGAACTTCCAAATTACCTGAGTAGTTAGCCGAGGGGGATGATGGATGTAAATGAAGGGTTTTTTCAGCACTCTTAGCCCAAGGTGATTGTCTTTTTTTGCATTCGGAAAAGAATGAATTTTATACACTACCAGTCAGAAATTATGAAAGGAACCATTTTTCTCTAACCTCCTATTTTAAGTAACATATTTAGACTTATTCCTGCAACTATAGTGGAATCAGTTACTCTGGATATAGTTATGCTCTCATCTACATATAAGTAGAAAGAAAACTCTATTCTGCACCTTCTAACAATGAATAGTAAGGGTTTTGCTTGGCAATGAAATGTGAATCAAATATTAGCACAGAGATGGACCCCCAATTTCCTCCAAGTTGAGTTGCCTAGCTTGTTTCAAACCAGAGAGGCAAATACTGGACCATGAGACAGTATGTCAACAGTTAATCATTTAAGTAGCTACTGTCAGAAGGTTACTGTTTGCACAGAATTTTATCTTTTCCCCAAGTACTTTGAGATCACAGTAAGTTGTAATAATTTATAACCAATAATTCGGCAACCATTTCCTGACTCTCAGTTGCATGCTCTATATCAGTCTGTGGAAGTTTAAAAAGTTCCAGAATACAGGGCCCTCAGGCAGTTTGCAATCTAGAGGGGCCCAGGTACATCACACAAATTGATACCAGTGGGATGACTGTTATTCTTTTTTAGTTAAATTTTGATTGAAGTATAGTTGCTTTGCAATTCAGTTTCTACTGTACAGCAAAGTGAGTCAGCTATGTGTCCACATATATCCTCTCTGGTTTGGATTTCCTGCCTATTTAGGCCACCACAGAGCACTGAGCAGAGTCCCCTGGGCTACACATCAGTTCTCTGTTTTACACATAAAATAGCGTCAATAGTGAATATATGTCAATCCCGATCTCCCAATTAGTCCCCATCTTCCTCCCTCTTTCCCTCCTTGGGGTCCAAATGTTTGTCCTCTACAACTGTGTCTCTGTTTTTGTTTTGCAAGTAAGATCGTCTGTATCATTTTTCTAGATTCCATATATATGCCTTCATGTACGACAATTGTTTTTCTCTTTCTGATTTGTTTCACTCGTTATGACAGTCTCTAAGTCTAGGATGGATGCTACTAAGGAGACATTCAGAGAGCAAATGAAGGCCAGTTGGAGTGACCTACTCACAGCCATAACTGGGAGACATCAAGTGAAGTGTTAAGTGTCTGCACCAACATTATCAAAGCTAGTGGAAGCACTTAGACTTCTACTCTACCCCTTGCAGCCAGTAAAATGTGCCAAGGTTTCAATTCCCATACAAAGAGAAAGACTGAGGGTTAATTGCTTAGTTTTAATACTTAGGCTAAACAGCATTTCCTGAGCTTCAATTTTCTTATCTGCAAACTAAGAAAATCTACCCTATAATGTTGTTCTGAGGACTTAATACATTCAATAATCCTTTGCACATCATGTGCTTTCTTCACCATGCTCAATAAATAGTGAGTATTGATTTTGGTAAGGCCCTATCTATGAACTTCGAGGGCTTTCTAGGTGGCTCAGTGGTAAAAAATCCCCCTGCCAAGCAGGAAACATAGGTTCTATTCCTGGGTCAGGAAGATCCCCTGGAGAAGAAAATGGCAACCCACTCCAGTATTCTAGCCTGGGAAATCCCATGGACAGAGGAGCCTGGTGGGCTATAGTCCATGGGGTTGCAAAGAGTTGGGCATGACATAGGGGTGAAACAACAACAGCAACAACATGAACTTTATAATAATAAATTATTAAGGGAACAATGTAGAATTTTCTAGGCAGACTGTAGTCTAGCTCTTTCCTACTTAAATTCAGTTCAGTACAGTTTCTAAATTTAGAACCTACATTTGGAAAAATCCAGTCCCATGGAAAGCTTGGGAACAGTCTGGAAAAAACCTTGGTCATTGTGGCTTTGCTTCCTCCCTCCCTTCTTTCCTTTCTTCTTTCCCTTTGCCCTCCCCTCCCTCCTTTCCTCCTTTCCTTTTTTCTCTTTCAGCAATGGAGACACATTTTAATTTGTCTCTGTTGATGGGATTGCTAGAGCCAGTTTTCCTTGGGAGCCAAGGGCTGCGGGTTGCTGCCGTAGAGAGGCAGTATAGAGAAGGAAAGGGGTTTTCGGGTTCAAAAGGAACCTAGTTTGTGATTGTCTATTCTGCAATCTGAGGAAATTTAAGTGTGCCAAACATCGATTTTTCTAGTCATCAGTACGTTTAGTGAGTCAATGAATGATGAGAGACAACATCAAACCAAACCAGACCAGAGGAACTGAAGTTGGGGCAATCAAACACACCTGAGTGAGGGTTTTCTTCCTGCTCTTGGTAATTTACACCAAACCACCAGTCACAGCTGAATAAGCAAAGCCTTCAACCTAGAATCTGTATATTGAAATTATTTCCGCCTAAATGAGTAGTTTCCTGATCCCATTTTCAGTTAACATGTTTGTTTAAGGAAAGAATATGTGAACTTTGAGCAAAAAGGACTTAAAATGTCAGTAATAGGAACACTCCTTTTAAAAGAAATTTCTGTACTGTAATGAAAAGAGACCGTTTCTTTTCAGAAGATAGAATATCTGGCTTCAGTCGTTCCTTGTTCTTCTCATTTTTCTTCTCTTTAATGGAATCATTAGACAAATGTTGCAGCACTTCATGGATCTTAAAACAAATCTTTCACCTGTAAATTTTTTCTAATTTTCTATGTTGGAGAGGAGAGGTGTAACGCCCCCAGGAGAAGGAGGGGTTACTAAATGACATTTTCAGTTGTTAGAGTTCTGTGAGTTAGAGACATTGAACTTAGTGGGTTCAATTTTAATCTGTTTTACAAGAAAGTGTCACTTTATATCATGTGAAAATACACTTTCTCAATTGGGACACAAAACATAAAAATATTTCTTTTCAGCTCTCAATATATCTCCTAGGGTAAAAACAAAAAGCCTGTCTTTACTTTTCATATTGCGCAGACTATTTTTTCCACAATCTTCATCCTAGATTAATTATGATGTCTAAAAGCCACTGACTGTCCTAACATTTGATAGGTTTCCTGTTTTAATGCTTGTATGTCATGATGACAAAGCATTTGACTTCTACAATGCAAATTTATCTTAATTAGGGTATGCAAAATACATTATTATCAAATAAAATAGTGTTTTTTAAAAACTTATTTTATTGAGGTAGCATTGGTTTACAACATTAGTTTCATGGTTTTTATCAACAAGAATCATTAAGAGCTGATAACCCAAGCACACCCTTAAAAAATCCTTAGGATTGCATTGCATCTTTTGATAATGAAGACAATGCAAATGACATTGAAAAGTTAATGTCATCACATGATGGCGTTAGACAGTTTACCAAAAGCACCTATAACTATTTCCCATAAAAACAGGCACAAGAAGCATTTGCAGCCTTTACGTTACATAAAATTGCAAAAAGCAAACAATTTAGCACCGTATTATATTCTACTCCAATCAGTGTCTCATTTTCATTGTTGTCTGCAATTTTTTAATCCAGTGTCTCTCCTCAGTGTAGGTAGCCTTTTTTTGGAGCCAAGCTGAGGACTCGAAAACTGTCTGTCATTATTGTCTGCAATTTGGAGCTCTTTTCCCAAGACATTATAATCAGTTTTCTTTTAAAGACTAAGTGATAAGTTTGAAAGAGAGTGATGGGCAGAAAATTAAAAATAAAATGAGTGTAAGATGGAAATACATAAAGTAGCTTGAAAAATTGTCTTATATTTGGCCAATTAGCCTGAAACAAGCTCTAAATTCAAGCTCGTATACGTGTATCAAAAGTGGTTCAATTTTAGCCCACGTGATTTCGAAAAATAAACAGAAGACACCTGGTGACGAAGATTCCAAAATGCCTTATTTACAGCTAATCAACTCTGGACATGATCAATTTTGAACAACAGCTACATTTTGTTGTTGTTATTTCTGACTCTAAATGAACAGAGATGTTGCACACATAGATTGAGTTGGCAGGGCAATAAGAAAAAAGTCTTTCTTTATATTGATACCTTTCTGTTTAGAGATAGGTAATTTGAGAAATATCCATACATTTAAATGTGCTCTTTGAAATTATTAAAATCACTTAGCAAATGCGTATGATTTTAAAACACTCCATTGTGTCATATTTCAATACTTAGATAAAATATTTCACTGTACTCTAATACCTTTGCATGTCTGTAGATAGAATTTCTGAGTGTCCATTTACACCATGTCCACCCATATACACATAGCTTTAGATTGGGCAGTCTGTTTTGAGTAAAATTAGTCTACCCACATGTCACAGCCCTTACCCTTTCTGAGTTTGATGCTTCAAAGAAACTTCACTTTAGTCAAACTCTTCTTAAGTCCAAGCCATTGTTTAAGAGAAAGTACCTTTCCTTCTTGTTCACTTCCATTGTTTTCATATGTGAAAGTGTTGATTTAGCAATCTTTGAAAACCTACTGAAATCTTAAGGTGATTTTAAAGGTATGCCTGTTTGTATCCTATAGCAACATTCAAGAAGCAACTTGTGTGCAGATGGCATATCAGTCTGAGCTCCCTAATTTAGTGTTAAGTCCCAAACCCAAATGGCTTATAGGGCTTTGCTGCCTGAAGCTCCTACCCCCGTCACTGCAGCTAGAATTTCAGTCCCACCTTTACAGGACTGGGTGTGGGGAGATGGAAGCAGATAACAAGTCTAGCAAAATAAAGGGCTCCATGAAGGGAGGGGGACAGGAAATTTAGTATCTATAAACAACTCCTTTGGTGAATTTTTGCCTAAATTTTTCTTTCATCTCAAATATAGTTATTAAAAAATCAAAAAGAAGAATTTTTTACAGGGAGGGAAACCATAGTGGTATCTAAGATGATATGCCCTAAGAGACACAGATTTAATTCTCAAACACTGAGCAGCACTTGAGCCAAACTGTCTTCTCTCTAGCTCAGGTGTTTGTAGTCTCTCAGCTCTGTGATCATTTTTATTCAAGTCAAAATGCAAATTCTTTCAGATAACATTTTTTTAAAAATCTTTAATTGATACATAACCCTCGTAATCAAAATTTAATATTCATATGTTGGCTATAATGAAGTTCATTATTCAGATGATTATTGACAAGGTTTAGAAAATTAGCAGATTTCTTCTATGTGCACAAGTTTTCTCCTAACCTATTGGTTCTGTTTATTTAGTAGAAGTGGTTACTTATACCTGCAACTGCTCTCTCTTCAACTTTCTCGTAGATAAATGGTTCTCACTCCCACATGAACATTACACTCATTTGGGGAATGTTTAAAAAACACCAGTGCAGAAATCTCAACCTAGTTAAATTAAATCAGAATCTTTGAAGGTAGAGTCTATTTGTATTAAGAAAAACAAACAAACAAACAAATGAAATAAAAACCTCTCTAAGTAATTCAAGATCCAACGCATATTAAAAAAAGACTGCCTTAAAAGTCTGTTTCCAATTGTTGCTTATTGGGCAACACTTTTGGTTGCAAGCATCATAAATCTACTCTTACTAGCTTAGACATAGGATGTAAGCTGTGATAGAGACTTGACACCAAGCTTTTGCCTTTTCCTGGGAACATGAACTGGGTATAGCGGCCGTGGTGTCTGGAGAATCTCTTGAGTACGGGGTAAGAATGTTCTCTGTGTGAGAAGAGCAAAAGGCATTTGGCGACTAGAGGGTTGATTATGGCAGAGACTGACTAGTTGGTCACCAAACTGCTTTCCTCTCTCTCCTGGGCACACAGCTAATGATATGCAAGTAGTTTAAGGCCATTGCACTGGGTTCCAGCCAATGGATGGTATGAGAATGATTCTGACGCGTGCATTGCTGAACCATAAAAATACTTAATTTCTCACTTGCTCAGTTCTGAGGACTTCAAAGAAGGCAGAGTCACAAGATGGAAGAAGCTGCTGAAGTCAACAAACTGTTAAATGAAACACATCTCCTAGGAGAACCGTCTTACCCAACCAAACCCATTGAGCTACCGTATGAGCAGCAGACACATGTTACTGTAGTAAGCCACTGAGATTTGGGGGTTCTTGTTTACAACATTAAGTCTGTAGAGGAAAGTATCAGAAGACAAGTTCGATGAGAGGATCTCAGGAAGCAAAGGACCCAGGCCAGCTGGGAGATTCTGGCAGGTCCTTCCCTAATCTCATATCTAGAGCATTACATGTAATACAGCTCCAACGAATACCAGCCTTCATACTACCTAATTCTGACCTTCTGTTTGCTGGAAATAATAATCTGAATAGTCCAAAGTTGATTAGCTGTTCAACCCTGGAGCGGTAGTTACTGTAGCCAGTGGGAAAAAGTCCACATTTGAGAAGACAGGAGATGTTCTCTGTACTTCACACACCAGCAGCCGGGGCTCTCCTCTCTCAGCCCCTTTTGATTATTTGTTCTGTTATATTTTAATCATCACTGTTATCACGTCTGCAGTACTTTTGTATGAAAAGTGAAAGTGTTAGTTGCTCAGTTGTGTTCAACTCTTCGTGACCCTGTAGGCTGTAGCCCACCAGGCTCCTCTGTCCATAGAATTCTCCAGGCAAGAATACTAGAGTAGGTTACCATTCCCTTCTCCAGGGGATCTTCCTGACCCAGGAATCAAACCCAGGTCTCCTGCATTGTAGGCAGATTCTTTACCATCTAACCTACACTTTTGTAGAAATCCCCTCAAACCCTCTATGAAATTAGTAGGACAAGAATAAACATATAAATGATAAATAGATGAAGGATTCTATTTCTTTCCTCTTTTTAAATTAGCTGAGGCATTTATTTCTCCACAGCACTTTGGCATCATTCCTATCCTCCAAACTCTTCAAAGGTTTCTAACAGTAGTTCACTGATCTCATTTACACATTTCCCTATATCCTGATATATAATTATCCTCTCACCATGAGGACTTAATTCATTTACAACAGCCTGAGTATTCTCTAACAGTCTCCTTGTTTATATTAGGCGGTATTTTCTCCTTGCCAGGCTGGAAATCATTCTGCTTGAGAGGGGAGATAGACACACAATAACAGAGGAAATGTGTCTCACATTGTCCATCAATAGTGCATCACGGGCTGCTGAAGGCAAGCCTTTCTATTTCATCATCTTTTCTGGTTTGCATTTAAACAAAAGAATAAACATGGTGGTTAAGGGCAATTTTTCAAAGCCTAAACTCATTAGGAGATTTAGATGCAAGGACATTGATCAGCTTGGTATGTGTCATCTTCTTATTTATCTCTAAGTATTTTCTCCACTTTTGTATGTGGATTTTAAAGTCTGAGCTGATCAGAGCACACAAGATGTACTTTTCCTGGCATTCTTTAGGTATCTTCTTCTATCTTTCTCAATAGAATCATTTATGATTGAAAAAATAAATATTATATTTCTAAGAACCCCTAAGCATTTTCTATGACAGAATCTCATATCATGAGATCAATACTATCTCTTTCCTAAATATTTGGATTTCTGCCTTCAAGGATACATGTCTTCATCTTTTCAGTTATTATAAACTCTAAAATGACATAGTTTCTTTGTCCTTGTTTCATTTTTGCAATGAGAAGAAATAGTGCCACCTGAGGAAAGCTAGTCATCTTTCAAAAGAAATGATTTATGATCACGTTCAGGATTTTATTCAAGATTTGCTGCCTTGGAAATATAATTGTTAATGTATGCAGGGTCACTTGCCTCGCTGCAAAACTAGTCAAGAACATTGCAAAATAAAATAAAAAACATGACAATTTATGAATTTATACAAACAAATCTACAACCAGGACATGTAGATATTTGCATTAAATGATGAGCTTATTCTTCCTCTGTAGTCAAATGTGCACAAAATGTCAACTGCAATCTAAAATCATGAAATCAGATAAATTAAAATGAGTTGGATGATTTAATCATTGGAGCATCATTCTTCGAAAGCATGATGCGTCAACATTTGCAAGAGGAAAATATCCAAATAAGATTTTTCACGCTACTGTTTAGAAATTTTAGACTTTCAATATGTTTTGGGGATTTATTAGTTCTGTGATTATAGTTTACTTCTGGTTTTCATTTGCAGATTTATAATAAATGAATTATAAAGATCAGACTATTTTAAGGAATTATTCATCATTGAAAATAATTTTAAATTCTACAGTAAATGTTCTGAAATCAATGTGAATAAGTTCTTAGAGGTTTAAGTATTTTCAAGAGTCTCTGAGCATAACAGGTAGAAGACAGTTGTGGTTTAGTCACTAATTCATGTCCTACTCTTGCTACCCCATGGACGGCAGCCCGCCAGGCTCCACTGTCCATGGGATTTCCCAGGCAAGAATACTGGAATGGGTTGCCATTTCCTTCTCCAGGGGATCTTCTGATATAGGTATCGAACCGGGGTCTCCTGCACTGCAGGTGAATTCTTTACTGACTGAGCTACCAGGAAATATAAGAAGCTCCATAGCCTACTTAATTTTGAAAATTTTCCTGCAGTTGATTAGACCACTGGCCCTGGATAACACCCAAAACAACTACTGACATCTGGAAGTATGATTTCTCCCAATTTTTTCCCTCCATTTCCTATCATATGCACTAAAGTTTTTATTAGATATATTAGCTCATTGAATCAAGTAACAGTTTTGTCTATAAGCCATTTATCTCCTTATTAAAAACTAAGTATCTCTTATGTTTTGCTCCCAAATCACAGTTTTTTCTTTTTTTGCTCCCGGTCACAAATTACCTCCAAAATCTTGCTTTTAATCCAAGTTCCAAATTTCAATAAGATTTGCTCAGAAAGCCTTAATTGTACAGAAACAAAAATATTTCCTTGCTGTCCTGCACTCCCCAAAGTAAATTTGCCTGTTTCTCCTATAAGCTCCTATGTGTTAATAGTTTAAATTTCCAAATATAATTTCATTTTCTCTATTTTCAGATTCTCTGTGGCTTCATCCACCTGATTCCTGCTAATTTCACTTAAACACAAATTCATCCTTATTGGCCTGGAGTAGTGGTTGTCTTTCTCTCTAAGATGGAAGTTTAGCAGGTGAAAATTTGTTCGGGAGTATGCTTATAATCACTTTTGGTTTTTGGTCAGTCGCTAAATTGCATCCAACTCCTTGTTCATGGAATGGCAGAGTCGGACACAACTTAGCAACTGAACAAAAAGCAAAAAACGCTTATTAGCTAAATAAACTCCAAGGATTTCCCAGTATTTGGAAGTTGCCAGTGGCTTCTTATCTTTATGACAAGAATGAATCTGATGGTCTAGAATACTTCCATATTAATATTATCTCCATTTCCCTTTCTGTTTTTCTTTAGCACTATGTTTACAAGTCAACATGCATTGCCCCAGAAGATTTACAAAGTTTTATCCTGGTGACTATCTTCTTGAAATATTGCTTTCCTCTCAATAAAACCCAAGAGATCTTATTAACCACACTGAGAGCACAGCTGCAACCTTAGTTGGTCTTCTATTAATAATATCACCTGACCATGCTGCCTTGTTTGCTCGGCAACTTCCTTTCCTGTTTTCCATAACTCTATCAAACATGCTCTACTTTCCCTCAAAACGCTCTTATTTGCCCTCATTTCAAAGGCAATAAAAATCACTTAATGGATGAATAATCTTAATCTGAGCTTTCCAGGGTAGGGAGGTGGGGGTGTGATGTGGAAAACCACTTGTATCTGCAAACCACCCTGGCCTCTTTCTCTGCTCTTGCGGCATGGCAATTCATTGCTATGCACTGATGAACTAGATGCTGTCACAAGGCTTACAGCCTAGTTGTCAGGGGGAAACGCAAGTACATCAATAAGTCCCACATGACTTAGGTGTGGTGGGATATAGGGTACTAACAGAAATAGAACTCCAATCAGGCGAATGAGGACTTCTACTGTCTGTACTGCATAAGCCAAGCCTTGAAGAATGAGCATCGGGGACAGTGGTCAGGGCAATGGGAAGGCCTCCATGCTCCCTGTGCCTCTCCTGCAGGGCCCCTTCATTTCCTCTCTTCCATGGTTTGTGAAAAGTGAACGCATTAGTTGCTTGGTCATGTCTGACTCTTTGTGACACCATGGACTGTAGCCTGCCAGGCTCCTCTGTCCAACTTTATCTTTTTTTGGTGGGGAGGCTGTGCCACGCGGCATATGAGATCTTAGTTTCCCCACCAGGAATCTAACCCACACTCACTGCATTGGAAATGTGGAATCTTAACCACCGACCTGTCAGGGAGGTCCCTCACACTAAGTATATCTTTATGCTTATTCTCTCACAGAGAACCTGTAATTCTTTTTTGAATGTTATATTCAAATATCCAAATCTGAATATGAACTCAGGAACTCCATACTTCCTAAAATCTATCTTCCAAAGTCTATCTAACCAAAACCTGAATCTTTGTTAGTTTCTCATTATTATCCCCTTTCTGAACTGTTCTTCTTTGGTTCATCATATTTTTCCTTTGAGGATTCCATATCCATCCTACCGTCTAAGTCAAAGGAGGCATTGCAGCTGCTGTCTGATTCCAGGTGACTTTGACCCTGGCTTCTCACCTCCTTAATCCATCCTGAATGTGCTGTAAGAATCGTTTCCCTGGACTGACACAATCACCTTATCAGATTCCTACCTCCAGAGTCAGATCACATTGACTAACTGTGGATACCACTTCTTCAGCCCTGAGTTACAGGAGAACTGTTTTCTCATCTTCTAAATAAGGATGATGACAGTGTCTGGCTTGCCCACTGTGGATTATCACTGTGAGAAAACTTGAAAGAACTGTCAAGAGCCACAGTTTTATTATCACATGTGAAGTTTATAACTTCTTCTTACTTTTTGAAACTCTATACATTTTTTTTTTTTTGTTTCCTAGTCCACATTTCTTTGCTGCTTCTCAAAATTAACCCATTAGGAGAAGTTTCCCCTGACCTAAAAATACAATAAAAGTCTTCCCACCTGTATATTTTTGTGTGGTGTTTCCCTTTGAATTATCATTCTCTGTTGTATACAGCTGTCAAGATACACTCTTGACAATTCCACCTTTATTTCTGCCATGAAATTTTTCCGATAGCCTTAGCCACCATAATCTCTTCTCTCTGTAAACTTTATCCCTGATAACTTGCCGCAGTACGCGTTGTAACAGCGAATTCCACTTTTGCTTTGGCTACTATTTCTCTTTCACTTTAACAACTACCACACTGTGGCAGAGGGGCTTCCCTGGTGGCTCAGACAGTAAGGAAACTGCTTGCAATGCAGAAGACCCGGGTTCGATCCCTTGGTCAGGAAGATCCCCTGGAGAAGAGAATGGCAACCCACTCTAATAGTCTTGCCTGGAGAATTCCATGGACAGAGGAGCCTTGCGGGCCACAGTCCACGGGGTCACAAAGAGTCAGACTCGACTGGGGGATGAACACTTTCACTTTCACACTGTAGTAGGCACTCAATAATAGTTTTCACTGACTCGTATGAGTAGCAAGTGTTGTATAATATAGCAAATACAAATCCCTCTTTGAAATAGTTTATTCCTAACATTATTTGAAAAAGTCCCAATGAAAGAACTGCATTATAGTAGCAAAACAGAAATCATTGCTTTCTGGATTAGGAATTGCTAGATAAAGCTAAACATACCAATCTTTGCATTCAAGTGAACCTTAAAGACAAATCAGCCTAAATAATAAATTGCAAGTCTGTAATGTGCTTGTGTCACTTGACAATGAGTCCCATCAACATAAATTGATACCCGGAGCAGGTTTCTTGTTAATCTTGCTTCACCAGGGCATTGGCTTAAATGTTTAAATAACAGGATGATAGGATTCTTGCTGGCAATTTAATTCTTGATTTCCAGGCTCTGGAAAACAGAGTCTCTCCTCTCCTTCCCTGGAGGAGGGGAGGTCCATTAAAATGTCATTAGTCTGCATGCTTAATGATGTCATTTCTCTTGGTCGTTGTTCAGGTAAAATTGCAGGCAGTGCGTGGTGATGGTGATGAAGTGCCACTGATTAAGCCTCACAGATCCCCTCCTTACAACAAAGATCTGGTTTTTCATCACTTTGCTGCGTACTTCCTTTGCCTTATCCATTATGCAAGGAGGTCAGCCAGTTACATTCAATATGACTAATTAAAAAAGAGAACTCCAAGGTAAAGTGCGCAGAGGCCCTCTGGTAATTGCAGTGATAGCTGTGAATAATAATGACAATTAATGAGTTCTCTAATGGCTTTGTAAATAGTCATTTGCCCACTCGCTGGAGGTGAATGACAATTTACACTGAGTGAGGAGAGTCAACTCTTGAGATGCATTTGAACATTCTTCTTTTCTCCCTTCTCAAGTCAACTCTGTTTTGGGCATTTCAGAAATTCTGCTGAACCATGCTCCAAACGGTCATGCAGTGTTCCAATGCAAGCAGCGTCTTTGCATGGGCTACTTTATGAAAAAGCTAACATTAGGCTAAACTGAAGTGCCTTTGGGAATGGTATGAAGGGTGGCCAGATTCAAGTTCAGAGGAAATGTAGAAAGTTGTCAAAAGAAGCATCTTCTAATTTTATAGCTAGCAGGGGCAATAATTGCCATCTATTGAGAAAACTGGGGTTACGTAAGACAAAGAAATTTGTTCAAGGTCTTATAACTTGTTTTGTTAGAGTTGAGACAAGAAGACAGAAATCCTGGCCTTGTGCCAGTAATTTTCTCAGGCAGACCTCTGAGGGTTCTGACAGTCTTGTGAAGGAGTATAATTGGACTGGGTTAGGAAGACCTTACCACGATGTCATAGAACTATCTAGTAGTTTAACGACAAATGGCAGGTTGCTAAAGAAGGAACATAAAATTGTACCGGTGAAACAAATACCCAGAAATATATAAAGGCTGAGAGCAAAGGAGAGAGTGAAAAGGAAAGACATTCGCATGCGCTCAGTGCAGGCAGGGCATCCCGTTATCTCACACGGACTTAGGAGCAAGCAAATATACTGGCTTACTGGATAATACTTTATTCTTCTTGGGAAGAACAAGGATCCTTTTCTTCTCAGGTCATCCCAATTTCTTCAATACCATTCTATCTTCAGATCCTTATATAAAGTGGTATTTTGTTGAGAATATCTTCCTTAATTTCTGACCAGGTCAAATCCTTCTTTCCACTAGAGAATTTCACCGCATTGTGAATCTTCATTTCACAGAAGGTATTGTGTCTTTGACGTGCAGTTTATTTGAGTAATATGGATTTTCATCACTGGGTTTAAAGTCCTATGGGAGCAGAATAGTATCTATTTTTAATTATTGTTGTATTATTCTTTCTTAGCTTGTGCCTGACACATAGTAGGCAATTTGTTTTAATGAATAGATGAATAAATAAATGCATGACAAGAGATAAAACAGAGACTCATTTTAGAGGGGAAAAAACACAGAGCATTTTGCTTTGTGAGGAATGCTGGTTGGAGTCTCTCCAGACAGAGCCTGCATCTGCCTCAGTCAATTAGTCACTCAGTCGTGTCCAACTCTTTTTGACCCCAGGGATCCTGCTAGGATCCTTTGTCCATGAAATTCTCCAGGTAGGAATACTAGAAGGGGTAGTCATCCCCTTCTCCAGGGAATCTTCAGAACCCAGGTTCCAAACCCGAGTCTCCTGTATTGCAGGCAGATTCTTTACTTTCTGAGCCACCAGGGAAGCCCTTATTTGTATGCCTTACTCCCTGCAGAATCTCTGGCACTTGGCTGTTACTTGACACTCGGCTCATAAAATAGATTCAGTGATTAAATGGATGCCTGTTTCTTATGTTAGGAGTAAATGTGGGTTTTCACTACTATATTTAAAATTCTAAGAATTTAACAAGTTTACCGGCCAGTGGGAAATCAGTTTGTGAGAGATTTACACATGAAATTATTTAATGTACCACCAGGTCTCTTCATTTGGACCAGTATAAATGAGCACCAACTTTTCTGTTACAAATTCCCTTAAAATTCCCGCACTATCTCAGGTTTTTGTTTACATTTGAAAGAGAAATTTCTGAGCAATTTGGCTGGTTCTATTTGGATTTTATTTACAAATTCTCACATATTAAAATGTAAGGAAGCCTTTCATGAATAGTACTGAGATAGCTGGATATCCAAAAGCAAAAAATGAAGTTAGATTATCTACCTTATACTATACACAAAATTAACTCAAAATGAATCACAGACCTGTGTGTAAGAACTGAAAGTATAAGATTCCTAGAAGAAAAGTCAACCTTCTTCATGGTTTCTTAGATATGGCATCAAAAACACAAGTGACCAGAAAAAAAAAAAAAGAAAAAGAAAAATTAAATTTTATACAAATGAAGAATTTTGTGCTTCCAAGATAACTCATGTCATAAGATAAAATATTTGCAAACCATATATCTGATAAGGGGCTTGTTTCTCCAAAGGACATATACAATTATCTAATAGCAAGTTAAGATACTCAATGTCATTAGTCATGAGGGAAATTCAAATCAAAAACATAATGAAATGTTACTTCATACTCACAATGCTTAAAAAAAAGAGAGAGAATAAGTAGTGTCGGTGAAGAAGTGGAAAAAGTGGACTTTACATACACAGCTGGCAGAAAGGTACCATGCTGCTCTCTCTTGGGAGAACAGTTCGGCAGCTCCTCAAAATGTTACACATATAGTTACCATAAGACCAGCAATTCCACTCCTAGGTATATACTCAAGAAAATTGAAAACATATGTCCACATAAGAATTTGTAACTAGTGTGTATACAAACATTATTTATAATAGCCAAAAGGGGAAATAGCCTAAATGCTCAGCAACTGTTGAATGGATGAGCAAAATGTGGTATATCTGTATAAACTGAATATTTTTCTTCCATAAAAAGAAATTCAGTATTAATATTTGCTACAATAAGGATGACTCTTGAAAACATTGTGTTAAGTGAAGGAATCCACATGAAAAGGTCCTATACTGAATAGGACCTTTTATATCATACTTCTAGAAGAGGCAAATCCATAAGGAAGGAAAGTTGGTTAGTGGTTTCCAGGAGCTGGGAAGAAGGGGGAAATGGGGACTGCAAATTACTTGGCACAAAATTTATTTAGAGGGCTATGGAATTATTTTAAACTTTGAGAATGATGAGAGTTACTTGTCTCTGTGAATATAATAAAAACACTGGATTGTACACTTTCAAAAGGAGAATTTTATGGACTGTGAGTGATCTTAGTAAAGCTGTTATTGACAAATGAACAGAAAGAAAAACCTGAAGCAAAAACAAGAACTTTCACTGGTATGCATTACAGATATTACATTCTAAGATTAGCTGGAAAATTCTGAAAGACATGGGAATACCAGACCACCTACCCTGCCTCTTGAGAAATCTGTATGCAGGTCAGGAAGCAACAGTTAGAACTGGACATGGAACAACAGACTGGTTCGTATGTCAAGACTGTATATTGTCACCCTGCTTATTTAGCTTCTATGCAGAGTACATCATGAGAAACGCTGGGCTGGAAGAAACACAAGCTGGAATCAAGATTGCTGGGAGAAATATCAATAACCTCAGATATGCAGATGACACCACCCTTATGGCAGAAAGTAAAGAGGAGCTAGAAAGCCTCTTGATGAAAGTGAAAGAGGAGAGTGAAAAAGTTGGCTTAAAGCTCAACGTTCAGAAAACTAAGATCATGGCATCCGGTCCCATCACTTCATGGCAGATAGATGGGGAAACAGTGGAAATAGTGTCAGACTTTATTTTGGGGGGCTCTAAAATCACTGCAGATGGTGATTGCAGCCATGAAATTAAAAGACGCTTACTCCTTGGAAGGAAAGTTATGATCAACCTAGACAGCATATTGAAAAGCAGAGATATTACTTTGCCAACTAAGGTCCATCTAATTAAGGCTATGGTTTTTCCAGGGGTCATGTATGGATGGATGTAAGAGTGGACTGTCAAGAAAGCTGAGCACTGAAGAACTGATGCTTTTGAACTGTAGTGTTGGAGAAGACTCTTGAGAGTCCCTTGGACTGCAAGGAGATCCAACCAGTCCATCCTAAAGGAGATCAGTCCTGGATGTTCTGTGGAAGGACTGATGCTGAGGCTGAAACTCCAGTACTTTGGCCACCTCATGCGAAGAGTTGACTCATTGGAAAAGACCCTGATGCTGGGAGGGATTGTGGGGAGGAGGAGAAGGGGACGACCGAGGATGAGATGGCTGGATGGCATCACCGACTCGATGGACATGAGTCTGAGTGAACGCCGGGAGTTGGTGATGGACAGGGAGGCCTGGCGTGCTGCGATTCATGGGGTCACAAAGAGTCAGACACGACTGAGCGACTGAACTGAGCTGAACTGAAGATTAGCTGGAGCTGCTAGTGAGACATGTTATGCCTTTATATGCATCATTTTTTGAACCAAATTTATTTTATTGAAGTATAGTTGAATTACAATATTGTGTAAGTTCCAGGTGCCACACAGTGATTCAGTTAGATGTATGTGTGTATATATATATATTCTTCAGATTCTTTTCCCTTATAGGTTATTAAAAAATATTGAGTATAGTTCCCTGTGGTATACAGTTGATCCTTGTTGGTTATCTATATATGCTATTTTTAAAATCCTACAGTTAACACAGAAAATATATTTTTAGATTATTTTTGCTTAATATATGTATATTTACTCCTTACAGAATAGGCCATTTAGAACAATAATTACAAGGTATGACTATGAATTACAATTACATAGGGTGCTAATATTTAAGCGTTTTTATTATGAATATTTCATATATACATGTAAGAGTATATATTTAACACAGATGTATCAGGTTAAAAATTTATCACTCTGTGTCTAGTACAAAAAGTTTTGTCATAAACTCTTTGTCATCAACCATGTTTCTGCCTCTATTAATATGATCATATATCTATTTTCCTTCAATCTATTAACATGATGAATTCCATCAGTTGACTTTCTAATATAAAAGCCTCTTTACATTAAAATGAAAAGTTAGCATATGCCTTGTAAAAATGTCATATTTGTCTGCCTTTTTTCATATGCTGTTTATGGGTATCCCAGAGTGTACTGGGGTGCCCTGGAGTCTAACCTCTATGAAAGACCACATACTCTTTTACTGGGTTTCCCAGGTGGCTCAGTGGAAAAGAAACCTCCTACCAATGCAGGAGACACAAGAGACAGGGATCCATTCCCTTGGTCTGGAAGATTTCCTGGAGTAGAAAATGGCAACCCATTCCAGTATTCTTGCCTGGAAAATCCCATGGACAGAGGAGCCTGGCGGGCTACAGTTTGTGGGATCACAAAGAGTTGGACATAACTAAGCAGGCATACATGATGCTTTTTAGATTCCTAATCCTCTTACCCTAGATATTCTGATTAAATATGTCTGAGAAAACCCATTAATGCCACCTTGTCACTGATGGAATTTATGCCTTTACTTCTCTTATATTCTGAAAGATGTAAGGTAGAAGCTTGGATGAGAGAAATATCAAAAGCCATGTTCCCTAAATCTGATGCCTATAACACTATTTCTGTAAGATGTCCTGATAACTTGGGTTTCATGATAAAGCAGGAAATGGTGCACAATTTTGAAGATTTACAGTGAACATTTGCACAGTAAAAGCCCTGAAAAGTCATGCAGAAATAATACTATTTTACGTTACTTAATATATTTTTCTGGAAGCACAGGCGGAAGCAACAGTTTGAACTGGACATGGAACAACAGACTGGTTTCAAATAGGAAAAGGAGTATGTCAAGGCTGTATATTGTCACTCTGCTTATTTAACTTCTATGCAGAGTACATCATGAGAAACGCTGGGCTGGAAGAAACACAAGCTGGAATCAAGATTACCGGGAGAATATCAATAACCTCAGATATGCAGATGACACCACCCTTATGGCAGAAAGTGAAGAGGAACTAAAAGCCTCTTGATGAAAGTGAAAGAGCAGAGTGAAAAAGTTGGCTTAAAGCTCAACATTCAGAAAATGAAGATCATGGCATCTTCATGGGAAATAGATGGGAAACAGTGGAAACAGTGTCAGACTTTATTTTTGGGGGCTCCAAAATCACTGCAGATGGTGACTGCAGCCATGAAATTAAAAGACGCTTCCTTCTTGGAAGAAAAGTTATGACCAACCTAGATAGCATATTCAAAAGCAGAGACATTACTTTGCCAACAAAGGTCTGTCTAGTCAAGGCTATGGTTTTTCCAGTAGTCATGTGTGGATGTGAGAGTAGGACTGTGAAGAAAGCTGAGCACCGAAGAACTGATGCTTTTGAACTGTGGTGTTGAAAAAGACTCTTGAGAGTCCCTTGGACTGCAAGGAGATCCAACCAGTCCATTCTAAAGGAGATCAGCCCTGGGATTTCTTTGGAAGGAATGATGCTAAAGTTGAAGCTCCAGTACTTTGGCCACCTCATGCGAAGAGTTGACTCATTGGAGAAGACTCTGATGCTGGGAGGGATTGAGGGCAGGAGGAGAAGGGGACGACAGAGGATGAGATGGCTGGGTGGCATCACGGACTCGATGGACGTGAGTCTGAGTGAACTCCGAGAGTTGGTGATGGACAGGGAGGCCTGGCGTGCTGCAATTCATGGGGACACAGAGTCGGACATGACTGAGCAACTGAACTGAACTGAATATTTTTCTGAAAACTTATTAACATCTGAAATGAAATCGTATTCCATGGAATAAACTTTCATTTTCAAGTGAGGAAACACAATCTCATGGAGGCTTATGGATGGTTATACAGTTGGTTAACAGAATTAGGAGGAGAAATAATGTTCATTTTTCTTGTTCCACACTACATATATCTCAGAGTAGTGAGGAGGGATACTAAAGAAATGGGTTATGGCTTACAGATGACACAAACAGTCCTATATCTGTAGTGAGCAAAAGGACTCAGTTACAGCATATGAAAGACTTTCCAAAGGGGATTTCTGAGATCTGGATAGTCAAGACAGGAAGGATGACAAAATTACATTTTGGAGCGGTGGACTACAAAGATCAGCGATTCACCAAAAGGTAAGGGGAATACCCAAGGGTTTAGTTCTCCTACATCTTTTTGACCAGTTGACCTACTATTAATTACTAGCTAAGCAGGTGTTTGAAAGGACAGTGAGCATCTCTATTCTAATAGATTCTCCAATGTGGGATTAATTTCTGTACATTTAAATTCTGTACAACACAAAACTACTTTATTCCTTTCATTCCTTTAAAACCTCTGCTTATAAGCTTAAAGATTTGATTAACTTAATTCTACAAAGACAGAAAATATAAAGTTAAAAAAAAAAACCGTAACTTATTCTGTAGTATTATAGAGATCTTTAAAGTGTCAGACTACTATGACAAATACCTGGACTATTTCCCTTCATATTCTGCCATTGTGGAGAAACATAATTTATTTATTTAATCTGTATTATATAAATTTTGTCATTTAATAAAAATAGAAATTTTATTTGCTCCTTTTCTGTGGCTCAGGAATCTTTTGACAGATTAATTCTTAGATGGAAGTCCATATAAAAAGGTTTGGTGAACATTTGATGACATAAATCAAAGCAAGATCCTCTATGACCCACCCCCTAGAGTAACGGAAATAAAAACAAAAGTAAACAAGCAGACCTCATTAAACTTAAAAGCTTTTGCACAGCAAAGGAAACTATAAGCAAGGTGAAAAGACAACATTCAGAATGGGAGAAAATAATAGCAAATGAAACAACTGACAAAGGATTAATTTCCAAAATATACAAGCAACTCATACAACTCAATAGCAGAAAAGCAAACAACCCAATCAAAAAGTGGGGAAAAGATCTAAACAGACATTTCTCCAAAGAAGACATATAAAAGCTAACAAGCACATGAAAAGATGCTCAACATCGCTCATTATTAGAGAAATGTAAATCAATACCACAATGAGATTTCGCCTCCCACCAGTCAAAATGTTCATCATCAAAAAGTCTACAAGCAATAAATGCTGGGGAGGGTGTGGAGAAAAGGGAACGCTCTTGCACTGCTGGTGGGGATGTAAACTGCTACAGCCACTATGGAAGATGGTATGGAGATTCCTTAAAAAACTAGGAATAAAAGCATATGACCCAGCAATCCCACTCCTAGGCATATACCCTGAGGAAACCAAAATTTAAAAAGACTCATGTATCCCATTGTTCACTGCAGCACTATTTACAAGAGCTAGAACATTGAAGCAACCTAGATGTCCATTGACAGATGAATGGATAAAGAAGTTTGGGTACCTATATACAATGGAATATTACTCAGCCATAAAACACATCTGAGTCAGTTCTGATGAGGTGGATGAACCTAGAACCTATTATACAGAGTGAAGTAACTCAGAAAGAGAAAGATAAATATCATATTCTCACGTGTATATATGGAATCCAGAAAAGTGGTACTTAAGAATTTACTTACAGGGCAGCAGTGGAGAAACAGACATAGAGAATAGGCTTATGGACATGGGGAGAAGGGAGGAGAGGGTGAGATGTATGGGAAGAGTAACATGGAAACTTACATTACCATATGTGAGATAGATAGCCAACAGGAATTTTCTGTGTGTCTCAGCAAACTCAAACAGGGGCTCTGTATCAACCTGGAGGGTGGGATGGGAGGGAGATGGAAGGGAGTTTCAAACGGGAGGGGATATATGTATACCTATGGCTGAATCATGTTGAAGTTTGACAGAAAACAGCAAAATTCTGTAAAGCAATCATTCTTCAATAAAAAAAATTAGTTAATTAAAAAAATGAAAAAGCTTTGGTGAAGAGGATTATTGGATTTATAGCTCACCTTTTCAGCCATTCTCCTAAACCATTTATCCTGAGTCAAGGAAACACTTCCTTAGGACTCCACACAAACAATGAAAAACAGTAGAAATGGATGAGAAATTGGAAGTCCTGTCTATATCCACTTTATCTCCTCAGGCTTCATCTCCTAGTAGTTGTGTGTAGAAGGGAGAAGGAACTCTCTCTCATCCCCCACTGAGTCAGCCCCCCTTCGAATTTATTCTCGGCTCCCGGCTCTTGCTTGATTTTGTCGCTGTTCTCAGCCTATCCCTGGGTATCCTTTGTGTTTCCTAGAACCAGGCAACTAGCCCCAGGGCTTAACTTTCTCCCAGCCCAGTTCAGTTCTAAGTGAAACTGAAGTCACACAGTCGTGTCCTACTCTTAGCGACTCCATGGACTGCTGCCTTCCAGGCTCCTCCATCCATGGGATTTTCCAGGCAAGAGTACTGGAGTGGGGTGCCATTGCCTTTTCCAGAAAAACAGCTGCTGCTGCTGCTAAGTCACTTCAGTCGTGTCCGACTCTGTGCGACCCCATAGACAGCAGCCCACCAGGCTCCCCCATCCCTGGGATTCTCCAGGCAAGAACACTGGAGTGGGTTGCCATTTCCTTCTCCAATGCAGGAAAGTGAAAAGTGAAAGTGAAGTCGCTCAGTCGTGTCCGACCCTCAGCGACTCCATGGACTGCAGCCTTCCAGGCTCCTCCATCCATGGGATTTTTCCAGACAAGAGTACTGGAGTAGGGTGCCATTGCCTTCTCCATTCAGTTCTAAACTCGCAGGCAAATCAAGGACTCAGCACTAGGCTATTTCTTGTATCCCACATAACTCACAGCAGTTATGCTTTTCTGACTTGAGAGATGAGGATAGTAAGAACTGAGTATATTACAGGGAAAATAAGTTAGATGCTAAATATATCTGCTTTTATACTAGAAAAGATAATTTATGTCCTTTATAATATTCCCTTAGTGAGTACATTCTTCCTAGGGTTGCTGCCCTCTGTCTATATCCACATTGCTCAGAAAGTCACTTATTTACTCATTTATTGTGAGTATCCAATCACTTTCGGAAAAGCTTCATTTTACATTTACAAGGAGTTTTTCACCCTATAATTAGCACCCACTCACACACCTCCCCCATCCTCTTACCAAGGAAATCAGTGATTAAAATAAGCCATGGTTTACTTTCAAGAAAGTTAGAAATATTCTGGCTAGAACGATAACATAATGTGGAGGAATTAGAGCAGAACAGGGAGGAATGACCCTAATCCTTTCACGTCCTGGCCCCTTTAAATTCTCCACATTGTTTTTCCCCTTTAGCTTTTGCTTCATTGTTAAATCTTGAAAAGTAAAGAATCCACAGAAATGTAAATACTAACAACTCACTTGTCTTTCTCACATATAGAATCTACTTTCATGTTAAAGAAAAGAAATATTTTCCAGAAGGCACTGTAGTATGTTGAAACTTTCCCCCGCTCACTGTGATGGTAATATTTGAGATAATTAACGAGGAATTTCAATTCCCCACTTCTGATGTATTTCATACCTGCAGAAAATCATAACCACCAAGATTGAAACTGTTACTATTTGCTATATTGATTTAGATGTTTTAATAAAATATAATATTACAAATGCATCTAAGCCCAAGGTAACAGGGTGGCGTGTATATTTCTCACGTATGTGTTTATATTCTACTGCATATGGATGCAAAAAAAAAAGGGTATCCATTTTCTAATATTCCTCCTCCACTCCAAACACTTAAGCCTACTGGGGCCTATTATTGAGCCTCTCCAAATATTTACCTCTGATTTTCTGCAGTTATTTACACAAAGAAACTAGGGATGTGAAAAAGAAATACCTATTTTTTTTGGAAAACAAGTCTATTCAGATGTTTTACCTACCTTTTCAAATCTGATTTTTACATCAGTTTTACAAATGGGAAAATTGAGGCCTTAAGAAGGAAGAAAAAAAATATATATATATACACACATACATATGAAGAAAATGACTTAAACTACATCCACGCCAGGTGGTCGTAAAGAGACAGCATTAGAAATTCATCTGATACCACTCCTGAACTGGAAATGGGAAAGTTCAGGGTCTCTGCTCTCTAGAGCAGGTTTGTTATTTAAACTATGAAGTGGGGTGTTAAATGGAGGACAACACTATAATGGAATATGAGTGCCACTTTAATGAGTACCTCACCATTACACTGTATTTAAAGTTTATCACAGAATTTTCCATTGCTACATGTACACTAGAATCAGTGAGATATCTTCAAAATAAGTTTGATCACGATGACGAAACTTCAGACTTTCAATAATAAAATCTCTACTAGAAAAGTAACAAAAAAAATTTTATAATTATGAATGGAGCATATGAAACATGCATAATCATTTCTTTATTAGTAGACTTCTGATAGTGGTTGATATGCATTTCATTTTTAAAAAATAACCATGCATTAATATCATTTTTGTGTTTTCTAAGATTTTGAAGTCAGTGGTTAGAGATTGGTTTATTATCACGAATTTATTTTTGCTTTAAGAAGGCAGCTTATCAGTTGCTTTTGTTGATACTACCTTTAATGAGACTTTGCAGTGTTCATGTTCTAATGTTTTGGTGATCGTAACTATAAGGCTCTAATAGTCAATACACAGAAGACATTGTAATATTACCTCTAAAACTTAATAAGGAACAGCATTACTTACTTTCTCTGTTTTTCCACAGGCAGCTGGAACTTCTTAACAGTTGTGTGACTAATAAAACATGACATCTATTTTCTAATATAGAAACAAGGAAGTAATGCTACTAAGCATTACTGTAAACTGGGTCACAGCTACATAACATATTCTCTGAAAAAGCTGAGTGGTGCTGCAATTAATGAATAACCTGGAATTATAACTAGGCTGAGTTGTTTTTTTTTTTTTCCTGACCCATTTTTTATAAGACTAAGTGCAACGCTTTGCAGAAAGAAAAAGCATATAATGACATGACTATCAGCATACACACATAGGACAAATCAAGTAATAAATAGTGGAGGCAAAGGGTAGGTACGAAAATTAATATTTAAAGATGGTTTTTTCTTTTACCAACATACTAGGACTCTCATATCAATTACCTTAGGTAACCCCCACAGAAAAATCTGTGTTGAAACGATTATTCCCATTTGACTGATAAAAAAAAACTCAGGATCAGAATGTTTAAATTGTTTTGGTAGGAAGTAAGTTATGTGAGTCGGGTAGGAATGTCATTCTGCTTGACACTGGGCAATTTGTTCTTGCTTACTCACTAAATCATGTCTTACTCTTTGCGACCCTCTGGACTGCAGCATGCCGGCTTTCCTGTCCTTCACTACCTGCTTGAATTTGATCAAATTCATGTGCACTGAGTCAGTGATGCCATCCTGCCAGTTCATCTTCTATCATCCCCTTCTCCCAGCATCAGTGTCTTTTCCAATAAGTCGGCTCTTCCAATCAGGTGACCAAAGTATTGGAGCTTTCATCTTCAGCATCAGGCTTTCCCTAGTGTGGCACCTGGATTTTAATCTCAACTCTGTAACTCGTTACCTATGTGACCCTGATAATTGATACACTTACCGTATCTGTGCCTTGGCTTTCCCATCTATTAAAAGACTATAACAGTACTTCTGCCTAGATTTGAGTAGTTGGTGAGGTATACATAATTCTGAGCATCTTTTCACAGGTTTGTTGGTCATTCAGATTTTCTCTTCTGTGCTAGGCTTATTATTGGTTTTCTTCTGTTGTTGTCCTACCAATTTTTCTTTCTTTCTTTTCTCTTTTTGAACGTGCCACATTGAATGTGGCATCTGATTTTCCTGACCAGGGGTCAAACCTGCTCCCTAAGCAGAGGAAGTGAGTTTTAACCACTGGACCGCCAGGGAGGTTCACCAGTTTTTCAATTGGGCAGTCAATGCAGGCTCTAAATTTCAAGATGTGTTACTTTCTGAAATTATTTGCATGCTTCTCTTTTTCTAAGTGACTAGTGTTACATGACTGAAGGTTTGGGCCTGGCTGGTCCTGATGAGGAAGAAAGGAAGATACGAGAGTAACTGGTACACTGACATAATAGATCATGCTAGATTCTGAGTTCTGTTGTGAGGGGTACAGCATATCTCTATATTTTTCTATATATAATACACATGTATATATATGTATATATGCACATAATTATTATTATTTTTTAAAATGGTAAGGAAAGGAATTTTGGGTTTCATAGTAGTATGATAGAAGACTTTTGTGACTAGTCAAAGGGAAAGAAAAAGCCTAGAGCTAAGATTGATTATAGCAAGCCACAAACACAGCATTTGAAACCTTACATCATATCGTTATATTATGTACAATATTATTTATATAGATAGCTATTTAAGTGAGGGTGAAATGTAATGAGTAATTGGAAGTCTTGTCAATTTCCTAAAAATAGGAAATTAATGCAATGTAAAATGAGTCTGCATTATACAATTCTATTTTCAATTGTCTGTTCAATGAAAGCAATTACAGAATTCGCTTTAATTTAATGACTTCCTTAGATACACTATCATAAAAAAGAATTATAAAGTGATATTACATTTTGCCATTCATTGTCCTTGCTGTTTACATTTTGTCATTCTGCTCAGCTTGAATACTGATGTGCAGAAGTCTGTTTCATTTCTTTGTCTAATGAAGTAATCTTAAAATGTTTAGGATATTAGGTACTTAAAATAACAATATAACTTTTGTTACTTCATACATATGCCACACCAAGTTTTACTAATTCAAAATAACTATACAAAGATAATAAGTATACAAAAAAGACATATGAGATTTATTTTTAAATGCATAATTTTGAAAAATAAGGAAAGAGTTGAAAATTTAAATCCTATTCCTTGTCAAATATCATTGACATCTGTGGTATTTATTTAAATCTAATCTTTTAACACAAAAGAACTACTTTTATTTATTTTCAGGAAATTTTTTTAAAGGTTTACTAATATTTTGAAATTTTTAAATGCAAAATTTAGTATTCTAAACCATAGTTTAATTTTTTTCATCAAATCAGCTAAACAGAGAACATAGTAGTATCACTAATTTATTCAGTTCAGTGTTTTGACTCAGTAATTTAATTCTTTTCAATAAATGTAGAAGTGCTTATAATATATTTATAATGATTGAAACATTTAAAATGATGAATGTTTAGTTTATGGATATTCTACAATAAATATGTAGTAAGCTGTAAACTTTTATTTTTTCATCATTTTTCATCTCAAGGCTCAAGTTTCAGTCATTTGAGTTTATTTCTTCTAAGTATATACTGAATACTCAGTATATATGGGCACGCTGTAATCTCCCATGTGGAGACATGTTTCATTCTTCAGACGAAACAAAGAAGTCTTAAAAATATAATGTCATTCCTGAGCATGTGAGCATCTGGAAGGCAACTCAGTTTGTAAAAATTGCAGTAGAATTGTATTGTTTAGAATTATACAAATTTATCAATCCAAAATGCACTTACTGTTACTTACGTGAATCAATTGTGAAACTAAATTTGAAAAGTGCCCTTAACTTCAGAGAAAAACCACACTCAATGAGCTGTAGATAACCATTAAGGAGGGTATTTTTCCAAATACTATTTATGATATTGTGCTCATTCTCCTTGATGTCTCTTCAAGGTAAATTACCTGCTTATAGTTACTTTTTTCAAAATTTGATTTTTTCATATATTGAGCAGAAACAGTGCCTTAGATCATACAAATATTCTTTTATGGGTTCACATCGTTTCTGTGCTGCCAATGTCTTAATTTCTATATTTATTTGTGTTTATAATGAGTTACAATAAGCATTCACTTTATTCTTGAAACGTCTTACTGAGAATGTGTTTATGAAAATTTTGTTCAGCTGCTGTATTGATGGCAGAAATTAAAGCTGATTAGGCATTTTGGTTAAATGACTTTTTACATACAAATTTAATAAGCTCTGCATTTTGAAAAACTTTTGGGAAAGTATCCATTTTAATAATTTGATAGTCCCTAAAAACACAAAATCGAGATACACTGTTTTCTATCTTGTAGCTAACTTCTAGGTGCCTTCTTTAAATTAATACTATATCTGGTAAGTTTGTATGATTTCTTCAAATGTTAAATATTGTGGCCTCAGAGTCAAACACATTTAATACTTTCATAGCTAAGAATTATATAGATTGTCCAAGTTTCCTAAATTCAGTTCAGTTCAGTTCAGTCGCTCAGTCATTTCTGACTCTTTGTGACCCCAGGGACTTCCCTGTCCATCACCAACTCCCGGAGCTTACTCAAACTCATGTCCATCAACATGATGGACATCCACCCATCTCATCCTCTGTTCTCCTCTTCTCTTCCCGCCTTTGATCTTTCCCAGCTCAGGGCCTTTTCCAGTGGGTCAGTACTTCGATCAGGTGGCCAAAATATTAGAGTTTCAGCTTCAGCATCAGTCCTTCCAATGAATATTCAGGACTGATTTTCTTGAAGATGGACTGGTTGGATCTCCTTGCAGTCCCAGGGACTCTCAAGAGTCTTCTCCAACACCACAGTTCAAAAGCATCAATTCTTCGGCGCTCATCTTTCTTTATAGTCCAACTCTCACATCCGTACATGACTACTGGAAAATCCATAGCCTTGACTAGATGGACCTTTGTTGGCAAAGTAATGTCTCTGCTTTTTAACATGTTGTCTAGGTTGGTCATAGCTTTTCTTCCAAGGAGCAAACGTCTTTTAATTTCATGGCTGCGGTCACCATCTGCAGGGATTTTGGAGGTCCCCCCTCAAAAATAAAGTTTGTCACTGTTTCCATTATTTCCCCATCTATTTGCCATGAAGTGATGGGACTGGATGCCATGATCTTGGTTTTCCCAATGTTGAGCTTTAAGCCAACTTTTTCACTCTCCTCTTTCACTTTCATCAAGAGGCTCTTAGCTCTTTGCTTTTTGCCATAAGGGTGGTGTCATCTGCTTATCATTGTTCAAAATCAGAATGTTTAATGTGACAGCTGTCCCTGTAAGTTGGATCACATTTCTGGGTTTTAGGCCTCAGAATGGTGGGAGGGGTGTGTAGACCAGAATTCAAAAGTGGTACCAATCTCTGTGGGGCTTCCCAGGTGGCACAGTGGTAAAGAACCTGCCTGCCAATACAGGACATACAGGAGACGGGTTCAATTCCTGGGTTGGGAAGAGTCCCTGGAGTAGGAAGTGGAAACCCACTTCATTATTCTTGCCTAAAGAAATGCCACGGACAGTGACGCCTGGAGGGCTACAGTCCATGTGGTTGCAAAATGTCAGATACAATTGATTACACGTGCGTGCACCAATCTCTGCAGAGGCAGTAGAGCTTTTTAAAAGATACTGTAATGAGGAAAAAAAAAATTCTGTATCATTCCAGCCTGAAAAAAATATTGCCTTTGAACTAACCACCTATTATATATCAGGTTAGAGGAATGTTTTGACCTGAAATGATATTGATGACTGTCAAATTTCTTCCCAGGACTGCACACATAGACACTCATTTAATAACCACCTATTCCATTAATATGAGCTTTCTGAATTTTCTTCACTACTGACCTCTCTAATTCCCATCTCTCCCATCAATTTAAACTAGGAATTGTTTCCTAACCTACTGCCTGGGTCAAGTTCCTTTTGTGTGTGTGTGTCTGTGTGTTTATAAGACATTTTTATTTATTTTTTTGGTATTTTTACTTTTAAATCTTTTACATTGAAGTATAATTGACCTGCAGCATTATGTTAGTTTCAGGTAGACAATATAATGATTCAATATTTATACATATTGTGAAATGATCAACACAAGTCTAGTTAACATCTGTAAACCTCCATAGTTATAATTTTTTCTTGTGATAAGAACTTTTAAGATATTCTTTCTTAGCATCTTTTAAATATGCAATACAGTATTATTACCTATAATACCCATACTGTACATTATATTCCCATCAAGTCCCTTCTTATTTCTCCATGTAAAGCCATGGAGAGTTTTAACAGAATACCAACATTCTGCATTGAAATGATTGGTCATATGTTTCTTTCCCTGCTGCTGCTGCTGCTGCTAAGTTGCTTCAGTCGTGTCCGACTCTGTGCGACCCCATAGATGGCAGCCCACCAGGCTCCCCCAGCCATGGGATTTTCTAGGCAAAAATACTGGAATGGGTTGCCATTTCCTTCTCCAATGCATCAAAGTGAAAAGTGAAAGTGAAGTCTCTCAGTCGTGTCCAACTCTTAGCAACCCCATGAACTGCAGCCTACTGGGCTCCTCCATCCATGGGATTTTCCATGCAAGAGTACTGGAGTGGGGTGCTATTGCCTTCTCCGTTTCTTCCCCTGCTTTACTCTAAACAACTGGAAGGCAGAAGGTGTATCTTTTTCATTAACGTGGTAATTCTGAATTATTGTAGGAGTTCTATAAATATCAAAGGGCTTCCCAGGTTGCACTGGTGGTAGAGAATCCACCTGCCAGGGCAGGAGACATAAGAGACGTGGATTGGATCCTGGGTTGGCAAGATCCCCAGTGGAGGGCATGGCAACACACTCCAGTATTCTTGCCTGGAGAACTGCATGGACAGAGGAGGCTGATGGGCTACAGTTCACGGTATCACAGAGTCGGACATGATTGAAGAGACTTAGCATGCACACATAAATATGTATTTAGTGACTGAATGACTCATGTATGTGAAGCTACAGCTGAAGTGTCAATCCATCTGAAAGGAGTCAATCAGTTTCAAGCATCTCTGATATAGACTCTCTGAGGGTCTGAGATACAAGAAATATTTCAACTGATTATAAAGAATGGGTATTTGAGAATAGTTGGCATCATCTTACATATTTAAATTAATGATCTGAAAACAATCAGATGGATATGCATAAGTCTGGGCATTGGTAGATCAACGTTATGAAAAATGCTAATTCCTATGATTTTGACCCAAGTTCAAGCAGTTTTTTGAAAGACGTTCATAAGCAAAATGTCATCACTTACTTTTATGTTTCCTGAATGGTGTAGTGTTAATCTCTCAGTGATGTTTGATTCTTTGCAACCCCATGGACTATAGCCTGCCATGCTCCTCTATCCATGGAATTTCCCAGGCAAGAACACTGGAGTGGGTTGTGATTTCCTTCTTCAGGTGATCTTCCTGACCCAGGGATCAAACTTGGGTCTTCTGCATTGCAGGCAGATTCTTTACAATTTGAGCTACAGGGAAGACCTGTTTTTTGACGTAAGTTCAAGGAGCTTTTTGAAAGAAGTTCATAAGTACAATGTTATCACTTATTTTTATGCTTCCTGATTAGTGAAAGTTAAATGATATATCTTAGGAGCAGATCAATTAATTGGATTGTGTTCATTTTTATATTCTGGATGGAAAAATCAATAAAATTAAATTTACAGAGTAAATTATTAGATTCATATGGTAGTGGTCATAAAGATATTAGATATAGTTCAATAATAAAACAGCATGACCATACATGTTTTTATTGTCTGTTATCTCATTGTGTAAAGTCACGATTTATGAAGTGAAATAGTACTTTAACTCTTCTTGCCAGGTATAGCTATCTTTTCATTTGATGATTTTTAATCTTATGAATAACAGTGTTTCCTTGTAAAAGTAGAAGATACTATAGAAAGGACATTTGAAAATCCCACTTGCATATTCCTCTTAAATTTAATCCAATGAAGATTGCTTTAAAATTATTCTATCAAATGATTAATGTTAAAGTTAATCATTTTAATTAAAAATTTGTTTTGGCACTGTTGATACTGAGTAGCTTAGCTATACACAGGCATCTCTGAACTCTCTTCCTATCACTGCAAATTTTGTCTATAATATCCTGATAATATTTTTATTTCTGTAAATCTATTAATTTACAGATACTTCACTAGTATTTGTAATGGAGAAATATTGAATGGCTCTAACGTTTGTAGTATGTGAAACTCTCTCACAGGGCTTTGTAGGTAGGTGATAGAGGTCTAACAAGCTCCTTCAGGAATGGTTCCATGCTTTGCTCATATTTTACAAACCTTTTAGATATGTTTCTTTCTTATTTATACTTATGTTTTGAAGACCCTAGGGTTTATCCCTAATGCCTAAACCTTGATAAAGTTTGCTAAATATAATAAAATGCCATATTTAGCAAATCTGAACCACATTAAGCTTTAAAACTTAAAATGATTAAATGAGTTTACCTTTGAATGTACTTTATAGGTTCATATATGCCCCATGAAATACAAACAAACTTGTACAAACCTAAGTTATCCAAACTGAACATGTTTTATTAATTTAAAAAACTGTGTTCAACCTTTTTGAAGTTCTTAATGGTGGAATAAAAAATGATATATGGCCATATGAGGGGAAGAGATAAAACGATTGTGATTGTTTTATTTCAAAAATTGCTATCTAAGAAACTCAAGAAACCAACTGAAAAAAACCCAGAAATTTTGGAAAGCCATCAGATAGTACCAAACCAAAATAATTAAAAGATTTTCATAACTCTCCCAGGTTCCCCATAATGAAAACTATTACTTTAGAAATAACGCTGGGAAAAAATTTCCTCGTGCTTGCTATCAGCTAAATTATAAAATGCATGGTGGAAACTAGGGACTAATTAATATTAATGAGATGACATGGGTTTGATTCTTGGGTTGGAAAGATCTCCTGGAAGAGAGCTTGGAAACCCACTCCAGTACTCTTGCCTAGATAATCCCATGGACAAAAGAAACTGGCAGGGTCCATAGGGTAGCAAACAGTGGGATGTGACTGAAGCTATTTAGCACACACACAGATGTCTTAATAAGCATGTCTAAAATCTTATATTACACATATAATAATTTTATACAAAAAGAAGACAACTGCACAATATTTTTGATGGAAAGACTGGACAATTTAATGATGTTTTAAATTACATTTTATATATAATGCAGTTCCATTGAAAACATTAAGAGAAAGTATTTATTTACTTTTCTCAAGTACTAAAATTGTGTTGGAGAATAAACAAGAAGAGACAGAACTTTTGAAGAAAAAAGAATTATAGCAATATAAACTAAAAGCTCTATTGATCAACAAAGCTTAATACTGGTGCAGAAATATTTCAGTAGAAGTACATGAATGGCCCATTTTTAAAACTTGGTAAAAATGACACTCTAAATCTGTAGGGGGAAGGAAGGAGAGAAATTTGGACAACTGCTGTCACTTGACACGTCAGCAGTGGTTTACTGTGGGTTAATGAGGCACCAGCATTCCTCCAGGAGAAGAAGTAGAAGGCATGTTAATATTTGGTGGGGACTTTTTCTCAAACATAGAAAACACCTCTAATACCTATCTGTAGTAATATAATACATAATACACTTGAAACAATTTTATTAATATGAATGGAGGCTAATTTGCTCAATAAAATTGGTGACTGTACAATCGCAAAATAGTGTCAATATGAACAAATGTAGCCTAAATTAAAATATGCTTTTAATCATATATGGACCAGTCAGTAATATATAACACATAGACAAAAAATACTTTTTGTTAAGTATTTGGGTATCATGGACAAACCTTTTTTGTTATTATTTTATCTTCATAAATGCTAAGAAAAGTGCAACTTCATATAATATTACCAATGTAGCATTTTAAAGTTTGCCTATTATTTACTGTGTTCAAATTTTTTGTTCATTTGCAGAACCTTACAATGATTATTTTAATCAAAAATACTATCCCAATAATGCACACTAACTTTATTTTCTTATTTAAAAATGATTTAAGCATGTTAAAAAGGAAAATGGTGAATTTTTAGCAACTTTTCGTTTGCACTTTCCACTTGATCCATTTACATTCAAAATCCTTTTAAATTAAATTATTGGTTGCTAAATTATGACTTGATAAATTATGGATGTGAAATAGCTATCACCTATATACCAACTAAAATGAATGCCATTTGCTTAATCATGTAAATTCTATGCTTAATTTTCTTCCTAGTTTTAAACTTATTTTAACAATGAATTCAATGATTTGAGGTTTTATTTTCTTTTTTATCTAAATCTAACATCGACGTATGTAGCAGACCTGCAGCCTTTGCACAAATTAGTAAGCATCAGTGTGTCTAAGAGTAGCACAATGTGACCTTTCCAGCTCTCTTTGGTTTCCTCCTAGCAAGGTAAGGAGCTTTATGGTGACTCAGACGGTAAAGAATCTGCCTGCAATGCAGGACACCTAGGTTGGGTCCCTGGGTCGGGAAGATGCCTTGGAGAAGGGAATGGCAATCCACTCTAGTATTCTTGCCTGGAGAATTCCATGGACAGAGGAGGCTGGCGGGCTACAGTCCAAGAAGTCACAAAGAGTCAGACACGATTGACTGAGATCTAAGACTTTCACCTTAGCAAGGTAAACAGCAACAACAACAAATGACAATTCCCTACTAGAATTTAACAATGGATAAAGTTAAGGATCTTATTTTATGACCCTCTTCTAAGTTTCTCGCTTTGTGCTCTTTGAGACGAAGCCACAATCTCTGACGTCCTGGGTGCTGCTTCTCTTCTAGGCTTCTTGGGTCACAAGGATGCCCTGACCTGCCCAATTCTACCCTCCAGGACTGCTCTGATGTTTCCCCAAAGAGTTAGGTTTATTTCTGTGGCTTTCCCTGTTTTCCTGGGTTCTTCATGTGATAGGCTTTCTGAGACCAGTACCTGAATGCCGTATTTTAGCGTCCCACACAATCACTGTTTTCTCCAGTGCTCATCTTTTTGATGACTTCTTATTTGGCTGCTCTGTGAATTCCAGGTCTTTTATGATTCTAGTGGAATAGATCTGAGCAGTTTCTTCCTTTTAAATAAAGGTGTAAAGGAAGCTAGGAAACAATGCATCCGGCATCCTCTCTGCAGCAGTGGAGGAGTCTGCAATAAATCCATAGAACGTACTGCTGTAGCTTTGAGCTTTGAAACAGGCCAATTTGCTTTTCTTTCTGTAGGGTCTAATTCATTAGATTCCTGTTATAAAACTTTTATTGGAGAAGATGAATTGTAAAATCAACTAGAAAGAAAGAATTTGGTGATAAGTAGTGTAAGTGTCATAATATGAAGAATAAAATGCTATAGACAAAATAAAAGTATTTATTTGCTGCTGTTAGAAGTGAAACAGCTTGAAAAAGATAACAGTACTGCATTCTCAGTGATGATACATTTCAGGTTTTTTTCCAACCATAATATTTTGGCACGCTTCCTATATTGGAGATGTGATTACTGCTCTGTATTACTACAGCACATATACACGCGATGCATATGTACACATTTATATATGGATGTGTGTATATAGGGCTTCCCTGGTAGCTCAGACAGTAAAGAATCTGCCTGCAATGCAAGAGACTCAGGTTTGATCCCTGGGGATCACAAAGATCCCCCGGAGAAGGGAATGACTACCTCCTCCAATATTCTTATCTGGAGAATTCCATGGACAGAGGAGCCTGGTGGGCTACAATCCATGGGGTTGTGAAGAGTTGGACACAACTGAGCAACTAGCACTAAGACAGACAGACAGACACACACCCGTATATTCCATATATATACTATATATAAATATATATGCTGCTGCTGCTGCTAAGTCGCTTCAGTCGTGTCTGACTCTGTGCGACCCCATAGATGGCAGCCCAACAGGCTCCCACATCCCTGGGATTCTCCAGGCAAGAACACTGGAGTGGGTTGCCATTTCCTTCTCCAATGCATGAAAGTGAAAAGTCAAAGTGAAGTCGCTCAGTTGTGTCTGACTCTTGGTGACCCCATGGACTGCAGCCTACCAGGCTCCTCCGTCCATGGGATTTTCCAGGCAAGAGTACTGGAGTGGGGTGCCATTGCCTTCTCCGATAAATATATATAACATGTATTTTCCTGACTAGGGGAGATGATTTGATCTGAAAATGAGGATGATTACTCCTCTTCTATCTAAGGCTGGCATTAGAGATAAGTCCCTTGCTCACAAGTTTCTTTCCTAGTCTGTAGATAAGATTGTTTGGCAGCATTCTTAAATATAAGAATAAATTATATACTTGAAAAATAGAAATATTTCTACACAATTAATCAACCGATCAAATATTAGCTATCATTCTCCATCAAATGTTATATCCTCTCTCTTACTGTAAATATCACAGTCCTCAGAATGAGAAGGGAATATAAAGCTGAGATTTTCATTTTATTATTTTCCTTTAAAATTCCAATTTATTCTGTTTTTAAAGACTTAAAAATGTGTGAAAATTACTACTCTTCCAAGAAGATAATTCCAATTGCCCTGTTTACTAAAAAGTATTTTTAAAATTTTTTATTAAAAGGAAATTTACCTTTCTATAACTTCTATCTCCTTTTGTGACAGGGTCTTGAGACAAACATGTTTTTGAAACCTATTCTTATTCTTGCTAACTTCATTTTCCTTGTCAATACCCAAACTTCTGTTAAGACATTCTCAGTTTCTGTATGTCCTCTACATGTATTACGTCTCTTAGCATCTTGGCTGTGAAAGTGAAGTCGCTCAGTCGTGTCTGACTCTTTGCAACCCCATGGACTATATAGTCCACCAGATTCCTCTGTCCATGGGATTCTCCAGGCAAGAATACTGGAGTGGGGTGCCATTTCCTTCTCCAGGGGAATCTTCTCGACCCAGGGGATTGAACCCAGGTCTCCTGCATTGCAGGCAGACACTTTAACCTCTGAGCCATCACGGAAGCCCAGTTATTATTTTCACTACAATTTATTGAGGGTTTATACAAATTCCTAGAGAACTCCAGGCACAGGGAGGCATCACAATTATGAACAAAAGAAAAGCCCTTTTCTCATGAACCTTATAATATAGCTAGGGGAAGCAGGAAAATGAACAAATCATTTATAGGTCAGTTGGTAAGTGTGGTAGGGAGAAGAATCAAGTAGGTAAAGAGATGGGAGATTGGCGGTGTGGGGTCTGGAAAGACTTGTCTGATAAGGTGACATTTAAGACTTGAAGGAGGGAGGGGGATGAGGGGTGTAGGTGCCTGGGTAAATTGTATTCATGCTAAGGGAACAGGGAGTGTGAAAACTCTGCTCTCCTGTTTGGCATACGCTCAGAGGAAAGTAAGGAGGCTGGTGTGAACCGAAGATGGTGAGAAAGGGGAAAGTGATGGGAAAGGTGGTCAAAGAACTGCTCTGATTGATGTGGAAAATAGGTACAGGCACCCACATTTGTAAGTGAGAAGTGTTAATTAATTCCCTTTGAGAAGATAGTGGGGGCTTGAATTGGGTGCCAAGTTTGGGTATGATGCAGCATTCTTAGGGTCTAAATAGTTTGGAAGATAAAGCTGGTAGGATTTGTTGAAATCTAGATATATTTCCGGTCTCAAAAGTTTAAATACGTGTATTGTTTTAGATCTCAGAAAGAGTTGTCTGAGACTGTTTGTATCTGAATCACATGAGGAATCTGGACATTCTGTCTCATCTAGATTTATGTCCTGACAATTAGTTTTCTGTGGAATATTTTTTGCAAAAATAGTTGCAGACTTACCTATGTGCACATATTGTTACATTCAATGATCTATTATTTACAGATTACAGGTTTTTTTTCCCCTCCATGTAAAGAGATTAAGTTGATATTTTCTAGAATTTATCAGTGGAACTTCTCTTTTCCCTTACTCCTCAATAATAATGCCTAAGCAATATTGCATTGTTGTTTTTATAAATGATGATACAATGATCTACTTTGCACATTCTCTCAGTGTTATGATGAATAAATCCATCCCTTCCAGGAAACTTGAATTTAATGAGCATATCTCAGTGTTCAAATATAAATTTTTATTCATTGCTCTGGACTTTAGTTTCTTTTATCCCATGCTCATTTCTTCGGTTTCTATCCTCAGTTCTTTATTCAGGAAGAAATGAGGCTCAGAGGAATCCCATGATTTGGTCACCCATATAAAAATAGTTGACAGAATTAGAATTTTAAAATGTGGAGATGTTTTAAGTGATTCCTTGTTATTGCCTTCTTATTACCTATAACTGTCTTGTGGCTGTGGATTCTTGTGATTTGAATGCGCTTAATTAAATTTATATGAAACCAACTCTTTTGGGACTTGCTTTTTTAAAATGAGTATTGTACATTTAAAATAGATGATGCACAAAGGAGTTAACAATAGCAAACACTCCTACAGTGGCCAGCTATTGTTTTATGTATTTTAACTCACATAATTGTCACAATAACCTCAAGAGGTGGCTGTTATTATTATCCACAATGTGAAGATGAGGCAGTTGTAGTGCAGTGAGTGTAAGGAAAGTGCCTGAGGAAACTTACACAGTGCTAAGTATTCAGTTCAGTTCAGTCGCTCAGTCGTGTCTGACTCGTTGCGACCCCGTGAAGCCCAGCACGCCAGGCCTCCGTGGGATTGCAAGGAGTTGAACTGTGACTCTGGCTTCAGAAATCTATGTACCACATTATGCACTGGGTTTCTTCAGGTTGCAATAATTCAAATAGTTTGGTAGACTTTGTCACAGAAATCACGAGAGGGTCTTATTCACTGGTTCATTTCAGAGACTAGCACGCATGCTGATAAATGCTCACGTTATTATTTCTATTGATTGAAGCTGGCTGAGGGAAGAGGTGGTTGGAGATTGTATGTATTGTATGTTACCTGTGACAAAGGCATGACTTCTTATTACCTAAGTCTGTTGTCGTATTTCATTTTAGCTTTGCCATGCTACTGAAATGGGATCCATGTGTCCTCAGGGTCTTATCTGAGGGAACGGCGTTTATCTCTTCAATGTAAAACTGCAGGTTGTGTGATAGTGGCAAGAACGCTGTAGTGGGTAGCCATTTCCTTCTTCAGGGGATCTTTCCAACCGAACCTGGATCTCCTGCATCCAGGCTGATTCCTTACTGGCTGAATCACCAGGGAAGCCAGCTAAAGAAGAATTTGAAGGGAGAGATTTACAAGGGAGATATTCTATTAGATAAACGGAGGGAGAAGTAAGTACGAGGAAAGGGATAAAGAGACCTTAATAGAATGGACTGAGATGGAAAACTTTTGTTCTGAATACTTATCAAAATAATAGCAGGGAGACATGCAAAATTTATTTTTGGATAATGATGGTGAAGAAAATTTCTCTCTTTAACCAAATACAGTTAATTATATGTTTAAGATATATATGCTTTATTATTAAAGGGAGTAGAAAAACATACTTGTTTGATGAAGCAAGAAAGAGTGGTTTGAATATTATACATTATTTCTATAACAAACATGTTTCAGCATAACTACATTAGGCATTGTAGTTAGTTGTTTAAATATATTCTCATTTAATGTTTACAATGACTCAATAAGTCTTTATTTCACAGAAAAAAAAAAAAAAACCAACTGTGACTCAAAGAAGTTCCACAAATTGAGGCTACACAACTTGTTCAAGGCAGGATTGGGATGTAAAACCCAGATACACCAAATCCACTCTCCTAGCTTCCTGGTTACACTTGTTATATGTTTGGAATTCAGGGAGTGTGTATAGAGCAAAAAAAGGAAAAGGGAAGGAAAAAGATTCATCTGTTGATTAAAACTTTGGGCTTCAGAGGAGAAACAACATTTCTTTAAGTGACCATACCAGCAATAGTATTTATTCTGAAGAAATGAGAACCAAAGATATGTTACGCATGTACTATTAATACATCAGTTATTTAACAATTTCAGTAAATGCAGAGTTCTCTTTCTGCTTTTCCTGCTCACCTCACAGGCTCACACAAGAAAATATTCATTTGTATATATATATACATCTATATCTATATATATAGTAGACTATATATATGTACTCATGGCCAAGGTGTGTTCCTATAGTTGAAGTTAAATCGTATATGCAAGTGTTTGATTTCTTTATTTCTGAAATTATTGACCACAATTGTTTTCGAGGAACTTCCATCAAGCAAATAGTTAATACGTTATGTAGCCACCAAAAACAGGCTTTCAAAATATCATTGGGCTATAAATTGCTCGAATAATTGAATCAACACTCATGGTGAACAGGTTACTTTATGTCATATTAAAACAGTGAGACAGAAGAACGAAAACTCCATAAGGTACATGTGAATGGGTTTGTTGAAATCAAGGCAAATAAAATCTCTTATTGAAGAACTTTTTTTTTTTTTTTAGAAAAAATACAGTGTTAGAGGAATTTATATTTTCCTCTCTAGCATTCTTCCTTGTTGCTTAATTATTTTGAGGCCATTGTTAAATATAAGCAAAATTTGTTTTTTGCATGAGATTTGTAATGTAATTTTTAGAGACTGGTTTTTGACAAGCATACATATTTTGATATAGATTTATATCAAATATTGTCCCTTATCTTTATTAATGTAATCAATTATTATATTTGTAAATTAAGAAAAAGAAGGAACAAAGAGAAGATACTCGCTTGTTTAAAGGTTTAAAATTTTAAAAAGTATGTCATTCAAAAGAAAGATAATTTATTTAGAATGTTAAAGAATTATGTATGTTAAATCTTGAGTCAGTAGCTCAATAGCCAGTGGGTGAAAATTGGGAAAACCAAGATATTCTTAAAATTAAAAGTTTTCAGATTTATTATAATCTTCTCACAGCCCAGAGTCCCTCTAACTAGTTCACTGTAAGAGATGAATTACATAATTAAATTAAAATTTGTTTTGTTGTCTATATTATCAGTCTTAGTAAGAAAAATGTACACTGATTGAAATGAACCAGGGGATAAGAGACTAGTTGAACTTGGAATTTGGGGGAATTTTGCTCCCAGCTCTCTGCACATAGGTGAATGATACTATATGTATTATTTGGGTGGTATATATACAAAATGGAGTATTACTCAGCCATTAAAAAGAATACATTTGAATCAGTTCTAATGAGGTGGATAAAACCGGAGCCTATTATACAGATTGAAGTAAGCCAGAAAGAAAAACACCAATACAGTATACTAACACATATATATGGAATTTAGAAAGATGGTAACGATAACCCTGTATGTGAGACAGCAAAAGAGATACAGATGTATAGAACAGTCTTTTGGACTCTGTGGGAGAGGGAGAGGATGGGATGATTTGGGAGAATGGCATTGAAACATGTATAATATCATATATGAAATGAATTGCCAGTCCAGGTTTGATGCATGATACTGGATGCTTGGGGCTGGTGCACTGGGATGACCCAGAGGGATGGTACGGGAAGGGAGGAGGGAGGGGGGGTTCAGGATGGAGAACACATATATACCTGTGGCGGATTCATGTTGATGTATGGCAAAACCAATACAATATTGTAAAGTAATTAACCTCCAATGAAAATAAATAAATTTATATTTTTTTTAAAAAGAAAATGGTGAAAATTAGTTACACTAAAAAAAAAATCTAGAGATAAGTTGGACTCTTAATAACATGAATTTTACCCGATATGAAAAGTATCTCATCTGATTTCTGTAAATATCTATGGGGGAAAAAAGTTAATCTCTAGTTCACAAAAGAAAAAATTAGAATGCAAACTGGAGGAAATTAACAAAAAAGCTAGAGCTCTAAATACACAATTGTTATGATTTTAGCGTGCTTAATGGAATGCTCTCCAGTACAAGGTCACCTAAGTAACAGTAAGGTTGAGAAATTAAGCCTCATGCCTAAAAAAGAATCAACAAACATATCAGTTTGTGATTTGCATCAACACATGCCCAGAAAAAATCTTAACATTTCTAAAAAATAAAGCCTTTAGATGCAGTGGGAAAACAAAAGAAAAGCAAACAAAAATCTTAATAAAGTATAAATCCAAAGCTGAATCCTGGAATAAACTATGTAAAAATCATTGGTCTCTTTTAGATTATACTTGAATTGTTTGCTTAAAACCACAAAAAACAAATAAACAAAAACAAAGATCTTCCATTTCCTTTGAAGATGTTGAATTATGTCAAGATAATGTTACTTACAGCCTGTAGAAAAATTACTCTGGAGGAAGGATGAATTCATAGGTAATGTTCCAAATTTACTTTGATTTTCTGTTCTGCTCAAATTTTACCCTCATGTATCACTGAAAAGATTAACAATGATTTAACGTATCTTCATTGACAAATGAGACAAAAATTCAACTAGCATGACAATTTCCAAATGGAAGAGTAACCTACAACTCTAAGACAGGAAGAGTATCATTTCTTCTCCAGAAATTAATTTTTGGATGACATGGCTGAGAAATAGGTTTTAATTTAGAGAATTTGTGGTGTTTAAAGAGGTAAATTTTAGATTACATTTCTTCTGTTAAATAGGCATTAAAAACATAATCTTCTGCGTTAGTATATGCACTTGCATAAATAAAATTCCATGCTTTAAATGATTGATATATACTACATAAAAGGCACAAGTGCCTCACTCTACCTGTAAACACATATTACTATTTTCTTTCCAGTCTTATCAATAAAGTATTTTTCTTTTCGTTCTGGGGATAGCAAAAAAATATACAAATACTACATCATTATCAAAATGGAAATACCTAGATTAATAGTATGGTAAGATTTTTACCCATGGAAAGATGGCCTTACACATAGTAGTTAATATTATGTAAAGTATGCATTTTCACATTAATTTATCCCCCAAATCTCTGATAGATGGTGTTGGAACCAGAATGCAAAATTCACGGAGAATGGAATGTTGGCCAGATAAAATACTATTATGAGCTAATTGCAGATGGTACCCTCCTACAAGATCAAAACAGACCAAGCATGTGGGAGGTTACAACTTTAAAACTTGGGCAAGTCAAGGACATTCCTAAAGAGGATTAACAGAGGAAAACATATTCTATTTATTCTATAAATAGAATAAATAATAACTGCTCAAAATAAGAATATAAGATTACACTGATAAATTCACAACAAATGCAAAATTGTTTTCAAATTAGCAAGGGAAAATGTACACCCTTAATTCTGATATTGGTTTACTACCAGCCTCATTTACATATATCACAGTTTTTTTTTCCTTAAGATTTCAACTTGTTACTTGCATATAATCAGGGTTCTGAGTAAAACATAGTTTCCAAAATGTTATGGTTAACAGAGGAACTGGGTTGTGTCATGATTCCCACACTGCAAGCTGGGTAGTGCCATAAAAGCCCACATTATTTCCCAAAAGCTCACATAGGAATTATGCTAGTAATCGCCAATGCGTGCATATATAATAGTTTTCATTTTTATGAAAAAGATAGAAGGAGATTTATTCACATGGTCCTCTATTGACAATCACAAGTGCATTAAAGGGATAAAAGGTGGGGAGCTTGCTTTTCTGTTTCATAGTAAAAGTCAGTGTCTTGTGAGTCTTAGTTCTCTTCTCCAGTGCTATCTCACTTTTTGAAGCTCCTGTCTCAGCCATGACGGTAGAGGCTGCCCCAGTCTGTGTAACAGTTTGGACAATTCCACATTATGATCTCTGTAGTAATTAGAGAGGAAGGTTCTAGACTGAAAGCAAAAAGAAGGGAGTTATTAGTTCATTAAATGAGATTGTGCAAATTTATTAACAAATTCTACAGCAATGGGACTGCATATAAAACAGGCATTTCTTTCTATTTTCCCATGGATGCCGTTTATTTTCACCTTTAGGAAAGATTTGACAGAAGTATAGTTGCAAAATAAAAATGAGTCCAGGAATAACTAATATATCTTATTTTTCCTAGAGCATTTGGAGAATTAGCTTTTTTGAATTTTTTAAACTGAAGTATAATTTGACACAGTATTATATCAGTTTTGGGTATACAACATTGAATCAATATTTTTATACATTAAATACCATCCGTCAGCGAGGAGGGCATGGCGTCCCACTCAATATAAAGCACACTTTTTTACTGAGGGATTGATGAAGAGGTTGATGAGAGGCATGTAATACTAAAGAACAATGAGGTAAATATGGACCAGATGAGGCACAATATCTACAGAAAAGAAACACCTTTGTTTATGAAATTGGTCACTTTATGTAAAATTGGGTCACAGCATTAAGATAATCAGTCAACATAATCATAAAAGCTGAATTTCATGATTAAAGAAATAATTTGCCATGTTATAAAATGCTTTCTACATTTATTTAGGCCAAAACCAGATTTTTTAAAAAACCATTAAGTTTTCTACTTCACAGATATTATAAGGTCTTATTATAAAGGTCATTATAGTGATCTTTCCTGGGATTCTTATGTTCCTAACCAAGCTGGAGTGATTGGCAATTTTTAGATGAACGGCTGAAAAAAGGATTATAAAATATATCTGTGGTTTTAGTTTATTTTATTCCAAGAAGACAAAAAAAATGTTAATGGGTTTTTTCTTTGAATGTCACTTATCTCATATTAGAATCATTGAACATAGTTCTGTGTCTTTTTTATAAAATAATAGAGGTGAATGTTTTTCCTGTGAAATATAGGCAGCAGTTTCCATTTGGTCAAACTTACACCATCTCTGGTAGGCTGCAGTCCATGGGGTCACTAAGAGTTGGACATGACTGAGCAACTTCACTTTCACTTTTCACTTTGATGCATTGGAGAAGGAAATGGCAACCCACTCCAGTGTTCTTGCCTGGAGAATCCCAGGGATGGGGGAGCCCGCTGAGTTGCCATCTATGGGGTCGCACAGAGTCGGACATGCCTGAAGCAACTTAGCAGCAGCAGCAGCAGCAGCATACCGTCTCTCTTAAACCCCTCACAATATTTTAGCACAAAGTAGTTTCCTTCTTTCTAAAATTCCCTTAGCAACTTGTATACTGTGGAAATGAATTCAAGATAACTACTTTTTTTCTTGTCCATCCACTAGGTTTTTCACTACATCTCTTCCCTTCAAGCAGATTGTGAACACTTCAAATTCTGGATAAGATGTTTATAGTAGTGGAGTCGTTACATTGATTTCTTGGTTGATCAACGTGATTTTTGAAGCCTTTTTGAAATTATTGGGTTCAAAGGTATAATTTGAGAACCTTCTGGTTCTTCTGTTTCCTTAGCAACACTTAATCACTTCCATCCTCCTTATGCCCACACTGTCTTAGGAGAGATAACTTATTATATCTTCTCAGTTGATTGGTAACTAGTTTCCCAATCCTTCTGTCTCCTCATACCATAACTTTTACTGATAGGTTTTTCTCCCCTGCCTTTTTGCAGTTTGATATTGTTTTATATATTTTTTTATAAACAAGTGACCATAACTAGTTTACTCTCCTATAATAAATCTAGGCTCATAATAACTGTTTTATCCTGTAACCTATTTGTGACATTTTGAATTATAATAAGAAATATATAGTTGGTCATTGACTCCACTTCTGGCACAAGGCTCACTTGGAATTTCCTAAGTGAGATAATGATAAAGGTATACTTTGTTTTGTTAATGAGGTAGCTTTTTGTTTTTGTTGTTAAGTCATCCAGTTATGTCCAACTTTTCATGACCAAATGGACTGCAGCATGCCAGGCTTCCATGTCCCTCACCATCTCCTGAAGTTTGTCCAAGTTCATGTGTATTGCATCGGTGATGCCATCAAGCCATCTCATCCTCTGACACCCTCTTTTCCTTCTGTCCTCAATCTTTCCCAGCATCAGGGACTTTTCCAATCAGTTGGCTGTTTGTGTCAGATGACAAAATACTGGAGTTTCAGCTTCAGCATCAGTCCTTCCAAGGAGTATTCAGGGCTGATTTCCCTTAAGTTGACTGGTTTGACCTTGGTGTCCAAGGGACTTTCAGGAGTCTTTTCCAGCATCACAGTTTGAAGGCATTAATTCTTTGGCTCTGTGTCTTCTTTATGCCTCCAGCTCTCACAACCGTGCCTCACCACTGGGAAGACCATAGCCTTTGGACTATGGACCTTTGTCGGCAGAGTAATGTTTCTGCTTTTCAACACACTGCCTAGGTTTGTTATAGCTTTCCTGCCAAGAAGCAAATGTCTTCTGATTTCATGGGTGCAGTCACCATCTGTGGTAATTTTAGAGCCCAAGAAGAGGAAATCTGTCATTACTTCCACCATTTCTCCCTCTATCTGCCATAAAGTAAAGGTGCCGAACGCAATGATGTTAGTTTTTTTTTTTTTAATATTTAGTTTTAAATTGGCTCTTTAACTCTCCTCTTTCACCGTCAAGAGGCTCTTTAGTTCCTTTTCATTTTCTACCATTAGAGTGGTATCATCTGGATATCTGAGGTGGTTGCTGTTTTTCCCTGAGGGACCTGACACTCTTTCTTTGTAGACAGTGTCCGTATTGTGTTGAGTTGTGGAGACCCAGCTGGTACCTGAGCCTTGCTTGGTGATATGGAAAAACTTACCCCCCACATGTTGTAATTGTTCATCAAAACAGTTTACTCTCCATGGCTCAACTCAGTAGCATTCATGGTATCAGTTCAGCTCAGTTCAGTCACTCAGTCGTGTCCGACTCCCTGTGACCCCGTGAATCGCAGCATGCCAGGCTTCCCTGTCCATCACCAACTCCCGGAATTCACTCAAACTCAGGTCCATCGAGTCAGTGATGCCATCCAGCCATCTCATCCTCTGTCGTCCCCTTCTCCTCCTGCTTCCAATCCCTCCCAGCATCAGGGTCTTTTCCAATGAGTCAGCTCTTCTCATGAGGTGGCCAGAGTATTGGAGTTTCAGCTTTAGCATCAGTCCTTCCAATGAACACCCAGGACTGATCTTTAGAATGGACTGGGTGGATCTCCTTGCAGTCCAAGGGACTCTCAAAAGTCTTTTTCAACACCACAGTTCAAAAGCATCAATTCTTTGGCTCTCAGCTTTTTTCACAGTCCAACTCTCACATCCATATATGACCACTGGAAAAACCAGAGCCTTGACTAGACAAACCTTTGTTGGCAAAGTAATGTCTCTGCTTTTGAATATGCTATCTAGATTGGTCATAACTTTCCTTCCAAGAAGTAAGCGTCTTTTAATTTCATGGCTGCAACCACCATCTGTAGTGATTTTGGAGCCCCCCAAAATAAAGTTTCCACTGTTTCCCCATTTATTTCCCATGAAGTGATGGGACTGGATGCCATGATCTTAGTTTTCTGAATGTTGAGCTTTAAGCCAACTTATTCACTCTCTTCTTTCACTTTCATCAAGAAGCTTTTTAGTTTCTCTTCACTTTCTGCCATAAGGGTGGGGTCATCTGCATATCTGAGGTTATTGATATTTCTCCTGGCAATCTTGATTCCAGCTTGTGTTTCTTCCAGTCCAGCGTGTCTCATGATGTACTCTGCATAGAAATTAAATAAGCAGAGTGACAATATACAGCCTTGACGTACTCCTTTTCCTATTTGGAACCAGTCTGTTGTTCCATGTCCAGTTCTAACTGTTGCCTCCTAACTTGCATATAGGTTTCTCAAGAGGCAGGTCAGGTGGTCTGGTATTCTTGTCTCTTTCAGAATTTTCCACAGTTTATTGTGATCCACACAGTCAAAGGCTTTGGCATAGTCAATAAAGCAGAAATAGATGTTTTTCTGGAACTCTCTGGCTTTTTGCATGATCCAGTGGATGTGGGCAATTTGATCTCTGGTTCCTCTGACTTTTCTAAAACCAGCTTGAACATCAGGAAGTTCACGGTTCACGTATTGCTGAAACCTGGCTTGGAGAATTTTGAGCATTACTTTACTAGCATGTGAGATGAGTGCAATTGTGTGGTAGTTTGAGCATTCTTTGGCATTGTCTTTCTTTGGGACTGGAATGAAAACTGACCTTTTCCAGTCCTGTGGCCACTGCTGAGTTTTCCAAATTTGCTGACATATTGAGTGCAGCACTTTCACAGCATCATCTTTCAGGATTTGAAATAGCTCAACTGGGATTCCATCACCTCCACTAGCTTTGTTCATAGTGATGCTTTCTAAGGCCCACTTGACTTCACATTCCAGGATGTCTGGCTCTAGGTGAGTGATCATACCACTGTGATTATCTGGGTCATGAAGATCTTTTTTGTACAGTTCTTCTGTGTATTCTTGCCACCTCTTCTTAATATCTTCTGCTTCTGTTAGGTCCATACCATGCATGGTATAGGCACTTGATATACGTATTCAGTATTTAACAATAACACATATATTTTATACAAAATCATTGTTTACTAGATTACTTGTTTGAGCCCTTTACACATTTGGAAAGAAGTTACTATTCAGTATTTATATTTGAATTGAGTCCCATCAGAATACAATTTCCATGAATATCTACTAATCATCTCTATCTGTTGGTCTATCTCTCTTCTAAATATATAAAATTATTGATAGCAAAGAAAGTCAAGAAAATGGAATCAAATTTATTGTCTCCTAATTTTGAAACAGTTGTGTATACAGGGTTCTACTGTAACAGGAAAGGATTAATTCTGTCTCCCTGTTGGAACTGTTTCTTTGACTTGTTTTCCATTGCTTTTGTCATCATAGTCATACATTAATGGCCTGCCTCAGAGAATCCTGCCCCTCTGCCTGACTGTTAACTTAAAGTGCCTTTGTTCAGAACTCTGTCTGCCTGTAGATGGCAGGAAGAAGTTAACACATCTCTCTGCCTGAGGCTTGCCATTCTGGTAAATGTTTGCAAGATTAATGGCCTTTTTACGTTGTTTCCTCACATTGTCCTATCTCTGATCCATAAAAGAACCTGGCATCCAGACCCAGATAAGATGGCTATTTTGAGATGTTAGTCTGCCATCTTCTCTGTCAGCCAGCTTTCGGAATAAAGTCATACTTCTCATCCCAACACCTCCTCGCTCAGATTCATTGGCCTATTGTGTTGCAAGCAAAGCATGCTTGGACTCAACACTACCAGAGAATTTCAAAGATAAGGAAAATATTACCTCTGGATCCATGGGTGGATACTTTCGACCCTTGCTTTTTCCAAGGCATTTGGTCTTCCCTCCTTCCAATAGTTGACACCAAAAGCCCTTTTGGGGATCAAAACTACAAAAGATCAAAGATATAAATGAAAATAAAGATATAATGATTATAAATTATATACAGAATTTTAAGAGAATCTCACCAATTGTACAATGGAAATGCACTTTCATATACTCATGCTTTGATTTAATTTAATTCAATTCTATAAATATTAATTGAATCAATTTGAGAGAATTTAATTGAAATTAACTATATGTTATATATTTTTGAATATTTCTAATGTAATGAAAAAGGACATATGGATATTTAGTCTTTTCTTATGATGAAATTATTAGGTTTTTATATTTTATCTATTCATCCATAAAAGATCAAGGATGAATCAACAAAACTGTAATCATATATACAGGGCTTTACAATATTTATTTTTTTATTTATATGATTTCCCTGTCAAAATATATTAGCAAATTTCTTTGAAATCATTTAATAGTATATATTAAGGTGACGATATAATATAAACATATTTATTTGAATACAAACATGAATTTTAAAGCTTCTAAGAAGAAATACTAATTTTTTTAAACAGTTCAAGACATTTACACTTTTCAAGGATGAAATTAAAAGGCTAAAGCTATAGTTCAGTATATTTTTCCAGAGAAAATAAGACACGGGTTATACAAATGGTGAGTGGAACATTAGACAACTCTTCATTTCTTTTGTTGAAGGTGAATGATTCTATTGGATCATTCAGATCTCGATACTCATAAAAAAAAAAATTCTAACATTGTTTTGTGACCTTGGCCGCACAAAGTTACCAAAGAAAGAATGTGTAATCTAATTGTTTGTTTAAACTCAGATATGTAAGAATTTTCGTTTAGGACTAACAAGATAGGAAAAAGGAAAGAATAAACCAAATAGGAAGGGAAATTTTAGATTTACTGCTATGGGAATTTCTGCATGCATAAAACATCGAAAAGGTTTGCATTTTTGTTGCTCAGCAGATGTTTTAGAAGGATGAAGCATAATTGACTAGGATGTAAAGTTAATTAGTTGCAGAATATTTTGTTGCCCTGGGCCCATTCCTATAATACCAATGCACCTGCAATTTGCTTCTGCACATATGTGAACTCATTTAGGGGGAGAGGGAAATTTTCTTCACAGTTCCCTGCCCAATCTATTATTAGAGACCTGATCCTCACAGTCCAGGTTGTCCTAGTACATGTTATCAATTAAAATTAAATACATCACTGGTTACATGGATAAAAGGAAGACAGAGTCATTTCCAACCTGGACATTTCCAATCTGTGTCTTGCCTATCATAGGCCTTTTTTGGTTTTATTAATTTCCTAGGAGGAAGAACAATTTGGCATGCCGTGCAAAATGAAATGGGGGAGGCAGCATAACGGTGCCCCTAAACAGCATCTTCTGTCTCAGGATGAGAATGTTTAACTGCATTAAGGTAAAATACAGCTTTGGCAACCAAGTTAAGATATTTATACACACTGAGAGCATCTCCTCTGCTCTCGGGTGTGCAGAGGTCTCAGGACGGGCTCCCGTCTCTCTCACTCTCCAAACAGTTGTTATGAATCAGAGCTTAATATGATCTGAGGAAGGAGAGCCATCCAGACTATTGAAAGTCATTCTTTTATATAGGGTTGTTAAAACCTTGAATCCACATTATTTTACTGTGCTGGTATCATTTATTGCATTGACAATGTTATAAACACGGAGTCTAACAAAGGGCATTTATTCTTGCTAAGTTATATCAATTCCTTGTTTTATGGTTTGGTTTAGCAGGCGTGAAATTGTGAAATTAAGATGCAAAGGCTTTCTCAAATAACTGTTAGATAACTTTGAGGACATGAATTGGTTGCCACAAGACTTCTTTTATTACACTGAACATCACTGTAGTTATTAATTTTTGTGATGTGTGAGACATATTAAAAACCATATATTCTGTACTTGTTTGTAATCTCTTCTTTAAAAGTATGATTTTATAGGTTTATTGAACCGTAAGGAACTATTTGTAGTAAACAGGCTAAAACCATTCCCTGAACTACTGCAGGGAGAAAGGGGAGGCCATGCTGACACCAATGACTCTTCATGTAAGTGTATTAGAGGACGCTCTGTCTACTTAATCAACAGGGGCCATGCGTGTGTTGTTATTTCCATATGTAGGGAAAAACTTCATTAGGTGTGTTTTAGTGGATAAGGAAAAACCCAATCTTATTACTGCTTTTCCTGCCCCTCCATTACCCTTTCTAACTGTCTAATTGCTGATTCTAATCTGGTGTGAACTGGGAAATTATATAATCAGGCTTGTAAAATTTTGCCTAAAACGTAATAGGCTTTATATCAGGCCTTGTGAAGGAGTCAAGTACATGACCTTTTAAATGTATATTTTGACAGCTTGGAGGTTTTGTTTTTGTTTGTTATTTTGCCTCTTTCCTTTTTTTGTTCCATTTTTAAGTACCCGAAGTATACGATTTTATTTCCCAAGCTGACTGCAACCATATCCCTTCCCCACCTCCGCCCTTGCCCCTCCCCAGCAATAGGAGGAGGCTCCTTTCCATCCCTGTGGATTTGGACTGGCTCTAGTGACTTGCTTGCAATCAACAGAATATGGTGTAAGTGACGCTGCGTGACTTGCAAGGCTAGGTCAGAGAAGGCCTTGAACCGTGTTCCCTCCACATCTCATTCCCTCTCAGAACACACAGTCACTACCAGGAGGTGCGAGTGGCAAAGAACCTGCCTGCCAATGCAGGGGACCTAAGAGACTCAGATTCGATCCCAGGGGACCTAAGATCCCCCGGAGGAGGGCATGGCTACCCACTCTTGTATTCTTGCCTGGAGAATCCCATGGACAGAGGGGCCTGGTGGGCTACAGCCCATGGGGTTCCAAAGAGTTGATTGTGACTGAAGTGACTTAGGATGCTCACTGCAAGAAAGCCACCCAGAGAGATCTCGTCCCATTGAGCTCAGCTTTGAGCCATCCAGTCTAAGAGCCAAAGACGTGAGTGAAGAAGCCTCCAGAAAACTCCACTCTCCAGCCATTCAAGTCATACCTAGATATTCATGTCTTCCCAGATACGGTCCCAGGTATTTTGAGCAAAGACAAGTTGTCTTGGCTATGTCCTGTCTAAATTCCCAGCCCACAGGATCCACGAACATAATAAAATGGCTATGGTTACATGCTGGTAGGTTTGGGGAGGTTTACTGTACAATAATAGGCCACTGCAATGTTATACATGATTATATTTTGTCATACACAATGTAATAAATACAGAGTAAAACATGAATGTCTCCCTTTCCCAGTTCTGCCTGAAATACTACTCATTTTCATAGGGCTAACTGTGGCCATCAACATTTTGTTTCTAATGTGCAAATTACTTGGGGATAAAGATTATCTGTTTCACCTCTGTAACCTCCATTCCTAGGACACTTTCTGCACAGAGTAGGCATGTAAGACATAAACTTGTGTTGGGAAAGAGCTCACAAAAAGGGAAATTTGTGATATATAAAGTGGCTAAAATGTGTTCTATGGGCATATTCTTATGCCAATAAAATATCCTGGTATTCGAAAGGGATGTACTAATGAATAATGAGGACATTCCTTTGACTGCTTTTTAAATTCATAGCTAGTATTAATGATGCTATATACACACCTACCAGTGATAATTTATGATGGCAAATAATGGAAATGAAATCAAGCATGAGAATAGACTCACGTTAGTGCTTCAGAGTAATTATAATGAAGTGTAACTCCCAGAAACTTCTGGACTTCATCCATCACAGTAGCTGGGTCAGATCTTAGCTGCTGTCCATCAATAATTAGCAACTGTAGAGTCAAAAATAGTCACTCTATGAAGAACAAAACTATATTAGGTAGACAGATCTGCCTCCCTTGACCTGGTAGGATGTTAATCAATTAGATCAGTGTGAATAGAAAGGAAATACGCACTCTTTAGCATACATATGCATGTTTACTATTCTGATGTCCTTCCAAATAAAACAACAAAGTTTGCCAAAGGCATTATTCATAACCCTTAACTAACGTGATTGTAAATCAGAAATAGACATTGACACTTTCTTGATTCAGTAGTGCAGTAGAAACACGATTTTCCATCTGTTCTGTAATCGGGTAATTATCCAAACTATGAAATCCCATGAGTTAATTTTAGAGTGAAGGGCTTAGAAATAATGGGCATACAAATGAAAATTACCCATCTATTCTCCTTACAAACCATGGCAGAGAACTCAGGTTTTGGTTGTGAGCCGAACTGGAATGAAGAAGATAAAGGATGTGGACACTTTCCTCAAATCCTTATTTCCTGTTCTATCCCAGGTTCTTAGAGCTTTTACAGTACTTCCTATTTTGACAGTCTTATCCATGACCTTCTTTTCACATAAGAGTTCCACGTGATCGGTGATGCATGGGTATTTGCACACGGTGTTCAATATATGTTCCATTTAACTGGCGGTTCTGGTATTGGTTACTGCCTACGAAGCACGTGAAGCCTCCTGTGTGAGGACAAGATCCTAAGAACGTGTTTCATAGTCACTTAACATTGTAGTACTACCGCTGCCTTTAGAAACGTAAAAATCCACATTTCTTCCTTAGGTCTGATCATCTCTGATGATAAATTGCTGTCTGTGGCAATGTTAATTTATATTTTCTGTTTGTCAGTGCAACACTATCATGATACAATAAACAGAAGAAATTCATTTCAAGACATTACCTGAGAAGTAGCAAAGTAAGTGAGCCATCTTTCTATGTGGACTGCATACCAGCCAGGTATGAGACATCTCCTCTGCAAAGTTTTCAGGTCAGATGGGGCCCAATGTCCTGTTGTGATAACTTCATAGAAATTAAACCTCAGGGCAGCTGGATCTTCATGTGATCTTTGGTGCTTTAACAAGAAAGTCAATCGTACAATCAATCTTTATGCCTGCAAACGTATGTGTGCCTGTATGTGTTTGATGTGTGGATGAGTGTGGGTGTCTTTTATGCCAGAAAGGTAATGAGAAATGATTACTTGATTTTAGAATGATAAACAGGTGAAAAGTACATGCTGTATTGAAACCTAGGCATTGGCATATGGCTTCTATAGAGTATAAGCCTTCTATACATATCAAGTGGCATTCACATAAGCCTGTAGCTGTCTTCTCATATAAAATATTTAGGTGCAAGACAAGAGACAGAGTACAAGGATTTTCTCCATGGATCTGATTAGAAGTGAAAAGATGTCAGGGACCAGGTGAATCAAACCTGATGAAAAGAGACTTCAACTGGCGGGGGTTGGCTGCCACATTACTGTGCTCTTGTTTCGTTACAGCCGCTCTGGCAAGGTCTGACAATTCCCCAATATCCCTGTGTGGCAGGTGCCATGTGTACAGAGAAGGCAGGTATCTATAACACTTGTTTAGATGTTACATTCATGTTGATGTTGCCCAAGGCACTTTGCTTTTTCCCTCCCAAGGGCTTCTACCTAACTGCTAATTCCTAAATACGAATTCACTAGCCTGCTTTTTAGTATCAGATCCTCTGAGTCTTTCACAGCCAACCATCATTGGTCAAGTTCAAAAGCCCAACACAAGTCAATATAATGTCATAAGCATTTATCAAGATCCTTGCCAGAACAAAGAACTGCAATAGATTATAGAGATAAAAAGATATAGGTAAGACAAAACGCTGTCTTCAAAGAAATAAAAACCTTACATGGAAAGCAACAAATCAACAGATTGTGATAAAGTCGTATGTATGATAGAGGTATAAGTTTTTTTGCTGTGATAGCCAGACCAATAAGCGATCAGTTCTGAATGAAATGTGAAGGTATTTTTTAATGATTCAAGCTTTTGGGCTAAAATGTAGTGATAAAGATTTTGATAAGCAGAAAAAAAAATAAATGTGGAAACTGAAGAACTTTAAAGTAAATCTGAGTGAAGATGAATGAGGTGTGTGGGAATGGACAAATTGCTTTTGCAAGATATCTCAAAGTGAACTTAAAGAAAATTTACTACAGGATAAGTTTGGAAGTATATTGCAGCCTAATAGAACTACGTAATAGTAGGAGAAGGCAATGGCAACCCACTCCAGTACTCTTGCCTGGCAAATCCCATGGACGGAGGAGCCTGGTAGGCTGCAGTCCATGGTGTTGCTAGGAGTCTGACACGACTGAGTGACTCCACTTTCAGTTTTCACTCTCATGCATTGGAGAAGGAAATGGCACCCCCACTCCAGTACTCTTGCTTGGAAAATCCCATGGACAGAGGAGCCTAGAAGACTGCGGTCCATGGGGTTGCTGAGGGTTGGACACAAATGATTGACTTCTTTTTCACTTTTCACTTTGATGCATTGGGAAGGAAATGGCAACCCACTGCAGTGTTCTTGCCTGGAGAATCCCAGGGACAGGGTAGCCTGGTGGGCTGCCGTCTATGGGGTCTCACAGAGTTGGACACGACTGAAGTGTCGCAGCAGCAGCAGCAGCAGGCCCTATATTGGAGAAGGAAATGGCACCCCACTCCAGTACTCTTGCCTGGAAAATCTCATGGATGGAAGAGCCTGGTAGGCTGCAATACATGGGGTGGCACAGAGTTGGACACGACTGAGGGACTTCACTTTCACTTTCCTGCATTGGAGAAGGAAATGGCAACCCACTCCAGTGTTCTTGCCTGGAGAATCCCAGAGACGGGAGAGCCTGGTGGGCTGCCATCTATGAGGTCACACAGAGTTGGACACGACTGAAGCGACTTAGCAGCACCAGCAGCAGCAGGCCTTATATAACCAACCTAGATAGCATATTCAAAAGCAGAGACATTACTTTGCCAACAAACGTCCATCTAGTCAAGGCTATGGTTTTCCCAGTGGTTATGTATAGATGTGAGAGTTGGACTGTGAAGAAGGCTGAGCGCCGAAGAATTGATGCTTTTGAACTGTGGTGTTGGAGAAGACTCTTGAGAGTCCCTTGGACTGCAAGGAGATCCAACCAGTCCATTCTGAAAGAGATCAGCCCTGGGATTTCTTTGGAAGGAATGATGCTAAAGCTGAAACTCCAGTGCTTTGGCCACCTCATGAGAAGTGTTGACTCATTGGAAAAGACCCTGATGCTGGGAGGGATTGGGGGCAGGAGGAGAAGGGGACGACAGAAGATGAGATGGCTGGATGGCATCACTGACTCGATGGATGTGATTTTGAGTACACTCTGGGAGTTGGTGATGGACAGGGAGGCCTGGCGTGCTGCAATTCATGGCGTCACAAATAGTCGGACACGACTGAGCAACTGAACTGAACTGAGCTGAGGCCCTATGTATGTTAGAAATAAAAACTACTAAGAAAGTAAAGATGATTAACTGATAGGTGGTTAAAGAGTAACTAGTGAGTGGTAGTGGAGAAGGAAATGGCAACCCACTGCAGTGTTCTTGCCTGGAGAATCCCAGGGACAGAGGAGCCTGGTGGGCTGCCCTCTATGGGGTCGGGTCGCACAGAGTCGGACACGACTGAAGTGACTTAGCAGCAGCAGCAATGAGTGGTAGATGAGTAGAAATAAAACTTTAGAACCTCTCTCATAATTGTATATTTATTGACCTTCTCTGTAAATGCTACATACATAGAGACTACATAATATATTTACTTAATATAAGATGTAGAAACAACATAACTTGAATAAATATAAATATACTCTGTGCATTATTAATAAAGTAATGCTAACATTTTTACTTCACACTGTGATAATATGGAATTGTACTTATTCTGCTTTATATTGACTTACACCAGTCTAGCATCAACTTTTTTTAATATTCATGCAACGAAAAAGATTAGCATAAAAATATGACCAGAAGTCACAAAAGAACTGGAAAAAATAGCACTGCAGGTCCTCTGTGAGGCCCATTATAAAAATGTGGAGTAGAAATTATAGTGGCAGGTGACATTTGTAGGAGTTTCTGAATTATACCTGTCAAGCTTCAGATTTACGGTACTTACTGAAGAGAGGGGACTGGCTAAGTAATAGGTTGCATTATTTTGAAATGTACAGTGGTCTGGGAAACCTACTCTTAGCAATATAGCAGTAAAAAGTATTATCAGAAAAAATTATTCCTTTCAAATGTGCATGTTCAAAGAATTTACTTGAAAAAAGAGGCATAGTTTCTCTCTTTTTAAAAAATGGTTGAATCCATGTGGAAAAAAAAAAGACTCATATAAATCTGCTCTGAGTAGTGATTGTGCTTTCTGCCAGGAAAATGTGCAATAATTTGCCCCATGTATTCACATTCAAAATGTTTCATTAAGGCTTACTATCTCAGTATTCTAGGCACAATTAAAAAAAATTATCTTGCTTTGCAACATGAATTTTGATAAAGTGAGAAAGACACATTTTTGTATCTTGAGGAAGTCACTGACTCATGGACTCTACTAATAATTTCTGGATTTTGCTCCCAAGACAAGTGTTCCACTTTAGTCCCCAACCTCTTGCAATCTCAGTTTGCAGAACCATATTTTTCTGTCCATTGCTATTTATTCTCAGCAACATATGTTTATTGAAGAAATTTTGAAAGGACAAGAGAAAAAAGGAAAAATAAAAATTACATGTTATTTAAAAATGTTATTAAATGTTTTCTTTTAATCTTCTTTATTTTGGCATTAATTTATGTATACCTTCATATTCATTGTTTTTAGTACATATAGATTGTTATCACCATACACTCAACAGCATCAACTTTAATTAGGTGTTCATTGCAGTAAGCAATTTTACATTTCTCTGGTCAAGTTTATCTCATTCCTGTACGAAGAATTCACACCCTCTCTTTTTCCTCCTCAAATTACTGCCTCTCAAATTATCCCTCTCTTTTTCCTAGGTTAATTCATTCTCAACTTTCTAAAATAAAAGAGACAATCATAGTCACTTTAATGTCTCTATCCCAGACCTCCAAATTTACCAGCATGTACATTTATATACTTGTCCTCCCTTAAGTTTCAGCACAGGGGTTCTTAATAGAAACCCACTGATAGAATTCAGAGGACCTTAGAAATTGGATCTGTAAAAAAAAAAAAAAAAAAGATGCCTCTTTATTTTTAGTAACTTTTAAATAAAATTTAGTAGTTATTGTACCTGTAATTTTACCACCAATAATCAATTCTTTTATATCACATTATAGGTCTTTCAGTTCTATCAAAAGTTGTTTATGCTCATCATTGCTTCAAACAGTAGCATTATCCCCAACATTAGATCTTGCCATTTAATGATGTTACTTTTAAAAGCAGCAAATTTGATAATTATACTTCTGATATATTGGTATACACCGATTTGATAATTATACTTCTATATACTTTTTTCCTTTTTAATATTATATATTTAAAGCTTTGAAAATATGTTTCTGGAATGGGGCACATAGACTCATCTGACAGCCAGAATGGACCCAGCACAAGGAAAGTGAGACTCTGTAAAGGGAGTGCTGTCTCCCATCCAAGCTGATTCCTGCCCTTGTGGCTCAGTTGGTAAAGAACCTGCCTTCAGGCTTACTTCACTCTGTATAATCGGCTCCACTTTCATCCACCTCACACATATATATGGAATTTAGAAAGATGGTAACGATAACCCTGTATGCGAGACAGCAAAAGAGACACAGACGTATAGAACAGTCTTTTGGACTCTGTGGGAAAGGGAGAGGGTGGAATGATTTGGGAGAATGGCATTGAAACATGTGTAATATATAAGAAATGAATCGCCAGTCTAGGTTCGATGCAGGATACAGGATGCTTGGGGCTGGTGCACTGGGATGACCCAGAGAGATGGTATGGGGAGGGAGGTAGGAGGGGGTTCAGGATTGGGAACACATGTACACCCATGGAGGATTCATGTTGATGTATGGCAAAACCAATACAGTATTGTAAAGTAAAAGAAAAAAAAAAAAAAAAAAGAACCTGCTTTCAGTGTAGACCTGGGTCCGATCCCTGGGTTGGGAAGATCCCCTGGAGAAGGGAAAGGCTACCCACTCCAGTATTCTGGCCTGGAGAATTGCATGCGTCCATGAGGCCGCAAAGAGTTGGACACGACTGAGCGACTTTCACTTCACTTCACTTCACCCTTGTGATATGGAAGTTCTGATCCTCCCAGGGTTGACTTCCCATTTTCCCCTGGGGGGCCTTTAACAGCCCTCTTTCTTTGAAAGTTTCTCATTATTACTCAAATCGCCACCACAGAAAACACCTTCCTTGACCCATCCAGACTGCTGTGCATGGATTCTTGTTTGTTAAAGGTTTTGCTTCTTCCCCTGTCTTTGGACTGAGTGAAAATACTTCAGGCCTTATCTTGCCTGATTGTCTGGTTTCTCAGCAGCTGTTTGATCCCTCATGCGGTTGTGCTCTTTTCCTGGTATTTGGTGTCATGACACCACCGGACTTTTTCTTCGGCTCCTCTGGCTGCCTCATTCTGTTCTATACTTTTCTCCTCTAAACATTTTCCTTACATGATTTCACCATGTTTTATGGCATTTGTCCTCTCAGTCGCAAATTTCTGCTCCTGCTCAGACCTCTCCCCAGAGCGCCAGCGACCTCTACTATTGCTTTTGGTGTGACAGTGGTTCCGTAAGCTCCCGATCTCCATGTCTCTTCTTTAGCCTTCCCCATCCCCACACAATGCCTGTATCCTTTTTCAGGCCTTTTTCATGGGAATTTATGGTTACCATCTAGTTGCCCAGACTGGAAATTCGAGTTATTCTTGATACTGTTTTATAACCAGGTTCTATTGATTTTAATCTCTAAAGATTTCTTGATACTTTATGCCTCACCTAGTTTCTACTTCCTATTTTTGTCCTCGTTACTGCCATTTCTCAGCAGGTCTATTGCTACAGCCTCTAATTGATTTTTCTGAGTGGTCATTTCTTCCACTCCAATCCATTCTTCAAAGATCAGATAGTATCATGTTTTCTAAAAGAAATTCTGGTAGTTACACACTGGCTTAACACTTTTAAATGGCTTTTGATCACTCAGGGCTTCCCTGATAGCTCAGTTGGTAAAGAATCCACCTGCAATGCAGGAGACCCCGGTTGGATTCTTGGGTTGGGAAATTCTGCTGAAGAAGGGATAGGCTACCCACTCCAGTATTCTTGGGCTTCCTTCGTGCCTCAGTTGGTAAAGAATCCGCCTGCAATGTGAAAGGCCTGGGTTCAATCCCTGGTTTGGGAAGATCCCCTGGAGAAGGGAAAGGCTATCCACTCCAGCATTTTGGCCTGGAGAATTCCATGGACTTGTATAGTCCATGGGGTTGGAAAGAGTTGGACATGGCTGAGTGACTTTCACTTTCACCCCACTTCGATTGCTCAAGGAAAGGTGGCCACTTGGTCTCCCACTTGGCTTCCAGCTCCCATGTGCCTCTCAGGCTCATCTCCTGCAAATCTCCTCCTTGGCTTTGCTTTCTAATCACATGGACCTTTTTTTTAGTTCTTTAGCTATGCTGTGGTTCTTTGTACCCAGTGGACTACACATAGTCTCCCTCTCATCCAGTCTCCCTCTGCCTCACTCAGTTAATACCTACTTGTCCTTCAGTTTTAAGTCTAAAGTTTATTTCTCCAGAGTGCTCTTATAGCACTTTCCATGCTTCCTCACAGTGCTTTCAAAATTTCTAATTAGATATATACTTATTGGATCAATATCTATTAGGACTTCCCTGTAACTCAGATGGTTAAGAATCTGCCTGCATTGCAGGGGACCTGGGTTCGATCCCTGGGTTGAGAAGATCCTCTGGAGAAGGGAATGGCAACGCACTCCACTATTCTTGCCTGGAGTATCCCATGGACAGAGGAGCCTGGCAGGCTACAGTCTGTGGGGTCACAAGTGTCAGACAGGACTGATCGACTAAAACTACTATTCACATATTAGAATGAACACAATGTTTTAATTATCATTCTATGGATTTAAACCAGCATTAAATGCTGAAGAACACTCCATTTTGGTGTGACACAATTCTATAGGGGAGGTAAGGTAAGGTGAAGTCGCTCAGTTGTGCCCGACTCTTTGCGACCCCACGGACTGTAGCCTACCAGGCTCCTGCCTCCATGGGATTCTCCAGGCAAGAGTACTGGAATGGGTTGCCATTTCCTTCTCCAGGGGATCTTCCCAACCCAGGGATCGAACCTGGGTCTACCACATTCCAGGCAGACGCTTTAACCTCTGAGCCATCAGGGAATTGTTGGATATTTACTTTTCCTTTTGTTATTGTTATTATGATTAGTACCCTGATGAATAAAAAAGGATATATATATTTAATCCTTTTGAGGTTTTCTTATGGCTGCTTCCAGAAGAGGAATCGTACCACCAAAGTATCTTTACAAACTGTTTGATAACTGTCATCAGTTTTCAAAAAATATCTCCATATACATCCTTCTATTGGAATGTTTGAGCATCTTTATTGTGACACCCTTGTCAGCAGAGAGAATAAGGGTGACAGGATGCTAGGATGATATTTATGAGTACCATTTTGATTTTATATTTTGTTGATAAATAATTGGGTTGACCATTTTTACACAGAAACTGTGCAGCTGGATTTGTGTGTGTATGTGTTTGTAAATCATATATCTATGTCTTTTGTTTATTTGCTCATTTTTCTACTATTTATTTATTTTTAACAATTTGCAGGAACTTTTTTTTTCCCTACAAATTAAGGGAACTAAGCCCTTTACCGTGTATTGCTAAAGATGGTCTACTTGGATACTTAAGTTTGTTAATTATGACAGACCAACATTTTATGTGTTTACATGGTTCAATCTCTTAATGTTTTGATTTTTTTTATTATGTTATGCTTGAAATTCCTTGCCCAAATTGATATAAATTAGATATTAGATCTTATTTCTCATAGTTTTTGCTTGTTTGTACAGCTCTTTTAACGTTAGACTGTTGAATACATCTGGACTTTAGTAATTCACCATTGCTTACATTCAAGTTATGAATGCTTTTAACCATATTTTTTCTGCTTCATACCTGGTACCAAGAGTATGCCCTATCCGAAGGGTCAATGAGGATGGTGATGATCTTGGCTTTGGGGACCAGAGATGCAGCTCGTTTGGGAGCCTCTTCTGAATGGAAGTAATTAGCACTCTTTTCAAATAGAAAGTCACTTGTAATGTTGGATGGAGTAGGAAAAAAGTCCATATACCTGAAGGCAGAGAAAGACAATTAATTAATTTGAGGTCTAATTGTTTCCTACCATACTATGGATAGGAGAGGGCTTCCCTGGTGGTGCAGAGGTTAAAGCATTTGCCTGCAATGTAGGAGACCTGGGTTCGATTCCTGGGTCGGGAAGATCCCCTGGAGAAGGAAATGGCAACCCACTCCAGTATTCTTGCCTGGAGAATCCCATGGACGGAGGAGCTTGGTGGGCTACAGTCCATGGGTCGCAAAGAGTCGGACATAACTGAGCGATATTTAAACATTTTTACATCCATTTATATACATTTTTAATTATTGATGTTATAATAGTTAAAATAGAGACTATTCTGTACACTCTGAAGTGAAAACAACCGCAGGTATTACTGTTCTAATTGGCTATTTAGGACAGGCAAAAGAGTGAGATGGAATGGGTAGGTTGCTAAGTAACGGAGGGAAAATTCTTTAGATTTGGGTTGATGTTCTGTGCTATTGAAAGCCAAATCTAAAGAAGTTAAGTTTACCCTTGGCAAACAGCAAATTACACCATATTGCCTAGTAAATATTTTAAAATAGTAAATTTATGTTTGCACACTTGAATGCTAAATTCTTAAATTGAGATTAAAGTGCACAAAAGAGGAAAATATGTAAGTCAGAATAGCTATAAAATACTAGGCAGATTAAGGCATAGTTGCTTTCCTCCTTTTTAACTTCTGCATAATTTGTAGTGTGTATAGCAATGTGAACACATTATAGTCTATCTGGAGTAATTAAGGGGATATTTCCTGCCAGTTGATCCTGTGGAGCCTCGGCAGGTTCACCCCTCCATATGCTGTCGGAACAGTCCTCCTTGTGTAGCTTATAGATTCAATATGTTCAGAGGTTAATTCAGTGCAAGGCATTAATTATGTGCGTAACCCTCCTTACAGCTCACCACTTCTCTAACCCTCAAATGTTCTAGAAATAAATAATGAGAGCAATTAAGAATTCATATAAGATACTTATTTTCCTCTTTGACATTTGTTATTATGTTTCCCAAATGTGAAGTGGTGAAAAGTCTCATCTATATTCCTGCTTAACAATTCGCATTCCATTTGAGCTCACAGATAAGAGGAAATTGCTGCTCTGCCTTCAGTAACTTGCATGCAATTTCCAAATTCATTTAGTCTTTTTAAATAAGACAAAATAGTGCTATCCTAGGTGCAGAGTGGACATGTCGATACTCATAACGGGAACTCAAATCTGCTCACCGCCATTGCCTTGGCCCCTCTCTCATCCTAGTCGCGTCTTAAAAGAATGAGCTTTTCATGAGGACAGATTCACATGTGATGTTGACATAACATTATATGCTATGTTAAGTTGTTTAGTCGTGTCCAACTCTTTGTGACACTTTGGACTGGAGCCCACCAGGCTCCTCTGTCCATGGGATTTTTCAGGCAAGAATACTGGAGTGGGTTGCCGTGCCTTTCTCCAGGGGATTATCTTGACCCAGGGATCCAACCCACTTCTCCTTGGTCTCTGCATTGCAGACGGATTCCTTACTCACTGAGCTATCAGTACATGCTAGCCAGGTATGCAGTGAGGGGAGTTTACCTCAGGGGAAATTTGCCTTATATACTTGGAATTTGGAAATCAGGGCCATATTTTCCTTAGAAAATTGGGACATGGCTGGAAAAAAAAACCAGAGTGAACATCAGTTATAGTATCATGTTTATTCCATTTTAGTTTAGGGATAATATTGTGATTTTAAAATTTTCATTAAGTACTTATTAAGTACAAAGTAATTTTCCTCTTACGCACTTGTGTGACTAGCATTAATATGGTTTTAGAAATGCTCTGGTATTTGCATGACAAATATCAGCTTAGATTATAATACAACATTTACCATCTATGTGTTTAATGAAGATACAAGTCACAGAGTATAAAAGAAAACAACCTTTTGATTTATTTGTTTTCTCAGGCATTGCTGTGAAGACAAATTATGTATTTAGTAGGAAAAAAAAACAACTCTAGACTCAGTGAAATAATAATATGCTTAAGGAGAATTTTAAATATCCTTATGAATAATTCTGATGAAAATATTCCATAATCCTCTTTATTCAATCATATTAATTTACCAGAAAAATATTATCATTATTGCACTGTCCAAATCAAATTATAGGCAACACTGATTAAACATATCATCATTATAAATTAATTTTTAATTCACTATGGTAGAATTAAACATAACACATTTATTCTGTAATTATGTAGATGCCTTGCATACGCCTATAATTGCTCATCTATGAATGAGCATGTGCTAATAATGGACTTTGTTTTTTGGTATTTTTCTTACCAGTCAATTCCCTTGTGGTAGTTGTTTCCGTTAAAGAATTGGACTTCTTCAAATGTTTTGGGACTGGGGAGATTGCTGATGATGGAAGGGTGCATAAGAAGAAATAAATAAAGTGCTGTTGTTCCTATTACAAAAAAAAAAAAAAGGAGACAAAATGTTATTTAGCAATAAAAGACAAGATAAATACTTTATTATTATTATGGGTGGAGGCATGCGGAATAGCATGTGGAATTTTAGTTTCGTCAAAAAGGGATTACATCCAGGCTTCCTTGCACTGCAAGTGCAGAGTGGTAACCACTGGACCACCAGGGAAGTCCTAACACAAATATTTAGCAAAAGTTTTGCTCAAAAAAGTAATATGCAAGACCAAATCATTCCAGTGTCAAAATGATTTCCTAAAAAGCAGTTAAGTGCATTTCATGTGGCAATGATTTGTGTTCTTATATTAGTCTTCATGGTTCTATTGACCTAAACATTTCGTTTAATCTGAGTACATAGTCAAAGTTAAGTAGGTTGATACAGCTAGGGGAGAAATTCAGAAACTGGGTGATTAGATTTCCCTGCTGAAGTCAGATGAGTGGCTAAAGTATCAAAGACATGCAGCACAATACCTGAAACTCAATTAATACTATGTTCAAATCAATTAAAGTTAATCAAACTATTCAACAGATGTCGACCAGTGCAACTCTGAACAAGTTACTGTAGTAATGATTGGTGATAACTTTTGATAAGAAAAACATATTTGCTGGCCTCAGTAGACTTTAAGTGTATTTGTGGATTTGAGTCAAGTAAACAGGTGAGGGAGGTACCATGATGAGAGAAGAGTAGAGTGCTTTTCCAATATAGGAGAAAATGGGTAATTTAGACTTGGGCAGTCAGGGAAGGCTTCCAGGAGGAAGCATTTTCTAAGATTGTACCTTAAAACTGTAAGTATTTCCTGAAAGGCTGAAAGAGGGGTGCAAGATTGTGGAAGACAGCCAGTTGACTGTCCTGCCCTGACAAGCCTGATAACGAGGCACTAGGCTGAACAGACTGGCTGACGTCAACCACTGAGTGGATGACATCACAGAAGGCATGAGTGTCACAGCCTAAGTTAAGGCAGAAATTGAGGGCCAGAGCAGGAAGGACCATGAAATGACTGGATCTCATAAATCAAAACTTCTCTTATGGAAAAGGTTATTTCATTTTATAACGTGGTGAACACAGGAGACTTTGTTGGATTTCCCAACCCTAGGAGAGAGTGGAATGAACTACCCGGGTGGACTGGCAGAGCAATAATGACAGCAGCTGGGGATCTGGAACAAGAGACCGCAGAGAACTGTGTAGATAAAGAAAGTAACAAGAGATCACAGGGCCCCTAGAAAGCCAGAATGGTGGCTCCTGGTGAAATGGCAGGGCAAAATTCAATAAATGCCCTTAAGGAGATTTCATTTTTTAGCAGGTTAAAAATCATCATCCAACTTCTTTGACTTGTTTGTTCCTCTTGGGAAAGCTCAAACAAGCTAAAAGCTTTATCATTTCCACTTTGGTAGGTCAAATATGAAAATCTAAAGGTATAAGTTATTGTCTTTATAAATACAACCAGCAAAGAGGAAAACTAGATTTATACTTACTAACCTGGAATGTTCTAGTAGAACTAAGAAGTAGTAATATTCAATGACAAATGATAGAAGACATGATTTTAAATTAAAATTTCAACATAATTTTACAACATAGAAATGCTTTCTTTAGTCGTCATTCCAGTGTGGGAACAGCTGTGAGGGAGTTGGTGGAAAATTAATGAATATTTTAAATAACAAGAACAATAAGAAAATTGATATATATGAAAATACGTGCTGCATTTTTTCTCTCCCTGCACACGTGTAACTTATTGTTGCAACACAGTTTATATTACTGGAGGAAGAAAAGATTTCAACAGCCAATATCTAGGAGTCTGGAAATTTTGCCCACAACCTTTAAAATGATCTACTTGCTTGTATTACAAATATCTTCATCTGGGCCAGGCTTATTTATTGTGACTGTTTGTTTTGTGTTATGGTTTGTGCACTCACTGATGAAAATGCTTCTAGTCAGAGTTGTGAATTCAAAATATAGCAAGTCAATAAAAAGTTTAATTAATCAGGACATGAGCAAAGTATATAAAGCTGTCACATGCTGAAGAAAGTATGAAATAGTCTAATTGAAAGTGTCATCTCGTTGGCGAAATACTGTCACTCTCTTTTACTGCATGGTTATACACATGTCCTTCAGCACATGAGAAAATATCACGGGGAAAAGCTGCCTAATAAGCCTAAGGTGCATCAGAAAACAAATCCAAACCATATGTATACATGAAGATCATTTGAAAACAAGCAAAGAAACAAACAAACCACACAGGTAGAATCTTTGAAGGTGATAATGACAGTGGTTCTGAAAAAAAAATCAGTGCAAGGTTGATATGCAGTATAAAATAGTTTGAATGAAGCTAAAGTTTTCTTTTATAACTTAAGTCAGCAGTTGATTAGGCAAAGCCACAAAAAAAGGTAGAAATTAAAAATCAGATACCACAACTGTGACATATAAGCTCAAAGTAGTCAAAAATGTGTCTGTTGAACAACTTTAAAATTCATACTTAAAAATTTAGTCCATACGTCTTAATTAATTAAATGAGCAACTTTAGGGTCCCTTTGAGGATCATGACATAAAGATGATCCATAGGGATGAAAAGAAATTCAATAATGAACTTGAATGGCTGTCTGAATATTTCAACAAGGCAAACTTAATCAAATACTATATGACACTGTGTTTTATGACAAAACAAACACAAAAAAACCCATAAACTGCCCAGTTGGTTAGTCTTACCTGTTTTTTGTGGCCCAATTACTAGGAATTTTGGTAAGTGGTCACAAGTTTTCTCTCTGGACCATATGTCTTTATGTCTTTTATCATCACATGGATTCTGCAAGAAGGAGGAATAATGAATCTTATCGTGTAATCAATACCTGGCTCTGTTCCATAAAAATTGTCAAACCACAGAATCAAATTCTTGCCTGATACCCTTAAGCTAGGAGTTAGACCTTGTTCTGGTTCTGATTTTCAAATTGTTTCCTTCTAAAATGGCACCTTCGTTTCCTTCAAGGCTAGAACTCTGCATCCAGTCTCTTCTCAGGCTTGGCTTGGTGTTCTAACTTCTGAGATTCCACCTCACCTCTGAATTCACGTTTTACATCTGTATACCTGATCCTTAGCTTGTCTCTGCCTGGTTTGAACTCAGGTTTTCAGATATCTGTGCTCTGCCCTAATTATTCCTTCTTGTTTTCTCTAGAGGGCTGGGAAGTCATCCTTGAACTCTGGACTTGGCCAACTTTTTCTTCCCTTTTTACATTACATGCTATATTCTCTGCTCATCCAGATAATCGCACAGTTTGGCCATATTCCACAAGCAGATACCATGTAGATCATTATTTCTAGCCCCTACTTTCCTCCTAAACAATAATTTACATTGTGTGTGTGTCACTGCTGCACAGACGTGGTGAGGAAATGACCCAACATAGCCACACATCCAATTGTATCCCCATCTCAACTCTCTCTTGTACCAGCCTCCATTCTGTTCAAGTAAAGAGGTCCAAATTTACCATCCAGTTCATGGCACTTGAGAATTAGGAGTCCTAAGGACTTCCCTAGCCGTTCAGTGGATAAGAATCCACCTGCCAAGGCAAGAGACACTGGTTCAGTCCCCAGTCTGGGAAGACTGCACACGCCACAGAGCACATGACCCGTGTGCCACAGCCACCAAGTCTGCACTCTGCAGCTCACGAGCTGCAACTACCAAACCCATATGCCACAGCTGCTGAAGCCTGTGTGCCCTAAAGCCTGTGCTCCACAACAAGAGATGTCACTGCAGTGAAGAGCCTGTGTGCTGCGCCAAGAGTAGCCCCCACTGGCCACAATTAGAGAAAGCCCATGCAAAGCGACAAAGACCCAGGACAGCCATAAATAAATAAATGACCTTTTAAAAAAGGGTAAATGGTAGTGATGCCACTTTTAAAATATCTATTGACTGACAAAATGGTTTTATCATATTGGTAATCTAATTAATAAATATATTCAAAAATTATTTTCACAAAATTCTTTCTAAAAAACATGTTGATCATTAAAACAATTATAATTTTACACGTATTATTCAAATTTTAAAATGGCATAAGATAATCATTTATGGTTCATATTTACGTACTTAAATAATTTTTTAATCCATATCTGCTCTAATATTATGTCACCCAAGTTCCTCTGAAGAATATTTTCACTAAACCAGCCAAGTTTCAGGAGCCTATCAACTTGGTTGGTTTTTAGAGGCCCAGTGGCCTGAAGCATGTGGTGACATGCCTTCCAAAGTAAAAGGTGAATATTGTACTTTGCAATTCCTGCTACTAAGATAGAGGGGCTTCCCTGGTGGCTCAGACAATAAAGAATCTGCCTGCCATGAAGGAGACCTGGGTTTGATCCCTGGCTTGGGAAGATCCCCTGATGGAGAGAATGGCAACTCACTCCACTATTCTTGCCTACAGAATTCCACGGACAGAGAAACTTGGGGGACTACAGTCCATGGGGTCTCAAAGAGTTGGACACGACTGAGTGAATAACACTTTCACTTTCACTAAGATAGAAGCACAAAGCTCGATAGGCTTCTTTGGGTTTTGGACACTTTTTTTTTTTTTTTTTGGACCTAGGAAATACTTCTCTGAGTCGCTGACTGAATGACGCAGAAACCTGCTGGTTTTGAGTGGAACCCGGAACAAGAAAGAGCCCTGCAAGAGGTAAGTCTGAAGTCTAAGCAGTCCTCCCAATTGGGCCATGCATTGTGGCAGACCCTTGGTACTGTGGCCTCTGTGGTATAAAAGGACACCAAAAAGAGTTTTGTTCAGGTCCCAGAGGAGAATCACAGTGTTTACCCTTGAGGTTCTGTATCACATCATTCAAACAGTAGCTCCTGGTATGCTACTGGGCCCTGGAAGAGATTATGTTTGTCATGGATTTTCAAAGTAATCATGTGGTCACAATTCACTATTATAAGTTTAATAGTGACACAACAACCAAGTCATAAGTTCAAGTACACCCAGCAGCTATTCATTATAAGATGGAGTGATACAGCTGGAACTGATTTCAAGAAGATATGAAGACTACAAGCAAACCTTACAAGTAAGTGCCCAGACCCCACGTTACCTATCATGGTCTCACTGATGCCTCTACATCATGTCCATTAATTCAGTGATGCCATCCAACCATCTCATCCTCTGTTGCCCCCTTCTTCTCCTGCCTTCAGTCTTTTCCAGCATCAGGGTCTTTTCCAATGAGTAGGCTCTTTGCATCAGGTGCCAAAGTAATGGAGCTTCAGCTTCAGCATCAGTCCTTCCAATGAATGTTCACGAATGATTTCCTATAGGATTGACTGGTTTGATCTCCTTGCTGTCCAAGGGACTCTCAAGAGTCTTCTCCAACAACACAGTTCAAAAGCATCAATTCTTTAGCACTCAGCCTTCCTTATGATCCAACACTAGCATACATACATGACTATTGAAAAAGTCGTAGCTTTGACGAGACAGACTTTTGTTGGTAAATGATGTATTTGCCTTTTAATATGCTGTCTAGAAATGTGATGATCTTTGTATTGCCCAAGAATGTACACCAGAGAGTATCCAATGTAGAAGTGCCGCACAACCCAGCAGTCAGATCATTCAGCCAGTTCCCAGCATTCTCACATGTCATTAACCTCTGTCCTCGGCCAATCCAGCTCTGAAACAATGGGTATATGAATGGAGACAAGGATCAACACCATCCCCATGGAAAAGAAATGCAAAAAAGCAAAATGGCTGTCTGGGGAGGCCTTACAAATAGCTGTGAAAGGAAGAGAAGCAAAAAGCAAAGGAGGAAAGGAAAGATGTAAGCGTCTGAATGCAGAGTTCCAAAGAATAGCAAGAAGAGATAAGAAAGCCTTTTTCAGCGATCAATGCAAAGAAATAGAGGAAAACAACAGAATGGGAAAGACTAGAGATCTCTTCAAGAAAATCAGAGATACCAAGGGAACATTTCATACAAAGATGGGCTCGATAAAGGACAGAAATGGTCTGGACCTAACAGAAGCAGAAGATATTAAGAAGAGGTGGCAAGAATACACGGGAGAACTGTACAAAAAAGATCTTCACAACCCAGATAATCATGATGATGTGATCACTAATCTAGAGCCAGACATCTTGGAATGTGAAGTCAAGTGGGCCTTAGAAAGCATCACTATGAACAAAGCTAGTGGAGGTGATGGAACTCCAGTTGAGCTCCTTTAAATCCTGAAAGATGATGCTGTGAAAGTGCTGCACTCAATATGCCAGCAAATTTGGAAAACTCAGCAGTGGCCACAAGACTGGAAAAGGTTAGTTTTCATTCCAATTCCAAAGAAAGGCAATGCAAAAGAATGCTCAAACTACCACACAACTGCACTCATCTCACATGCTAGTAAAGTAATGCTCAAAATTCTCCAAGCCAGGCTTCAGCAATACATGAACTGTGAACACCCTGATGTTGAAGCTGGTTTTAGAAAAGGTGGAAGAATCAGAGATCAAATTGCCAACATCTGCTGGATCATGGAAAAAGCAAGAGAGTTCCAGAAAAACATCTATTTCTGCTTTATTGACTATGCCAAAACCTTTAACTGTGTGGATCACAATAAACTGTGGAAAATTCTTCAAGAGATGGGAATACCAGACCACCTGACCTGCCTCTTGAGAAACATATATGCAAGTTCGGAGGCAACAGTTAGAACTGGACATGGGACAACAGACTGGTTCCAAATAGGAAAAGGAGTACATGAAGGCTGGATCTTGTCACCCTGCTTATTTACCTTCTATGCAGAGTACATCATGAGAAACGCTGGACTGGAAGAAACACAAGCTAGAATCAAGATTGCCAGGAGAAATATCAATAACCTCAGATATGCAGATGACACCACGCTTATGGCAGAAAGTGAAGAGGAGCTAAAAAGCCTCTTGATGAAAGTGAAAGAGGAGAGTGAAAAAGTTGGCTTAAAGCTCAACATTCAGAAAATGAAGAACATGGCATCCTGTCCCATCACTTCATAGGAAATAGATGGGGAAACAGTAGAAACAGCGTTGGACTTTATTTTGGGGGCTCCAAAATCACTGCAGATGGTGATTGCAGCCATGAAATTAAAAGACGCTTACTCCTTGGGAGAAAAGTTATGACCAACCTAGATAGCATATTCAAAAGCAGAGACATTACTTTGCCGACTAAGGTCCGTCTAGTCAAGGCTATGGTTTTCCTGTGGTCATGTATGGATGCGAGAGTTGGACTGTGAAGAAGGCAGAGCACTGAAGAATTGATGCGTTTGAACTGTGGTGTTGGAGAAGACTCTTGAGAGTCCCTTGGACTGCAAGGATATCCAACCAGTCCATTCTGAAGGAGATCAGTCCTGGGATTTCTTTGGAAGGAATGATGCTAAAGCTGAAGCTCCAGTACTTTGGCCACCTCATGCAAAGAGTTGACTCACTGGAAAAGACTCTGATGCTGGGAAGGATTGGAGGCAGGAGGAGAAGGGGATGACCGAGGATGAGATGGCTGGATGGCATCACTGACTCGATGGACGTGAGTCTGAGTGAACTCCGGGAGATGGTGATGGACAGGGAGGCCTGGCGTGCTGCGATTCATGGGGTCACAAAGAGTCAAACATGACTGAGCGACTGAACTGAACTGAACTGATGAATGGAGAATCTGTGAAAGCAAGTTGGAAACCATTCCTGGGCTTCCCTTCCGCAAGTCTGCTTTAGTAAGAGCCACTGCCGAGTACCTGACCTGTCATTAAGAGACCACTTCTAAGTTCCAGAAACAGCACTCTTCTACCACTTGGTAGAAAATTGATTATGTTGGACACATCCGTTCTGAAAAGGACAGTGACTCATCCTGATCCCAGCTGGAACATATTCAGAGTACGAATTTGCTTCTCCCAGTTTACATAGCCTTGGCCATCATCACTATGCAAGGCCTCAAGGAATGTCTAAGTTGCTGCTATGGTAGTTCACATAATATTGCTTTGGTAAAGGGGACCACTCCTGACAAAGGGAGTGTCATAGCAGGCTTCTTCCCATGGGAGTCACTGGTCTTATCATGCCTCACTATCCAGAGATGCTGACCTGACAGAGGGGTGAAAGACCACAGGAAAGAGGCAGTTGAGGTACCAGCTTTTAGATACACACCATACCTCTTAAATTAAAAGCTATTGGTTGGTTCTGTGTCTCCAAACAGTAGTATAGTTGTGTCCAGGAATTAAGGAGTGGATGTAAGAGTAGACCCATTCACCATCATTTGCAGTGGCTTACTTGGAATATTTGTGCTTTCCATCTTACAACTTTAAAGTCTGTGGTTCTAGAAGCTCTGGTTCACAAAGGAGGGGAGACCCAAGCAGGAGGCCCAGGAAGAGGATCACCACCTAAATGTTGCAGCTTATGTCCATTCACTTTGGACTCCTTGTGTGCGTAGACCAGCAGGCATGGAAATGAATTACAATCCTCACAGGGGAAATTGACCCTGATCAACATAAGTAGAACTGCTACTATACAGGGAGAAATATCCTTGGCATTCAAATCACTAGGTTACTTGCTGTTACTTCTATGCCCAATTCTAACTATAATTGAGAAAGCATGGCCACCACAGCTTGATTAGGGCTAGGTTGGGCACCAGACAAGAGTTTACCACAGCATACTTCATAAGCTCAGTTCAGTTCAGTTCAGTCGCTCAGTTGTGTCCAACTCTGCGATCCCATGGACTGCAGCATGCCAGGCCTCCCTGTCCATCACCAACTCCCGGAGTTCACTCAAACTCATGTCCATTGAGTCGGTGATGCCATCCAACCACCTCATCCTCTGTCATCCCCTTCTCCTCCTGCCCTCAATCTTTCCCAACATAAGGTCTTTTCAAATGAGTCAGCTCTTCACATTAGGTGGCCAAAGTATTGGAGTTTCAGCTTCAGCATCAGTCCTTCCAATGAACACCCAGGACTGATCTCCTTTAGGATGGACTGGTTGGATCTCCTTGCAGTCCAAGGGACACTCAAGAGTCTTCTTCAACACCTAGTTCAAATGCTTCAGTTCTTTAGTGCTCAGCTTTCTTTATAGTCCAACTCTCACATCCATGCATGACTACTGGCCTAGACAGACCTTTGTTGTCAAAGTAATGTCTCTGCTTTTTAATATGCTGTCTAGGTTGGTCATAACTTTCCTTCCAAGGAGTAAGCGTCTTTTAATTTCATGGCTGCAATCAACATCTGCAGTGACTTTGGAGCCCCCACCCTCGCAAAGAGTCGGACACAACTGAGCAACTGAACTGAACTGAATTGAACTGAACTGAACTGAACCCTCCAAAATAAATGCAGTCACTGTTTCCAATGTTTCCTCATGTATTTGCCATGAAGTGATGGGACCAGATGCCATGATCTTCGTTTTCTGAATGTTGAGCTTCAAGCCAACTTTTTCACTCTCCTCTTTCACTTTAAGAGGCTCTTTAGTTTTTCTTCACTTTCTGCCATAAGGGTGATGTCATCTGCATATATGAGGTTATTGATATTTCTCCCAGCAATTTTGATTCCAGCTTGTGCTTCATCCAGCCCAGTTTTTCTCTTGATGTACTGCATAGAAGTTAAATAAGCAGGGTGACAGTATACAGCCTTGACGTACTCTTTTTCCTATTTGGATCCAGTCTGGTGTCCCGTGTCCAGTTCTAACTGTTGCTTCCTGACCTGCATACAGATTTCTGAGGACGCAGGACAAGTGGTCTGGTATTCCCATCTCTTTCAGAATTTTCCGCAGTTTATTGTGATCCACACAGTCAAAGGCTTTGGCATAGTCAAGAAAGCAGAAATAGATGTTTTTTGGAACTCTCTTGCTTTTTTGATGATCCAGTGAATGTTGGCAATTTGATCTCTGGTTCCTCTGCCTTTGCTAAAGCCAGCTTGAACATCTGGAAGTTCACGGTTCACATTATTGCTGAAGCCTGGCTTAGAGAATTTTGAGCATTACTTTACTAGCGTGTGAGATGAGTGCAATTGTGTGGTAGCTTGAGCATTCTTTTGCATTGCCTTTCTTTGGGATTGGAATGAAAATTGACCTTTTCCAGTCCTGTGGCCACTGCTGAGTTTTCCAAATTTGCTAACATACTGAATGCAGCACTTTCACGGCATCATCTTTCAGGATTTGAAATAGCTCAACTGGGATTCCATCACCTCCACTAGCTTTGTTTGTAGTGACGCTTCCTAAGGCCCACTTGACTTCACATTCTAGGATGTCTGGCTCTAGGTAAGTGATCACACCATCGTGATTAACTGGGTCGTGAAGATCTTTTTGGTACAGTTCTTCATAAGTTATCTTTATCCAGGCATAGCCTTCCTCTGTCATAATTCCCAGAGAAAATTACATGAAAAGAATTAGTGGGACAAACTAAAGCTGCTGCTACTGAAGTTGGTCCTGAAACTACTCGACACACCAGGTCAGCCTTCCATATCAGCAGAACTGCTACCCACACGAGGAGGAAAGCCAGAGTAGGGGATATAGATGTGGGAGAATATGGAGAAAATGTGCGTTGGTTTCAGCTTTGGAATTGGCTGCAGCAGTGAGGCTGCAGTTTCTCCTAATGACCTTCTTCTTGTAGGTTTCCCCAGGAATTACGTTCACAACTGTGGAAAAACTGTGCCTGGGTGAGTGAGTATACTATGAGAAGCAGGCATAGCTTTGTGGTACAAGGTGTGGATGGGGCAGTGGTAGAGGTTGAACGCCTTTTCCTCCACTGAAGGAAACACCCTATTTCTGACCAGCTGGGGAGGCTGAGTACTGCCTTGTCAGATAGAAGCCACTAGACAGGAAGCCATGCGTCCCTTGCCACTTTCCAGAGATGGCCCGTGTCCAGTGATTGGCTGATTCAGGGGTGTGATAGCCTGACCAGCTTGCTTCAAGGTCAGACAATTTGTGTGATTAGCTCTTTCCTTGCAGATCTAGTCGAGGCCCGACTTTTCTAAGACTACATCATGCTCTGCCTTTTCCTGTTCCACATTTTCCCTTATAGGCTTTTCCTGAAAGTGTTTCCTCAATAAATCATTGAACCGGATCCTTATCACAGAATTGATGCATTTTCCATCGCTATCTTTCACTGGAACAAGAGTATAGCATAATACAAAAACGCCGGTTCTGTATGCAGTCTGTGAGAATTCGCCTCACAAAAGGTTCTCCTATACATCTTGAATTTGTCGATGAATTCATCTATAGAAACTCTGATAAAGGAGCTGATTACAAGCCAATGAGTGCAACAGTTCTTATCTATTTTACATAACAACTGAAATTTATTTTATTTTTACTAGTGTTTCTATTTTCTGCAATGTTTTAATTCAGTATTCAGTCTCAGATTCTCCATAGTCTAACTTTAGCTTAACTCTCTGAACATAATTTCCACTATAGCAGAGAAGGCTAAACTAGCTTGTCTCCTTTTCTTCTTTGTATAAGAAAATATCACTATTTTGTTTAGTCTCTGGCTTTCCAGCTAGAGATTATATTTCATAATCTCTTGAATTTAGCTACCTTCATATGAGTCACTCCAGTTTAAGTAAGACAAAATGATGTAAAAGTATCTTAAAGTCACTCTCCCTAGATTTCCCCTTTTCTACTTACTGCCAGCTGTAATATGGCTACAACTGCACCACGTGCCTTGGACTCAGGAGTGGAGACTGTATATATGTTGAATACCTGCCAAACTGGGGCCCTGGATAATCATGTAGAACAGAGCTGTCTAACTCTCCTAGACTGCCTGCCCATTTTCCAGATAGTTATATGAGTGAGAAATATCTTTCTGTTGAGCCCCTGTATTTTTGGAATGCCATCCTTATAGCAACATTGCCATATTCTCACTGTGATTCTTGAGAGAAGATAAAAAATTTGTGTCACAATATGAATTACTGTACTGCACGCTTCAACAAGAACATTTCTAGTTTGCATTCCCACCAACAGTGTAGGAGGGTTCCCTTTTCTCCACACCCTCTCCAGCATTTATTGCTTGCAGATTTTTGGATCGCAGCCATTCTGACTGGTGTGAAGTGGTACCTCATTGTGGTTTTGATTTGCATTTCTCTAATAATGAGTGATGTTGAGCATCTTTTCATGTGTTTGTTAGCCATCCGTATGTCTTCTTTGGAGAAATGTCTATTTAGTTCTTTGGCCCATTTTTTTTTTCTTTTTTTTTTTTTAAATTTTATTTTATTTTATTTTTTTAAATTTTAAAATCTTTAATTCTTACATGCATTCCCAAACATGAACCCCCCTCCCACCTCCCTCCCCATAACATCTTTCTGGGTCATCCCCATGCACCAGCCCCAAGCATGCTGCATCCTGCGTCAGACATAGACTGGCGATTCAATTCACATGATAGTATACATGTTAGAATGGCATTCTCCCAAATCATCCCACCCTCTGCCTCTCCCTCTGAGTCCAAAAGTCCGTTATACACATCTGTGTCTCTTTCCCTGTCTTGCATACAGGGTCGTCATTGCCATCTTCCTAAATTCCATATATATGTGTTAGTATACTGTATTGGTGTTTTTCTTTCTGGCTTACTTCACTCTGTATAATCGGCTCCAGTTTCATCCATCTCAACAGAACTGATTCAAATGAATTCTTTTTAACGGCTGAGTAATACTCCATTGTGTATATGTACCACAGCTTGCTTATCCATTCATCTGCTGATGGACATCTAGGTTGTTTCCATGTCCTGGCTATTATAAACAGTGCTGTGATGAACATTGGGGTACATGTGTCTCTTTCAATTCTGGTTTCCTCGGTGTGTATGCCCAGAAGTGGGCTTGCTGGGTCATAAGGTAGTTCTATTTGCAATTTTTTAAGGAATCTCCACACTGTTCTCCATAGTGGCTGTACTAGTTTGCATTCCCACCAACAGTGTAGGAGGGTTCCCTTTTCTCCACACCCTCTCCAGCATTTATTGCTTGCAGATTTTTGGATCGCAGCCATTCTGACTGGTGTGAAGTGGAACCTCATTGTGGTTTTGATTTGCATTTCTCTAATAATGAGTGATGTTGAGCATCTTTTCATGTGTTTGTTAGCCATCCGTATGTCTTCTTTGGAGAAATGTCTATTTAGTTCTTTGGCCCATTTTTTGATTGGGTCGTTTATTTTTCTGGAGTTGAGCTGCACAAGTTGCTTGTATATTTTTGAGATTAGTTGTTTGTCAATTGCTTCATTTGCTATTATTTTCTCCCATTCAGAAGGCTGTCTTTTCACCTTGCTTATATTTTCCTTTGTTGTGCAGAAGCTTTTAATTTTAATTAGATCCCATTTGTTTATTTTTGCTTTTATTTCCAGAATTCTGGGAGGTGGATCATAGAGGATCCTGCTGTGATTTATGTCTGAGAGTGTTTTGCCTATGTTCTCCTCTAGGAGTTTTATAGTTTCTGATCTTACATTTAGATCTTTAATCCATTTTGAGTTTATTTTTGTGTGCGGTGTTAGAAAGTACAGCCACTATGGAGAACAGTGTGGAGATTCCTTAAAAAATTGCAAATAGAACTACCTTATGACCCAGCAAGCCCACTTCTGGGCATACACACCGAGGAAACCAGAATTGAAAGAGACACATGTACCCCAATGTTCATCACAGCACTGTTTATAATAGCCAGGACATGGAAACAACCTAGATGTCCATCAGCAGATGAATGGATAAGCAAGCTGTGGTACATATACACAATGGAGTATTACTCAGCCGTTAAAAAGAATTCATTTGAATCAGTTCTGATGAGATGGATGAAACTGGAGCCAATTATACAGAGTGAAGTAAGCCAGAAAGAAAAACACCAATACAGTATACTAACACATATATATGGAATTTAGGAAGATGGCAATGACGACCCTGTATGCAAGACAGGGAAAGAGACACAGATGTGTATAACAGACTTTTGGACTCAGAGGGAGAGGGAGAGGGTGGGATGATTTGGGAGAATGACATTCTAACATGTATACTATCATGTGAATTGAATCGCCAGTCTATGCCTGACGCAGGATGCAGCATGCTTGGGGCTGGTGCATGGGGATGACCCAGAAAGATGTTATGGGGAGGGAGGTGGGAGGGGGGTTCATGTTTGGGAATGCATGTAAGAATTAAAGATTTTAAAATTTAAAAAATGAAAAACTAAAAAAAAAAAAACAACAAGAACATTTCACTGCAGGAAAAGAAAAAAAAAAGATTCTGGATGAAGCAACCGGTTGCTTTTGATATAATTGTTTATATGTTGGCACAATCTTTTAGTCTCATGGTGAATCGGCAACAAATACTTCAAACCTGTTCATGGGCCTCTGTTTGCAGTACAGGAGACCTGGGTTTGATCCCTTGGTCGGGAAGATCCCCTGGAGGAGGAAATGGCTACCCACTCCAGTATTCTTGCCTGGAAAATTCCATGGACACAGAGGAGACTGACTGGTGGGCTACAGTCTGTGGGGTTGCAAAGTGTCAGACAGGACGGAGAGACTGGCACTGAGTTAACAAACGACAACACCAACCGAAGCTTCCGTTCTGCTGTATTCACTATTATAGATGTACTCATACCCACATGTGAATCTTTGAATTATTTATATTTCTGGGCAACACTTTTATTTTTTTCCTACAATTCAGGATCAAAATCTTGCCAGTTCTTCTCACTGAAGCTAATATCTGTCATAAATCATTCCTATTTATTTTGGTGGGGCAGCAGAGCTCCGTAGTTAAGAGTGTGAGCTCAGGAGGCTTGTGTCTTAAGCAATTTCCCCAAACTCTCTGGACTTCAGGTTTCTTATCCATTAAATAAATCACGATTGATATCATTTACCTGGCACAGTTATTGAGAACATTAAATGAGTGAATACAGTAAAAAACATTAAATTGTGCTCTATAAAAAAAAAGTGCTTACTCTGTGGGCTCAGTCGTTCAGTCGTGTCCAACTCTTTGCAACCCCCTGGACTGTAACCCGCCAGGCTCCACTGTCCATGGGATTTTCCAGGCAAGAATACTGAACCAGGTTGCCATTTCCTACTTCAGGGGAATCTGCCCAATCCAGGGATCAAACCCACCTCTATTACGTCTCCTGCATTGGCAGGCAGGTTCTTTACCACTAGCAGCACCTGGGAAGTTTATTCTGTAATCTCCTATAAACTCTTTTTTTCCCTTTGTTTAGTTAGGCAACTGGAGCAGCAGAAAGAGATTACGCTTGCTGATGGACTGGTTTATTGCAGATATTCATCCTGAGATCTGACTTCCTGCTCCTTGTCAGAAGCACCAGCAACTAAGGTGACTGACCCTTCTCAGAGTTGGATGGCTAGACTTCTGGGATGCATGAGATGTAGGCAAACTTGAAGCTCTGGACTCTTCTACCATATGATCCAAAGGCTCCTATATAATCCTAATTCAGTTTATTCATGGATCTTCTTTTTTTTCACATATATTATACTTAAAGTGCTTCCAAGGTGGGGCAATGGTAAAGAATGCATCTGCCAATGCAGGAGATGCAGGACTCACAGGTTTGATCCCTGGGTTGGGAAGATCCCCTGGAGAAGGAAATGGTAACTCACTCCAGTATGCTTGCCTGAAAAATTACATGGACAGAGAATCCTGGTGAGCTATAGTCCACTGGGTCACAGAATCAGACTGAGTGACTGAGCATGCACACAATATAAATAATCCCTTGATCCCTCTAAATTTGAATATAGAAGTACTGTAACATCTTGCCCGTGTGCCAGTGTGTTAGTAGCTCAGTTGTGTCCAACTCTTTGTGACCCTGTGGACTGTAGCCGGCCAGGCTCCTCTGTCCATGGAACTCTCCAGGCAAGAATACTCTCCAGGGGTAGGTTGCCATTCCCTTCTCCAAGGAATCTTCCAAATACAGGGATCGAACTCAGGTCTCCTGCTTCGCAGGCAGATTCTTTACCTTCTGAGCCACCAAGAAAGCCCACCTTAGCACCAGGTAATTTTATTTTATAGTTTACTCCCATCAGTGTAATTTCCTGGGAAAGTACAACTAAAATAATTAGTGTCTTTGTCTGCCAAAATGAGTGTCTATCCATGTTCTGTGTGTGAGAGCCAAACTCTTTCCAAGTCTTACATCATCAATCTGCCTATTTCTGTGAAAGTTTTGTTTCATCAGTTTTGCATGCAGAAGTTTGAATGGCAAAGCCACGTATATTGTGATAAAGAAGAAAAGAAGTTTAGTCAAACATGTAGAACCAAGAGAGGTCTCACAAAAGATTTTGACTTTCAACAGCGGCACTGAAAAATCAATCAGTTTGCTCATCCACTTTGTAAGAAAACCATTTGAGCAAATGAACTGAACACCTATTCTGAGATTTGTTCTTTGTTGAGTTATATATGGTGAAATGCAATAAGAATAGGCAATTGACACTGCTTTCCTGTTGCTTAATATCTAAAATATAGTAGAAAACTAAATTTCTTTGTAAATTATTCAGTTAAATGATAATGTGAGGAAAATAAAGATTAAATTCTACAATGATCATATGAGTAAAGAGCAAGAAATAGCTTCTGGGGCCACCATGAAGAACATCATCGGTGACTGAATTTTTTGTGGGTGTTTGAGAAGTAAAATATCTATGCAGTTTATATTACATTAGTTTTCAAACATGTAGCAAAACTTGATTATGCTTATACCAAATGTTTATGGTGCCCATCCTATCACAGTTAATCAGTCATTCAGTCCATAATTATCAAGCTACTCTTATGTATTAGAGTGCAGCAATCAAGAAGACAGAGGTCTCCTCTTCAGAGAACTTACATTCTAGTTAAATATAATTATTGGAAATATACCCAACTATTAGTATGCATGTTACATACTATTACCAGAAACACACACTTGAATTAAATAATTCTGGGTGCTGAAATGCAGTGAAGTCAATATGACAGGAAGCTCTTAAAAAGAGACAGAAATGGGAGGAAGTGCTTTGGCTCTAGTCATCAGGGAAGGCCTCTGGCTTGGGGAGATACGTGAGTTGAACCCTGAATGACATCAAGTGCTAAAATAATGAAGTGGATGAGTTGCAGTAGCCAAATAGCAAGAATATCCCAAAATAGGATAAGAGAGTCTGGGGGAGAATGGATACATGTATATGTATGCTGAGTCCCTTTGCTGTTCAGCTGAACCTACCATAACGTTGTTAATCAGTTATACTTCAACACAAAATTAAAAGCTTTTTAAAAATAAATTAAAATAAAATAGCATTTTCAAAAAGCCATCTGAGCAGGCAGTAAATGTATCTAGATTATGTTTAAATATAATACAATGTGAAAAAACATATCCAGAACTAAACTGAATTAGGATTATATAGCAGTCTTTGCTTATTCCTTGGAAGAAAAGTTATGACCAACCTAGACAGCATATTGAAAAGCAGAGACATTACTTTGCCAACAAAAGTCCGTCTAGTCAAGGCTATGGTTTTTCTAGTAGTCATGTATGGATGTGATAGTTGGACTGTGAAGAAAGCTGAGTGCCGAAGAATTGATGCTTTTGAACTGTGGTGTTGGAGAAGACTCTTGAGAGTCCCTTGGACTGCAAGGAGATCCAACCAGTCCATTCTAAAGGAGATCAGCCCTGGGATTTCTTTTGGAAGGAATGATGCTAAAGCTGAAACTCCAGTACTTTGGCCACCTCATGCGAAGAGTTGACTCATTGGAAAAGACTCTGATGCTGGGAGGGATTAGGGGCAGGAGGAGAAGGGGACAACAGTGGATGAGATGGCTGGACGGTACCACCGACTCGATGGACGTGAGTCTGAGTGAACTCCAGGAGTTGGTGTTGGACAGGGAGGCCTGGCATGCTGCGATTCATGGGGTCGCAAAGAGTCAGACATGACTGAGAGACTGAACTGAACTGAACTGAGGAGTCTTTACATCATTTGGTAGAATAGCCTGTAGCTTCAAATTTGCCTGAAGAAACTCCAAGCTGTTTCCTTATCAGGTATATTTGTGTCCCAAATGTTTTTATTATTAATTCAATTTATACTACTTCAGTTTTTCCTGTAGGTATTTTATAATTGGTGGCATTTGTATGCACTGGTCTGGACAGACTTTGTTTCTAACTTCATTCCTTCTATGTTAGACCATTTTAGGGCTATTGGGATGCCCATATTTCTTCTTTCATCTCTTTTCTTGGTATGTTCCTTCTTGTCTCTGTTAATCACAGCTTTAATAACAGGATGTTTGCATTTCCTATTTTATATTCTGAAAATGTTTGTTTAGACTTTTCCTACTCTGACTCTCCTTTTATTGTCTGAATAACAGCTAACATATTTTCTAACTTTTATTGATCACCGTCTATATTCCAGACACTTGCTTGATATAGATTATTTCTAATCCTCAAAGCAACCTGGCAAGACAGATAGTATTATCCCTTCTTTATAGCTGAGGAAGCTGAGATGCAAGGTGTTTTATTTAGGTCTTGCTGAAGGTGACACAGGACATTAGTTTCAGATTTGAAATCCAAAGCTGAGGTTGTCTCTGCTGTTAAATTGCACGCGCGCGTGTGTGTGTGTGTGTGTGCGTATGAGAGAAGGGATGCAGGGGAAGAAGATGCTACAATGATTATAAGAAAAGGGGCGCATTTGCATGCACTTTCTCATACTTTGTGCCATTGTTATTGTTTTAATCCTAAAGATCAGAAACTTATAAAGCAATTATATCCCTATCTAAGTGTTCCCTACATATCTGAAACTGTAACACACTCTAATTTTCTGTTTTTAGTATCTAGCATGATAGATATGCTGAAACTTTGGAAAAATACTCAGTTAAAGCTGCTTTAGGCAGTGTATATGATAACAGTGCCAGCATAGTGAAAATGCATGCAACTATCTCCCACACAGGTAGACGGGAATCAGGTAGATTTTGTACATGGCATATATGATGCGGTGAGGCAGATTTACTTTCTGGTAGATATAGGTAGAGGGGACACGAGATTCCCTGAGATGATTAACTAGACTTAGAAAGGGCAGTAAATTCTGATGAAATCATGTTACTAAGAAGGGTATGAGCACTTAGATTTTCCCTCTCTAATTAAGTAAAAATTTCAAATTTACTATCAAGCTAGAGACATACTTTTAAAAAGCCACACCATTGTCCTGATCCTGAAATTCATGTTTTATAGGATGATGAAAATAACTTTTGCTCTCATTAGATCTGGTTATTCCAACCTACTTGCCTTTTTTTTTTTTTTTTTTTTAACCAACAATTTATTCTGCTCACTGCTTCTCCACACCCTTCCCTGAAAAGGACACCATGGAATTATCAATTGGACTGATTATCCTCTCAGGTCATGTGTCTTTTCCAGATAACTAGGAGATCTCTAGACCTTAATAGCTGAAACATTAAAATTGCCCAGTGCTCATGGTAGAAGGATTATTTTGTTAATTAGAAACATTTCCAGGTTATCGGTTTTCTCTTCATTCCCTATAATTGCTTTCTGCTAGTCTGACCTCAGTGTTTAAAGGAGAATGCCACGAAAGGTGTTTTTGTTTTTCAAGTTCTTCTGCTCCCACCTATCTTGGTGTGTTGTTTGAAATTTTATTCTGCTTACTAAACTTTGCCATGTGCACACCTTTAAAGAAAATTCTTTTCCAGTCTGCATCATACAAGCTGGTGGCTTTCAATGTTTTGTCTCTCAAAGTCATTTAAGCCTAATACAATCCACACACACTGATGAAGAATTTTAATAGGTTAGGGATATGTATCCTCAGTGCTTCAGTCAGCAAATCCTTATGGAGAAACTCTGAGACACACACCATCTTTGCAAAGACTCGATTCTACCTGCACATCGTATAAGCCAGGGAGTCCATCAGCTCCTTGGAAAAGCTTTTCCTTTCTGTGTGCCACTGATCCACAATGAATGCCCTCTCCACAGAATTCCTGTGTAATAGTCTGATTCTTATTCAGAAAACTTTTCTGCTTAAGTACTCAGATTCGTGTCTACATGCTAAGTTGCTTCATTTGTGTCTGACTCTTCGGGCCCTATGGACTGTAGCCCGCCACTGGAGTGGGTTGCCATGCCCTCCTCCAGAGGATCTTCCTGACCCAGGGATCGAACCCAGGTGGGTTCTTTACCACTAGCACCACCTGGGAAGTCCGGTCTGATTTACAAAGGTGCATAAATGCCCACCTCTGGGGGTGAGATTGGTGAAAGAGGCCTGTGGTTCATGTGTGGATCATGGTAATAGTGCCACAGGAATTGCTTTAAGCACAAAATACCTCTGATTTATCCTAAACACCTGTGCATTCTTCACCATATTACACCATCTTTATTCAATAAATTCACACTATTTGTATTTTCCCATAAAATATTCTCAAAAGCACAGTTGACCCCAGGCGGAAGAGACCAGTTTACCCTGTAGCTCTGAGTATCTTCAAACATGACTGTACACTCTTGCATACAATGCCTTATGTTATTATTTATGGTTTTATGAATATACTATCAGGGAATCTGGATAACCAACTCAATGAAAGAAACTGTATTTTAAACTCTTATTAATAGGTTGGTCTCATATAATGTTTCACTTAGAGTATGTTAAAAGTTATCAGACATTTCTGTAGGGCATACACAAAAAATTCAGTTTTTATTGTTATACTTGAATTAGGGGTTCAAAATAGTTATCTGATGGTGATTTTGATTCATCAAGTATGAAAGTATTATCATTTTTTTCTCTTTTGCTATCTGCAAGTAGTTTTACCATGATGAAACCTTAGTAAGGTACTTGTGTGGAGAATTTGACACCTGACAAGACTGTATTTGCAACTGATTGATGGGAAAAGAAAAATCCATGACTTACGTCACCATTTCTGGATGTCTTTTGTGTGATCAAAAGAATGAAATGGTTCATGGTAAACTAAATAACTAAAATACTAAAAGAATTAAAATCATGAGGAATTACTTGAGTATTTGGGAAGAATTTCTGAAAGGTTTAAATATTATTCTGAATTAAGATGAGAAATGTAGTACTGTAACACATAAATCCACATGGTGATTAGGAAAGATGGATCAGATGATGATGAAATCTGTGCCTCTGCTCCAAGTGTGAAGTGATAAAAGTTGTTCTGACTATTTCACCAGAAAGGTGAAAGATGAATAAAGGGAAGTGAAGACTATGAAATTATAGAACTCTTATTTCCCCAGCTACGGGGATAATTACTTATATATCAGAGTTCCTTTAATCTCAGGGTCTCACCCACAAACAATTTCTAACACTTTTTCTTTTAAGGCTCACTTTTTCCCCCCATAGCCAGGAAGCTACTCAGCGCTTCCCTCTCTCATATCTAGATTATTACCTAACTGCAGCTCCTCCCCGTTCTCATTTGTCATGGAAAAGAACAAACAAAAACTTCTGGTATAATCTTGTTTGGCCAACACTGAAAAAGGTATTTCACGCTCATCTTCAGAACACACTTGTTGCCTATCAAACCCAAATTACTCTGACAGCTCACAAAGCCTTCCTGACTGGCTCGCATGTGCTCCTCAAGGTCATGTCCCATTATATGCCTTCTCTTACCAAGAAACAAGTGCGCCACTCATCGCTTTTTTGCACATACCCTCTGTGTTTGCTGATACATTTGTATAATTTTAATGACAGTAGCTATGGTACAATGCTAGGTTCTAGATGACCAACATCTTACCCTTTAAGGTTTGCATGAGCTGGTATATGACAAGCAGAAGTGTCTGCAATACCATATGGTAAGTGCAATAATAGAGTCATAAATAAGGTATAGAGTGAACAAAAAGGGGGAAAATATGAAGACAAATTTATGATGTCATTTTGTTCCTATAACCAGGAGCTATAATGGTTTGTAAATTCCATGAAGGCGAAGACCTTTCTTTTTATTATACAGGTATTTCAAAAGCATTGTTTGCATCAATTCACAGAGTACTCCATCCTGTGCTTCTGAAGTCACAAGGTGTTCCTGATAGTTCGTTCTACATAGACACTCAAGGATAGAAGTATATTTATTATTCTAAACATAAAACTACCATCTTGGTGTGGTTGGGACTAAACTGGAGTTCCAGGAATAATAAGGCAACTTGAGCTTCAGTTCTGACTTGTCCCTAATAAGTCAAGTAACTTAGAACAAGACATTGTACCTCTTCAGGTGTCTAAAATGAATAGGTTGAGCTAGATGCCCCACTGCCTCCTGCTGTTACAATCCGTAATTCTCCGTGTCAGCACCAACTTATAGAATCTACAGTGTTTGTATCACTAGACCACGTGCTTTGTTTATGTCATAGACATTCAGATCTCATCATTTCTAAGCGGGAGTTAGATGATCGCCCAGCGAGAATCTACCAAGGTGCTAAATCCCTAAGGTGAGCACCCTGTGGCTTTGTTCCCGTTTCTTTACTCGTAGAGACACTGGCCTGGAAAGAGAGGGGCTGCAGCTCTTTGAGCATTCCCTTGGTCACACAGGCGAGCAGGAATCCACATCACGCTTGGCACATTTATTGACAGTGAGACCCTGGAGTGACTGACTGGAGATTGAGACTGAGCTAACCTGACAGCTTGAGAGCTTAAAAGCATCGATTAGTGAATGTGCAATGATCTGACCTTCCAACTGCCTCCATGTTGGGGTCTGGGTTTCTATAATGGGAGTTAAAAAAAACAAACAAAAAACAGGAAGCCTTATTCCTTTATGCTTTATAGTGATTATTCCACCCAAACAAAAAGGGGCATGAATTAATAGAAATCTATGAGTATAATTTTAAGAATCTTACACACCAGGGACTGCACTGAGGAGGATGGACTCTAGGGATCGAGTTCTTTGCGTGCTCAGTACATATTCTCATATTAAACAACTTTAAAAGAAGCCACTTCCAGTGAAGGGAGAACATTCTGCGTTGTACTTTCCCTGCTGGCCATTGACAGATATTCATATTGCACTTTTTAATTAGGTGACAAAGATGTTTTCACATATCTGTTAGTTGGTGCTAATGAAAATCTACGTAAGGAGCCAAAGGAAATTAAATAGCTGTTAAGATTATCATTTTGCACATTTTCTTTTTATTTGTGGCAATAAAAAAGCTTGAATTGAAAATCTAAGGAAAGATAACAGTTGACTTTTTAAAAGTGAAATGCACTAAATAAAAAGGCATGTTTATAATAAATATAATACAGTATCTGCAACATTCAACTTACAGAATGCATAGTAGTGACAGAGACACATAATATTAATTGATCTTATCTCTTCAGGGTTGTGATGAATGGACTGTAAAACATTTAATTAGTGTTGGTTATGCTTACATGTGGGGCTTCCCTTGTGGCTCAGGTAGTAAAGAATCTGCCTGCAATGCGGGAGACCTGGGTTCAATCCCTGGAGAAGGGAATGGCTATGCACTCCACTATTCTTGCCTGGAACATTCCATGGACAGAGTAATCTGACAGGCTACAATCCACAGGGTTACAAAGAAGTCAGACATGACTGAGCAACACTTTGAAGTTCAAGATTATATATGTTTTGTAAAATTAAATTGATGCTATATAAAGGACACAATGATGCTTATAGCTGTTTTGTTTGCTTGCTATTATAAATATGAAATGAGAAGAGAAAACCACCATCGAAAGGAAATCAAAAGTATTATGCCCTTTATCTTCACTAGAGCATTTGCAGTTTTCCAGCTTCCCTGGTGCCTCAGACGGTAAAGTGTCTGCCTGCAATGCGGAAGACCTGGATTCAATCCCTGGGTCAGGAATATCTTCCTGGAGAAGGAAATGGCAACCCACTCCAATACTCTTGCCTGGAAAATTCCATGGATGGAGGAGCCTTGTAGGCTATAGCCCATGGGGTCACAAAGACTTGGACACAACTGAGCAACTTCACTAGTTCACAGGATACCCTTTATGTCTGGAAAAGTTTTGCTTCAATGTCTATGGTTCTCAAAATCTCATATATGTGAATAATTCCCTGTTCAACTTAACTGCAATTCTCCTTACTAGTCCTTGTTTTCTTTCTTAAATACATTTAGGAACACATGGCACCTTAGTTAGTAAGAAATGTTTACAACTTCATTTTTCAGTTAAAAGTAACCATATAAATTATATAATTCATGTAATAAAACAAGAGACTTTTAGTAAACATTTACTCTTGAGTATTATTTAAATACTCTTATAATAAGCTATGTTTTAGTAATAGAAATATAAATGAAAACAGCAACTTAAATTTGTGAACTATCTGATGCCTTTTCTGATTAATTATATCATTTAAGAACTCCCTGGGAATTTACCTCTATGATGCTATTCAAAATTATAAGTCACACTCACAAATGTCGTTTTTTCTTTGGGTATGCATATGTTCTTATGTCTTCCAAAGTGATGCAGTTCTCTAAGGAATAATGCTATTTTCTTTTTCTAATTTTCATTTATACCCCTATTCAACTAGCACAGTATTTAATATCTAACATTTGATCATCAAATTTAAAACCATAATATTGACCAAGTCTTATTGGAGCTGATGTGTTTTTGATTATGCTCATTTCCAAAGAAAACAAGTAGTGTCACTGAGATGGAAAACTATCAGTGAACACAATTATTTATTTTTAAAAATGCATACAGCATTCAGATGTATAAATTTTTCATTTAAAAAAGCATTTTTTTTTCCCTCTGAAGATAGTAGAGTTTGGGGCCACTGACTCATTTTTTAGATCATCTATCACCTTGGTTAATTTGGCTACTTTTTGTTGTTCCTATACCATGAATTATAGATATCTTATAAATAAAAATATGTGAGAAAAGAATTGATTTACTATCAATGATTTATCAATTTTATAAGTATGTGAGCACTTTTAACTACCATTTATGGGACACAAGGTTTTGCCTTCATGAAATTCAACATCTATGTAGTATGAGTAAACACATTATAAAAATTATGCCTTTATTTATCTGTCTACTTAACATATACACCAAAGTGCTGAATTAATCATTAAAATAAAGTATGACTTACGGTAGCTGTTTTAAAACAGATTTTAAAATATGTAACAGTGAATAAAAATAATAATAAAATGCTCTATTGACTTCGAGAGAAAGCACTGCATTTTATTCTTCTTTGAATTTTCTAGAGCAATTAGCCTTGCCTTATACATAGGAGATGCTCAATAAACATATGGCGGATTTTTTTTTTAACCATATAGACACAGAAGGGCATGTAACATGAATTATGGAATAAAGAGAAACACAAGAGAGGGAGAGGAAATGGTAAGAAGCCTGTTTCACAGTGATTTCTCATTAATGAGGATGCTACTCCTCTATTGACTACTTAGCAGGGGACCATCTGATCCGCTCTCTGCAGTCAGCTTATTGATTGTGTGGGTCAATGTAATCTGATGCATAAAGAACCAAGAGAGTAGAAGGTAGCATTTTCCTAGATAAATGGTAAGAAGCAGCTAGTTTACATTTTCATGCCCTGAGGCTCAGTGGCTCCCACAAAAAGTTGAATTAAAACTGACAATTCTTTATCAGTAGATCTGACCTAGTGAAAGACTGGATTTAAAAACAAAACCCTGAAGACATATTAAAGATAGAATCTGTATGGGCTTGAAGCAAAAAGCCTTTCCTTTTCTATTTAGACTATCTGTGTTGAACACGTACATATCAAGGTCTACTTATAGCCATTTAGACTATGGTGGCCCTTGATTTCTGTCTTCCTAGACATGTGCTCTGTGTGGTCAGATGCTCAGTTGTGTCCGACTCTTTGCAACGCTATCCATGGACTGCCTACCAAGCTCCTCTGTCCATGGGATTTTCCTAGCAACAATGCTGGAGTGGGTTGCCCTTTCCTCCTCCAGGGATCTTCTCGACCCAGGGATCAGCCCATGCCTCCTGTGGTGCCTGCATTGCAGACAGGTTCTTTTCTGCTGAGCCACTTGGATAGACCATCTTCTTAGATGATGGGTCCTGCCCCAGGGCCACAGATGCAAGGCCTTGCACCAAGGCCACAGAAGCAGAGCCCAGAACCAAGGTCACCTCCAAAGTTGTAACTGTTACCAAAAGCCCCCTGGTAATCACTAACAAGCTCCCTGACTCCCAGTTAGGCAAAGACGCCCACTCCAGTAAACACACTACAGCACCCCAACCAATCACCTAATGCAAACCATCCAGCAGGAATTTCCTTTGTCTTGAGGCTATAAAAACTGGCTATTAACTCATAAAAATGGTTGACTCTCCCAGGCCTGTCAAGAGGTGTTGGCCCACTGCACTCGCAGTGCCCACTTTATCTCTGCTGGTTTTTCTTAACAAACTTCCTCCTTTCTGAAATGGTCTATGTCTGGAAATTATTTTCCAACCTGCACTTGGACTGCCTCAACACTAGACACCTAACACCTAACCATTTTCCTGCTAGTCAGTGGCCACGCTAAATGCAAGTCAAAATGATTAGCTCTCAGAAAATACCAACAATGAAACAATATCCTCTAGGCAAAACTTCCAAACCAACTGACTAACAAACAAACCCGCAGAAAAACAAACCCCAAATGCAAATACTTAATCCACAAAACAAATAAAAAGCATGATTGAAGAGAATACAACTACTGGATAAAAAAGAAGCTTGTGTTAAATGCCAGCTATAGTATTTCCAGCAGAGTTGCCAACATCAATTCAGTGCTCACAAATTGCTAGTTTTTTCTCTTTTGCCCCAGGAGAGAATGTTCAGTGTTACCTGCCAGAGAGGATCTCTTTGCTCAGGGAAGAGCTCAAAGTACTTGTGTGCTAGTTGCACCGGAGGCAGAGTTTGCAATTTCAGGTTGGTCCAGCTCTGAACGAAGTTGGCCAGGTTCACAAAGGTGTACAGACCTAGGCGGTCATTCCCATAGTTTGACAAATGGGTCATGAAAATGCTGATCTGAAAAATAAAAGTGACCAGAAATATCATAAGCATATGCTAAAAAGTGGCACGGAAGCTCGAAGAAGAACTTCACCTAAACGTGGAATTTTATAAGTACAATTATCATTTTAGGTGGCGTTAGGGACTGAATTGTAGTCCTGCCCTCCACATTCACACGTTGAAATTGTAACTCCCAATGTGAGTGTATTCAGAGGTAGGTTCTTTAGGGAGGTAATTCAGCTTAAATGAAGTCATAAGGATCCTAACTTGATGGTCTGGTTGCCTTATAAGAAAACAGATACCACAGTGCATTCCTCCTCTCTCTCTCCTTTTCTCTCTGGCTCTCCCTTTCTCTCCCTCCCTTCTGCAATGCACAGAGGAGAGGCCAATTGGGAACACAGCCAGAAAATGGCTGTCTTTAAGTCAGGAAGAAACTGAATTTTCTGGCACCTCCATCATGGACTTGTAACCTCAAAAACTGATAAAATAAATGTATGTTGTTTAAACCACCCAGTCTGTGATGTCTTGTTATGGCAGTTTGCAAAGACTAATATTGGTAGAAAATCACACATCTGATTTCTATTTCAAAGTCACTCTTAAACTCACTCTAAGAATAAAAATTGAAATTGGGATAGGCCAACCTCATTGTTCATTAAAAGTATAGCGTTACTTTACATATTAGCTTTTTCCCTATTGTGGAATCAACATTATCAAATTCAATAATCTAATAATTTCCAGACTAGCAAAGAACCAGAATCATACCAGTTTTAAAATTAAACAGTTGTTTCAGAACTTTTAGTCTATGTATGTATATGGGTTGAAATGAAATCAAACTTAAGAAAACTTGTCTTTTTGTGGTCTAATGAGGAATTTTTATTGCAATAAAGAAACTGTTAATGTTTGCACAGCCACTGATTGCCTTTAGCCAACTACTCTTCCACATTTATTACTTTTTTATAACTTTTCCTTCCACAGGATTAACTAAATATATTGTAGAATTGGGTATTGTGGATCAGAGTCTAGGAAAAAGTAAAAATCTAGATTGATTGCTCTTGAGAGAGCAACAAAAATTTGAATGTGATTAAAAATATAATCTTATATACAACTCATCAAGGATTGCAGCTGGAATGAAAAAAATAATACCAAATAAAAGAAAACTTGCATAATCTTGGTCTAAACTGAGGAAATTATGAATGCAACTCATTAAAAAGGGAGCTCAACATTTTCTACCATATACAATGCTTGTACTTGTTCCTCAACCTCATATACACATATAGGCATTTTAAAAATACATTTTATTATTTACCATTTACATATATATATTGGAACAACTAATACAATTATTTCATTAACTTCATGAGAAAAGTAAGAGTAATATCATGTAAGGAAGACATCTTTCACCTTAAAAATAGTAGAACTTTATTGGGTTACTATCTAAAATATGAGTTACTATCTAACTCAATGAAACTATGAGCCATGCCATGTGGGACCACCCAAGACTGACGGGTCATGGTGGAGAGGTCTGATAAAATGTGGTCCACTGGAGAAGAGAATGGCAAACCACTTCAGCATTCTTTCCTTGAGAACCCCATGAACAGTATGTGAGGCAAAAAGGTGACACTGTAAGATGAACTCCCCAGGTTGGTAGGTGCCAATATGCCATTGGAGAAACAGCTCCAGAAAGAATTAAGAGGCTGAGCCAAAGCCAAAGCAAAGCCTAGTTGTGGATGTGACTGATGATGGAAGTAAAGTCTGATGCTGTAAAGAACAATATTGCATAGGAACCCGGAATATTATGTCCATGAATCAAGGCAAATTGGAAGTGGTCAAACAGGAGATGGTAAGAGTGAACATCAACATTTCAGGAATCAGTGAACTAAAATCAACCAAAATGGGTGAATTTAATTCAGATGATCATTATATTTACTACTGTGGACAAGAATCCCTTAGAAGAAATGGATTAGCCCTCATAGTCAACAAAAGAGTCCAAAATGCAGTACTTGGGTGCAATCTCAAAAACAACAGAATGATCTCTGTTTGTTTCCAAGGCAAACCATTCAGTATCATAGTAATCCATGTCTATGCCCCAATCACTAATGCCAAAGAAGTTGAAGTTGAATGGTTCAGTGAAGACCTACAAGACTTTCTAGAATTAACACCAAAAAAGATGTCCTTTTCAACTGATATTAAGAAGCGGTGGCAAGAATACACAGAAGAACTATACAAAAAATATCTTCATGACCAAGATAACCATGATGGTGTGATCACTCAACTAGAGCCAGACATCCTGGAATGTGAAATCTAATGGGCCTTAGGAAGGTCACTACAAACAAAGCTAGTGGAGGGGATGGAATTCCAGTTGAGCTATTTCAAATTCTAAGAGATGGTGCTGTTACACTCAATATGCCAGAAAATTTGCACTCAAAAGATAAGTGTCACACTCATTGTGCCAGCAAATTTGGAAAACTCAGCAGTGGCCACAGGACTGGAAAAGGTCAGTTTTCATTCCAATCCTAAAGAAAGGCAATGCCAAAAATTGTTCAAAGTACCGCACAATTGCACTCATCCCACACACTAGCAAAATAATGCTCAAAATTCTCCAAGCTAGACTTTAACACTACATGAACTGAGAGCTTCCAGATGTTTGAGCTGTATTTACAAAAGGCAGAGGAATCAGAGATCAAATTGCCAACATTTGTTGCATCATAGAAAAACCAGGATAATTCCAGAAAATCATCTACTTCTGCTTCACTGACTATGTCATAGCCTTTGACTGTCTAGATCACAACAAACTGTGGAAAATTCATCAAGAGATGAGAATACCAGACCACATTACCTGCCTCCTGAGAAATCTGTATTCAGGTCAAGAAGCAACAGTTAGAACAGGACATGGAACAATAGACTGGCTCCAAATTGAAAAAGGAGAATGTCAAACCCGTGTATTGTCACCTTGCTTATTTAGCTTTTATGCAGAGTACATCATGCGAAATGCTGGGCCTGATGAAGCACAAGCTGGAATCAAGATTGCCGGGAGAAATATCAATAACCTGAGAAATGCAGATGACACCACCCTTATGGCAAAAAGCAAAGAAGAACTAAAGTGCCTCTTGATGAAAATGAACGAGGAAAGTAAAAAAGCTGGCTTGAAACTCAGCATTCAAAAAACTAAGATCATAGCATCTAGTCCCATCACTTCACGGTAAATAGATTGGAAAACAATGGAAACAGTGAGTGACTTTACATTTTTGGGGTCCAAAATCATTGCAGGTAATGACTGCAGCCATGAAATTAAAAGATGCTTACTCCTTGGAAGAAAAGCTATGACCAACCTGGACAGCATATTAAAAAAGCAGAGATATTACTTTGCCGACAAAGGTCCATCTAGCTGAAGCTATGATTTTTCCAGTAGTCATGTATGGATGTGAGAGTTGGACCATAAAGAAAGCTGAGTACTAAGGAATTAATGCTTTTGAACTGCAGTGTTGGGAAGACTCTTTAGAGTCCCTTGGACAGCAAGGAGATCCAACTAGTCAATTCTAAACGAAATCAGTCCTGAATATACTTTGGAAGGACTGATGTTGATGCTGAAGCTCCAATAGTTTGGCACCTGATGCAAAGAGCTGACTCGTTAGAAAGACCCTGATGCTGGGAAAGATTGAAGGTAAACAGAGAAAGGGACTACAGAAGATGAGATGGTTGGTTGGCATCGCCGGCTTGATGAACATGAGTTTGAGCAAGCTCTGGGAGTTGATGGACAGTGAAGTCTGGCATGCTGCAGTCCATGAGGTCACAAAGAGTTGGACACAACTGCACGCGTGAACTGAACTGACTGATCTAAAGTATATCAAGAATTCAAACAACAACAACAAAACACCACAAAAGTCCTAACAACCCACTTAAAAAATGGACAGCGGGTCTAAATAGACACGTTTTTTGGAGGAAGACTTATAGATAGCCAAGAAGCACACGAAAGAATGCTTTACATCATTATTAGGGACACGCAAATAAAACCACAGGAAGATATCATCTCAAACCTGTCAGAATGACTATTACAAAAAAATACAATAAATAATAAGTGTTGGATAGGATGTGGAGAAAAAGGAATCCTCATGCTCTGTTGCTAGGAATGTAAATTGGTGCAGCTACTGTGAGAAACAGTATGGACATTCTTCAAAAAATTAAAAAGATAACTACCATAATTCAGCAATTCTACTCTGGGGTATGTATATGAAGAAAATGAAAGCACAAGTTAGAAAAGATACATGCATACCTATCTTTTTTGCCGTATTATCTGTAATAGCCAAGATATGGAAGCAACCTGAATGCCGATCACTAGATGAATGGATGAAGAAGATGCCATATATATATATGTATATATATGGGAACACATATATATTATGGAATATTACTTAGCCATAAAAGGAATGAAATCTTGCCATTTGTGATATGGATGGACTTAGAGGGTATTATATTGACTGAAATAAGTCAGACAGGGAAAGACACATGCTGTATGATTTCACTTACATGTGGAATCTAAAACACAAAAATGAACAAACAGAACAAAACAGAAACAAGAGTTACAGATACACAAAACAAACAGGAGGTTTCCAGAGATAAGGGGGCTCAGGGGAGGAGAGAAATAAGTGAGGGAGATTAGAAGGTACAAACTTCTAGCTTCATAATCAATGACTCATGGGTATGAAATGTGCAGTGTGGGGAATATAGCCAATAAATATGTAATACCTTTGTATGGTGGTAGATGGTAGCTAGACATATTGCGGTGGTCATTTAAAAATGTATAGAAATAATGAATCACTATGTTGTATACCAGAAACCAAGATAGTGTGGTACATCAATTGTATGTCAAAAACAAACAAACAAATATAAAATCTCATGGAAAAAGAGATCAGCTTTGTGGCAACCAGAGGCGAGGGGGTGGGAAGAGGGAGGAGGGATTGGATGAAGGTAGCCAAAAGGTATAAACTTCCAGTTACAAGATCAATAACTACAAAGGATATAACGTACATCATGATAAATACAATGAACACTTCTGTATCTTATGCATGAAACTTGTAAACAGAGTAAATTCTAAGCTCTCATCATGAGGAGAAAATATTTCTTTTCTAATTTAATTTTGTATCTATATAAAATAATGGGTAGTCACTAAAATTATTGTGGTAATCATTTCATAATGTATGTAAAGTCAAGTAATTGTGCTATACACCTTGAACTTGAACTTAATGCAGTACGGCAATCATATCTCAATACAACTAGAAAAAATAGAGCTTTAGCTTGCACAAGAATTAAGAAAAAAGCACTCTGGTAAGGTAGTATAAGCTGTAAGTTAAAGGCATCAGATTCAAGGAATGCCCTTTACTAAAAGGCTGAAAAGGATCTTCTGAGGACAGCCCACTAAGCTGGTTGAAGATACTCCTCACCATGGCTGAAGGTAGGGAGGAGAGTGGGAGAACTTGGACTATTCCCCTCAAAATCCTGAATTACATAAAATATCACCAAGTATATAGCACTTACTATGTGTTAGGCATAACTCTAAGCCCTTTGCATGTATGAAATGATTAAGTCCTCACCACAGTCTTATAAAGCAGGTATGGTTATTGTCCCCTTCAACAGATGAAGAAACTGAGGCATAGTTAAATAATTTGTTCAGGTCCCACATTCAATGGCAGAGCAGAATTTAAAACCTAGGCAAAGCTGATATATGATATACCCCAAACCTTCACCTAAACAGTTTCATGCATAGAGTTTGACATCCATCATTGCTTTACTTTTGCCTTTTTGAAAATAGAAGACCAAGGATATGAATACTTCTATAGAAGAAAGTAGAAAAATCTAGGTATTATCTTGGCAACATAAAGATTTTCTTTTTTAACTCAGAATGACAGAACATAAATTATTTTTGGACTCACATGATTATTTTGAAGGCAACAACTTATAGTATTTGAAAATAATTTTACAGATAGGCTACAAATTTATCTTTGAAGGCAGTATCACACCTATCATATTTCCAGTCAATTTCCACCTGCCCCCCACCCAGCCCGCAGGGTGTATTCAAAGCTTTTTATTTTAAAGGTCAAAGGAGAGAAAAACCATTTTAAAGAATATTCTTTACAAAGCTTGTTTAGATAGAAATTTAAATTAAATCCCTCAAATGTTAGTTGATACAATGATCTCGAGATTCATGCAGAATCATTTGAACAGATACAGGGTCTTTACATTGGTCAAACTCTCTCTCACATTTAAGCTCAATTTTTTTTTTTTTTTCCAAATAGAAAGTGCCCTCTTGGCAGGACTTAATTATAGACTTTTTAGAACATAACATAGTATCACTAGTTGATAACCATATAATTGCAATTGCTGTCATGAAAACGTCTTTGTAATCACCACAAAATAACATGCATTTGATCCCAATAAGTGTACATTTATCTCATGTCACTACTGTAATTAAGAAATAAGACAGTATAAGTAGAATTCTCCAGGATAATTATAGTTCCTCAGGACTGAAATTATTATGAAAAACCAGGCAGGCTGCAGGCAAATGTCTGAAGAAATATTATAAGGTCCTAGAAATCTACCACCTGCCCTCTAGCACTGTTATTTTAAGATAGAATTTTAAGGCACCTATCATTGTCTAAAATCTGATGAAATCATAAATAAAAAATACTACTTGGAGAATATGGTAAAAATTATTTTTATATCATGAGCAGATATATACTATAGAGTGGGCATTGCCATAATGCTCTTAAAAGATTTTGCGGCCTACTAATTTTGTCGTTTATCGAGAACTTCCTTAGGAGAACAAGTTGTGCTTTCTGAAGGAAGTAAAACACGGATGCAAGGCAAATGGAAAATCCACATTTAGAAGAAAGCAGTCTGCAGACATTGTGTGGTTCTAAGCTGAGGCACGCCTCTGCATTTAAACGTCCCATTGCTGAGAAAAAAGGCGAGCAACCTGGCCACAACAAGCAATAGCTGTGTACCGGGCAGCATGCGTACATGTTTTACTGGTTAGAAATAAATTAGTGCTGGTACGTGGTCAATTGACTGCACTTTAAGAAGAAAAATTCTGTAAGTACAGCTTAACTGTGCATATATGAGTTGCTAAAAGTGCCTATTGTGCAGACAGAACATTTTAGTTTTAGGATTTCTGGCCACATGTCTTGTTTATTTAAAAAAAAACAAACAACTACTCAGAGCATGGAGGAAGAGTAAGACAAATTAAGACTGGATGTTGTTAGAAGCATAAATAAGGAAAGTCAAAAGAAATGCAGTATAAAATAGCTGTAAATAATTTTTTACAGACATAATATATTTCTACTATTTTTTACACAATATATGTTCACCACAGGCTTCCCTGATGGTTCAGTGGTAAAGAATCTGCCTGCCAATGCAGGGGATGTGAGTTTGATCCCTGGGTCAGGAAGATCCCCTGGAGAAGGAGATGGCAATGCACTCCAGTATTTTTGCCTGGGAAATCCCATGGACAGAGCAGCCTGGAGGGCTATAGTCCATGGGGAGTCGAACATGACTTTGCAACTAAACAATATGTCCCTCCACTTATCCAGTGCTTTTATTCTGATTGTTATTTCCTTAAGGATATAGTAAAACTGCTTTTGCCCAATACTTCCCAAAGCATCATCTAGAAAAGGTACGACTGTGATACATGCTGCAAATGGTTTACAAATGCAAACCCACTGGATCTGGAAATACTGCAGCTCAGAGATTTGCATGGATTCAGACAAGCAGTGCTTTATCTTTCATAGATATCATGTTCAATGGATGAGTTTAAGAATAAGATATCCAATGTTAATGTCAGTAGGCCCCCTGTTGGCAAGTCTTCCTGGTCTCTGAGGCCAGGCTTCTGTCACCACGCTGGCCTCTGGGCTGCCTCCCCCTTGTCATTGTCTCTGAGACGTATGTCTCTCCCTCACTCTCCGCACTCTCAACTCCATCATAACCAAACATGAAGGAAATCTAAATTCTTCCTTTAATCTGTCGTAAAAATTAAAATCAAGCTGGAAGGTACTCTCATAGTCTAATTATTCATTAAAAAGATAAAACAGAGTTTCTCGATGTCAGGTGCAATACACACTCACCAAATTTAAGAAAATCATGACCTGCGGAATAATCCATTGAAGGCAGTATCTACTGTTCAAAGAAAGAGGAGGTTTTAAATAAAGTGATGTATAAATGTTGGTAACAGGGAATTGGATAAAAATAATGGGACTCTAAAGAATAACCTTTCTTTTCATCACGCACGTGCTCAGTTGTGTCTGATTCTGTGACCATCTGAACTGTAACCCCTGGGGTTCTCTTTCCATGGGATTTCCCAGGCAAGAATACTGAAGGGGGCTGTCATTTCCTCCTCCAGGGGATCTTACCCTGAATCCAGGGATCGAATCTGTGTCTCCTGAATTGCAGGTGAATTCTTCCCCTGCTGAGCCATGGGAAGGCTAATTTTTAAATGGATGAAAGCACAGCCTGTTGCAGTGACAAACAAAATATTATTCTGTAAATATGGGCAAGTGACTGCTCTTCTGAGTCTTTAGCTCCAAGTCATGCAATTGTTTTGTATACCATTTTATTTTGCCTGTCTTATTAAGTAGAGAGGATAAGGGGAAAAAAAAAGAGGGGGGGAAGGCTTTATTTTATCCAGAAAATGAAGCATCAACCTTCTCTAAATTGAGCAAAAATATTTTCAGACTGCCAATACCAGAACAGTTTTCTGGCTTTTCCTACTTGTATGACAAACACAATGGCACCGTAAATTGTATGGATGCTAATATCCATAACCAGAAAATCAAGTGTAGTCGCTTAAATTGGAATTTAAAATCATTTTTACAGCATATATTCTTATTTAAAGTACTCTTGAAATATTTGGATATCAATTCTGTGCCTTATAGTGCCTCTAAAAATGCAATCGTTCACAGAGTTGTCAGATACCTGGTTCATAGGAAAAGCACAGTATTATAACAAATACAGGAAGATACAATAACTTCGCAGAGCAAGAAGAAATGTACCCTGTTTTAAGGCAGCTAGCCCTGTCTTCATGCCACAGCACAGATAAACATTAAATATTAGCAGTTAGTTTCCATTTTTGCCTCTGTGGCCCTGTCAGTGTGCTGCTCTCCAGAAAGAGTTCATTGTGTTTAAAAATATGTCCATTAGGCTGTTAAATATTTGATTAGGCTTTTAGTTCTCATAAAATGTGAAGATAGATGGAATATAGGGGAAGGCATCTCTGATGGTTCCTCTGATGGGCTTTGGCATTGTACTCATATATTTCCTATAAAAGGAGATCTTATGTCTTTTTGTTCTGAACATAGGCTGGAACCACCAAGAGATACTAAGAATTAAACTATGCTTAACATTGCCAAGTTTTAAGCACTCATTACCAAGTTTTAAGCACTATACCAACATTACCAGCTTTAAGCACTTATGACATAATTCTTGTATTATAATTAGAGGCACCCCAATACTACCTTTTCAGTCCTGGGCAACTAATTACTTGGTATATGCATATGTCTGTGTTTTCAGATGCCAAAAGTAAGGAACATTTGCCCAAATCTAACACAGTTATATTACTCTGGCACTCAGTCTAAAAGCCCATCATTAGCTTGGAATTCACTATTGAATTATACCACTTTTTTTTTTTTTTTTTTAATTTTAATTTTAGTTTTTTATTTTTTAAATTTTAAAATCTTTAATTCTTACATGCATTCCCAAACATGAACCCCCCTCCCACCTCCCTCCCCATATTTTTTTTTTAAGTATCATATATTGAAATTTGATCAATGATTGATTTTTTTTAACACATGATGCTGTTGAATCATAGTATTAATTTATTTATATAACTTTGCCATGGGGCTTGATGTTCATTTTTGTTGTATTGATTAAGTACTAAGAACTCACCCTGTTTTAGAGAAAAGGTTCATGAAGATTAAAGGGTTTGAATGTTCTCTCTGAGATTATAGATGGAATCCCAGCAAATCATTGCTCAAAGTTGGGCATGTGAATTCACAATCAGTGCTCACACCCAAGGTTCTGCCAGAGACTTTGGAAACAAGTTTATCTGCTTTTTCTCCTTCTATCATTTTAATTATCTGGTAGATTTTATTTGTAACAACATTAGGTCAAAACTAACATTTCTTTGTAAACTTTTCCTAGAATTGATCCAACATAAAATTTGATTTATGTATTAAATGTTCTTAGAAGTGAAAGAAATAGGTCACTACTTCAATATTTATATCACTACACATATACAATTTCAACTGATTATTGACTCTGAACATTTCAAAATAATACACAGTGAAGACAGAAATTGCTATTTCATATGGAAAGATTAGCATATTTCTTAATAGAAATATGTTCTAGAAATTGAATCATAACTCCAAACTTTCAATATTAAAGAAACATTGATTTCAAAAGACCATTCAGAATGTCTTTCTCTAAAACTGGTTTTAGAAGGAGAAAGAAAAAGAGGACAAGAGCAAGAAGAAAGGAACAAAGAAAGGAAAGAAGGAAGGGAGGGAGGGCGGAAGGAAGGAAGACGGCAGGATGGCAGGAAGGAAGAGCGTAAGAGGAAGAAAGAGAAGCAAAGAAAGGTCCAGAGTCAAGCATATTTCACCATCTCTAGGGCAGATGGACAGGAAAAATGCAGGAATGATTTAGTTCACGTCTTTAAATCTCTACTGAGTACACTCCAGCTATTGATTCAACCACTCAGCCTGCTTCTCTAAGCAGAGGGAGCTCTTTCGTTCCCTGTGACTTTCAGTGTGGTTTCATGTAAGATGAGCGTCGCCACAGGCGTTTATAATTAATTACTGCTCTCAGCTGATGCTTTAACATCCCACACCCTTGACTGTTATAATATGGAAGACTTTTTCTGGGTTTTTATGTAAAAAACTAAACCTTTGTTTTTAATTTGGAGCAGGCTTGATGAAGAAAATAATGCTAATCAAACAGTTTTTTTTTTAAAGAAATAATAATTAACAGATTATCCTGGGAGTCTTTATGGCCTAAGCCAGAAAACATAAAGAATTTTGGGTTGCTGTTATAATTCACATCAGTTTGGTTTGCACACAGTGGGACAGTACCAGTATGAAATATGGAACCAAAATTCCTGGGTTTAAGGACTGTCTCTGCCCTACCATATAGATTAATATCTCTGAATCTCAGAATTTTCTACTATAAATGGAAACAATAAATTACAGTTTTATAAAATGTATTACCATTATGCATATTCAATTAAGGTAACTATGGAGTAGTTAACATATCAAATATAGTTTTTAATTAGTTGATATACATCTCAGAGGTAATATCTTTTGTAAGCAAAGTTGGTGTTTCTTTGATTTGCTGAAATAACTGCATATATCATGCTTATGACAGTTACTGTGATTTCTAGTCAAAGCAGAAAATGTTGGATATATTTACACCAGAGTAAAAATCACTGTTTGATATCCAACATATGAAGCACTTTTGTAGTCTTCATGCAATTTCTTAATAAATGTAAGTTTTATCCCCCAGAATCACTTCTGACAGCTGCAGTTAAGATTCAATATAGGACAAGATTGTTAAATGTAATCTTTTGTTTTATTTCACAAAGTGCAATGAGATTTCATAGACAGACAGTACTCGAGGGAAGTAATGCCGGGAGTTGATGTCTGCTTTGCTCCACCTTTACGTACCTAAATCAGAGTACCCCTAGACCTCTACTCTTGTCCTTCAAGGCAGTCACCACTTGACATTATGTATCTGTTTGGTTGCTTCTTGCTCCCTCACTCCCATTTTAAATGTAAGCTCTCTGAGTTCATACACGCTACTCTGGGTTTGCAAGATGTCAGGGAATACTAGGTGCACAACAAATATTTATTGAATAAACAAACGAGTCCTTGGTATGTCATACACTACTTTTGCTAGTAGAAAATGTGAAATAACTTCATTGCTTTCCAATTATTCCCCATATTCTCCAAACGTGAGGGGAAACACAAAACACCCTATCCTAAATCCCTGAAAACAGCTGGGATTTAATAGGAGATAATGAATTGCTAAATTACATTTTTTATTTGTTCCATTTCCATTTATCAGCCTAATGCAACAGAAGTTCCATTCTGCATCTGCTTACTTACCAGTGTCCCAGTTTTTCAGTCATAATATTTGGTTAGTGAGTTATTAACAAATCAGAACTATTTTGATTCAAGACCAACTAGAGTGTAAACACTGATCTTCCTAAATGAAGAAGTTGGGCTGTGACTTCGTCAAAGCCGCTGGGAAGAGGGCAGCTGTCCTAACAGAGAACAGCGGGCGTCGGCTCTATTTCAGTGAGCAGGAGCTGTATTCTCCATTTTTCTTGTGCATTAATAGAGGCCTAAGTCATTAAAAGGCAACACATGCTCACAACCATATCGCTATTGAATATATTTGTGTTTTGTCTTGCTTTAATAGTCAAGTCAGAATCCAGGTTTTAGATGTTGCTGTAATTGCCTTTTAGCGTGCCTTGATTCTGAACGAAGACGTACTATTTTTACATGAAGGGAGACAAACAACCGACACTGCTTCCCATCTGAGCTACTTAGCATTACTCTCTTTTCAAAAGATCGAATCTCCTTTCTAGCCATGCTTCAATAATGCTATGTAAAAGTCATGGAAGTACAAATTCATAACCCCAGGAATAATCATGGCCAGTTCAGCCCTTGGGAGGAGGAAACATGTCTTTTAGTGATCAGTGTAAGCTGCGCTAATAGCCTCAGAGTTCAACAGTTTTCAAGGGGGAAAAGAAAGAATTTTTATTTCTTCAGTCAACCAATTGATTATTTATTTATTTATTAAATATTTATTAATATTTTAATTTATTAAATATTAGTTGCCTACTAAGTGTCAGTCCATTAGGGACTGGAGATACAATTATTAATAAACTATAAATAGTTTTTGCCTAGAAGAGTTGAGGGTTAAGTGGCGATATAGTAAAGAACATAGCAGATTATAATACAATGTGATGTAGCAATTCCCTACTCTATGACGTCACACAGATGCAGGGAGCTGGGCACTGATCTAAGACTTGTAGGAGGGGTCTTCCTTGGCTGTGCAGTGGTGACTTCACCTTCCAACGTAGGGGGTGCAGGTTCAATCCCTGAAACTTAAAACAGAAGCAATATTGTAACAAATTAAAAAAAAAGTGGTTCACATTAAAAAAAAAAAACTTAAAGAAGGACTTTAGAAAATTTAAAAAAAAAAGAAGCTTGGAGTTAAAAATCTGAAAAGTGATGAGTTAGGACCACTTCATGTAAGAGAATGGGTTGGGGTAGGAGTGGGTGACGAGACCCATGTGCCAGAAGAAAGAAACGTGTGTGTGACAGCTGGTGAAAGTTTACATTCAAGAAACTAAAAATGCAGTGTAGCCCATGCAAGGTAGCGAGAGAAAGGAAAAGACCAGTCCATACAGATCTTTTAAGTTCTTGAAGGGTTTGAGTTTCAACTCCAAGAATGATGGAGAAACACTGACAAATTTTGAACAGGGGTGAAGTATAGTCAGATACGCATTTTAGGAAATATATCCTGACTTTCTTTTGAAAAGGGGTGAAGATTGGAGGTCAGAAGCCATTGAGGAGGTTTTTTCTAGTCAAATGATTGAGAGATAATGATGACCTGGCCAGTAGCCATGGGAAATGATACAAATTACGGTGTTAAGATAATCAGTCTTGAGGAGTGATGTCAGCAATGTGAATGAATATGTCCCTCATTTATGTCTCACCTTCAAACAATAACAATTTGACATACATTCATGGACCACCTGACTTAAAGAACTGACTCATTGGAAAATATCCTAATGTTGGGAGAGATCAAAGGCAAAAGAAAAAGGGGGTGGCAGAGGATAAGATGGTAAAATAGCATCACTGACTCAATGTACATGAATCCGAGCAAACTCTGGGAGACAGAGAAGGACAGAGAGGCCTGGTGCACTGCAGGCTGTGGGGCTGCGAAGACGACTGAGTGACTAAACAACGGCAACAAAAGCAATGACCAATGACAATGAGAAAGCTGTGGGATCCAGGCCCATCTCCAAGGGAACTGTAGGGAGTCTATCCCACCTGTGGGTAGGGTAATGGGTATACAGACTTTGGTCCCCGCTGTGACCCCTACAGTGGCCTATGAACTGAGTCCAGCTCCTCTTGGATTCAGTTCAGGGGTCCCCAGAGAACACCATCTTGGACAATCACCCACGGAAGATAGAGCCCTTGAGGAAGTCCAGATTCCAGTGGAAGAGAAAAAGAGTTTGGATGCACTGGAGAGGATCAAAGAGTTTAAGTTTACTCCATATCACCTTTCCCCCAGGACAGCACAGTTCACTGCCAAGACACATTTTTCTCAAGCCACGATTTCTCCTGAGAGGGCAAGTGAAAGCTTGTGAGGGAACACCCAGTTTCCCAAGTTGTGCAGGATGCTCCCAAAGAGTCCTCATGTCTTCCAACCCATCCAGAGTCCTGAGTCATGAGCTGAATGACTGGTGGATGGGAACAAGCTGGAAGAGGGGCAGATAACACTTTTGGAGGCATTGAAGGGTTGTAGTTCCTTCAATGAGAACTGCTTCTCATTCCATCAAGAAGCCCATCCAGAAGCCTCTGGGCATGCCTGTCTGCAGATTCCTTCAAGTGGGCCACAGGAAACCTCAGAGCTTTGCACGGCTCACCCACACACACTTTTACCCTGTGAAGGGTCCTCAGTACGTGTTCCCCAGACAGCTAGTGAGCATGTGCAGTAAACCAGGTCAACTCTGCAGGCGGGCTCGCAGTGGTGCTCCTGAGACTAATAGTGAGCACGCACAGGAAAGCAGGCCAACTCTGTAGGCCTCTGAGAGGCTACAAATTTGAGCTTTAGCTCCACCTCGGGGAAAGCAAAAGGGAGAGTCTTGGAGCCCAGCCTAGTTCGTTGCTGGATTCAGAGAAGAAATAAAACTAAGAACTCTCTCAAAAGAGAAGACTGTGAAGCAAACGTATTTATAGAAGAACTGAGAAAGATTCAGAGTTCCTTGCAGGACTGTCAGAAGGTATTTCTCTCCTAAAGTCAGTTACTAAAGACTAGAGGAGGTGATTGTTACTTGAAATGTGAAGGCAGAGATGCAAGATTTTAAGGAATATAAAAAATCAAGAAAACACCAAGTTCAGTTCAGTGTAATCGCTCAGTCATGTCAGACTCTGCACCCCCATGAATCGCAGCATGCCAGGCCGCCCTGTCCATCACCAACTCCCAGAGTCTACACAAACTCATGTCCATTGAGTCGATGATGCCATCTAACCATCTCATCTTCTGTCGTCCCCTTCTCCTCCTGCCTTCAATCTTTCCCAGCATCAAGGTTTTTTCAAGTGAGTCAGCTCTTCGCGTCACGTGGCCAAAGTATTGGAGTTTCAGCTCCAACATCAGTCCTTCCAATAAACACCCAGGACTGATTTCCTTTAGGATGGACTGGTTGGATCTCCTTGCAGTCCAAGGGACCCTCAAGAGTCTTCTCCAACACCACAGTTCAAAAGCATCAATTCTTTGGTGCTCAGCTTTCTTTATAGTCCAACTCTCACATCCATACATGACTACTGGAAAAAACATAGCCTTGACAAGATGGACCTTTGTTGGCAAAGTAATGTTTCTGCTTTTCAATATGCTGTCTAGGTTGGTCATAAATTTCCAAGGAGTAAGCATCTTTTAATTTCATGGCTGGAATCACCATCTGCAGTGATTTTGGAGCTCCCAAAATTAAAGTCAGCCACTGTTTTCACTGTTTCCTCATCTACTTGCCATGAAGTGATGGGACCGGATGCCATGATCTTCGTTTTCTGAATGTTGAGCTTTAAGCCAACTTTTTCACTCTCCTGTTTCACTTTCATCAAGAGGCTCTTTAGCTCTTCTTCACTTTTGCCATTCGGGTGGTGTCATCTGCATTTCTCAGGTTATTGATATTTCTCCCGGCAATCTTGATTCCAGCTTGTGCTTCATCCAGTCCAGAATTTCTCATGATGTACTCTGCATATAAGTTAAATAAGCAGGGTGACAATATACACCCTTGATGTACTCCTTTCCCAATTTGGAACAAGTCTATTGTTTCATGTCCAGTTCTAACTGTTGCTTCCTGTCCTGCATACAGGTTTCTCAAAAGGCAGGTCAGGTGGTCTGGTCTTCCATTTCTTGAAGAGTTTGCTACAGTTTATAGGGATCGACACAGTCAAAAGCTTTGGCATAGTTAATAAAGCAGAAATAGATGTTTCTCTGAAACTCTCTTGCTTTTTCCATGATCCAGCAGATGCCGGCAATTTGATCTCTGGTTCCTCTGCCTTTTCTAAAACGAGCTTGAACATCTGGGAGTTCACAGTTCACATACTGCTGAAGCCTGGCTTGGAGAATTTTGAGCATTACTTTACTAGCGTGTGAGAGGAGTGCAATTGTGCGATACTTTGAGCATTCTTCGGCATTGCCTTTCTTTGGGATTGGAATGAAAACTGACCTTTTCCAGTCCTGTGGCCCCTGCTGAGTTTTCCAAATTTGCTGGCATATTGAGTGCAGCACTTTCTCAGCATCATCTTTTAGGATTTGAAATAGCACAACTAGAATTCCATCACCTCCACTAGCTTTGTTCATAGTGATGCTTCCTAAGGTCCACTTGACTTCACATTCCAAGGTGTCTGGCTCTAGGTGAGTGATCACACCATCGTGATTATCTGGGTCGTTAAGATCTTTTTTTGTACAGTTCCTCTGTGTATTCTTGCCATCTCTTCTTGATATTTTATGCTTCTGTTAGGTCCATACCATTTCTGTCCTTTATTGAGCCCATCTTTGCTTGTCGAGAAGAGCTACCCCACATCCAAGGTCAGGGGCATCAGCCAAGAGGAGCTACCCCATGTCCAAGAAAACGCCAAAGAATCACAATAATCTTCCCGTAACTAATCCCAAAGATGTGGAGATCATGGAGTATTATTCAGCCATGAGAAAGGAGGACATGCTTTCATTTGAGACACTATAAATGGACTTTGAGAGCCTTCTGCTTAGGGAAATAAGGCAAACAAAGGAAATCAAGTATCATGTGATATCACTTATATCTGGAATCTAAAAGAGCCAAATTCATAGTAACAAGGAGTAAAATGTTGGTTACCAGGGGCTCTGAGATAGGAGAAATGGGGAGATATTGGTCAAAGTGTATAAATTTCCAGCTATAAGAGGAATAGATTCTGAGGATCTAATGCACAGCATGGTGATTATAGCTAAAAATACTGTATTATATACTCTAGTATATACCCGAAAGTTGCCAAGAGAGTAAACCATAATTACTCTTACTATACACACACCACATGATAATTATTCAAAATCATGATGATAACCTTACTGTGGTAATCATTTTGTGATGTACGTGCATCAAATCACCTTGTTGTACATCTTAAACTTACATGATATTATATGTCAATTATATCTCTATAAAGACAGGAAAAAAATAATGAATCTCTAATGACCTGTTTGATTATATGTGAAAAGTGAAACAAAGAAGTAATCAAAGATGGCATTTAGTTTTCTGGGCTAAGTAACTTGATGGATACTGAAACAATTTTACCGAAAGGAATAAATAGAAGAAGAGATTAAGAGAAACAAAAGCTTAAAACAGTGGTCATAGAGAACCAGACAGAGAGTTTAAAGGAAAGCACAGTCTCTTGCTGTGGTTGCTCTGAGGGTCCTGTTGAGATCACATCAATTCATAGAGACTTCAAGCTGTATGATATTCTTTAACATTTTGTCAGTTTTAGATCTGAAGGGAGCAGGCAGTTAAATTATTCCAGAATTGGGAACTTGCTAAATTAATGGGATGGAAACAAAGTGGGACAAGGGATTTCTTGGTAATGATTGGCAGACAGAGACTGACATTATCTCAATGTGCTTTCTATAATTAACCACATATTCAAACTTTAAAGTATATTTTTATACTTTAAACTACTCACCTTATAGCTACAGAACATCATAAGGAATGGGAAGAAAGAATGTGAATACTCTGGTACAAGTCACTTGAACTGCATATGAAGCAGAACAGCATTATTTCAATATAGTCTCAGATTAGCTGAAAATGTATTTTTCAAAATCTAGAGCCACCACTGAAAATCTTTTAAAATGAGATATATTTGACACACTAAAGGAGAAAATAAAATTGGGTAATTTAAAATGTTCAGTTAAAACCAGCAAAGGCCAAAAAAGAAAGGGTAGGGGGCAAGAGGAAATACAGCAAGTAGAATTATAACATGAGAGATACTAATCCGACTATCAATAATTGCTCTAACCATAGATATTTTAAATCCACCAATTAAAAGAAAGATATTACAAGAGTGGATTAAAAAACCAAGACTCAACTATATGCTGTCTACAAGTAACCCACTTTAAATATGACTCAACTAAGTTAAAAGTAAAAGGATGGAGAAGGTTATGTCATGCTGACATGAAACAAAGAAGCTAGAGTACTACATTTATTTTAGAAAACTTGGCTCCAGAACAGGAAGGCTTTCAAGGATTAAGAGTACACACACTGCCAAAAAGAGACCCCAGACTCTGCACACTCACACATATGCTCTTCACACACTCATGTGCACTGATGCACACATGCACTCAGATATTAATACATTCCCTTGCACAGCCATATGTAGACACGTATGCACACACATACCATCTTCAAGCTACTGGGGAGACAAGCAGATGCAGCCAACATTGGGAGACAGAAAAAACTTTGGGTTGAAAATCACAATTTTCAACTTAAAATATTTATAATGTTCTTATAACTAAAAGTGGCTAAAGAGTTATGGATTCAGGTTAAGATACTCCTACAGAATCCTCTACCTTGTTGGAAGTAGGGTTCAATGTAGCACATATGAGAGTTCTCAAGAAACTTATATAATCATATATTGTCCAATATGGTTCTCTAATAGTTCCTAGTGATATAGTATCTTTAAAATTACCTTATCTATATATTTTAACAGAGGAAATGCTTATATGTATGTTAAAACTTTTTTTAATATGGGTTAAATCTATATCCATTTATAATATTGATTTAAATGAACTTTCAAGATGTATTGTTTCTCACTTAAAAGTATCTGTTGTTTGGTTTTTTGGTATTTTTTTTGCCTTTGTTGTTTTTAACTGAAGACAGCAAAGGGAAGGATATGAATGGTTCTCTATCTGATGCTGAATGAAGAGTATCATAATAACTCCTCAATTGAAACTCATGATGGACAAACAATATCAAAATACATATTAAGATATTTAAAGAGAGGGGTACTAAAATTTTGACTAATATAAGCCAGGTAGCTAAAATGAGTTTGGTTTGGGGCTGACCCTACTGTGGTGAAAATCATCTCAGTGACTTGTGAGCTTTGTGGTTTTGCAGTGATCACATACAAAGAAAAATTTGTATCTTTCCACTTCACCATTTTTTTTAACCTCTGTCTACCATTTTCCTGTTTTCCATTCTCTATTGGGTATTGATATAACTATGGGTTTCGCTGGCCTCAGTCTTTTTATTAAACTAGCAAAATGTTCTATAATTTCCAAGCTGCCAAAATCTGATCTGCACGCCAGCAGGCTGTACTTTTAAATACATGAATAGCATTGTGAACAGAAACATCCCTGTCATGTGTCCACTTCTCAGTGCCCAAACAGCTCCATGCGCGGTTATGTGTTACAGTGGTTCTTTGAGATCTGAGTGTTTAACATGTATCATCCTCTGTCAGGCTACCATTACAGACCACAGTCTGCTACTGTAGATTTAACAGTATAATACACTCACTGTTGGACCTCCTGGAACACTTGGATCTGGTAACTCAGTCAACAGCTGCATAACACAAAAGGATTGCTGAAACAGAGATTTTTGGATTGACAGAACACTAATTTTAATAATGACAAATTGTCTCTGAATTCAACACTTTTCATATTAATGATCCTTTCGCTCCTGAACCAGAGTAATTTATGTGCCTGAAAATTTCCCTGTGATTTAATTTGATACTTGTATAGATACCATGTGTCTTTATTTCAGCACATCTGACATGAGTTAAATGTTTCCTTTGTAATATTTCTTCAATGAAAGGCCAAAGAGGCAAGATCTGAATGAAAGTTTTTTCTCTCTTTTATGTTCCCACAGCATTTTGAATATGGCTTTGTATGCTTATTTATTATATTTTAATTAATTATTTCCCCACTAGATCGTGAGCACATCTGGAGCAGGGAAATCATTTTTATACATTTCTTTACCCTGGATTCTGCATAGTTCCTGGTATAAGAAGGATAGGAATCACACACTCAGAAGAACTTACGGCAGTAGTTAAAGTATAATAAAATAGTTTGGATTTATAAAAGCAAAAGAAAAGATGCAAATGATAGAAAGCTCGAATTCACATTCAAGACAATCAGGGGTGGTGGCATCAGTATTGAACTGAAAAGCTAATTCTTTGCTCTCTACTCTCTAGTAGATAGCCATACTACTTTTTAAAACTTCCTATACATTTTGATAATGTATTTACATTTTAAAATAATAGTGAACAACATTCCTCCCAAACAAAACATGCCTATAAGTTGAATTTAGGTCATGTGTTGAGATTCATAAACTTTAAAGAAGACATTCAACTGAAATGTAAATGGCTAAAAGCAGGGCATGAAAACATAATATATTTTCATAGCCCACTCATTTTGAAGCATAGTTTCACTAACTAGTTGTTTGTATATTAAAAGTGATCATTTATTAAAGCATACATTTATATTAATTAATAATATGGATAACAATTCTACTAATAATGTGTTTAAAGTTGCAAAAATAAAATGCAGTACAATTCATCTTTTTTTGGCTATACAGATTTATAAATCAAGAGCATAAAGAGATAGTTTTCAAACTGGATGAGTGCTTGCAAATTTGAAAAGTTGTTTTTCCTTTAGTTTAAATATTTTAAGCCACCATATATTGATCAAACAATTTTATACATACTGGGTCAGAAATTTCTAAATTTCAATGATGGGATCTGTGTTGCATGCTAAGCAAATGCATAAGGTTATTACAAGTAAAATAGAATTTCCATTGAGTTTTCTAGAAAGTGAGCCCAAAATATTTTTTACTTTAAATATCCATACTGAGATTTAGAAAATTGTGAAGAAATAAGTGAAGAATTGCTTGATCAATATGTGGCTACTTAAAATATTTAAATTAGAGGAAAAGCAGCCTTTTAAACTCTGCCAGTACTCATGCAATTTGAATTCTCTTTGTGCTCTTAATAAAATTATTATTAACATATAATACTTATATTTTCATGAGATCATCATTTAATAGGGAAATAACAGATGTAAAAAGAGACTACAGAACACTTCTAACATCTCTCCTAGTTTTACTTAAGTATCTGAAGTTATACGTACCTGGAACCATTAACTATTATTATGCAGAAAGAAAATATAATCCAATGAAAATGTCAACAGAGAAGGAAAGTAAAAAGTCACAAAAACAAGCAATGCAAAGTTATTATTTAAAATAATAATCTTATTAAGAGCACAAAGAGAATTTCAAATTGCATGAATTCTTGCAGAGTTTAGAAGATTGCTTTCCCTTTAATTTAAATATTTTAAGTTACAAGGCAGTTGGATGAACACATTTGCTTTGAAAACAGAGAGGAGGTCTTCAGTGTGTTCCATGGTCCAGGAAGAATTTGCAAAATGGGTGGAACTTCAATTAGACTTTGACTGTAAGCAAATTTTGACTAACTTCAGAAGAAAGCATTTAGTATTATTTCACTCTGTATAGGAAGAAAAGCATGAAAATCGGACACATAGGAGAAAAGCAACTTATGAGCTAATTGTGCTCCCCTAAAATTCATTTGTTGAAGCCCTAACCCCCAATATGTCAAAATATGACTGTTTTTAAAGACAGAGGCTTTAAAGAAGTGATTACATTAAAGTGTAGCCTTTAGTACTGACCCTGTGTCTGCAAGTTCAGTCATGTCTGACTCTCTGTAATCCCATGGACTGTAGTCTGCCAGGCTCCTCTGTCCATGAGATTATTCAGGCAATAATATTATTCACTCTGGAATCCTGGTGTGGGTAGCCATTTCCTCCTCCAGGGGATCTTCTCCACCCAGGGGCTGAACCTGTGTCTCCTGTGGGTCTTGCATTAGCAGATGGATTCTTTAACCACTGAGCCACCTGGGAAGCCCAGTATTGGCCCCAAGACAATTTAACTGGTATTATTATAAGAAGAAAGTGATATCAAGGATGCGTGAGCGCAGAACAAAGATCATGGCAGGACCTGTCTGCAAGGTAAGGAGTGAGGTCTCAGGACCATGGCCTTCTAGCCTCCAGAGCTGTGACAAGGTAACTGCTGATGAAGCCACTGGTCTGTGGCATTTTGTTTTGGCAGCCCCAGCATACTAAGACAGTGAGCACACCGTTTCAGCAGGAGCAGAGGATTTATGTGGCTGGACAGTGGAATATAGCTTAAGAAAGCTTGAGGCCAGATAGGGGAGATCACTGAGCCATTAGCAATGAGAAAGATATTTGCAGGGTGATAAATAAAGGCAGGCATAGCTTCACGGGGGGCTTGTTCACTGTCCTGTGTAGTGGAGAAGTATTGCTCCATGCAGATCTCGTATTTCGTTCTTGGAATCAGACAAACAACTGAATGTCCATCAAGGTCTTCAGAACACAGAGATGAGTCCCTGGATTCACTGAGGAGCTCTTTAGACAGATGCAGAAAACACTTCCTTATAGCACTTTACTGTTTTCCTGCGGGTTTTCTCCACTTTGTGTGAAGATTTCACACTGCCAATTCTTGATCAAAAGAAATAAAATATTTGTGACATAAGCAATCAGGTTGTGAACTCTAAAAAAGTTAGCAGGTTGTATACTATTGGGTATTGTCTAACTTGTAAAGTATTACAAACTTTTGTGTTTATAGTTTTGCTCTTTACCATGTATTTTTTTGGTAGAACTAAACATTTTTGATAGGAAATATTTATTTCTCTTATTCTTAGATACCATCGGCTACTTCATTCAATGAGAAAATGAGAAACATGTAATGAAAGATGGAAAGAAAGAAGTCCAGCAGCTTACGCGGATCTGGATTTCCCACATCTCCTTATCTCTTGCCTGCTTGTTGGCAAATAACAAACAGAAGTTTTGAATATTTTTATGTAAGTACAGAGGGCTTAGATTTATGAACCCCTTGCAAACAAAGGAACTCACAGGAGAACTGAGAAAACCAGAAAGAGATAAGAAATAGTTATGCATTTTAGTGAGTATGTGATATTATCTGTCACATAGACCTATGTAGGTGCTTTTTAAGAGGTGCATAATAGGAATGAGTCCACTGTGAATTATGCTTAGAAAACAGCGATAGAGCAACCAGAGGCAAATGTGAAACCAAGTATTCCTAAATGTGCTGAAGTTTTTGTTCTCAAAGAATCTGAATTTGAAATCAGTGTCCATAGGGGGAACCAAACAATTTATGAATTAAAACTTTTAAGAATGGCATGAGTTTGAGCAAACTCCAGGAGAGACTGAAGGACAGGGAAGCCTAGTGTGCTACAGTCCAAGGAGTCACAAAGAGTCGCACACAAGACAGAGCAACTTAACAACAACAAAGAATATCAGGATCTAACTTGCCTTACTTTAAGAAGCAGCAGCAAACTCTTGGATTACTGTAAATATTAGTTTACTTCAAAAATTAAATGTGATTTTTAATGTAAAGTAAGAGAGAAATAAAAAGCAGGAAATACTGTGACAATGGAATCTGTATCTTTTTAAGAATCATGCAGGAGGAGATTTCAAACCTGAATGAGAGAGTACAATGCTTAGGTAAGAACTGTTTAAGGAAATCTCTGCCTAGACATAATTCTATAAGGCTTAGTGTTGAGCTTTAGACTAAGGGTAACTTGACATTCAGCTGCAGCTGCACAGAAGAGACTCTGTGATTAAAACTTAGAGCCATCTCCTGCCTGCCTGCTGGCACAAAAACAGACATCCATGTGTAGATCTGCTCTGTAATTATTCTATGAAATCCCAAACTGTCTAGCTAAATGTAATTTGGCATTTAAAATCCTTGGCATGTTAGATAGTATCTTTGTTCACCTGGAATACATTCATCTACTAATTAGTTTATTATCCCCATGCAATTTACCTTTTTCACTTTTTGGACTACAGGTCAGCAAGGGACACTGATAATATACCTAGAAATTTCCCACTTGCTGTCATTAGGCAATCTCATATTTCCTTTATTGTCTTCACTGTGGTGGAAAGGGAGGAAGATTTTTCTCATATAATTGGTTGTCTGGATCCTAACAAATTTTACTGGAGTCTGGACATTAATTCTGCTGCTTTCCCCCTTATTCATTACAGCAAGTACTATCTTAGAATGCAAGTATACTCCACTGCAAGTGATGGAAATTACAGGTAGAAATAATACACCTGAGAAGGAGAATCAGTTCAGTGTCAAGCTGCTTACTTATTAAGGCTCAAGCTTAAAAGCATTTATTTGCCTAGTCATTGTGTAAGAGGAGAGAGCTGAAGTTTAAAAATGTCTAATCACAAGTACGTACAAACCTAAATTCTAGGTGTTGCAACTGCCCTAATATGCTCATTTAATTTCTGAAGAAACTAAAACTTAAGAGACATACCTACACACAATAACACAGATTGGATTTAAAATGCAAGGAGTTATGATTCTCAAACCCTCTTAAACAATATTCTATGTATAATATATCATTTTCCTGTTGATTCACTGTTTTTTTTTTTTTTTGGCATTTGATAAACATTTCCTCCTTAACTCCCTTAATTTTGTTGGCCTTGTTACTACTTTCCTGACCAGTGAGAAACCCTTGACTTTGGCCCTAAGAAAAACTATTGGTCCCTATTTCTTCTGTAGAGATCATGATAGTTAGCTACTGAATCTTACATTCCATATTTGTTTGGATTTTTGGTACTCTGAAGATCAGAACCACTAATTTATTCCTATTTTGAATTTATTTTCCTTTATTTCTTCCGCCTTACCTCTTTCCTCCCTTCCCTCCCTCCCTTCCTCCTCTTTCTTTCTTTTTTCCCTTCTTTCTTCTCTTTTTAAATGTCATGTCCACCTCCTGGTTCTCATTCACACATCTCTGCTGTGACTTCACATTTAGCCAGGCTGGATATTATCATACTTTCTTAAATAATATCCTCCATGGTATTAAAGATGCACAACTACATTTTCAAACCAATTTTCATAGATTTTTATATCTCAAAAAAGCACGTTTTTGAGCAAAAGAACAACTATCCCCTTTGCCACCAAAGTGAATATTTCACTTTGTAGTCCTTTCTTTGGAAAATAGGGGTATTTTTTCAGATGGCCTTTGCAGGAAGTGGTTCGTTTTACTACGTCTTACGCTAAATGGATTTTGGTTCTGTTTACTTTAGGCAGGTGATGAATATACAGATCATAGAACTGGCTATTTCTTATCAAATATTAAGAAGTCTAAGGGAGTAGGTGGACAATGACCTTGAAGAATATACTAAGTCAAATATTAAGACTGTGCTGAATGAGATGTCTGGCAGAGATAATAAAACCTGTGTTCACTTTAGGTAATAAAGTGTTTAAAGTTAAACCATACTTGGAATAAAGCATAAAACTCAAGAGAGGTGCAGCAAAATTGATAATCCTCTTAGAGGTTTACAAAGACCTTTAGAAAATGTCAAAGCAAACATCAATTATAAACTTCTTTAAAAAATGTTATGTGATGTCTTCAAATGGAACAGCTGCACTTTCCAGGGAGACTGGATGAGGAAAAAAAGCACAGAGCTTGGTACCAGATGCAACTGTCTGTGACTTCTGACTTCATCATTTTTTAACTATTGGCCTTGGGGAAGTTATTTATCCTCTCAGAACCTCAGTGACTCCATCTGCAAACTGGGGATAATCATGTGAAAGTGTGAAGTCGCTCAGTTGTGTCCGACTCTTTGCGACCCCATGGACTGTAGCCTACCAGGCTCCTCCCTCCATGGGATTCTCCAGGCAAGGGTACTGGAGTGGGGTGCCATTTCCTTCTCCAGGGGATCTTCCCGATGCAGGGATCGAACCCAGGTCTCCAGCACTCCAGGCAGATGCTTTAACCTCTGAGCCACCAGGGAAGCCCACATCATAAGGTTATTGTGAGAAGAAAACTACTTTGGTTCATAGTGAACAGAAAACTGTGTTTTTGAATGTTCACTGAAAGTACAATAACAACAGAGATGGAGCTTGAGAAATCTTAGTAACTTTCTGAAGCAATTCTTCAATAATTCCAATGTTAAAGCACCAAATAATTTGTTGTTTTATACACTGATAGTTCTTTTAATCATTGTATAGCAAGTATATACAAATTGAATAGTTAAATGTGGAAAGTTCTGATTTCTTTCTAAAGTCTCTTGGCATCTCTTTCTATAGAGTCTTCATTTGTACCATTTTCCAGGTTATATTTTAGGTGGTAACAATATTTGCAAATCTAATATATTTTATTGGGAAGACTGTAAGCCAAAATTAAGTTTCTGTGTACTTGTGTGTTCAGTCGCTAAATCGTGGCCACATGACCCCAAGTGTCAGAGCCCTTTTAAGTAAACAACAACAGGAAGTTAGGGGCATTCTAATAAAACTTCATTAACACACAAAGCCTTGCATATAGAATCACCTCACAAGTAATGAGACGTGACTCATTCATGAACGTCCTGTGAGAAGTCCCAAAACACTTTTCTTTATGAGTCATCACCACCAATATTTCCAGTAAAAGTATGGAAGTTGACTACTGCAGAAATTTTCTCCGAACAGATATTAACAGTTGTTATTCCGATCTTAGTATAAAAGCAGTGCTCAGTTCAGTTCAGTCGCTCAGTCGTGTCTGACTCTTTGCGACCCCATGAACCGCAGCACGCCACGCCTCCCTGTCCATCACCAACTCCCGGACTTTACTCAGACTTACGTCCATCAAGTAGGTGATGCCATCCAGCCATCCCATCCTCTGTCTTCCCCTTCTCCTCCTGCCCCCAATCCAATCCCTCCCAACATCAAGGTCTTTTCCAGTGAATCAACTCTTCGCATGAGGTGGCCAAAGTATTGGAGTTTCAGCTTCAACATCAGTCCTTCCAATGAACACCCAGGACTGATCTTTAGGATGGACTGGTTGGATCTCCTTGCAGTCCAAGGGACTCTCAAGAGTCTTCTCCAACACCACAGTTCAAAAGCATCAATTCTTTGGCACTCAGCTTTCTTCACAGTCCAACTCTCACATCCATACATGACCATTGGAAAAACCATAGCCTTGACTAGACAGACCTTTGTTGGCAAAGCAATGCCTCTGCTTTTATAGTTAAGCATTCCTTCAGTGTCTTTCCCAGTATCTCTGAAAATCTTTAATTTTATCTTGTTTTTCATTCCTGCTTCCTCAAAAGAACCAGATTAGGCTGGCCCGCCCAAGGTTAATCCCATGCATTCTTGGTGGCACACTCTTCTCTCCTCAGGGCACTTTTCCTACTAATTACCCATTCTCTTCTGTTCTAAATCAAACTCCTGCAATTTATTCCACCTACTTCTCCACTACCACTTTGCCTACAATCATCTAGGTTTCTTTTCTTTCTTTTTTTTTTTTTTTAAATTCTAAAATAGCCTTCAATTTACTTCTACCCTGGAGCAGCTATGCAAACTTTCTGCTAGGTCCTCTGACTGAATTTGTCAAATTCTTTCATATTTGTCCCCAGGCACTGACTCGTTAGTACTTTAAATTTGGCTTTGGTTTTGACCTCCATATCAGAAACTCTCTTTTGAAAGTCACTAATAACTTTCTCGTTGCCAACTCTAGAGGATTTCATCAAACCTAACATCTTCACCCTACTTGAGGTATCAACCTCTTGACAATGTTGACTTTTTTATTTGCCTTTGCAGTGCTCATTTTCCACCATAATAACAAACTCAGGTCATACTCTCTTGTTTTCTGTTATAGATTCTTTCTCTCTTTTTGAAAAGTCCTCTGAGTCCTGTATACAATCATTTATTTCCTTTTCTCTTGCTATACAATATCCTCTCCCAATACTATCAAAGGTCTTGTTATATTAACTGCCTTAAAGTAAGGGAATCAGAAATACCTTCAAGATCAGAAAAGTTTACTGCCACATGTACAGTCTGAGATGTGGCTCTCCCAGGTTTCTCTTAACTCACTTGTTTCTCCAAGTCAATTTCTCTTTACCATTTCTATCAGTGTAGAATCTTTTTGTCATTTGACTATTGAGTCTACCTTGGCACTAGTCTTGCTGCAGATTTTTCCTATTTGCATTTTCACCATTTTAATTTAGAGTCTATTTACCTCTCCTTAGCTTTATTGCAAGACCCTCCTCCCTGGTCCGATTTCTATCTTTGCCCCCATAGTTCATTCAGTATCAACCACCACTTTATTTACCATAAGGCATAACTTTGTCTTTCTCCCTCAGAAATGTTCAATGCTTTCAGTACTTGTTAATTAATGCTGAAGTTACTTCAACACTATTTGAGACCATTTGCAATGTAATCCCAACCTCGAGTCTCAGGTCTTAACTCTGATATAACTGCATGCCATTGCCATTTCTCAAACATAACAATTATTTCCCCATATCTTTGTATATACTCTTGTTTATGTGTTCTCCATTTTACTTTTGGAAATTCTAGTCCTTCGTCAAACTTACCTTCTGAATAACTGTAGCACTCCATCCTTTTCTTATTGCCTATTATCAAACATAACGTGTGAGTTTTTTGTTATGCTAGGTAATCCATATGAAATTGGCCTTTTGTAGGCCAAAAATGGTTGAGTACATGTAATTTTACCTAGCATAACCTAACATCTATCTTATTAAATTAGAAGCTCCTTAAAGATAGCAATGGATTTTAGATGTTTTTGAATTTTTTCCAGCATATTTATATCTATGATCACTTAATTATTATTAACTTACTGAATTTATGAGTTGATAATGAATACTATATATATAGTTGGATATATTTTGAATAATTAACTTAGTACTATTAGCCTACTTGTATTTTTCTACCCTAAATTTTTTACATCCTGTGCTTTGAAATATAACTCATATACAGAAAGATACATAATATATTTTTAAAATAAGCTTTGATATCCAGTTGTGCGAGTCTTCCTACATTCTTTTTCCCAAAGAGTCATAAAGTCTATCCTTCTTTTGTATAAGAATGATGCCTTAAAAGTAGAAGTAAAAGTGTCAGTCACTCAGTCGTGTCCAGTTCTTTTCAACCCCATGGGCTGTAGCCCACCACACTCCTCTGTCCATGGGATTCTTCAGGCAAGAATACTAGAGTGGGTAGCCATTCTCTTCTCCAGAGGATCTTCCCAACTCAGACATTCAACCTGTTTCTCCTACATTGCCTGTGGATTCTTTATTGCTGAGCCACCAGGGAAGCTGTGAAAGTATCACTCAGTTCAGTTCAGTTCAGTTCAGTTGCTCAGTTGTGTCCGACTCTTTGCGACCCCATGAACCAAAGCACACCAGGCCTCCCTGTCCATCACCAACTCCCGGAGTTCACTCAAACTCATGTCCATCGAGTTGGTGATGCCATCTAGCCATCTCGTCCTTTGTCGTCCCCTTCTCCTCCTGCCCCCAATCCTTCCCAGCATCAGGGTCTTTTCCAATGAGTCAACTCTTCGCATGAGGCCAAAGTATTGGAGTTTCAGCTTCAGCATCAGTCCTTCCAATGAACACCCAGGACTGAACTCCTTTAGGATGGACTGGTTGGATCTCCTTGCAGTCCAAGGGACTCTCAAGAGTCTTCTCCAACACCACAGTTCAAAAGCATCAATTCTTCGGCACTCAGCTTTCTTCACAGTCCAACTCTCACATCCATACATGACCACTGGAAAAACCATAGCCTTGACTAGACGGACCTTAGTTGGCAAAGTAATACCTCTGCTTTTGAATATGCTATCTAGGTTGGTCATAACTTTCCTTCCAAGGAGTAAGCGTCTTTTAATTTCATGGCTGCAATCACCATCTGCAGTGATTTTGGAGCCCCCAAAATAAAGTCTGACACTGTTTCCACTGTTTCCCCATCTATTTCCCATGGAGTGATGGGCCCAGATGCCATGATCTTCATTTTCTGAATGTTGAGCTTTAAGCCAACTTTTCGCTCTCCTCTTTCACTTTCATCAAGAGGCTTTTTAGCTCCTCTTTGCTTTCTGCCATAAGGGTGGTGTCATCTGCATATCTGAGGTTATTGATATTTCTCCGGCAATCTTGATTCCAGCTTGTGCTTCTTCCAGCCCAGCGTTTCTCATGATATACTCTGCATATAAGTTAAATAAGCAGGGTGGCAATATACAGCTTTGATGTACTCCTTTTCCTATTTGGAACCAGTCTGTTGTTCCATGTCCAGTTCTAACTGTTGCTTCCTGATCTGCATACAGGTTTCTCAAGAGGCAGGTCAGGTGGTCTGGTATTCCCATCTCTTGAAGAATTTTCCAGTTGATTGTGATCCACACAGTCAAAGGCTTTGGCATAGTCAATAAAGCAGAAATAGATGTTTTTCTGGAACTCTCTTGCTTTTACCATGATCGAGCAGATGTTGGCAATTTGATCTCTGGTTCCTCTGCTTTTTCTAAAACCAGCTTGAACATCAGGAAGTTAATGGTTCACGTATTGCTGAAGCCTGGCTTGGAGAATTTTGAGCATTACTTTACTAGCATGTGAGATGAGTGCAATTTGCGGTTGTTTGAGCATTCTTTTTCATTGCCTTTGTTGGCGATTGGAATGAAAACTGACCTTTTCCAGTCCTGTGGCCACTGCTGAGTTTTTCAAATTTGCTGACATATTGAGTGCAGCACTTTCACAGCATCATCTTTCAGGATTTGAAATAGCTCAACTGGAATTCCATCACCTCCACTAGCTTTGTTCATAGTGATGCTTTCTAAGGGCTACTTGACATCACATTCCAGGATGTCTGGCTCTAGGTGAGTGATCACACCATTGTGATTACCTATTCCTAAATTATTTTCTTTGGACAAAAAACTACTTATTGGCATATATATATATAATTCTTATACTCACTTGGACTACATATTAATTATTCAGATTGTGTGCAAATTATTTTCAAGAAAATCTTAGCAAACAGTTATTATACTATTTTTTTTTTTTTAGGATTACTACCTTTTCTTGTTTGTTGTCATGTTTTAAGAAAATTATGGTTTGTTGTCAAAATGTTTGTCAGAGTCAGCCACGTCTAAATTCAAGGGTTTATGTACATAAGTATGTATGCATATATGCATGTATTAAATAGATGCTATCTTTTTAGAGCTGTTTTAGGTTCATGGCATTAACCAAACTTAAAAGTACAGAGATTTCCCATAAGCCCCACTTCCTCACATACATAACTTTCCCCATTATCAACTTTCCCCGCCATATTGGTACATTTGTTACAATTAATGAATCTACATTGACACATTATTGTCATCCAAACTCCATAGTTTATGTTAGAGTTTACTCTTAATGCTGTATGTTCTATTGGTTTGAACAAACCTATGACAGTTATTCAGGCTTCCCAGGTGGTGCTAATGGTAAAGAACCTAACTCCCAATGCTGGAGACATAAGAGACATGGGTTAGATACCTAGGTCAGGAAGATCCCCTGCAAGAGGGCATGGCAATCCACTCCAGTCTATAGGATTACATAGAGTTGGACATGACTGAAGTGACTTAGCACACACACACACGCGACAGATATTCATGATTATAATATCATACAGAATAATTTCACTGCCTTAAAAATCCTCTATGCTCTAACTATGCATCTTTCTCCTTTCTAACTCTTAGCAATGACTGATCTTTTTACTGTCTCCATAGTTTTTGCTTTCCTAGAAGGTCATATGGTTGGAGTTATACAGTCTGTACCCTTTTCAGATGGTAAAGAATCTGCTTGGAAAGATGGGGACCTGAGTTTGATCCCTGGGTTGGGAAGAACCCCTAGAAGACAACATGACAAACTAATCCAGCATTCTTGCCTGGAGTATCCCCATGGACAGAGGAGCTTGGCGACCTACAGTCCATGGAGTCGCAAAGAGTCGGACAGAGCTTGATGTTCTGTTATTAGGCATAAAATTGCTGAGAACTGTTATGTCTTCTTGAAGAGTTGATCCCTTATGATCCCTTATCATGTAATTCCTGTTTTTATTCCTGATAACTTCTTACCTTGAAGTCAGTTCTGTATATATTTATCCCTGACCTGAGATTGTAAAGAATAGATATCTCTAGAGCACAAATAAGGAAGTAGAAGTTAACAATAAAAGGCATGCAAAGATTAGGATTTGGGCTTTTGCCTGTGAACAGCATCAGCTCCCTGATTCCCACTTTATTTCTGAGTCTTCTTTTTCCTTATTCTTCTTCGGCACCGCTCCCTCAGGTCGGTTCATTGCTGGGCTGGTCCCAACAGTTTCTTCTTGTTGTCCTTACTCTTTGTTCCTACTTTTGCCTTTCATTCTGTGTAGATCTGAGTTTATGTCCCATATAATTTTATTTTTCTCTAGGAAGATGTCTTTAACATTTCCCATAGGTAAGTATACTGGCAACAAATTCCTTCAATATTTTTCTGAGAAAGTCTTTATTTCTCCTTCACTTTGTAGGATTATATTATAGTTCACAAAAATCTAGTTTGGTGGATGCTTTTCTCTCAACATTTTAAATATTTTACTCCATTTTCTTCATTTTTTCCTATTTATTTACATATAACAGAGTTACATTATGGTATTTTCATGTTTAAAACACAGTGATTCAGTATTTATTTACAAAATGATCACCATATGTCATCCTATAAAGTTGTATATTCCCTAGTATGTATATTACATCCCCAAGCCTTATTTATTTTATAAGTGGAAATTTGCACTTCTTAATTCCCTTCACCTACTTTGCCCAGCCCCCACTGTTTCCTTCCCTAGCAACCACCAGTTTGTTATCTGTATCTCTGAGCTGTTACACTCCCTTCTCTTCTTACTTGCTTGGTTTCGGGGAAGAAGTTGGATGTAATTTTCATGTTTGTTTCTCTCTAGGTTTAGGTGTTTTTTTCTCTGGTTTCTTGTGGTTTTTTTTGGCATTTATCCTACAAGATACTCTCTCAGTTTCCTGGTTCCATGGTTTGGTATCTGACACCAACTGGGGGAAATTTTCACTGCTTATTACTTCCAATATTTCCCTTTCCCTTTTCTTGTCCTCTTCTCATAATTCCATTACATGTATATTATACCTTTCTTAGTTGTCCCATGGTTCTTAGATGTATTGTTTTTCTTTTTCCGGTCTTTTTTCATTGCTTTTTAGTTTTGGAGTTTGTTGTTTTTTTTTTAAATCCGTGAATATCAGACACACTTTCCTAAGCCATATCCAGACAAGTAATAACCCCATCAAAGGCATTAGGTTACAGTGTTTTTGACCTCTATCATTTCCTTTGGTGCTTTCTTTGAATTTCTATCTCTCTGTTTACATTGCCCATCTATTCTTGCATGCTGTATACCTTCTCTATTAGAGTCTTTATTAATCATAAAGGTATTAAAAACCTTGGTCTGCTAATTCCAACATCTGTTGTATCTGAGTTTAGTTCTGATGCTTGCTTTGTCTCTTCAAATTGTGTTTTTGTCTCTTACTATGCCTTTAATTTTTGTTTAATAGCCTGACATGATGTGCTAGATAAAAAGTACTATGTTAAATAGATGTGTGTTGATGTGGTGGTGAAGTGTGGGAGAAGGTGAAGCAGCAGCTTATTGTCCTATGATTAGCTCTCAGTCATGTGGTGAGCCTATGTCTTGGACTGTGAATTTCTTAGGGACTTTTCAGTCACCTTCTTCATTCAGGTGGGACAGGATGGCTAGATTGGCCTGGAGTTGGGTGTTTTCCTTCTCCCAGATCAATTAGGTTCTTATAAAATCCCTTTAGGCTAGGCTTTGGTTGAAAAGTTTCTCCCAAGAGAAGATCTTGTTAAGAAAGACAAAGTGCTCTGGGGTATATCAAAATGGTTCCTTTTTCCTTCCCCTGCTGGAAGCACAGGAAGCATTTTCTCAGATGTTCACTCTTAAAGAAAAATATTATCAAAGTGTAGTATTATGCTAGTTTTAGGTGTGCTGTATGGTGATACGAATTTGAATACATTATGAAATGATCACCATGATGAGTCTAGCAACCATTTGTTCCCATATGATGTTATTACAGTATTATTGGGCACACTCCTTATGCTAAGGACGTCCCTGGTGGCTCAGATGGTAAAGCGTCTGCCTGCAATGCAAGAGATCTGAGTTCGATCCCTGGGTCAGGAAGATCCCCTGGAGAAGGAAATGGCAACCCATTCCAGCACTCTTGCCTGGAAAATCCCATGGATGGATGAGCCTGGTAGGCTACAGTCCATGGGGTCACACAGTCAGATAAAACTGAGCAACTTCACTTTGACTTATGCTTTATATTACATTTCTGTGGCTTATTTTATAACTGGAAGTTTCCTGGTTGAGCTTATGAAATGTAAAACTCAAAAAAGTTTGGAGGGTCCTCTGGGACTGGTTGCCCCTGTGGAACTCTCAGACTTGTCCCCACTGAGCCTCCAGTGACATATCAACTACAGTTCAGGTTTTTCCTACCTGGCCACTGGTTTGCATGGGGGTTTCTACTCCAGTAACTTGTGATTATTCCTATTCATTGGTGTTTCTAATTTTGGGGTAATAGAGTTTTGCCAAAAATGCACTGGTCATAGCAAACACCCTCTTCCAACAAGAGAAGACTCTACACATGGACATCACCAGATGGTCAACACCGAAATCAGATTTACTATATTCTTTGCAGCCAAAGATGGAGAAACTCTATACAGTCAACAAAAACAACACCAGGAGCTGACTGTGGCTCAGATCATGAACTCCTTATTACCAAATTCAGACTCAAATTGAAGAAAGTAGGGAAAACCGCTCGACCATTCAGGTATGACCAAAATCAAATCCCTTATGATTATACAGTGGAAGTGAGAAATAGATTTAAGGGACTAGATCTGATAGATAGAGTGCCTGATGAACTATGGAATGAGGTTCGTGACATTGTACAGGAGACAGGGATCAAGACCAGCCCCATGGAAAAGAAATGTAAAAAAGCAAAATGGCTGTCTGGGGAGGCCTTACAAATAGCTGTGAAAAGAAGAGAGGCAAAAGCAAAGGAGAAAAGGAAAGATATAATCATCTGAATGCAGAGTTCCAAACAACAGCAAGAAGAGATAAGAAAGCCTTCTTCAGTGATCAATGCAAAGAAATAGAGGAAAAGAACAGAATGGGAAAGACTAGAGATCTCTTCAAGAAAATTAGAGATACCAAGGGAACGTTTCATGCAAAGATGGGCTTGATAAAGGACAGAAATGGTCTGGACCTAACAGAAGCAGAAGATATTATGAAGAGGTGGTAAGACACGGAAGAACTGTACAGAAAGATCTTCACGACCCAGATAATCATGATGATGTGATCACTAATCTAGAGCCAGACATTCTGGAATGTGAATTCAAGTGGGCCTTAGAAAGCATCTCTACGAACAAAGCTAGTGGAGGTGATGGAATTCCAGTGGAGCTATTTCAAATCCTGAAAGATGATGCTGTAAAAGTGCTGCACTCAATATGCCAGCAAATTTGGAAAACTCAGCAGTGGCCAGGGGACTGGAAAAGGTCAGTTTTCATTCCAATACCCAAAAAAGGCAATGCAAAAGAACGCTCAAACTACCACACAGCTGCACTCATCTCACATGCTAGTAAAGGAATGCTCAAAATTCTCCAAGCCAGGCTTCAGCAATATGTGAACTGTGAACTCCCTGTTGTTCAAGCTGGTTTTAGAAAAGGCAGAGGAACCAGAAATCAAATTGCCAACATCTGCTGGATCATGGAAAAAGCAAGAGAGTTCCAGAAAAACATCTATTTCTGCTTTATTGACTATGCCAAAGCCTTTGACTGTGTGGATCACAATAAACTGTGGAAAATTCTTCAAGAGATGGGAATACCAGACCACCTGACCTGTCTCTTGAGAAATCTGTCTGCAGGTCAGGAAGCAACAGTTAGAACTGGACATGGAACAACAGACTGGTTCGAAATAGGAAAAGGAGTACCTCAAGCCTGTATATTGTCACCCTGCTTATTTAACTTATATGCAGAGTACCTCATGAGAAACGCTGGACTGGAAGAAACACGAGCTGGATTCATGATTGCAGGGAGAACTATCAATAACCTCAGATATGCAGATGACACCACGCTTATGGCAGAAAGTGAAGAGGAGCTGAAAAGCCTCTTGATGAAAGTGAAAGAGGAGAGCGAAAAAGTTGGCTTAAAGCTCAACATTCAGAAAACGAAGGTCATGGCATCCGGTCCCATCAGTTCATGGGAAATAGATGGGGAAACAGTGGAAACAGTGTCAGACTTTACTTTTTTGGGCTCCAAAATCACTGCAGATGGTGATTGCAGCCATGAAATTAAAAGACGCTTACTCCTTGGGAGAAAAGTTATGACCAACCTAGACAGTATATTCAAAAGCAGAGACATTACTTTGCCGACTAAGGTCCGTCTAGTCAAGGCTATGGTTTTTCCATTGGTCATGTATGGATGTGAGAGTTGGACTGTGAAGAAGGCTGAGCGCCGAAGAATTGATGCTTTTGAACTGTGGTGTTGGAGAAGACTCTTGAGAGTCCCTTGGACTGCAAGGAGATCCAACCAGTCCATTCTGAAGGAGATCAGCCCTGGGATTTCTTTGGAAGGAATGATGCTAAAGCTGAAGCTCCAGTACTTTGGCCACCTTATGCGAAGAGTTGACTCACTGGAAAAGACTCTGATGCTGGGAGGGATTAGGGGCAGGAGGAGAAGGGGACGACCGAGGATGAGATGGCTGGATGGCATCATGGACTCAATGGACGTGAGTCTGAGTGAACTCTGGGAGATGGTGATGGACAGGGAGGCCTGGCGTGCTGCGATTATAGGGTCGCAAAGAGTCGGACACGACTGAGCAACTGAATTGAACTGAACTGAGTTTGCCCTATGAGCTAACTTCTCTGACCTAAGAAGACTAGTTGATTTTTCAGTTTGTTTAACTTTTTATTTGTTGTTCGGATGGAGTGGTGACTTCCAAACTCTTTATATCCCAGACAAGAAATCTGAAGCCTGGTTTGACTTTTAGTAAAGAGAAACAAACAACAACAACAAAATTAAAAACAACAACACATGTGCTATCTTTAAACTTGAAACACTTGTAATCTAAAGTTTGGTTACCCATTCTAACTCTCCAGCATCTGAAAATCTCTAGATTATTGACACTTACAGGGATTTTCACTCAACTTGTAGATGCCAAAGGCAGAAGCTAATGGAATGAAATAAGATTCTTCAAAGTTTGACTTAGGGTTCATGTGAGATTGGCATTATAATTCCTATATAGATATTTTTAAAAATGTTAGTCTTGATGTCATGTATCTTTTGTAATATTAATGACTTAAATATGAAAATATTTGCTCTTCGATTAATGCATATTTAGAAGTATGAAGGAAGAATTTGAGATATCTAAATCACAAACAGTTATACTTTTTTATATGAACGATGGACAGGGAGGCTTGGCGTGCTGCGATTCAGGGGGCGCAAAGAGTCGGACATGACTGAGCGACTGAGCTCAACTGAACTGATTCATATCTGAGTAACAGTACTCTTTTCAATTCCTATTTCTCACTCAAGTAAAAAGTCCTTACTGTAATGTATATCACATACTTATTATCTATTTTTTCTCCTCAACCAACACGTTAATAAATATCTACAATATGAAAAAATCTAAAACAGTAGGATAATCAGTGTAGAAACAGAAGGTCTCACAGAATAGTCTTGTCTATTTATTCTAGAATTGAATAAGCTATTAGTAATGATTACTGTTATTACTTTCAATCATAATTTCATCTAACAAACAAATTTTAGTATCAATGATACATGTTCATTTTATGTGTACATGATATATCAGATTGCTTAAAGATCATAAAAATGCATATAAAGAGAAATATATGTGTATCTGAAACTTACTTTTAACAATATTTATCCAATTGCTTTGCCACATAGATGATAGAAATAGCTGAATATTAGAAGAAAATTTTTAAAATAATTTTGTTGGTAATTCTGAGATATTGGACAAAAAGAACATGTATCATTTCAGTAAGTTCTAGAGGTTTTCAAAAAGGAACAAGATATAATATATCAATACCAATATTATTAAATATATGCAATTCCAAATAGACTGATAGGTATTAAATCAATTATCTTCCCCCTAATTACTGTAGGTTACACATCCATTATAGAAATTTTCAGGTGATCAAGCAATTTTGAGGCTTTGTTATCCTTGCCCATCCATAAATTAACAGTTAATTAAGGACTGGACCAGACCCCAAAATGATTGTCACTCTCCGGTAATGGGTTTGTAGAGTCAAGAATTTCCACATACACCTAAAGCTACTTTGTCCACATCATCAAATCAGGATGAAAATGAAAAACAAATGGACAAACAAACAAACAAAACAGGCTATAATAACTTACTTAAACTGAGTCTTTTTCTTCATCTGTCCTTCCCTAAATACAGTGGCATGGTGGAAATTCTTTCTTTTTCCCCCTCTTAAAGATCAATCTGTGGTACATGTATAGCCTTAACCTAATTAATATGCCACCCTATAAAACTCTACATTATACATCCCCAGACCACTTCACTGTTAATTGGTAAGGTTTGTTAAATGGTTTATTTATCCTTGATAGAATTATACAGATAATATTTAGCTTCTTCTTAAAGCCACTGTATAGCACACACAAATTGAATCTCTGTAATGTGTCAATAGGTATTTCTTACCAACTAATCAACTACTCACAGAGAAGACTTAATCTGACTTTTTAATCAGAATGTTCTTATTAGTGTATATAAAGGGCTTTATTTGACTTTGCCTTAGATTAAGAAGCAGAGCATCGCTGAGATGGACTTCACCAGATGGTCAACACTGAAATCAGATTGATTATATTCTTTGCAGCTAAAGATGGAGAATCTCTATAGAGTCAGCAAAAACAAGACCAGGAGCTGACTGTGGCTAAGATCATGAACTCCTTATTGCCAAATTCAGACTTAAATTGAAGAAAGTAGGGAAAACCACTAGACCACTCAGGTATGACCTAAATCAAATCCCTTATGATTATACAGTGGAAGTGAGAAATAGATTTAAGGGACTAGATCTGATAGACAGAGTGCCTGATGAACTATGGAATGAGGTTGGTGACATTGTACAGGAGACAGGGATCAAGACTACCCCCATGGAAAGAAATGCAAAAAGCAAAATGGCTGTCTGGGGAGGCCATACAAATAGCTGTGAAAAGAAGTGAGGTGAAAAGCAAAGGAGAAAAGGAAAGATATAAGCATATGAATGCAGAATTCCAGAGTAGCAAGGAGAGATAAGAAAGCCTTCTTCAGTGATCAATGCAAAGAAATAGAGGAAAAGAACAGAATGGGAAAGACTAGAGATCTCTTCAAGAAAATCAGAGATACCAAGGGAACATTTCATGCAAAGATGGGCTTGATATAGGACAGAAATGATAGGGACCTAGCAGAAGCAGAAGACATTAAGAAGAGGTGGCAACAATACACAGAAGAACTGTACAAAAAAGATCTTCATGATCCAGATAATTTTGATGGAGTGATCACTCACCTAGAGCCAGACATTCTGGAATGTGAAGTCAAGTGGGCCTTAGAAAGCATCACTATGAACAAAGCTAGTGGAGGTGATGAAATTCCAGTGGAGCTATTTCAAATCCTGAAAGATGATGCTGTGAAAGTGTTGCACTCAATATGCCAGCAAATTTGGAAAACTCAGCAGTGGCCAGGGGACTGGAAAAGGTCAGTTTTCATTCCAATCCCCAAAAAAGGCAATGAAAAAGAATGCTCAAACTACCGCATAATTGCACTTATCTCACACGCTAGTAAAGCAATGCTCAAAATTCTCCAAGCCAGGCTTCAGCAATATGTGAACCATGAACTTCCTGATATTCAAGCTGGTTTTAGAAAAAGCAGAGGAACCAGAGATCAACTTGTCAACATCCGCTCGATCATGGTAAAAACAAGAGAGTTCCAGAAAAAACATCTATTTCTGCTTTATTGACTATGCCAAAGCCTTTGACTGTGTGGATCACAATCAACTGGAAAATTCTTCAAGAGATGGGAATAGCAGACCACCTGACCTGCCTCTTGAGAAACCTATATGCAGGTCAGGAAGCAACAGTTAGAACTGGACATGGAACAACAGACTGGTTCCAAATAGGAAAAGGGGTATGTCAAGGCTATATATTGTCACCCTGCTTATTTAACTTATATGCAGAGTACATCATGAGAAACACTGGGCTGGAAGAAGCACAAGCTGGAATCAAGATTGCCGGGAGAAATATCAATAACCTCAGATATGTAGATGACACCACCCTTATGGCAGAAGTGAAGAGGAACTAAAAAGCCTCTTGATGAAAGTGAAAGAGGAGAGTGAGAAAGTTGGCTTAAAGCTCAACATTCAGAAAATGAAGATCATGGCATCTGGTCCCATCACTTCATGGCAGATAGATGGGGAAACAGTGGAAACAGTGTCACGCTTTATTTTGGGGGGCTCCAAAATCACTGCAGATGGTGATTCCAGCCATGAAATTAAAAGATGCTCACTCCTTGGAAGGAAAGTTATGACCAACCCAGATAGCATATTCGAAAGCGGATACATTACTTTGCCAGGAAAGGTCCGTCTAGTCAAGGTTATGGTTTTTCCTGTGGTCATGTATGAATGTGAGAGTTGGACTGTGAATAAAGCTGAGCACCAAAGAATAGATGCTTTTGAACTGTGGTGTTGGAGAAGACTCTTGAGAGTCCCTTGGACTGCAAGGAGATCCAACCAGTCCATCCTATAGCAGACCATTCCTGGGTGTTCACTGGAAGGACTGATGCTGAAGCTGAAATTCCAGTATTTGGCCACCTCATGTGAAGAGTTGACTCACTGGAAAAGACCCTGATGCTGGTAGGACTGGGAGCAGGAGGAGAAGGGGACAACAGAGAATGAGATGGCTGGATGGCATCACTGACTCGATGGACATGAGTTTGGTTAAAATCTGGGAGTTGGTGATGGACAGGGAGGCCTGGCGTGCTGCGATTCATGGGGTTGCAAAGAGTCGGACATGATGGAACGACTGAACTGAACTGGATTAAGAATGTTTTTTTTTTAAAAAAATCAAGTTATTAAAAACTGCAAAGAACTAGTGAAACTGAGATACATTTGTGTTTATGACTTTTAAAAGCCAAAAGTTACATAACTCTTCAGTAGATGCACAAAAGCATTCAGTAAAATCTAAGTCATTCTTGGTTTTTTATCCCCCATGCACCAGCCCCCAAGCATGCTGCATCCTGCGTCAGACATAGACTGGCAATTCAATTCACATGATAGTATACATGTTAGAATGGCATTCTCCCAAATCATCCCACCTCTCCTCTCCCTCTGAGTCCAAAAGTCCGTTATACACATCTGTGTCTCTTTCCTGTCTTGCATACAGGGTCGTCATTGCCATCTTCCTAAATTCCATATATATGTGTTAGTATACTGAACTGATTCAAATGAATTCTTTTAACGGCTGAGTAATACTCCATTGTGTATATGTACCACAGCTTTCTTATCCATTCATCTGCTGATGGACATCTAGTTGTTTCCATGTCCTGGCTATTATAAACAGTGCTGCGATGAACATTGGGGTACATGTGTCTCTTTCAATTCTGGTTTCCTCGGTGTGTATGCCCAGAAGTGGGATTGCTGGGTCATAAGGTAGTTCTATTTGCAATTTTTAAGGAATCTCACACTGTTCTCCATAGTGGCTGTACTAGTTTGCATTCCCACCAACAGTGTAGGAGGGTTCCCCTCGCCAGCATTTATTGCTTGCAGATTTTTGGATCGCAGCCATTCTGACTGGTGTGAAGTGGTACCTCATTGTGGTTTTGATTTGCATTTCTCTAATAATGAGTGATGTTGAGCATTTGTTTTCCATTGTCTGCCTGATTTGATGCCGCTTTTTAAAAATAAGGTTTATGATTCAAAGCATTTGCTCATTTTGGATCTCTACTATGTGTAAACAATCCTTGGAATTAATTTTGTTCACTATGTAGTCAGTTTGCTAGACTATTTCATATTTTTAAGCCAACCATTTTCCAATTAATTTTGAATTGTGAACAGCACAGTTGCAATTCTGTTCTTTTCCATTTACTTACATTAAAGATTCATTTTGAGTAATCAGAGAATTTTGTATCAGCCATTTTTTACCTTAAAGGTTTGCTTCTGACACTTTAATAAATTATCCTGTAGTCTATGCTGGAAGGTAACTGAATTTTTTGCTCAACAGCACTCTTGTTGACACCTGTTCATTTATTCCCATTTGTTCCATCAGTTGACTCACTTGAGGCTAATTCTGATTAAGTGCTTTCAAACAAGGACGGCTATTGGTTTACATTAATGAGGAAATGGTGGAAAGGCAGCTTTCAAACATAAGAAATTAGAAAAAGAAAAATTATGAACCTTGGGATCAATTTTTCTATGAGTCGTAACACAATTAGCTATGAGATATGAAGCAGGAATGTATTATTTTCATTACATCCTGATGTTTTGCTTCATTTGGGAACTCTATATTATGAAGGAAAATGAGGAGAAAAGATTGAAAAGAAAGATAGACTTACAGAATCATATTTAGGAAGAAAAACTGTGCAGAAAAGCTTGAGTTAGGGAGAAAAAGATTTAATCAAGTATCTGGAGTTGGATGATAAAAGCCCCTTTGACTCTTATGTTTGCACTGTAATTTTTCCATCATGTTATCACCTCTAGCAGCATTTCTTGTTATGAAAGGAGATATTTGGGGGAGATTATTCTACAGATAAGCATTCTTTAGTAACACACCTTTCACTATAAATGTAATCTTTAAACTTCAATACTGTAAACAAATGGATGTGGTTAACCCAGCTGCTCCCTGACTCAGTTAATTTCACATACCATCACAGATACAAGATATGTAAAATACTTACTTGCTAAGTTTTTCCCATGTTTACTGAAGCAGAATAAAATCATATTCTTTGTCTATCTTGTTATAGACCTTATGATTTTAAGTCTGGAGGATATATATTACATGTATAAATCTGGTCTTTGTCTAGACTGGAGTCAAGCTTCCAATCAACTTGCATTTGAAACTATCCAGCCCTTCTGAAGAGACTGTAATGCATTTATTTTTAAGCCCATTTGTCAAGACTGGAGTCTTTGTATATTTTATTAAAATTTTGTTTCAACAAATAAAAATAATGTCTCTCATTAAATTTATTGAATGAAATAATGCCTTTATTAAAAATACTTTTATCAAAAATATGTTACAAAGTACGATGCTTGAAATGGACCAGTTCTCTTTTATTACCTCAGTATTATTCCTCTCACAATACTCTAACCAAAATAGTATTGTGCTTTTACACAAACCTATAATAGAGGAATATTTATTTATTTATTTTTATTATTTTCAAAATTCACTTATCAAAAATTTTCTCTTCCTATTCTGGGATATCTCACGCTTCAAAAATAAAATATTAAATAAATATATAATTTAATGTTTTATCTTAACCATTATGATGACTATGAATAATGCATGTTGAGGATGAAGAGGTTAGGTAATCTGTTACATACAGGCTGACATGACATCAGGATTAGAGTCTTGAGATATCTCAACCACTAAGACTTATATGAAAGCTACATTTCTAATTTATATTAATTCAATGGCCATTCAAAAATTTATTTGTTATTTTTCTTTCTGGCTTACTTCACTCTGTATAATAGGCTCCAAATGAATCACCAGTCCAGGTTCGGTGCATGATACTGGATGCTTGGGGCTGGTGCACTGAGATGACCCAGAGGGATGGTACGGGGAGAGAGGTAGGAGGGGGCTTCAGGATGGGGAGCATGTGTATACCTGTGGCGGATTCATGTTGATGTATGGCAAAACCAATACAATATTGTAAAGTAATTAACCTGCAATTAAAATAAATAAATTTATATTTTTAAAAAATTGATTTGTTAAGATAACACCAAGTTCTTTGGGCAAATCCTTACTCATTAGTAAAGACAATCTAATGCATTAGTATGAAATTAAAAGATTATTGAGATGAGTAGCAAGATGCATCATTAAAATGCCAGAAGAGTTGCTAATATCTCATTTGAAATGTAGATTTTGTTTTGAATTTTGACTTAAACAGTTTGGCTTCTAGAGAGCTCTTCTTGGTTGGCATAAGAATTATTCTAAGATAGATCATTCTTGGACTATTGTAAGGGGATGGTATTTGCAGCTGTATTTATTAGCTTATCTTGTCTGTTAAACATTTATGAGCTGGTTCTTTATAGTCCAAAATGGCAAGGGAGCAAGAAAGATGAGCTGGGGAAAAGATACTATGAGACCTTGTAGACACTAAAGAGAAATGATCACGGGCACAGATCCTGTGTCACGATGCCTTAAATATGCAAGAGCACTTTCTCTTCAGACCCACTCAAAAGCTTAGTGAAGAAATAGGGGGGAAATTAAAGGTATCCAATGAAGCATAAACTTCAGTATGTGAGCAAATTGGAATGTTCATCTCAATCATCCATGTCCTTAATTTCTCAACACTTCCATTTCAGGAAATGAATATCTCTATTAGAAGAAAAAAAGGCCCTAAAACATCATCATATTTCAATATTATGACAGTCATTCAGAGAGTGGGTTTTGTGTCTATGTGTGTGTATTGACTTGTTCTTTGTTGTAGAGAAAATGAGATTTTCCTTGCAATTACTAATAACACATAGCAGTTTGGATAATATTCCTAAATATGAGAAAGAAATTTTGCATGTTATTGAATCTATTCTACTGCTCTATAGATAGATCATTCAGTCCCATAACTTTATATGTCATCTTGAGAACACTGGAGTGGGTTGCCATTTCCTTCTCCAATGCATGAAAGTGAAAAGTGAAAGTTAAGTCACGGAGTCATGTCCAACTCTCAGCGACCCCATGGACTGCAGCTTACCAGGCTCCTCTGTCCATGGGATTTTCCAGGCAAGAGTACTGGAGTGGGGTGCCGTTGCCTTCTCCACTTGATGACAATACATCTTACTATTACAGATATTACAGACAGAGCTCCTGAGCTGTAGCCAAATATCAAACAGATAATGTTGTGGATGCCTAAAGTATACATCAAAATCAACTTATTGATAAATGTACTCTTAATAGCCCTTTTCCCAGCTGGCTCCTTTCCCAATATTCCCAATCTCAGTAAACATGCTTTCATCCATCTACATTTAATTTTTTAAGAAGGTAACAATCATCCTCTCAGAATTAGTACCATCCTGGAGCATCAGGAAGTTGAGATGGGGAGGACTCAAATTTCCAGTTCACACTTTTAATACTAGCTTTTGAAAGGCAAGAGCAACTGCTTGTTTCCCTTTAATGTTTCATCAAATTATTTTTCACTCCGGGCATCACCAGGCAGAGAATAGGTAACTTGTACTCAGACAGAAGGCAGGTGAGAAGAGAGGTATTTTTATGTCTGCTCCTATAATTTCTCCTTTACTACACATGTTGATCTGATCTTTATTTTCAGGAAGATCCCCTGGAGGAGGAAACAGCAACCCATTCCAGTATCCTTGCCAGGATAATCCCACCCACAGACAGAGGAACCTTGTGGGCTAGAGTCCACAAAGAGTCAGACATGACTGAGCGACAGAGCAAGCATCCAAACGAATTTTTTAAAATGAAGAAAAATATTGAATATAAGATATTGCTTAGCGAAAGTGTTAACTATGAACTCGAAAAGCAAGATTCTCCAGTAAACTGGTAAGATGAACCTCCCTTGAAGGCAACTGTTCTCCCTAGACTCCCTCTGTTCTCAGGGGCTCTCCAGCAATCAAAAATAGGCAGCCTCTGCTCAGTACTCTAAGAACAAAGAACAAACCACAAAGCTGTGAGATCTCCAAGAGGGAAGCTGTAAAGCTTGGTTAATGCCATAACAGAGCCAGTAAACTAGTTGTACTTAAATTTGGTTTTGTTTGTTAATGGATCAGTATTTTCCCCCCAGTGACACCAAATAGGATGCACTGAGGTTAATAAGTCTAATTAAAAAAAAAAAAAATATATATATATATATATATACACACACACATATTAGATATTCCCTCATAGCTCGGTCGGTAAAGAATCCGCCTTCAAGGCACGAGACTCAGGTTCAATTCCTGGGTCAGGAAGATCCCCTGGAGAAGGAAATGGAAACCCACTCCAGTGTTTTGCCTAGAGAATCCCATGGAAAGAGGACCCTGGTAGGCTACAGTCTATGGGGTCACAAGGGTTGGACACAGCTGAGCAACTAAGCAAACACACATGCACACATGTAAGATATTAAATGTATTCCTTTTAGAGTCATCTGTTTAACAGTCAAATGTGCAAAAATGACACATTTGTGATGTGTAATGAAAAAGTCCTCCTTTTATCATTAAAATTATAAGTTAAAGTTATTTTTCTTGGGTAGTAGCAGTCTAACAGATTTCTTTCTGCTTTTCTTGAACACAGAAAACATTCCATTAAAGATACTAGGTGAAATATTACAAAGCCTGTGTGTTTTTCTAAATATAAGCTCATTTTAAAGTCTACTTTATTGGTTGTTAATTGGAATCTATTATTTTTATCATTATAAGTGACATTAAATGTCAGTGGATAGTGTAAAATTACAGCAAGTTTTCTGTGGTCTAATAATATCTTGATTTTAGAAATAATGTATTGAAGCTCTTAATTAAAGAAAACAGAAGGAGAGGGAAGGTAGAAAGGACAAGGAGGAAGGGAGGGGGAGGGAAGGGAAGAAAAAGAGGAAAGAAGGAAAGAAAGAGAAGAAAGAAAAAAGAAAAAAAAAACCCCACGAAGACTATGGACCCAACATTAAATATTTCCATTTGTTACACAATTTTAAAATTAATTTTAAAAGACTAACCTTCAGAAGTTCTGAGGTTGCTCATTTTGCAAAGCATCCTAGGGAGAAAGGACAGCACAAACTGTTCATCTCTTGTACCACCATCTTCTTTGTGAGCAAAGGACTAACAGGATTGGTTTCTGGGCTCTTTGAAATGAGGATAATTTTTTCAAAAGTTCTAGCAAACTCATAGTGTGATTAAAATAAAAGGTGATCCTTTCTCAAAGAGGAACATTTTGATGGAATAGCTTGAATATTAAGAAATAAGAATATTAGCTTTGTCTCTAAATCTGAGCATCACATCAGTCAGCGTCCTTTTGAATGATCCATAAAAACTTGCCCAATGCAGCCCCAGCCCTCTGCTCACCTCATTCCCTCTCTTTATTCTTATCTCTTCCTCTTTGCATTATTTGTTTTTTTTTTCCCATACCCTTTTCTTTATATAACTCCAGTTCACTCTCTCATTAGATTCCTCACAGGGTGAAACACACTTCTTCAATGACACTCAAAACTCTAAATATTCGGTTCAGCTCAAATGTCATATGACGCTTGAAGACTTCTGATTTTTTTCACTCAGTGATACTCTCCCCTCCTCTGTATTTCCATGCCTTTTGTGATGGCACAAAATCCATATCTGAATTTTCTGTTGTATGTTTATTTCTTCCACCAGTCTGTGAAGACTGCACTCTTATCTTCTTAGATCTCTGGCACACTAATCGCATGAATCAAGGAGGCTACGGCTGAGAGGTAGGCAAGGAATTTTCAAAAATAGAGATATAGATAGACATATATCTGCAATTACATAAATGTGTTCAATCCTGGAAGTTGATGTAATACTGTTAGTTATTGCTGTTAAAATCATTCTATCACAAAAAGACAGATTTTCCCCAAGTTATTATTTTGAACAATAGTCTAACTTGGAGAGACAGTGAACTATACTGCTGAAAGAATGTGAGTAGAACCTGTCCTCCCAACAGAAGCAAAAGAGATTAAGAAGTGGTGGTAAGAATACAGAGAAATAATGATATAACAAAGGTCTTAATGAACAGGATAACTACAATGATGTGGTCACTCACCTAGAAAAAGACATCCTGGAATGTGAAGTCAAGTAGGCCTTAGAAAGCATTACTACAAACAAAGCTAGTGGAGGTAATGGAATTCCAGCTAAGCTATTTAAAATCCTAAAAGATGATGCTGTTAAAGTGCTGCATTCAATATGGCAGCAAATTTAGAAAACTCAGCAGTGGCCACAGGACTGGAAAATCAGTTTTCACTCTGATCCAAAGGAAGGACAATGCCAAAGAATGTTCAAACTATAGGACAACTATGTTCATTTCACATACTAGTAAGATTATGCTCAAAATCCTTCAAGCTAAACTTCAGTAATACATGAACTGAGAAGTTCCAGATGTACAAGCTTGGTTTAGAAAAGGCAGAGGAATCAGAGATAAAATTTCCAACATCCCTTGGATCATAGACAAAACAAAGGAATTTCAGAAGAATATCTATTTCTGCTTCATTGACTATGCTAAAGCCTTTGACTGTATATATTACAACAAACCATGGAAAATTTTTAAAGAGATGGGATTATCAGACCACCTTATCTGTCTCCTGAGAAACCTGTGTGCAGGTCAAGAAGAAACAGTTAGAATCAGATACGGAACAATGAACTGGTTCAAAACTGGAAAAGGAGTATGACAAGGCTGTATATTGTCCCCCTGTTTACTTAACTTACATGCAGAGTACATCATGCAAAATACAGGGCTAGATGGCACACAAGCTGGCCTCAGGACTGCTGGGAGAAATATCAACAACCTCAGATATACAGATGATACCATTCTAACGGCAGAAAGTGAAGAGCAACCAAAGAATTTCTTGATGAGGGTGTAAAAGAGAGCGAAAACAATGGGTTAAAACTCAACATTCAAAACACTAAGGTTATGGCATCTGGTACCATTCAGTTCAGTTCAGTTCAGTCGCTCAGTCGTGTCTGACTCTTTGTGACCCCATGAACCACAGCACACCAGGCCTCCCTGTCCATCACCAACTCCCGGAGTCTACCCAAACCCATGTCCATCGAGTCAGTGATGTCATCCAACCATCTCATTCTCTGTTGTCCCCTTCTCCTCCTGCTCTCAATCTTTCCCAGCATCAGAGTCTTTTCAAATGAGTCAGCTCTTTGCATCAGGGGGCCAAAGTATTAGAGTTTCAGCTTCAACATCAGTCCTTCCAATGAACACCCAGGACTGATCTCTTTTAGGATGGACTGGTTGGGTCTCTTTGCTGTCCAAGGGACTCTCAAGAGTCTTCTCCAACACCACAGTTCAAAAGCATCAATTCTTTAGCACTCAGCTGTCTTATCCAAATCTCACAACCAAACATGACTACTGGAAAAATCATAGCCTTGACTAGATGGACCTTTGTTGACAAAGTAATGTGTCTGCTTTTTAATATGCTGCCTCGGTTGGTCATAACTTTCCCTCCAAGGAGTAAGCGTCTTTTAATTTCATGGCTGCAATCACCATCTGCAGTGATTTTGGAGCCCCCCAAAATAAATTCTGCCACTGTTTCCACTGTTTGCCCACCCAGTACCACTACTTCATGGCAAATAGAGGGGTAAAATGTGGAAACAGTGACAGCTTTTATTTTCCTCTTCTCCAAAATCACTGTGGATGGTGACTGCAGCCATGAAATTAAAAGATGAAAAAATAAGACAGACAAGTCATAGACAATGACTGCAAAAAGGCCAGACTACCACTCTTTGAGGTGGTGACTTTTGACCTCAGACATGAGAGGCAGGAGAAATCAAGGTTAACAAATTCCTGGAAGTAACCCATTAGAAGCAAAAGGATGGAAGCACAAAAGACCTGAAGGGCAAACGATCCTGGCATCTTTACAGGACTGTGTGGAAACAAGCATGGTGTGGTTTGAGTAGAACTTGGTCAATGCAGAGAAGCCAGCAGAAGGCCACGTCATGGACCAGAGTTTGAATTTTATTCTGAGATTAAGTGAGAAGCCATTGAAGGCGTTTAAGAATGACCACAACATGGTCTGTGTTGGATTTAACAATATCATTCTGACTGCCCTTGGGAATAAGAGAGTTGGTGGCCAGAATGGTAACAGTTCTTTGGAGGAGAGATAAGGGGGCCATCATTGGGAAGTGGAGAGAAAAGCACTAATTGGAACATACTTTGAAAGTAGATGGCTTCCCTGATAGCTCAGTTGGTAAAGAATTCACCTGCAATGCAGGAGACCCTGGTTCGATTCCTGGGTCAGGAAGATCCCCTGGAGAAAGGATAGGCTACCCACTCCAGTATTCTTGGGCTTCCCTTGTGGCTCAGCTGGTAAAGAATCCACCTGCAATGTAGGAGACCTGGATTCAATCCCTGGGTGAGGAAGATTCCCTGGAGAAGGGAAAGGCTACCCATTCCAGTATTCTGGCCTGGTGAATTCTGTGTACTGTATGGTCCATGGGGTTGTAAAGAGTTGGACACGACTAGGCAAATTTCACATTTTTTTTACTTTCAGTTTTTTGAAAGTGGAATTGATGGTATTTGTTGATAGATTTGGTCATTCAACAGATATACAACAGGACCTACAGTGAGCATCAACGCGCAAAACAAATGTCTCCTGATGTTACTTGGGAATATGCCTGCTCTCTACAAAACCATTTCCAAAGCCAATCATTAGACTGAGTTAATAACTCCTCACACTGTAAGTCACTACCTATGAATGGTTGTCTTTTATAAAATCTAAATTACTAAAGATTCAAGAATCAGTAAAGCTATAGCATATATTTTTTTAAGGTGTATTCAGCAAAAGATGGAATAGAAAATGATTACAATTTGGGGCATTGTGATGTGCTTAAAGTTTCTTTTTGTATTTCTTTAAATAGCTCATAATTCCTAAAATCTTTGTGTTTATGATCATAACATTGCAGCCTGTATTGATTTGATTGCTTGAGCAAATTATTTGAGAGAACTACAGAATGGACTTCTGAAAAGAAATTGCAAGAGAACGGCAATTTTCAAGTCACATCTTTTATTCACATTTGATTTGAAGGTGTACCTGTGTGTGAAAAAAAGTTTAAGTGGCTATAATAACAGCTTCAAGAAGGAGCACAATTCTGCTACTTACACTTTATACTTTGAATGGCATTATTGGATACCTTAAATTGGGTTAAAAGTGACAACTGTAGATCAGGGAAACACTTCATGCTTGATATCTTATCTTTTACATTGCTTAAGCCAGTAATTTTCATACAGGGCTAAACTCCCCATGAACTCTGTTCACAAAAACACAGTCTTTCATGATGAGTAAATCTCTTGGATCCTTCTCTCATTTTAGTTAATGTTATCACTGAGAGGTAATATCACTGACTGTTATGTTAGGTGTGAAGTCCAGTGAAGACAGATCTATAGGATCAATGCTGGCAGACATGAAAAGTATCTTCCCATTGTCACATATAATGAAAGTCAGTCTAGAGTTTTGCATTTGGTTTGCGGGTTTGGGTTTTCTTTCTTTTAATAAGCTCAACTCATTCATCTAAATTATCTGTAATTATGTTTCATTTGGGAAGGTCTTCCATTTTTCATATCATTACTGTTACGTACTAAACACAGATTGCTATAACTCTACAATACTCCTCATTTGAGCACAACAGTCAGTGCTAGAACATAAAGTATATCAAAGTATGGACCTAGTGTTTCTAGCAGAGCTTCCTATTAATAAAAAAATAGATAAACCAAAGGCCTTAAAAATCAGCAACACCAGCAACAAAAACAAAAACCTTTGGCAAAAACATCTGAGGTACTTTGGTAGGCAACAAAATCAAATTAAAAAACAAAAAACAAAAAACAGTCCTGACCAACCAAGCAAGCACCGCATTTGATGACACAGTTTGCTTCACTGGAATAAAGAATAATGATAGATATTTTATGGTATAAAAATAGCTCAGAAAGCACAATAAAGTGACAATCAAGAACATTTTCAGAAGCGAAGCCTATAATAAAATAAATACCTTTGTAAAAGAGAATGCATTTATCGCATGATTTACGAGCTCTAGCAGGGAGAAACAATCAAGCAAAATTCACACTGTAAATAAACTCAGGGTCTGCAGTTTGCTAACACTCCTCAAATATATTTGATAATAAAAGTGATATATACTTCTACTTTCCCAAATAAGAATTATGTCCAAATTATTTACATTTTCTCTGAAAAAAAAATAAAATCCAAACACTAGTTTTTGTCACATCTCATACTCTCTCTAAAGGAACCAACATTAGTTTCCTCATTTCATTTACGGACAGAGAAATTCTGAAGCACAGAGAAACTATACAACTTTTTTTTCAGTATTTAGCCAGCCAGGAAAAATAAAACGAGAATTTCTGAGCTTGGTTAATACATTTACATTCCTGCTGTCCATCTGATTTTATAAAAAGAGAGAGAACTAGCTTCCTCATCTTTCCATCCTCGACTCTTCTTTTTCCTTCTCTTTCTTCCACACTTGCCCTCTGCTCTCATTTCTTTTCCCTCTTCCTTTTTCTATTCCTTCTTTCTCCTTTCCTTTCCCTTTTCTTCTGAAGCAATTTCAACAACTCATGGGAAATGATGGCATGCAGTTGACACAGGTAGTCTGATGATAAAATTTTTATTTATTGTCTTATTGAACAGGTACCTGTTGAGGGAATACTTGTTCCTGAGGGTATATTCAGCATAGGTGAGGGAGATGACATTCACTAAACATAAAGATATTTACCACTGTGAGCAGTATTACACACGTGGCTCTTTGTATATATTATACATACACAGAGCAGTGAGAGCTGACCTGTGAGGGCATCCAGGTGAGGAAGAGAAATTAGAGATAGAGTCTGAGGGAAAACAGTGAGGTGAAGCCGAGAGTAATGGGAATAGAAAAGTACTGGAGACATTAGAAGGAGTGTATATGAAGGCCCTAACCTGTCAGCTAGAACTATGAATCAAAATATTATTTGGGTCTATCACTTCCTTGTTTGAATTCCTTTCCTCTTCTTTTGTGACATGTCATACAAAAGTTTCCACGATTTTATTTACCTACTCCTAATGACTTTACCTTCATTTTACACTCTTGCAAAATGCAAACATTTATAGCTCCCAAGCTTGCATGAGCATTTTACCCTCTGTGATCCTGTACACCTTTCCCCTCTACTGCTGCAAACTCCCATTCCCTATTTCTACCTCACTAGCTCATTCATCTGATGAGTCCCTACGATGCTTAGCTCAAATACCGACTCCTCTGGACAGGATTCCCAGGCCTTCCTTGATAGAGTTATACACACACATCAATATCCACACAACAGAACTGCTTTATGGTGAGCACATCATGAAGGTCTCCTTGAAAAAATCAAATAGTTGAGATATAAATAGTAGCTGAGGTTTAACACTCTAAGCAACTGATGACATCCTAACAACTCACCATAAATTAAGCACCACATTCCCAATTATTTTTATCAACAATTAATACCTTTGAGAGTTTATGAATCTCAAAGAAACATTTAACAAATTTAGTGATGGACACCTTTGTTCATCTGATAAGACTATATGGATGAAAATGACAAGACTTTTTAATTCTTCAGTGGATATCAGCAAGCTCAATATCTATGTAATATTAAATATACTCCTTATTATATCAGCATTATAAAATCTAAGACAAAATAATTTTGTTTTCTAAAATAAAAAAATATGAAAACAACATGTTTTAGAAAATAATTCGTAGTTTTATTTTCATTATATCTGACTCTGAGGACCAGCCAGAGGAAAACAAAGTACGAATAATGAAAATGAAATAAAATGAAGGGACCCAAAATGGTCTTTCTTCAATGTACTTCAAATTTTAAAAATAAGTAAATATGAAAGAAAGAAACAAGACACTGAAATAACTAGGTGTTATATGTGGAGGAGAAGAGAGAATAAATGGTGGGGTGAAAACTCACAAACCAAAAAAAAAAAAAAAAAGCCACACACACACAAATCAGTATTAATTTTGTGTGCTCCCACAGAATGCACCTACTTTCTTATTATCTCACTAGCCACCAAATCATATAAACACTAATACAGAGTGGTTTATTTTTGACAACCATGAATTCACTGATTTTGCTTTCAAAGAATCCTTACTTATTAAGAACATAATGTATACAAAACTTATATATTGTAAGCCTCAAAATAGAGAGGAGAAATCTATCGACTAACATTTACATAAATAGGAGGTTGTATTCTTTGCTGTTGAAAATTTATTTATGTAAAAGAGCTATTCCACAATCTCTCATAACATGCTTTGGGAAAATTATCCAGTTACACAAGGTGAAACAGACTTCCCCCAATAAAATAATGCTGCTTTCATTTCTTTTTCTAGGGAAACAGAATTGGAAAAAAAAAAAAAAACAACAGTGCAATTTTATGGATTTGTTCATGATCTAGAAATATATTCGAATGTAAATTGTATCCCATCAGGACCTGTAGGAACCGCTGGTATGGAAAGATGCATGTCTACACAATAATAGCAACCTTTCTCTCATTTGATGAGAAGACAGAGTTCAGGGCTAGGATACAAACTATTCTGGTCTTTTGTGGTGGCAAACTTAACATTCTGAAATACTAATTGCTAAGTAAATTTGACTGCAAATAAATAAATAAATAAATAAAACAAAACCTGCACTATTCCCAGATTGGGAGAAAGCAAAAATTTCTCAGCATTCTCTAAAACGTTACACTAACTCTGATTCTGATTTTCAGTGTAGACAAAAACAAAATAAAACAGTATTATCCATAGTGAAGCCATGGATATTAGCTGACTCTATATTCTGCAACATTCCTACTGTGAGTGTGGATCATTGCAGAAGTGATGATTCATGTCCTTTTGTAAAGGTTAGTCTTGCAAATCTTTAAGTTAAAAAAAAAAAGACCAAACAAAAAAACAGATAAAGGAAAAAAAAGAGGTCACTGTAGGTCTTTCAGTAAGTGGAAATAGAATTTTCCACAATCTATACACTCTACAGGAGTCCATTCTTCTCACAGCTGGAGGCAGTTCTCCCAGGCTCTAAAGCCTCAGAGCTCCAATACCATTAATTGCTTCAAAAGTTCCTGCCCAGATAAGAGGCACATTTCACTGTAGTAGAGCAGTTAGAAGTTAATTTATTATTCTTTAATAAACACTGCTGGAACATATGTCAATATCTTCTATGATCCTGAGTTAGAAATATTAACATATTATTTTATAAAGAAGTACATTTTATGTTCGTGTGTGCTAAGTTGCTTCGACTGTGTCTGACTCTTCGTGACCCTATGGACTGTAGCCTGCCAAGCTCCTCTGGTCATAGGATTCTCCAGGCAAGAACACAGCAGTGGGTTGCCATGCCCTCCTCCAGGGAATCTTCTCTGATCCAGGGATCGAACCCATCTGTTCTTCATTGGCAGGTGGGTTCTTTGTGTGTGTGCCAAGTCACTTCAGTTGTGTTCGACTCTTTGAGACCCTATGGACTATAGCCCACCAAGCTCCTCTGTCCATGGGATTCTCCAGGCAAGAATACTGGAGTCAGTTGCCATGCCCTCCTCTAGGGGATCTTCCTGACCCAGGGATCGAAACTGTGTCTCTTGCAACTCTGGCATTGCAGGCAAATTTCTTTATTGCTGAGACACCAGGGAAGCCCAGGTGTAGTTCTTTACCACTTGGAATATGCATTTGCTTTGTTCTACATGAAATATCTGATGGTTACAATTTTGTATAAAGCACAGCATTCATAGGAAATAAAAATTATCAAAGAATATTTGAGTATTAGTAATCTGTAATTTTTTATAATTTTCTTAAAAAAAGATGTGGGATATTTTGTGCATTTTATTTTGCTGTGCTGCATATGTTTCTGTGAATTATCTTACATATCCACTTCCATATTATTTTAGGATTTAAAAGAACTTGAAGCTTAGTTCATGTTGATGTTTTCCTAAGCCTTGCAGCTGTCTTTAATCTATCTGAAAAGTAAGCACTAATTCATAAAGTACTGCACCTGCTATTAGATTCCATGAATGTGGAGATTGGTATACACAAGAAAGAAAAGCTCATTAGCCAGCCTAGGTGTGTGAAGGTTCAGGAGATAGTAGTGGGGAAGTATATCACTGCAGTTTCATTATACTCTACTGTCAACTGCAAGTACACCATTCTTTCAGGCTCATATTTTTTTGTTCACCTGGATTTGCAACTGGCCAAAAACAGACAAAGGTTAGTAAGTCTAGGCACTGCTCTGGACTCTGGACAATGTAATGGATTTCATGGCTCCAGTACTGCCATTTTGAAGCCTTCTAGAATCAGGGAATATTTAGATATATCTGTCAAGAAAACTTAGAAAATTCTATTTTCATATTGTTCTTTGTGGAGCACAAAATTAAAATGAGTTAGAAAAAAATATTAAATACAGCAAGGCATATTCATTTTAAGCTTTTATAGTTAGTGGTGACAGCAACTGATAAGACTCCAGACTTCCTCTACTACAGTCAATTGTTGCATATTTTATAGGGTAGTGTCTTGACTTGAATGATAGCGGGTTACCTGGTGTAAGCTGTTTCACCTCATACATGATTAAATTATATTTCTTCCTGCCTGTACAAAGATTATATTGAAAATGCAGGAAGAATTCGGCACTAGGGAAATGCATGTTAGCATTTGACAAGTGTGGAACAGTGCAGGCAAATATCAATATGTGATGAGGTCATGATGGAATCTTAAAAAAAAACCCAAAAAACAGGAGAAAGTTATCTGAATGCTAAGTGGACAGATGTTTAGCTATTCTTTTGAAATGCCATTAAAACAGTTTTCAAGTTATTTAATTTTCAATTTTTTACATTAATCTGGGCAAAACAAGTTGGTATCTAAGGAAATCAAGAAACCCCAATTCTTGCAGTTTGCTGAATCAAAAGATCGAATGTGCAATAATAACAGGAGTTTATATATGAGTCAAGATGTAAAAATATATTCCAATTTCCATCTTCTGCTTTGTGGTGTATTAGAAAATAATGACATATTTTTAAATGTGTAAAACTATGAGAACAGCATGGCAGCTAGAATCAAATTGAAATTTAAAAAAACCATTGAACATGCATAAAGACACATATTAGAGACTTTTGAGCACAGAATATATACAGGTCTGTTCTAGAGAAGGGCAACACAAAATAATGTGAATTCCTAAAGTGGAAGCCAGACAGGGAAAGCAGCTACGATAGTCTTGGTGTGGTTCATGCCTTTTTGACTGCAGAACAGAGCTGTGGAAATTATAAACCAGGAAAAACAAAACACAGACAAACAAGTAGATAGACCTTTTCAAGGATATTTAATCCAGTCCCATTCCTCAACACTATAGCTACTGATTCTATTTTAAAGTACTCTAGAAAGGGAAATTCCAGGATATTCCCTCATATACCTCCCCAGCTTCTATTATCCTCATAGGATATGTACATACAAATGAATCCAGAAACTAAACAGTTCAAATGATCTGCTAAATCTGGCAGTAATATTTCTTTCAGGATACTGATGACAGAAATTTCTTCCTCTTCTACTTCCTTCAATACATCTACTACTGAATATCTTCTCATTTTATATAACTTTTTAATTCTTATGCTATTGTTTTTGTTTAGTTATTAAGTTGTGTTCGACAATTTGTGACCCCACAGACTGTAGCCCGCCAGGCTCCTCTGTCAATGGGATTTCCCAGACAAGTATATTGGAGTAGGTTGCCATTTCCTTCTCCAGGGGATTTTCCTGATTCAGGGATCAAACCCATATCTCTTGCATTAGCAGGAGGATTCTTCACCACTGAAACACCAGCTGCTGCTGCTGCTGCTAAGTCGCCTCAGTCATGTCCGACTCTGTGCGACCCCATAGACGGCAGCCCACCAGGCTCCGCCATCCCTGGGATTCTCCAGGCAAGAACACTGGAATGGGTTACCATTTCCTTCTCCACTGAAACACCAGGGAAACCCTGAATTCTTATTGATGTGTTTCACTAAGTTGTGTCCAATTCTCTACAACCTCATGGACTGGAGCACACCAGGCTTCCCTGGCCTTCACTATCTCCCTGAGTTTGCTCAGACTCATGTCCATTGAGTCAATGATGCTATCCAAGCATCTCATCCTCTGTTGCCCCCCTCTCCTCCTACCATCATCCTTCCCAGAATCAGGGTCTTCTCCAAATAGTCAACTCTTTGCATCAGGTGGCCAAAGTATTGGAGCTTCAGCTTCAGCATAAGTCCTTCCAATGAATATTCAGGGTTGACTATTAATTCTTTTACATGTTGATAAATTATCATTTCCTTTTTCCTCTGACCCTATTATAACTAAATATGTAGTGCTGGTTTGTAATATGTAAAATTAAATCGACTTCATATATTTTATGTTTTATAATGAAAAATATATACCTATGTCTAACTGGATAAGAACAGAATTACACAGTTTTAGCATCAGATGAGATATTCAAAGTAATAGATTTGACATTCCTACAAATTTTTTGTTTATATAGCTTCAATGACAAGAAACCAAATATGTCATGAGGCAGTCCATACAATTTACTGGCAGATTTAATCTATATTTGTATAATATTTATACTTAAATAATGCTGGAATTTATGCAATATTTTCTTTGAAAGTAATTTTGGGGCTTTTTATTATTGCCTGTTAAATTTCATCTTGCTAGATTTGGTCTGTTACTTCACTGTGCTATGTATACTAGATATTAACATTACCATCTGATGTATTTACCATCACTGCCACCATTGTATCACACTATCTTATCCTTATCCATCCATTCATTAATATACTGAAAACCCAACACTATGGACAAAAATCTATGGATCATTTACAAATCCTCAGAGAAAATCACTATGCAAGAGAGATGCCACAATATAAGATGTTTATAGTATTTCCAGGATGTGAAAGTATAGGTCATCACTGAAAAATGAAATAAAGTGAGATTGGCCTTAAATCTTTAGAGTTTATACTAACACTATGATCACTTATCCTACTTATAAGCCTCAAAGACATTGGTTTTCCATGTTCAAAATAAATTGAAACAGTAGGTAGAAGTGATCATCTTTTTCTATGATTTCATGGATGTTGATGTTTCTACTGAAATCATATCTCCCTAAGGGACTTTGATACATAAAAAAAATTCAGTCATAGAACTCTCCTTTGGGAACAGGCTCTGTGAGGATATAAATAGTCTTTAGAGTCAACATATTAATAACTCATGTTGAAAACATACCTTCACATCAATAAATTTATAGGCTTTTTTTCTTTAGCATGGTTTTGATGAAAAAGAATAAGGAGATACTTTTTAATCTGACAAAGAATTAAGTGAAATTAGAGAAAAAGGAGAGACCAGAGGAGAAGACTGGATATCAGTATTACTTTTTTTTTTGTTTTCTTCTTTCCTCACTTTCCTTCCAGAAGGCTCCTTCTTTGCCAGTCTTGCTGAAACCACCTAACTTAAAATAGCCATTAATCAAGCAGTCTCAGTACTTATTTTCTGGATGTCAATGAAGGACTATTGATCAGAGCAGATCAACTCTCAGTTCAGTTCAGTCACTCATTCATGTCCAACTCTTTGTGACCCATTGACTGCAGCACCCCAGGCCTCCCTGTCCATCACCAACTCCCAGAGCCTACTCAAACTCATGTCCATCAAGTCGGTGATAAAATCCAACCATCTTATCCTCTGTTGTCCCCTTCTCCTCCAGCCTTCAAATTTCCCAGCAACAGGGTCTTTTCAAATGAGTCAGTTCTTCACATCAGGTGGCCAAAGTATTGGAGCTTGGAGCTTCAGCTTCAGCATCAGTCCTTCCAATGAATATTCAGGATTGATTTCCTTTAGGATGGACAGGTTTGATCTCCTTGCAGTCCAAGGGACTCTTAAGGGTCTTCTCCACCACCACAGTTCAAAAGCATCAATTCTTCAGCACTCAGGTTTCTTTACAGTCCAACTCTCACATCCATTCATGACTACTGGTAAAACCATAGCTTTGACTAGATGGAACTTTGTTAGTAAAGCAATGCCTCTAGGAGAGCTGAGTGGAGAAGAATTGATGCTTTTGAACTGTGGTGTTGGAGAAGATTCTTGAGAGTCCCTTGGACTGCAAGGAGATCCAACCAGTCCATCCTAAAGGAGATCAGTCCTGGGTGTTCATTGGAAGGACTGATACTGAAGCTGAAACTCCAATACTTTGGCCACCTGATGTGAAGAGTTGACTCATCTGAAAAGACCCTGATGCTGGGAAAGATTGAGGGCAGGAAGAGAAGGGGACGATGGAGGATGAGATGGTTGGATGGCATCACCGACACAATAGACATGGATTTGGGTGGACTCCGGGAGTTGGTGATGGACAGGGAGGCCTGGCCTGCCGCAGTTCATGGGATCGCAAAGAGTCAGACACAACTGAGCGACTGAACTGAACTGAACTGAGGTTGGCCATAGTTTTTCTTCCAAGCAGCAAGTGTTTTTCAAATTCATGGCTGCAGTCTCCATCTGCGGTGATTTTGGAGCCCCTGAAAATAAAGTCTGTCACTGTTTCCCCATCGATTTGCCATCAAGTGATGGGACCAGATGCCATGATCTTAGTTTTCTGAATGCTGAGTTTCAAGCAAACTTTTTCACTCTCTTCTTTCATTTTCATCAAGAGGCTCATTAGTGCTTCTTTGCTTGTTGCCATAAGGGTGGTGTCATTTGCATATCTGCGGTTATTGATATTTCTTCAGGCAACCTTGATTCCAGCTTGTGCTTCATCCAGCTCGGCATTTCACATGATGTACTCTGCATATACGTTAAATAAGCAGGGTGACAATATACAGCCTTGACGTAGTCCTCTCCCAATTTGGAACCAGTCTGTTGTTTCATGTCCAGTTCTAAATGTTGCTTCTTGAACTGCATACAGATTTCTCAAGAGGCAGGTCAGGTGGTCTGGCATTCCCATCTCTTGAAGAATGTTCCACAGTTTGTTGTGATCCACACAAAGGCTTGGCATAGTCAATAAAGCAGAAAGAGATGTTTTTCTGGAACTCTCTTGCTTTTTCCATGATCCAGCGGATGTTGGCAATTTGATCTCTGGTTCCTCTGCCTTTTCTAAAACCAGCTTGAACACCAGGAAGTTCACGGTTCATGTACTGCTGAAGCCTGGCTTGGAGAACTTTGAGCATTACTTTACTAGTGTGTGAGATGAGTGCAATTGTGCGGTAGTCTGAGCATTCTTTGGCATTGCCTTTCTTTGGAATTGGAATGAAAACTGACCTTTTCCAGTCCTGCGGCCACTGCTGAGTTTTCCAAATTTGCTGGCATATTGAGTGCAGCACTTTCATAGCATTGTCTTTTAGGATTTGAAATAGCTCAGCTGGAATTCCATCACCTCCCCTAATTTTGTTTGTAGTGATGCTTTCTAAGGCCCACTTGACTTCACATTCCAGGATGTTTGGCTCTAGGTGAGTGATCACACCACCATGGTAATCTGGGTCATGAAGTTCTTTTTTGTGTAGTTCTCTGTATTCTTGCCACTTCTTCTTAATATTTTCTGCTTCTGTTAGGTCCATACCATTTCTGTCCTTTATTGTGCTCCTCGTTGCATGAAATGCATCACTTCTGGTGCCTCTCTATTCGTAACAGGACACAGCTACAAAAAACACCAAGCTTACAGTATCTTTACTTCATTCATCACTTCCTTCCCTCTTCCTTTGTTTCCCATTTTATTTCACTCCCTTCCTGTCTGTTCCCATCTTAATTTCCTCATTTGGTGTGATGGTTGATTTTGTACCAACTTGACTGGACCACAAGTTACTCAGCTCAAACAGTATTCTGGGTGTGTCCATGAGAATGCTTTTGGATGAGATTAACAACCAAATTGGTTAACTGAGTGAAGCAGATAAGGCGGATGGATCTGATCTAATCTGCTGAAGGCCAAATAGAATGAAAAGTCTCACTCTTTTGTGAATAAAAAGGAATTTCTTCTGCCCCATTGCCTTTGAACTGATCACTGTTTTGTTTTGTTTTGTTTCTTCAGAGGGAATGATGCTGAAGCTGAAACTCCAGTACTTTGGCCACCTCATGTGAAGAGTTGACTCATTGGAAAAGACTGATGCTGGGAGGGATTGGGGGAAGTAGGAGAAGGGGACGACCGAGGATGGGATGACTGGATGGCATTACGGACTCGATGGACATGAGTCTTGAGTGAACTCCGGGAGATGGTGATGGACAGGGAGGCCTGGCGTGCTGCGATTCATGGGGTCGCAAAGAGTGGGACACGACTGAGCGACTGAACTGAACTGAAAAACCTGAAGCAGTGAATATCAGTAACAATCAGACCTTGGGGCTAGAGGTTCAAGGGAGGGAATCATCATTGTTCTGATGCTTATCCCTTCCCCTGAAGAGGGGACAAGGGAAGATTTGGGGTTGGGAGTGAAAACAGTATGATGATGTGACCCTTGCTTCTATGAAGATCAAATTCTCAGTTAACGAGGGGAGGAGTAAAGAGAAAGATTTTTCATATTTGCTTTCATTCACATTCACATGTATATATCAACTCTCAAAAATTATTTGTGATGTTATTGATTCTTTTAAGTCTCAGTGAGCTTGAATTAAACACATACAAAATGGAATATCCGAAAGGAATACTTTTGAGGAACACTGAAGACTGTATAGTTTATAAGTTTGTCTTACAGGAGAGCAAACAAGTTCTGAGAAATAGAATTTCTTACTAAAATCGTAGAGCATCCACGCTATTCCCTAGTTTAGTGGAACCCCAACAAAAAAGACAGTTCTGTTTTGTTTTTAATAGTCCTACAGTTTGAAGAAGTTTGTTGATTACTCATACTCAGATAAAACACTCATTTCCCATACTCAAAGTCCTTCAAGCTAGGCTTCAGCAGTACATGAACTAAGAACGTTCAGATGTACGAAACACAGAGAAACCAGAGATCAAATTACCAACATTCATTGCATCATAGAGAAAGCAAGAGAATTTCAGAGAAAAACATCTACTACTGCTTCACTGACTATGCTAAAGCCTCTGATTGTGTGGATCACAACAAACTGGAAAATTCTTAAAGAGATGGGAATATCAGACCACCTTACCTGCCTCCTGAGAAACATGTATGTGGGTCAAGAAGCAACAGTTTGACTTGGACATGGAACAACTGTTTCCAAATTGGGAAAAGAGTGCATCAAGGCTGTATATTGTCACCTTGCTTATTTAATTTTTATGTAGAGTACATCATGTGAAATGCCAGGCTGGATGATTCACAATCTGGAATCAAGTTTGCCAGGAGAAATATCAACAACCTCAGATATGCAGATGATACCACTTTTAACAGCAGAAAGTGACAAAAAACCAAAGAAGCTCTTGATGTGGATGAAAGAGGAGGGTGAAAAAGCTGGCTAAAAACTTAAAACATTCAAAAAGAAAGATCATGGCACCTGGCCCAATCATACATGGCAAATAGAAGAAGAAAAAGTGGAAGTATGCTCCAAAATCACAGCATACAGTGACAGCAGTCATGAAATTAAAAGATGCATGCTCCTTGGAAGGAAAGCGGTGACAAATCTAGATAGGGTATTAAAAAGCAGAGACATCACTTTGTCCACAAAGGTCCATCTAGTCAAAGCTGTGGTGGTTCCAGTAGTCATATACGGATATGAGAGTTGGACCATAAAGAAGGCTGAGTGCCAAAGGATTGATGCTTCTGAACTGTGTTGTTAGAGAAGATTCTTCAGAGTCCCTTGGACTGCAAGGCAATCAAACCAGTCAATCCTAAAGGAAATCAACCCTAAATGTTCATTGGAAGGACAGATGCTGAAGTTGAAGTTCTAATACTTTGGTCACCTGATGGGAAGAGCTGACTCATTAGAAAAGATCCCGATACTGAGAAACACTGAAGGGTAAAGAGGAGGGCAACAGATAGCATCACCAACTCAACAGACGTGAATCTGAGCAGACTCTGGTAGATGGTAAAGAACAGGGAAGCCTGGAGTGCTGTAGTCTATGGGGTCTCAAAGAGTCAGACGCAACTTAGTGACTGAATAACAACATGCATTTTTGCCCTGGTGGCTCAGGGGTTAAAGTGTCTGCCCGGAATGCGGGAGGCCCGGGTTCAATCCCTCGGTCGGGAAGATCCCCTGGAGAAGGAAATGGCAACCCACTTCAGTACTCTTGCCTGTAGGATCCCAAGGAGGGAGGAGCCTGGTAGGCTACAGTCCATGGGGTCGCAAAGAGTCGGACATGACTGAGTGACTTCACTTTCACTTTCAATCCAATTTACGAGTTTTCATCTATACACAATGTAGGTTTTTATTTCCTTTCTTCATGGATTACAAGTAGCATATATATTATCTAAATTTATTTAAACATACCTGGAGCTTCACCAGAGACACCTGAACCATAGTTTTGTTTAAAGCATGAATCATTTTCTCTCAGTATGAAAATTTCTTACCAAAACAAGTTAGACATAGCATACAACTCACTATTTCACATTATTTTGTGTGCAGTGGGATGTAAAAAAAAGGACATGCCTCTCTAAAACCTCAGAAATGGAATCCTTAAGGGAAAAAATTGAAAAGCTGAAGTAATTGCAACATTATCTAGTGACAATATATTCCCATATTGCTATACTTTTCCACACATAACTGGAAATAAAATTGAAAAACTGTAAATAATCAAAGGGTACAATTAAAAGGGACAAATTTTCTAGCTTTAATTCCAAATAAAATTAATGAATATTAAAAAAGAAAAAAGCGCCTCAGATGACCCTAGTATTTAAAGATAATACTTAGTTATGTATTTTCATGTAGAAGGAAATGGCAACCCACTCCAGTATTCTTGCCTAGAGAATTATATGGGCAGAGGAGCCTGGAGTGCTACAGTCCATGGGGTGACAAAGTGTCAGACATAACTGAGGAACTAACACACACACTGGGTATTTTCAATGCAGCTCTTCGTTGTGATCATTTTTAGAGATGGCAATACGTATGTCTACTGACAGACATCCTACTACTCGAGCTAGAAGCAGATTCAACTTACAGACAAAATACACACCACCGAATTGTGAACGTTTTTGGCTGTACTCAGTCATGTCTGACTCTTTGTGACCCCGTGGACTGTAGCCCGCCAGGTTCCTCTGTCCACAGAATTTTCCTGGCAATAATACAGGAGTGGGTTGCCATTTCCTTCTCCTGAGTTTCTTTGAGAACCAGAGATCAAACTCACTTGAACCAGTATCTCTTGCTAGACAACTGTATATATGTCTTTACTAGAATTCAAGTATAAGAGCCAACATTGAGATATTATCTTACATTTAATTGTTATAGTCAACACATGGATCTTCACAAATCTGTGCTTTTCTGGATTGACCTTTATTAAGGGAATTTTTTAGGGCTTCCTTGGTGGTGCAGAGGTTAAAGCATCTGCCTGCAATGTGAGAGACCTGGGTTCAATCCCTGGGTCGGGAAGATCCCCTGGAGAAGGAAATGGCAACCCACTCCAGTATTCTTGCCTGGAGAATCCCATGGACGGAGGAGCTTGGTGGGCTACAGTCCATGGGTCGCAAAGAGTCGGACACGACTAAGTGACTTCACTTTCTTTCACTTTCTTTTCAAGGGAATTAAGTAATTTGGAGATGTAGTCTAATTTCTATCTAGTATTTACCATCTACTCTTGTGAGAAGGTTGACAACGGAAACAAAATGAAACATATATTTGAAAGGTCTGATGTTATTGTGAAAAGCATATACAGGATACTTACTGGGTTTAGAAGGATTGTGAGGAAAAGTTCACCTCCTCTGATACTTTTATCCAATTCTTGGGGGCCTCCTGGATACTCTTTGTAGAAAATAGTGTGTGTGAACAACCCACAGGTCTGTCGAGGGAGGACCTGAGGAAAAAGAAAAAGCAGCATATTGACATGACTTAATTAAAAGTTCCATTGCTGTGTCATGACTTCAGAGTCTGCATATTATCATTCCTATTGGAGTTTCCCAGTGGATAAAGCCAAAATCTTACTGTAATCAAGAGTTGACACTGGTGTAATAATGTAAATATTAAGAGAGCTGCCCAATCAAAGTCATAGGATAGGGCATATACGTTACATTTTCATTCATGCCTGGAAATTTCACCTACCAGGTGAGTTATATTACAGAACTGGTTTAAAAAAAAAAAAAAAGCTTCTTAGGGTTAATTTAATTCAAATATAGAGACTCTCCAAGGTTACATTTTTCATGGTATTAGACCACTTTTTCCCTTGATCTGGAAATACAGTTTACATGTACTTAAATCTCAGCGTCCTCAGGCTCTGAGATTCAAAACAATGAGTTTTCATCAGCCTCACCACTCTGTTTTGTTTTTACTACTCTGAATTAAAGTTTTAATCCCATTAATAGTCAAAGCATCTAATGATTGCTTCTGGCATGTCTTGTGGTTAATTCTATTGTAACTCAGAATGTTCAATAGAGAAAGCAAATAGGTAATTTTATTCCAAAAACTTTTTATTGAATAATAAACTACTTATAATCTAATGGGGTTGAGGACATGTATTCAATTGCACGGAATAACTATTTATTCCTTGCTTAATTTTCATAATAGCTTTTATTAAAACCAAAGTAAATGAAACTACATAGTGCTGACTTAAAGGAATGTTTCTATTTAATAATATATCAAATGGTCACACTACTACTCAGTTAAGGAAAAACTGCTTTCTCTCTGATCTGCATTTATATCAGGGTAAAACTTTTAATATCTGCTGGATTTCTATGGACATCAATACCTTTAGTTGAATTTTAAATAGATCCATTAAATCTGAGGCTTCTTTAGGTCCTCTAGTACCAATTTACAATTAAAAAATTAAAGTTTTATGATTAATGAATGTTAAGTATTATCTCTGTTAACATGTGTACTATTACTTTTTCTTTGGTTTTAGATACTTATTGGGTAGAAAGATAGGCAGATGATTCTAGCAGTAACCTGAATAATTGGTTGAAAGGTGTAAATATTTAAAGGAGGGAGAACAGTTGTAAACCTTTCCGATGATCTTGGCAACCAGTGATGAGAACATGACCTAAGGCACTGGATGTGGGGATGGATGTTTAAAGATGAGCTATTTTATCACAGAGCAAAACAAGACAATTTTTTTTTCATTCTCATGAATAATTATAAATTCCCATCTGATATACTTTTGGTTTTATTTTCATTTACAGGAACATATGCATCATCCTTCCATCAAATTATTATTTTACAGTTAATATATTTGAAAATAAAATATATACCTTCATTTTTATAATATTCTAGGAAGAAAACAATGAAAAACTGCTATCCTAAGATATTCTTCAGTGTCTGAAACTGAAAATAAACTGAGTGGATAAATTTAGCTCTTGGATACTATTTGTTAGATTCTGTCTGTTGATAGTGTAGTGATTTGAGAGGTGTTTTCTTGATTTATGAACCTACATTTTGCCTAGAAAACTCTAAATAGAACCAGCCAAACAAATGGACCTAGAGAAATTCCCCAGAAGTATAAGGTCCCTAGAAAAATCCAGAAACTGCAGGGGATGACCTACATGAAACCTGCTTCCAACATTTTGAGCTTGTCTTGAATTTGCCAAAACTACCCCACAGCTTAAAAAGCAAGTCTATAGCCAAGCAGTGTATTAATGTGTGACCATCATGGTGTGCAAGGGATTTATGATATTCATGTAAAAGAATTTTTGGGAAGTTAGATTTTGTCTTCATTCCACATGTAGGTACTGAGAGCCTTTGATACACACAATACATACTCACCATGATGCTATTGTGAATGAAGCCCTTTCGGTATCGTGCAGGTTTCAAATGTGGATACTCTTCAGTGCTGGTGACCTGAATACCCCAGACCTTCTTCCAAGCTGCATACAGCTGAATATGAACTGGGTAGACCCCTGAGTGATGTGGTGCCACTGCATAGCCCATGTTGATAGGTATTCCATGTTCCTAAAAGAAAGCCAGAATAACATCATATGCCATGTGGTCAGTTGAATTTAACTAAAATCATTTCCACAAATACCTATTTAGGATATATTGAAAATTCTGAAAGAGATGGGAATACCAGACCACCTGGCCTGCCTCTTGAGAAATCTGTATGCAGGTCAAGAAGCAACAGTTAGAACTAGACATGGAACAACAGACTGGTTCCAAATAGGAAAAGGAGTACATCAAGGCTGTATATTGTCACCCTGCTTATTTAAGTTCTATGCAGAGTACATCATGAGAAACGCTGGACTGGAAGAAACACAAGCTGGAATCAAGACTGCCAGGAGAAATTTCAATAACCTCAGATATGCAGATGACACCACCCTTAAGGCAGAAAGTGAAGAGGAGCTAAAAAGCCTCTTGATGAAAGTGAAAGAGGAGAGTGAAAAAGTTGGCTTAAAGCTCAACATTCAGAAAACGAAGATCATGGCATCTGGTCCCATCACTCATGGGAAATAGATGGGGAAACAGTAGAAACAGAGTCAGACTGTATTTTTTGGGGGGCTCCAAAATCACTGCAGATGGTGATTGCAGCCATGAAATTAAAAGACGCTTATCCTTGGAAGAAAAGTTATGACCAACCTAGATAGCATATTGAAAAGCAGAGACATTACTTTGCCGACTAAGGTCCGTCTAGACAAGGCTATGGTTTTTCCAGTGGTCATGTATGGATTTGAGAGTTGGACGGTGAAGAAGGCTGAGCGCTGAAGAACTGATGCTTTTGAACTGTGGTGTTGGAGAAGACTCTTGAGGGTCCCTTGGACTGCAAGGAGATTCAACCCGTCCATTCTGAAGGAGATCAGCCCTGGGATTTCTTTGGAAGGAATGATGCTAAAGCTGAAGCTCCAGTACTTTGGCCACCTCATGCGAAGAGTTGACTCACTGGAAAAGACTCTGATGCTGGGAGAGATTGGGGGCAGGAGGAGAAGGGGACGACCCAGGATGAGATGGCTGGATGGCATCATGGACTCGATGGACGTGAGTCTGAGTGAACTCCGGGAGATGGTGATGGACAGGGAGGCCTGGCGTGCTGCGATTCATGGGGTCGCAAAGAGTCGGACACGACTGAGCGACTGAACTGAACTGATGCAAAGGATGAAATACATAAAAACTAATAGGATGGCATTTTGTCCTTCAGTAACTCAGATGATCTTATGATAATCATAGTAAATTCGTTGGGCATGTTGCTCAGTCATGTCTGATTATTTGCAAACCCATGAACTGTAGCCTGCCAAATTTCTCTCTCCATGGAATTTTCCAGGCAGGAATATTGGAGTAGGTTGCCATTTCCTACTCCAGTGGATCTTCCTGACCCAAGGACTGAAACTGCATCTCCTGAATTAGCAGACGGGTTCTCTGTCAGCTGGGAAGCTAAGATTAATTCTGAATTTTGAATACAGAAAGTTTGGGAGGAAGATAGCAAAAAGATATGGCCTCTACTCAGAAAAGAACGACAATAAAAAAAATGGCACATGTGTAAGTTGCCCAACTAAGAGATGGTATAGCACAATATAGGGTGCATGTGTCTATGATGTTGAAGACAACCAAAAAGGTAAGTATGTACAATAATGTGATGAGCTTTTACTGTTAACATCAGGGACTGGGAATTAATGTATTTGAATGGCACAGGCAAGGAAGCTCTGTGATCATGGAGGGTCGTGACTGCTCTATGTCTCAGGAAGCAGGATAGAGTGGCAACATGCGAAGATGAACCAGAAGATGTAAATCAAGCCTGTGCATTAGAAAGCTATTGCAATGGTACAGTTTAGAGGGGATGTGAGGACCTAACCTAGATTGTTGGTGGTCAGATTAAAAGCCTATGAAAAAACGCCATACGAGAGTCAGTGATGTTGTGGATACAGTGGGTAAAGGAAAAGTGAAGATTGGTTTTGGAACTTAGCAGCTCAGTTTATTTTTATAAAACCTGCTGTTTACTATGAGATGCTTGTCTTGGGTAAACAGTGAACTCTAAAGGAAGAGAAGGATACATTTAAAACAATAATATGAGAAAACTGTAGATGGATGGTATTACATTGTAAACTACATGATATCGACCTGCAGTCTTCTAATATCTGCTTCTTTGTATTTCTCCCTTTAAATGCTTATCTGCTTTATAAAGATGCCTTGAAGGGTTGAATCTCATCAATTGAGGGTATAAATGACAGTAATCAGTAATACATGCAGGCTGACCGAATCAAAAAACAGAACACAAAAAAAGTGTTGCCTTGACAATTGCCACATATATTTTCTATTATATGATAGACAGAACAGGGAAAGAATTCAGTGCGGCATAATAAGCAAGCAGTGAATGGATCACGTGTCTATAATGCCTAAGTCAACGCCACATTCAGTTCAGAAGATAGGCCCTAACGATTTTGCAAGTCTCCTTCATTCTTCCTTTCACAGTCTGGCCCTCACTGTACAACCAGATTCACCTCTCTTTCACTAGGAGTATGTGTTTTCTAACATCTATTACAATAAATGGCTCCGTAGAAAAACTGAATTATGAAATCAATGCTGTAAAGTGAGCTGGAGTCTTTGGCTAGGTACCAGGGAAAATTCATTTCTTTGTGCACGCAGAAGAAAAATACTTCTTCCAGGAGCTTATGTTTTCAATATAAAGTAAGGTTGGCAAAGTCTAGTTATAAAACTACTAGGAAACTACCAGAAGGAAAAGGTAACTACTTTTATGCTGACACTCACTGGGGAACATGTACTGGGAAAAGCCTTAGATCTCTCTGGTTAGTTCCACGTTGCTCAGTGAATGGTCCCAAAGCCTTCTGAGGATTAGTATCATGCAGCAGTCAAAACGTGAATGCACTGGGTATGACATACAGATAAACTTTCTCATGAGACAAGTCTAAGATCAAGTGTGTTCAAATCTCTCTGCCTGGTAAATAGGAGTTGTGTGACTGGTGCTGAGAAAAGTAGTTCTGATTTACAAAAAGAGGGGATGACAACCTGTTACATTCTTATTATTCTTTCAAGTGATTCATACGGTTTTGTATTAGTCTTGTTCCATGATTAAAAGAATAACAAAGTCAACAGGGCATGAATTCTAACATCTTTACCAATCACTTTGTTAGTCCTCATTTTTATCACTTCTAGTAGCACAGCTGGTAAAGACTCCGCCTGGGACACAGGAGACCCTGGTTCAATTCCTGTGTTGGGAAGATCTGATGGAGAAGGGATAGGCTACTCACTCCAGTATTCTTGGGCTTCCTTTGTGGCTCAGCTGGTAAAGAATCCGCCCACAATGCTATAGACCTGGATTTGATCCCTGGGTTGGGAAGATCCCTTGGAGAAGGGAAAGGCTACCCACACCAGTATTCTTCCATGGACTGGAAGGATTCCAGAAGAATTCCATGAAGAATTCCAGAAGAATTCCACGGACTGTATAGTCTATGCGGTCGCAAAGAGTTGGACACAACTGAGCAACTTTCACTTTCACTTTAATACTTTATTCCAAATTTTGGACTCAGAACACTAGATAAGTATGTGAATCTTCTAGAAGCAATGAGATAGAAAATAAAACCATGAAAGAATTGAAATATTAAACAAATGTATCTCTTCAGAAAAAAAAACCAACAACAGACATTTCACTTTTGACAGGTAGTAAAAGAATTGTAGAACTTTCATGAAAAAAATCAGAAGGTAAAAAGCAATTGATTTGATGAGCAAGGAAGGGACAGTAAAAGGATTTTATTATATCTATTGATTTCTGGGGGCTTAATGTTCTACTGCTCATAAAGTCATCTTATCACACTGACAACTGGAGCTCAATCAAAATAGTAAATCACACTAGATAATTATGGGTTTATACTTTTTCCATCTAAATGATAACACAAAATGAAAAGTAATTCCCTAGTAACTCTTTTTTTCTGTTATCAAGGGGCTTGCTGTAGAAACCTTCATGCTTTACTGTCTAGAGCTTAAAACATACTTCACAGTGACTTGGTCAACTAAAAAGTGAACTAAATATATTTTCACAAGATCAAAAAAAATTAAAAATTTGAAATATTTTTCTAATGTGAATATAGGAAACATTTGAGATTACAAAATTAGAAATACAAATGACAGAGTAAATTATTTTATTATTTATTAAAACCATGTCTTTTAAAGGCTCTAGTAGTTCTATGATATCATAAATGACATGACATCACAAATAACGATGGGGAGCTTAACTTGATCTAATTTTCCATTTATGTTAAATTCCCAGTTGACTTGAAAATGAGATAATGGGGTAATTTATAGACCATTAAAAAAGGGGGTTATCAGTTTTCAAAAACTAGAATAAAATAAAATATATTTAGCACCAAATACCTAACAGTAATCGACATGATATTATTTAACTTTTCATTAGTCCTTCCTACTGATCATATCTGCTTGTAACTGCTTAGTATCTGATATTTATGAAGTTTTTTTACATTTGTGTCTAGCATTACCCTCATAATTTCCCTGTAAGGTAGCCTGGATGTTATTATCACATATGGAAACCGAAGCTCAGGGAAGGCAAATAACCTGCTCGTGTTTACAACTGTCAGAGCTAGAACTGTACCCAAGTCCTCTAAACTCATTGCTTCTGCTTTTCTTCTCAGTTACTACTACTGTGACCCTCTCTCCCCACTCCCAGGTAATGCCTAGAAGCACTTTACTGACAATAGGGAACTGAGTTTAATATAAATATATTTCTGAATCAGAACTCCTACCACTGTTTTTACTTGGAAGGGTTATAAAGCAAAATTATACACTTTCCAAACTCTGCAGCTATCATTTTTGATGCAAACAAGTTTCAGCCAACCAGAGGTACTTTGAAAAGATGTCAGAAGGCAGTAGGTGGACAGATGCTAAAGCCTGGCAGCTCCTGGCTCCTGTTGCTGGTATGGAAGATCCTTCCTGAAGCAGAATTTGGTGCCTATTTGCAGGGGAGCAGTGACAACTTACACTTCTGTCAGAGCTCCAGTAGCAACTTTAGAAATGATTGCTCCCCTAGGGAGCCAGTTCTCTCTGGCTCTGCAAGTCCCAGAGGAGGAGTACAGCCTAGAATCTGCTCCATCAGCCTTTCCAAAGTTTTGGAAGTACTTGAATCTTGAATTGCTGAATAAAAACTCTCTTTGTTTAAAAAAGCTCCAAATGGCTTCTGCGTCTGTCATGGAAATCTGACTGATACAGGTGGTCTTTCCCCTTTCTAATAAATAGAAAAGGTTTGAGGGGTTCAGGTGAGATGTCAGTGGCTTGAATTCTAGGAAAATCGAGGAGAGAGTTTGCTAAAGTACTGCATGGTTTATCTTCAAGAAAATTCATTAATACATGAGAAACATTTATTTGTCTAGCTGGTTGCTATCATATATGATTATTAATTCCTGGGCTTCCCTGGTGGCTCAGTGGTAAAGAATCAGCCTGCCAAGGCAGGAGGTGCAAGTCCGGTCCCTGGGTCAGGAAGATCCCTTGGAGGAGGGCATGGCAATCTACTCCAGTACTCTTGCTTGGGAAATCTCACAGACAGAGGAGCCTGGTGGGCTATAGCCCATAGAGTCTCAAAAGAATCAGATACGACTTAGCAACTGAACAACAAAAACATTAAATCTTATGTTGATCAGCCAGTGTACAAAGAAAATAACTAGGAGACTTGAGGCAGGAAATGGGCCTCAGGCTGAACAGTTTCTTCCCTGTGGACAAAAATCTCCACAATAGCAGAAACTGTAAAAGCAGGATGCTGGAAGAGGCTGGGCCCTGCCCAGGTAAGAGATAAAAGACCACATAATCCTCATTCTTGAAGTCAAGGAGACCTCCTGGATTACACATGTGCAGAAAGGCTCCTTGGAGGTAAAAAAGGGAGGGAGTGTCACCTCATGATAAGTGATGTCAACCACCCATATGCCTCTTCATTAGAATCCATCTTGGTTAAGACACGAGTACACACATGGGAGGTTCCTGAGATATGCCAAATACAGGCTCAGAACCAGGAAAATCAAAATGATTAGCCAAAGAGAACCTGGAAGAAATGCCCCATAAAAGTGATTCAAATCACAAGGGCGTGACTCAGTCTCTGAGCCTGCCTCTGTGCCTGTACAAATAACTGTACTCTTTTCATTCTAATAAGCACTTTACTTGTTTCAATACCTTCAGTCTTTGCGGGAATTCTCTTCTGCAAAGCTGATGAGTCAGGGCTGTGTCACTGACCACTGGACTTGTGGCTAGATGCCTTCACCACCTAAACCTGACCTTAATGTTTGGCCAGAACTGACACCCTGTTATACCGCTGCAGGATGAGGCCACCAGACTGACCGACATGCGATCAGTCTTTAAATAATAAATGTCACAGATCAACTCCATGGTGAAACCATATCATAACAAGAGAAGGTGAATAGGTTGCATTGAAATAACATTGCTCTAATGTATTAATGTTGATGACTTGCAAGCACCTTTGTGCCAGCACGTAAAGGAATACCCCTTCATAGGATAACTACATCCTAATATATGGGCCAAAATATCTACAGGCACAACGCAAGAGCTAGAAAGAACAATTTTGTTATCATTGGTAGGTACTTTTTAGAAGACCTGGCATACCATAGAGAGGAGAAAAGGAGAAAAACGGGATAGGGGAGATCTGAATTCATGGACATACCAGAGACATTCCCTAGATCGATCACAATAGCTGAAGAGAAACCTGAACAATAGAGGGAGGTCCTGATACAGAGAGGAGAAGAGTCAGACAAAAGGCATTTTTCCCTGTTATTATGAAACCAGACCTAACATATTTTAGGATGGTTTAATATGCCCACTCCTAGTAGCATGCTTGTTTTATAAATATTTTTTAAAGAAAATAGCAAATAAAAATTTGTATTAAATAAATTCATCACAGATATTTAATAAATGAATATAAAAGAAAAATAAATGAAATGATGATTACAAAAATGAATATACTTGTAAAGCATAAATGAATATACTCATAGTAAAGAGACAATGCATTTAACAATGTCCTTTCGAACTTAAATTATTGATTTGTCCTCCTAATTACACAACTTCCATGGAGTGCCACTAGTGCCAAAGAAAACAGATCTCATTATCTATTTTTCCTTTTAATAAGGACTTGGAATCACATTGTCAACTTTGAGAATGATTCTAGGATCATTGATTTTTGCACTGTGTTTTGGGTACTGAAATTGTCTTCTGTTTTCATAAGTGATAAAAGCAATGACTGTGTGACCCTGGAAATTGGCTGGGTCAGTCCTGACACTTTCTGGAGTGAAGCCTAGTAAATGGTGACAAATCTCTGGAGAGCTCTGTATTACAAATGGATTTTTCTTTTGAAAAAGAAATAGCACGGCAATGGCATTGCTTCTATAGTGTGAAATTTCCAATTCTAAGTGAGCTATTTTGGGCAATTGAGACACATCTCTTTAAAATTCTTGACCTGCTAAAGATCTTAGCCGCTTAAAGATGACTAACAGGAAAACTGAGTAAGTCTTCATTCACACTGTATAAAATGTAGTTGATTAGGCACTTTCACTGCTAACTTTTTGTGCTCAGAATTCCCACTTTATTGCTAATTATTCAACATATATTTATTATATATTATTATGTATTAGCGCCATTTTAGTTACAGAGGATATAGCAATGAGCAAATAGAAATCTCTGCCAGCAGGAAGGTTATATTTTAGTGGGGTAAGATCAAGATCATAAACAAGTTGGTAAACTGTATATTATATTAGGGCTTCCAAGGTGGTGCTAGGGTAAAGAAACTGCCTGCCTGCGGGGGACTGCCCGTGAAGGGTCAAGTCTTGGGAGCTGCTCGGCAGGTTATGCAGAGCCTTAGGCATGTTCCTAAGCTCCCTGTCCCGCCACCCTGAAGAATTTTTATAGCCCTTAAAGCTCCAGGATGTCTAGTTCCTGCAACATTTCATAGAAGATAGATTATCTTATTATGTACACTTTATAGAAGATAGATTATCTTATTGTGTACACAATGGTAAGGGTCTGGTGATTGTATCTTGAGATTAAAAACAACCTTGTGAATGTCATAAGTCACGTACTTTACCCTATATGTACTGCAGCACAATAAAGAAAGGCATCAGCCATTTTGGTCTGATCCTCGCAACCCCATCTTTTGTCTCTCTCTTATTTTTCTTAGCGGGGACGCTCCGTTCTCTCCCTGTGCAGGTGCGACTCTTGCTTGTGCTGGCCGCGGCACCTGCCAATGCAAGATACATAAGAGATGTGGGTTCAACCCCTGGGTTGGGAAAATCCCCTACGGGAAGGCATGGCAAGCCACTCCAGTAGTCTCCACCCATGGACAGAGGAGCCTGGCAGGCTACAGTCCACAGGGTCGCAAAGAGTCAGACATTATTCAAGCAACTTACTACACACAAGCATACATATTATATTAGAAGGAGCTAAGAGCTTCCCTGGTGGCTCAAAAGGTAAAGAATCCGCCTGAATGTGGGAGACCTGGGTTCAGTCTCTGGGTTGGGAAGATGCCCTGGAGGAGGCACGGCAACCCACTCCAGTATTCTTGCCTGGAGAATTCCATGGACAGAGGAGTCTGGCAGGCTGCAGTCCATAGCACCGCTAAGAGTCAGACATAACTGAGCAGTACATGAATGGTACATCCATTCAACTGGATGTACCAGGTAGGAAGAGCTGTGGAGATAAACCACAGCAGAGAAAAGAAGAGGGATCAAAGGGTATGGGTGGCAACATTATAATAAATAGATTATTCATTGAGGGTGTCATGGAGAAGGTAGTATTTTGAGTCCAGGTCAAAAGTTGTGAGAGATTAAGCCATACAGGTAACTTGGGGAAGATCATTCCAGGCAGAGGGGACAGTACATGCATATATTGCTCTGAGTTGAAAGCCCATCAGGTATTTTTGAGGAAGAATAAGAACTCAATTATATTTGGAGCAGCATGAGCAAAGGGGGAGAGTTGCAAGAGATGATGTCAAGAGGCCTCATTGCTGCAAGTTCTTTACTGAACAACTCCAGGGGCCACCATTCACATTGAATATGCTTTTACAGAAGGTGCATGACACAGTATCACTGACAAGAAGGAATGGGTGCAGAGCACGGCAGTCCTTAATATGCCACAACGAAGATGGTGATGTTTATTTACCTTGAACGAGAGGAGGAGTTGCTGGGAAGTTTTGAGAGATAATCTAGACTATCATTAAAAACAAGATTCTTCAGGCTGCTATGTTGAGAGTTGACTGAAAGGAAGTAAGGAGGCAGGTAGGAACCAGTTAGTAGGTTTGTATAACAATCTAAGTGAGAGATAAGCATAGCATGGAATGGGGTGGGGACAATGTAACTGGTGAGAAGTAATTTTTATTCCGGATATATTGTGAAAGTGGAGCCACGGAAATTGTGATAGATTGAATGTGAAACATGAGAGAAGGTGCTTAACTAGAAGGATGGAATTCCCATCAAGCAAGACTGCACAGTTTAAACATCAAACAGGTTAGGGGGAGAGAGGCAGGACACATGTTTGGGATTAGACATTCAATTGGATGTACCAGGTAGGAAGTCAGTCAAATAAATACATCTAGTGTTTAGAGGAGTTCCACTGGAGACCTAAGTTTGGTGAGGTATCAACGTACAGATTTTATTTAAAGTTATAAAACTCACTAAGATCGCCAACAGACTGAGCATGCCGACAGAAGAGGCCTAGGGATAAATCTTTGGGACAGATTAACATCAAGAAAGCGGAGAAAATAGAACAAATCCAGGAAATACACTCAGAATGACTGCTGCAAGCAAGACGGGAGGGACATCAGGAGTTTACAATGAGAACTAGGAACTGCCCATTGGGTTTAAGACTCAGTGCCGTTTAGGGAACCCGAAAAGAGAAGACCTGATGGAGTGGTGAGGAGCAAGCAAGCCAGAGTGGATATAAGAGAGAATAAGGGAGGTGAAATGGCGAAGGTGAGTATATCAAAGATTTCAAGAAGTTTTGCTAAAATGAAGGATCAAGAAATGGGGCTGGAGTTGGAGGGAGAAAATGACATAAGCACAGGACTTTCTGAAGATGAGAAAAATAACTGCATGTTTATAGAAAGGTAAATGCTTTAGAAGAGCGGGAGTTGCCTGAGTTATGTGTATATACATACATACGTACACACACACATATATATAATACACATATACAATTATATTATGTATACATATATATAATGTGTGTGCATATATAAATATATGTATATATAATGTATATACACATATATGTAATGTACATATATACATACATTATATGTACATATGTACATAATGTATATACACACACACATACATACATACATATATATATAATGTGTATATATATGTATCATCCTCAAGACCCTGGGAGGAAGGTAGTGATAATCCAGTCGCAGAGAAGGTTAGGGAAGCTTACTGACCTCGAGCAGCTGGTGTGGGTCTGGACCTGGGCTGAGAGGCCAGAGCCTGTTCTCCTGGTCACAAAGGCTCCAAGTAGGGGCATGAGGTTTGGCTGTACCTGAAGCCTGGGGTCTCCAGGGCTGTGTGGGCAGCTGGGAGGCTGAGCCCGGTGGCTTTAGCGCTTGGTGTCCAGGGCAGGATCATTTTCCAGGAGGCTCATTGAGGCAGTTGGCCACGACCTGTGTCTAGGTGTCTTCCTGGTGGAAGCCAGCCTCCAGCAGGGTGTCCACTTGTGTCTCCTTGAATTCAGTGGTGATGTCTGAGTACCTGGACTTCACCAGCTTCCCTGGGAGTGAGATTGTAGTAGGGCGAGGATGCTCCTGTCTTCAGCAGGCAGAAGGCATGGTCCATAAAGAAACATAACTGGTGTGTGTGCCAGGTCCCCTGAGATGGCAGGTATGTGTTGCATGGGATCCCATCACAGTGACTGGCAGGGTAGCTGCCACCTCTGCCCACTGGTCTTTCAAAGTAAGCACCTTTGTGGGGCGGCCACTGGGCCCAGTCCAGGAGCCAGGAAGATGCTGGAAGACACCGTGCCTGCCCTCAATGAGGCAGTGGCATGCATGCAGGTAGAGATCTCCCAGCACTGGGTGATTGACTCACCCAGGATCTGCAGGTCTGACATATCACAGGCTACAGGCACTGCCCACCACACGGGGATGAGCTCCCGTTGGCTGAAATGTAGGGGGTCATAGCAGAGGCTCTTGAATGGAGGGCTGGATTGAGCACCCCACAAGCTCCAGATGCCAGGCCACAGTGTATGTTTAAGTCATGTTAACACAGTTTATGGTAATAAGTGATATATCTATATAATCAAAAAAACTGTAGTAAATAAGTATCACCACCAGAGTCACTAGCTATGAAGACTATTACATATTACAATCTTTACGTTTGTTTTCTGTCTACACAGGTTCACATGTTGCAAATGAAAATCAAACCTATATTTCCATTTTTCTATCCTCACATTGAAGTAGTAGCTGTAGAAATGGGCCAAGTAGAAGTTCTCTTTCAACTGATTGATATATATTTTCTTTCAGTGAAATAAGAAGCTCAGCAGTTGAGAGTGAGGATGGGGCAAGATGTGTATATTTTACAGAAAGAGAAGGTATGAAAGAGTGGTCCAGGGAGTAAGGCTGTGAACAAACTCACTACTTAACTTCTGGGCAGCCCTGAGGATCCATGTGAGGTCTGCAGTCCTCGTAAAATGAGAAGCGTCCAGTGTTAGTCCCAGCCACATTCACTTTCAGCGGTATGGGTATGGACTAGGTAGAAATTTAGATTTAAACTGAGTTGAGACTTGGCAAGGGAGTTTGATGAACCAAGAAGTATAAAGGAGTTCAGGAAGGATTCAAGGGAATGGTTATAGTGAATAAAGCCAAGAACTGCGAAGGGTTAGGGGCGGCAAAGATGTGTTATCAGGTTATCTCCAGAAATGCCAGGACTGCCTTCTAGTGCCTATTAGTTATTGCCTCTGTTGCATGGCAAGATCTAGTTCTAGAAGTAACTTAGTGACAAGAGAAATGATACTGGATATTAAATATTTAGAACATGGAATGGTGCTTTTAACCTGGAAGAAATAACACTATAGAATCTTTGTAAATGTGTTGAGTGATATGGGAACAACAATAGCATTATCCATCCCATTTCCACAGTTACTATAAGCAGAAATGAGAAAAAGAAAGTACTTAAAATAATTCTGTTTAATGCAAGTCACAGAATTTTCATGTGTTCATTTATAATTTTATTTCAAGTAAATAATATAACTAATTTATCTTGCCATATATATCTATTCTTAGCACCTCAAGTATCTATGCACAGTATATATTAAATAAAGAAAATCATCGTGGTTCCTGCTCCATCTGGGCAATCCTGTTTCCACAAAAACTGGGAATCCCCAAGCTGCCACAAGTACTGGGAAAGCACCTCTAGTCATCCTTGGACTTTGTTTCTTATTTGGACTGACTGTTTCTGGTTTCACCGCTCCTCCTGAAACACTCTGCAGCAGGAAGGCCTACATTAGACATCAGACCCACTACTGCACATCTTAAGTTTGGTCCTTCTTGGCTATGCTCTTGCTCTGTGTGAGAATGAGAAGGAGGGGATATAAGTCCTGATTGAGATGCCAAATTCTCTAGAGTCCTTCTGGCCCCTGATGTGGAACAGCTGGCTAGTTTCGCTTGTTGGACTGGCAACTATTGAGAGATTAAGCCCTGAGCCTTTGGAGTGGGAGCACTGACTCCAAGACCCTAGACTACCAGAGAACTAACCCTAGGGAGTATCAGATAATGAGAATTCACACAAAAGAACCACGTGAATACAAGACCCAGCATCACCCAACCACCAGTAGCACCCTGTGCAGGACACCTCCTCCAAACAACAAACAAAACAAACCCAATCATCAGCAGACAGGATTACCACCTCACTCAGCCTTGCCCATCAGAGGAAAAGCAAACAAACAAAAACTCAGCACAAATCTCACCCTATAAGAAGCTTACACAAACCACTGGACCAACCTCAGGAGGGCAAAAACCAAAAGGAAGAAAGAATTCAGCCTTGAAGTTTGGGAAAAAGAGAACTCAAACACAATAAGTTAAAAAAAAAAAAAAACAATGAAAAGGCATAGAGATACTACATAAATGAAGGAACAAACTAGAAACACCGAAATCCAAATAAATGAAGAGTAAATAGGCAAACTACCTGAAAAAGAATTCAGAATAATGATAGTAAAGATGATAAAAACCTTGAAAACAAAATGGAGAAAATGCAAAAATCAATTAACAAAGACCTAGAAGAATTAAAGAATAAATATACAGAGATAAACAACACAATTACTGAAATTAAAAATACTATAGAAGGAATCAGTAGCAGGATATCTAAGCAGAAGAACAAATCAGTGAGCTGGATGATAAAATGGTGGAAATAATGTCTGAAGAACAGAATAAAGTAAAAAGAATGGAAAGATCTGAGGATAGTCTCAGAGACCTTTGGGACAATGTCAAAGACACCAATATTTGAATTATAGGGGTCCCAGAAGAAGAAGAGATAAAGAAAGCATATGAGAAAATTTTTGAAGAGATTATAGATGAACATTTCCCAATAACAGAAAAGGAAATAGTCAATCAAGTCCAAGAGGCACAGAGAGTCCCATATGGGATAAACCCAAAGAGAAACACACCAAGACATATACTAATCAAACTAACGAAGACTAAGCACAAAGAAAGAATATTAAAAGCAGAAAGGGAGAAGCAACAAATAACATAGAAGGGAAACCCAATAAGCTTAACAGCTGATCTTTCAGCAGAAACTCTGCAGGCCAGAACGGAATGGCAGGATACATTTAAAGTACTGAAAGGGAAAAATCTACAACCAAGATCAGTGTACTCATCAAGGATATCATTCAAAATTGATGGAGAAATAAAAAGCTTTTCAGAAAATCAAAAGTTAAGAGAATTCAGCACCACAAAACCAGCTTTACAGAAAATGGTAAAGGGAACTATATAGTCAAGAAATACAAGAGAAGAAAAAAGATCTGCAAAATCAACCCCAAACAATTAAGAAAATAACAATAGGAACATTAGTTCAGTTCAGTCGCTCAGTCGTGTCCGACTCTTTGTGACCCCATGAATTGCAGCACGCCAGGGCTCCCTGTCCATCACCATCTCCCGATGTTCACTCAGACTCATGTCCATTGAGTCCGTGATGCCATCCAGCCATCTCATCCTGGGTCGTTCCCTTCTCCTCCTGCCCCCATCTCTCCCAGCATCAGAGTTTTTTCCAGTGAGTCAACTCTTAGCATGAGGTGGCCAAAGTACTGGAGCTTCAGCTTTAGCATCATTCCTTCCAAAGAAATCCCAGGGCTGATCTCCTTCAGAATGGACTGGTTGGATCTCCTTGAAGTCCAAGGGACCCTCAAGACTCTTCTCCAACACCACAGTTCAAACGCATCAATTCTTCAGCGCTCAGCCTTCTTCACAGTCCAACTCTCACATCCATACATGACCACTGGAAAAACCATAGCCTTGACTAGATGGACCTTAGTCGGCAAAGTAATGTCTCTGCTTTTGAACATACTATCTAGGTTGGTCATAACTTTTCTTCCAAGGAGTAAGCATCTTTTAATTTCATGGCTGCAATCACCATCTGCAGTGATTTTGGAGCCCCCAAAAATACAGTCTGACACTGTTTCTACTATTTCCCCATCTATTTGCCATGAAGTGATGGGACCAGATGCCATGATCTTCGTTTTCTGAATGTTGAGCTTTAAGCCAACTTTTTCACTCTCCTCTTTCACTTTCATCAAGAGGCTTTTTAGTTCCTCTTCACTTTCTGCCATAAGGGTGGCGTCATCTGCATATCTGAGGTTGTTGATATTTCTCCCGGCAATCTTGATTCCAGCTTGTGTTTCTTCCAGTCCAGCGTTTCTCATGATGCACTCTGCATATAAGTTAAATAAGCAGGGCGACAATATACAGCTCTGACGTACTCCTTTTCCTATTTGGAACCAGTCTGTAGTTTCATGTCCAGTTCTAACTGTTGCTTCCTGACCTGCAGACAGATTTCTCAAGAGGCAGGCCAGGTGGTCTGGTATTCCCATCTCTTTCAGAATTTTCCACAGTTTATTGTGATCCACACAGTCAAAGGCTTTGGCATAGTCAATAAAGCAGAAATAGATGTTTTTCTGGAACTCTCTTGCTTTTTTGATGATCCAGCAGATGTTGGCAATTTGATCTCTGGTTCCTGTGCCTTTTCTAAAACCAGCTTGAACATCAAGGAGTTCACGGTTCACGTATTGCTGAAGCCTGGCCTGGAGAATTTTGAGCATTACTTTATTAGTATGTGAGATGAGTGCAATTGTGCGGTAGTTTGAGCATTCTTTTGCATTGCCTTTCTTTGGAATTGGAATGAAAACTGACCTTTTCTAGTCCTGTGGCCATTGCTGAGTTTTCCAAACTTCCTGGCTTATTGAGTGCAGCACTTTCACAGCATCATCTTTCAGGATTTGAAACAGCTCCACTGGAATTTCATCACCTCCACTAGCTTTGTTCGTAGTGATGCTTTCTAAGGCCCACTTGACTTCACATTCCAAGATGTGCTCTAGATTAGTGATCACATCATCATGATTATCTGGGTCATGAAGATCTTTTTGGTACAGTTCTTCCATGTATTCTTGCCACCTCTTCTTAATATCTTCTGCTTCTGTTATACCTGGAGTAACAGGCAAATTTGGCCTTGGAATGTGGAATGAAGCAGGGCAAAGACTAATAGAGTTTTGCCAAGAAAATGCACTGGTCATAGCAAACACCCTCTTCCAGCAACACAAGAGAAGACTCTACACATGGACATCACCAGATGGTCAACACCAAAATCAGACTGATTATATTCTTTGCAGCCAAAGATGGAGAAGCTCCATACAGTCAACAAAAACAAGACCAGGAGCTGACTGTGGCTCAGATCATGAGCTCCTTATTGCCAAATTCAGACTTAAATTGAAGAAAGTATGGAAAACCGCTAGACCATTCAGGTATGACCTAAATCAAATCCCTTATGATTATACAGTGGAAGTGAGAAATAGATTTAAAGGCCTAGATCTGATAGATAGAGTGCCTGATGAACTATGGAATGAGGTTTGTGACATTGTACAGGAGACAGAGATCAAGACCATCCCCATGGAAAAGAAATGCAAAAAAGCAAAATGGCTATCTGGGGAGGCCTTACAAATAGCTGTGAAAAGAAGAGAGGTGAAAAGCAAAGGAGAAAAGGAAAGATATAAGCATCTGAATGCAGAGTTCCAAAGAATAGCAAGAAGAGATAAGAAAGCCTTCTTCAGCCATCAATGCAATAGGAACATATATATCAATAATTATTTTAACTGTAAATGGATTAAAGCTCCAACCAAAAGAACAGATTGGCTGATTAGTTGTAAAAACAAGACCCATATATATGCGGTCTACAAGAAAACCACTTCAGACCTCAAGACACATATAGACTGAAAGTGAGAGGATGAGGTGAGAGGGGGCTTGAGGATTGGGAACTCATGTACACCCGTGGTGGATTCATGTCAATGTATGGCAAAACCAATACAGTATTGTAAAGCAAAATAAAGTAAAAATAAAAATTTAAAATAGAAAATAAAATAAAATATCTCATTACTTAAAAAAAAATAAAACAGATACAGATTTTGACTTAAAAAATAAAGGAAAAATATATTCCATGCAAATGCAAAGGAAAAGAAAGCTCAAGTAACAATCTTAAGATCAAACAAAATAGATCTTAAAATAAAGAAGATTACAAGAGATAACGAAGGACACTGCATAATGATCAAGGGATCAATCCAAGAGGAAGACATAACAATTGTACTGTGCAAAATCACTGCAGATGGTGACTGCAGCCATGAGATTAAAAGATGCTTGCTCCTTGAAAGAAAAATTATGACCAACATAGACAGCATTTTAAACAGCAGAGACATTACTTTGCCAACAAAGATTTGTCTAGTCAAAGCTATGATTTTTCCAGTAGTCATGTTTGGATGTGAGAGTTGGACTATAAAGAAAGCTGAGCACTGAAGAATAGATGCTTTTGAACTGTGGTGTTAGAGAAGACTCTTGAGAGTCCCTTAGACTGAAAGGAGATCCAAGCAGTCAAACCTAAAGGTAATCAGTCCTAAATATTCATTGGAAGGACTGATGCTGAAGCTGAAACTCCAATACTTGGGCCACCTGATGTGAAAAATTGACTCATTTGAAAAGACTCTGATGCTGGGAAAGATTGAAGGCAGAGGAGAAGGGGATGACAGAGGATGAGATGGTTGGATGGCATCACTCAACGGACATGATTTTGAGTAGACTCTGGGAGTTGATGATGGACACAGAGGCCTAGCATGCTGTAGTCAATGGGGTTGCAGAGGGTTAGACATGACTGAGTGACTGAACTGATGCACCCAATATAGGAGCACCTCAATACATAAGACAAACACTGACAGACATAAAAGGAGAAATTGACAGTAACACAGTAATAGTAGGAGACTTTCACAACACCCTCACACCAATGGACAGATCATCAAAACAGAAAATCAATAAGGAAACAAAAGTTTTAAATGATACATTAGATAAGATGGATCTCATTGATATCTCAAGGACATTCCATTCAAATTCAGAAGAATACATCTTCTTCTCAGGTGCACATGGAACATTTTCCAGGATAGACCACATCTTGGGTCACAAATGAAATCTCATCAAATTTAAGAAAATTGAAATCATATCAAGTATCTACTCTGACTATAATGCTATGATATTAGACACCAATTACATGAAAAACAAACTGTAAGAAAAACAAACACATGGGGATTAAACAACACGTTTCTAAATAACCAACAGGTTACTGAAGAAATCAAAAGGGAAATTAAAAAAATTCTAGAAACAAATGACAATGAAAACATGACAACTCAAAACCTATGGGATGCAGCAAAAGCAGTTCTAAGAGGGAAGTTTATACAATCTTACCTCAAGAAACAAGAGAAAACATCAAATAGAAACCTAACTTTATACCTTACACAACTGGAAAGAGAACAAAACGCTCCCAAAATTAGTAGAATGAAAGAAATCATAAAGATCTGAGCAGAGATAAATGAAAAAGAAATGAAACAAACAATAGTAAAGATTAATAAAACTAAAAGCTGGTTCTTTGAAAATATAAACAAAATTGATAAACCTTTAGCCAGACTTACAAAGCAAAAAAGAGAGATGAATCAAATCAGTAAAATTAGAAATGAAATAGGAGAGATAACAACCTATAAGGCAGATACAAAGGATTTTAAGAGACAGGTATGAACAATGGGCTTCCCTAGTGGCTCAACTGGTAAAGAATCCACCTGCAATGTGGGAGACCTCGATTTGGGAAGATTTGGGAAGATCTTCCCTGGATTGGGAAGATTCCCTGGAGAAGGGAAAGGCTACTCACTCCAGTATTCTGGCCTGGAGAACGCCATGGACTATTCCATGGGGTCACAAAGAGTCATACACGACTGAGCAATTTTAACTTTCACTTTCATTATGAACAACTATGTGGCAATTAAATGGATAACCTGGAAGAAATGGAAAGATTCTTAGAAAAGTTCAATCTTCCAAGACTGAAACAGGAAGAAATAGAAATTATGAACAACCCGATTTCAAGCACTGAAATTGAAGCTGTGAGTAAAAAAAAAAAAAAAAAAGTCTCCCACCAAACGAAAACCCAGGACCAGATAGCTTCTCAGGAGAATTCTATCAAACATGTAGAGGAGAGCTAATGCCTATCCTTCTAAAACTCTTTCAAAAATTGCAGAGGAAGGAACACTTCCAAACTCATTCTATGAGGCCACCATCACCCTGATCCAAAAATCAGGTAAAGACAACACAAAAAATGAAAACTACAGGCCAATATCACTGATGAACATAGATACAAATATCCTCAACAAAATCTAATTTTTTAAAAAATTATTTTACTTTATTTTACTTTACAATACTGTATTGGTTTTGCCATACATCAACAAAATTTAGGAAACAGAATTCAGCAACACATCCAAAAGCTCATACACCATGACTAAGTTGGGCTTATTCTAGGGTTGCAAAGATTCTTCAATATATGCAAATCAATCAATGTGATATACCATATTAACAAATTGAAAGGTAAAAATCATATGATCATCTCAACAGATGCAGAAAAAGCCTTTGAAAAATTCAGCATCCATTTATGGTTAAAACTCTTCAAAAAATGGGCATAGGAGGAACCTACCTCAACACAGGAAAGGCCATATATGATAAGCCTACAGCAAACATTATTCTCAATGGTGAAAAACTGAAAGCATTTCCCCTAAGATCAGGAACAAGACAAGGGTGTCCGCTTTCACCACTATTATTCAACATAGTTCTGGAAGTCCTAGCTACAGTAATCAGAGAAGAAAAAGAAATAAAAGGAATCTGGATTGGAAAAGAAATAAAGCTCTCACTGTTTGCAGATGACATGATATACTGTACATAGATATCCTTAAATACAGTATCAGAAAATTACTAGAGCTAATCAGTGAACTTAGCAAAGTTGCAGGATACAAAATCAATACACAGAACTCACTTACATTTCTTTATACTAACAGTGAAAAATCAGAAAGAGAAATTAAGGAATCAATCCCATTCATCATTGCAACAAATAGTATTAAATATCTAGGAATAAACTTACCTAAGGAGACAAAATATGTGTACACAGAAAATTATCAGACACTAATGAAAGAAATCAAAGATGACATAAACAGATGGAAAGATTTTCTGTGCTCCTGGTAGGAAGAATCAATATTGTGAAAATGACTATACTGCCAAACACAATCTACAGATTAAATGCAATCCCTATCAAATTACTAATAGCACTTTTCACAGAACTAGAGCAAAAAAATTCACATTTCATATGGAAACACAAAAGACCCCAAATAGCCAAAGCAGTCTTGAGAAAGAAGAATGGAGCTACAAGAATCAACCTTCGTGACTTTAGATTATACTACAAAGCAACAGTCATCAAGGCAGTATGGTACTGGCACAAAAACAGAAATATAGACCAAAGGAACAAGATAGAAAGCCCAGAAATAAACCCATGCAACTATAAGTACCTATTTTTGACATAGGAGGAAAGAATATACAATGGGGCAAAGACAGCTTCTTCAATAAATGGTGCTGGGGAAACTGGACAACTCCATGTAAGAGAATGAAATTAGAACACTTCTTAACACCATGCACAAAGATAAACTCAAAATGGATTAAAGACCTAAATACAAGACCAGAAACTATAAAACTTACAGAGGAAAACATAGGCAGAACACTCGATGACGTAAATCAAAATAAGATCCTCTATGACCCATGTCCTAGAGTAACAGAAACAGAAACAAAAGTAAACAAGATTAAACTTAAAAACTTTTGCACAACAAAAGAAACTATAAGCAAGGTGAAAAGAAAACCCTCAGAATGGGAGAAAATAATAACAAGTGAAACAACTGACAAAGGATTAATTTTCAAAATATACAAGAAGCTCATACAACTCTGTGCCAGAAAAACAAACAACCCAATCCCAAATGGGAAAAAGACCTAAACAGATATTTCTCCAAAGAAGACATACATATGACTACAAACACATGAAAAGATGCTCAACATTGCTCTTTATTCAGTTCAGTTCAGTCGCTCAGTCGTGTCCGACTCTGCGACCCCATGAATCGCAGCACGCCAGGCCTCCCTGTCCATCACCAACTCCCGGAGTTCACTCAGACTCACGTCCATTGAGTCAGTGATGCCATCCAGCCATCTCATCCTCAGTCGTACCCTTCTCCTCCTGCCCCCAATCCCTCCCAGCATCAGAATCTTTTCCAATGAGTCAACTCTTTGCATGAGGTGGCCAAAGTACTGGAGTTTCAGCTTTAGCATCATTCCTTCCAAAGAAATCCCAGGGTTGATCTCCTTCAGAATGGACTGGTTGGATCTCCTAAGTGCAAGGGACTCTCAAGAGTCTTCTCCAACACCACAGTTCAAATGCATCATTCTTCAGTGCTCAGCTTTCTTCACAGTCCAACTCTCACATCCATACATGACCACAGGAAAAACCATAGCCTTGACTAGACGGACCTTTGTTGGCAAAGTAATGTCTCTGCTTTTAAATATTCTGTCTAGGTTGGTCATAACTATTCTTCCAAGGAGTAAGCTTCTTTTAATTTCATGGCTGCAATCACCATCTGCAGTGAGTTTGGAGCCCCCCAAAATAAAGTCTGACACTGTCTCCACTATTTCCCCATCTACTTGCCATGAAGTGATGGGACCAGATGCTATGATCTTCGTTTTCTGAATGTTGAGCTTTAAGCCAAGTTTTTCACTCTCCTCTTTCACTTTCACCAAGAGGCTTTTTAGTTCCTCTTCACTTTCTGCCATAAAGGTGGGGTCATCTGCATATCTGAGGTTATTGATATTTCTCCCTGCAATCTTGATTCCAGCTTGTGTTTCTTCCAGTCCAGCGTTTCTCATGATGTACTCTGCATAGAAGTTAAATAAGCAGGGTGACAATATACAGCCTTGACGTAGTCCTTTTCCTATTTGGAACCAGTCTGTTGTTCCATGTCCAGTTCTAGCTGTTGCTTCCTGACCTGCATACAGATTTCTCAAGAGGCAGGTCAGGTGGTCTGGTACTCCCATTTCTTTCAGAATTTTCCACAGCTTATTGTGATCCACACAGTCAAAGGTTTGGCATAGTCAACAAAGCAGAAATAGATGTTTTTCTGGAACTCTCTTGCTTTTTTGATGATCCAGCAGATGTTGGCAATTTGATCTCTGGTTCCTGTGCCTTTTCTAAAACCAGCTTGAACATCTCTCAGTTCACAGTTCATGTATTGCTGAAGCCTGGCCTGGAGAATTTTGACCATTACTTTATTAGCGTGTGAGATGAGTGCAATTATGTGGTAGTTTGAGCATTCTTTGGCATTGCCTTTCTTTGGGATTGGAATGAAAACTGACCTTTTCCAGTCCTGTGGCCCTGCTGAGTTTTCCAAATTTGCTGGCATATTGAGTGCAGCACTTTCACAGCATCATCTTTTAGGATTTGAAATAGCTCAACTGGAACTCCATCACATCCACTAGTTTTTTCAAAGTGATGCTTTCTAAGGCCCACTTGACTTCACATTCCAGGATATCTGGCTCTAGGTGAGTGATCACACCATTGTGACTATCTGGGTCATGAAGATCTTTTTTGTACAGTTCTGTGTATTCTTGCCACCTCTTCTTAATATCCTCTGCTTCTGTTAGGTCCAGACCATTTTTGTCCTTTATCCAGCCCATCTTTGCATGGAATGTTCCCTTGGTATCTCTAATTTTCTTGAAAAGATCTCTCGTCTTTCCCATTTTGTTGTTTTCCTCTACTGTTTTGCATTGATCACTGAGGAAGGCTTTCTTATCTCTTCTTGCTATTCTTTGGAATTCTGCATTCAGATGCTTATATCTTTCCTTTTCTCCTTTGCCCTTCGCTTCTTTTCACAGCTATTTGTAAGGCCTCCCCAGATAGCCATTTTGCTTTTTTGCATTTCTTTTCCATGGGGATGGTCTTGATCCCTGTCTTCTGTCCAATGTCACGAACCTCATTCCATAGTTCATCAGGCACTCTATCTATCAGATCTAGTCCCTTAAATCTATTTCTCACTTCCACTGTATCATCATAAGGGATTTGATTTAGGTCATACCTGAGTGGTCTAGCGGTATTCCGTACTTTCTTCAATTTAAGTCTAAATTTGGCAATAAGGAGTTCATGATCTGAACCACAGTCAGCTCCTGGTCTTGTTTTTGTTAACTGTATAGAGCTTCTCCATCTTTGGCTGCAAAGAATATAAGCAATGCAAATAAAAACTACAATATAAGATCCATTTCACACCCGGTTGGGATGGCCTTCATCAAAAATTCTGCAAACAATAAATGCTGGAGTGGGTGTGGAGAAAAGGGAACACTCTTGCACTGTTGGTAGGAGTGTAAATTGATACAGCTACTATGGAAGACAGTATGGAAATTCCTTAAAAAACTAAGAATAAATAAACCATATGACCCGGCAATCCCACTGCTAGGCATATACCCTAACGAAACCGAAATTTAAAAAGACACATGTATCCCATTATTCATTGCAGCACTATTTACAATAGCTAGAACATGGAAGTAACCTAGATGTCCATCAACAGATGAACATACAGAGAAGTTGTGGTACATATACACAATGGAATATTACTCAGCCATAATAAGGAACACATTTGAGTCAGTTCTGATGAGGTGGATGAACCTAGAACCTGTTATACAGAATGAAGTGAATCAGAAACAGAAAGATAAATATTGTACTCTAACACATATATGTGGAATCTAGAAAAATAGTACTGAAGAACCTACTTACAGGGCAGCAATGGAGAAAGAGACTTAGAGAAAAGACTTCTGGACATGGGGAGAAGGGAGGAAAGGGTGAGATGTATGGAGAGAGTAACATGGAAACTTATATTACCATATGTAAAATAGATAGCCAAGGGAATTTGCTGTATGGCTCAGGAAACTCAAACAGGAGCTCTGTATCAACCTAGAGGGGTGGGATGAGGAGAGAGATGGGAGGGAGGTTCAAAATGGAGGGGATATATGTATACCTATGGCTAATTCATGTTGAGGTTTGACAGAAAACAGCAGAAATCTGTAAAACAATTATGCTTCTATAAAAAATAAAAAAAAAAAGAAAGAAAATCTACCTGCTTATCTATCTTCCTAAAATAAAGCACTGGTTTAAGTGAAATGCTTATGGGGTGTGTGTGTGTGTGTGTGTGTGTGTGTGTGTGTTAGACAAGCTGAGAAGAGCAACTTGCTCTTTGTGAAGCTGGCTGGAATGTCCCTTATTTTAAAATTTTGTACACATTTCCTAATTTTTGGATGTTTCCACCATTATATGGCTGAAGATTTGGAATCATTAATTTAAGCATATCACTTTGCAGAAATATATTTGCATAAACTATTACTTTCTCTGAGCAATGGGATTTATTTCTAATATTATTTTTGAGTCATGCTGAAATTTCCCTTAGGAGTCATTTTTTGCCTTAATGTCAGCTTAATGCATTTATGGAAAAATGCTTTAAACATCTGGTATGAGAATGAGACATTCCTCTGGTTGTAAATTTCCTCCTCCATCTCCAAAATACAGGGTATTATTACATTTTGTCCTTCTGTGACATTATGTACCTTCTCTAAGAGTTAAACTAATTTCCATCTGTGATTGTTTCCAATTTTGTGGAAACTTTATGAGCCTGTTAAATAAATTTCATCAAAGAAAAAGTAAGTTTATGTTAACAAATGGTGCCTATATAATAAAAAGCAAATCATGATCACTTAAGTAACTGCCTATATAGATGATTAAATTACCAGTTTTCTGTAGACATGGTGTCATACCAAATACTATATTTCCATCTTCTTATCCTCATGTTAAAGTAGCATCCTATTTGGAAATCAAAGTATCAATGCAGTTTTCATCTCAAAACAACTTCAGTCAAGCACTCCAAGTCTCATGTATTAATAACCGGCTTTAACTCTTTCCACTGTCAACATGTTTGAAAACAATTTTTCATATTCTCATATTAGTCAGGATACTGAGAAATGATTGCAGGGATCTGAAGTGTTGACTCTCAAGAGGTAATCACAGAATGAGGAAAACATTCAACCACTATAGATAAAACATAATAATAATAAAAAAAACCCTATTGAGCTGAATGAATTTTTCAAATTGAAAAAACAAAAGAGAAAAACACACATTAATTAATGCTTTTGATGGATTATTCAGTCTGAATAGGGTATGCTCAGTAGAGCGGAGTTAAATTTTTGAAAAATATCTAAAAAATTTCAGATTTTGATTAGCCCATAATCACTTAATTGCAAACAACTTTGGTTATTGAGGCAAAAATGAAAATTTATCAGTGAAATATAATTATGGTATTATTGAATATTCTAAGAATTCACTCACAGAACTGCTATCTAATAATTGATTGATAATTAGCATAAAATTTTCATCATCAAAACTTCTTAAAAAGTGTTTGGCCACATTTGTGTGTGTGCATGCTAAGTTGCTTAGTCATGTCTGACTCTTTGCCATCCTATAGACTGTAGCCCGTCAGGCTCCTCTGTCCATGGGATTCTCCAGGCAAGAATACTGGAGTTGGTTGCCATGCCCTCTTCCAGGGGATCTTTCTGACTCAGGGATCAAACCTGAGTCTCTGTAGCTCCTGCATTGCAGGTGGATTCCTTTACCACTCAGCCACTGGGGAAGCCAAGGCTTATTTAGGGCATTTTATATGAATACTCCTTTGAAGGGTCGACAAGTTTTAGAAATAGAGGCAATGTGGATGTAGGCAAATCTAAAAATGACTTATGAGAAAAAATGCAATGGAAAAGCATTGGATAGGAAATGGTCAAACTTTGTATCAGAAAAACAAAAATGAAAATAAAAAACAATGGATTAAAAAAAGAAGAAGAAGCGGCTTATTTTTCTTGAGTAATTGGAAATCTGGAGATAAGTGGTTGGTTCAGAAGTTCAAGAATGCCAGAAGTGAGGTCTCTGATTCTCTTGGCCTTTCCTTCATAGTTTTAAGATGGATGTGTCATTTCCAGCCAATAAGACAATATACTGGGCAAGAGAAAGGAATAAAGGCAGAGAGCAAAAGGGCAGACATCAACCATATCTCACCTGCTTTCCTGGAAGTTTCATACAACAGCATAGTCTTGCATCTAATTGGCCAGAACGATAGTAAATGCTCTCTACCTTAAATAAAAAGCTGAAAAATCATCCCTCTAGCTAGACATTTTGGCTCCACTATCACGCTTTGGCTTTATTCACTAGGAACAGTATAAAACTGGGTACTGAGTATGCATTTAGAAGTGATGATCAAGTACTAAAGACATCTGCACCCTGAAAGGAGAATGAAGAAATAAGAATTCTCACTGCCTTGTTGCTAAGCAGCCCACTTCCTAATCTTATGTATAAAAGGCACGTAAGAGTCCTGATCTAGGAGGTTACAGGAGAGCAGTAAATTACGATACATTAATTAGGGGAGGTGATACGAGAATCTGGAGAGTTGGAATGTCAAAAGATAGCATTCTAAGCAAAAGTGATCAGTACAGCTGGAGTCAGCGTTCCTGAGACCCTAAAATCCAGGGGGAAAAGCTCCTGCATATTCTGGCCCCACAAGAACCACACAATCTCATTTTCTCTTAATTCCCAACTCAAACCTCTTCTGACACCAAATCAATTTCTTCTTCCTTTCTTCAACTCTTTATGCTCCTTTTGGAGATTCACAAGGGCAAGAGTTAAATGGATTCTGTGTTCCACAAATTTCATTATTTCTAAGGGTACAGCAGGTTTAGATGTGCATTAACTAGGGATTCATGAAATACTGTCCATCATTATGATTCAAATTTGATACACTTTCCAGCTTTCCTGGTGGCTCAGAAAGTAGAGTCTGCCTGCAATGCAGGAGACCTGGGTTCAATCCCTGAGTCAGGATGATCCCCCGGAGAAGGAAATGACAACCTAATCCAGTATTCTTGCCTGGAAAATCTTATGGCTGGAGAAGCCTGGCGGGCTGCAGTCCGTGGGGTTGCAAAGAATTGGACACTACTCAGCGACTAAACAGCAACAACAATGATGGTGATGATGACAAACACTTTTTGAAACAACTTTTGTGCCAAGCACTTAGCTTAGCATTATACACATATGAATCTGTACACACATCATCTAATCCTGATAGAAACCTACGAGGTAGAAACTATTATCATCCCCATTTTACATGTTGAAAATTAATGCACAGGAATTTTCAGTCATTTGCTAAGGACACACATCTAGTAATTGGCAGACATGCAATTTGAACCAAGATATATCTGAAGCTATGCACATGGGTAAACTCATGTCATAAAAGATGTTTACGTATAAAAATAACTAACTTTTTGGTTTCTTCAGAGGAACGTGAATTTTTCTTTTGTATTTTGTGGACAGTTTATTGCTCTGTATTATATAAATAAAACTTAATATTTAGAGGAAATATGTATTTACCTTAAAGCAAGTAAATTAAATATTTACAACTACTTTAAGCAGTTATCAGCTTACCTCCTAGGGGAAATCTGTTGCAATTAATATATGTACCAGCAGCTGAAAAGAATTGGAATTCCTCTAGTTATTCTTACAATATTTAAATACATAAAAACCATAAAGCAGAAAGAATGACATTTAAGATTTTCTAGTTACTAAAAATAATGATAACAAGATACTCAGAACAGACAGATGTAAACCTTGATAGATTCATGTTAATGTATCTGAGTAATGTACATAGCTCATTTTCCTTCAATCATTGCTGCTCAATATTAAAGTGTATTTTATAGCTGGTATTTATTCCTTTGAATTTAAACATGTTCAGGAAAAAAATAGTCATTTTACAGAAAAAAAAAAGTTGCAGCTAAGATAAGAATATGGGGGATGGGGTTTCTAATGGTGCCCTCTACTAAAAATATCAAATAGATACATATGTATTGTAGAAATCTTCTGCCTAGGGGAAATTCTTTCATCTACCTGTCAATACTACACTGGCAAATCAAGGACTGACCATGACAAGGAAAGTCAGTCTTTTTCTCTAAATCCATTACTCAGCAGTATGAATATTAATAGCTAGGGGAAAACCAATTCTAATTTCCTGGTGAAAAGTTTTCCTATTCTTAATGCCATAGGTTTGGTGAAAACAGAAATTGGGAATCTTCGCGGCTCTTTTTATAAATGAACTAGAATTTTATTAAATAGTATCATCTAATGGTAATAAGAGTAAAAAACCTACCTGCTGTCAACAGGTAGCTGAGAGAGAAGTCAAAATACTTTTGCTTGTTATGCAATACATTGGTCATTATGCCATTAATACACTAAAATCTCCGTATTAATCTTTGAAATTTTATATAATAACATATACTCTCAATACAGGAGATAGGTCTGGGTTCTTCAACAATTATTCAACTTTGCAGAGGTCACACTTATTACCTTGGTCAGAAAGATCCCTTGGAGGAGGGCATGACAACCCACTCCAGGATTCTTGCCTGGAGAATCCCATACACAGAGGAGCCTGGTGGGGTACAGTCCATAGAGTCACAAAGAGTCAGACAAGACTGAAGCAACTTAGCACACAGCACACACGCATGATTAACAAAAAGCCGTTAGGAAAACGGGGCACACAAATTGGTTTATTTTGCCTTCGAGAGATACTGTCTGGTTCTCCCACAATCATCAGCTCTTGCTTGGGTTGCTATGCGGTGCAATTGAAAGAGCACTGAATTAGGTACCCCAAGGCAGAATGTGGATTCTCTGTGCGGCCAAGTACATGGCATGTATGAATTCAGTTTCTTCATTTGTGAAATTGAGAGCTTTCATTTTTACTTGAGAAGCCAGCCTAAGAAGCCTACTCTGATTTCGAAGCTCAGGGCAATTCACGTTTGTATGATTTTAGAGACATCAGGGCTTCAGGGGTCATCTAGTTTGACCACTTCATTTTGTTGAAACAGCAACCTGGCTGCTAGACCCAGATAGTATGACAATGGCTAGAAGAGAAAGCTACCGATATTACAAACCACAGCCTGGAAAACTAGAAAAAGTAGACACACGTGGATTCAGAAAACTCTATGAACATAGTTTAGGAACAAACAATCCATATAATCGCAGTTGACTCTGAGAACACAGCAAGAACAGAGTATATAGTAAAATAATCTGAATCAACATGGAAACTTTTAGCCATCATGAAACATGTGGCATAGTACTTAGTACACATTTATCAATTTAAAAGTGGTAAGTTACGTATTTTAAAAGGTTACTCTCTGAAACAGTCAACACAGTAAAGCACTCAAATGTTGAAGATTTTCAGTGACAAATGAATAGTTCACTCACTGTAACACAATATTCCATCTTGATACAGCATATGTTCAAGGTTGAATCTACAGGTATGCAATTTTTTCACACAAAGTTTTATTCACTTTCATTGTAAATAAAACACAAGAGTATTAACAGGAAGGCACAAAGGATTGTGGATTGTGACAGGCAGTACCATCACAGGAAAGGAATCGGTGACGGAGTGAATGATACTTCTGAACAATATATGAGAAATATATGCATATATAATATAAAAAGCAAAAACAATATATAGGCATAACGATGAAAGGATATCTCTACTGATCACACAGATATATGGAAATACTTTTAAACAGCTGGAAAATGCCATCTATAAATAAATGTTCTATATTCAGTAACAAAATCATTTAAATTGCTCATATAATGAGCCTCAAGCTTGCTGGCTGGTGTTCTATAAACTTCCCACTGTGATTTTTAGTATTTTCTTCTATCTGACATCATTTTGCTCATTACAGGTTTCCAATAAGTATAATTAAACAAATATATTCAAGATTATACAAATATTCCATTTACTAAACATTTGTTCTGTCTTCCAAGGAAATGCATTAATATTTGATTTTCTTATTTAATGCTTTTTGCAAACTTAAAAATATATACATTTTGCCTGCTTTCGGATTAAATACTGATACAAAAAATTATTTTCAAAAATACAGTGGGTTTTAATTTGGAAACCTAGTCTAGAAATTCTAGCTTACCAGGGGAAATTATCAACAATTATAGCTGTATTTCTATCACAAGGCTTAAATTTAAAAGTAGGATGGTAGCTTTGGTATGGGGAATTAAGATAGTGGATTACACAGATTGGACTGTATGATAAAAGCAATAAAATAAACGTGGTCTCATCCTTAAGGAGCAAGGAAAAGGGGAAGTGGAAGATAAGACTAGAACACAGACAATTCACCTTTAGGTAGAAGAGACAAAGGCAGGACTTTTCTTCTCTCTCCTCAACTTCTTTTCAGTACCGGCAAGGATAACTTTTGAGTTAACAAAAGATGAAGTCACTAAAATATTCTTTGACCCAAGCCTTTCTAGTTTGTTCTTAAGTATGTGTATGTGGCGTAGAGAATGGGAGGTAGGGAAAGCTCCTCCAAATTCCAGAACCCCAGAGCCTAGAGGAAATGAGGTCAGCTGTGACTTGTAGGAAGAGTAGAACTTTGAGGTCAAAACCAGAGTCACCAAACCAAATGTCTAGTTTTAGGCAGAAAATTACAAGATACACAAAGAAACCGGAAAGTGTGACCCATAGATAGCAAAGTAAAGGAAGCAATGCAAACTGCTGTCAAAGGGCTCAGATGCCAGACGATGATTTCAGATGCATTCTAAGAACTGAAACAAGTCATACTTACACACATAAAGAAATGTGTGATGACAACGATTCATTCAATAGAGTGTATCAATAAAAAGATATAAATTATAAAAAAGAATCAAGTGGAAATTCTGGAATTGAAAAGTACAATTACTAAAATAAAAAGTTTATTAAATGGTTTCAACAGAAGAGTTGGCACAGGAAAGATCCAGGAACTTAAAGAAAGATACATTGATTGAGATTATGCAATCTGAAGAACAGAGAGGGAAAAAATAATTAAAATTGAATAGAATCTCAGAGCGATGTGGCACACTGTTAAGTGCATCAATATATATGAGTATTGCCTTAACACCAAAACCAGACAAAGATTTCACAATAAAAGAAAGCTACTGAAGAATATCATTAAGAATATAGATGCAAAATCTTCAACAAAATACTAAGCAGTTAAATTCAACAACATATGTCAAGTATGGACTATGGCCAACTGAGATTTATCACAAGCATGTAAAGTTGGTTTACAATCTAAAAATCTATTAATGTAATATATAATCACAATAAAAAAGGGAAAAAACCCCACAATCAATTGAATAGACATCAAAAAAAAAATCTGACAAATCCAACAGCCTTTTATGATAAAAATACTCAGCTGAGTAGGAATAGATAGACACTTCAGTTTGGTAATGAGTATCTTCAAAAGTCCACAACTAGTATCATGATTAATGGTGAAGGACTGGATTTTTCCTCCTAAATCAGGAATAAGACAAGGATATCTGCTCTTACCATTTCTATTCAAAATTATATTGCAAGTTCTAGTCAGGGAAATTAGACAATAAAATAAAATAAACTGTATCCAGACTAGAGAAGAAGTAAAACTATCTTTACTTAGATATAACATGAGCTTGCATATAGACTATCCAGAGGAATTAATTTAAAAAACCTCTTGAACTAACAAGTGAGTGCAGCAAATTTGAAGGTTACAAGATCCATATACAAAAAACAATTGTACTTCTACACATAAAAATGAACAGTGTGTAATGAAATTAATAAAAAGTCCATTAACAATAGCATTAAAAAGAATATAAGTAGAAATATTTTTAATAAAAGAAGTGTAAAACATATGCCCTGAAAATATAAGATATTGTTGAAAGAAATTAAAGACCACCTAAGTAAATGGAAAAACAGCCTGTTTGAAGAGTTAATATTAAGATGAGAGTATTTCCCAAATTGATCCATGGGTTTGATGCTCCCCTTATTGAAACTCCAGCTGGCCATCGTGCAGAGATTGATAAGCTGATCCTACAATTCTCATGGAAATTCAAATAACGCAAATAACCAACCAACCTGCTTGCTGTGAGTTCCCTCTAGAGGAGCCCTTATGGTGAGGAACTGACTATGGGACCAGGCAGCAACAGAGATACTCAGGTCCACAGCCTGAAAGCCCACGAGGCCCTAAGTCTTATCAACAACCATGTGAGTGAGCTTCAAAGCTGGTCCACCTTCTAGCAGAGCTTCGAAATGACTGTTGCCCCAGCTGGCACTTTGGTTGGAATCTCTTGAGAGATCCTGAACTGTAGGATCTTGTTAAGTCATATTCAACTTTCTGACCCACACAAACTGTTTGGTATCAGAGTGCATTGTTTTAAATTGTTAAGTTTTTGGCTAATTTGTCATGAAGCAAAAGATAACAAATACACCCAATTACATTAGTAATTAGAAGTATTTCACTTGGATATTTGTACCACATGGGTATGTATTTCTGCAGGATCCCTCAAGAACTCATGCAATTGCTGAAAATATTTCAACCTTTTCTATGCCTAGATGCTTTGCTTCTTTATATTTTGTCTAAATCCATACTCATGTGTCTACTCTGCTGGGTTTATAGACTGCCTTATACATCACTGAACCTAAAAATATACTATTTGCTCCATAGTAAACTTTCATCAGGGCTTCCTCGGTGGCTCAATGGAAAGAACCTTCCTGCCAATGTACGAGTTGCAGGGTCGATTCCTGGGTCAGGAAGATTCCCCTGGAGAAGAAAAGGCAACCCACTCCAGTATTCTTGCCATGGACAGAGCAACCTGGCATGCTGCTGTCCACAAGGCATCACAAAAGGCTCAGGGATGGCTTAGCGACTAAACACAACCACAAAACAAAAACAAAAACTTTCATCAAATCAATGTTTGTTCACAGTTTTACTTTTGATTAAATATTATTACCTTCTCTACATTTCCCGCTTTTGAAATACCCTATTGGTTGTAATTATCAGAGTTTTTTGACATCTGGTATTTGCTATATAGCACTGGGGCTTCCCGGGTGTCACTAGTGGTAAAGAACTCGCCTCCCAGTGCAAGAGACCTAAGAGACCCTGGGTCGATCCCTGAGTCAGAGAGACCCCCTGGAGGAGGGCATAGCATCCCACTCCACTATTCTTGCCTGGAGAATCCCAAGGACAGAGAAGCCTGGTGGGCTATAGTTCATAGGGTTGCAGAGTCAGGACTGAAGTGACTTAGCATAAGGCTATATACTGCATCATTTAGTAAACACACAGGTTTAGCAGCTAATGAAAGGCAGCACTGTCTCTGTTTTATTTCATTGTGCCATTAATTCCACTATCATATACCTTTTATTTTTTATTTGAAATTTCTACATAGCTGATTTTATGTGCAGGTCACTGCGACACTTACCAATTGTTCACATTTGCTCTTTGATGAATTTAGGTTTTTTATGAGAACTATTTTAGTGTCAGAATTTTTCATATCAGGAATATTGTGTCTTATGAAAACAAGTTATATAGAGTTCAGAAATACATGTAGTGTTTTAAAAGCAGATTAAAAAAACCTGTGCCTTTATTTCTAGAATTTTTTACTTATTTACTTATGAATAAAGGTTTTGACTGTTTGATAAAATGTCAAAAAGAGAACAGCATTTTTGAAAAGTCACCATTGAAGAGGAAAAGTGTCCTTTCTTCCCTTCAGGATATTTTTAGTCTGCTACTGTTAGTAAATGAAAAAGCTCCTCTCATTTGGAAATTTTAATGAATATATATATACAAAACTTCCAACAACAAACTATCATTTCTTACTTTTCCCCCATAAATCTATTGTGGAATGAAATAAATAAATCAGGATTATGCTACGGCTATTCTCTCTTTCGTTTCAAAAGGAGATGTGGGTTGAGTCAGGAATGATTTTTTGGTAATTTTTTCATCAAGCAGTTTAATATTAGCTGAATATTCTTGTTCTCTTTAGCCTTAATTTTTTGCTGCCATCTTCGAAATGTTATTTCTATCTGTATTTCTATCTAGTGACAGCAAAATGTATGATTTAGTAAAAAGAAAAAAAAAACCGAATCAAAATTATTTCTCCCACCCTACTGCCTTACTCGTATCGTACAATGACCATATTTGGGTTGCCTGTGCTAATCAATAGACTAACACTTTCTATAAAAACATACACATGTATGTACACATTCACATGGCATATATGTTCATGGATTAAACATGCATGTATATAAAATGCACACACAAACAGATACTACATACACATGTGGTCATGGACTCAACATAGACATGCAAGTCATTGCCCCCACATACAAACATTCACACTGCAGACTTAAGTGTGTGTAAATTAAAAAATGATGGTGCTTTACAGTAATAATAGTTCTTCTTACACAATGAAATAGTAAAGAAACAGTCTTGCAATATGTTTTTCTCATGATTTTTAGACATATTGCAACAGAAAATAAACTCTATCCAGAAGCAATTTGGAGAAATTCTACAAATGAAACATTTTGTTTGATTGTTTAATGATTTTTTAAATATCAATATGAAGCTATTAATATGTTATGTGAATCATTTTTGTAAATGTTGTGAGAACAGTTGTGCTTTTCACTGATAAAAGCACAGCACACCTCTGCCAGCCAAGGTCAAACCAAGGAATAGGGAGTGATGTCAGGATGGAACTAAAAAGAGATTTAAACACTTTGGGTGTTTTTCAATATAAATTGGTCTTTTAGTTTGAAAATCCCTTTCCATAATTGCTTCGATTGTAGCTAGATGAGTGTTTCAAGATGTTCATTCCAAATTTGTGGACCAATATCATCAACGATCACAGAATTTTAGAATTGGAATTGATCAGTGGATTATCTGGTCCTGTGCTTTTGGTTGGCAGATGAGTTGATATAAATTAATTATCTAAAAGCTCTGTAGTTTAGAGAGTGTAAAAGGGAATCATTACCATTTCAGGGGAGGAAACAGAGGCATGAAGACATTAAATGAGGTGCCAGCTGTATTAGAACATGTTACTAACAGTCAAAGATAAAATTTAGCCTGCCAATATAATGCTTTTCACTATCCTATCCCATCTTAATAGTGAGGGTTTTGAAGTGTCATCTGGATACAGAAAGATAATAATTCAATAAGAAAGAAATATGCTTCCTGACTCTCTGGACAACACACATATTGTCATCCTATGTTTACAGTTAAAGCTGGGATTCTAATGTCACCCCTTGAAGAATCCTGATTAGTTTTATTGAGCTCTACATCAGAAGGAAAAGAACAATGTCATTTCAGTATGTGTGTTTAACAGACTTCATTTTAGTTATTATATTTTGATTATGCAAACTATAATAAGATTTTTTTCTTACAAAGTATACTTATAGGCTTCAGTTTAGTTTCTAACCACACTGACTAAACAAATATAAGTGTACTGAATGGGCTCTAAACAGCTTTCAACATTTCATTATAAACCAATTACATCTGAGTCTTTCCCAGTGCTCTCAGCATGGCTTTAAAAAATTTTACACAAACAGGTGAAATCAACCATTATGAAATATAATCTACATGCCTAAAAAGCAAGGCTTCAGAGGGAGAATGAGGTGAGGGGAGGTTCAAGCCAAACGATAAATACAGTTTATTTTCAAGGTAACTGCTCTGAGAAAATTCAGCATGCTTACTCAAGGTAAGCTTATTTTTTGAAAAAGGAATATTTACTTAATTTTCCAATGTTATGAAGCAGCACAAAATTTTTTAGACATTCCCCGAAAGTAAGTGAGGATCAAACTTTTGTAAATCCATATTTTGAACAATATTTGTGTTTTTTTAAAATAAGATATAACCACATAATTGTCTGGATTTAGAAAGATCATAATTGATTAATTACCATTGAATGCTGATTGTATGCTCTCTAAGTACACTATCCATATCCACAAAGTGGTCCTATGAGGTGGTTGTCATGATTATTCTCATTTTTACGGACGGTGAAACTCAGACACAGAGGTTAAGTAATTTTTGTCCAAGTTCAAACAGCCATTGATGGAAGGTCAGGATTCAAACACAGTCTTGAGTCCATGATCTTAACTGCTTTTTATGCTCCCACAACTACTATGAGGATCCTACGTGCAGATCTGACATAAGCTTTGGGATTTAGAGATGGAAAGAAGGATGATCTACTAACATAATAATTAGGCATAATATTATAAAATATTTTAGTACTTATAAGGCCTTGGGTTTGTGCCTCCCAATTTGACTTTAAAAAAATATCTATCAGCAATTACACAATGCAAATAAACTATTTATTTTAAAAAAAAACACACCTTAAGATGGAGGGCTTTGGGGGATTCACATACCCCTTGTGACCATCTGCCATACTGTGTGAAGATGTGAGAATATGCCTCTGAGTGTTTCTCAGGGAAAACAATTTCTTTCAGTAGATTGTTAAAAGGATAGATGATTTACTTCCTATCTAGCACAGGGGTGGGCAAACTTTCTTAGTAAAGGTCCAGATAGTAATTATTTGAGGTGGACTTTGTGGGACATCCAATCTCTTTTGGAGCTACCCAACTCTCCCATTGCAACGAAGAAGCAGCTACAGACAATGTATAAAGAGAAGAGTGTGGTGCTATTCCAATCACACTTTATTTATGGACACTGAAACGTGAATTGCATGTAATTCTTATGTCACAGAATATTATTGTCTCTGTTTTTCATTTTAAAACATAAATTCAAAAAACCCAAACAAAATTATCTTAGCTCAGAACAACATAAAGCAAGTAACAGGCCAAATTTGGCTCATTGGCCATAGTAGCCCAACTCCTAGTTCAGAGCAATGGTTCTCAAAGTGCAGTTCCAGCAGCAAGAGCATCCTCTGTAAATTTCTCAGAAATGCAAGTTCTCAGGCCTGTTTGACAATCTACTGAACCAGAAACCCCAGCATATGTGTTTTAAAAAGTCTTCTAAGTGAAAAAGATGCATGCTTGGTTTGAGAGTCACTGGTCTAGAGTCATTGTTCTAGGGACTCAAGTTATCTATTTACTCATCGAAAAAGCAAGAAAGTTCCAGAAAAACATATATTACTGCTTTATTGACTATGCCAAAGCCTTTGACTGTGTGGATCACAATAAACTGTGGAAAATTCTGAAAGTGATGGCAATATCAGACCACCTGACTTGCCTCTTGAGAAATTTGTATGCAGGTCAGAAAGCAACAGTTAGAACTGGACATGGAACAACAGACTGGTTCCAAACAGGAAAAGGAGTACGTCAAGGCTGTATGTTGTCACCCTGCTTATTCAACTTATATGCAGAGTATACCATGAGAAATGCTGGGCTGGAAGAAGCACAAGCTGGAACCAAGATTGCCAGGAGAAATATCAATAACCTCATGATACCATGCTTATGGCAGAAAGTGAAGAGGAACTAAAGAACCTCTTGATGAAACTGAAAGAGGAGAGTGAAGAAGTTGGCTTAGAGCTCAACATTCAGAAAATGAAGATCATGGCATCTGGTCCCATCACTTCATGGCAAACAGATGGGGAAACAGTGGTGGACTTTACCTTTTTGGGCTCCAAAATCACTGCAGATTGATTGCAGCCATGAAATTAAAGGACACTTACTCCTTGGAAGGAAAGTTATGACCAACCTAGACAGCATATTAAAAAGCAGAGACATTACTTTGCCAGCAAATTCAAGGCTATGGTTTTTCCAGTAGTCATGTATGGATGTGAGTGTTGGACTATAAAGAAAGCTGAGTGCCAAAGAATTGATGCTTTTGAACTGTGGTGTTGGAGAAGACTCTTGAGAGTCCCTTGGACTGTAAGGAGATCCAACCAGTCCATCCTAAAGGAGATCAGTCCTGAGTGTTCATTGGAAGGATTGATGTTGAAACTGAAACTCCAATACTTTGGCTACCTGATGTGAAGAGCTGACTCATTTGAAAAGATCCTGATGCTGGGAAAGATTGAAGGCAGCAGGAAAAGGGGACAACAGAGGATGAGATGGCTGGATGGCATCACTGACTCAATGGGCATGAATTTGAGCAAACTCTGGGAGTTGGTGATGGACAAGGAGGCCTGGCTTGCTGCAGTCCACGGGGTCTCAAAGGGTCAGGCACAACTGAGTGACTTAACTGAACTGATTTATTCACCCTTGCAACAAATACTTTCTGAGGGGACAGTTATTATATACTAGAACACAATAAAAATCTGACTTAGGCGGTACAGTTGTAAAGAACCTGCCTGCCAATGCAGGAGATGCAAGAGATGCGGCTTCAATGTCTGTGTTGAGAAGATCCCCTCGAGGGGGAATGACTACCTACTCCGGTATTCTCGCCTGGAGAATCCCATGGATGGCATCACTGACTCAATGAACACGAGTCTGAGCAAACTCTGGGAAATAGTGAAGGACAGGGAATGGTGCTGCAGTCCATGGAGTCACAAAGATTTGGGCACAAATTAGCAACTGAACAAGAACAAGGAATACAATGGAGAAAGTACTATTTTCCCTATTCATAGTATACTACCTTCATAAAGCAGGAGATGGTAACTTTCTGACAACGACTTAATTTTTTGAATACGTTTTATAGCACATCATGAGCCAGTACATATACATGTATACAAACATGCCTGAAACAAAATAATACAAAGCAGTATGTACCCTTAACACTTATGGTGGCATATATTGTTTCAGTTGCGTCCAAGTCTTTGCAATTCTATGGACTGCAGCTTGCCAGGTTCCTCTGTCCATGGGATTCTCCAGACAAGAATACTGGAGTGGGTTGCCATGCCCTCCTTCAGGGGATCTTCCCAACCCAGGGATCAAACCTGCATCTCTAGTGTCTCCTGCATTGGTAGGTGGATTCTTATCAGTAGCTCCGCTGAGAAGCCCTAGCACTTGAGGCACACTCTTTGTGTTTTCTGTTCTATTCTCTTTCTATTGGATTAAACCCAATAAGCTGATTTTACAATCCACTAATATATCACAACTCATAGTCTGAAAAAACTTCAATAAAATGTACTCACCAGTGCAAATTCCTTGTTGAGAATCATCTGCTCAACTAAAGAGGACTCATTGTGGAAGAGGTGGGGCTGCATATGGCTCCACATGTGAGGAAACCACCAGAACTCGTCCACAGAGCGAAGCAGAAGGTCATCTCCCTCATCCTCCTCTTCAGTCCCTGTAAAAAGTATAAAAAGTGGCTTAAGTGAAAAATTCGTATTAGCTTAAAGGTTATGTTTGTCAGATTATTCTTCTTGCTACTGATACCTAAATCCAATTTTGTGTTGTTTTAATAAAAGAGAAATGACCATAGCCTAAATTACATCAGAGGCAGTGGGATTAGGGGTTGGGATGGGAAGGGGTAAGTGCAGAGGTTGTTTACATTTAGATTTTAGGGATACTTTATCACTGACATTGTTCAGATTTGTTAGCATATGGTGGTAACAACAACAACATAAAAAAACAGAGCAAGTTTTAGTCTGTTTATTTTTGTTTTAAAGTTATCAACTATTAATTCTCTCCTTTATTGGATGCATAGGGGAAACCGGATAAAAGATTATTCTTTTTACTCTTAAAAATATTTCTGCATATAAGCCTAATATTGAACTGAATAATTTTAAATTTAAATGATTTTGTCTGTTTTTTTTAAAAATTATAAAATAGATTCTTATTGAAGACAGGCAGAAAGCATAGACAATGATATATAAAACTCAGAAACAAAACCAAAACCAAAACTCATCTTTGGAACTAACCACTAGAAGCAGTTTTGTATTTTTCATTGACTTTTTTCCTACTTATTTTTTTAAAAGTTGAGCTCTTACTGCATAAATATGTTTATGTCCCTATATTTTAGAATTACCATTACGAACATAAATATTTCTCATTTTATATAATAATTTAATAAAATGTAAACAATAAATCAATTAACACAATAGAAACTTGAATTGAGAATTTAAAACTAGTATTAATTTTTCATCCTCTATTAGGAAAATTTGTTAACAATGCCTAACACATAGAAAAAGCCATTTGTCATACAAGAGGGGGAAATAAGGGAAGGAAAACAACATCAGCAAGTTAATTCCAAGGAAATTCATTATGTTACAGCAATCCAAGGACATTTTCATGGCATGAAATAATAATTTTTGTACAATTTTATAACATTCAGTTCCATTTTAAAATATTCTGAATCAATAACATAATTGATTCCTATATGGTCTCTGGATACTTAACTAAACAAGCAAAGTAACAAATCCTGGCTTACAGTGTGAGGTGTATTTGGATAATTTTTTTCTTCGAATTAGGGTATGTTTTATGATGATTTTATATTGTTTACTTTAAAAAGTATTAAAAGAATTTTTTTAAAGAGTCTTCTTTGAATATAAGTGTCTTGTAGTAAAGACAGCCTGAATCATGAAGGTGTGCCATGAGATGGTTAAAGCATATATTTGTTAAAGTGTATCCTTGGCTATGTGATCTTGAATAAGTTAATTTGTTTGAGTCTTAGTTTTCTGGTTTAAAATGGAGGTATAAAAATCTGTCTCATGGGCTCTTGTGAAGAATCAATGAGATCAATTTATTAAAGCACTTAACATTGTGAATTGATTCATAAATATTAAGATTGCTTTCTTCTTAAAAATAGCACGTCCTGGTTTATGCCTGTGGTGTTCTAAAGTTGCATATTTTCACACATTCTTAAAAATATTGCCTTGCCTAGATTATCAAATTCTTGAAGTCTGATATTGGATCCTTTTACCTTGCATTGTATCATGCCACTTCCCCAGGAAGTTAAATAAGTGGAAACTGTACCTCAGTCTATATTAATATATAGTCACTGAATTTTAGAAACTTCATATACTGGCTTAAGTGCATGTCAACTTTTGTGTGTATTTATATGTATGCATTATTCTTGGTATATATCTTATAATCCATAATTCTCAAAAGGTGTAAGGACCAACAAGTTTAATTGGCACTATTACTACTATAATAGTTGCTACTATATACAAAGTAAAGAAATAGAAGTTTTGAAAGTGATAAAGCTCTATGAATAAGATAAGCAGACAAAAATTCTTAATTTTGTTAACTTGAGCCAAAATTATTAGCATTATGGACTTCCAATTCACTGGCTTTGTTAATATATTAAGAATTTCAAATACTGAAATCCAAATGTAAAGAAGTTTGTCACTTCCTCAGATGGATTTTAAGTATGAAGTGTTTTTAATACAGACCAAGTGTTTCTCGTGGTCATAATTTAGCAGACTAGGGCATAGATTAGAAAGAGCTACTGTATGTCACATGAGATGAATGAGTTGACAGTTCTCCCACAGTTTTGTTGTGCTTTGAATATAGAATGTCTGAGAAAAGCCTACCTTCACTTTAAACTCCACAGATGGTTATCGGAAGCAGCAGGGAGTGTGTAATGCATACTTGACCAGGAAAGAGGTCAATTACTCAAATTTACAGATAATTTTTCTGACTACTGATATAAACAGATGCATGACTGATCATAAAATCTTGGTAATTTTTATACCAGAAAGTGTGGTAATTTGTAAGCACTTCCCACAATATCAGGAGTGATGTTTAAAGACTCTTTGTTTTTCACTCCATGGAGTAATTTCCCATCAGCCTTTCTCTTCTTTTATACAAGTCATAAAATTCAAAGCCACATAAGGCAAGCTGATGACTTTAGAATTGCTTAATGAAAAATATATCAAGTCATGCTGAAGGATCAAAGAAGAATTTCAAATGTTTTTGAATCCAGCTAAATGAAAATATTAAATTTTTGCCTCGTTTGTAAATACTTATTTTTTGTTACCTAACATATGATTAAATTACATGTGAGAATATAATTTATAGTTCATACATGACTGCTGCTGCTGCTGCTGCTGCTAAGTCGCTTTAGTCGGGTCCGACTCTGTGCGACCCCGTAAACGGCAGCCCACCAGGCTCCGCCATCCCTGGGATTCTCCAGACAAGAACCCTGGAGCGGGTTGCCATTTCCTTCTCCAGTGCATGACAGTGAAAAGTGAAAGTGAAGTCGCTCAGTTGGGTCCGACTCTTCTCGACCCCATGGACTGCAGCCCACCAGGCTCTTCCGTCCATGGGGTTTTCCAGGCAAGAGTACTGGAGTGGGGTGCCATTGCCTTCTCCGCATGACTACGGAGCACAAATTCTAGTCTGTTCAGGTGTTTGTGTTCAAATGGACCCTTTTTGGAAGGAATGATGCTAAAGCTGAAGCTCCAGTACTTTGACCACCTCATGTGAAAAGTTGACTCACTGGAAAACACTGATGCTGGGAGGGATTGGGGGCAGGAGGAGAAGGGGACGACAGAGGATGAGATGGATGGATGGCATCACTGACTTGATGGACGTGGATCTGAGTGAACTCCGGGAGTTGGTGATGGACAGGGAGGCCTGGCGTGCTGCGATTCATGGGGTTGCAAAGAGTCGGACACGACTGAGTGACTGAACTGAGCTGAACTGAACCTCTAACCTGATTAGATTCAATCTACATCATTGTTAATTTAGAAATATAGAATTTTTATTCTCATTTAAAATTTATCTCATTTTACTTTCCTGATTCCCAGAAGATAAAAGTGTTTAATTCAGAAGTAAAATATTTATGCACTCATTTCTTTGTTTCTGCTTTTGGAGTATCTGTGTTATATGATAAGAGTATGCCTCTGAAAGTTTTTTAGTCTGCCAAATAAGAATAAGTTTAGCAAGCTCTAGGCTGTAGATTAGTTTCCATAAGGAGAATCTTATCAGTTTTGTATAAATGTGTTTTATATTTGCTATTATATGTGAAATATTGTAATTCTGAAATGGCAAGAAGAGGTTTCTAACTTTCTTCGTGTATTGAATCTGGCACACTTCCATATAGGTGAGTATAGAATAAACTAAACTTAAATATACTAAATAAAAAGAATTGTTTGATGATTAAATTGATTAAAAGCTATCTATAGTTCAAAAATTGGAAAACAGAGCCATGTGAATAATTCACTATTTTAAATAATATTTGATTCTTATATAAAAATACTTAGTAATAAAAATATTTGCATATCATGACATGCTATGTACTGTTCTGTATAAGAGATATTATTATTCCCATTTTGGAGATGCAGGCATTGAGGCACAGAAAAGTAACCTGTTTATGCTCACATAGCTAGTGTAATGTCAGAACCTAGATTTAAACAAAAGCAGGTTGTTTCCAATGTCTAGTCCTTGAAGCAATACATTATAAAGTAAAACAAAAGCAAACAAAAGAGAATGAATGTAACACTTTTCCACTTTTATATTTAAAAGTTAGTTTTTTATAGGTTCTGTTTTGTTTATACATATAAAAATGAACTCTCATGGAAAAGACATGTATTTATCCAGTTTGAAAATATTATACACGAGGTAATTGTTTGCGTCATATTCAATTTATTGTCAATTACAAAAACTGGTAATGATTGTCATCAGAAATCCTGCCCTACAAAAAATATTTGTAGCTCTCCATCCCTACAAGTTATCTTGATCCTGTAATGTCTCCATTTTTCAACTGAGCTTTCATTGTGCAATTCCAATCATGCTTTAAAATATTTCCAGACTTAAAGATTATACTCTGAACTCCATGCTTTTATTATTATTATTATTATTATTATTTTTTTAACTTTCAATCAGCAGAATGTCCTTCCTCTTTCAATTTGGCACCCATGAATGCATGCCTTTTAGGAATGTGCTTTTTGGGTGAGACTGTTTTCAGCATGTGAAGGACAGAGAAACTGAACAGGAAAGAATACATGGAAAATACAGATAAGTGAAGCAGTCTAGGAATACAGAATCTATCTTTATTACACTAGGCATATGTGATTAAGTGTCTTCAAAACAATGAAACTCATCAATCAGCATTTTCAGGCATTGGAAAATCAGATCATTCTGGCAGAATCTGAGACGGTGATTGTGACAAGGCCATCTTTCCATGGTTACCTGTCACAATCAAATGTATAGATAAGGAAAGAACTTTTCTGATTTGTTAAGCTCCTGATAGTTAAACCTTCATATAGGAAGCTACTAGATAGGGAAGAGGCATGCCCTAGCGAAAGTGAATACTATCAATATTTAACTCCAACCTAGAAGAAACCTTGATATCCTCAAATGAATAAATAAGTACTTAATATAGCATGATTGTACCCTTGGAAAATGTCATGGATGCATTTCAATGATTCTGCACATAATGTAGCCAATCAAATAAAGCTTTATGTTTATGTGAAGTTAATTAAGCTTCCAGAACTTACAAATATATATTGCAGAATCTGTAAAGCACATTATCACAGAGCATATCAGAATAGTGTTTCTTTCCTTATTTTTATTAGGTCAGTACCAACATAAATTGTCAATAAGGTCCAATTAAGAGATATAATTAAAATATCTTCTTTTTTTTATTATTGTTTGGTTTCTTCCTCCAACAAGTGTCCCTGTGATATTAACTAGTGTGTTCATTTCCTAGTGGGATGTGTAGTGTACATGCTCAGGATAAAAAAGAAATGGGAAGTGTTATAACTTGCTGTCAACATTAACTCTGCAAACGTCTGACAGGCTTAGTAGATTTGAATATGAAAAGTGAATAAAAGTTGATGCAGTTATCCAGATATATTTCAGCCAGAAGAATGCCTTTTACTTTTCTTATACGGCTATTTAAGACAAAATAGTATTGTTTGTGTGTGAACTTCAAATAATCCCATATTTTTCCCCAGCATCAGTAGACATAGTCTTTAGAGTTATCTGCTTTATAACTTCATAATCAGTGATTCTTAGGTCTGGACTCATTTTCTGAGGGGGTTTTGAAAAACATTTATAAAACCATGTCTATTTTCAAAATTGTAAGCTAGAATTGCTTTTGCCGTGTAGATGTGATGACCCAAATCTTTTACTGCAAGATATCCTTTTAAAATATGCAGTGATTTCGTTTATCAACTGGTCTAAAAACCAATTTTCCTTCTATTACTTTAAACAGATTTACATGTTTCAAAGCAGGAGGAAAAAAGCATTAAAGAAAAGCCAATATGACACTGCAGCTTCAATATTCTAATAAACCTCCTGAGCCTCTTTGGTAAACATTAAAAAACCTCTTTGGGTAAATGAACTGAATTTATGATAATTAAAGACTACCTCTGCATGGGATACTTTTAATGAGTCAATAAATTGCATGCATAGAGAATACTGTGAAATGTTTTTACTACAATACTCTGAAGTAACAACAATGAAAAGCCCTAAACAAAGCATTTAGCTTTCACCAAAGATGCAGAAATAGTACCAGACAGTAGGCATTGCCCTAATACAAACCCTAAGACACGATTTTGTGCCATTAAGACAATCACTTTCACTCACATAGTTTTCTCCAAATTAGTACCTGCCATTATAATGCTGCTATTCAGAAAATAAGAGTCAAATTCTGGAGGTAAACTGGGCAAAGAGGTGAAAAATAGCAGAACATGGAGTAGTCCCTGAGCACCAATCACATTTTGAGGATTTGTTTGAAGGCTGAGACTGACAAGAAATGAAACTGTGATTGGATAGATGTGGTAAGAAATACAAGTTTGAATGCGATGGTTTTAACGCATGTTGGCCAAATCACTGTAATATTTTTAAGGAAAATCCTGAAGGGACAATAAATTAAGCAAGATGACTCTTAAGATCTATTAAAGTTCTTTGAAGCTAAAATTCCTCTTTTACCACTATATGTTTTCCAAAGAAAAAAAATATACTAAAAATATGTGTCCCTAGGTTGTCCTACAACTTTAAAACACTGTGCATTGTTACTAATATCATTATCATCTCATTGCAATCATCTTCATCGCCATCGTCTCTATGCTTCACAGAATGCATAGACACAGAACAATGGTTATAGTTTCTTTTACTGAGTTGACTAAGTCATTTCTCTTCCTGTTTTGCCCTGACTTCACCAGTATCTGCCAAAGTAAACAAGTCTCATTGATTTTGGATTTGGCTACTCATAATGCACCCAAGTTTTTCCCATAATCAATCTGAATATTCTATTTCTCCTGCTTTTGAAACATTGAAAATCCTCTCTCCTATTTATATGTAGCTGCCTGAGAACACAAAGCTCCTTCTTACCTGTGTGGTAAAACTTCCCTGAAAATCCAAGGTTGAAGGTAAAATTTGCAACCTGAGTGCGCAGTAAATTTTGAGTCTCTAGTAATGCCTGAAATAAATAAGAAATTAACATGATTTTAGAAAATTAAATATGAAGCTTTTGGGATGCTTCTTTTTCAAATGCGTATGCATGAATGAAACAAAATAATGTGGTCTTTGTTGCTTTTTGGGGTTTTGATAGCTACTGTTATATGCTATTCATATTCCAGGTATTATAATCACTTTTGTTATTATTTTCATTGAAGTTTACCAAATTATGAAGCAGTTAAGTCTTAAGCATATTATAAATTGCTGAGAGGCAATTCTCTAACCACACAGCACTGAAATCATTTTTCATTTCTATGTGAGACATTTCTTGAATTTTAGATTATTATACTTCTTTTCCTTGGGGAAATTTTTTCAGAGTGGTTGGATATAGACAGGTTCTGTATTTGTTGGTAAGGGATAGGAAGATAACTTTAGTTTGAGTTCCAATTGAGTATTTTACTTAACTGTGCAACGTCTCCTGTCATTTTTAAGGCATACTTATTGAGTTGAAAGCTTGGATTTTTATTTTATAAATTAAAGGGAAGTTTATATTTTATGGGATGTTAATTACAGACCTTGAGATATGAACAAGGAAAGGGGAGGTAGGAAATCAGTAATTCCATAAAGAAATATTCTCTAAACATGGAAAAATGTTTCCTAACTTCTCATTCTGGAATTATTAGAGGTCAATTTCTTGCTTGTAGACAGGATAAGAACATCTGGACAGTAATCTTCGAGTCAGACTTAGTCCTGTAAATTTTCTGCCAATCATTCGACTGCTATTTTTTCTATGTCGACATATGTAGTATAATTCAGAATTTCATATCCTTAGGCATTGTAATTTGATTATTGATTCAGAATGCTTTTTCAATTTTTTTAATGAATTTTAAAAAGGGAGTTTATTTTCTTCTGATGTAAGTGAGAAACTCTTTCCAACTAGAGATATAACTAAGACCGTTTTTTGGTTACTCCTATCCATCTTTTAAGGTAAAAAACAGTAGAGGTTTAGACAATTTCTTTTGAGCATGAGTGAACTTTATTTTTTATTCCCCCAAGAGTTAAGAGAGCTTTCCTGCAAATTTATAAAGAAAAAAAAGAGAATTACAAGGTTGATAAGCTGTATGGTTCCTGGTTATCCAAGATTACAATTATACTGGGTATAATCCTGGCTATTCTTATTTAAATATCATCAGCTAAATAGAAAAAGGAAAAAAAAAATAGACATACTAGTGGAACTAGGTTTTAAAATTTTCCCCCAAAAGCAATTTATATATGAAAATAAAAAATATAATTAAAAATAAATAATTGAGCTTATTGGTATATACTCTGGAATATAGCTTTAAACTTTTTTTTAAAAATCATGCATCTTTTTTTATTAGAAAGTTTTTTTTTTCTTTCTGTGTTTCTTGTTTGATTCAATGTACAATCCCTGAGCTTCTATACCTTGAAATAGTTTTGTTTTTGTTTTTTTTCAAAATTTTAGTTTATTAAGTTCTTCCTTCCCCTGTTCTCACAATTCTATCCCCATCCACCCTACCTCTGTTCTTGAAATCATTTTTTATTCCATTTTTACTAATCCACCATCCATTCTTAAATTCAGTAAATATTTATTCTAGATGCATACAGTGTGGGGTTTGGTAAGCATAGCCTCTTGTCACCTTGGGCTTTACTGAGAGGGAGAGCGATATTAAATACAGGATCCCTCAAATACAAAATTACAAATCATAAGAGCTCCAAAAGAAATCTAGAGCATGTTGTGATAGATGCAGTAAGACATTTAATTCAGACTGAGGAAGTGGGCCCACCTGATGCTTTCCTAGGGGCCATCTAAAAAAGTTCAAATGATCTATTTTTTTCCCAGTAAGTGTGCCACCAACTTTAAGCAGACCTACATGTCTTTTTCTTGGGCTTTAAAACACTATAGACTGCTAACGGTTTTCCCAGCTTCCTGTATTCTATTTTACACTGTGCAGTCATGCTAACATCCCAAAGATAGCAATGCACTTCACCCTTGTGGTCAGGGAAGCCATTCAATTAGGGACTAAGCTTTGTTGGTCATTTCACTTCTTATTATCTTTTCCCTTAGCTGTGAAATGAGATCGTGCTTAACACTTGTTTCACACAATTATTATGAAAATTACATTGTATAAGGCATACAAAGTGCTAAGCTAAAGTGTCTTTCTTCAGACTTGCATCATTTTCATTTACTGCTCATTGTGCGTATGCCATGTTGCTAAGTATATTTTCATATATGTGGAAGGCATTTAAAATGTAATAAAAAGCTATATTAATATACAGCAACCTACTGAGTTAGTTTCATTTATTTTTATTACAAACATTTTTTTCTGATGGTAAAATGATAAAAATGGCTCATGGGCCATACCATTACATGAGATAGATAGGATTCTGTATTTCACACATTTATAACATGGATGTCTTATAATCTTAAATTGTAAATTGTGTAGTAAGACAGGCTCTCACAGGCAAGGGCAGATGGATTTTCTTCCACTGGAGCTAATTAGCTATATGAAGAATTTGACAGACTTTTCCATTTCTAAAAGAATTCGAGTTGTCTAGTCACAACCTCCCAATATGTAATCTTGATTAATTTGGAGTAAAATAACAATTTCTATAAGCAAAAACAAAACAAATGGATAAAAAGAAGAAAATTCTAAAATTCAGGATTTCCTATTTCATTGTAACTAAATGTTGTTTGAGTTTAAAAATTCAAGGAAAGAATGGTTCCGTGTCTTTCAATGATAAAAAAAATAGAACAAATAAATTAATATGTATGGATATAACTTTAAAAAAGTCAGAAATAAATGTATAAGAAAAAAGTGTTAAATCATGAAAATTAAAGAAGAAATGTAGGAAAATAAAGGATTAAAATACAGGAAAAATGTAAAATATCAGGAAATAGACAGGAAAAATATAAATATAAAATTATGAATAAATAAAATATAGTAAAGCAGAAAAAAATCTTAGGAAAACTTGTTAATGGACTAGAAATAATATATCTCAATTTGAAATAAAAATCAAATAATAAAATATAGAAAATAATATACAGCTTTATATATATTAGATAATAAACTTTAGTTATTTTAATATTTTCTAAGTCATAAAAATATATATTAACTGCTTTGAAGGTTTTCCTTGCATTATTCATGAAGGACTCACTAAGTCATTTGGATACTAAAGAGAATAAATATATAACATTTAAGTAAAAGCAAAAATTCATTATTTTAATAAACATACTTTGCATTCATTTACTATTCTTCTAATAAGTTCCTCAGTGTTTAATAAAGCAAGTATAACTTTGTCTTACTGCAAAATAATGAAGAGAGCAATGTTTTTCAAAATTCATCACATATAATATTTTCTAGAGGAGACTGCTAAAATTGTCAGTTCTGTGCACCCACTTGAGGAATAATTGATTTAATCTGTCTATGATGGGACTCAAGGACATGTATTTTATTATAGATCCTTGTTGCTTAAGGAAGGTCAACTAATTGTTTCCAGCTCACCTATAAGAAATGAAATGAATCACCAGGATGCTCCTCCCAGGCCCATTTTCTGGGTATTCTGAATTGGAGAATAGAATGGAGCCTAGGAATCTGTGTTTATAACGGTGATTCTTATAGCTTCAAACAAGAGATTATATCCATCAAGGAGCTTCAGAAAATATTGTTAGTGCACTGCTCATATTAATTTCAAGGTGTGCTGCATGCATTTTAAGCCATTCTGACATTCAGACTGTTTACCATCAAGCTAACGCTACTGGATCATTGAAAAAGCAAGAGAGTTCCAGAAAAACATCTATTTCTGCTTTATTGACTATGCCAAAGCCTTTGACTGTGTGGATCACAAGAAACTGTGGAAAATTCTGAAAGAGATGGGAATACCGACCACCTGGCCTACCTCTTGAGAAACCTGTATGCAGGTCAGGAAGCAACAGTTAGAACTGGACATGGAACAACAGACTGGTTCCAATTAGGAAAAGGAGTACATCAAAGCTGTATATTGTCACTCTGCTTATTTAACTTATATGCAGAGTACATCATGAGAAACTCTGGGCTGGATAAAGCACAAGCTGGAATATCAATAACCTCAGATATGCAGATGACACTACCCTTATGGCAGAAAATGAAGAGGAACTAAAAGCCTCTTGATGAAAGTGAAAGAGGAGAGGGAAAAGTTGGCTTAAAGCTCAACATTAAGAAAACTAAGATCATGGCATCTGGTCCCATCACTTCATGGCAAATAGATGGGGAAACAGTGGAAACAGTGGCTGACTTTATTTTTCTGGGCTCCAAAATCAATGCAGATGGTGACTGCAGCCATGAAATTAAAAGACGCTTACTCCTTGGAAGGAAAGTTATTACCAACCTAGATAGCATATTAAAAATCAGAGACATTACTTTGCCAACAAAGGTCCATCTAGTCAAAGCTATGGCTTTTCCAGTAGTAATTTATGGATGCGAGAGTTGGATTATAAAGAAAGCTGAGTGCCAAAGAATTGATGCTTTTCAACTGTGGTGTTGGAAAAGACTCTTGAGAGTCCCTTGGACTGCAGAGGATGAGATGGTTAGATGGCATCACTGACTCAATGGACATGAGTTTGGATAAACTCTGGGAGTTGGTGATGGACAGGGAGGCCTGGTGTGCTGCGGTTCATGGGGTCACAAAGAGTCGGATATGACTGAGTGATCTGAATTGAACTCTTTCCCTACATGTACATAATTAATAAGTCAAGACTATACATACTTTGGTATAGACTTACACTTCCACAATTTCAAATCAAATACCAAAGAGTGATAGTTTTTGTCTTCCTTGGACAGCCTTTTACTACATTCAGTAAATCAAGATGGGGTCCTATTTATACTTACATGGCTTCCCAGATGTTGCAGTGGTAAAGAATCAGCTTGTAGGAGATGTAAGAGACACAGGTTCAGTCCCTGGGTTGGGAAGATCCCCTGGAGTAGGAAGTAGCAACCCACTCCAGTATTCTTGCTTGTATTCCATGGACAGAGGAGCCTGGTGGGCTACAGACCATGGGGTCACAAAGTCGCACACAACTGAACAACCAAGCACATTTATTATTATATGATCTTGATGTTGGAATCAGAGAGGTTACATCTATACTATTTTCCAAGAGGGAAATGCTTCATGGAAAGTTTAAATGGTCCAACCAGGTAACAAAGCAAGAGTGCCCAAATTGAGCATGTTTGCCTAAATCATTTGGTCTGACTTTAACTTCAGGTCTCACTAGAGTAAGTCTGTGTGGCCACCCAGGTTGAAACAGACTCAGAATTTCATGAACTTTTGTGCAAGAGACTATTTGTCAACGTACAAATGAAGATGGATAGGTCTGACCTGGGGTTAAAATATGAAGCTTTTGAAGTTCGTCATTGACGGTTTGTGCCTCGGTTCTTGCTCGTCTCTTTTCCCCTTAAGGGAAATCTCCATTCCTTCAGAAATCTATTCTCTTCCTTTTCCTGATAAACCCTTATTGCTACTCAAAGAGGAAACTGTCTGATATAATTTATGTTGTGACAAAATATTATACCAATGTGTTGAGTCTTCTAAATAATTTTATGTGGGGCAGGTTATCTCTGATTATGGAATGGGTGAGTTAATTAAGGAAGAATAAATGCAGTCTTCTGATAATAATGAAGAGATGTGGGGGTTTCTTATGGGGAAAAAGGTTTGGGGTTTGGGGATCCTTCTGCTGAAATCAGAATCAATTTGAAGAACAACTGGCCAGGTAGAAAAACACCATACTATTTCAGAGCAATTATCCTGTTGCTTTCTGCCCGCCATCTAAGTGTTCCACTACTGTCTATCTTCTTTTACTTAAGTCTCCAGGAAGCCAGGAATATGGAACTCTGGCTTGCTATCTCCTTGTGCTGTTTTTCACTCATGTATCCATTCAAACAGTATTAATTTTGGATCCCTGATTCTTGTTTTAGGCATTCTTCTAGATACTAAGGAAGTGGAGAATGGTGACAATAATATCTAGCATCATTAAGCACTTACTATATGTAAGGTACTATTAGGTACTATGAGAAGCACTCCACTTGAAATATCTCTTCAAGTCTCTCCATGATTCTTTTATTAACCCTATTTTACAAGTGGGAAAAGTAAGTTGCAAAGAGCCTAAATAAGCTACCTCAGGTTATGGAGACAGAAAGTGTCTGACAGACAAGACTACTTCGTATATTGTTATCATTCTTTTTAGATACACAAACACATGGTAAATCAATCAAATAATTACTTAATTGAATATTTTTATTTTTAATGCTAAAACAATTATTACTGTTGCTCAGTAGCTAAGTCATGTCCCACTCTTTTCAACCCCATGAACTGCAGCATGCCAGGCTTCCCTATCCCTTCACTATCTCCCAGAGTTTTCCCAAACTAATGTCCCCTGAGTGGGTGATGCCATCAAACCATCTCATCCTCTGTCATCACTTTCTTCTCTTGCCTTCAATCTTTCCCAGCATCAGAGTCTTTTCCAATGAGTTACTTTCTTCGCATCAGGTGGCCAAAGTATTGGAGTTTCAGCTTCAGCATCAGTCCTTCCAATGAATATTCAGGACTGATTTCCTTTAGGATGGACAGGCTTGATCTCCTTTCAGTACAAGGGACTCTCAAGAATCTTCTCCAACTCCACAGTTTAAAAGCCTCAGTTCTTCAGCACTCAGCCTTCTTTATGACCCAGCTCTCACATCTGCACATGACTACTGGAAAAACATAGTTTGACTATATGGACCTTTATCAGCAAAGTGATGTCTATACTTTTTAATGTGCTATCTAGGTTGGACATAGCTTTCCTTCCAAAGAGCAAGCGTCTTTTAATATTACAGCTGCAGTCACTGTCTGCAGTGATTTTGGAGCCCAAGAAAATAAAATCTGTCACTGTTTCCATTGTTTCCCTATCTACTTGCCATGAATTGATGGGACCATAATCTTAGTTTTTTAAATGTTATATAGTATATGCTATTGTTATATTATTATAATATACTAAAATAGTATATGCTATTATTGAAACTACAATAGTGAACCTACATTTTTAATATTTATTAATTATTGTTATTTATTAATACACACTCTACTTCACCTCACCTAGCATATGATTTATAGTTTAAATTGGTTCCCCTGGCTCCTTGGTGTGAAGGACTCATAGGAAAACTGTAAAGAAAATAGGGAAATCATTCAGGAGGCTTTTGCAGTAGTTCCAGTAAGACAGAATACACAGGCATGACCTCTACTGGTGGTACTGGGCATGGAAAGAAGTAAATAGTATAATTATTGATGAACTGATGTGGGAAGTAAGGTGGAGTGATTTCATTAATGATTCAGCTTTCTGACATTCAGTGAGGTGAGGGAAAAGTTGAGAAAAGTTTTGAGGGAAAAATCAATACTTCCATGGCTACATTACACATTTCTTCCCCAATCATCCCTAGTATGAAAAACAGAGTTTAAAGTCCTACACCATCATTGCTTTCAAATACACATAGCATATAGGTACCAATATGCACAAGATGTGTATGTATTAGTAGGGGAGTGGTCTCAACATACCAGGAGTGCTTTTTGGATACCAGAAGGTTAAACATCGATACTGATTAAAAGATACAGGCAAAGGGAAGGACAAATTTGAAAACTGGTTTGACCTTGTAAAATAATATTAACTCATGTCATGTATGTGAAGAGTTTGCATTTTTTGCCTGATTATCAAGGAACCCAATGAAGGTGATATAAATCATTAAACTTGAAGTGCATTTAGAGTATTGTAGATCTTATTTGATTGTGTCAGCAAAGCACTCCACGTGTCTTGCACTCCCTTTCCAGTGACTGTGGTTGAACTTGTCTTGTGCCCTATACTTTGATCATTGGGGGAATGTCATCGGTATCTGGCATATTTGTATCCACAGGATTCTGAGGCACTGACTTCAGTCCAGTCTGGAAGTATATGAGATAATTTTTACTTCTGCTTTTTTTATTAGCTCGCTGGTTGTCTCCCTGGAATCAGAAAAATTTCATAAAGGTGGTAAAATACTGCCCCAGTTTCTCTTTAACACTATTCTCAGGTTCAGTCCACAAAGATCATCATAGACTGTGAATATGCCCTGCTCTCTGTATTTCTGTTTCCATATTTTTCATGTTCTACCTAACTGATTGGGATTTTGAATCAAATAAATAGATTCAAATCAAACATGCACTTGTAAGACCCTTAAGATATTACCTCTTGAACTTCTGGGTTTTTCCTTTATTAGTTCTTTTAAGTCTCCCCGTCAATTATATTATTTAATTTTTTCCATATGCTTTGGTCCTAAGTCTCCATAATGGCCTATAAGAATTTTTGAGTTGTAAAAAGATACATGTATAACAGAATACATGGTTTATATATTATGATTATTTCAAAGGATTTTATAAAGTAATGGCAAGAATAATTGTCTTCTTTGCAGTAGGCTGAAGTGTTTAAGTAAATGATAAAAGAATAGTGAGATAGAACTATTTTATATTAGGACTTCTTTTGGGATGTAGAATGTAACTGGTCATTGTAAGCCCAATGACTGAAAGATAGCTTCAGGAATTTAAGGAATCGAGAGCTGAGAGAAACACACACATGAACAACAAAACAATGTCAGGCCTCTTTTTAGGTGAGTTCAGTTCAGTTCAATCGCTCAGTCATGTCCGACTCTTTGAGACCCCATGGACCGCAGCACGCCAGACCTCCCTGTCCATCACCAACTCCCGCAGTTCACTCAGACTCACATCCATCGAGTCCATGGTGCCATCCAGCCATCTCATCCTCTGTCGTCCCCTTCTCCTCCTGCCCCCAATCTCTCCCAGCATCAGAGTCTTTTCCAATGAGTCAACTCTTCGCATGAGGTGGCCAAAGTACTGGAGTTTCAGCTTGGGCATCATTCCTTCCAAAGAAATCCCAGGGCTGATCTCCTTCAGAATGGCCTGGTTGTCTCTCCTTGCAGTCCAAGGGACTCTCAAGAGTCTTCTCCAACACCACAGTTCAAAAGCATCAATTCTTCGGCGCTCAGCTTTCTTCACAGTCCGACTCTCACATCCATACATGACCACTGGAAAAACATAGCCTTGATAGATGGACCTTAGTCGGCAAAGTAATGTCTCTGCTTTTGAATATACTATCTAGGTTGGTCATAACTTTTCTTCCAAGGAGTAAGCGTCTTCTAATTTCATGGCTGCAGTCACCATCTGCAGTGATTTGGAGCCCCCCAAAATAAAGTCTGACACTGTTTCCACTGTTTCCCCATCTATCTGTCATGAAGTGATGGGAGCAGATGCCATGGTCTTCATTTTCTGAATGTTGAGCTTTAGGTCAACATTTTTGCTCTCCACTTTCACTTTCATCAAGAGGCTTTTTAGTTCCTCTCCACTTTCTGCCATATGGGTGGCGTCATCTGCATATCTGAGGTTATTGATATTTCTCCCGGCAATCTTGATTCCAGCTTGTGTTTCTTCCAGTCCAGCGTTTCTCATGATGTACTCAGCATATAAGTTAAATGAGCAGGATGACAATATACACCCTTGACACACTCCCTTTCCTATTTGGAACCAGTCTATTTTTCCACATCCAGTTCTAATTGCTGCTTCCTGACCTGCATACAGATTTCTCAAGAGGCAGGTCAGGTGGTCTGTATTCCCATCTCTTTCAGAATTTTCCACAGTTTATTGTGATCCACACAGTCAAAGGCTTTGGCATAGTCAATAAAGCAGAAGTAGATGTTTTTCTGGAAATCTCTTGTTTTTTTTTTTTTTTTTTTTTTTATGATCCAGAGGATGTTGGCAATTTGATCTCTGGTTCCTCTGCCTTCTCTAAAACCAGATTGAACCTTAGGAAGTTCACGGTTCATGTATTGCTGAAGCCTGGCTTGGAGAATTTTGAGCATAACTTTACTAGAATGTGAGATGAGTGCAATTGTGCGGTAGTTTGAGCATTGTTTCGCGTTTCCTTTCTTTGTAACTGGAATGAAAACTGACCTTTTCCAGTCTTGTGGCTACTGCTGAGTTTTCCAAATTTGCTGGCATATTGAGTGCAGCACTTTCACAGCATCATCTTTCAGGATTTGAAGGAGCTCAACTGGAATTCCATCACCTCCACTAGCTTTGTTTGTAGAGATGCTTTCCAAGGCCCACTTGACTTCACATTCCAAGATGTTTGGCTCTAGATTAGTGATCACATCATCATGATTATCTGGGTCGTGAAGATCTTTTTTGTGCAGTTCTTCTGTGTATTCTTGCCACCTCTTCTTAATATCTTCTGCTTCTGTTAGGTCCAGACCATTTCTGTCCTTTATCAAGCCCATCTTTGCATGAAGTGTTCCCTTGGTATCTCTAATTTTCTTGAAGAGATCTCTAGTCTTTCCCATTCTGTTGTTTTCCTCTATTTCTTTGCATTGATCGCTGAAGAAGGCTTTCTTATCTCTTCTTGCTATTCTTTGGAACTCTGCATTCAGATGCTTATATCTTTCCTTTCCTCCTTTGCTTTTCACTTCTTTTCTTTTCACAGCTATTTGTAAGTCCTCCCCAGTTAGCCATTTTGCTTTTTTGCATTTCTTTTCCATGGGGATGGTCTTGATCCCTGTCTCCTGTACAATGTCACGAACCTTATTCGATAGTTCATCAGGCATTCTATCTATCAGATCTAGACCCTTCAATCTGTTTCTCACTTCCACTGTATAATCATAAGGGATTGGATTTAGGTCATACCTGAACGGTCTAGTGGTTTTCCCTAGAGGATGGTGAGGACGGGAGCAAAGACGTTTAGAAATAAAAATATTTCCAGAGATTCAAAACTAGACCCCAATTCTCTCTGTGGTAGGTTGAAACTTTTAATATGTAATTTGAATCACCCTGCATAATCCTGACTTCTGTGTTGGAGAGCCTACTTTATAGAAATGCTTTGTTCTCCTACGTCTGCACTTATGCAGAGACAGAATCATTACCTTCAGAGCTAGCCTGGGGTCCTTGAAGTGTTAAAGCTTGGGCTGCCTTCAAATAGTGGGTTATCATGGATGATTTTATTGCAGAACAGCCAACAACCAGTGAAACAAGAGTTCCTGATTACATATTTCCAAACAGTGATCAGTGGGTTACTAGGTCTGTAAAATTTAATAATTCCATGAAAGGTAATTCCATGTTCAAAACATTTGGGAAACACTCTATCATATATCTCTTGCATGCTGAGTTGCTTCAGTCATGTCCAACTGTTTGAGACCCCATGGACTGTGGCCCTCCAGGCTCCTCTATCCATGAGATTCTCCAGGCAAGAATGCTGGAGAGGGTTGCTGTGCCCTCCTCAAGGGAAATCTTCCCAACCCAGGGACTGAACCCACATCTACCTGCATTGGCAAGTGGGTTTCTTTACCATGAGCACCAGCTGGGAAGCTATATCTCTTAGGAAGTTCTCAATTCACATTAACATGCTAAAGACTATAGTAGGAAACATTTTGTACCTGAATTATCTTACCTTTCCCCCCAAACTATTTGCCAGCAATGCACATTCTTACCTACCTAATATTAAGCTACAGTCTTAGGAAAAAAAAACATTAAACAGGTGGTTAATACTTTGTAGGTAGAGGTGTTTCCTGAGGTCATGATAGCCTTGATCAAACACAGCTTCCTATTTAGTATCCAATGCAAGTTGCAAAATATAATAGCTGTGATTTTATAAGAAATGTGTTCTGCACATGTACTTAGTTATATAATTGCATTAAATATCTGAGTGCATTCTGTAGAAAAAGAGTTCTTTTCCATTATTCCAGGATTTGTTATCCCACAAGAGCTCCAGAACAAAATCAATTTCTTACTAGTATGAAACTGTGGAAATAGAAATAACAATTACTCTTTCTTGGAGCATCTCGATGAAAAATGATTAAAATCAACTATGAATCGTTTCCATTACCAAAATTATGTTTTATTTCAAGATATAAAATTCTCATTTTATATATTAGGCCTTAAAAATGCAAGCCTCTAAAGCAGCTGCCTTAATCAAGGTCAGATATTGGCATTCTTCCTTAGGAACGATGCTCTATCTTTGTTCACAATCTCCATTTTGAATTCTTTAATCTCTCAGCATTCAGTGCAAGTTTGAGGGCTCTTATAACAGTTCTTGGCACAATACAGATATTCAGTAATTGTCGTCTGGCATTGTAACTGACTTACCTAATTTCATTTCTAGAAAATTCTCTTCTCACATGCAATTGGAAATCTTCAACTCCAAGGTATTCACCTTTGTTGTTTTTGTTCAGTCACTAAGTTGTGTTCAAATCTTTGCGACCCATGGACTGCAGTACCCCAGGCTCCTCTGTCCTTCAGTATCTCTTGAAGTTTGCTCAAATTCATGTGCATTGAGTTAGTGATGCCATCTAAACATCTCATTATCTGTCACCACTTTCTCCTCCTGCCTTCAATCTTTTCCAGCATCAGGGTCTTTTCCAATGAGCTGGCTCTTGACATTAGGTGGCCAGAATGTCGGAGCTTCAGCATCAGCAATTACAATGAATATTCAATGTTGATATCCTTTAGGATTGATTGGTTTGACCTCCTTGCTGTCCAAAGGACTCTCAAGAGGCTTCAATATTACTGGAAAAACCATAACTTTGACTATGCTTTGACTATACGAACTTTTGTTGGTGAAGTAATGTCTATGCTTTTTAATATACTGTCTAGGTTTGTCATAGCTTTCCTTCCAAGGAGCAAGCACCTTTTAAATTCACGGCACCAGTCACCACCCATTGTGAAAATGGAGCCCAAGAAAATAAAATCTGTCACTGCCTCCACTTTTCCCCCATCTATTTGCCAGGACGTGATGGGACCAATGTCATGATCTTAGTTTTTTTGAATGCTGAGTTTCAAGCCAGCTTTTTCACTTCCCTCTCTCAACCTCACCAAGAGGCTCTTTAGTTCTTCTTCACATTCTGCCATTAGAGTGGTATCATTGCATATTTGACATTGGTGATATTTCTCCTGATATTTCTCCTGGCAATCTTGATTCCAGCGTGTGATTCACCCAGCCTGGCATTTGGCATGGTGTACTCTGAATAGAAGGGCTTCCCTAATCGCTCAATTGGTAAAGACTCTGCTTGCAATGCAGGAGACCCTGGTTGGATTCCTGGGTCGGGAAGATCCTCTGGAGAAGGGATAGGCTATCCACTCCAGTGTTCTTGGGCTTCCCTTGCGGCTCAACTGATAAATCTGCCTGCAAAGCAGGAGACCTGGGTTTGATCTCTGGGTTGGGAAGATCCCCTGGAGAAGGTAAAGGCTATGCATTCCAGTATTCTGGCCTGGAGAATTCCATGGACAGTCCATGGGGTTGCAAAGGGTCAGACATGACTGAGCTACTTTCACTTCACTCTGAAAGAAGTTAATAAGTAGGGTGACATACAGCCTTGATGTACTCCTTTCCCAATTTGGAATCAGTCCATTGTTCCATGTCCAGTTCTAACTGTTGCTTCTTGATCTGCATACAGGTTTTTCAGGAGACAGGTAAGGTGGTCTGGTATTCCCATCTCTAAGAATTTTTCACATGTTGTTGTGATCCACACAGTCAAAGGCTTTAGTGTAGTCAGTGAAGCAGAATTTGCCTGAAATTCTCTTGCTTTTTCTATGATCCAACGAATGTTGGCAACATGATCTCTGGTTTTTCTGCCTTTTCTAGACCCAGCTTGTATATCTGGAAGTTCTTAGCTCACATACTACTGAAGCCTAGCTTGAAGGATTTTGAGCATAAACTTAGTAGCATGTGAAATGAATACAATTGTATGGTAGTTTGAAGATTCTTTGGCATTGCCCTTCTCTGGGATTGGAATGAATACTGACATTTTACAGTTCTGTGGCCACCGCTGAATTTTCCAAATTTGCTGATATATTGTGTGCAGCACTTTAACACCATCATATTTTAGTAGTTTAAATAGCTCAGCTGGAATTCCATCACCTCCACTAGCTTTATTTGTAGTAATGCTTCCTAAGGTCCACTTAATTTCACACTCCAAGATGTCTGAGTCTAGGTGAGTTACCACACCACAGTGATTATCCTTTCACTTCTTTTCTTTTCTCATCTTTTTGTAAAGCCTCCTAATATAGCCACTTTGCCTTCTTGAATTTCTTTTTCTTGGGGATGGCTTGGTTACTACCTTCTGTACAATGTTACAAACCTCTGTACATAGTTTTCCAGACACTCTGTCTATCAGATCTAATCCTTTGAATCTATTTATTACTTTCACTGTAAAGTCATAAGGGATTTGATTTAGGTTATATAAGAATGGCCTAGTGGCCATTCTTTCTTCAATTTAAGTTTGAATTTTGCAATAAGGAGCTCATGATCTGAGCCACAGTCAGCCCCAGGTCTTGTTTTTGCTGAAAGGTATAGAGCTTCTCCATCTTCAGCTGCAAGATTACTGAGATTTTGAATGTTTTGCCTTGGAAACAAACTGAAATCATTCTGTTGTCTTTGAGATTGCACCCACTTACTGCATTTCAGACTCTTTTGATGACTATGGGGGGTACTCCATTTCCTCTAAGGGATTCTTGCCCACAGTAGTAAATATAATGCTCATCTGAATTAAATTCACCCATTCTCACCCATTTTAGTTCATTGATTGCTAAAATGTCAATGTCCATTCTTGCCATCTGCTTGATCACTTGCAAGGTATTCACTTATTAGCCATATATCATTCTTTCACTAAAAATTGTAACAATTTCCAAGTGTTTCTTGAGCACAGAAGGTGTACTTTCTATTCTCAGTTTTATATAATTCCCCATTCTTTCATGGATGCACCTTGAAAACTTCTGAACTCTGCGATAGATTTTTAGGGTCTTGGAGACAGGCTTCCTGCCACAGCTTTGGCAGGCATGTTGGTCCTATAATAATTCTCCTAAAAATTTCTTGGAATCAACCATTTTTGTCTCTACAGACATTTCGTTCAAAATAAAAAACAAACAAAAAATAACTTTCTTGTCAATTTCCATCATTCATGTCCCACAGGAGCAAGGGATACATTACTAAGAGCATCAAGTTGTCTGCAGGTTTGTATCCACTTTTTCTTAGAAAGTCTCTTCTCATCTTCCCTGTGATTTCACTCAGTCGTTCTCTATTCAAAATATAAATAAACTTCCAGTGAAAATCAGTATGTCTTTCCAGTATCAAGCTTTTCCTATTTCTAGAGTTATTTCATTAAGACTGTACTTGAAAATCATACATTTTAAATTTCTACTGACTTTCTGTTACTAATTTAAAAGGAAGTAATCTTCTCAACTGACGTAACCACTGGGGCAGAGCAAGATTTTAAAGGTGAAAATAGTTGTGTGCAGTAATGATTCAGCAGATTGATATGCTATAAATGATTTGAACAAAGATAAATCACTGACTGTACTGGCTATCAAAAAATTGCATAATGTGTGTAGATTAGGTGGCATGTGAAATATATATATACACACACATATATTTTTATGTCCCATAGTAAATATATTTGTTTTCTTTCTGAATAGTCAGTTCAGTCACTCCGTCATATCTGACTCTTTGTGACCCCATGGACTGCAGCACGTCAGGCTTCCCTGTCGATTGCCAACTCCTGGAGCTTGCTCAAACTAATGTCCACCGACTGGATGATGCCATCCAACCATCTCATCCTCTGTCGTCCCTTTCTTCTCCTGCCTTCAATCTTTGCCAGCATCAGGGTCTTTTCCAATGAGCCAGTTCTTCGCATCAGGTGGCCAGAGTATTGGAGTTTCAGCTTTAGCATGAGTCCTTCCAATGAATATTCAGGACTGATTTCCTTTAGGATTGACAGGCTTGATCTCCTTTCAGTCCAAAGGACTTGCAAGAGTCTTCTCCAACTCCACAGTTCAAAAGCATCAGTTCTTTAGCTCTCAGCCTTCTTTATGACCCAGCTCTCACATCTGCACATGACTACTGGTAAAAACATAGCTTGACTATATGGGCCTTTGTCAACAAAGTGATGTCTATACTTTTTAATGTGCTATCTAGGTTGGCCACAGCTTTCTTTCCAAGGAGTAAGCGTCTTTTATTTATTTATTTTTGAATATAAATTTATTTATTTTAATTGGAGGCTAATTACTTTACAATATTGTATTGGTTTTGCCATACATCAACATGAATCTGTCACGGGTGTACACGTGTTCCCCATACTGAAGCCCCCTCCCACCTCCCTCCCCGGACCATCTCTCTGGGTCATCCGAGTGCACCAGCCCCAAGCATCCTGTATCCTGCATTGAACCTGGACTGGCGATTCATTTCACATATGATATTATACATGTTTCAGCGCCATTCTCCCAAATCATCCCACCCTCTCTGCAGTCATCATCTGCAGTGATTTTGGAGCCCAAGTAAATAGTCTCTCACTGTCCTTCTGAATAAGGATATCTATTTTAGAATACATAGTTTAGCTATAGATGAATAAACCCACTACATTTATTAGCAAATTTATTATTTATTATCAGGGTCTACTCTTTTAAGTGCATGATAACTTATTTGCTTAACTTTTAAAAAGCATCTTTATTTCAGAATATTAACATATTTGGATAAAAGGACAGAAATGTCAAATTAAAAAATTCAAAGACATTTCCTTGATGGCTTAGAAAACAAGCAGTAAAAGGTTATTGCTGATAATAGACTTGAACCTAGAGTTAGTTTTTAATTTATTCATTGTAATAGCATAAATGTAGTAGTTACCTTATTTGAACAGGTGAAATGAGAAAAAATTATTTGTAAATAAACCCATCTATCTGTAGCCACCAAATAGATTTAAGGAAATACCAAAAACTTTATAAGTAACTGTACTTCAGCAAGCATTTATCAAACAACTTCTATCTTCAAAGCAGTCTTCTAGGTCTTGCTAACATAATGTGCCCCTTTAAAACTTATGCAAATAAGTACATAGTCTATGGGTGAAAGCATTTCTGTATTTCATTTTTATGTTATTTTACCATATCTGAATAAATCTAGATTACTTAAAATTTTCATGATCAATTCAATAAACTTTTGGAATATTTTCATATACTACATAGGTTAATATTTTGCAAATATATATTCAGATACATACATTTTAAAATGCATGTCAAAAAGCATTTCCAAAAGCTGAGTATCAAGTCATGTGTCAACTTACATACATTTGAGGCATTAAATCTCCTTTTTGTTTAAATTCATATGTAGTAGAATCTTCTCAATATAATGCCAGCAAGGAAAAGATATATCTATTTGTGTGTTTTTTTTTAATAAGTGTGAAATACACATGTCATTATTTACCTAGATTTGTTTATAACCTAAGTGTATTATAATTCATGGTATAATTATTTTAAGGTGGATATTTCCTATATTGGTAGACAAATCATCTTTTAGCAAGTCTCTCCCTCCCTCTAACAAAACTTAAGAGTTTTGAAAATCGAAAGCTCCTGTGAGATGTTGTCACATCCTCAAGCTCAATTCTATTTAAAGTCTAATTACAATTCAGATTCTTAACAAAACAGTCTTGACATCACCTGATAAACACCTACTAGTCTACCAACTCCACTTCTCAGTAAATAAAGGAAAGCTAGTGAGGTATTCATAGAGGAGACTGACAAAAACAAAAATGTATTAATGGTAACATTTTCTGTCCAGTTCTTATTTCCCAACAAAAGAAGGCAACATTCAAAATATCTTTTACGTAAATGATATTCTTTAAAGTTCTATGATTGACATTATCTGCCTTTCACATTATATTTTTATAAGGAATTTGTCTGTCATTTAATTTTGAGGACCCTCAAATAAGTGAAATATGTTATTGTATTTACTTATTAAGAAATATTTGAGTAGCTAATATATTCCAGCTGTCATACATACTAGAGATTTGGTTTTTGAACAAAACAAAGTCCTTTCTTGATGAGTTCATATTCAAGTGGGTGAGTCAGATAATAAACAATAAACTAATGGTGCAGTAGGATGACGGTACTAAGAAGCCATTGGAGAATTTTGCTCAAGCAGAGATATCATGTTCATCACATCTTAAAATCTGGTGATCGTATGAAGAAATTAATTGTGCCAAGGAGGACATGGATGGAAGAAGAAGACATTTAGAAGAAGGAACTATGCTCATTGGGAAAAAAGTGTATCGGAGTTGGTGGCAATGTAAGAGGAAAGTGGTTCAGATTTGGGATGTAGTTTGAAGATATTTAGGACTTTAAATATCAGATGATGAATTGAACACAGGTCATAAGAGAACTGAATGTGGCGCATGATAACTTCTGCATTTGTTCCCCTATTTTGTGCATCAGATGAACACTGGAAATTAGCAACCACACTTATTCTCGGGTAGTGAAGTATCTCTTCAACATCCCTAGAGTATCATTTAGTGAGCTGGTTTTATCTACAGAAAGCAGGTGTTCCTAATCCATTATTTTTTGTTGTTAAATAACATTTGTTTTCTTTGTGTTTTCATGAGAGCCCAAAAAGTATAGATTTAAACCATGCTTTTTTCAAATATTTTGGGAAAAAGTATTGGAGTGAATTATAAGGTAAAAATACTGCTCTAAGGATTTTTTTTTAAAAAAGATAAATATTAGATATATGCTAGAGAGGCAGATGTAGAGAACAGATTCATAGACACAGTGGGAGGAGGAGAGGGTGGGACAAATTGAGAAGGTAAAATAGAGGGCTTCCCAGTTGGTGCTGGTGGTAAAGAACCCGCCTGCCAATGCTGGAGACATAAGTGACACAGTTAGATCCCTACTTGGGAAGATCCCCTGGGGGAGGGCATGACAATCCACTCTAGTATTCTTGCCTGGAAAATCCTACGGACAGAGGAACCTGGTGGGCTACAGTCCACAAGGTCGCAAAGAGTCCAGCATGACTGAGGCAACTTAGCACGCACGCACGTGTAAAATGGATAGCTAGTGGGAAGCTGCTGTGTCGCACAGGGAGCTCCGCCTGGTGCTCTGTGTTTTGATCAAAATGGGTGGGATGGGGATGGGGTGTGAGGGAGGCTCATGAGGAATGGGAAATATATATATATATATATAGTTATGACTGACTGTGTGGTTGTATGGTAGAAACCAACACATGTTATAAAGCAATTATCCTCTGATTTAAAAAAAGTAAATTAAGAAATGTTGCAGAATTAAAAAAATCTTCATGTAAAAATATGATATAAATATGCAGATGTTCACTTTTCCTGCTGTAATAAATTTATCTCTGAAAGTAAAATTAAAATATAAGAAAAAAAACCCAAAAGACAAAAAAAAAGCAGAGAAAGTATATTTAAACGTATTTAACTAGCTTTATATAAGGAATCTGAAACAATGTAAACTGAAAAGCGTATCATTACCATTCTATGTAAATATTGTGGTACAGATATCAGATATTAAATAGGATTTATACTTTCACTCCATTCTCTGAACTGCTGAAATAAAGCTCAATAAAACTTAATTCTTATTTTACTAATTATGACTCATTTAGCATTATAAGAAAAAAACTTAACCAAATATTAGAATTTGTTGAAACAATTCTTCTTAACTTCTATAAATTCAGTGTAGTTAACACTTTAAAATAACTTCTTAAGCAATCTCTTTCCTAAAATATATGTAATCAACTACAGGAATGCTTCATTTTATTAACCAGCTCTCTAGTTTGACATTGCAAATATCTCTCACCTTGGGCCATGAATGAGATAAAGCCTCTTAAAAATTTTTACTCTCACATCCTGCATTATTTTACATTAATCTCTAGAATTACCTTTAGAGATTTTGAGCCATCTTTACTCTTTCTAATTGCTGCCTCTATTATGTAAGACAGGTATTTTTCGACAATATCCTTGTTAATTACTAACATATCCTACATTTACATAATATACTTTTTGGGGCAATTTCTGTGGTAACATTTCAAGGCTAATAGGAAGCAATTTGCTTTCCTTTATTAAGTGCATTAAAACTTCATGCCCTAGACATCACTGATGGTAAACATTTGATTCCGCTCAAATTTAGTGCACTGAGGCATTTTGCTGTGCCATATTAGGCTTATTTATGTGCTGTGTTCTGCATTGTTAGCTGCTAATGAGACTTCAACTCTTATTGCTCTAAGGCCTGAACACTAACCTCATTTTAATGAGTTCATTATTTGCTGTCTTCTAAAAGGAAGACAACAAATTTTCCTTTTAATTAAAGGTCAACACACCTCTGGTGAAGGAAAGGGAAGAGGTTATCAAACCCTAGGAGAAGCTGAGAGATGGCTCTTTCAGATTTCTAAGCTGCACAGAGTTAATATAGACTGGGCAGGAGGTGGTTTCTCAAGAATATAGACAGTCAATCAATCTCCGGAGACTAAGGCACATTTAAATCTCAGACAAATGAGAACTCTACAGCACGACAGTTAATGTGCCTAAGACTTTGTAAAAAATGAAAGTCAGCCAAAGTAATTAAAGAGGCTTTACTCCTAACCAAAAGGGCCACCTGGATCAATAGGGCTGCAGGAGCAAGATTTGTCTTTTGCATGAGGAATGAGTTATTAAGTTGAGAGAAGACATGGCATTTTCATTGAGACTAGAAAAACTAATCTCAAATATTTTATCACAGATTGTGAAGCAAAAGCAAGTCAATATTTTGGGGAACTATTTTTAATAATGTATAGGATATGTGGGCTTAGCATGAGGTATAAGATATGTATAAGCAGAAGCAACTTAGCTGCTAAACTGTGAAATTCCTAGGAATGTCAGTTGCTATTTGTATTTGCAGGCAATGCATATCTCTAACCACTGGGGAAGGTAAATTTAAATAATATATAGTCCTGTCATAGCAGATAGTAGGAGCAACTTGCTACTTATGTAAATTTTAATTTGAACCAAAATAAGAGATTAGAGCATAACAATTACATGGAACCTTTGCACTTAACAAGTAGTGTGGTTAGATTAAAATGAAAAACATTTTCATTTTGCTCTGACAGCACATACATCCACACATGAATGATTTTAATCTTGTACACGGCTTCCTAATTAATACCTAAATCTTCAATGATAATATATTTTTAATTTAAACATATGATTTCCATAACTACATTTATGCATGAAATTTACTGTGTTCCTTTTTATGTTTCTAAGCGTTGTTCCTGACTCAAGAGTATATGACCCATAAATATTTCTCTTCAATAAACTTATTTTAGAATTTTTTAGATTTACAAAAAAATTGCAGAGATGGTATAGAGATTTCATATATACCAATACCTATGGGATCTTTTATTAGGGTGGTACATTTGTCACAATTAATGAGCCAATATTGATACCTTATTATTAACTAAAGTCTATACTTTTTCTGGAGAAGGCAATGGCACCCCACTCCAGTACTCTTGCCTGGAAAATCCCATGGACAGAGGAGCCTGGTGGGCTGCAGTCCATGGGGTCGCTAAGAGTCAGACATGACTGAGCGACTTCCCTTTCACTTTTCACTTTCATGCATTGGGGAAGGAAATGGCAACCTACTCCTGTGTTCTTGCCTGGAGAGTCCCAGGGACGGGGGAGCCTGGTGGGCTGCCGTCTATGGGGTCGCACAGAGTCGGACACGATTGAAATGACTAAGCAGCATACTTTATTCATATTCTCACTTTTTCCTTAATATCCTGTTTCTGCTTCAGGATACCACATTACATTTAGGTACATATTTCCTTAAGCTTCTTTTGGCTATGAGAGTCACACTTTTTTTTTTTTTTCTTTCATAGGGATTTATTTATTTATTGGCTTTAATCAGTTTTAGGTTTACAGAAAAAAATAAGTAAGAATTCCCATATACATACTTTTCCCTGTATCTTCTTGCAGATCTCTCATTTGTTACAATGGATTAATTAAGATTGATACATTATTATTAACAAAAGTCCATAGTTTACATTAGGATTCCTTCATTGCATTGTAAATTCTATGGGTTTTGACAAACAGAGTGTCAAGAATCGACCATTTCAATTTCACAGAGAATAGTTTCACTTTCCTAAAAAATCCCCTGTATTCCACTTATTCTTCCCTTTCCTCTCCTGGCAACCACTGATGTTTTTACTGTTTCCATAGTTTTCCCCTTTCTAGGGAATCATTTAATTGAAATTATATAGTATGTAGCCTTTCCATATTAGTTTTTCTCACTTCAGTTCAGTTCAGTTCAGTCGCTCAGTCGTGTCTGACTCTTTGCAACCCCATGAATCGCAACATTCCAGGCCTTCCTGTCCATCACCATCTCCCGGAGTTCACTCAGACTCACGCCCATCGAGTCCGTGATGCCATCCAGCCATCTCATCCTCGATCGTCCCCTTCTCCTCCTGCCCCCAATCTCTCCCAGCATCAGAGTCTTTTCCAATGAGTCAACTCTTCACATGAGGTGGCCAAAGTACTGGAGTTTCAGCTTTAGCATCATTCTTTCCAAAGAAATCCCAGGGTTGATCTCCTTCAGAATGGACTGGTTGGATCTACTTGCAGTCCAAGGGACCCTCAAGAGTCTTCTCCAACACCACAATTCAAACGCATCAATTCTTTGGTGCTCAGTCTTCTTCACAGTCCAGCTCTCACATCCATACATGACCACAGGAAAAACCATAGCCTTGACTAGGTGGACCTTAGTTGGCAAAGTAACGTCTGCTTTTGAATATGCTGTCTATATTGGTCATAACTTTTCTTCCAAGGAGTAAGCGTCTTTTAATTTCATGGCTGCAGTCACCATCTGCAGTGATTTTTTCTCAGTTAGCAATAAGCATTTAAGACTACTCCATGTCTTTTTGTGGCTTTATAGCTCATATGTTTTTATTGGTGAATAATATTCCGCTGTCTGGATATACAAATATTGTTTATCCATTGACCTTTTGAAGGGCCATTCTGGTTACTTTCAAATTAGGGCAATTATGAATTAAGTCTCTATAAACACTTATGTGCAGGTTTTTGTGTAGACATGATTTCAAATCATTTGAGTAAATACCAAGGAGTGAAACTGCTGGATATAATTGTATGAGAATGTTTAATCTTACAGAAGTGAAGTGAAGTCGCTCAGTCGTGTCCAACTCTTTGTGACCCCATGGACTATAGCCTACCAGGCTCCTCTGTCCACTGAATTTTCCAGGCAATAGTACTGGAGTGGATTGCCATTTCCTTCTCCAGGGGATCTTCCCAACCCAGGGATCAAACCCGCGTCTCCCACATTGTAGACAGATGCTTTACTGTCTGAGCCACCAGGGAAATAAGGAGCTGCCAAATTTTCTTCCAAAGTGACTTACCATTTTGCATTCCCATAGGTAATGATTGAAAGCTCTTGCTGCTCTACATCCTCCCCAGCATTTGGTAATGTCAGTACTTTGGCTTTGGTCATTCTAATAGGTATGGTAGTGGAATTTAATTGTTGTAATGAGAAGTTTTCTAATGACGTATGCTTTGACTATATGGACCTTTGCCAACAAACTTCTGTATAGGAAAGCTATTGTTTTTCCACTGGTAATGTATAGACTTGAGAGTTAGACTGTAAAGACGGCTGAACACCGAAGAATTGATGCTTTCGAATTGTGGTGCTGGAGGATTCCTGAGACTCCCTTTGACTGCAAGAAGATAAAACCAATCAATCCTAAAGGACATCAACCCTGAATATTCATTGGAAGGGCTGATGCTGAAGTTGAATCTCCAATACTTCGGCCACCCGATGCTAACAGCCGACTCATTGGAAAAGACCCTGATGCTGGGAAGGACTGAGGACAGCGGTTGAAGGGGGCAACAGAGGAGGAGAAGGTTGGATGGCATTATCAACTCAAAGGACATGGCAGTGGACTCATGGCAAACTCCGGAAGATAGTGAAGGACAGGGAAGCCTGGACTGCTGTAGTCTGTGGGGTTGCAAAGAGTTGGACACAACCTAGCAACTAGACAGCAAAAAGAGACATACACTGTCACATGTCTTTTCATATACTTTGCCATCTTTTTATGTTCTTTGGTGAGGTATCTATTCAATTCTTTGGCCCATTTTCATTTGGGTTGCCTGTTTTCTTGTTGTTGAGTTTTTAGAATCCTTTATATATTTGGATGCAAGTCCTTTATTAGATATGTGTTTTACAAATATTTTCTCTGACTTGTCTTTCCATTCTCTTAATGGTATCTTTTGTAGAAGACATTGAGTCTTTGCGACCCCTGACTATACAGTCCATAGAACTCTCCAGGCCAGAATACAGGAGTGGGTAGCTGATTCCTTCTCCAGGAGATGTTCCCAACCCAGAGATGGAACTCAGGTCTCCTGTATTGCAAGTGGATTCTTTACCAGCTAAGCCACCAGGGAATCCCGTAGAAGACATCAGAAGTTTTGAATGTTATTGAAGTCCGGCTTACCAATTTTTTCTTTAATAGATAATGCTTGAAATAAAATTTATTTGCTAAATGGATTCAATTCATAAAGTCAGATCAGATTTTCTTGAGCATCTTTATGTATATAGCACTGTGAATTGGACTAGAGTAAATGAGATGGGAAGGAGATAACATAGGAACCATTCCTTGTTTTAATGGAGCTTAAAGTTCTATATTATTGTTGATTATAAGAAATTACTGTATATATATCTTTAAACATAATTTTATGCTTTTGTCTAAATATGCTTAAATGAAATCCAAGGTGGTCAATTATGTGCTGGAAAGTTATGCAATAACTATTAATGTATATTAACTATAAAGCCCCAAATACTCAATTATGAGAGACAGTAAAATTGGCTATAAATTTTGCCAATGACAATTTCTTTGCTTTGGCTTTTTCCAAATATGCAGAGGGGAAAGCTTAGATTTGGAAAAGAACAGAATTTTAAAAGTGAAGGCTTACTTCAAAAGCTTTTTTTTTTTAAATTGAGAAAACATCATACGATATTGTTATACTATGAATGTTTGTTGAGAATTTAAAACTTTTTGAAATATTGTCATATACTATTTCACTTAATGTTTTAAATAATTCTAGGTATTATAATATCTTTATTTCATAGCTGAGGTTAGCAACTCATCTAAAAAATGGTGGGATGCAACCAGGCTCTGAAATCTGAATCTTATGTTTCCAAATTTCTTGTTCCTCATAGTGCCTATGGCTACTGTGCCACGTGTGGCATTATCTACTTATGCTAGTTAGCTCAACTATGAATAGTTTAGCTGAGCCACATATTACTGTTATTGTTTAGTCCCTAAGTCATGCTCATTCCTTTGAAAACCCATGGACTGCAGCCCACCAGGTTCCTTTGTCCACGGGATTTTCCAGGCAAGAATACTGGAGTGGGTTGCCATTTTCTTCTCCAGGGAATCTTCCTGACCTAGGGATTGAACCTGGTTCTCCTGCAGTAGCAGGCAGATTCTTTACCACTGAGCTACATATATTTTACTTAAAATGGCCACTTTAGTTTCAGAATTTAATGTTTCACAGGAAGGAGTCAAAACTTAAGCAAACAAAATAGTATTTAAATTAATGTTATATAATTATAACAGTTTCATGATGTGCTATAGATAGTATGTTATTGGAATCTCAAAGAAATGAGACTCAAATTGCAAAGCATTCATATTTTTTTAAACAATTTAGTTGAAAGTTTAAAAAATCTTTTTGTTCATTACTCTTATTGGCAGGCTAAGAATCTAGAGGTGTTTTGGATAAAGGAATTTCATCTGGGTCCACTACTAAACTGCACCCAATTTGAAAGGTTTAAGACTCATTTATTTTGACAGTAACCTGACTTAGTAATGCAATGCTTCATATTTTTTCCTTATCTGATAAGAATAGAATAAGATGCAAACTTATTAGTTGTTTCTTTGCCCTCTAACCTCCAAGTTATTGTGTCTGATTTAAAGACGACCAGTTTTAGATGTGGTCGAGGGAGGGGAAGGATAAGACAATTGAAAGTAGCTCTGTCTCAGCATTAATTCCAAGTTGTTATGATGATGTCTTCCAGGGGATACCTATTCTGCTGACTTTTAGATCTGTTTTTTGTTGGATAATTTATGGGTACTTTACATCTTTCTTAACAGAGGAAAAAATTTAAAATAATCTTTTAATTTACATTCCAGCTCCTGTTTTCAAAACCAAGTGATGGAGGCAATCACCTATACAGGTTTTGTGTGAATTCTGTAAAGCTGTGGACGCATCAAGGATATCATCTGCTTAGGAGTTCTCTAGTTATTTAAAGTGAAAATCCTCGTTCTTAAAGTGAACTTCCATAAGGACACTGCTCCTCTGATTTTGTTGTACTACTTCAATTCAGGAGGGAAAAATAGATTAGTAATTCTTGTTTTGTTTTGTTTTTTTCCATGATTCATACATGGTCAACTACATTCCATATCTTGACAGTGACACAGTTTATTGGCAAGGAGATCAAACCAGTCAATCCTAAAGGAAATCAACCTTGAATATTCATTGGAAGGACTGATACTGAAGCTGAAGCTCCAATACTTTGGCCACCTGATGCAAAGAACTGATTTATTGGAAAAAGACCCTGATGCTGAGAAAGATTGAAGGCAAGAGGAGAAAGGGACAGAGGGTGAGATGGTTGGATGGCATCACTGACTCAATGGACATGAAGTTGAGCAAACTCTGAGAGATAGTGTGGAGCAGGGAAGCCTTGTGTGCTGCCATCTGTGGGATCACAAAGAGTCAGACATAATTTCACGACAGAACAACAACAAAGGAATCCTTTGTGATCCTTTATCTGTTTCATTTTTGAAAGCCATATTTAACTTTGCTATTTGGTTCAGAGATTGATGCTGAATTGTTCAGATAGATTTGTGTAAGCCCCAAAAGAATGTACTGACTTTTTTTTTTTATAGTGTCTTACCTGTTAAAAATTATATTCTTATTCCCATTCAAAGAAACTTGTACAGATGTAGTACTTAGTATGTACTTGAAACAGTTCCATGGTTTTAGCAGCAACCAAAATAAATAAAAGTAATTGTCGCTATATCTAAGAGAAGCAATCTTCTATTGAACAAACAAAACAAAATAAAGCTGGAAAAAGGCAGCACGTAAAGAATGTTATTGGGTTTGCCAAAATGTTTTGTTACTACAGTAGAAGCATCTAGATGTAAGTACTCAGTGAATCCAAATTAAAAAATCATGCAGTATAACGTTAATCAGAAGAGATTTCATTAAGTGAGTTTAAAACAGATCTTTGAAGAAACTGTCATATCTGACCTAGTGTACAAAAAGGAAAGAAAAATCTAAGAAAGGTGAGAGAGAGCATGCAAAGGTGAATTATTTATTATCATATTTTTTGTAAATTGTATCTCTCTTCTCCCCTTCTCAGATTTTAGAGATACGTGAATTAAATGGCATAACACAGCTCAAATATCTGGCTGTGAGAATATACTTTTGTTGTTATTCAGTTGATCATGTCTGACCCTTTGCAACCCCATGGACTGTAGCCATTCATGCTCTTCTGTCCACGGGTTTCTCCAGGAAGGAATACTGGAGTGGATTGCTATGCCCTCCTTCAAGGGATCTTCCTGACCCAGAATATACTTTACTTTTCCATAAAATGACATACTGCCAAATTTCCTTTACCTCTTTGTACATGTCCCTAAGTAGCTTCCACATGCCTAGTGGCTTTCTGTTAGCTAATATTCTGTCAAATACACTGATCAATGAAAAATAGAGAATATTAGGGCCTGTGTTATTGCTAAGTCCCTTCAGTTGTGACTCACTCTTTCTGACCCTATGGACTATAGCCTACCAGGCTCTTCTGTCTATGAGATACTACAGGCAAAAACACTGGAGTGGGTTGCCATTCCCTTCTCCAGGGATCTTCCTTACCCAGGGATGGAACCTGTGTCTCCTAAATTGGCAGGTGGGTTTGGCTGAAGAGGACGCTATTCAAAATCAATCCCACAGACAAATGTAAACAGTAATTAGGGCCTGTCTGGTACTGAAATATGTTAAAGTCCATTCTAAATAACTAGGAAAATATTGCATTATTTTAGACTACTTTTGCTCATCAAATATTAATTTTGAGTATCTATCAGCATGTAAAAGTGCTAGAAGTTGGTAAGATTCTTTTCTTTTTTTTTAAATTGTGTGAAACATGGTGTCTGTCCTCAAGGATAATCAGTGTGAAGGAAAAGAGGTACCTGAGTAATTATAAAAAGAAGGAAAAATATCATAAGAATTTTATCAGCAAAGTGCTATGAACATTAAAAAAGAGGCTTGCCAGTATTGTCTTATACCAGGACAACAGGCAAAATACAGAATGAGCAGGCCAAAGGGTACAGGATAAGGCAGTTGAGGCAGAGAGTTTTGTGAGCCAGATGGGAAAATTTGACTTCAGGATGGTTTTTTGAAGAGGAATGGAAATAAGCCCTCTTCAAAAAACTGTAATCTTTAAAGTTAGAATAAACTGGCAAGTGTGGACAGATCAATCCTGGCTGTTAGATGGGATTTGGGCATGACAGGGGAAACCAGCAAAACAGAGGTTATTAAAGTAATATTTTAAGAGCTTTGCTGTGGTGTTAGCCACGAATGCAAAGGAAGAGACAAATGGAATGCCTTGCAGAGGAAGAAAACATAGGACCTGTCAGTTTTCTTCTATGCTAAGAAATAGAGAGGAAATAGAGAAATCTTTGAGCCTGACTGTCTGAGAAGACAGGGGAAGCCCACTCACAGAAAGATATTGAAGGTAAAGGAAATAACTGGTGTGGATGGCGACACCAATGGAGTGTTAAGTATTCTGAGTTAAAATGATCTGAAGATGAATTAAACATATTATATTCTTGAGAAATGCATGCATATGTCCCAAATTTAATCACTTATAAAAGGACAGAAAAAACTCAGAGTTAAAAGTAACCTTGAAACAGTAAGATTCATTCAGACATTTAAGGACATTATTTGAAAGGTGGTAAGTATCGACACTTAATGTCTATTAATTCGCATGTTAATACAGATGTAAATTAATGTTAATCTTATAATAAAAATTCATTCCCGTTTGTAATGATAATTGTTTTGATCTAGATCTGTGGCCTCACAACTGTCAGTAAATATTTTGAGATTATGTCCTTGCTGCTGCTGCTGCTGCGTCGCTTCAGTCGTGTCCGACTCTGTGAGACCCCAGAGATGACAGCCCACCAGGCTCCCCCATCCCTGGGATTCTCCAGGCAAGAACACTGGAGTGGGTTGCCATTTCCTTCTTCAATGTCCTTAATACTTGAATATTTATTTCTACAAATCAAATACTTGTACTGCTATAATCATTTATGTACTTTATAAAATATGCAAAATAGAAATGAGGAAATGAACATTATTTTCAATGTTTTATTCTATTTGTTAACAGCATAGTAACTTTTTTTGGTGCAAACAAAAATTATAATGTCCTAACTGAAAGAAATGTGACTGAACAAGTCAGATCTGATTAGAGATCCTGGCTTGAAACCTGTAATGTGACTTGACAGACAGAGCGTGCATCCAGGAAGTGGGAGTACGGTTGGCTGTGCCATTTTCTTGCTATTCATTTGTGCTTGAGTTCCTGGTATTATGTTTAAAAGGCAGTCTATTCCTAGGAAGAGTGTTCAAACTACTCGCTTCCTCTGGGAGGGTTAATATAGTTAAACCAGGGCATACATGTCTGTAAATGCCTTTATGTGACTTCGTAAACAATATGTAACAAAAGATTGGAATTGAAGAAGCAGGGAGGTTGCTACTGTCAAAGCTGTTCACTGTATCACTCACTCCCTTTCTCCTCCAAGGATGCTGTGCCTGTGGTCTAAGATAGGACGCTGTCTGAGATTCAGCCTAGTGGGGCATCAGGGTGCATCTCTACAAAATCATAATTTAGGTCTAATCTTTCTTTCTTTGGACGCGAGTCTGGGTGAACTCCGGGAGTTGGTGATGGACAGGGAGGCCTGGCGTGCTGCAATTCATGGGGTCGCAGAGTCGGACACGACTGAGCGACTGAACTGACTGAACTTTCTTTCTTTTGGATGACTATCAATCAGTGTCTTAGTACTTTTTTTGCCAAATGCCAATGAATTGCCTTGTATTCAATCCACACTGGAGTAGTGATTGTCAAACTTCTTATAGGAGTTAAGGTCACATGATGGTTAGAAGTCAGGAGTCGGTATGAAAATGAAACTGTTAGTCGCCCAGTCGTGACTCCAGGCACTGTAGGCCTCCTCCCCCTCTCCCCAGGCTCCTCTGTCATGGAATTCTCCAGGCGAGAATACTAGAGTGGGTAGCCACTCCTTTCTCCAGGGGGTCTTCCTGACCAAAGGATTGAGCCTGGGTCTCCTGCATTGCAGGTGGATTCTTTACTGCCTGAGCCACCAAGGAAGCCCGAAGAGTCAGTATGCCCTCAAAACAAGCTCCACCACTTACATTACTTATGCCTCTGTTTCTTAACTTCCCACTTTGTAGACATGTTAGCAGGAATAATTGAAGTGACATACAATACTCCTATATGTGAAAAATGCGTGGTACATTTTAAGATTTCAATAAACACAAATTGTTGTTATATGACAACAAAGAATGTATTTCAGCCATGCAGTTTCCAGAATGTGTGAGATTATGTTAGTTCCACAAAATCAAATGTACATGGATATACTGGAGTTATTTGGCATTACCTCAAACCTCCTTTTTTCTGTCAGTCTTCAATGTGATATCTTTCAATGTGTTGGGCTGCTGTGTCAGCTGCAGCTTAATTTCTTTTTGGAATATGTTGGTAAATTCCTTCCTCTCTTCTAAAATGTTAATTTTCAATATATGATAGATTATAACTTCATGAAATCAATCTGATGACATTATTTAAAGACAAAACAAAACAACTGTGACCCAGTCTCTTTTTCTTGGAAGGGAACTCTTGGCAAGATTTTCAGTATAATTTGCATTTCAAATGTAATGGGAGTTGTATTCCATTATTTCATGTAATTATTTATTTTGAATAGATCGTCCTTGGCTGACAATGATTTTCTTGATTTCACACAGATAAACAGGATCCTTGGTTTGTTGGAGTAATACTGACAGTTAATTCTGGGACCTCTTTCAAGATTTCCATCTGATATCCCCTAAAACAACATTGACTGTGGTATTTACTAATATATCCTCTTCCAAACCTCACTCAGTACACCTATCCTATTCTACATTTACTTAGTTATATATGTTAACTCTCCCCGACACTCAAATGAGGGTAGAGAAGCTTTCTGTCTTTATACCCTGATATATTCCATGGGGCTAAAACAGTACCTGAAACATAAAGTGCTCAATAAATATGCAGTGAATGAATGATGACAGTATTTGGAATCAATGGAGATCAATTACTAGGAGGTAGGTGCTCACATTTCACACCTCTAGGGTGAAGACATTTTCAGTGGAGTTGCAATTACTGTCAGTTGGTTGAAATGAATAGAGGGTCATGCCCAAAGGTACACATGTTTTCTTCAGTTTCTGAGTCATTGTATACAGCTAGGTATTTGAGTCTGTTGGGTTAGATAATCAGATGATACAATAATACTGCAACTTGAAGAACATTTAGATCTTGTGAAAAATAAAACCCTTAGAGTTTAAAAAAAAATGGTTTTCATTTTTTAAAAATTTTAATTAATCAACAAGCTAGAACCAAGTAGGTATTCATGATTAACTAACCAGGAAAACGCCACACTGAATAGAGAAAACCATAAAAATCTCAACAGACTTTTTGAGCAGCAGCAGAAAAAAATCTCTGAATAAATTACCTGCTTTTCTTGGAAGAGGTCACTTCAAGATGTCTCTGAAATTCTCTCTGATTTGTAACCATTACGGATCATTGAAGTGGTACCAGAAGTATAAATTTAGAGACTGAAATGTATGCTGAACTGTTTGCTGTAATTCACACAGTTACTCTCCTAGAATCTCAAAGAAGCATTTAAGTTATTATTTCTCATTCTTTTCTAATTTCCTCTAAACTGGGCAGGAAGTTATACAGTTATAAAATGGTGTTTAATGATATAGTCAGATGAAGCCAGAGCTATCTCATCACTGTTACAGGAACTGTGACGCTGGAATCAGTATATGAAACGCTTACAATGATATATTAACATATTTTCATTTGAATTAAAAGATTTGATTCATAATCATTTATATTACTGATTCATTTTCAATAAACTGATACCTCTGCTATTTTTACTTAGAAGTAATAAAAATGAAAGTATTTTGACCTCTCTTATATATAGCTATTGTCATTACACTACTGAAATTCTGACATTGAAATACAATGTTAATTTGAGTAAGTGTCTACATTAAACACATGTGTAGACATTATTTTGTGTGGTCCAATACATTTCTTCTAGGCCACCATATATGATCAGAGACTAAAAGATATAAAATGATCCTGACATTTCTGTGCAAATTTTATTTCAATTCCCCAAAATTGTCTTCCTAATCATTCTTCTTAATTGGAATACCTTGGTTTCTGTTTGCTTCCTATATTGATATTGTACATCTGATTTTTACAAATATCTTTTATAATTTCTCTATAATAATAATATTTTAAAATATATTTTGTTACCATGAAAAAAAAAAACTTCTATCGGTTTTTTGATGTGTTAAAATTATAATGAAGTAAAGATTTAAAGCAGAAACTTGAGTTGCCAACTAACAGTAAATTTTTGAACCTTGGTTTTGCCATCCTTAAAACAGAAATAAAAAGATGTACATTGAAGAATTAATGAAGATATCCTGCAGGAGGAAATGGCAACCCACTCCAGTATTCTTGCCGGAGGAGCCTGGCGGGCTACAGTCCACGGGGTTGCAGAAGACTTGATCACTACTGAGGCTGTGCACATGTTGTGTCATTAATGATACAAATCATGAAAACCTGCCTTGTGCATATATTTTTTATGTATGTAGAAATAGAAAACTCAGATAATAAGATTTCTTAAGTTATTACAGGAAGTTCATCTTAGAGATCGGGATGCTGTTTTCTGATCCCTCATCTTTCTACTATGCTATGTTATTCATGTCTAACTCCATATTGCTGTGTCAGAAAACACCTTCACACCTTAAGGACACAAACACAAATAATATGCAAGAGGCATTCTCAGAGCTGAATTTTCATCTCTTAATTCTGTTTCCAAAGTTCTGTCTCAGCTGTAGAGACACTTGCTGTACCTCCTGAACCTGTCAGAAAGGTGATCAGCCTAGAATGAAATAAACATCCCCTGTTTTTATTACAACAATCTTAAGTTATTTAAACATGGCCAATATTAAAAATCCAGTTTTCATTCAGTGTATACTGGTTTAAATTGAAAACACAAATCACTTGCCAGTGTGAGACTCTTCATTCAGGCTAAATTAGAAAATGATCTGGAGAACCCTTTCATGTGTTCACAGGTGGCCTAATAGACTAAAATGGGGGGAAAAACACACACACACACACAAAACAAACAAAAAAAAACCAGAAAGTCATATTTAGAAGAAATAGGGACTTGTTTTTACTTCGATGCATTCTTAACAATCCGTGTTCCGGTTCAACTGAGCAGGCCCTTTGGGTTTCCATGGGGCAGCTGCCTCAACTGCCCTTGCAGTCCTTAGTTTGAATGTAGGGACCTTAGAAGGAGTCCTGTATAACTTTTACATTTCCTCACATTTCTTTATCAATTCAGGATGATATTGATACCCATCAGGGCTCTTTAGTTCAGTTCAGTTCATTTCAGTTCTGTTGCTCAGTCGTGTGTACTCTTTGTGACCCCATGAATCGCAGCACACCAGCCCTCCCTGTCCGTCACCATCTCCCGGAGTTCACTCAGACTCATGTCCATCGAGTCAGTGATGCCATCCAGCCATCTCATCCTCTGTTGTCCTCTTTTCCTCCTGCCCCCAAACCCTCCCAGCATCAGAGTCTTTCCCAATGAGAACTCTTCGCATGAGGTGTCCAAAGTACTGGAGTTTCAGCTCTAGCATCATTCCTTCCAAAGAAATCCCAGGGTTGATCTCCTTTAGAATGGACTGGTTGGATCTCCTTGCAGTCCAAGGGACCCTCAAGAGTCTTCTCCAACACCACAGTTCAAAAGCATGAATTCTTCGGCGCTCAGCCTTCTTCACAGTCCAACTCTCACATCCATACATGACCACTGGAAAAACCATAGCCTTGACTAGACGGATCTTTGTGGGCAAAGTAATGTCTCTGCTTTTGAGTATGCTGTCTAGGTTGGTCATAACTTTCCTTCCAAGGAGCAAGCGTCTTTTAATTTCATGGCTACAATCACCATCTGCAGTGATTTTGGAGCCCCCCAAAATAGTCTGCCACTGTTTCCACTATTTCCCATCTATTTCCCATGAAGTGATGGGACCAGACACCATGATCTTAGTTTTCTGAATGTTGAGCTTTAAGCCAACTTTTTACTCTCCTCTTTCACTTTCATCAAGAGGCTTTTTAGTTCCTCTTCACTTTCTGCCATAAAGGTGGTGTCATCTGCATATCTGAGGTTATTGATATTTCTCCCGGCAATCTTGATTCCAGCTTGTGCTTCTTCAGGCCCAGTATTTCTCATGATGTACTCTGCATATAAGTTAAATAAGCAGGGTGACAATATATTGGCCTTCACCAATCAATAGCAATTGACTAGAGGCTAGACAAGAAATCTATTCAAAGCTTTTCTGGGACTCCTGTGGCTGTAGAAGGGAGCAAAACCAAGTCACAGTTTCCCCTGCTCACTCCCCAAAGGGATGGTGAGCTGGTTCTATATATGGGGTAAGGGTACGGATGTATCCAGGGGTCAGACCAGAGGTGAGACTTAGGTGTTTTGCTCACTTCTTAGGTGATGTTGAGTGCAGGGAGAATGCACAATACCCTGCGTTTGTTTCTAACACCCTGTTTCTGCTCCCAACTTCAGAAGTGGAAGTTGGTGTTTTTTTTTTGTTTTTTTTTTTTTTTTTTGGGCCGTTTTGTATCCTCTGTCCAGAATTGACCCCAACTGCTAATGCATACAGTTATTTTTAGTCCCATATAGTTCCTTTGTATTTTGTTGCTGGAGCAGACTTCCATCCAGAAGCAAGCATCTCAGCACTGCAGAAAGGTTTCCAGGTTCCAGCTTGTTTCAAAATCACTCCTTGCTTAGCAAAGATGATCTTTTTCCAACTTCTGAGCTTCTCTGCATGTGGGGGTACTTTTCACTTTCACTGAAGCTCTAACTAGTGTAAAAATTACTTACCTGTCAAATAAACATATAAATCTAAAATTTTCATGATGTGTTTCCTATATCTTCATTCGGAGGGAATTTCCTTTTCCATTTTATTTTCATTTCACTTCTCCTAGCCTATTTAGTCATTAATATAGATGGAGACAGAACAAATGCGCAAAAGGAAGATAGGCTCTCCAAGTTTCTTAAGGAAATATATATCTGTATATAGGTGAGAATATTATCAAAAATTCATATAATCAGCTCTTTAAGGGTATGAAATATGTCACCATTCTAATTTTTTTAGTGACTAATTTTCCCATATGTAAAAATAATATCTACCTCCATTTACAAGTAATCTGAATATATAGGCATAACATTACATCTGAAGAAAGCTATGCCAATGATTCAGTCTTGTAGTTTTGGGGGTCTCTCCTTAATTTCGTACATGATAGCAAGGACATGGACAGAGGAACTTAATCTTATTTATCTTCATATTTCTTATGTAAACAAACATGACGGTGAGCTGTCCAGAGTACAAACACAGCAGCTATTGGATGGCACTGAACTGAATACACCATTAGATTTCTCAATATATCCAGAGAGAAATATGACTCATTTTGGAAGAATTATGTAACTGATCATTCTTTTTGCCCTCTCCAACCATCAAAATCCTGATTTTAATAGAGAAGTATCATTTCCCTGGTTCTAGGGGTTTTATACTTGCATCCTTTTGAAGAGGATTAAAGGATTTGTTGGAAATGAGCCTCTATATTGGAAATTATATGTAGTCTATGATATGTAAGCATCTACAGTACCTTGTGATTGTCATCGCTGGTTTTTCTCTGCTGATGATAACTTAAGTAGTGTGGCTAATGGAATCATTCTGCTTTCGACTGGATTTCTGTACTAAGAGGGCTTGGAGATTAATAATTTCCATTTGAGGCTCTTATCCCTTGCCTGCTTTCCTGTCATGTTCTCTAGTCTTAGAATTCTTGCAACTGTCCACAAAACTTAGTGTTTGCTTTGCTAAATGCAAGAATGGATGTTTCATACTGCTGCTTTCTCTGCCTATCCCCCAAATGAACATCTTGTATGTATAGTCTTTCCTGGAGATATTTTCCTGACATATTGTGGTTATGAGAGAGGTTTTTTGAAACCTGTTTTAATGTAAAGAATCACTTCTAGCTTAGAATCCAAGTTGAAAATGGATTCTCCAGAGTGCAGAGACCTGAAGGTTATGGCTCGTATTGTGCAACTCCATTAACATTCCTTGGGTAGCTGATACTCAACAGTAGGGCATAGCTCATTCCCCTGACTAAGGCCTTAGGGAAAAGTCGTTTCTAAAAGAAAGCATGCTATGGGCAAGAATTAAAAGCAGCCTCATAACATAAGTGCTAGAATTCAGGCTTCTAAGCCTCATTGCTCTCAGATATATCATCAAAGTGACACTGCTGATAGAGGAAATTTTGTGGTCTGACTATAGCTTTGCAATCAGACCTTTTTTTAACTTAACCCCAGACTTAATCAATAGAGTGTTTTGTGATCTTGCCTCTGTTTGCTGTGATTTCTGCCCCATGATGTATATTTTGCCTTTTGGTAGAGGGTCTCTTGCCGGCTTAAAAGATCTGCTTTAAGCCTTGGATTTAAATTGGGTTTTCCTTTCTCAGATGAGTCACTTCAACCACAAAGGTTCATAACAAGACAAGATTTGCTGTTCCCTCCATTCTAGGCCTAAACTTTGGATGAAGTTGAGAATGATCAATTCAGTTCAGTCAGTCAGTGGTGTTTGACTCTTTGTGACCCCATGGACTGCAGCATGCCAGGCTTCCCTGTCCATCACCAATTCCCGGAGCTTACTCAAACTCATGTCCATCGTGTCGGTGATGCCACCCAACCATTTCATCCTCTGTTGTCCCCTTCTCTTCCTGCCTTCAGTCTTTTCCAGCATCAGGGTCTTTTCCAATGAGTCAGTTCTTCGCATCGGGTGGCCAAAGTATTGGAGCTTCAGCATCAGTCCTTCTAATGAATATTCAGGACTCATTTCCTTGAGGATGGACTGGTTGGATCTCCTTGCAGTCCAAGGGACTCTCAAGAGTCTTCTCCAACACCACAATACAAAAGCATCAGATCTTTGGCACTTACCTTTCTTTACAGTCCAACTCTCACGTCCAAACATAACTACTGGAAAACCCATAGCTTTGACTAAATGGACCTTTGTTGATCAAGTAATGTCTATGCTTTTTAACATGCTGTCTAGCTAGAGATCAGTTCAGTTCAGTTGAGTCACCCAGTCGTTTCTGACTCTTAGCAACCCCATGGACTGCACCACGCCAGGCCTCCCTGTCCATGGCTAACTCCTGTAGTTTAATCAAACTAATGTCCATTGCATTGGTGATGCCATCTGACCTTCACATCCTCTGTGGTCCCTTTCTCCTCCTGCTTTCAATCTTTTCCAGCATCAGGGTCTTTTCAAATGAGTCAGTGCTTCACATCAGGTGGCCAAACTATTGGAGTTTCAGGTTCAACATCATTCCTTCCAAAGAACACCCAGGACTTGCCTCCTTTAGGATGGACTGGTTGGATCTCCTTGCAGTTCAAGGGACTCTCAAGTCTTCTCCAACACCACAGTTCAAAACCTTCAGTTCTTCGGTGCTCAGCTTTCTTTGTAGTCCAACTGTCACATCCATACATGACTACTGGAAAAACCGTAACCTTCACTAGATGGACGTTTGTTGGCAAAGTAATGTCTCTGCTTTTTAATATGCTGTCTAGGTTGGTCATAACTTTCCTTCCAAGGAGCAAGTGTCTTTTAATTTCATGGCTGCAATCACCATCTGCAGTGATTTTGGAGCCCCCCAAAATAAAGTCTGACACTGTTTCCATTGTTTCCCCATCTATTTGCCATGAAGTGATGGGACTGGATGCCATGATCTTAGTTTTCTGAATGTTGAGCTTTAAGTCAACTTTTTCACTCTCCTCTTTCACTTTCATCAAGAGGCGTTTTAGTTCCTCTTCACTTTCTGCCATAAGGGTGGTGTCATCTGCATATCTGAGGTTCTTGATATTTCTCCCAGCAATCTTGATTCCAGCTTGTGCTTCATCCAGCCTGGCATTTTGCATGATATACTCTGCATATAAGTTAAATAAGCAGGGTGACAATATACAGCTTTGATGTCTCCTTTCCCTATTTGGAACCAATCTGTTGTCCCATTTCCAGTTCTAAATGTTGCTTCTTGACCTGCATACAGATTTCTCAGGAAGCAGGTCAGGGGGTCTGGTATTCCCATCTCTTTCAGAATTCTCCAGAGTTTGTTGTAGTCCACATAGTCAAAGGCTTTGGCATAATCAATAAAGCAGAAGTAGATTGCCTGGAAAATCCCATGGATGGAGGAGCTTGGTAGGCTATAGTCCATGGGGTCGCAAAGAGTCAGACACGACGGAGGGACTTCACTTTCACTTTTCACTTTCATGCACTGGAGAGGAAATGGCAACCCACTCCAGTGTTATTGCCTGGAGAATCCTAGGGATGGCAGAGCCTGGTGGGCTGCCATCTATGGGGTCGCGCAGAGTTGGACACAACTGAAGTGACTTAGCAGCAGATATTTTTCTGGAACTCTCTTGCTTTTTCCATGATCCAGCGGATGTTGGCAATTTGATCTCTGGCTCCTTTGCTTTTTCTAAGTTCAGCTTGAACACCTGGAAGTTCATAGTTCACGTACTGCTGAGGCCTGGCTTGGAGAATTTTGAGCATTACTTGGCTAGTGTGTGAAATGAGTGCAACTGTGTGGCAGTTTGAACATTCTTTGGCATTGCCCTTCTTTGGGATTGGAATGAAAACTGACCTTTTCCAGTTTTGTAGCCACTGCTGAGTTTTCCAAATTTTCTGGCATTTTGAGTGCAGCACTTTTACAGCATCATCTTTTAGGGTTTGAAATAGCTCAACTGAATTCCATCACCTCCACTAGTTCTGTTAGTAGTGATGCTTCCTAGGGCAAATTGAGAATGTATCTTGCTTAATTCTTGTTAACAACCATGAAAGATTGAGAGAAGAAGCTTCATGAAAGCAGAGTCAATGTCTATTTTCTTTATCGCTATATCATCAATGAAAAACACAGTTTCTGGTTTGTACTGAGTACTTAAATGCATATATGCATATGAATGGATAGATTAACACATTAATGACAGTTTTATGCTTCATCAAGATATTTAATCACTTGCTCATTTTTGTAAATGTACTTTTCAAATTATAATAGGTAATAAAAACTAACCTATATGGAGCATTTAGTAAGCACTGTGCTAAGTACTATTAATATATACATATTAACTCATTTAACCTGTACCAACTGGGTATATGTTACTGTTACTGCATGTTATAGATGACGAATCTGTGGCTCAGAGAGGTTAAGTATAATATATCGCTTAAAGTCAAACAGCTGGTATGAGTCAGAAGCCTGCATTTAATCATAGGTGGTATCGCTTCAGAGCACTTGCAGAATCTCTGAATTTTGAATCCTGGCTTGCTAAGTAGTAGTAGTATGACCATTTGGATCTTAGCTCACCTCTTACTTCCATCATCTGTAAAATGGGACCAATATTTGTATCTACACAATAGCTTCTTGTGAGCAATAGTTGAGGTGATACATAGAAAGTGTTTACAATTGCTTCCTGGCAAACAGAAAGCACTCAATAAAGATGAGTGATCGTGGTCCAGTGGCTAAGACTCTAGTTTGATCCCTGGCTGGGGAACTAGATCCCACACGCTACAACCAAGAGTAACACATGCTGCAGCTAAAGGTCCCATATGCCACAACTAAGACCCAGTGCAGTCAAAAAAAAAAAAAAAAAAGAAAGAAAGAAAAGAGAGAGACAGAAAGATAAGTGATTGACTTTATTATAATAAAACATCACAATTGTTTTTCTGGATGTGCATTTACTGAACTAAACCTACTGGATTCCTGATTCTGCTAAATGGAGAAGATTTAAAGCATAAAAAAATGCATGCAAAAAGGACAGAAATTATCAAAGGTCATGGTGTGTTCATGGAATGATAAAATATTCTGAGTGTCCTTTCTTTTCTATTCTTGCTAAGATGTTGGGAGTTATTTTCTAGGCAACAGGTAAGCACATAGTTTTCCAGGAAGATTATTCTGAAATTTGGGCTACAGTAGGGAAGGAATCATTATGGTAAAGACAGTTAGGAAGTACATATTACCTCACAGTTCCAACAAGAGACTGAATAAACTCATAATTCACATGTATTGGAAGACCCTTGGTAGAAGGGTAGAAGTTATCAGTTAAAAGATCTGCAGTTAAAATCCTCATTTTGCCAATCTTAGTTTAACTGGCAATATTTCCATCTTTCTAGAATATATTAAAAAACATAATTAAGTATACACTTTCGACTTTTTCATCAATAGTCATGAACATCTGTTATTCTAGGTTGTAATGCAACAATGTGAAATATTAAAATTATGTTTTAAAATAACAAATTTTATAATTGCTTTAAGGCTATAGTTTATCAATCCAATTCACTTCTAAAATATCATGACAGCTAGATCATCTTACATTTAGTGGGAATTTATTTGACTAATATGCCAAGTCAAAATAGTGATAAAATAAGGGTAAAGTTAATTGACATAAATTACAGACAATGTAGGAAAATCAAGTATCTTTATTTTAACAGTTTACTTGATTTCCCAGGAATGTAATCTTTCTTTTTTCTTATATAGTGCCTCATAAGAATATATGCTTCTTAGGAGTCTGCTAAGGAATCAAATATCTCCATTAATCAACTCATAATGATAAATCACAAAGATATAAAGGATTTTAAAATGTTTTAGCTCCTTTCCATGTATGCAGTGAGAATTCTGTTTAAACATCATTCCCAGTGGATTGCCAATCATTTTTAAAACAAAATAAAATAAAACCAAACATCTGCCAAATTCCTTAAAGCAGAAACTTAAAACTCTATCTGTATTGTACAAAATCTTGGTATGGTACTACTTTTTATGCAAAAAGTCTTTCCCTTGTGCAAGAGTTTTTGCATCCAACTGTTCAAATCCTGTCTTTCAAGATCTACATCTTTCCTGAAGCCTTCATTGAAATCTTTTGTGCTGTGCTTAGTCACTCAGTAATGTACGCCTCTTTGCAACCCCAGGGACTATAGCCCACCAGACTCTTCTGTCCATGTGGATTCTCCAGGCAAGAATACTGGAGTGGGTAGCCTTGCCCGCCTCCAGTGGATCTTCCCAACCCGGGGATTGAACCCAGGTCTCCTGCATTGCAGCCAGATTCTTTACCATCTGAGCCACCAGGGAACCCAGGATAATTTTCTCCTTAAAGTGGTCATTTTTATTTTCCTTGCTAATTATTCATTTCCCCTGTACTAGTACCTTAATTTTCCTCCATTGCATGACGTCATAGTGGGATTCTTAATGCCTGGCCTGCTTTATCTAAGGAGTGAGCATGCACACAAACTAGACCAGCCAGACTCTCTCTTCCAGGATTTTAATTATTCAGTGGAGTGACCCAAAGACAGATGGTTAGAGCTGACTGACTTATTTAAGCGATGCTGTGGAGTATGGCCATTAATTTCCCCCACCTAGACTATTAGGGCTGTCTTGCTCTCTGTTTTGAAAACTACTTTTTTTTCAGCTTTCTAATAATACATATGTCTTCCATTTTAATTTTACTTAAAATAACCACAGTCTGATCCCATTTGATTGCCAAAGAACAGGTCTGTATATTAGGTAACTTTTACGCAAAGAGTCGGACACAACTGAGCGACTGAACTGAACTGAACTGAACTGGAGCCCTATATTAGAATTTTGCTACATCTTTATAAGTGTTTTCACTGCTTTTTTCACTAATTTATTAGTCTTGTGTGTATATAGTATTACAAATTCCTGCAGGGTTAGAACTGTGTTTTATACTGAATTACTTTGCTATACACATGAAACTACAATAACCTTGTTAATCAGCTATACGTGAATATAATTAATTTAAAAAAAATAGAAATCATACAAACACTCAAAAAATAATAAATAGATCACTTCGACCTTAAATTTGTGAGGCTCTTATACAATGATGTAAATCAAGTATTATAAAATGGGTAGGAGGATTTAATAAATGTTAATTATTTATAATCATTTTATAAACGAAGCACAAAATTTCTTAATGGATTTTATGTGTTTACATGGTCAGTAGTGGCTGACTGATGAGTTGATTTGAGTCTGTGTAAGTCCCTGACAACTGGGCAGCCCATTATAGCAAGAATCTGCTTTAAGATTACTCACTGACCTATAGCTGCCTTTACTTCTCAACATTAAATAAATGTCCTGCCCTTTGCCTATTTCTATAAAATGTAATCTCCTAAATTTTAATTTTTTAAGTTAAGTAGCTAAAAATAAATAATTTCAATTTAAAAATAGAAACAGTGGAAAATCATTCATTTGTATTAACACAATGCCACGGGGCTTCCCTGGTGGCTCAGTGGCAAAGAATCTGCCTGCAATGCAGGATCCCTGGGAGACACTGATGGTTAAAATATGGGTCAGGAAGATCCTGGGTCAGAAACAGCCCTTGGAGGTGGGCATGGCAACCCACTGCAGTTTTCATGCCTGGAGAATCCCAATGTACAGAGGAGACTGGCTGGCTGTAGTCCGTGGGGTTGCAAAAAGTCAGATGTGACTGAAGCAGCGGAGCATACATGCACACACACACTACACGATGCCACAGCCCATTAAAACAAACAAAAAGAATTGGAGGTGCTTTATCATGATCGTCATTCAATGCTGATAGATATTTTGGCTTTAAATCTGTATTACTCATAGTCAAAACAGTAAATATATGAGATTCTTCAGTGGAGATCTAGAAAAGGTATAGTCTTCTAAATAGCACAATTCAGTTTTCATTCCTTTGGGAGTCAAGGGATTTTGCTGATTACTTTTGCAGCTGGCACTCCATAATACTTTATTCTGCAACCCCTAAGCTTTGGGCGCACTACGTGCAATGAATACAATAAGCGTTCTGAGCTGTAGCCAACAAATGACTTATCTGTCATTCTCTAAATTAAGCTGGCCTCAAGCATGGAGTTGGTATATATGTATCTTCATCTTGCTGTTCGTCACAGTAGCCACCCCTTCTCAGTCAACCCCAAATTACAGCACCATTTGCACATTTAATAGGAAGTTATTCTACTGTAACAGATGCATTGGTTTTGAGTATGGTATTTCCACAGTACTTAATATTTCATCCTTTTCTGGGCTAACTGAGCAAAAAGTTCCTAGGATTGTCTCTAAATTCGGGACTGGAAAAAAAGTGAAAAGTAGTTTAACCTCTTTTACAGGAAAATGAAGCTGTAACAAATTGAATTTTCACATGATCAAACCGAAATACAAGTTGAATTTACAAGGTTGAATATTTTTCAGTCTTACCATAATGGGGGAATTTTCCCTCTACTTTTAATAAGGATTTGATTCTTTTAAATCAAATCCTTATTAAAGCAATTTTAAATTGCTTATCTTTAATACAATTCTTAAAATTTAATAGTTTAAAGTTTTAATTCATCACTAACTCTATGAACATTCACTGAATACCTATTATGTGTTTGGTGCTATATGACCTTAAAAGAATAATTCAGTTACACTCCTTTTATTTGCTTTTAAATAAATATGTGCTGAGTATACTTAGAACTTAGTAGGCCTTTCTAGGGGGCTTCTCAGTTGGTGCTAGTGGTAAAGAACCTGCCTGCCAATCCTTGGACTGTGAAAATCCCCTAGAGGCTGGCATGGCAACTCACTCCAGAATTCTTGCCTGGAGAATCCCATGGACAGAGGAACCTGGTGGGCTACAGTCCATGAAGTCGCAAAGAGCTGGACACGACTGAAATGGCTTAGCATGCACACAGGCTTTTTCAAGGTTTCTGACCCAGAAAAGAATCTCTGAGTCGGCCTTAAAATAGCCTCAGAATATAAACTCTGATTGATCTTTCTGGATGGATGAGGACATCTTAATTATAGAATTTCCATCATGCACATATAAGATGTAATATATTTCAAGGGGGCACAATAAAAACTTTTATGTCTAAGTATACTATTTGTCTTTTCCTTATTGCCATATATATATAGTTGCAAATGTCTTATAAGAGGTCATAAGATGATTTTGTGATTCTCCAATGAATAAATTCATTGTTTAAGTCTTCCCTGGTAGCTCAGACAGTAAAGCATCTGCCCGCAATGCAGGAGACCCGGGTTCAATTCCTGGGTCTGGAAGATCCCCTGGAGAAGGAAATGGCAATCCACTCCAGCACTCTTGCCTGGAATATCCCATGAATGGAGGAGCCTGATAGGCTACAGTCCATGGGGTCGCGAAGAGTCGGACACGACTGAGGGACTTCACTTCTGTAAGTTTAATATTTTAGATTTTTCCTTTATCTAGACTCATCCTTTACTCAAGATGTTTCCAAGATTGCAACTAAAAGTTTAGATAGTAATCTTGACTGTTGCATTTGCCTCAATTTATCTTCTCCATATATTTGGCAATAGTAAGTGACAGTTACATTATGTGATTGTATTTGAGAGACATAGGCAGCTTTATGAAAGCAAAAATGAAAGTGAAAGTCACTCAGTCATGTCTGGCTCTTTGCCACCCCATGGACTATAGTCCATGGAATTCTCTAGGCCAGAATACTGGAGTGGGTAGCCTTTCCCTTCTCCAGGGGATCTTCCCAACCCAGGGATCAAACCCAGGTCTTCTTCATTGCAGGCAGATTCTTTACCAGCTGAGCCACAAGGGAAGCCCTAAAATGCTCACTTTATAATACTGACCCAAAATATTGTCACGTACATACTAGCGTTAACACAGTGGATTGCTATTATTCTTGCCTCAAGCAATTGCATACACTTGCAGCCACACATAAGGATGTCAGATGGTATACTGTGTTTTCTGAGGTACAGGAAACAATTTGCCTATTAGCCCTCCCATAAACTGCGGAGCATCCAATGTTTTGAGATGAGATCACAGCCATTTCCTTGTTCTTTCAGTGCTTTACTGAATAATTTACTGGAGTAACCTTCCCGTAAGGATTCCGAGGGGAAAAACTCCTCATAAAATTCACTGAATTAACCACTCACTTTCTTCTAAAATATCTACTCTGGACAAATGAGTCATTGATATATAGGACAGTGTTGGTAATATGATGTGCTCTCTTCAAAATCTCGAGAACTATTTCATTCAATACAGATAATTAAACAAGAGAGAGAACGCAGTTAGGGGAAGACTTGCAACTGGACTGTCATCTCCAAAATCTCTTAATTAAAATATTTGTATGGAGACCAAACTAGTATTAGCTCTTCAAGATAATAGAGTTCTAGTATGTCTTCCTCCTGTCTTCCTTTCACCCTGTGAGATGACTTACTCTGCTGTGTCACTGTACTAGGGCACATTATATTTTTTATCTAAAGTAGCATCATTTGATTACTTTTTAAATTTAATGAATTGCCTCCGTAGGGGTGTAGGAGATCTTTTTTTTTTTTCACTTTAAAAGTGAATGTAAGATATGATGTCCCAGCTTCTAATTCTTATAGATATCAACAAGCAATGATTGACATGTATACACTGCTATATTTAAAATAGATAACCAACAAGGACCTACTGTATAGTACAGGAACACTGCTCAATATTGTGTAATTGCCTAAATGGAAAAAGAATTTGAAAAAGAATAGATACACACGTATGTATAACTGAATCACTGTGCTGTACACTCAAAACTAATTTTTATTTTATATTAATATTAGAGCATAGTTGATTAACCTTGTTAATAAAAATTTAAAAACAAATAAATGATCCATACATATTAAGAACCTATTGATAAATGGACAAAGATAAAGGGGGGAGTAATTTTTAAATCAATTCCTTACATAAAAACAAGAGAAGGACATGACTTACTGATGAAGCAGAAGGTAAGGATATGAGGACTCACAATATAAAGAGTTCTAATATATATTTACAGTCCAGTGTACTTTAAGACATATTGATGATTATAAAACTTTTTGTGCTATGATCTTCAGTTCTTGTTCTGAAAACTAACACAAAAAAGAGATTTCCTGAAATTGCTATTTTTTAGGTTAGGCTTCTACTGAGAAATAATTTAAATGCTATGAAATGGATGGATCTTAAATGCTCAGTTTAATGAATTTTGTGTAATTGAAGATAACGGGGTAAGCACTAGCTCAAACAAGATATAAAACATTTATTCTGCATTGAGATCTCCTGAGCCCATTTTCAGTTAATTCCTCCCTTTGGAGAAATATCATCGTTTTTCTATCCCCCTACCGTAAATTTTGTATTAAAAAAAATACATGTATTGAGGTATAATTCACACTACAAAGAAACTAACAACTATTTTAAATGTACAATTCAATGATTTTTGTGTAATGAGTTCACTAGTGACATTGTTGTCACCTTAAATGTTCCCTCATGACTCTTTAAATTAACCTGCCACCCTATCCCAAGATTTTATATCAGTGTAAACATGTAGTTTCATTACTTTTATTTACTAGTATTTCAATGTATAGATATATCACATTTCATTTTACAATTAGAATTTATATATTTTGTACTTATTTATTGTGTCACATATGGTAAGTTGTCTTTCCAGGGGATTTTTCCATTTTATCCAAGTTTTAAAATTTGTTACAGAGCTGTTTATAATTATCCTTTTAACATTTTTATGCTCTGTAATGATAATCCTTATTTCACTCCTAATGTTAATTCCCCCCCCACCTCCTTTTTTGGTCAGTCTTGCAAGAGATTTGTCAGTCTTATTAATCTTTCCAGATAGTCAATGCATGCATGCATGCTAAGTTGCTTCAGTCATGTCTGACTCTGTGCGACCCCATGGACAGCAGCCCACCAGGCTCCTCTGTCCACAGGATTCTCTAGGCAAGAATCCTGGAGTGGGTTGTCATTTCCGTCTCCACAGATAGTCAATACTACTTTGTTAATTTTATCTTACTTCCTATTTCTATTTGATTTCTGCTCTTATTTTTAACTGTTTTTTCAATTCTATTTACTTTGAGTTTAATTTTCTCTTTCTTTTTTCTAAGTTTTTAATCTGGAAAACTATTCATTTACACTTTTCTTAGTTCTTAATATAGGTTTTAAAGCTACTAATTTCCATCTAAGCATTTTTGCTTAGCTGTAACCCACATATTTAGATATGTAGTATTTTTGTGACCATTCAACTTAAATATTATATTTCTTCTGTGATTTTTTTTCTTTGAATCATGGGGTTATATAGAAGCAAGCTATTTAACTTAAAAATATTTGAGAATTTTCCATATGACTTTTTTGTTGATTTCTTATTGAATTCCTTTGCACTTAAAAAAAAAAACAGTGAATTTTTATTTTGATTCTGATATTTGTAGAAAGACTTTTTTATGGCTCAGTATATAGTATACTTGAACGTTTTATGTGTGCTTAAGAAGAATGAACATCGTATAGTTGTTTGGTACAGTGTTTCAAAGGTATCAATTATCGCACATCTACTGTTACCACTGTCCAAATCTTCTGCATCACTGCTAAATTTTTATTTACTTTTTCTGTCAAATATTGAGAGAGGAGTGTTAAACTATCCATCTATAATTATGAATGTTTGTATTTTACTATTGGAGAAGGAAATGGCAACCCACTCCAGTATTCTTGCCTGGAAAATCCCATGGACAGAGGAGCCTGGTAGGCTACAGTCCATGGGGTCACAAAGAGTAAAAAGAATATTTTACTACTGCTTTTAACAATATGGCCATCGTGTATTTCACAACTCAGGTTGTTGTTAAGTATGCCATTTTGTTGATGAATTGGTCCTTTTATTATTATGGAAATCACTGTTTATATCTGAAAACACCATTTATTCTGAAGTTTATTGTCTGTTATTAACTTAGATAAATTGATTTTCTTTACTTCACACTTCCATGCTTCTAATTTTTCTATCTGTTTAATTTCACCATTTATATTTAAAATGAGTTGAACCTTACATTTGTCAATATTATAATCTGTCTTTTAATTGGAGTCTGAGTCACTTACATTTAAATAATTACTGATATGGTTACTTTTTACACCAACCATCTCATTGTTTTGTTTTGTTTTTAATTCCTTTCTTATGGTTTACGTGTTCTTTATTCTTATTTTTATGCATTCTTTTGGGTAAATTGAAGATTTTATGTTCTATTAATTCCCCTCTATTGACTTTTTAGCTACAGCCATTTCTAAAAGATTGCTTTGAATATTACTATATATCTTTAAAGCATTACAGTCTCTATTCAAATAATACACTACTTCACTGACAATGTCAAAGCCTTACAACACTGTAAATCCTTTCTGTGTACTCTTGTTGGCATATATTTTACTTATACATATGCTCTGAACTCTAAAATATATTGCTATTTTGTCACTTTATACAATTAATAGGCTTTTAACAATTTAAACTATGTGGGTATGGAAAATAAAGACAAAGGTGTCAATTATATTAACCCAGATATCTACCTCTTTTTGGTGTTCTTAACTGCTCCCTGCTAATACTGACTTTTATATGATATTTCACTTTATATTCAGAAACATCATTTTAGCACTTCTCACAGGTTATACGTAGATGCTCGGTGGCATCTGATTCTTGTTGTTTAGATATTAAGCCGTGTGTGACTCTTCGTGACTCCATGAAGTGTAGCCTGCCAGGCTCTGTCCATGAGATTTTCCCAGCAAGAATGCTGAAGTGGGTTGTCATTCTCTACTCCAGGGCATCTTCCCAACCCAGGGATCAAATCCTCATTAGAAGGCAGATTCTTTACCAATATGTATTGAAAACAAGCCCTTTCAGTTTTTAATTCTGTCTCAAACATTTTTTTATCTTAATTTTTAAAGAATATGTTTATAGGGTACAGAACTCAGCTTTTTATGGACTGAATGTTTGTTTGCTCCTCAGCTAATTCATATGTTAAAGCCCTAAGTCCCAATGCAATGGTATTTGAACATGTGGCCTTTGGGAGGTAATTAGAGTTAGATTAGGTAGTGGTGGGGCCTTCACAGTGGGATTAGTGGGTAGAGAGATTTTTGTATTTGTACACTGAGGGGAAGGCATGTTAGGACATAGTGAGAGGTCAGCTGTCTGCAAATTAGGAGCCAAATCAGCCAGCAATTTGATCTTGGGGTTCCCAGCTTCCAGAACTATGAGTAATAAATTTGATGCTTAATACACCATCTACAGTATTTTGCTATAGCAGCCTGAGTTACTAATACAGACTTTGTTACTGAGAAATGGGAGTGCTACTGTACTGAATACCTAAATGTATAAGTAGCTTTGCAACTGGGTAATGGGTAGAAAGTGGAAGATTTTTTTATGTAAATGCTAGAAACATGGACATTAAGGCTGATTCTGATGAAGTCTTTCACATGTAGATACTTAGCTTTCTCTAGACCAGCTACTGAAGACACCATAAAGGAGACTATTCTTGAGCTTTAAGATCTGATGAAATTTTCCTTGCTAGGTTTTGCAGCTGTTTGGGACCCATTGCCCTTTCCTTTTTATCTGTTTCTCCATTTTGAAATAGGAATGTCTATCCTATGCCCATCCCATCATTCTATTTTAGAAAGACATAACTTGCCTAGTTTTAAAGGTTCAGTGCTGGACAGGGACTTTGCCTTAGGATGAACTGGATCTCAAGTTTCACCATGTCTGATCTGGATGATATTCAGATAAAACTTTGATTTCATACTTTAGAGTTACTGCTCTCAGTGAGTTAAGATTTTGGGTGCTCTTGGGATAGAATGAATGTATTTCCATGTGAGAAGGACATGAATTTTGTGAAGCACAGGGAACAATGGACTGAATGCTATGTCTCTCAAAGTTCATATGTTGAAGCTTTTACCCCCAATGTGACAGTATTTGGACATGTGGCCTTTGGGAGACAATAAAGTTGAGATTAGGTCATGAAAGTGGGGCTCTCTTATGATATTAGTGGCCTGGTAATAAGAGGAAGGGAGATCACTCTCTGCTTACATGCACCTAGGAAAGGGTGTGTGAGCACATACCAAGAAGGCAGATTTCTACAAGCTAAGGAGAAAGGTCTCACCAGGAACTGAACGAGCCTTCACCTTGATCTTGAACTTCCCAGCTTCTAGAACTAAGAGAAATAAATCTCTGTTGCTTTAGGCGTCCGATTTATGGTAATCTGTTACAGCAGCCCAAGCAGACTAATACGCAGATTTTATTAATTATTTTAAAGACGTCTTTCAAATATTCTTCAAGTCTCTTGTTTTTGATACGTCAGTATAATTTGCATAGCTGGTCCCCTACAGGTATGCTCTTTTACTTTGGTTTTCAGTAGCTTGACCACAATGTGTCCAAGTGAGGTTTTTTTTTTCCTTTTGTTTTATTTACTTATTTATTTTGGTAATCATTTCTTGTGTAAAAGCCCAATTTTTTAAACATGAAGTTAATATCTTTCAGTAATGTGGGAATCTTTCCAGCCAATATATCTTATTTTACCTTCCTTATTCTCATTCTTGTGTTGCTCCTCTTGAAATAAGATAGATCTTTTTATATTTGGCACTTCATTTTGTCAAATGGCTCCTTGTGACCTCAATATCTGAAATGGTTGGCTGAGTGTAGACTTGGAATTTCAGATGATGGAAAGACAGTTACCGTATCAGTTCTCCACTCTTTCAAACACAATGCTAATTTCTTCCAAACTACTTCTAAAAGCGAAGCTTCATTTTGCTCAATTAAAACAAAAAATGAATCATTGCTTACAAAAATCCAGCAACTATTCTGCAAACACTTGATCAAATAAAACGCTGAAGTTTATCACTGACTCAGAACTACATAATACAAAATGATCATCAAAGCCCATGTTGTAGTTTTTTTCCCATTGATGAGAGTTTAATTTTCTTATGCAATCTAATGCTTTTCCTTTCCCACAATCACCACAATATGGGGCTTTTACAAGTTGAAGGGAAATAAAAAAGGGGGCAATGATAAAATCATCCGTGTTATTTACATTCAGTTTGCCTTCAGAAGCTTAATAGTCAGATACAATGTGCTTATCTTATCCCGCTACATGACTTGTCTGTTGAGTACTTTCTATTCATCTCTATGTTACATGTCTGCTGTGCACTAAACAATTACCTTAGCCTCACTTCACAGCTGTCATGCCATTCTGGGACTTATCTATATTTCTATACTCTAGGAAAAGTCTTATCACTTATCCCTTCAGATACTCCATTCAAGTCTATTTCTTAACCTTTCATTATACTTTATGCACCATCAAATTTTCTACTTTTATAACAGGTTCAGATCATCACTTTTATTAATGCTACAATCTTCATGTATATACTTGCTTTTCTAAAATGATTGATATCTTTATGAACTGACATTTCTTGTAAGACCTACTGCTTTCAACTTACACAAACCTTTTTTGAGGGACGTATTAACATATAATAGAAATAGGAATATATAAATAAACAATAAAAACCTATTTCTTTAAGATCTGTCCATCTGAAAATCACAAAACAATATAGCACCTATCAAAATATTTTAAAATATTTAATCTTTCTGAAGAAATGAAAAACTTGCTTTATTTAATAGTTAATATATCTCCCTAAGGCAACAGAACTATTTTGTATGGAATCCAATCACTAAGAACAGAAATAAGAAATAACATAATTAATTGTTAATATTACAAGATCCTACATAGTGTTACAGATACATTGTCCAGTGTAAATTTTGCATGTCTACACTCAAAAACATAGTTTGTTAAATGTAATAGAATTGTAATAATTCATAAAAGACTTTACAAATAGGACACACAAATAGCAAAATGAAGGAGAGAGAAAGTTTGTGTTTGTATGTGTGTGTGTGTGGCAGAGGTGAAGTGGATAAAGTGAAAGGGGGATTTAATGACCACCAAGAATGAGCACTGGAGTCTTAGAACTAATCCATTATTTCAGGGAACAAAATAAAACAAAAAAATACAAACCAATAAGCAAGCAACTATTGGTTCTGACCATCACTGCTATCACCATAAAACAAATGATAATTTATCAGTTTTACAATCTAGATATTATGCCTAGTAAAGCTAGGTATTCCTGAGACTATTTTTTACAACCAGTAAAACATCTTGTTTTTATATCTATTACTGATATATGGGAGCTTTCATTTATAAATGGCTGGGTTATCTGATGGGAAATTGAACCAGCATCTTAAATTTTCACTACCTGATGTTATGGCTCAATGTCACTTTAAATCAATGGTGCTAATACTTGATGGTTACAAAATAAAACTATCATCCCGACACCATAGTTTGTGACCTCACTTGCTATCTTTTCTTACTGGAATTTCTTCATCCAAATTAAGTAAAATAAACTTTTCATTTTGGAGTGAGTGCTTGCTCTATGACTCTTAATGTAAAGAATATAAAATAAAAATAACGTATATTATGATTCCTATAATATACATGTTGACTCAGACATATTTTCAATACCATAATTAACCTTATTAGTTTGTGAAGTTATCGAGCACTTCAATGAATAATGAACTATTGGAATTTCCTACCTTTAACTTGTGTTTTATCTTGTCTTTTTCAAAACTATTATTAAATGTGTAAAGAATAGAAAGAATTTCTTTACCCTGGCAAAGAAGACGCCAAAACTGTCTTGCCCCCTCAGTATTATTCCATTTGTTCTTTTAATGGTGTTATTGTTTAGTCACTAAGTCGTGTCTGACTCTTTTTCAGCCTCATGGACTCCAGCCCACAGGCTCCTCTGTTCATTTTCTAAGGCAGGAATACTGGAGTGGGTTGTCATTTCTTTCTCCAGGGCATCTTCTGGACCAGGGATTGAACCTGTGTCTCCTGCACTGGCATGTGGCTTCTTCACTACTGAGCCACCGAGGAAGCCTGTCCTTTTACTAGCAAACGTCTTTAAAAAATAAGCCACTCTTTTCCTTCCAATAGTTTAGCGAGAATTAGCATGATCAGAAATTCACCACAGGGACTTCCCTGCTGGTCCAGTGTTTACAGCTCTGCCTTCCAATGCAGGGGTGCAGGTTCAATCACTGGTTGAGAAACTAAGATTCCATGTGCCTCGTGGCCAAAACATCAAAACAGAAAACAGAAGCAATATTGTAACAAATTCAGTGAAGACTTTAAATATGGCCCCGATTTTAAAAAATCATAATTTAAACTTAGTTTTTCATTTCATTTTAATAGTAATATTTTAGAAAATCAACACAGTTGCTATTAATAAAATCTAGGTGGCGCAGTGGTAAACAATCTACCTGCCATGCAGGATACCCGGGTTCAATCCCTGGGTTGAGATGATCCCCTGGAGTAGGAAGCGGCAACCCACTCCAATATTTTTGCCTGGAAAATTCTGTAGACAGAGGACCCTGGAGTGTTCCAGCCCATGGGATTGCAAAAAGTCAGATGTGACTGAGCACACACACACACACACACACACACACACACACAGCTGCAGAATAGATCTTTTCCTCCGTCTTTACTTTCTTTGGTCACATTTAAAAAATTCTTTTCCTGTCTTTGTATGGTATTGGATATGGTAATTGTCTTCTATTATGACCCCTATTGTTTTTTCTATTGCATTGGCTTTCCTTAACTTTCAATGTAGAATACTATTTTCACTCCTGTAAAATTTAAATACTTTAAAAATAAAGTTATTCTAATTATCACCACATTACATACATCTTTTAAACACACATCTGGCCTGGAAGGTTTTTTCCTGTCACAGTGCACTTGCCAGTTACCCAAGGAATCTCTCAAGTCCAGTGCCTTCCGTCACCTCAAGTTTAATATATCTAAAATTCATCTCCATTTCAAAATCATACCCCTTCCAGTTTTCTGATTTCCTCTAATGCTACAGTCATTTCTAATGCTTTCTCCAAGGCTAAAAATATCAAGGTCATGCTCCAGTCTCTCAACATCTGCCCACTGTGTCTTTAAGAGTTTTCTTCTCATGACCCATTTAAAAAATCTTTTCATTGCCTCTAACTACTTCACACTCTTATTAACCCAATACTAGATCACTGTCAACGTTAGCCCATTCAAAAATATTCAGTGGCTACATATTATCTACCAAAGTTTATTCAAATGCTATTGTCTGGCATACAAAATTATCTAAAATATGTCTCCCACATTATTTTCCCAGCCTACCTGCCAGAGTTTTCCTTATGCAATCCAACTCCAAACAATATTAAATGAAGTTTAAATGAGGAAATTTTCTATGTACATAATCTGTATTCCATTCTCCTTGGGAAATGACATTCAGCTTATCCTTCATGTTCACATATTCAAGTTGGATCTATAATTCAAAACCTATTAAAAATATTGTTTCCTCCTCTATGCCTAAGCAATGTCACCATGACCTCCTTAACTCTTCAGCTCTGAACAAATAGTACTGTCATGTGGACTGTGCTTAAGGGCAATCTGCCTTGAATTTATAATTTAAACCACTTAGTAACGTTCTGCAATAAGTATATTATTAATGTATTATATTTTCAATTGGTGTGGGCTAACAATAGCCCACATTTGTATCTGCTTACACCTTACCACATTTAGTGTAGGATCTCAAATATTTATTGAATGAATAACTCAGTTAACTGAAATGCCATGTTAATTTTTTATCTCAACTTGACTAGGCCACAGGGCACCCAGGCATTTGTTCAGATATTATCCTAGGTGTGCCTTTGAGGGTATTTTTGAATGAGAGTTGAGTTGGTAGACAGAGTAAAGTAGACTGTCTTCCCTAATGTGGGTAGCTTCCTTTAATCAGTTGAAGATCTGAATAAGAAAAAAGGAAGAGGAGATTCTTCCTGTCTAACTATTTGAGTTGGGGTATCAGTCTCTCCCTGCCTCTAGACTAAAAGGAACAGTCAGTACTTTCTGGATCTTGAGTCCACCAGCTTTCAAACTGGATCTTACACCATCAGCCCTCCAGATCTTCAGATAATGATACTGCTCAGCCTCCCATAATCATGTGATCTAATTCCTTATAATAAATCAATCTCCTTATCTCTATATCTTATTAATCTGTTTCTCTGTTTAGTTTTTCTGGATTTATTGAGGTAAAACTGACATATAACAGTGTTAAAGTATACAAAATAATGACTTGATATACGTATATTGCAAAGTGTTTACCAAAATATGTTTAGTTAATATCATCACCTCACATTGTTACAATTTTTCTTTCTTGTGATGAGAACTTTTAAACTCTAGTCTCTTAGTAACTTCCAAAAAAGTATTGTTAACTGTCAGAATCAGACTTCAGAGCAATTTTTGAAAAACCTGAAAGATCTTAAAATTAGGAAATAGTTTTTCTTTAACAAAAAGTAGGTATTTATTATGCCTTTGAAATAATTTTTATTGCTTGTTTAGTTATTTGAGGCTTAACTGTAAAATGGCTTCAATTACAATTAGGTCACTCAAACAGAATAAACACTAAAAAGTCATCGAGTATTGCTAATTGTTACTAAGGGAGAATGCACTATTTAATAAAGCAAATTGGCTTTTTAGAGTTTCAACATGCTTCTACCAAAAAAGTAAGAACACCATATATATCTTACAAAATATTTTCTTTTGATTAATGTCACTTTTGAATGCTACAGAACTCAGTTACTCTTCATTTTTATTCAACATATATATTTTTCTTCATTTTATCCACCAAACACATCACCCAAATAAGAGCCACATAACAGATTTTTTTTTTTTAATTTTAAAATCTTTAATTCTTACATGCATTCCCAAACATGAACCCCCCTCCCACCTCCCTCCCCATAACATCTTTCTGGGTCATCCCCATGCACCAGCCCCAAGCATGCTGCATCCTGCGTCAGACATAGACTGGCGATTCAATTCACATGATAGTATACATGTTAGAATGGCATTCTCCCAAATCATCCCACCCTCTCCCTCTCCCTCTGAGTCCAAAAGTCCGTTATACACATCTGTGTCTCTTTCCCTGTCTTGCATACAGGGTCGTCATTGCCATCTTCCTAAATTCCATATATATGTGTTACAGTACTCTGTTCTCCAGAACACTCCTTGCTTAGCCAATTCCTTCTTTCCCTAAACACAGTTAAATTCCCAGTATCATCTTACTCCACTCAGTAAAAATCTTACAGAATAGGTTAGTGTGGGCAACAATGGGTGGGGGTATGGATTTGATTTTCCCTTGCCATCAAATTCATTTCTTTGAAAAAATTCCATTTTATTTTCAAAAGAAGTGTATAGTAAAACATTTGGATGACAGGAGGTGAATCCAGTGTAAAAATGTGCTAACTATATCATAGAAAGTCTTGATTACTTAGCCATAACAAAGCAATCATTCATAAAATTATTTTCTAGAACAGAGCTTCTCAAACTTTTTAGACGAGAGATTATCCAGAATTAAAGCAAAGTTTTCCGGTGTCCAACTTCATAGCCTATTCATAATCTTTCGGACAGAGTAGGGAGTGGAGAGTATCATATATTCGTTTGGTTACAATATTTAGAGACTTTTTTTCCTACAAAAATATTGGAGAAGAAAATTTAATATATATCTATTATATTAATAAATTTATGATATCATGGGATGGTAGTAGGGGGTTGATATATGTGTCTGAAAAACAATAAATATTTTACTCAAGATCTAATTATTTTTTAAGATGTTACAATGCTGTTGAAGCATGCATATGTCTGTCACTAAACACTACTGTACCCTAAATAGTTAAAATTGATAACTATAAAGGAAATTAAAGTGAAGTCGCTCAGTCGTGTCCGACTCTTTGCAACCCCATGGACTGTAGCCTATCAGGCTCCTCCGTCCATGGGATTTTCCAGGCAGGAGTGCTGGAGTGGATTGCCATTTCCTTCTCCAGGGGATCTTCCCAACCCAGGAGTAGAACCCGGGTCTCCTGCATTGCAGGCAGACACTTTACCATCTCATTTCTTTTCAAAAATAGAAAAATGATAGCCACTGAGAGCAACGACCAATCCTACTCTCAATGTACTGATTTCCAAGTATCTTTAACTCAAATTGCAATATTTACATTTGTGCATGGGCAGCAGAAATTTTGCCATATTAACTAGTATGATGTATAGCAGATTTCTTCATAGAAGACAGAGTTAAAATCCTCAGTATGATATGGAAAAATGTTATATAAATTTTCTATATGAAATCTCCTTTTCAATATTAATAATATGGAGGCTGATGAGTTTTTAACTAACGCTCCCTGATAGCTCAGTTGGTAAAGAATCTGCCTGCAATGCAGGAGACACTGGTTCAATTCCTGGGTCAAGAATATCCCCTGGAGAAGGGAAAGGCTACCCACTAAAGTATTCTGGCCTGGAGAGTTCCATGGACTATATAGTTGATGGGGTTACAAAGAGTCAGACACAACTGAGTTTTTAACTGCATATTTTAAAATTTTATTTGTAAACAATTTCAGCTCATTATTTTGACTTTATTTTTTCACAAATGGATAGAAATGAAAGAACTCAATCAAACTTACTAAAAAGTGTTTCCATAGTATTCTCTTCAATAAACGATTTGTGAGTAATTGCAAGATGGACTATAAACCTTCCATTATCAATTAGTACCCTGGGCAGAGTTTTACATAATCATCAGGAACCAAAATTAAGTGGTGTTTGTGGCAGATGTGTTATTTATTTTAAGGTTTCAAAATTCAGAATGGTTATAAAATCAATTGTGGAGCAAACATAATAAATAATTTATAAAATTATTACTAGGCTTACTGTTAAGTACAATACAAATTTTATGTCAATCAATAATATTAAAAATAAGGTGAAGCTCTCCCTTCAAAACCATTTCCTCTTTTTATTTCTTTTTTATGTCTCAATATTCATTTAATCAGCCAAATTCTTATTTTCACTGACAATTATTCCTGGATCCTACATTATCAGCAATGTAGGTGTCAAATGTGCTAAGTCACTCAATTATGTCCAATTCTTTGTGATCTCATAGACTGTAGCCCACCAGGTTCCTTTGTCCATGGAATTTTCCAGACAGGAATACTGGAGGGGGTTGCCATATCCTTCTCCAGGGGGTCGTCCTAAGGAAGGGATCAAATCTACATCTCCTGCTTGCAGGCAGATTCTTCACCAATATGCCAAATCAGGAAGCTGTTATAATTTTGCAGAAGGGAAGATGGTAACCATCCTCATTGATAATAATAATAGAAACAATAATGGGAGCTAACACCCAGAGAGTCAGAGTGAAAAGTTTGTGACATAACCCAAACTCTAATTTATTTTGTCTTCCACTGTCCTTTTCAGTCAGCTCAGTTCAGTCGCTCAGTTGTGTCCAACTCTTTGCAACTCCATGAACTGCAGCATGACAGGCCTCCCTGTCCATCACCAACTCCCAGAGTTTACTCAAACTCACGTCCATTGAGTCAGTGATGCCATCCAACCATCTAATCCTCTTTCGTCCCCTTCCCATCCTGCCTTCAATCTTTCCCAGCATCAGGGTCTTTTTAAATGAGTCAGTTTTTCACATCAGGTGGCCAAACTATTGGAGTTTCAGCTTCAGCATCAGTCTTTCCAGTGAATATTCAGGGCTGAGTTCCTTTAGGATGGACTGGTTGGATCTCCCTGCAGTCCAAGGGACTCTCAAGAGTCTACTCAAACACTACAGTTCAAAAGCATCAACTCTTCAGTGCTTAGCTTTCTTTAGAGTCCAACTCTCACATCCATACATGATTACTGGAAATACCATAGCCTTGACTAGACAGATCTTTGCTGTCAAAGTAATGTCTCTGTATTTTAACATGCTGTCGAGGTCCGTCACAACTTTTTTTTTCCCAGGGAGTAAGCGTCTTTTAATTTCATGGCTGCAATCACCACCTGCAGTGATTTTGAAGCCAAAAGAATACAGTCTCTCACTGTTTCCACTATTTCCCCATCTATTTGCCATGAAGTGATGGGGCCGGATGCCATGCATGATCTTCGTTTTCTGAATGTTGAGCTTTAAGCCAACTTTTTCAATCTCCTCTTTCACTTTCATTAAGAGGCTCTTTAGTTCCTCTTCACTTTCTGCCATAACGGTGGTGTCTTCTGCATATCTGAGGTTATTGATATTTCTCCCGGCAATCTTGATTCCAGCTTGTGCTTCCCTCCAGCCCAGCGTTTCTCATGATGTATTCTGCATATAAGTTAAATAAGCAGGGTGACAATATACAACCTTGATGCACTCCTTTTCCTATTTGGAACCAGTCTGTTGTCCCATGTCCATTTCTAACTGTTGCTTCCTGACCTACATACAGATTTCTCAAGAAGCAGACCAGATGGTCTGGTATTCCCATCTCTTTCAGAATTTTCCAGTTTATTGTGATCCACACAGTCAAAGGCTTTAGCATAGTCAATAAAGCAGAAATAGATGTTTTTTCTGGAACTCTATTTCTTTTTAGATGATCCAGTGGATGTTGGCAATTTGATCTCTGGTTCCTCTGCCTTTTCTAAATCTAGCTTGACCATCTGGAAGATGACAGTTCATGTACTGTTGAAGCCTGGTTTGGAAAATTTTGAGCATTACTTTACTAGTGAGTGAGATGAGTGCAATTGTGTGGTAGTTTGAGCATTCTTTGGCATTGCCTTTCTTTGGAACTGGAATGAAAACTGACCTTTTCCAGTCCTGAGGTCACTGCTGAGTTTTCCAAATTTGCCGGCATTTTGAGTGCAGCACTTTCACAGCATCATCTTTTAAGATTTGAAACAGCTCAACTGGACTTCCATCACCTTCAGTAGCTTTGTTCATAGTGATGCTTCCTAAGGCCCACTTGACTTCACATTCCAGGATGTCAGGCTCTAGGTGAGTGATCATACCATTGTGACTATCTGGGTCATGAAGATCTTTTTTGTATAGTTCTTCTGTGTATTCTTGCCACCTCTTCTTAATATCTTCTGCTTGTGTTAGGTCCATACCGTTTCTGTCCTTTTATGTGCCCATCTTTACATGAAATATTCCCTTTGTATCTCTGATTTTCTTGAAGAGGTCTCTAGTCTTTCCCATTCCGCTGTTTTCCTCTATTTCTTTGCACTGATCACTGAGGAAGATTTTCTTATCTCTCCTTGCTATTGTTTGGAACTCTACATTCAAATGGGTATATCTTTCCTTTTCTCCTTTGCTTCTCTTCTTCTCTCAGCTATTTGTCAGGCCTCCTCAGACAGCCATTTTGATTTTTTGCATTTCTTTTTCTTGGGGATGGTCTTGATCACTGTCTCCTGTACAATGTCATGAACCTCCATTCATAATTCTTCAGGCACTCTGTCTATCAGATCTAATTCCTTGAATCTATTTCTTACTTCCACTGTATAATCATAAGGGATTTGATTTAGGTCATACCTAAATGGTCTAGTGTTTTTCCCTACTTTTTTCCATTCAAGTCTGAATTTGGCAATAAGGAGTTCATGACCTGAGCCACAGTCAGCTCCCAGTTTTGTTTTTGCTGACTGTCTAGAGCTTCTCCATCTTTGGCTGAAAAGAATATAATCAGTTTGATTTCTGGATTGACCATATGGTGATGTCCATGTGTAGAGCCAAACAGATTCTTGGAGGGCACAAACAGAACCTTGTGCACGCCAGGATCCAGGAGAAAGAAGCAGTGACCCCACAAGAGACTGACCAAGACTTGCTTGGGAGTGACAAGGAGTCTCCAGCAGAGGTGTGGGTTGGCGGGGCACTGAGTGTAGCAGGACATGCATGGGACCTTTTGAAGGAACTCGCCATTATCTTCATTACTTCCACCATAGTTTGGCCCCCGGTAAATAACCGGGAGGGAACACAGCTCCACCCATCCCCAGAAAATTGGATTAAAAATTTACTGAGCATGACCCCGCCCATCAGAAGAAGACCCAGTTTCCCCCTCAGTTAGTCTCTCCAATCAGGAAGCTTCCATAAGCCTCTCATCCTTCTCCATCACAGGGCAGGCTGAAAACCACAGTCCCAGAAAACTAACCAATGTGATCACATGGACCACAGCCTTGTCTAACTCAATAAAACTATGAGCCATGCCGTGTAGGGCCACCCAAGACAGACAGGTCATGGTGCAGAGTTCTGACAAAACGTGGTCCACTTTAGAAAGAATTGGCAAAGCACTTCAATATTCTTGTCTTGAGAACCCCATGAACAGTATGAAAAGGCAAAAAGATGAACTCCCCAGGTTGGCAGGTGCCCAGTATGCTACTGGAGATCAGTGGGGAAATAACTCCAGAAAGAATGAAGAGATGGAGCCAAAGCAAAAGCAACACCCACTTGTGGATATGACTGGTGATGGAAGCAAAGTCTGATGCTGTAAAGAGCAATATTACATAGGAACCTGGAATGTTAGGTCCATGAATCAAGGCAAATTGAAAGTGGTCAAACAGGAGATGGCAAGAGTGAACGTTGACATTTTAGGAATCAGTGAACTAAAATGGACTGGAATGAGTGAATTTAACACAGATGACCATTATATCTACTACTGTGGGCAAGAATCCCTTAGAAGAAATGGAGTAGCCATCATAGTCAAGAAAAACAATCTGAAATGCAGTACTTGGATGCAATCTCAAAAAGACAGAATGATCTGTTTGTTTCCAAGGCAAACCATTCAATATCACTGTAACCCAAGTCTATGCCCTGACCAGTAATGCTAAGAAGCTGAAGTTGAATGATTCTACGAAGACCTACAAGACCTTCTAGAACTAACACCCCAAAAGATGCCCTTTTCATTATAAGGGACTGGAATGCAAAAGTAGGAAGTCAAGAAACACCTGGAGTAACAGGCAAATTTGGCCTTGGAGTACAGAATGAAGCAGGGCAAAGGCTAATAGAGTTTTGGCAAGAGAACTGTCCTTTTGAGTGCAAACAACAAAGTGTAGTGTTTCTCTGCACTACAAGGAACACTTGAGCAGGCTTCAGACTTTTCTACTCAATTTTAAATAGTAATCAGTCCTGCTTCCTCACAGGTTCATTCACTCAGAAATTGAAAGTAGGTAGATGGAAATGTTAATCACATTAAATACAAATTAATAATTATGTCCAATAAGACTTTTCCCTTCTCTCCCTTCCTCACTCTACAACCTGCCTTTGAAAGGAAGGTGTAGTCAGCATCTGCTTTCTTTGCTGACTCCCCCATTTTCCTTAGTTGCTCTGTAACTCACGGACTGGTTCAAAGGAAGGACAGTAGGGAAAAGAGGTAACCTAGCTGACCCCTTCTCTGTTGGGGTGTTTTCATAGGTTCTTTGAATATTGGAGAAGGAAATGGCACCCCACTCCAGTATTCTTGCCTGGAAAATCTCATGGACAGGGGAGCCTGGCAAGCTACAGTCCATGGGGTCACAAAGAGGCAGACACGACTGAGCAACTTCACTTGAATGTTTCCAGTACTGTGAATACTGTGAATTCTCAGATTGCATTTCTGCGTGGTGTATTGGTATGGGATTTAATTTCCCTGTTGGCCACTCCTTTTCAGTGAGTTTCACAGGTGGGCAGCTCCATACTATGCTGGAGTCTATATATGTCTTCAGAAGTTCCTCTTGGGCAGGACTTAAAGTCAACTGACTCCCGTTTCTGACCCTGAGTCTTACATTTGCTCCCTTGGAAGCATACATAGATCCTTTGCCATCTGTGATGAGAAACGAAGCCCTGCTTTCACTTAACTTCTCCACCAAAGCAGTTTTTCAGCTCATGGATTGATTTCTAAATTTCTGGGTGGGAATGATATGTCTCAAAACTGTAGGTAAAACATATTAAGCTCTCTGAGTTGTCTCCTTAAAGTGCAGTCTCTGTGTGTTTGACATGAAAAAGAGTAACGTACATGCCTCCTCCTCCTAGGGAGAAGAATGAGACTTCACAAGATCTTTTAAAAGAATTTTTCTCAAATTGATCTCTTGATCTTTTTATAGTCTTTTAGTGAGTGAGAAGGTTTAAGTATCATGGACACAGTTTTTGACTATTTTCTTTGTAAACCCTTCACATCCTGTGATATGATTTTGTGATTTCATGTCTATTACATCTTGTTGGAAACTTAAAGTTTACCATTATGTTAAAGCACTATTTTGAGCATTTAATTTTTTCAGTAGGCTGTTATAAGAGTTCCACATATACCAACCCGCTGACTCCTCACAATAACCAGGGCGGAAGAAATTATTATCTCAGTGATTTATATGAATGCACTTGTAGTAGAGAAAGATAGGAGGGCATAAATTCCAGGGGATATTTTGGAGGTATAATCAGTAGTAAGTCCTGATTAGATGTTAGAGGTGATAGAGGGGATCAGTCATGGCGCTCAGAACCCTTAGCAGCAATATCTGGTTGGATGAACTTGCTATAAAGAAAAATGATTTTAAAAGTGCAGGATGAAAATCATTTAAAGGGGTTGAGTTGTGGGCACACTTTGGAAAGGAACTGCCAAGGGGTAGGGCCTAACAAGTGGTTTAGTACTAAAAATCTGAATCTCCGGACAGACTTGTGGGCAAAATTATTGATTTAAAATACATTAGTGTATATGTGTACTGAAACTCTATTGATCAACCATGGAAATCTGAAGTTACAGAATAAAAATAGCAATGGCCTGAGCTGGAACTGCTGGGAGCCACAAAGCTACAAGGAAAACAAAAGACTATTGTATCTATGAATTTCTGGAGAGACTAAGTTGCAGAAAGTATCCCTATATATAGTGTCAGTGTCAATAAAATAAAAATGAAAAAAGACTAATTAGAAATTAAGAGGTACTTAGAACATTTAGCAAGAAAAACTGTATTACAGACTTTTGCTAGGAGCCAGAGTACATTGGGTGAGAACTGAACATAATATTTATTAGTGAAGATGCTTGCAGAAAGCATGCCTCATTAAAATTAAGATGACTAAAGGGGAATTTTACAAAGGAGTGATTTATAAAAATGAGGATGGGGAGCAGAAAAAAGCACAAAGCATAATACAATATATAAGAACCTAAACACAAGGCTTCATTGCCACTTCCAGACCTTACTGGTCATGAGATCATGAGGAGGGAGTGCTCACCAGATCAAAGACAAAAATGATTCTACGTAGAGGGACCACCTGAGAGAGGTGAGGGTTTTGGTCAAGACACTAAAGTAGAGTGCAGCATCCCCACAGGGAAATGGATTGTTTTACCTCACTTTCCCTTTTTCAAGCTTTTGCGTGTGTTTCATATTGGCAAAACTCAATTGGAAGCTGTAGAAGAAGGCAGTTCAGTGATATAACCCATATAGGTCAGCTCAGATCTGGAAAGACACATGTCCATATAAGATACCGGCACATACGTGATAAAAGGAAGTGTTAAAAGTGAGAGTGGACTACTGTTTACAAATACGTCAATAAGAAGGAAAAGAAAAATATCAGCATCAACCAGAAAGGCATGAGAGTTCAAAGAAGGGTTTCTAGGATAAGCAAGTGTGGAGCTGTTAACAGGCTGTAACAAAGAATGCCTTAGAGAGGAGAGCTTGAAAACATAGGGACCAAAGATGTTCACTGATAAGCCAAGATTCCAGGAGAGAATGTGATGGGATTAAGGACATAGATTGAGGAGCTGGTATTAAACAGGAAGAGGGGCACTTCTTCATCTGATATTTTAGGGGGAAAAGGAAGGACACATGCATATAGAGGTATGTTTTATGTATGAGAAGCATTATATTAGAGAGATCAAAACTCAGAAAAATATTTGCTCATAAAACTTATTATTCATAATGGTAGAGAGCACGGATTTTAATATTGATTCAATTCGGAGTTTTGTTATGCATGTGTGACAGAAGAAACATGGGGATCATGGGCTGAGAAATTCTCCAAGACAAACAAAGCAGAAGTAGTAGGTGAAGATGTGGGAAAGCTAAACGGGAAAAGGGTCTATGAGAGCATAGTTTCCCATCTATGATTAGGAGGTTGTCGGATGACAGTGGCACAGGGTGAGGTCTATGTGGCCAATTGGTCTGATGCTCCAAAGAGGATACAGAAACAACCCAAATGCTCATTCTGGACGAGAAGCAGTAAAGCCTCAGGAAAATGCCAAATTCTCAGTTAGACCAGTCTCTTTTTAGCTGCAGAGAATGCAGTGTCTGTAAGAGCTCCAGTTTTCACTGAAGACAAGATATATTTGTTCTGTAGAAAAGTTGAGGGCAGGAAAGACAGTTCATAATCAAATAAGCGTTGCAGGGAACATGGAGTGTGGAAGCATATAGTTAGAAGTGGGGTAAAATTTTCTGAGGAACTCAGAAGAGCATAAAGTCTAGTTTAATTTTTTCCTTTTAAAACAAAAAAAGTCAACATATTTTTGAGTGGTTTCATTTCCATTACTCTTTTATGTTATATAATGAAGAGAGACAGTGAAGAAGGAATATTCTTGTGTAAAAATTCATAAGCTAGAAATTTGAAAGTATAAACTTTGAATGCCTATAAATGAAGAGAGAGATAGAAATGATACATTTGTCAAAATATGATGGAAACTACCAAGTCACAGGATACCAGGGACGTTTCCCTAACACAAATTGCAATATGAAAATGTACAGAATATGGTTTGATCAGAAGCAGCATTTACATGAATTACACTTTGTAATTTTTATTCTGTTAATGCTGAGCATCTAATAAATCTTTAATGGAATCTATAGATGATTGTCTTACTCAGAAAGAAGATATAACAAAAAAACTTGCTAGTTTGAACTTAATTCTGCTCTGCACAAAAAGGTTGTATGTAATGTCATCTGGACAGAAACTTTAAGTCATAGTAACCACATAACTATTAAAACTTCCTGCACTGTTTAATAGAGAAAAAGAGAATTTTTATAGAGGAGTCATGTTTTTGAGAAAAAAAAATAACAAAGTAGATTTTATTGTTATCTCATGGTCAGACACACACATACACACAAACCCTCAAAGGAAATGAACGGAGGATGCCAAAAACATAACTCTGATCATACCTTTGTAAATAATGAACATTTTAAAGCAAGGTAAGAAAAACAAATTCTGTTGGGTGGAGAATTCTCCAAAGATTGTAAAACTCAGAAGATGTCTATAAGACAAAGTGAAGAGCATGTTACTGAGGATGAACATAAAACTGTGTCGTGTTCCTTTGAGGACAGTACTATAATATGATAATTACTCTGACCTCACCATCTAATGGAGAAACATTAGATAAAATAGATAATTCAGAAAAAGGGTTACAAGGATGTTTAGAAATCTTGATACCATGCTTGGTAAGGAATTCTTAAGCAATTGTACCAAATGTAACTAGTATTTCCCCAGCAACGTCATCGCCCCCTCTCTACTGGGTCTTGTTTCTCTAAACCCCAATGATATCTCCAGTATAACTTGTAACCTTCTTGTTCACTTTTTCAGTGTTACAACAGTTTAGTTTTCAGGAACTGAAAGAAATTCAGTGCCAATAAGTAAGAAATTAGATCCCTTCCTGGTTTAATATGTTTTCTTTTCCCCATATCAGATTTAAAAATGACAGTGACAGAAGTGGGAAATGGCCTGCCCCTTGTTATTCCTATACCTGGTTCTTTAATACCTCCTTAAATCAGAGTCTACACCACTAAGGTACTTGCATATTTGTGATAAAAACAAGATTGTGTCTAACTTAAACAATAGAAATATGCAAAATAGAAGAAAGTAAATTTCATTTGATAGTATTTCATTTTATAATACAGAAAAAAACCCACAGAAAACAAAGGCTATGAATTGGGAAGACACAAATGTAACTGAAAGAGTGAGTAAAGTCCACATGGTCAAAGTATTGGTGCTGGTTCCTCAAAATAAGATAATACAAGGAAAGAGAATGGCAGGAATTGTGTTGACAAAGGACACAGAAGAGCTAAGCAAAAGGCACATATGATTTGTTTGAAGGCTATTGAATAACTCTGCAGCCATGAAATTAAAAGACTCTTACTCCTTGGAAGAAAAGTTATGACCAACCTAGATAGCATATTCAAAAGCAGAGACATTACTTTGCCAACTAAGGTTCATCTAGTCAAGGGTATGGTTTTTCCAGTAGTCATGTATGGATGTGAGAATTGGACTGTGAAGAAGGCTGAGCGCTGAAGAATTGATGCTTTTGAACTGTGGAGTTGGAGAAGACTCTTGAGAGTCCCTTGGACTGCAAGGAGATCCAACCAGTCCATTCTAAAGGAGATCAGCCCTGGGATTTCTTTGGAAGGAATGATGCTAAAGCTGAAACTCCAGTACTTTGGCCACCTGATGCGAAGAGTTGACTCATTGGAAAAGACTCTGATGCTGGGAGGGATTGGGGGCAGGAGGAGAATGGGACGACAGAGGATGAGATGGCTGGGTGGCATCACGGACTCGATGGACGTGAGTCTGAGTGAACTCTGGGAGTTGGTGATAGACAGGGAGGCCTGGTGTGCTGCGATTCATGGGGTCGCAAGAGTCGGACACGACTGAGCGACTGAACTGAACTGAACTGAATAACTCATTGTGGAAATATAACTTGTAGTCACCATTAAATTTAGAGGTGAAAATACATGCCATGTTATTTAAAATACAATATATAGCGGTTTTGGTTTTAAGATAACTACCAGTTAAGGAGTAAGAACATCCACATATGGATAGGTACATTGTAAATGTTTAATCACAGTGAATATAAGTCACATATGGGTATAGAAGTAACGTGTTGATTCCTGACTCCTTGCTTAATTCCTCCTTTGTCAGCTGCATACCAAGGATACGTCAAAAATCTAACTCATTCCATGAAAGTCAGTTACAGAATTCTACTTACAATGGAAATGTCATTACCAGTAAGGATACAGAAAGACAATGAGACCATAACTTGGATTTATCTTACGCCACTGCATGCAAAACCAAGATAATTGGGACTGTAAAGCTTTTGAGTAGTTATCTTTGGAAACAAAGATTCAAGTAAATGACTAGACTGCTTTCTTTGATTGTTTATTCAGACATAGTTTTAACAGGTAGTGGGGAACACAGAATTAATAAAAATGTAAATGTTAACTGTGTTTCTTATTTCAAAAATCTTATTTCTCAAAGGAGAAAAATGTTTCATCTGTTAGAATATTTTCTCCTCTAAGTTGACTACCACATAATATTTCTTAACAGAGATTTTTCTTTAACAAATATTTACAACACAAGATTAAAAGAAACTATGATCTTTCTGTTTATCTTCTTATTGTTTAAATATAAAACATCTCTGTTCACAATAGTTTATAGCTGTACACTATTAGCTTTTAAATACAGATTTAATATAAACTAGGTATTTCTCTGGGATTCCCATGTGACTCACTCAGTAAAGAATCTGCCTGTAATACTGGAGATACAGATTCAATCTCTCGGTCAGAAAGATCCCCTAAAGAAGGAAATAGCAACACACTGCAATATTCGTGCCTGGGAAATCCCACAGGCAAATAGTACCTTATTCAATAGTAACAAAATTTTTCAAACATTATTTTGATGTTAAATAAGGAGCACAATTATATAATATTTTTATATTTATTTTCATAGTTATAATATTTTCATCAGCAAATGGAAGATGCTAAGTATGAGACAAAAGTTAGTTAAATATAAGAATAAAACTTCAATAATATGTGAGAGGAAGGAACTTTTTATGCTCTCACTTAGTAAGTTATGTTGTATTTTAAGACAGAGACAAAGGTAGGGGGAATATGGAGAATATATATGTTACAAGCGCTTTCATGAAGAGAAATAGAATGATTTAATTAAGATCAACAAGGTTTTGGCCAAAGGTTATTTTTTCTTTTCAAAGGATGGTGGCCATTAATGAGCCTTCCAGAAAGAGAAAAAGATGGGGAGGCAAGAGTAATATGTAACACCGTGAACACTGCTAGAGATAAGTGACCTGTGGAAATAGAGTCCAAGAAAGACAAGTCAAGGTAAATAAGCAAAATGTACTATCAAAGAGCAGAAGATATGGGTGACTTTTGAATTTGGAATTGAACTTACAACTTGATAATCTATGGATCAAGAGTTGAGTTTGTAAATCTATAGCAAAGTGAAAAAGATGTAATTTTATCTTTTAAAGCATCTATCTATACATCATGTGAATCATCAGCAGTAACAAAATTTTTGGTTTTCCTTACTACTGTTATGTGTGTGTATATATGCATTTATATATATATTAACACCAGCACACTAAGTGCAGGTGGCGGCGGCGGGCTGGTGCACTAAGTGTGGCCGAGAGCTACCCCACGTCCGAAGTCAGGGACAGCGGCCCAGAGTGCCAGGCTGTGACGGCGCAGGAACAGCCGAGAGGAGCCACTCCGCATCCGAGGTTAGGGGCGGCGGCCGAGAGGAGCTACCCCGCATCTGAGGTCAGGGTGGCGGCTGAGAGGAGCTACCCACCATCCAAGGCCAATGGCGACCAGGAGGAGAAACCCCACGTCCAAGGTCAGGTGACTTTTGGCTGGGAGAAGCCACCTCGCACCCGAGGCCAGGGGCGGTGACACTGAGGAGCCACCCTGAGCCTGAGGCCAGGAGTGACAGCTGGGAGGAGCCACACATGCCTGAGGCCAGGGCCGGCTGCTGGGAGGAACAACCCAAGGAGTGGTGGCAGGCACAGGAGGGCCTAGAGGAGCTATTCCACGTTGAAGGTCAGGAACAGCGGGGGTAAGGAGATACCCGTCATCGAAGGTAAGGAGCAGCGGCTATGCTGTGCTGGAGCAGCTGTGAAGAGATACCCCATGCCCAAGGTAAGAGAAACCCAAGTAAGATGGTAGGTGTTGTAAGAGGGCATCAGAGGGCAGACACACTGAAACCATACTCACAGAAAACTACTCAATCTAATCACACTAGGACCACAGCCTTGTCTAACTCAATGAAACCAAGCCATGCCTATGGGGCAACTCAAGACAGGTGAGTCATGGTGGAGAGATATGACAGAATGTGGTCCACTGGAGAAGGGAATGGCAAACCATTTCAGTACTCATGCCTTGAGAACCCCATGAACAGTATGAAAAGGCAAAATGATAGGACATTGAAAGATGAACTCCCCAGGTCATTAGGTGCCCAATATGCTACTGGAGATCAGTGGAGAAATAACCCCAGAAAGAATGAAGGGATGGAGCCAAAGCAAAAACAATACCCAGTTGTGGGTGTGACTGGTGATAGAAGCAAGATCCAATGCTGTAAAGAGCAATATTGCATAGGAACCTGGAATGTCAGGTCCATGAATCAAGGCAAATTGGAAGTGGTCAAACAAGAGATGGCAAGGGTGAACGTCAACATTCTAGGAATCAGCGAACTAAAATGGACTGGAATGGGTGAGTTTGACTCAGATGACCATTATATCTACTACTGCGGGCAGGAATCCCTCAGAAGAAATGGAGTAGTCATCATGGTCAACAAAAGATTCCAAAATGCAGTACTTGGATGCAATCTCAAAAATGACAGAATGATCTGTGTTTGCCTCCAAGGCAAATCATTCAATATCACAGTTATCCAAGTCTATGCCCCAACCAGTAACGCTGAGGAAGCTGAATTTGAACGGTTTTATGAAGACCTACAAGACCGTTTAGAACTAACACCCAAAAAAGATGTCCTTTTCATTATAGGGGACTGGAATGCAAAAGTAGGAAGTCAAGAAACACCTGGAGTAACAGGCAAATTTGGCCTTGGAGTACAGAATGAAGCAGGGCAAAGACTAATAGAGTTTTGCCAAGAAAATGCACTGGTCATAGCAAACACCGTCTTCCAACAACCCAAGAGAAGACTCTACACACGGACATCACCAGATGGTCAACACCAAAATCAGACTGATGATATTCTATGCAGCCAAAGATGGAGAAGCTCTATACAGTCAGCAAAAACAAGACTGGGAGCTGACTGTGGGTCAGATCATGAACTCCTTATTGCCAAATTCAGACTTAAATTGAAGAAAGTAGGGAAAACCACTAGTCCATTCAGGTATGACCTAAATCCAATCCCTTATGATTATACAGTGGAAGTGAGAAATAAATTGAAGGGCCTAGATATGATAGATAGAGTGCCTGAGGAACTATGGACAGAGGTTCGTGACATTGTACAGGAGACAGGGATCAAGACCACCCCCATGGAAAAGAAATGCAAAAAAGCAAAATGGCTGTCTGGGGAGGCCTTACAAATAGCTGTGAACATGAAGAGAGGTGAAAAGCAAAGGAAAAAAGGAAAGATATAAGCATTTGAATGCAGAGTTCCAAAGAATAGCAAGAGGAGATAAGAAAGTCTTCTTCAGCGATCAATGCAAAGAAACAGAGTAAAAGAACAGAATGGGAAAGACTAGAGATCTCTTCAAGAAAATTAGAGATACCAAGGGAACATTTCATGCAAAGATGGGCTCAATAAAGGACAGAAATGGTCTGGACTTAACAGAAGCAGAAGATATTAAGAAGAGGTGGCAAGAATACACAGAAGAACTGTCCAAAAAGGTCCTCACGACCCAGATAATCGTGATGATGTGTTCAAAAATCTAGAGCCAGACATCTTGGAAAGTGAAGTCAAGTGGGCCTTAGAAAGCATCACTACGAACAAAGCTAGTGGAGGTGATGGAATTCCAGTTGAGCTATTTCAAATCCTGAAAGATGATGCTGTGAAAGTGCTGCACTCAATATGCAAGCAAATTTGGAAAACTCAGCAGTGGCCACAGGGCTGGAAAAGCTCAGTTTTCATTCCAATTCCAAAGAAAGGCAATGCAAAAGAATGCTCAAACTACTGCACAATTGCACTCATCTCACACGCTAGTAAAGTAATGCTCAAAATTCTCCAAGCCAGGCTTCAGCAGTACGTGTTCCGTGAACTCCCTGTTGTTCAAGCTGGTTTTCGAAAAGGCAGAGGAACCAGAGATCAAATTGCCAACATCTGCTGGATCATGGAAAAAGCAAGAGAGCTCCAGAAAAACATCTATTTCTGCTTTATTGACTATGCCAAAGCCTTTGACTGTGTGGATCACAATAAACTGTGGAAAATTCTGAAAGAGATGGGAATACAGACCACCTGACCTGCCTCTTGAGAAATCTGTATGCAGGTCAGGAAGCAACAGTTAGAACTGGACATGGAACAACAGACTGGTTCCAAATAGGAGAAGGAGTACGTCAAGGCTGTATATTGTCACTCTGCTTATTTAACTTATATGCAGAGTACATCATGAGAAACGCTGGACTGGAAGAAACACAAGCTGGAATCATGTTTGCCGGGAGAAATATCAATAACCTCAGATATGCAGATGACACCACCCTTATGGCAGAAAGTGAAGAGGAGCTAAAAAGCCTCTTGATGAAAGTGAAAGAGGAGAGTGAGAAAGTTGGCTTAAAGCTCAACATTCAGAAAATGAAGATCATGGCATCCGGTCCCATCACTTTATGGCAAATAGATGGGGAAACAGTGGAAACAGTATCAGACTTTATTTTTTTGGGCTCCAAAATCACCGCAGATGGTGACTGCAGCCATGAAATTAAAAGACGCTTACTCCTTGGAAGAAAAGTTATGACCAACTTAGATAGTATATTCAAAAGCAGAGACATCACTTTGCTGACAAAGGCCAGTCTAGTCAATGCTATGGTTTTTCCAGTGGTCATGTATGGATGTGAGAGTTGGACTGTGAAGAAAGCTGAGCGCCGCAGAATTGATGCTTTTGAACTGTGTGTTGGAGAAGACTCTTGAGGGTCCCTTGGACTGCAAGGAGATCCAACTAGTCCATTCTGAAGGAGATCAGCCCTGGGATTTCTTTGGAAGGAATGATGCTAAAGCTGAAGCTCCAGTACTTTGGCCACCTGATGTGAAGAGTTGACTCATTGGAAAAGACTCTGATGCTGGGAGGGATTGGGGGCAGGAGGAGAAGGGGACGACCGAGGATGACATGGCTGGATGGCATCATGGACTTGATGGACGTGAGTCTGAGTGAACTTCGGGAAATGGTGATGAACAGGGAGGCCTGGCGTGCTGCGATTCATGGGGTCGCAAAGAGTTGGACACGACTGAGTGACTGAACTGAACTGAGCTGATTTCCTTTAGGACTGATTGGTTTGATCTCCTGGTAGTCCAAGGGACTGCCAAGAGTATTCTCTAATGCCGTATTTCGGAAGCATCAATTCTTTGGTGCTCAACTTTCTTTATGTCTCAACTCTCGCATCCATATATGACTACTGGAGGGACCACTGCTTTGACTATATGGATACATCTCTACTCTATATATCTTTATTCTGTTTAATTCTTCCTTTGAGGTTTTATCTTATTGTTTCTTTTAGAACATATTCCTTAGTCACTTCATTTTGTGTAATTCTTATACTAGGTAACTGGGTTACATTCCTTGATCTTGGAGAAGTGGTCTTATGTAGAAAGATGTCCTCTGGGGTCCACTGGCAAATTCCTCTTGTAACCAGAATTATATGATCTAGGAGTGCCCCCAATGTTAGCTGAGAGTGCCCTTCTGTTGGCTGGACTGGCCATAGTAGGCACTTTAGTAGATGAGACTGATCCCTGTTTTGGATGGCTACCAAGGCCTGCCTCATGCGTCGACTGCTGGCTACTAGTGTGCAGAGCCTGGTCCTGTTGCAGCTAGCTGTGGGACCTGTGGGTCCCATGGCTAGTGCCAACCCTAGGCTTGTGTGGCTGTGGATGTGTGTCTTGACCACACCACATCTCTGCCCTTTCTATTTTTCTCATTGTGGTTCCTTCTTTACACCTTTAGTTGTGGGAAATTTTTTCTGCTACACTTATGGTAGTTCTCAAGGATAATTCCTTTGTAAATAGTTGTACAATGAAGAGGTAATCTCAGTCTTCCTATTCTGCTATCTTGGCTACTCTCCAAATATTCTCTATATACATATAATTTTGCCCAAGTGTTTATTTTGTTCTTTCCAACTTAGAAGTTTGCTCTGAATTTTCACTTGTGCAGTCTTTATGCAGAGAAATCTTGCCTGAATAAGTTCTGGTTTTTGATTTTATGATTTTCTTTTTTGTGCATTTTGTGGACAAATATCATAAAGTCAAAAAGTGGAACTTGTTCAGGCAAAATTTCTCTGCATGAAATTAAAAGACGCTTACTCCTTGGGAGAAAAGTTCTGACCAACCTAGATAGCATATTCAAAAGCAGAGACATTACTTTGCCAACTAAGGTCTGTCTAGTCAAGGCTATGGATTTTCCTGTGGTCATGTATGGATGCAAGAGTTGGACTGTGAAGAAGGCTGAGTGCCAAAGAGTTGATGCTTTTGAGCTGCGGTGTTGGAGAGGATTCTTGAGAGTCCCTTGGACTGCAAGGAGATCCAACCAGTCCATTCTAAAGGAGATCAGCCCTGGGATTTCTTCGGAGGGAATGCTGCTAAAGCTGAAACTCCAGTACTTTGGCCACCTCATGTGAAGAGTTGACTCACTGGAAAAGACTCTGATGCTGGGAGGGATTGGGGCAGGAGGAGAAGGGGACGACAGAGGATGAGATGGCTGCATGGCATCACTGACTCGATGGACGTGGGTCTGAGTGAACTCCGGGAGTTGGTGATGGACAGGGAGGCCTGGCGTGCTGTGATTCATGGGGTCGCAAAGAGTCGGACATGACTGAGAGACTGAACTATATGCTTTTTTCTCCAGAATGTTCTCTTTGATCAGGGAGTTTTTAAATATCTCTAGGGCTAAATTTAGTGTCTGGAACATCACATCACATGTGTTAAAAAATATCTTTTGAATTAAGGGATAAATAATTGGTTTAAATAACTCTTAATAAATAGCTAATGTTGAAAGTCAAATTTAGGATCCTAGTAATTCTAGCTGGTGCCAGTTCTGAATCATCATTACTGATTCAGATATTGAACAAAATAAACCATCAATATTATGCCAGCTTCAGGACCCTACATTTAAATTAGAAGAAATATATTTATGAGGAAATATCTGAAGGGGTCAACTAGAGGATGGGAGAATATCTTTGGAATAGATGTGCCATCAAAGATGGGAACTTCAGTTAAGTTCACAGGTGACTTCTATATAAAATACATATTTTGACTTTGCATCTGAAGCTAAAATCAGAAAGTAAGGGTAAAATTAGAAGTCAAAACCTCATGTAGGTAGAATGGATCGTACATTTTGTGCACCTAGAATCAAGCACAGTGCCTGACACATTATACCTGTTCAATTAATATTTGTTTAGTGGCTGAATGGACTCAAGTGGGCTTTTCTATACCATTTCATAAAAGAGTGAAAAACTATAAACAGGAACACCTGCAATAAATTTTAGAAGTCCAATAACCTCTCTAACGTTCCTTTTTTCTTTTGCTATCCTGTGTCTTGTTTATGTGGTTATTCGCTAGAAAAATCATTACAGTTTGATTTGTCTTTAACTTCAGAGGCAACACAAAGAGGAAAACTGGGGAAAGGATAAGACAATGGAAAAAGGAACTCTATGCAAGAGTAGAGGTGATGAATGCTACCAAAGAAGTTATAAATTTCTCTGATGTTCGGCAAAAAGAAAGCCAGAGAAGCAAACCTAGGTCTGAAAAAAGAGTCCAAGAACTTAAAATCCATTTATTAAATTTAACATTCAACCAATGAAAGATCCTGAGATATCCCATCTCTAATATCAATATTGTATCTTCTTACAAAGACTTATGATCATTTATTTTCAAAGCATTAAATAACCTGTTATTAAGCATGTGTGCATGCTCAGTAGCTCAGTCATGTCCAACTCTTTGTGTTCCCATGGATTTTAGCCTGGTAGGTTCCTCTGTCCATGGAATTTTCCAGGCAACAATACTGGAATGGGTTACCATTTCCTACTCCAGGGAATCTTCACGACCCAGGGATCAGACCTGTGTCTCCTGCATTGACAGGCAGATTCTTTACCACTGAGACACCAGAGAAGCCCTATTTTTTAAATGTGTGACGTTTCCCCTTTAAAAATTAAATTATAAGAAATACTATGGGAACATGCAGCGGCACACCTCTCTAAATATCCCACAGACATAAAAATATAGGGAAACTAGAAACTACGGACTGCATCTGAAACAGAAGTAGGTGAACAGGTATTCCCAATGAAACCCACAAAATGAGTGTGTAGGATCAAACTGCCTTCAGGTAAAAGATTAATGTAGTTGCAGCATCTGTAGCGGAGGAAGTGAAAGGGAGCAGGAGGGTACAGGCAAACCTGAGAACAGACACATCTTCCACAGATGAGTCAAGGAAACACTGAATACTTGCAGTAATTAGAGAGATCTGGCCATATGAACCTCATAACTAATACTGACAGCTTCCACTGTGGACAAATGCTATACTGAGGGGGAAAGACTATTACTAGCAGAATCTAAATTAAGCAAGGAATGAAAGCAGGGCAAACACATTGATACAAAATGTGTGTCTGTGTGTGTGTATGCACACATATGTCCATAATATAACAATATCAAAGTCATCCATATAGATTAATCAATAAATATAAATGGCTTAATCATCTATTAAAGGAAAATATATTCACAATGCCCAATCATCCTAAGTTTAATACCGTGCTGTATATCTCACTATACTACTATGAACTGACCTCCAATTTCTTTTTGTTAAGGAAAAAAAGAAATATCAATGTAGAGAAGAGCTTGTAGTGTGTAGTATCATGTATCTAAGGAAAGAGGGGCATGTGAGTAGTACATATGTGTCTACTTAAAATAAAAACAAAATAAAAGGATAAGCCAAAGCCAAGTTTTGAAAAGGTAACCTACATGGGATTGATGGAACAGAATGAAAGATCTAAAAGCTAGACTTCTTTGAATATACCTTGTTTGGTGATTTTTTCTTTGGAATCATATAGCAATTTAATATAATTTTAAAATTAATTTTTAAAAAGCATTACATTAATATTTTTTAAAGATGAAAGAATTGAAGATAAATGTGAATCCAGCTAGATCACACTTGAGCTCAGTTCAGTCGCTCAGTTGTGTCCGACTCTTTGCGACCCCATGAATCACAGCACGCCAGGCCTCCCTGTCCATCACCAACTCCCAGAGTTCACTCAAACTCATGTCCATCGAGTCAGTGATGCCATCCGGCCATCTCATCCTCTGTCATACCCTTCTCCTCCTGCCCCCAATCCCTCCCAGCATCAGTCTTTTCCAATGAGTCAACTCTTCGCATGAGGTGGCCAAAGTACTGGAGCTTCAGCTTTAACAACATTCCTTCCAAAGAACACCCAAGACTGATCTCCTTTAGAATGGACTGGTTGGATCTCCTTGCAGTCCAAGGGACTCTCAAGAGTCTTCTCCAACACCACAGTTCAAAAGCATCAATTCTTCAGTGCTCAGCTTTCTTCACAGTCCAACTCTCACATCCATACATGACCACTGGAAAAACCATGGCCTTGACTAGATGGACCTTTGTTGGCAAAGTAATGTCTCTTCTTTTGAATATGCTATCTAGGTTGGTCATAACTTTCCTTCCAAGGAGTAAGCGTCACACTAGTGTATGTTAAGTGTACAGTAGGGTACTAACCATGAAGCTTTTAATCAAAGTAATTTTCTGTACTTTTCTACTGGAAGATACCTTAAGAACTAATGGTAGTACACAAAATTCTGTGTTATCAATAATCCCACTAGTATTATTATCTCAGGAATGTTCAGTTGTTATTGTGAGATATGGGAAATAAGTCAGTTATCCTCTTCAAGTATTCTCAGTGTCATGAAACACTTCTCAGCACTGGAGAAATGAGATATACATGTAAGACAGAAATGCAGCTTTGTGGTCCAGTTTGAGTATGACACTTAAACGGACAATGTATTTTATATGAAAACGATAAGCATCTTTAGGCATGGTTGGTGGCCATGAAATATGTCTTACAAGAACCAGGGCTTTATGGCAAAATAGTTGGATCCAGCTCTAGACCAGAAAATGAAAAAGATGAAGCTGGAACATCTTGTTAAACTACATAGTGAATTGAACTACATAATGAGTTGAACTGTTTGCCACAAATCAAGTGGGAATAATTTGAGTATCAATAATGAATAAGAACATTGTCAATGGATTTAAATATATAGATGTATATATTTATACAGCTTATCTAGCTCATAAGGATAGAGAAACCAAAAAGCAAATAATTATTCACAGTTGGAGAATGCCAGTTAAACAACATCCTGGTGGCTCAGAATGGGAAAGAGTCTGCCTGCAATACAGGAGACAGGGTTTGATCCTGTGTTGGGAAGCTCCCTTGGAGAAAGGTATCGCTGCCCACTCCAGTGTCCTTGCCTGGAGAATTCCAAGGACAGAGGAGCCTGGCAGGGCTACAGTCCATGGGGTTACAAAGAGGTGGACATGACTCAGTTAATAACACGCACACCCTTATGAAAACTTGAGGGTTAAAAAATCAAACTAGCATTTACTTCACCTTTGCTTTATGAACTGTACCACAAATATCCCAATAATGAAATTTCCCTTTGAAGAGGTACCCTAGATAATGAAAAGAGAAGGAATTATAATATCACCATTTCATAATTATTAATAAATTAATGGATCTAGGCATTGATCATTAGTGGTTGCTAAAGGAAGGAAAGTTATGACAAACCTAGATAGCATATTCAAAAGCAGAGACATTACTTTGCCAACAAAGATCCGTCTAGTCAAAGCTATGGTTTTTCCTGTGGTCATGTATGGATGTGAGAGTTGGACTGTGAAGAAAGGTGAGTGTCGAAGAGTTGATGCTTTTGAACTGTGATGTTGGAGAAGACTCTTGACAGTCTCTTGGACTGCAAGGAGATCCAACTAGTCCATCCTAAAGGAGACCAGTCCTGGATGTTCACTGGAAGGACTGATGCTGAGGTTGAAACTCCAATACTTTGGCCACCTCATGCGAAGAGTTGACTCATCGGAAAAGACCCTGATGCTGGGAGGGATTGGGGGCAGGAGGAAAAGGGGATGACAGAACTCTGGGAGTTGGTGATGGACAGGGAGGCCTGGCATGCTGTGATTCATGGGGTCATGGAGAGTCGGACATGACTGAGTGACTGAACTGAACTGAAAACCAAATAAAGACAACCAGATATTATATGTCTCCTGATGAAAGAAGACAATTCCCTTTATGATGGAGTTTTATTTAAATATTGAACCTCAATCTCATCTAGTCTCTAGAGCCAATTCTCAATTTATAGAAAGCACAGAAAATGTTAGTAGTTTTGAGACAAAATAGCTTTTAGACAAAAATATTTAATGAATGATTGCTTTTTTACTTGGGTATCATTCAGTTCAGTTCAGTTCAGTTGCTCAGTTGTGTCTGACTCTTTGTGACCCCATGAATCGCAGCACGCCAGGCTTCCCTGTCCATCACCAACTCCCGGAGTTCACTCAAACTCATGTCCATCGAGCCGGTGATGCCATCCAGGCATCTATTATTTACTAAATATAATTTTTTTAAAAAATATATAATTATTTATCAAGTATCTCAGCCTTCCAGAAGAACTCTCCCAGATCACTGAAGGGAAATTCAAACAGGTTTTAAAAATCCTCAATATTAAATACAGTACTAGGTGGTTTCTGGTTAGCTCTGTGCTGACAGGCTGGCTAATGGCATTCTCTGAGAAGGATTATCTCTGAATAAAAAAGTGTATCACTGAAATATGAGTGTAAAGGGAAAAGATTACATGTCTTGTTTTGAAGTTAATTTAATCACAGAGCTTTAATATCTATCTCCTTTTCACTCCAAGGATGTTCCTGATCATTATCAATAGAATTTGGTGTCTTTATTTATTTTTTTTTCTGACAAATCACATTATATACTTGCGAGATGTCTGAGTCCCTGCCTATAGGTTTGAAGTTTCTCAGCATACACTCAGCAAAGACTCCACCCCTCAATATTTGTGGAAATAACTTGAGAAATTAAAATGAAAAAGATGGTAATGTTTTTCCTTATGAAAGGATGCCTTACTGTGAAAAATCTTAGTTATTCAGTCACTTATTCATTGTCATTGCCGATATCTGAGGGTGGTGCTAGAGAGAAAATGATTTACTTATTAAATTTATTTAACAAACAGTTTATACTACTCATTATATGCTGGACATGTTTAGCACTGGTAGACTTGTGAGTCTACCATAGAGAGGGTGGTTTCAGATTCTGTGTCAGAGGTCCCCCAATTTTTTCCATTCACAGCATTTTTAGTGTCTTACTAATTTATTTCATGGTATTTCTAGGCCAAAAGAAATATCTTACAGTTCCATTATTACATATTTGGCTTCCTGAACTTAATAGCATGTGTGGTACCTGACAGATGCCCCTGTGTTTCTCTCAAATAGTTGAAGATCTTGGGACACTCTTGGGCGTTTACTGCATTCCCCAGGAGCTTAGGTACAAAGTTTGGGAAATACAGATTTACTTGTTTAACCACTACACATGTTGCTTACACATTAAAAAACAGTACCTAATCTTTGTTCAGACTCTGACCAAGAGGAAACCAGAGACATTCTATCAATTTAAAAATTACTTTTAAAAATCAAGGCAAGATAGAAACAAAATTATAGCTAAAAATCAAAACAAAATTCCAATGAGTGATGCACATTTTAAAAACAACCTAAAGGTGATTCAAAGTTATCACTAAAGTATATTTTCATTTCCACATATTTTATTGAATGAAGGAAATAAAATATTATGTCTACATCCAGCTCATCAGGAGTTATTCATTTTATATATATACATATATATAATTAAATTTAAATAATATCTATATAATATAACCTATATAAGATAAATTCATGAGTATTGGTAATATACATGTGTTCATCAGAGGTCATATCTTTTGCAAAAAAAAAAAAAAAAAAGGAAGTGAAGAACCACTGCTTAGAGTTTCATAAAGGCAGCATGATAATGTGAAAAACATAGGTTTTTAGTATGAGAGATCTGGATTAGACCCTGGATCAACTAATGAAATAAACTGCCCAGCGTCTGTTAGCACATCAATTTCCACATTTACAAAATGGGTAAATAATTTATGATTTTAACTTTTAATTTTATATTGGAGTATATCTAATTAGCAACGTTGTGATAGTTCCAGGTGGACAGCAAAGGGACTCAGCCATTCTATATATATGTATCCATTCTTCCTCAAATCCCCTCCCATCCAGGCTGGAAAATAATACTCTGTTATTTTGTTCTGAGTTAAATAAGATCCCAAGAAAGCTTACTGCTTGGCACACATTATTAATCACATAAATATTGAATAAGTGAAATAAAGAAGAGATATCATTAAAAAGTTGACTACATGAAGTATTGCATGAATAACATAATCAAAACACTATATATCAGTGGATAGAGAAAGCACATTTTGAAGGGTCTAATAAGATATTGCAGGAGTGCTTTTGAAGGTAGCTTAGAGTAGTGACTTTCAAACTTTTTACCATGAGCCCCCCCCCCCAAAATTACTTTTTTCTGACATTAAAGCTTTATACTGATAAAGTTTTAATATGTTCAAAATAATAATTTGCTTTCTATATTTGATGTCTTTTGTTTCAATTCAATTCAGTTTAGTAGCTCAGTTGTGTTCGACTCTTTGCAACCACATAGACTGCAGCACGCAAGGCTTCCCTGTCCGTTACCAACTCCCAGAGTTTACTCAAACTCATGTCCATTGAGTCGGTGCTGCCATCCAACCATCTCATCCTCTATCATCCCTTTTACCTCCTGCCTTCAATCTTTTCCAGCATCAGGGTCTTTTCAAATGAGTCAGCTCTTTGTAACATGTGGCCAAAGTATTGGAGTTTCAGCTTAGACATCAGTTTTTCCAACGAATATTCAGGACTAATTTCCTTTAGGGTGGACTGGTTGGATCTCCTTGCAGTCCAAGGGATTCTTAAGAGTTTTCTCCAACACCACAGTTCAAAAGCATCAATTGTTTGGCACTCAGCTTTCTTTATAGTCCAATTCTCATGTTGATACATGACTACTGGGAAAACCATAGCCTTGACTATATGGACTTTTGTTGTCAAAGTAATGTCTCTGCTTTTTAATATGCTATCTAGATTGGCCACAACTTTCTTTCCAAGGAGTAAGTGTATTTCAATTTCATGGCTGCAGTCATCTTCTGCAGTGATTTTGGAGTCCAAAAAAATAAAGTCTGACACTGTTTCCACTGTTTCCCCATCTATTTGCCATGAAGTGATGGGACCGGATGCCATGATCTTTGTTTTCTGAATGTTGAATTTTAAGCCAACTTTTTCACTCTCTTCTTTCACTTTCATCAAGAGATTCTTTAGTTCTTCTTCAACTTTCTGCCATAAGGGTGGTGTCATCTGCATACCTGAGGTTATTGATATTTCTCTTGGCAATCTTGATTCCAACTTGTGCTTCATCCAGCCCAACGCTTCTCATGATATACTCTGCATATAAGTTAAATAAGCAGGGTGACAATATACAGCCTTGACGTAGTCCTTTTCCTATTTGGAACCAGTCTGTTGTTCCATGTCCAGTTCTAACTGTTGCTTCCTGACCTGCATACAGATTTCTCAAGAGGCAGGTCAGGTGGTCTGTATTTCCATCTCTTTAAGAATTTTCCAGAGTTTGTTGTGGTCCACACAGTCAAAGGCTTTGGCATAATCAATAAAGCATAAATAAATGTTTTCCTGGAACTCCCTTGTTTTCTCGATGATTCAATAGATGTTGGCAATTTGATCTCTGGTCCCTCTGCCTTTTTAAAACCAGCTTGAACATCTGGAAATTCATGGTTCACATAGTGTTGAAACCTGGCTTGGAGAATTTTGATCATTACTACCATGTGAGATGAGTGCAATTGTGTGGTAGTTTGCGCATTCTTTGGCATTGCCCTTCTTTGAGATTGGAATGAAAACTGACCTTTTCCAGTCCTGTGGCCTCTGCTGAGTTTTCCAAATTTGCTGGCACATTGAGTGCAGCACTTTCACAGCATCATCTTTTAGGATTTGAAATAGTTCAACTGGAATTCCATCACCTAGGAAATGACAACCCACCCCAGTATTCTTGCCTAGAGAATCCCATGGACAGAGGAACCTGGAAAGCTGCTGTCCATAGGGTTTCACAAAGTCAGACATGACTGAAGCAACTTAGCACACATGCATCTCCACTCCAGTGTTCTTGCCTGGAGAATCCCAGGGACAGAGGAGCCTCATGGGCTGCTGTCTATGGGGTCACACAGAGTTGAACACGACTGAAGCAATTTAGCAGCAGCAGCAGCCACTAGCTTTGTTCGTAGTGATGCTTCCAAAGGCCCACTCGACTTTGCATTCCAGGATGTCTGGCTCTAGGTTGGTGATCACACCATCATGATTATCTGGGTGGTGAACTAAAGTTATTATTCTGTCCCACAGTTTGAAAGAATCTGATCTGAAGTACAGGCAGAAACCGATTTGGAGTTTTTATCTCTGTCTGATAGTATAGTGGGCTAAATATTCTGCAGATATTGCCAGACAAATTACAAGATTTGGAATATGTTACAGCAGCGTATATGTTTCATATTGATATGCTAACTAAAATTAACAGAAGAAAGAGTGAAGATTTAGGAAAAATAAATACACACAAAACTATAAGCTGAACCATGAGCAGGGAGCAATAAGGAGGAAACTAGTGAGTAGAGAAGGTATTGATACATTTTCCATTAAGGCAAATGCCATGTGGGTGTCCCACAGGGAAACATAGTAAATCTTGCAGTTGTGGCATGGTGGGGGGTCAGATGGAGACTGCCTATTAAATCAACGTCATTGATAAGACCCAAAATATTCCAAATGAATTATAAATACTGATTCAGTAGCAGGAGAAAACTCAAATCATCTCTGACGAGAAGCACCCTCAAGTTTCGGCCCTACATATTTTCATAGGTTCAACTCAAAGTCAAATGTTTCACACATATAAGGAAATAAGTCACACTGAGTAAAAGTCAGCAGAAAGGAAGGAAAGAAAGAAAAGAAAACAGATTTTGACCACTTAGAATATCAGATATTGGAGTTATTAGATGAATAATACCGCATAATTATGCATGAATGTTTAAGGACAAACAGATAAAATAAGCAAGTAAAATGAGACAAAAACAAGTGACTAGGCAATTTCACAGACGTGGCTAATAAACATGAAAAGATGTTTGAACACATTAGTAATCATGGAAATTCAAGTTAGATCACAATGGATGCCATTTCATACCCACTAGATGAGGGAGAATTAAGTTCTGGGAATGTTAATACTGTAAAGAATGTGAAGCAGTGGGAACTTTTATACTCTCTTAGGGAGAAGGCCACCAGGGATAAAGCGTCTGCCTGCAATGTGGGAGACCTGGGTTCGATCCCTGGGTCAGGAAGATCCCCTGGAGAAGGAAATGGCAACCCCCTCCAGTATTCTTGCCTGGAGAATCCCATGGATGGAAGAGCCTGGAGGGCTACAGTCCACAGGGTTGCAAAGAGTCAGACACGACTGAGCGACTTCACTTTCACTTTCAGGGAGAAGGCAATGGCACCCCACTCCAGTATTCTTGCCTGGAAAATCCATGGATGGAGGAGCCTGGTAGGCTGTAGTCCATGAGGTCGCTAAGAGTCAGACACGATTGAGTGACTTCACTTTCACTTTTCACTTTCATGCATTGGAGAAGGAAATGGCAACCCACTTCAGTGTTCTTGCCTGGAGAATCCCAGGGATAGGGAAGCCTGGTGGGCTGCTATCTATGGGGTTGCACAGAGTCGGACACGACTGAAGCGACTTAGCAGTAGCAGCAGCAGTGGGAATGCATATTGGTAGAATAATTTTGGAAGACAATTTGGCACAAATTATAAAGACCAACATGTGCTTTCCCTACAACTTGGCAATTCTAACTCATAGAAAAACCTCTGATGAGGTCTAGTAAGAGAAACTCACGTAAACAAGACCCTAGGTTTTTACATAAGAAGTCTAAGGGTAATGTGAAAATCAACTGTTCTTAAAGGAGCACGGAAATTTGCCTAGACGGTAGGGAAAATTTGCCTGGGTGGTGGAAGAATTTGGAATCATAAGCTAATAGATATGCTACCGGATTTGAAGTTCAAAATCATCCAAACTGTTATTTACAAAACCTTCACCTGTTAATTTAATTTAAAATGATCTTTTGCTGATACTGCTCCTGCATGGGTGCTTAATCCTGTCCAACTCTTTGTGACCCCATGGACTGTGTACAGCCTGTCAGGTTCATCTGCCCATAGAAATTTCCAGGCAAGAATACTGGAGTGGGTCGCCATTTCCTACTCCAGTTTCTTGCCAACCCAAGGATCAAACCTGCATCTCTGGAGTCACCTGCATTGGCAGGTAGATTCTTTACCATTGTGCCACCTGGAACACCACAATACTACCCCTAGGAGACTATCTAAGTGAGTGTAGACTTCTTAGAGCAACTCACCTTCCTCTAGTGACTTCCATGGGAATAATCTATGAAAGGCATGGGTGTGCTTTTAGGTAGGAAAACTATTCAGGGAGCCCACTCACAAGGCTGTTCTAGGTCTTGCTGTTGCTGACTGGCTGACCTTCTCGGCTATAGAGACTGACATTGAGTAGCTGGGCCCCACCTTCCCTTGAGATCTCTTTTGGTCCTCCTTGCATAAATGACACATGTTCCTGATACGGATGTGCCTTGCCTGCCTATAGTACTTTTGTTGGTTACTTTATTTTGGTTTAAGATGGAGATAAAATAGCATGCGGGGATGTGATGAGTCTTGTCTAGTAGAGAGAGGGAGAGAGATGGGAGAATAGTTCGAGCAAAGTCTGTGAGCAGTGAACTCCATCTTGAGCTATTCATACTTGAAATGACAAAGTATCGGGTGTTATGGATAGTTGTAGTGGGTCTGTTGGTACTTGTCCAAATCACCTTTATCAGAAGGTACATCCATCCTTCAACTGTCAAGGTGCTGCCTGCTAATGACTCACAGCTGTTTCCTTTCAGATGAACTATAATCTAGGTCAAATAGGAACCTTATTGACAAGTCTGGTTATGAAGATCTACCCCCAAGCATTTATAAAAAGAAAATATAGAACGAGAACTGATATTGACCTAATCTTTTTTCTAAATAAATCCATTCAGGGAAATATAAGCTCTTAAAAATAGGCCTCATCAACATCCTTAAGACAAACTGCTGCTTAGTCACTCACTCAGTCATGTCTGATTCTTTGCAACCCCATGGACTGTAGCCCACCAGGCTCCTCTGTCCATGGGATTCTCCAGGCAAGAATACTGGAGTGGGTTGCCACGTCCTCCTCCAGGGGATCTTCCCAACCCAGGGATCGAATCCAGGTCTCCCGCATTGCAAGAGGATTCTATCATCTGAGCCACCAGGGAATTCAAATTAAATATGTTATGCTTACTAGTTCCTTTAGAAGTTTGTAAGATCATTGAATCTTAATCAAACTCTTACTAATAATAATACCTGAAATTCAATCCAGAAGAACTTTTTTAAAGCTTAGAATTTTACAGAAAAAGGAAATAGAACTCATTACGAAATTTTTTTTAAGTTACTACAAATTGTTAAAAGTTATGTAAGAGTCTGAACAACAAAATATTTCCATACATTAATTACATTAGGATAATAATTATTGCTTAATAAATTGAGTGGAATCAAAATTTTAGGAGAAAAAGAAACAATAAATAACAAGTAATGATTCTTTTGAATGTTAAAAGGGGCTTTCTTTATGCTTACTGTGTGTTCTCCCTTACCCCCCATATGACTGAGGATGTTCAGTTACCTTTGTTGAAAGCAACAATTAGAACCACTTGACTTGAAGCATGGTTTGTTGCTTCATCTTTAGTTAGTATATTCTATCAACACTCAAATTTTGAAACTATTTCTTTTGTAACTTAGAAATGCACTATGGTAAAATTTAGCTTGATGAGAAAAAATACTTTAGGTTGTCTTTCTTTTACATATCAGAAAAAAAGACCATTATGCAAGGGAGAGTAGAAAAGAAGACCAGCAAGCTGTTAGGACCTTTGGTGCCTTTTCATGAAAATCAAGTACAAGAAGGAGGGCATAGGACTGTTCAATTCAGTTCAGTTCAGTTCAGTCGCTCAGCCGTGTCCGACTCTTTGCGATCCCATGAATCATAGCATGCCAGGCCTCCCTGTTCATCACCATCTCCCGGAGTTCACTCAGACTCACGTCCATCAAGTCCGTGATGCCATCCAGCCATCTCATCCTCGGTCGTCCCCTTCTCCTCCTTGCCCTAATCCCTCCCAGCATCAGAGTCTTTTCCAATGAGTCAACTCTTCGCATGAGGTGGCCAAAGTACTGGAGCTTCAGCTTTAGCATCATTCCTTCCAAAGAAATCCCAGGGCTGATCTCCTTCAGAATGGACTAGTTGGATCTCCTTGCAGTCCAGGGGACTCTCAAGAGTCTTCTCCATCACCACAGTTCAAAAGCATCAATTCTTCAGCGCTCAGCTTTCTTCACAGTCCAACTCTCACATCCATACATGACCACAAGAAAAACCATAGCCTTGACTAGACAGACCTTAGTCGGCAAAGTAATGTCTCTGATTTTGAATATACTATCTAGGTTGGTCATAACTTTTCTTCCAAGGAGTAAGTGTCTTTTAATTTCATGGCTGCAATCATCATCTGCAGTGGTTTTGGAGCCCAAAAAAAAATAGTCTGACACTGTTTCCACTGTTTCCCCATCTATTTCCCATGAAGAGATGGGACTGGATGCCATGATCTTCGTTTTCTGAATGTTGAGCTTTAAGCCAACTTTTTCACTCTCCTCTTTCACTTGCATCAAGAGGCTTTTTAGTTCCTCTTCACTTTTTGCCATAAGGGTGGTGTCATCTGCATATCTGAGGTTATTGATATTTCTCCCAGCAATCTTGATTCCAGCTTATGTTTCTTCCAGTCCAGCGTTTCTCATGATGTACTCTGCATATAAGTTAAATAGGCAGGGTGACAATATACAGCCTTGATGTACTCCTTTTCCTATTTGGAACCAGTCTGTTGTTCCATGTCCAGTTCTAACTGTTGCTTCCTGACCTGCAGACAGATTTCTCAAGAGGCAGGCCAGGTGGTCTGGTATTCCCATCTCTTTCAGAATTTTCCACAGTTTATTGTGATCCACACAGTCAAAGGCTTTGGCATAGCCAATAAAGCAGAAATAGATGTTTTTCTGGGAGTCTCTTGCTTTTTCCATGATCCAGCAGATGTTGGCAATTTACTCTCTGGTTCCTCTGCCTTTTCGAAAACCAGCTTGAACATCAGGGAGTTCATGGTTCACGTATTGCTGAAGCCTGGGTTGGAGAATTTTGAGCATTACTTTACTAGCATGCGAAATGAGTGCAATTGTGCGGTAGTTTGAGCATTCTTTTGAATTGCCTTTCTTTGGAATTGGAATGAAAACTGACCTTTTCCAGTCCTGCGACCACTGCTGGACTGTTAGGATGTTGCAACTGGTTAGCATAAAACTACTCCTGCTAGAAATGTCCTTATGTCCTATGATTGCAGATAAGCTAGCTATTTGGAAAATCCTAGCACTAGAGTACTGTGTACATGACTAAGCTCCTTTTTAAGGTGAGAAGTAATCAATTAAATCAGCAGTGTGGTGCTGGAGAAGATTCTTGAGAGTCCCTTGGACTGCAAGGAGATCAAACCAGTCAATCCTAAAGGAAATCAATCCTCAATATTCATTGGAAGCATTGATGCAGAAGCTAAAATTCCAATACTTTGGCCACCTGATTCGAAGAACTGACTCATTGGGAATGACCTTGATGCTGGGAAAGACTGAAGCAAAAGGAGCAGGCAGCAGATGATGAGTAGACAGATAGCATCACTAACCCAATGGACATGAATCTGAGCAAACTCTGGGAGATAGTGGAGGACAGAAGAGCCTGGCGTGCTGCAGCCCATAAGGTTGCAAATAGTTGGATATGACTTAGGGACTGAACAACAAGAAAAACAGCAATGTGTTTGTGTGTTTTTCTCCAATGAACTTTCACAGTTGGCGTCATTAGTGGAGTAAAAGGACAGTTAAATTTAAACAGGGCTCGAGCTTTGCCCTGAGTTATGGCCAGAGGTTGAAGGATGTATAAAAAGGAATTAAACCTGCAGTGAATTAATTGGGAAATGAGAACGTGTGTATGAGGAGGTGTACAAAAGTAAAATTATTGTTGAAATTTGTTTAATAGAGAAAAAAATATGAGGTGATGGCATGAAAGGGGGAAGTTTAAAATTGAAGTTTTATAAAACATACTTTATACTCTGTTACATCCATATGACATGTATTAACATGTAGGAGGCTTTAGCTCATTACAGCACCTCTAGTAAATTGTAATTTTACCGGTGAAGATGCTGAGATCCAGTGACCTTAAATGAAAGAATTTTGCCTAAAATTCTACCAAGACCAGGACCAAGATCTGACTTTCCTGATTATCAGGTTCATTAATTTTTTTCCATCCCTCCAAAAGTGACTTTTTTTCAATATCTTGTTTCCATGTTAGATAGTCCTACTAACTCACATGGAATTCACATTTTTTCCTTCTATCAGAATACAAATGAAATGATTTCTCAAAGTTTTATTCTTCCATATGCAGGAAAGATCTTGTTGATAATAGATGGATCTGTTCTTATGTCTGTGACCTGGGTAGCCACAATACTCAAACATGTAAATATGCCACCACAATTAAACATTTTCTGAAGGCATTAATTATAAATACTGCAAAATGACCTTCCAGAAACTGTAAACAGCTAAGAGTATAGTTAGTCATAAATTATACCTGCTAATTTGGCATACATTACTTTGAAAATGAAGCAACCCCCGCCCCTCCCCCACACACCACTGTTGAGAACATGTCTGTTGGTTTTTAATGGAATGAAATACTTCAGAGACTGTCCAGAAATATTTGTGATACTTATGGTTGTGGCCATGCCTTAGAAGAGTGCTTTTAGTTTTCAAAGAAATAATGATGTCATTTTATGGGAAACTTTGTTTTCATTGTCAACAGTGAACTGAGCAGAATAATACTTTGTAAACCCTAATCATGCTTGGTTATTGTGTCCATGAATCATAGCAGCTACTACTGGGAGGAGACTTGCACAGTTTGTGAGGGTCATAAAAGATTCATAGTCTGTGTTTGCATGTTTCCCTCTAAAAGGACTGTTATTAGTCACAATTTGAAAATGTGAGATGTCAGATGTTACACTACATTAAATTCTTATGACTGTAGAAATAAGTAGGTTATACATGCCTTGATAATATAAAGTCTCCTTCAAACAGGAAAATATTATGAATTTGTAATGTAGAAAATCCTATTCCAGAAGCAAATCCTCTGACTAATCAGTGGAAAATGGTTTCGTAGGGTGACATACGGCATTTTATTTAGATTGCAAGCATTTTAGTAAAATTGTTCTAAGTACTTCTGAACTTGCCTAAATAAGACTGTTCTTTTATAATTTCAAGCTTAACACGTTTTATAGACAGAATTCTTTTTTAGAATTGCAAGAATTTACTGACCTAGGAGTTGTTCCCTGGTTTCCTATATTTTCTTTCCACCCCAAGACAGTATTATGTATGTATATTTTCTAGTTTTATTAAATTCTTTCTTGCCTTTATGATTTTATTTAGTTTTAAATGTGTCCCACAAAAGTTTAAAATTCAAAGCCTTTACACACTGTTTACATAAGTACATATAAAGCATATATTCCTGCAAATTTTATGTGAAAACTGGTCTCCAGCTTACCAAACACTGAAGGATTGACTTAAAATTCACATGACTCTAAACCTAAATACTTTTCCATCTCCAGGCTTTCTTTTAAAACCAGAGTTGTCTGTTGTTGTTTTGTAAACTAACTCTGTCAACAGGCAATCAGGTTGAAATAGCATTTGATCCCCTATAAAGTTTTTACCCAAATCCTTTCAGAAAACACACAGAGAAAAGGAATAGACATAAATTTTCATCCTAGTATTTTGCCAGGATACAGTACTTCATTCACCTTTTCATTCATTCAAAACAAATATTTAGTGGATCCTATGAACATTGTACAGCATTATCACACAGCATTATCAGCTTCATTCTAACCCACTTAGCTTGACTTTTAAGAACCTACCAGAGACAGGCATTTAAGAATGACAATCACTTTGAAATTTGTCATGATTCCTGGAATAGGAAAGCTGCATAGTAAATGCTGAAGTTAAGTACAGATGTAAATGAAGTTAAAAAACAAGAATATTTTATGTCAAATGTCACTGTATTACTTAAAGAAATGACAATTGTTTGAAAGGGCTTCTCTGGTGGCTCAGACGGCAAAGAATCTGCCTGCAATGTGGGAGACCTGGGTTCGATCTCTAGGTTGGGAAGATCCCCTGGAGATAAGATAGGCTACTCTCTACAGTATTCTGGCCTGGAGAATTCCGCGGACAGAGGAGCCTGGCAGACTACAGTTCATGGGGTTGCAAAGGGTCAGACATGACCAAGTGGTTAACACACATACACACAAGCCTCTTTATTCCATACTAGAGCCCAGCGGGGAGAAGGCAATGGCACCCCACTCCAGTACTCTTGCCTGGAAAATCCCATGGACGGAGGAGCCTGGTGGGCTGCAGTCCACGGGGTCACTAAGGGTTGGACACGACTGAGCGACTTCACTCTCACTTTTCACTTTCATACATTGGAGAAGAAAATGGCAACCCACTCCAGTGTTCTTGCCTGGAGAATCCCAGGGACGAGGGAGCCTGGTGGGCTGCCGTCTATGGGGTCACACAGAGTCGGACACGACTGAAGTGACTTAGCAGTAGCAGAGCCCAGTGGAAAAATCACGGTGGCCAGAATATGCTGAACCATCAATAAATAGAAGATCCATCATGTTATGGGAAGTTAATATATTGTCTAAAAGCAAAACTGATGAGAAACACATCTCTTGCAGTGTCAGTGAGCAGCAGCTGAAGATGATACAGGCAATGTAAATAAAACTTCTGTTGTCTGACTTATAGAGAAATCTAGATAGTAACCAGAGAAGAATATTCTAACCACCAGTAAAGAATGAGTAGTGGAATTTCAGGAAAACATACTCAACGCATAGTCTTATTCTTTAAAAATTATGAGAATGGTGGTAGTCACTTTGCAACATGTATCAAATCCACATATTGTATGCTTTATACTTAATGTTATGTGCCAACTGTATCTGGAAAGCTGGAAAAACTCATGAGGTCATTGTCTCAGCACTCTACATTGTATTATTCTCTAGGATCTAATTTTGTCTCTATTTCCATGCCATACTCTTCTTTGACTATTAAATTCTCAGTCTTCTGTACTCCCAGAATACATTACTAATATGCTTGAATAACTCTGACACTTTCATAATAAACATGGTCACATGCAAAATGATACTCAAGGACATGAACATTTTCCTGGGAATGCAAAAACCAGGTGTACTATTTATCAAAACTGCTGTCATAATAACTAGTACTGTCTAGCATGCACTTACACTGTCAAGCAAAGTAAAAGAGACAGATTAAGAGAGTGAGGGAATATGAATCTAGATAATGTGGTCTCTCCCAAACTCCCTCTGAACATTTCATCTTTTTAATCAACACCATGCTGGTTCAATAGCTTCCTGTATCCACTCATGTATGAACATGATACTGTGCCTCTGACAATGAGGTCTATCTGCTTTACCATCTAAAATGTCTTTGTTTAATTATGTCAGCTATGAAACACAATGGATACTAATCATACCAGCTCTCAGTCAAGAGTCTTGTATCTAGTGAAATCTCTATATGTGTTACCTGCTGAATTTATCAATGCTAATAAGTCACTACGAGTTTTCTGAAAGGGAAAAAGAAAAAACCCGAAATTGTTATAAAGATCTATAATATTTAATAATAAATAAATATTTACAATATTCAACTAAGTATCTAAACAGATATGAAAGAGCATGAAGAGACAAAACAAACAGGGTTTCTTTTCCTATAAGAATCATAGGAGAGCAAGACAAAGAAATAGAACCTCTCATATCTAGTGTGAGGCAGGAAATCACTGGCATCACACACTTGCATGTGAGTTCTACTAAGTGAGAAAGGAATGCCAGGCATAAAGTCATTGAATTACTTTTCTTTGTGATTTGGTGTATTTATCTAAGGCGGTATTTTTCAAACTGGAATCATTGGATTTATTCTAGTGACCATACAAGTTTTCTTGTGTTGTTAGAAGAGAGTGTTTGCTATGACCACTGCATTCTCTTGGCAAAACTCTATTTAGCCTTTGCCCTGCTTCATTCTGTACCCCAAGGCCAAATGTGCCTGTTACTCCAGGCCTTTCTTTACTTCCTACTTTTGCTTTCCAGTCCCCTATAATGAAAAGGACAACTGTTTTGGGGTGTTAGTTTTAGAAGGTCTTATAGGTCTTCATAGAACCATTCCTAAAATGTCAGTGTTCACTCTTGCCATCTCCTGTTTGACCACATCCAATTTGCCTTGATTCATGGACATAACATTCCAGGTTCCTTTGCAATGTTGCTCTTTACAGCATGGACATTACTTTCATCACCAATCATATCCACGAGTGGGTGCTGTTTTTGCTTTGGATCTGTCTCTTCATTCTTTCTGGAGTTACTTCTCCAATGATCTCAGGTAGCATATTGGCACCTACAGATCTGGGGAGTTTATCTTTCAGTGTCCTATCTTTTTGCCTTTCATACAGTTCATGGGGTTCTCAAGACAAGAAGACTGACATGGTTTGCAATTCCCTTCTCTTATGGACCACGTTTTGTCAAAACTCTCCACCATGACTCATCCATCTTGGATGGCCCTACATGGCATGGCTCCTAGTTTCATTTAGTTAGACAAGACTGTGGTCCACGTGATCAGATTGGCTAGTTATCTATGATTTTTGTTTTCAGTCTATTTGCCCTCTGATGGAGAAGGATAAGAGGATTATGGAAGCTTCCAGATGGGAGAGACTGACTGAGGGGCAAACTGGGTCTTTTTCTGATGGGCGGGCAAGACCATGATCAGTAAATCTTTAATCCAATTTTCTGTTGATGGGTAGAGCTTTGTTCCCTCCCTATGTTATTTACCTGGGGCCCATATGCAGAGTACATCATGAGAAAAGGATGGGCTGGAGGAAGCATAAGCTGAAATCAAGATTGCAGGGAGAAATATCAATAACCTCAGAAAACCACCCTTATGGCAGACAGTGAAGAAGAACTAAAGAGCCTCTTGATGAAAGTGAAAGAGGAGAGTGAAAAAGTTGGCTTAAAGCTCAACATTCAGATAACTAAGATCATGGCATATGGTCCCATTACTTCATGACAAACAGATGGGGAACCAGTGGAAATAGTGGCAGACTTCATTTCTTTGGGCTTCAAAATCACTGCAGTTGGTGACTGCAGCTAAAAAACACTTACTCCTTGGAAGGAAAGTTATGATCCAACCTAGACAGCATATTAAAAAGCAGAGACATTACCTTGACAACAAAGGTCCGTCTAGTCAAAGCTATGGTTTTTCCAGTAGTCATGTATGGATGTGAGAGTTGGACTGTGAAGAAAGCTGAGCACCAAAGAACTGATGCTTTTGAACTGTGGTGTTGGAGAAGACTCTTGAGAGTCCCTTGGACTGCAAGGAGATCCAGCCATTCCATCCTAAAGGAAATTAGTCCTAAATATTCATTGGAAGGACTGATGCTGAAGCTGAAACTCCAATAGCTTGGCCACCTGATGCGAAGAACTGACTCAGTGGAAAAGACCCTGACGCTGGGAAAGATTGAAGGTGGGAGGAGAAAGGGATGACAGAGGATGAGATGTTTGGATGGCATCACCGACTCAGTGGACATGAGTTTGAGTAAACTCCAGGAGTTGGTGATGGACAGGGAAGCCTGGCATACTGCAGTCCATGGGGTCGCAAAGAGTCAGACATGACTGAGCGACTGAACTAATACAAGGTCTGTCTTATGTATAATACAAAATTTTGTATATTATTTCAGTGATATTCTTAAAAAGTATCATGTTTAATATTAAATACAAATATGATTGCCAACCTTTTCATTTTCTATGAATTTATACAGATATACTGCAATATATGATTATTAGAAAGGTGAGACAAAACCTAAAAGGCAGAAACTCTGTTTCCTCTTGGCATTCCAGTGGGGTGTACCCAGCCCCTTTGTAGACCACTGAGCGAGAGCAACAGTTAGGGCAGTCAATGGTCTGCTATGAGCCTTATTGTGTACACTTGGCCATTACATATCAAAAATTTCCTCATATGTTACTATTAACTGGAAATTTTAAGTCCTTTATTCTTGTTATGGTCCCTACCCCTTGGCCAATTGTTTTGTAAAAGTCAAAAAACCCAAAACTCAGGATAGAGTACTTCATTCAACTTTTCATCCATTCAAACTAATATTTATCACCTTTGACTTGGGGAGCTCCTTATTCCATTAAAGTTATGTTGTCTATTGTAAAGTCCACACTTGACCATGAGTAAACATCTGCAATGATATGCCTACATCATTAACTTGTATAAATCCTTTTATTCTGTTTTCTTTTTTTAACTTGGAAATAAACCAAAATGAAAATGAGCTTATTCTGAATTTAAGTTGTCATTCATTTCAATTCTTGAATCCAAACAGATTTTGTAAACTTGTTTAACTTTCCAATTTATGGTCTAGTACTGGTTATCTTAATGCCTAATTTGAGTGCCTAATGTAATTTGTGCGAAGTAATACTTATTTGATTCCATAGGTTAATGAGAAAGGACACAGGGATAATTAATAAGTAGGTGGTAGGGTGACACCAAGTAAACACCAAGAGGATGCACAAATGAGTTCTTGATGCCAAGACAAAGTCTGAGCACGCTGAACTTACATGAGTCCCTGCACAGCAGATGGTACCATATTCACACTGCTCAGATTACTCACTTTGTGAGAAATATTCAAGCAATAACGTCTTCCGTCACATTACATTAATGTTTATTTTAATACTGACCATTAGTTAACTTGGCTTTTATATAAACTGTGGATTTGGAGGAGTTATACTTGCATCCAAACTCCAAGGTTGCATATAGCTTAATATTAAATATCTATTATATTATAAAAATGTTTTAAATTATCACTGTTGTTTATAAGTGTGTTTCTTTAAAGGCACTTGTAAAACATTCTAATGTGAAAAACATGAAAAGAGACTTGGCTAATAGTACAATTCATAGTAAATTGCATTAAAATTATAGTATTAGCTTATACTTTTAAAAATCATAAAGCTCCCCTATAGGCTTCTATATTAGTTGTAAGCTTGTAAGGGTGATGGTGATGTTGACAGAGTTAGTTCAGTTAGTTCAGTCGCTCAGTCGTGTCCGATTCTTTTTGATCCCATGAATTGCAGCATGCCAGCATCCCCTGTCCATCACCAATTCCCGGAGTTCACTCAAACTCACGTCCATCGAGTCGGTGATGCCGTCTAGCCATCTCATCCTCTGTCATCCCCTTTTCCTCCTGCCCCCAATCCCTCCCAGCATCAGAGTCTTTTCCAATGAGTCAACTCTTCGCATGAGGTGGCCAAAGTACTGGAGTTTCAGCCTTAGCATCATTCCTTCCAAAGAACACTAACTTAGTTTAAAAAAACCGTTGATTTGTCTTGGAGTTTCTTTTCAATTTAATTTTAAGTTTTTCAACCAGGGAGCAGCTCAAGTGATTTGTAGTTTCATAAAGCATTCTGAAAGACCATTTTATTGGCCATAGGAAATAAACTTAGAATCAGATTCCCTTTCCCCAGTCTATGATAGAATGCCGCTTTCACAATGTGCCATACAACTTTTATTAGAAATTGTTGTATCACCATAAAACCAAACTCTTCACTATATTTCTGGTCATGCTTAGTGAATAAATATTTATTCTATGATTTAAGCATGGTTTATAGACTTTCAAAACCATGGGTCTTAACATGATTTCTTTATTTCCAAAGACTAATTACTCTCCAAGAAATTTAAATTACAGAAAAAGATATCCATGTTTCTGGATGCTTTTCATCAGATTTTAGTTTCAAAAGCTAAGCTGTAGTAAGTCCTAAAACAACAATAAGTAGCAACAACAAATTCTTGTAAGAAAAAGCAGCACCATTTTTACTTTTGTGTGTGTGTGTGTGTTTATTCTTCCTTTTTCTTATTCTCATGCATATCCTCATACACACCCATATTTATAGTAAAATTATCTTCAGAAATTAAAATTTCAATTTAACTGGAATTGTAGTCCTCACCGATTACATATTTTAGGCAGTATTTATGTCCCTAAAGACTTTGACTTAAATAAGATAGAAATGTCTTACAGTTCCATATTAGTATAGGTATAGTTACACATTCTTTAAATTATTTTAATACCCTAATACTTATATATAGTCTCTTTTATCCCCCTCCATACACACTTGTTAATAAAGGAGAGTCTTTCTTTAAAAAAAAAAATACTTGAAACAAAATGTACCATAAATATTTCCACATCAAGTATTATTTTAGACTTAACATCTGGACTAAAACATCATAGGCTATTATTCTTGAAACTGCTATTACTAATAATGATCAGACCAAATTACATTATCATGTCAGTGGTTTGGAAACTATGCATCATAACCTGTTGGTGATCTAAGTCTGAGAAAAATAAAAATTGAAGAGCATCAGATAAACAGACTATGGCCAATGACATTTTGCCTAATAGGAAGGGCTTGGTGTATATGCATTTGTTGTTGTTTAGTTGTTAAGCCGTGTCTCACTCTTTGTGACCCTATGTAGCCTGCCAGTCTCCTCTGTCCACGGGATTTCCCAGGCAAGAATACTAGAGTGGGTTTCTATATCCTTCTCCAAGGGATCTTCCTGACCAGGGATTGAACCCAGGTCTTCTGCATTGGCAGGTGGATTCTTTATCACTGAGTCACCTGGGTAGCCCATGTATATGAATATGTATTGCCAAATGAGAAGTTTGTCAAAGCAAGTGTTGATATTTTGTATTAATATATTGCTAAACGGGAAGAGTATTAGTATACTGCATTGTATTAATAGTTACTTCAACCAAGGTAACTTATATATGTATAAGTAAGTCCATAGTATATAACCTCAGAGGCTGATGCTTCTTCTGCTTGTAAGAAAGAGAGATTGCTTTTCTCTGGAATAAGCTGTCCTTGGTTAGCAAATCCATTAATGGAGGAACTAACTGTGCAAGGGCGTGGATTGGAAGGAAAGAAGCAGCTAAACAAAGAGTTGTTGAAGTTGTTCTGAATAAAAGATTATATCAGTTTGGCAGTCTTGGGTGAATATTGAGCAAGTTAAACAAGGAAAGAGCAAGAGAAGCAGAGGAAGAGGAGGAAAAAGAGGGGACCAGGAGGATGGGGATGAGAAGGCAGAGGGAAAGGAGAGGGAGGTGAAGAGAGAGAGAGGGTAGAGGAGGGGAGAAAGAAAGTGTCTTAGTAATATAGGGATCCATGAGGGATTAGCAGGAAAACGTCAGTCAGAAATTGTCAGATATGGAAGTGGCTAACCGATTTTTAAAAGTTGATGTGCAGTACTGAATTCTAACTCTTCTTGTTATTAACATGTAGTGTTGTAGTATGGTCTTGGTTCCTATGTAACCAGACGTCTCCATTAAAATCTGTTATAAATAAGTGTTCTGTCTACAGGGTTTCCAGAGAAAATCAAGGGAAATAAAGCAGTGTTAAAGGGAATAAGGATATAGAGACAGAATACTCAGTTCTATTTCTCTGGTACTCACTCACTCTGTGGCTTTAAGCAAATTATTCAACATTTACTACCTACTCTGTGCAAAAACCTGGACTTCCCTCATGGCTCAGTGGTAAAGAATCTGACTGCCAATGCAAGAGAAGCAGGAAGAGCCCTTGGAGAAGGAAATGGCAACCCCCTCCAGTATTCTGGATGGAAAAATCCCATGGATAGAGGAGCCTGGGGACCTACAGTCCATAGGGTTAAAAAGAGTTGGACACAACTTAGCAACTAAACAACACCTGTACAAAACAGCATTATTCTTAGTGTTCTACAGATTTTAACACAAATCCTGAAAACAATCTAAGTATAATGATAACCAGTTTGAAATTATTGAGATTAGAGGAAATATAAAATACCAATCACAATGTACATATTCAAAATATAAATTTTGACATTATTAATAAACAATAGGAAAGCCATCGTGAATGCTTTTCTGAGCTTTTTAAATTTCCTGTTTCCTTTTGGTTAACTTATAAATATGGTACTAGACAAATATTTTCTTCAGAATTTTTTGTCTTCATATCTACTTGCTTAGATTGAAATCTTCTCAAACTGGATTTTCCTCCCATGATCCTAATTTTGTCAATGGAACTATCTCCTCCTAACTTCCTCATTTCATAATGTAAACTTAAAGTGATACTCATAGTTCCCCTCTCTTTGTTCCATAGATTCAATTCACCAACTTCAGCAGATTTGTCCATCAAATATCTCAAGTTTACCTCCTCCTCTCCATTCTTACGTGACCACTTTGACATAATCAACACTTCACTGAAATAGCACGTCTCCTTGATTTCCTGCTTGAATTCATCTCAGGATATAACTCCATGCGAATATGATTTCCTGCTTCAGTTTACCACAACTGTCCTTGAAAATTTGTCCTGGCAAATCCCCATGACTTCTTTCCTTAGGTTTGTGTGGGCAAATCCGAATAAACTTAAAGACACAGCTTACTTTAGCTAATTTAATTTTTGACTTTAAATGCTTCCCCTTAAGGACTTCAAAATCATTCCTTAATCCTCCTTTCCCATTGAATTTCCACAGACAGCCTTTTCTTCTCTCTCCTTTTACTTTTCTTGAACAATTTGATCAATACCCAGCATCTTCATGAAACGTACCTAACTTTTTTCAACATTTCACTGTCTTTTTATTTTATAAATAGTAGTATGTTTCTTATGTTGGTTATTATTCCAGCTGTCTTCCTAATTGTGACCCCAAAATGCATGCTGAGTTTCTTCTCTCTCTCGATGGCATATCCAACATTTAAAAGACCCTAGTTCAATCCTTAGACTAATTTTTAGATGTTTCTTCTCTTCTATTCCTTAGAGATGCCCACCTCTGTTACCCTTCTTCTAGAGTAGTAAATGTTTATCTGTGGGATTTCTCCTGTATCCATCTTCTCCTGTCTAGTTCCACTGACATAGGGTTAATTCAGGTCTTATTATTGTCTGCCTAATTCATTGCCACAATTCCCTGAGCCATGTCTCTGGAGGCTTGTCTCCTGCCTCAAGTCCTCCCGCTCATCCTACACTGTTAAAGTCAGAACTTCAATTGGTCCTTCTTGAAACATAAAAAGACCCAAAACACCCAAAGGTTCTTCATTGTGCTGCAGAATGAAGCCTAAACTCATTGTGTCCTTTGTGACACAATATAAAATAATACTAAAATAGCTTTTTATTTTCCATTTCATCTTTTCTACACAAATATAAGATCCAGCCACATCAGATAAATATACCGTCCCATCTCAGAATTTCCCTGAGAAATTATTTTTGTCTGGCCTATTCTCTGATTGCTGGCATTCTCTTAAATCATTAACAGTCTGGTTCAATACCACCTCCTCTCTAAAATTTTTTTCTGATTATCTTCATCACAATTCAGCATTCTAGTAGCTACAATTCATCTTTTATTTATATCTTTCTTTTGTCATATTATATAACACATTGCAATTATTTTCATATAAGTGTTACCTCTAGCAGACCATAGATCTTATTCAAAATTTCCAGAAGCTACTCTATATTCATGCCCAAATCATATAAAATTGCACTTTGATTGCAGTAAGAATTTCATTAATACATTTTATTGATTGAATTCAGCTTCACTTGAATCATCATGGCTAAGCCAGTTCTATAGAGAGTACCATCTCTTACATAATGTTAACTCTACAACTGGCAGTCATTGCCAGACACCAGATAATTCTGGCATATTTCTGCATTATTGCTATTTCATTAGGATATACTATTTCATATTTTGTTATTTATTGGAAGTTGACAAAAATTTTAAAGTACACATAAAGAGGTTGACATAACTGATAAACCATATTTAACAAAACTATCAGAAACTTGCTTTATGGAGCTGATATGTTCTGCTCATATTCTTAAAGAAGTTACATAGTTAACAAGCACTATAAGACTGGGAGGATACACACAGGTACATATGCGTGCATACAGACACACACCTCTTACACATTTTTGATTAGTTAAAATGATTTTTAAGTTCTTATCTAATGGAATATCCAAATTTTGATACGAAAATTATAAACCCATGTAAGGCAAGAAGAAGCAATTTTAGTTGAGAGACTAAAAAATATACCCCATATCCATTTAAAATATTTGGACTTTGTGTTTTTTTTCCAGCCAAATTAAAAAAAATACAAATATTCTGATATTTTAAAATACTCTGTATTCCGTATCATCTATGACTCTCTGTGGGTACAGATCAGCTCATATATAAATATACATATAAAATATTTTCAATATTTTACTTCATATCCTAGTATTGGTATTTACTTTATATACTAGTATTGGTAGTTGGATAATATTTAATAAGACCAGAATTCTTAAGATGGAAGAGCTAGGATATAAAGCTCCTGTTTTCCTACAAACTCCTTAACTTCCAACTCCATTTTAAAAAATCAAATTGGCAATAATACACTGAAGATTTAAAATGCTGAAAAACTGAATGAAACAACTCTTGCAACTTCACCTAACATATTTCATTAAATTGTGTTTTCAAGACCCAGGATCATTCTGCATATCTGATGTTTTAAACAAACACTTTTATTAATTTATTGTTTGATCACTAAAGTAGAAATATATCCAATGCCAAGCAAACCATTACTAGTAATATCTATGTAGATAAGAAAATAGGCTTGAAGTAAATAAAATACATTTCTAAAAATACATTTCTTCTTTCTAGTATTACATGGTAAGAATTGAACAGAATAGCTATAAAGAGACAAATATCCAGATGTTTGGAAAAAATTACTTTTATGAATGTGATTAAATATACAAACACATATGCATATGTAATATGTGTGTTTGGATGATTTTTCAAAATCTAATGCTCGTAATGGAGGAATTTAATAGATCAAATTATATCTAATAATTTTTAATTTAAGCTTCACTATCATATGTTAAAGAGAAGGAAATGGCAACCCACTCCAGTGTTCTTGCCTGGAGAATCCCAGGGACGGGGGAGCCTGGTGGGCTGCCGTCTATGGGGTCACACAGAGTCGGACATGACTGAAGTGACTTAGCAGCAGCAGCATCATATGTTAAAATATAGAAATGTATTAGATGAGCTTGGCCAAGGAACAAATTATGAATTAAAACTTTTATCTTAAATTTTCATTTACTAGGATTACTAGGATCTTTTAATAAGGACAGTCTAATTACAAAATATTTGTTCAAATAAAACTATACAGAGAAGAGATATAGGAACTGTAAAGATGGCGGAGGAATAGGATGGGAAGACCACTTTCTCCCTCACAAATTCCTCAAAAGAACATTTCAACGCCGAGCAAACTCCACAAAACAACTTCTGTAGGCTGGCAGAGGACATCAGGCAACCAGAAAAGCAGACCATTGTCTTCAAAAACAGGTAGGAAAAAATATAAAAGACGAGTAAGGAGACAAAGGAGGTGGGGAGGGAGCTCCGTCCCGGGAAGGGAAGCCCGTCCCGGGAAGGGAATTTGAAGAAGAGAGGTTTCCAAACACCAGGAAACACTCTCCCTGCCGAGTCTGTGGCGAGCCTTGGAAACACAGAGGGCAACATAACAGGAAGGAAAAATAGATAAATAATTAAAACCAAGAGATTACAAGCCCACCAGTAACTCCCCCAGCGGAAAAGCAGCACAGACGCCTGCATCCGCCATTGGGAAGTGGGGGCAGGGCAGGGACGCGCGGGAGGCGCGGGCTGCAGTGCTTTGTAAGAATCGGGCAGGAACGCCCCACGCGCAACCAGAACGATCTAACTTGGGCTAGCAAACCAGACTGTGGGATAGCTACCACGCGAAAAGCTCGATCATAAGACACCGCCAGGACCGAGCACAGAACAAAGGACGGAGTGGAAAAAGCCGGCTGCAGACCATCCCCCGCCGGGGACAGGCAGCCAGAGCCATAAGGACTGGAAAGGGGCAATTGCAGACCCGGAGAGACTTTACGTACCTAACTGCAAGCAGGCTCCTTTGCTAAGACTTCTGGGGGTGCTGGACAGTCACAATCTGCCTCACGGGGGGCACCAGTGGTCCACCCAGAAAGCTGAGCAGCAGCGGCAGAAAAGGTGACAAGCCTCGGCGATCGCGCTTGCCAAACTCCTGAGCTACTCAGACCTGGGAAGGGCACAAAGCGCAGTCCCAGCCGAATCTGTGCCTCTGAGGGCTGCCTGAGTGCCGAACCTGAGCGGCTTGGACCGGGGAAGTGCATGCAGCCTAGGGCCGGCCCCAGACGGTTCCCAGCTGAGCATCGTAGAGCTGGAGAGGTTTGTGCGCCGCAAGAAGGGACAGGTCAAGCGGGGCTGAGACACTGTGTGCACACGACAGTGCTATTTGTTTGCAGCATCCCTCCTCCCCACAGCACGACTGAACTAGTGAGCCTAAAAAACCAGCAAACAGAAGAAGTTAAACAGAGGGAACCGCCTTGGAAGTGATCCCACACGGCCCACAACATCAGAGAAGGGCCAAATATATTTTTACTATTTTTAAAATCATTCCTTTTTTTTTTTGTTTTTTTGTTTCTTTTTTTCTTTTTTTTCTAACTTTTTTTAAAAATTGTTAAGTCTTCTATTTCTCCTCTAATTTTTATTTCTATAACCTACTATTACTATTTACAAAAAAAAAAAAAAAGACTTTTTTTTTTCTTTTTTTTTTAAGGCAAACACCATATATAGTCTTTGGATGGTTGTTGGTGGTTTTTTGTTTGTTTGTTTGTTTGTTTTTAATAATTCTTGTTTTTTTTTCTTTCTTCCTTTTTCCTTCTGCTTCTTTTCTTTAATATTGTATTTTTGAAAATCCAACCTCTACTCTAGATTTTTAATCTTTGCTCTTAGGTTTTTGTTGTCAATTTTGTACATTTAAAAACCCAAACTTCACTACCCAAGTTTACCTGAGAGCGAGATTACTGGCTTGACCACTCTCTCCTCCTCTGGACTCTCCTTTTTCTCCACCAGGTGGCCTCTGTCTCTTTTCTCCCCCATCTCTTCTCTATCCAACTCTGTGAATCTCTATGTGTTCCAGACGGTGGAGAACACCTAAGGAACTGGTTACTGGCAGGATTTGTCTCTCTCCTTCTCATTCCTCTCTCTTATCCTCCTGGTCACCTCTGTCTACTTCCTCCCTCTCCTCTTCCCCGTATAACTCCGTAAATACCTCTGGGCGGTCCAGACTATAGAGCGCACATAAGGAAGTGACTACTGGCTAGCTTGCTCTCTCCTCTTTTGATCTCACCACATCTCATTCCAGTTACCTCTAACTACCCCCTCCATCTTCTCTTCTCCTTGTAACGCAGTGAACCTCTCTGAGTGTCCCTCAATGTGGAGAAACTTTTCATCTTTAACCTAGATGTTTTATCATCGGTGCTGTATAGATGGAGAAGTCTAGAGGCTACTGTAAAAATAAAACTGAAAACCAGAAGCAGGAGGCTTAAATCCAAAGCCTGAAAACATTAGAGAACTCTTGAATTCAGGGAACATTAAGCAATAGGAGCTCATCAAATGCCTTCATACCTACACCGAAACGAAGCTCCACCCAAGGGCCAACAAGTTCCAAAACAAGACATAGCACTCAAATTCTCCAGCAACACAGGAACACTCCCCTGAGCTTCAATATACAGGCAGCTCAAAATTATTCCAAAACCTTTGATGTCTCATAACCCATTACGGGTCACTCCACTGCACTCCAGAGAGAAGAAACCCAGCTCCACCCACCAGAACTCCAACACAAGCCTCCCTAACCAGGAAAACTTGACAAGCCACTGATAGAACCCCACCCACAGTGAGGAAGCTCCATAATAAAGAGAACTCCACAAATTACCAGAATATAAAAAGGCCACCCCAAACGCAGCAATATAACCAAGATGAAGAGACAGAGGAATACTCAGCAGGTAAAGGAACATGAGAGTTGCCCACCAAACCAAACAAAAGAGGAAGAAGTAGGGAATCTATCTGAGAAGGAATTCTGAATATTGATAGTGAAAATGATCCAAAATCTTGAAATCAAAATGGAATCACAGATAAATAGCCTAGAGACAAGGATTGAGAAGATGCAAGAAAGGTTTAACAAGGACCTAGAAGAAATAAAAAAAGAGTCAAATTATAATGAATAACGCAATAAGTGAGATCAGAAACACTCTGGAGGCAACAAATAGTAGAATAACGGAGGCAGAAGACAGGATTAGTGACATAGAAGATAGAATGGTAGAAATAAATGAATCAGAGAGGAAACAAGAAAAACGAATTAAAAGAAACGAGGACAATCTCAGAGACCTCCAGGACAATATGAAATGCTCCAACATTCGAATTATAGGAGTCCCAGACGAAGAAGACAGAAAGAAAGATCATGAGAAAATCCTTGAGGAGATAATAGTTGAAAACTTCCCTAAAATGGGGAAGGAAATAATCACCCAAGTCCAAGAAACACAAAGAGTTCCAAATAGGATAAACCCAAGGCGAAACATCCCAAGACACATACTAATTAAATTAACAAAGATCAAACACAAAGAACAAATATTAAAAGCAGCAACGGAAAAACAATAATAACACACAAGGATTCCCATAAGGATAACAGCTGATCTTTCAACAGAAACTCTTCAGGCCAGGAGGGAATGGCAAGACATACTTAAAGTGATGAAAGAAAATAACCTACAGCCCAGATTACTGTACCCAGCAAGGATCTCATTCAAATACGAAGGAGAAATCAAAAGCTTTACAGACAAGCAAAAGCTGAGAGAATTCAGCACCACCAAACCAGCTCTCCAACAAATTCTAAAGGATATTCTCTAGACAGGAAACATGAAAAGGGTGTATAAACCTGAACCCAAAACAATAAAGTAAATGGTAACGGGATCATACTTATCAATAATTACCTTAAACGTAAATGGGTTGAATGCCCCAACCAAAAGGCAAAGACTGGCCGAATGGATACAAAAACAAGACCCCTCTATATGCTGCTTACAAGAGACCCACCTCAAAACAAGGGAAACATACAGACTGAAAGTGAAGGGCTGGAAAAGATATACCACGCAAATAGAGACCAAAAGAAAGCAGGAGTGGCAATACTCATATCCGATAAAATAGACCTTAAAACAAAGGCTGTGAAAAGAGACAAAGAAGGCCACTACATAATGATCAAAGGATCAATCCAAGAAGAAGATATAACAATTATAAATATATATGCACCCAATATAGGAGCACTGCAATATGTAAGACAAATGCTAACAAGTATGAAAGGGGAAATCAACAATAACACAATAATAGTGGGAGACTTTAATACCCCACTCACACCTATGGACAGATCAACTAAACAGAAAATTAACAAAGAAACGCAAACTTTAAATGATACATTAGATCAGTTAGACCTAATTGATATCTATAGGACATTTCACCCCAAAACAATGAATTTCACCTTTTTCTCAAGTGCTCATGGAACCTTCTCCAGGATAGATCACATCCTGGGCCATAAATCTAAACTTGATAAATTCAAAAAATCGAAATCATTCCAAGCATCTTTTCTGACCATAATGCATTAAGATTAGATCTCAATTACAGGAGAAAAACTATTAAAAATTCCAACACATGGAGGTTGAACAACACACTTCTGAATAACCAACAAATCACAGAAGAAATCAAAAAAGAAATCAAAATATGCATAGAAACTAATGAAAATGAAAACACAACAACCCAAAACCTGTGGGACACTATAAAAGCAGTGCTAAGAGGAAAGTTCATAGCAATACAGGCATACCTCAAGAAACAAGAAAAAAGTCAAATAAATAACCTAACTCTACAACTAAAGCAACTAGAAAAGGAAGAATTGGAGAACCCCAGAGTTAGTAGAAGGAAAGAAATCTTAAAAATTAGGGCAGAAATAAATGCCAAAGAAACAAAAGAGACCATAGCAAAAATCAACAAAGCCAAAAGCTGGTTCTTTGAAAGGATAAATAAAATTGACTAACCATTAGCCAGACTCATCAAGAAGCAAAGAGAAAAATCAAATCAATAAAATTAGAAATGAAAATGGAGAGATCACAACAGACAACATAGAAATACAAAGGATCATAAGAGACTACTATCAGCAGTTGTATGCCAATAAAATGGACAATGTGGAAGAAATGGACAAATTCTTAGAAAAGTACAATTTTCCAAAACTGAACCAGGAAGAAATAGAAAATCTTAACAGACCCATCACAAGCACGGAAATTGAAATGGTAATCAGAAATCTTCCAGCAAACAAAAGCCCAGGTCCAGACGGCTTCACAGCTGAATTCTACCAAAAATTTCGAAAAGAGCTAACACCTATCCTACTCAAACTCTTCCAGAAAATTGCAGAGGAAGGCAAACTTCCAAACTCATTCTATGAGGCCACCATCACCCTAATACCAAAACCTGACAAAGTTACTACAAAAAAAGAAAACTACTGGCCAGTATCACTGATGAACATAGATGCAAAAATCCTCAACAAAATTCAGCAATCAGAATCCAACAACACATTAAAAAGATCATACACCATGACCAAGTGGGCTTTATCCCAGGGATGCAAGGATTCTTCAATATCCGCAAATCAAACAATGTAATTAACCACATTAACAAATTGAAAAATAAAAACCATATGATTATCTCAATAGATGCAGAGAAGGCCTTTGACAAAATTCAACATCCATTTATGACAAAAACTCTCCAGAAAGCTGGAATAGAAGGAACATACCTCAATATAGTAAAAGCTATATATGACAAACCCACAGCAAACATCCTCAATGGTGAAAAATTGAAAGCATTTCCCCTAAAGTCAGGAACAAGACAAGGGTGCCCACTTTCACCACTACTATTCAACATAGTTCTGGAAGTTTTGGCCACAGCAATCAGAGCAGAAAAAGAAGTAAAAGGAATCCAAATTGGAAAAGAAGAAGTAAAACTCTCACTGTTTGCAGATGACATGATCCTCTACATGGAAAACCCTAAAGACTCCACCAGAAAATTACTAGAGCTCATCAATGAATACAGTAAAGTTGCAGGATATAAAATCAACACACAGAAATCGCTTGCATTCCTATACACTAATAATGAGAAAGTAGAAAAAGAAATTAAGGAAACAATTCCATTCACCATTGCAACGAAAAGAATAAAATACTTAGGAATATGTCTACCTAAAGAAACTAAAGACCTATATATAGAAAAGTATAAAACACTGATGAAAGAAATCAAAGAGGACACTAATAGATGGAGAAATATACCATGTTCATGGATCGGAAGAATCAATATAGTGAAAATGAGTATACTACCCAAAGCAATTTACAAATTCAATGCAATCCCTATCAAGCTACCAGCCATATTTTTCACAGAACTAGAACAAATAATTTCAAGATTTGTATGGAAATACAAAAACCTCGAATTGCCAAAGCAATCTGGAGAAAGAACAATGGAACTGGAGGAATCAACTTCCCTGACTTCAGGCTCTACTACAAAGCCACAGTCATCAAGACAGTATGGTACTGGCACAAAGACAGACATATAGATAAATGGAACAAAATAGAAGGCCCAGAGATAAATCCACACACATATGGACACCTTATCTTTGACAAAGGAGGCAAGAATATACAATGGAGTAAAGACAATCTCTTTAACAAGTGGTGCTGGGAAAACTGGTCAAACACTTTTAAAAGAATGAAACTAGATCACTTGCTAACACCGCACACAAAAACAAACTCAAAATGGATTAAAGATCTAAATGTAAGATCAGAAACTATAAAACTCCTAGAGGAGAACATAGGCAAAACACTCTCCAACATAAATCACAGCAGGATCCTCTATGATCCATTTCCCAGAATTCTGGAAATAGAAGCAAAAATAAACAAATGGGATCTAATTAAACTGAAAAGCTTCTGCACAACAAAGGAAACTATAAACAAGGTGAAAAGACAGCCTTCTGAATGGGAGAAAATAATAGCAAATGAAGCAACTGACAAACAACTAATCTCAAAAATATACAAGCAACTTATGCAGCTCAATTCCAGAAAAATAAGCGACCCAATCAAAAAATGGGCCAAAGAACTAAATAGACATTTCTCCAAAGAAGACATACGGATGGCTAACAAACACATGAAAAGATGCTCAACATCACTCATTATTAGAGAAATGCAGATCAAAACCACAATGAGGTACCACTTCACACCAGTCAGAATGGCTGCAATCCAAAAATCTGCAAGCAATAAATGCTGGAGAGGGTGTGGAGAAAAGGGAACCCTCCTACACTGTTGGTGGGAATGCAAACTAGTACAGCCACTATGGAGAACAGTGTGGAGATTCCTTTAAAAATTGCAAATAGAACTACCTTATGACCCAGCAATCCCACTGCTGGGCATACACACTGAGGAAACCAGAATTGAAAAGACACATGTACCCCAATGTTCATTGCAGCACTGTTTATAATAGCCAGGACATGGAAACAACCTAGATGTCCATCAGCAGATGAATGGATAAGAAAGCTGTGGTACATATACACAATGGAGTATTACTCAGCTTTTAAAAAGAATTCATTTGAATCAGTTCTGAAGAGATGGATGAAACTGGAGCCGATTATACAGAGTGAAGTAAGCCAGAAAGAAAAACACCAATACAGTATACTAACACATATATATGGAATTTAGGAAGATGGCAATGACGACCCTGTATGCAAGACAGGAAAAAAGGCACAGATGTGTATAACGGACTTTTGGACTCAGAGGGAGAGGGAGAGGGTGGGATGATTTGGGAGAATGGCATTCTAACATGTATACTATCATGTAAGAATTGAATCGCCAGTCTATGTCGGATGCAGGATACAGCATGCTTGGGGTGGTGCATGGGGATGACCCAGAGAGATGTTATGGGGAGGGAGGTGGGAGGGGGGTTCATGTTTGGGAACGCATGTAAGAATTAAAGATTTTAAAATTAAAAAAAAAATGTTTTTGGTAAAAAAATAAATAAAATGAAAAAAAAATTGCTCTGTATAACAACAACAAAAAACTATACAGAGAAGAGCAAACAATCTGTAAATATAAAGACCAATGGAAAATTTCAAGATCAAAAGTCAATATTAAGAGGCATTGTAGTATATATCAGGAGTAGTAGGAGTTTAGACTTCTAGAATTCAAATAACTTTCCTAATTTCCGGTTATGTAACTTCGAACACATTTTTTACACTCAAACCATTTCTGTTAATTCTGTAAAATGGGGTAATAGAAGCACCCATGACTCAGATTGTTTTGAGGATCTGAATTAAAATCTGTAGAAAACTAAGAATAATATTTCGCATACATTCAGTAGTAAGAAAAGTTACTTTTGATTATTGTTGGTTTTTAACCTATTGCTTCATTGTTAAAACGTCCATTCTAACACATCAATCCCTTTCATTACTGTGACATCTCTATTATTTCATTTCTTTTTCTTTTTCAATCAAGTGATACAAGCAAATTAAATACAATGTGCTTAAATTATAAGACATCTTGGAGAAATTTCAAAATTTTCAAATCCAATCATGTTTTATTTCTGAAAAAAATCTGCATATAGTTTTGCAGTTTACATTTTGCACAAACTTTTAAACATTTCAGTTTAGTCCTATAAGGCTATTACTTTGGCTGACAATAAACATATCAATTGCTTGAATGAATAGGTACAGCTATGTTTCATGTGACTAGAAATTTTCTTCATAGCTACACAGATATATACACAAATTTAAATGCTCGCGCGCACACACACACACACATCAGAATGGACAGGATTCAGATGTGAGATTCTTGTTTATCCAGATGCCTAATGTGTTTTACAGTACTCCATATATATGCACACACACATGTGTTTTCACTGTATCTGTTTTTATATGTATACACATGTATGCATTCATATATATATAAATATACATTCAGGGTCCCCTTCACACCTTTTTTTTTCCTCCTTACTGTGCATAGAAATACTTTCACCTCTTCATAATGTTGATTCACCTGAGCCATTACTGTCACTGATGAACAGAACATTTTTAAACCACTTGAATAGCATTAATGATATTAAACTGTATTATTGCTCTATTTATTTTTTCTTTCACTTGCATTTGAATAGCAGAGCAACATTATTAATACCATTGCAAATGGGAAAACAATATATTTGACAACGTTTTTGTGATGGCTTTGTTACTACAACAAGGTTTTTCAAGCTATGCTAAGTATTACATAACTGCTTTTGAAGTTTGAATGAGCTAGTTATCCTAGTTATATATATATATATATATATATATGTTCTGCTTCCAATACAGGAAACAATTCTTTTTGCTTTCCTGTTAAATTTTACTACTTTGTTCTGAGATTTTAAAACATAGTTTAACTTTACTCCCTCTTAATGCACACCACCTATTTCTTTTATCCTTTTTTTTTTTTTACATTTTAAAACATTGACATGCAGATGTGCTTCTCTATAGCAGAACACAGAGCTTTGAACTGATTTCTCCAGCTTTGAGGTAAGTGCAGCAGTGTTTAAATGTAGCATATTCTGAAGCAGTTTCAGTTTCAACATCTCTTTCAAATCCCTTTTTTCAGTAGTAATGATACAAAATGAAATTATACTCCACAGGAACTCCAAACTTTTTCTTAAGTAAAGCGATAAGAAAGACTTGCAATTAAATTACATTAACTAAGCAGGTAGCAAAAGTTAATTGTGCTTTTTTATTCTGAAAATTGATTCATTGAGTCAGAACAGATGAGTAGCCAGCACTATGCAAAGTTCTCTACGTTGCACACATGCACACACTCAAAATTGAATTTTTTGAGGCCAAGAACTAAGAATTTATATATTTTTCGTATTAGCACATAGCACTGAACAGAAAATTATTAAAAGCTTAATGATATAATATAAACCTTAATAGTAAAATGATGAGAACAGTCCAAAGTGCCTCTCCCCAACAATCAAAAAAAAAAAATCAATTGACTTCTAATTACAACAATAAGTACAGTAAGAATTGATCATCATCAAAGTGAAGAGATCAGAAATTAATTGGAGGTGATATTAAGCTGGGTATGAAATGACAAATATAATCTTAGAAAATAAACATATTTACCCCTTTGCTCACAGAGTCACAACCACATACCTATGGGCATCCAGACATCTGTAGTATTATTTCACTTCATCAAACCTTCTATTACCTTCATTAGGAAAGGGGTTCCATATGGTACACATGTGACTCTATATGAATGTGATAGTTTACAATGAGAATTGGCTTTTCAATGAGCTGAGGACAAATACAGATATGCAGGGACCAAAGACAGCCCTGGAAGAATGTCAAAGTGGTAGACAACATTATTAACCTCTAGAATTCAGTGATTTTCCTTATAAACTCTCCTAAAGAGAACTTTTAAATAGACCATCTCTCCTTTTACCACTTTTTCTAACTTAGCACTACTTTGTGTTTCATCCAAATTTCTTTTTTTAAATAAAGGTACATTCAAATAGTTATTTTACTCTCTGAAAGTGAAAAAATGAAAGTGTTAGTTGCTCAGTTGTGTCTGACTCTTTGAGACCCCATGGACTAGCAGCCCACTAGACTCCTCTGTTAATGGGATTCTCCAGGCAAGAATACTGGAGTGGGTAGTCATTCCCTTCTCCAGGGGTTCTTCCCAACCTGGGGATTGAATCTGGGCCTCCTCAACTGCAGGCAGATTCTTTACCATCTGAGCCAGCATGGAAATCAGTCACAAACATTTCGAAGTTTTCTAAGATTTTTAACTGACCAAGAAAAACAAATTCTACAAAGGCGCATAAGGAGCAGTCACAAGAAACCTTCAAACTTTTATAATAGTTCCTGGAACTCAGCCTTATTAGATTAGCTCGCTCTAAAGCTTCAGTATAGAAGCTACTTGGCTTGTCTTTTCTTGATTTATTCCCACTGCTGCTGCTGCTGCTGCTAAGTTGCTTCAGTAGTGTCCGACTCTGTGCGACCCCATAAGCGGCAGCCCACCAGGCTCCCCCATCCCTGGGATTCTCCAGGCAAGAACACTGGAGTGGGGTGCCATTTCCTTCTCCAATGCATGAAAGTGAAGTCGCTTAGTTGTGTCCGACTCTTAGCGACCCCATGGACTGCAGCCTACCAGGCTCCTCCATCCATGGGATTTTCCATGCAAGAGTACTGGAGTGGGGTGCCACTGCCTTCTCCGTGAGTTATTCCCAAAAGCCTCTAAAATTTTATTTCAAGTGCTCTTGTCTTCCATCAGATGTTTCTTTCATACTTAATCCTTATTTCCTTTAAAAATTTTTCTTCGTTGTTTATATCCTATAAATATGCTTGTTCAGTTCAGTTCAGTCACTCAGTCGTGTCTGACTCTTTGCAACTCCATGAATCGCAGCACGCCAGGCCTCCCTGTCCATCACCAACTCCCGGAGTTCACGCAAACTCATGTCCATCGAGTCAGTAATGCCATCCAGTCATCTCATCCTCTGTCGTCCCCTTCTCCTCCTGCCCCCAGTCCCTCCCAGCATCAGAGTCTTTTCCAATGAGTCAGCTCTTCGCATGAGGTGGCCAAAGTATTGGAGTTTTAGCCTCAGCATCAGTCCTTCCAAAGAACACCCAGGACTTTAGAATGGACTGGTTGGATCTCCTTGCAGTCCAAGGGACTCTCAAGAGTCTTCTCCAATAGTAAGTAACAAACATGATACGGTAATAGTGGCTATTTTGGTACACAAATCATTCAAATGAAATTCATTTATATTCCAGAATGTTGCCACACAGTTGTCAAGCAATGTCTTCCTATTTCATTCTGCAGAATTTGCTAGGTTATTTCTTTATTTGTGCCATTTGAAAAAAAAAAATTCAAAATAAACACTTCTCATTAGGGACATTCTTATGTCTTAATTTAGTATAACTTTTTGAAAGAGAGAACAATTTATGGTATTTCCATTATATTACTGTAACTTCTTTACACTGTGAAAATACAAAGTGTGTACTTTGAGAAGTCAAGGATGCAGTTTTTAAGCATCATAAAAGCTTTAATTGCAATTACGCAAACTATTACCAACAGTCTGATAAATTTAAAAACAAAATTTACATATTAGTTATGCAACAGAAACTAAAATTTTATTTAAAGTACTCAAATGGGATAGAAATGTAATATTTGAAACACATCTGATAATTTAAATTTTATGTCTTTTAGTTCTTTGGCCCATTTTTTGATTGAGCCATTTATATTTCTGGAATTGAGCTGCAGAAGTTGCTTGTATATTTTTGAGATTAGTTGTTTGTCAGTTGCTTCATTTGCTGTTATTTTTTCCCATTCTGAAGGCTGTTTTTCACCTTGCTTATAGTTTCCTTTGTTGTGCAGAAGCTTTTAAGTTTATTTATTTTTTTTTTTTAAGAAACTGATACCTCTTTTAATGAAAGAAAACATCTTAGCAAATACAAAAAGGCATGGTACCAAAGGAGATGAATCAACAAACCAAAAAATGTGTAATACTAAAAATGAAAGACTTTAAATAACAGTCCTATAACCCACAAAATTAAATAAAATCAGTTACTTGAGCAGTTTTTCCATGAATCTACACCCATTTTGCTGCTAAGTCGCTTCAGTTGTGTCTGACTCTGCATTTTATTTTTTTTTGTTTGTTTTTTTTAGTTTTTATTTTTAAATTTTAAAATCTTTAATTCTTACATGCATTCCCAAACATGAACCCCTCCCACCTCCCTCCCATAACATCTTTCTGGGTCATCCCCATGCACCAGCCCCAAGCATGCTGCATCCTGCGTCAGACATAGACTGGCGATTCAATTCATGATAGTATACATGTTAGAATGTCATTCTCCCAAATCATCCCACCTCTCCCTCTCCTCTGAGTCCAAAAGTCCGTTATACACATCTGTGTCTTTCCTGTCTTGCATACAGGGTCGTCATTGCCATCTTCCTAAATTCCATATATGTGTTATACTGTATTGGTGTTTTTCTTCTGGCTTACTTCACTCTGTATAATCGGCTCCAGTTTCATCCATCTCATCAGAACTGATTCAAATGAATTCTTTTAACGGCTGAGTAATACTCCATTGTGTATATGTACCACAGCTTTCTTATCCATTCATCTGCTGATGGACATCTAGGTTGTTTCATGTCCTGGCTATTATAAACAGTGCATGAACATTGGGGTACATGTCTCTTTCAATTCTGGTTTCGGTGTGTATGCCCAGAAGTGGGATTGCTGGGTCATAAGGTAGTTCTATTTGCAATTTTTAAGGAATCTCCACACTGTTCTCCATAGTGGCTGTACTAGTTTGCATTCCCACCAACAGTGTAGGAGGGTTCACACCTCTCCAGCATTTATTGCTTGCAGATTTTGGATCGCAGCCATTCTGACTGTGAAGTGGTACCATTGTGGTTTTGATTTGCATTTCTAATAATGAGTGATGTTGAGCATCTTTCATGTGTTTGTTAGCCATCCGTATGTCTTCTTTGAAACCATTAGCCAGACTCATCATGAAAAATGGAGAGATCACAACAGACAACACAGAAATACAAAGGATCATAAGAGACTACTATCAGCAGTTGTATGCCAATAAAATGGACAACGTGGAAGAAATGGACAAATTCTTAGAAAGTACAATTTTCCAAAACTGAACCAGGAAGAAATCGAAAATCTTAACAGACCCATCACAAGCACGGAAATTGATACTGTAATCAGAAATCTTCCAGCAAACAAAAGCCCAGGTCCAGATGGCTTCACAGCTGAATTCTACCAAAATTTCGAGAAGAGCTAACACCTATCCTCCTCAAACTCTTCCAGAAATTGCAGAGGAAGGTAAACTTCCAAACTCATTCTATGAGGCCACCATCACCCTAATACCAAAACCTGACAAAGATGTCACAAAAAGAAAACTACAGGCCAATATCTCTGATGAACATAGATGCAAAAATCCTCAACAAAATTCTAGCAATCAGAATCCAACAACACATTAAAAGATCATACACCATGACCAAGTGGGCTTTATCCCAGGGATGCAAGGATTCTTCAATATCCGCAAATCAATCAATGTAATTCACCACATTAACAAATTGAAAAATAAAACCATATGATTATCTCAATAGATGCAGAGAAGGCCTTTGACAAATTCAACATCCATTTATGATAAAACTCTCCAGAAAGCAGGAATAGAACATACCTCAACATAATAAAAGCTATCTATGACAAACCCACAGCAAACATTATCCTCAATGGTGAAAATTGAAAGCATTTCCCTAAAGTCAGGAACAAGACAGGTGTCCACTTTCACCGCTACTATTCAACATAGTTCTGGAAGTTTTGGCCACACACTGTTTGCAGATGACATGATCCTCTACATGGAAACCCTAAAGACTCCACCAGAAATTACTAGAGCTCATCAATGAATATAGTAAAGTTGCAGGATATAAAATCAACACACAGAAATCCCTTGCATTCCTATACACGAATAATGAGAAAGTAGAAAAGAAATTAAGGAAACAATTCCATTCACCATGGCAACGAAAAGAATAAAATACTTAGGAATATATCTACCTAAAGAAACTAAAGACCTATATAGAAAACTATAAACACTGATGAAAGAAATCAAAGAGGACACTAATAGATGGAGAAAATATACCATGTTCATGGATTGGAAGAATCAATATAGTGAAAATGAGTATACTACCCAAAGCAATTTACAAATTCAATGCAATCCCTATCAAGCTACCAGCCACATTTTTCACAGAACTAGAACAAATAATTTCAAGATTTGTATGGAAATACAAAAACCTCGAATAGCCAAAGCAATCTTGAGAAAGAAGAATGGAACTGGAGGAATCAACTTGCCTGACAGGCTCTACTACAAAGCCACAGTCATCAAGACAGTATGGTACTGGCACAAAGACAGACATAGATCAATGGAACAAAATAGAAAGCCCAGAGATAAATCCACACATATGGACACCTTATCTTTGACAAAGGAGGCAAGAATATACAATGGAGTAGATAATCTCTTTAACAAGTGGTGCTGGGAAAACTGGTCAACCACTTGTAAAAAGAATGAAACTAGATCACTTTCTAACACCGCACACAAAAATAAACTCAAAATGGATTAAAGATCTAAATGTAAGATCAGAAACTATAAAACTCCTAGAGGAGAACATAGGCAAAACACTCAGACATAAATCACAGCAGGATCCTCTATGATCCACCTCCCAGAATGCTGGAAATAAAAGCAAAAATAAACAAATGGGATCTAATTAAAATTAAAAGCTTCTGCACAACAAAGGAAAATATAAGCAAGGTGAAAAGACAGCCTTCGGAATGGGAGAAAATAATAGCAAATGAAGCAACTGACAAACAACTAATCTCAAAAATATACAAGCAACTTTGCAGCTCAACTCCAGAAAAATAAACGACCCAATCAAAAATGGGCCAAAGAACTAAATAGACATTTCTCCAAAGAAGACATACGGATGGCTTTTAAGTTTAATTAGGTCCATTTGTTCATTTTTGCTTTTATTTCCAATATCCTGGGAGGTGGGTCATAGAGGATCTTGCTGTGACTTACGTCAGAGAGTGTTTTGCCTATGTTCTCCTCTAAGAGTTTTATAGTTTGTGGTCTTACATTTAGACCTTTAATCCATTTTGAGTTTATTTTTGTGTATGGTGTTAGAAAGTGTTCTAGTTTCATTCTTTTACAAGTGGTTGAACAGTTTTCCCAGCACCACTTGTTAAAGAGATTGCCTTCTTTGTCAAAGATAAGGTGTCCATAGGTGTGTGGGTTTATCTCTGGGCTTTTTATTTTGTTCCATTGATCTATATTTCTGCCTTTCTGCCAGTACCATACTGTCTTGATGACTGTGGCTTTGTAGTAGAGACTGAAGTCAGGCAGGTTGATTCCTCCAGTTTCATTCTTTCTCAAGATTGCTTTGGCTATTCAAGGTTTTTTTGTATTTCCACACAAATTGTGAAATTATTTGTTCTAGCTCTGTGAAAAATACCGTTGGTAGCTTGATAGGGATTGCATTGAATCTATAAATTGCTTTGGGTAGTATACTCATTTTCACTATATTGATTCTTCCGATCCATGAACATGGTATATTTCTACATCTATTAGTGTCCTCTTTGATTTCTTTCACTGGTGTTTTATAGTTTTCTTTAGTTTCTTTAGGTAGATATATTGCTAAGTATTTTATTCTTTTCGTTGCAATGGTGAATGGAATTGTGTCCTTAATCTCTCTATTTTCTCATTATTAGTGTATAGGAATGCAGGGGATTTCTGTGTGTTGATTTTATATCCTGCAACTTTACTATATTCATTGATTAGCTCTAGTAATTTTCTGGTGGAGTCTTTAGGGTTTTCTATGTAGACGATCACATCATCTGCAAACAGTGAGAGTTTTACTTCTTCTTTTCCAATTTGGATTCCTTTTATTTCTTTTTCTGCTCTGATTGCTGTGGCCAAAACTTCCAAAACTATGTTGAATAGTAGTGGTGAGAGTAGGCACCTTGTTCCTGACTTTAGGGAAATGCTTTCAATTTTTCACCATTGAAGATAATATTTGCTGTGGGTTTGTCATATATAGCTTTTATTATATTGAGGTATGTTCCTTCTATTCCTGCTTTCTGAAGATTTTTTATCATAAATGGATGTTGAATTTTGTCAAAGGCTTTCTCTGCACCTATTGAGATAATCATATGGCTTTTATTTTCAATTTGTTAATGTGGTGAATTACATTGATTGATTTGTGGATATTGAAGAAACATTTCTCCAAAGAAGACATACAGATGGCTAACAAACACATGGAAAGATTCTCAGCATCACTCATTATCAGAGAAATGCAAATCAAAACCACAATGAGGTACCATTTCACACCAGTCAGACTGGCTGCGATCCAAAAGTCTACAAGCAATAAAATGCTGGAGAGGGTGTGGAGAAAAGGGAACCCTCTTACACTGTTGGTGGGAATGCACACTAGTACAGGCACTATGGAGAACAGTGTGGAGATTCCTTAAAAAACTGGAAATAGAACTGTCTTATGACCCAGCAATCCCACTGCTGGGCATACACACAGAGGAAACCAGAATTGAAAGAGACACGTGTACCCCAATGTTCATCGCAGCACTGTTTATAATAGCCAGGACATGGAAGCAACCTAGATGTCCATCAGCAGATGAATGGATAAGAAAGCTGTGGTACATATACACAATGGAGTATTACTCAGCCATTAAAAAGAATACAATTGAATCAGTTCTAATGAGGTGGATGAAACTGGAGCCTATTATACAGAGTGAAGTAAGCCAGAAAGAAAAACACCAATATAGTATATTAACACATATATATGGAATTTAGAAAGATGGTAATGATAACCCTGTATGTGAGACAGCAAAAGAGAACAGATGTATATTGCCGGGAGCCAGTGTGAGGAATCCCGCCGTGACAAGGTCATGAGGAAGGAAGCTGACATACGCAAGGCGTGCTCAGACTTCAGGGACCCCTCTGGAAATTCCTAAGCATGTACCCCAACAAAAATCTGCCGGCCTTTGTGCTCTGCTTTTCCACTCTTCTGATATTTTCTGGAAAAAGTCAATTCAGGGCTTTAGTCTTCTGCATTTAAAAGAGTGTTTCAATCCAAAAAACCCTCTGATGGCTTTCTAGCCTGCCTGCAGGACTCGTACAGCTGCGCGTGTGATTGTCTGAGGCCTCCTGACCGCAGGAGGCACAGGAAGCTTAAAACATCCTAGGAATGTAGGGGCTTCCGAGGAGTCAAAATCTTTAGAATAGGACTGATTAAAGGTTTCATTTGTAGAATCAATATTTGCTGCCAAATTTTCACATCCTTTAGTTGTAGATATAGTTAGAAAAACAAGTAGTAGACCTTGTGTTAGCAACATTAGATCTTTGAGTTAAGTACCTTCTTTGTTATATCCCACTGCACCTTTGTTCTATTGAGATGTAACTTTAATGTTAATACTTTAAGGAGATGTAGATTAAAGAAAAACACTTCAGGGGAAACAAGATTAACATTCATTAAGGAAGAGCCAAAGTGTTAACAAGCCTCTTGGCCAGAAGATAATGTAAATCACCTGAGACCTTTTGTATACCAAACGATGTATAGAAAGAGCTTGAGCTGCGAACGCTACATAATCTTGTGTTACCCATTGATCTCTGTGTTTTATCAAAAGTATAAAAGGCCTTCTGAACAATAAAGGATGGGGCCAGCTCCAGAGGCCAGGGGCCAGCTTCTTGGACCAGCTTCTCTAACTAGTCTCCCGGCCTGGTTTCTTGACACTGGCTCCCCGTGTCTCTCTCTTTCTTCTCTCTTTCCCTCTCTGCTCTTTACTTTAATTTCGGGCTGAATTTCCACCTGAAGCGCGGAGGCTCTCCACGTCTACTTACTTGCCCCGGCTGTTAAGATCCGCGAGAAAGGGAGCTTAAGGCGAGGCACCCTTAGATATTCAAGCGGGCGCCGGTGGCCCAACGTAGATGGTGCAAATTCCTTGTCTGGAATTTTATTGGCCTTCCGCGTAAACCAAGCTATTCAGCCCTCTTCCTCCACTTAATCTTCTTACTACACTATAATTTCTTAATCTAATCTTACTTTAATAAATAAACAAGTTTTTCCACGCCGACGCCGTCCACCCTTCGAATTCCCTGGATCCACCGGGGCTGGACCCCGGCAGTATATAGAACAGTCTTTTGGACTCTATGGGAGAGGGAGAGGGTAGGATGCTTTGGGAGAATGGCATTGAAACATGTATAATATCATATATGAAATGAATCACCAGTCCAGGTTCGATGCAGGATACAGGATGCCTGGGGCTGGTGCACTGAGAGGACCCAGAGGGATGGTATGGGGAGGGAGGTGGGAGGGGGGTTCAGGATGGGGAACATGTGTATACCTGTGGCAGATTCATGTTGATGTATGGCAAAACCAATACAATATTGTAAAGTAATTAGCCTCCAATTAAAATAAATAATTTTATATTTAAAAATATAAATAAATTTTATGTCTTGATTGTGGGGAGAAACAGAACAAATTGTGAGGGTCCATCTTATATACTATTAAATATTGTTTCAGGGGCTAGTATATATTTGGGATTTTTTGTGACAAGGACTAATACATTTTTTTTTCCCCAGAAGCAATATTTCACATGAACATGTTTCCTCAGACCCTCAAAATGTTACTTTTCCTTAATTGTGCATCAAATACAGCATGTATAAAAGCAAGAATTCATTAAAATAATTAAACAAATTAGGCAAACTACAACTTATAAACAAAGTGAGCTAATTTTATCCTTTAAGTTAGCATTTTAAGTGATTTTCAATTGAGTGTAGCTCAGCTGGTAAAAAATCTGCCTATAATGCAGGAGACCCTGGTTCAATCCCTGGGTGGGGTAGATCTGCTGGAGAAGGAATAGGCTACACACTCCAGTATTCTTGAGCTTCCCTGGTGGCTCAGCTGGTAAAGAATCCACCTGCAATGTGGGAGACCAGGGTTCAATCCCTTTGGGAAGATCCCCTGAAGAAGGGAACAGCTACCCACTCCAGGATTCTGGCCTGGAGAACTTCATGGAGAGAGGAGCCTGGCAGGATATGACTGAGCAACTTTCATTTTTCATACTGAAATAAGATTTTGGAATATCATGTTTTAAGAATATGTGAGGACTTCCCTGTGGTGGTCCAGTGGTTAATAATCCACCTGCCAATGCAGGGGACACAGGTTCAATTGCTGGTCCAGGAAGACCCCTTATATTGCAGAGCAACTAAGCCTGTGTACCAAAACTACTGAAGCTTGTGTGCCTGGAGTACACACTGCACAAGAAGGGAAGCCACTTCAATAAAAAGCTTGTGTACCAAAGCAAAGCATAACTTTAATGACGGTTACTAGACTTACTGTGGTGATCACTTTGTAAAGCATGCAAATATCAAATCACAAGGCAGTATACCTGAAACTCACATAATATTACATGTCAACTATATTTCAATTAAAAGAAGAATTTTTAAAAGAGTAGTGGGTAGAAATGATCAATCCCAGCAAAGAGCTAGAGAGCAAAACTCAGAGTAGTCATAAAAAGTGATGGGTTGAATGAAAATAAAACACAATGCCTGTGACTGCTTTAACAGCTTAATCTGTTATCTGAATAATAATAATAACAACAACAACAATAATATATTCTACCTGCTACAAGACTTTATAACCAAGGTGCTCTTCTCCATGATAATTTGATATATTTCCAAATATACTGAGTATTTCTACAGGGAGTATAAAAGGAGCAAGTTTTTCTTTGTTTTTCTTGGCAGTCATTCTTCAGATATAAAACCATTTGTAGTATATTTCAGTGATTATTATTAACAGCACTGTGGCCTAGGCTAAAGTAGCTTATTATACTCTGAACCAATTAATCAGCTAATTAATTAATCACTATTTAGATAATCACAGAGAATGACAAAATATTGGTTTTATACCAATCAGAAAACATTCCCTGTTTACCCCTGGAGCTTTTAAGGCATTAACCATAAGATTGAAGGGCTCTAATAGAGGTTGTTTTCTACTTTGTTGGGAGGTGTCCAGCTTGGTTGCCCTCACCAAAGTATTTTCTAATATCTCCTCTTTCCCATAGAGACAGTTGTTACATCTGAAGCATCAAAATGGAGCTGCTTGGACTGTAATTGTGTACTTTCCTGGTGTGTCAAGAGACTGCTCTCTGCTCAGTAATTATTTTACACTGTGAACTAACAAAATGAGCACTCAAGTTAGTGTTAGACCCATTACGATCTAGCTTGTTTTGAGTGTGAATGAATTTGGGACATGTCTAATTTTAAATTAAAATTGAATTTATATATGAGAAGCTTTAAAAATGTCCTAAACAGAAAATTATTATACTTGGTAATAAATCTTTTTTTTAATATGCTTTTTAAAGTAACGATAATTGATTGATACGCTGAAAGTAGGTTTAAATGAAAGTATGCTTCTAAAAGCCTTGTTTCTAACAAAAAAGAGCCACATACACAATAAATGATGTCACCAAGAAAATAAATACGTAAAAAATAAATAAAATGCTCTGAGTAGACTATAATTTCTGGGTAAAATAACTAAAAATGAAGCTTTAGCTTCTTTGTTCATTTAATACTCAACTCCTACATATCATTGCACATGATATGTTTATGAGGGATATTTATGAGACAGCATCATTTGGTACATGTCACAATCAAGTTAGGAGGGGATCCTATTGCAATTCTTGTTAATCAAAGGTTCATAAATAAGAAGGAAACAATTTCAAAACACCAAATTCCCAATGAAAGATTGTGCTTTCTCTGCTGCATGAACAGTGTTGTTTCCAGTTAGGCATTCTTTTAATTTTTCTGAGGACTACCAATATTTACTGTTTTAGGCTTTCTTCCCCATACCAAGTGAGAGGTTGAGGGGACTCTTCTATCTGAATGTCTCATGTTAAGTCACTAGACCTTAAACCAAACTCATCTTCCTAGCACCATTTCCTCTGTCCAATTCTGCATGTTTATGGACACACCCAGGCTAAAACCCATTTGCACCTTCTTTTCTGCTCCTTCATTGATCATGTGCCCAAGACCTGTCAATTCTACATGGTCTCTCCCATTCTCCCCTTTTTATCCTGACTGTCACCAAGCTGTGTCAATCTAACCGGCCAAGCTCTGTCCTAGCAACTTTCCGTCCTTATCTCATTCAGTGCTCAGGACAACTCTGAGAATTGTGTTGGTTTACATTGTTTACACAGATCTGCAACTTGAGAACTGGATAAGTTTTCAAACATGTTAAAGGTTGACTAGTAAGAATAGATGCCCAGAATGAAAACCCTAACAAGGCATTGGGTTCTAAAAGGAAGCTTAAAGGTTCAGGACAAAATAGTCTGTGTTTGCTCTGCTACTTACTAGGTAGACGAGTATTGATACTGCTAAGCCTCATTTTATTCATTCAGAAAATATACAAAATATTTCTTCTCAATGTTGTTTTATTAAATGATACGTGCTTTGTGCTCAGTTGCCCAGAGGTGTTCAACTCTTTGTGACCCAAAGGACAGAGCCTGCCAGGCTCCTCTGTCCATGGGATTTCCCAGCAAGAATTTTGAAGTGGGTTGCCATCTCCTGCTCCAGGAGATCTTCCCTACCCAGGAATCCAACTCGTGTCTCTTGCATCTTCTACACTGCATGTGGATTCTTTACCTCTGAGCTACCAGGGAAGCCCCCGTTAAATGATATACTGCCTGTTAATGATTAGCCCAGTGCTCAGTGTCTTTTAATATCTTAAATAAGTGCTATTTTAAAACATGCATAATAATTATTACGTCCGTCTTGTTAACTGGCTCTTTTACAGATCTTCTCAAAAGCATCTCCCTGACTCAAATAAAATACTTTTCTTCAACCCTAGATCTGATCATGTCACTTTCTGGCTTAAAATCTTCAATGATTCAAATGGCATCCTGCCCAGAGAGCTCCATAATATGGCCACAAAAAAATCTTCAGCATTTAGTTCCACTACTATTTCTTATTTACTCTGTCATCCAACTAACACAAGCAACATGCCATTTGTCCTGATAGACTCAGCCATATCTTAGCTTGGGCTGACCTACTGGCCAAGAATCTACTTCCCCATCTTGATTTGCTACATTTCTGTCAAACCATCACAGAAGACTCAAGTGTCACCTCCTCCAAGAAATCTCCCTAATTCCTAGAAGAAATATTGTTGCTCTTTCTTTGTTCTCATTGTCCGTAGTAATTTTGTCATGGCATATATTGTAGTTTGCCTTGTAATGTTGATAATTACGAATGTCTTACTTGTACTACTGAAATCAAGAGCCAGATATTTCACATATTTGTGTAAATTCTATAATGAAGAATAATATACAGAGCTCATGGGTGAGAAATAAATGATGTGAGCACTGAATTAGAGTGTATTAAGGTAATATACAAACTACAAGTGTGTTTAATTGAATACTCAATTTTGAAGAGATATTACTGGTGTAAATTGTTATCCTTTTTTCATTCATATCATTTAAATATGTACTTTTACATAATTGGGGTGATTTTTTTTAAAGTGGAGACAAACCCTATTTGCTTCCATAAAGGAATTTTTTTTGGAATAATACTTTTTCCTTCCATTGACAAAGTTAAATGTATGGCCACTTGAAAGGATTCAGAAGAAAAAAAATGTAGGATATTTATATTGAGATTTTAAATGGAGGAAGAAAAATTATTATTACATATATACTGTACAGTGGCTGCCTTCTTCTGAGAGTACTCAAGTCATTATTGACTTTGCCAAAATATTCATAGGTAGCTTCTCTTTCCAGTCAAGCCAAACTCTACTTACAAAAACATTTTAAATGCATTTCAGACAGTGAAGTGTCTGCCTACAATACGGGAGACCCAGGTTCGATCCCTGGGTCGGGAAGATCCCCTGGAGAAGGAAATAGCAACCCACCCCAGTACTCTTGCCTGGAAAATCCCAAGGACGGAGGAGCCTGGTAGGCTGAAGTCCATGGGGTCGCAAGAGTCAGACATGACTGAGCGACTTCACTTTCTTTCTTTAATATTCATAGCAGCATTATTTACAACTTCCAAGATATGGAAGCTACGTAAATGTCCTAAATGTCTATCAACAGATGAATGAATAAAGTAGATGTGATATATAGATATAGACATATACACACAGTGGGAAACTACTCAGCCACAAGAGAGAATGGAATTTTTCCATTTGCAGCAACATGAATGGACTTGGACGGTATTATGATAATTGAAATTAGTCAGAAAAAGACAGATACTTTATGATATCATGTATATGTGGAATCTAAAATACACAACAAATGTAAATATAAAATAAAGAAGCAGAAACAGATAAAGAGAGCAAATTAGTGGTTTACAGTGGGGAAGGGAGTGAGGGACAATAACGGTGGGGAGCGGGAGGTATAAACTGTTGGTTATAAGGGAGGTTCAAGGATGTACTGTACAACATGGGGAACAGAACCAAAATTTTGTAATTCCTGTAAAGGGAAAGTAAACTTTTAAAAGCTGTATAAGCATTTTAAAAAACAAAATATAAAAGTACCCAGATGAAAAATAAAATAAAACATTTGAATTGACAGTAATTTTCTCTATGTTTATATAGAAAATGGATCATTCCTATTATAAACCTTTGGTAGTATCTGTTTTTCTTTTTGAGTTAACTGAGGGTCTTCAAATAGTACATCGACTTTTTTGCACCTGGGCATCTTAAGTAAGCTCTAAATGCAATTCTTCCCTGGAGATTTAGAGTCTGAGTCAGTGACAGGGCTGAAGCTTCACATGTCTTGCTAATGGGCCCTCTCTGCGTTAGAGGACTGTTGTTGTGACTGAGCTGTTGCCTTCCGAGGTCTCTGTCATGCTCTCTGCTAAACTCCATGATGTCAAACCCCATGCTTCCTCTATGCCCAGGCCTATGTGTTTTTTTTTCTTTTTTCAGAAAGAAGACATGCCCACAAACCCTGACCCACTCATTCTTGCCATGAAGTATCTTGAGAACTGCCTGCCCTGATCTGCCTGAGCCACTGCCTAGGTCTGATGCTACACTTGCTGAGTGCACACTGACTCATCTGCCTAGAAACTGCCCAGGAACTTTGAAATGATGCTTGCTTGATTCCGACGGGCCATCCACCCAGTTCCTGCTGCCTAGACTGTTCTCCTTTGCTAAATTTATACTGCCTGATGATGTATCATATCTGGATTCCATCTACCACATACTAACATTTTCTTTCAGCCTCCTCTTTATAATTGTGACTCCAAAGATATCAAGGATTCTTTTAAAAATGCTTTTCTATTAATTTGTCAAATATAACAAACCCATTTCAATGTTAGTTGAATGTTAGTAAGCAAATCTTTTCAATTACCAATGTAGCCCCCTCATAATCTGTGTAGATGTTTATAGCATCAATAATTTTCTATTTTCTTACATCACTTCTTTAGGTATCATGGGATTTTTTTTTTCTGCATCTCATCTAACCCTTACTAAAAGCAATAACAAAAGTTTCAAATTCTAGGATAGATGTCTTCTTTCCTGCTCATGGTAATCTGCCTTCTATTAAACATGGTAATTCTTACAAAAGTTTGAACTAGGATTTTATTTAGATATTTACATTAATAATGGAAACCTCAAATACTTTTATGAGGTCATTTTCTTATTGAAAGAGGGTTTTCAAGTAGGTATTGGAACTAATCAAAACTCATTTCCCTGAACTTCAAGACCCTCTATTAAGTGGTTCCTTTATATCTATTAATTTAACTTCTCCATTTTAGGCATTTAATTTGCACAATTTATTACCTTTGTGTTATAAATCTTTGAACATAGGGTTTTCAATGTAGGAAATATATAGTCATTTAAATGTGTAAAAAATCTAATTTAAGACATTAGTAAATTGCTTTATCTGGATAAAACGTTAACAACAGTCTAGGTACAGATTAAAAGCATTATGTGGGGGAAAAAGTAAAATGAATCAGCCTATTAACCACTTATTTTGGACTTCAGGTTTACAACAGAGGTTTTTTTCCCACTAGTTTTGTCTCTCATTAAAAATATACATATAACTTGTTTAGAGACAAAGCTCATATCTATCCTGAAATTATTGTTTTTTAAGGTCTTAAATAGTAAGTCAGTTCTGAGACTAATTAATTCTGTACTTATCAGTTAAAAAACAGTATAATAATTGTCAGTATAATATTTTTATATTATGTCTAAGGTTTCCTGTTATGTATGTTGGGACATAATTAGATGTATCAGAAAAATTGCTTCACCACCTAATTTTGGAGTTGACTCATGTACACAAAAGTGCTAAGTGACAGTTAAGGATAGTTGGTTATTCAGGGACTCAGTTTCAGCTTAAGGTCACCGTCTGCTGGGGTCGTTGGACCATGTGTCACCTTCTCAAAGGAAGTGGAACTTGAGGGACTTTCCTGGTGGCTCAGTGGTAAAAAAAAACCCACCTGCCAATGTAGGGGACAGGAGTTTGATCCCAGTCTGAGAGGATCCCACATGCCAGGGAACAACTAAGCCTGTGCGCCACGCCTCTTAAGCCTGTGCTCTAGAGCCTGGGAGCTGCCACTACTGAGCCTGCCTGCCACAACTCCTGAAGCCCAGGTGCCCTGGAGCCTGTGCTGCACAGCAAGAGCGGCATTGGAGTGAGAAGCCCACGCACCACAACTACAGAGCAGCCCCCACTTGCCACAACAGAAGAGCCAGCAACGAAGATCTAGCACAGCCAAATGAATTAATTCATCAAACAAAAAATAATAATTATGTAAAAAAGAGAAGCTGCACTTGAGATAGCTTTTGAAATATGGGTAGATTCAAAGAAAGTATTTTAGTCAAGGCTTAGAAACTGTGAAAAGAGGTGAAAACTAAACATAAGCAATCCACAGCAGAGGAAGAGACAGTGGACTAGCCTAACAAATAGTGTATATTGAGAAGTAGCCAGAATAAATGTGTTGTAAAGGTAAATTGAGCTGGATCACATATGACTTTAAAATAAATTTGGATTTCTCAGGCAGATAATTTCTTAAATATACTCCAGTAGCCATGTATGGGTGTGAGAGTTGGGCTATCAAGAAAGCTGAGCGCCAAAGAATTGATGCTTTTGAACTGTGGTGTTGGAGAAGACTCTTGAGAGTCCCTTGGACTGCAAGGAGATCCAACCAGTCAATCCTAAAGGAAATCAGTCCTGAACATTCATTGGAAAGACTGATGCTGAAGGTGAAATTCCAATATTTTGGCCGCCTGAGACCAACTGACTCATTGGGAAAGACCCTGATGCGCGGAAAGACCGAAAGCGGGAGAAGTGGGCGACAGAGGATGAGATGGTTGGATGGCATCAGTAACTCAATAGACATGAGCTCTATTGAGTTGGTGATGGACAGGGAGGCCTGGTGTGCTGCAGTCCATGGGGTAGCAAAGAGTTAGACATGACTGAACTTAGAACTTCTATACAGTAAATACTCAGTGACTAAATGGATGTATTTTCTCAATAAATGTAAAGACATATAAAAACGCTAATAATGAGGTTTGTTTGCCAACAGAGAAAATAATGTCAGGTCAACAGAATTGATGAAAGCAACAGAACTATTGGTAGCATCAATAATAAGTTTCATTTTGTTGCCAGTGTGAAAGCCTATATTCAACATGTTCATGATTTTAAAAACCTGCATCAAGAAAGAGCAATTATTCTGTCTTAAGGAAACTATGAAAAAAGAACATATCTTCTCAATTCTCTCAAATTTCTATGGGTATGTGTGTGCGCTAATTTGCTTTAGTTTTATCTGGGCTTCCCTGATAGCTCAGTTGGTAAAGAACCCACCTGCAATGCAGGAGATCTGGGTTTGATTCCTGGGTCAAGAATATCTGCTAGAGAAGGGATAGACTACCCCCTACAGTATTCTTGGGCATCCCTTGTGGCTCAGCTAGAAAAGAATCTGCCTGCAATGCAGGAGACCTGGGTCCAATCCCTGGGTTTGGAAGATACCCTGGAGAAGGGAAAGGCTACCCATTCCAGTATTCTGGGCTGGAGAAATCCATGGACTGTATAGCCCATGGGGTCGCAAAGAGTCAGACAGGACTGAGCAACTTTCACTTCATTTCACTTCACTTGTCTGACTCTTTGCAATCCAATGGACTATAGCCCTCCAGGCTCCTCTGTCCATGGGATTCTTCTGGCAAGGATACTGGAGTGGGTTGCCATGCCCTCCTCCAGGGGATCTTCCCAACCAAGGGATCAAACCCACATCTCTTACATCTCCTGCACTGGCAGACCGGTTCTTTACCACCAGTGCCATCTGGGAAGCCCTTCTATGATTATATCAAGTGTTATAACCAAGGATAAAATATTATTCATAGAAATCGGTTAGTGGGCTGCAAGAAGACTGAAAATTAAATATTTAATAATCAGAATGGCCCTTTATTATTTTACCTTTCTCTAAAATCTGCATTATTATCTAACTGATATCACTTTGGTAATGAATATTATCTACATATAATTAAGGGCTTTCCTGATGGCTCAGATGGTAGAGTCTGCCTGAAATGCAGGAGACCCAGGTTCAGTGAAACTAAACAGAAGCAAGAAATAATAAGCTCAAGTGTATAAGACATCATCCTCTAAAGCCTAAGGTCAGCATGCTAAGAGTGCTTTAGATTTACAGGAAGTGCTTTGTGATTGCCTTGAGGACCATACACAAACAAACCATGACAATATTTTCTGACTTCATCCATAGGTAATATTTCACAATCTTTAGAAATACAATCAGTTTCTGGAAGTTTCTATACATTAAATTTATCTGATATCTTGAGCTTTGTAGTTTTTAGATGAAATTTTATTAACAATCAGATGACAGTTACTCTAACTGTCTTAGCTTGATTTTGCTTGCCTTAGAAAAGGACATGTTAATTTCTGTCTCAGTGACTGAGGTGACTTAGCAGCAGCAGCAGCAGCAGCAGCAACAGCAGTGACTTTGGTCAGATAAGGACACAATGAAATGCAAATTTCTAAAAAAAAACAACTAGATATACTGTAGTTTACCTAGTTTATGTAGTTTATCTGGCAGAACCATTTAGTATAAAGAATATAGACCGAAAAACCTGATTGTTTTCACTGCACCAAATTCTATGCCATAAAAATAGTAACTCTTCAGCAGTTTGATCCAGAATCTCTATCTCAAAATGAGAAAAATGGCTCAAATAATAATATGCTAATATATTTTTTGTCCATAGAGTGAGGTGGTGCTACAGACAAGGCTGTGTTTGAATTTGCTCTTAATTACTCCCAGCTTTATGCCCTAGTCTAATTGTGAGAGTGGCTGGGGAGGCTCCTATCACACACATAACCAACAGTTTTCAAACGAAACCCTCCAGCTTTCCTCAAACTGTCCTGTGGAGGAACAGAAGAGCTCTACTCTCTAATTTGGAATAATACAGAAAAATCTCACCAGCCATCCAATACCCTCGCTCTGGAAAATTCAGAGATTTTCAGGGAGAATGGACTTCTCCTCACATAATAGTGTGCAATGAAATGTTATACTGCCAGAAAAGGAACAAGAGGACAAAGTACTGGGAGAATGCAGAGCTTTTCTATGGACAGTTCGAGATTATTCGCCACAAAATCATTTTTACCCAAAAGATAACAGTCAAAGAAGAAATCAAATGCCCAAGAGTAAAAGTATCACTTTTATATTGAAAGACAGCATTTCCTTATTGACTGATAAGTAACCCAACATGTTACTTCAGTCCCAATCAAGTTTCTGATATTCTTCGATTAATAGTTCTGAGAGAGAACCAGATACAACACCCAAAGAGGCAAAAAAGAGGATTTTCTTCAAAGTGACACTTACCCTGGGCACCTGTGAGTGTGAGTGTATGTGTATGTAGGATATAAAAATAGTAAACAAATGCACAGTTATACACACTATATGATTATCTGCCTATGGCATTGTCCAGACTTTGTCAAATTTCAGTGTTCTGTTATTTTGTTTGGGGTTATGTCTCTCAAAAAGTCATCAGTAATCCTTGAAAATTATATGAGCAGTGGTAAACAGCTATCTGTTTTTCTATTGAGAATAAGTGATATAGTTGAATTAGAGCTGAAAAATTTGTTAAGAGTTATAAAGAAGTTTTTCAATTCATATAGCTTATTAGATTAAAATTAGGAAAATGTTTTCAGGATTTCAGAAAAGGAATCACTCAGAAAACTATTTGCACGACATGAACTTGCCTTAAGTTTATGATTTTAAAATTAAAATAAAAGTAGAATTTATACTAACTAAAAGACATAGTAAAGACTCAAAATGTAAAAAAAAAAAACAAACCCAAAACAGAAAATCTAGCTAGGATTCAAGAAGGATCACTTAATCTCTTTATAACAATGTCCAAAGTGAGATATTTCATTATAATGGTCATAAAGTATTAGGATGGATAGAAAAGCTGTTATTTTGAAGTAGTATTGAGGTTTCATCTTTGAAGGATAAAACGCCTAATAGCAGAAATTCAAAAAAAGATGACATGATCTTAACAATCTCTAGTTAGTTTATTATTCTAAGCTGTGCCCTATTATTTTTGTTTATGTTTGCTAAAATCATTTGCTCACAGAATGAATTTAATTATATATAAAACAAGATAGGCACAAGTGAGAATATTGAATCAAGATAATAAAAAAAAAGGAATTTTTCTCAGAATTACTTGCCCAAACCAGTAAAATATATTTGGCTTTTTCTTTATCTGATAGCAATCACAGGGTGAATTTGTTATACTGCAGTCAACTTGATCATAATTTAGAAGTACTCCCAGTAACATTGTTACCTAAAGTGATGTGATAATAGAGGGTAGCCTCCTGAAGCTAAGTTTAATACCACATTCCCTATAAAACTATTTTTCTTGATATCTATATTTACAAGTATATGAACACTTCATATAGGCAAGTGCTAAGCTTACTTGTTATAGAGAAGACTCGGACTGCTTCTCTATCCTATATTTCAAGCACCTTTGTCAAACCCACGTAGGGCGGGAGAATCCATCCAGTGATGGATTTTCATGACTGTATTCATCTCATTGCTACAAACTGCAACATGTGTGGAGTAAAGAAGGCTGTTCTATGGGGTACTAGCTCCAACAGGCAAAGCCTAAGAGATCAAGTGATTAAGATCAAAGAAACTTTGGGGTATTTGAGTTTTATGCCCCTCAGAAGCATTCAGGAGTGTGTAAGGAATGGAGGAATGGTTAAGGTTTAGTTCAAGGTTTATTTTTTTTTTAATGTTTACTTTCTCTCAGACTTATTGCATTTTAAATTTTTGAGTAATTTGGAATCTAAAATATTCAAAATGGTATTTTATCAATACCACAGAGTTAGTGAAAGAAAAATAATGATGCTATTTATAAATGTTCTTACCTTCACATCTTTGACATTCATCCTCGTTCCTTCCTTCCCAACAAAGATATCGTCAATGTCCACAAGGATATACCTGTCCAATGACAAGGTCAGCCTCTTCCCTGACAGGAAGGAGATGGCATCTATGAAGATGAGCTTGTGCAGCCAAAAGTTTAAGTTGTTGCCAAAAAGAACTCGCTGAATTCCATCATGCAGACCCAGATCCTGAATCACCGTCGCATAGAGTTGTTTGCTGGACAAGGACGAAAGGGATTTTTCTGTCTGTAATTCAGTTAAAAGCACAGGCTGGTAGGTTGAATGATTATATTGGAAAATTGTCCAGTCTTCCCCAGGAAGAGGACCTTTCTCAACCTTGGGGGCTTTGGTAATATGCAGCAAAGGAGAATGAGGGTTGATGAAACAGTCCTTTAGAGCTAGATTATTGAAAAGGTTTAATGGAAAACCTTTTAATTGTGTACTTGGTGAGCTATTTTCATTGGCTTTATGAAAACCAATTATACTAACACTGTATTCCACACAGTATTTTTCTAAGAGCTCTCGATTCCATGAGTCCATGCTGACATACTTCAGAATATTTTCATAAATAACTAAAATATATTTCCCTTTGCCATTGTCTGTGAGAGGAGGTATATCTCCCTTGCCAGGGGCAATGACCATGTGGTGCTGAAATCGGCTGGACTCCAAGATAGCAATGATATCTTGCCCAAGTTGAGAGTATTGGCTCTCCACAAACAGGAGGACAATAGGGTCAGTTTTGGATGTATCAATAGGTTTAACTGTCTTCAGCTCCATTGACCGGTAAGGTAGGATTTTAACATCAGTACATCCTGCTGCTGCAGTAGTCTCAATAAGTGTCATTTCCTGTTTATAGCCAGAGTAGAGGAAATAGGCAGAGACGACAATGCTCACCAAGCAAAAGGTAGCTAAGAGAACAATCAATGTTCGAAAACTTCTCCGAAGCTTCACAATAAGATTCATTTTTTTGAAATGCGGCTTTGGAAGCTTTTTCCAAACTACTTTCCTAAAGTGCCATCATGAATAAAGTATGAGATGGTACAAGTGCCACTTCCCAAATGTTCATGTAACCATTGCAAACCATGTAAAATGCGTGATGGGATCTCAAGCAAGTTAAAGTAGTAGAATAGTGAACCAGGAAAGAAAAAGTTGAAGAGATTTTGAATATGTCCAATACCAAAGATTGCTGTAGAGTCCTTGAAACATTACCTGAAAAAGAGAAAAAATATGATGACTAACACAAAAATAGTAATCTAAGTATTTGTGTGTATACCTATGCTGATACATAAGAAATATACATAACAAAGATAATTTTAGTGTGTTGATATGTTAAAATATTAATAGCCTAGATTTTACTATATAGATTGTAGTTGATTTTTGATGTCCTCAACAATATAAAACCCTATTTGATTTTGCCAAAACCATATTTATTTTACTACATAGATTGCAGTTGATTTTTCATGTCCTCAACAATATAAAACCCTATTTAATTTTACCTATTTGATTGCCACATATCAATATATAGAAACACAGATTGAGATCATTTTTCAAACTAGTCATCTCAAAAAAAAATGGTAAGAAAAAAGCTTTAGTGTATAACGGGTCATACCATGCAACTTTCTGGTAAACACTATATACTTATAGAATTAGGAAATCATGTATCTGCATGGGTTTAGAGCACTGGAGCATGCCCTTAAGTATGTACTTAGGTATATGTATTATAAAGTGAGAGAATGATTTTGTCTCAAATAAACAGTAATTATGGGATTTTCACTTTAGAAATATTCTTTTCTGAAGATATAGGGAGACCCTTGGCCCTCTTCAGCAAAACAACCAAAATAAAGTATTTCTTTTTCTCCATTATTAGAAGAAAAGTGACAGAGAAGCTACGGGACAAAGAACAAAATGGGAACAGGATCTTCAGAGCTTTCTAATGAAAAAGAGCCCAGAAGCATTTTCTAGATGAGAAGAAACACCGTGACATACTTTTCTCAGAGCATATTCCTAAATTTGGTGGGTATCTGTTATCAGAATTAAAATTGTTTTCCATTATTAACTTTTATCCAACAAATTGCTTTCTATCATTCAAAAGAAATATAATACATCAGTTCAGTTCAGTTCAATTGCTCAGTCGTGTCTGACTCTTTGTGACCCCATGAATCACAGCACGCCAGGCATCCCTGTCCATCACAAACTCCCAGAGTCCACCCTAAACCCATGTCCATTGAGTCGGTGATGCCATCCAGCCATCTCATCCTTTGTCATCCCCTTCTCCTCCTGCCTCTAATCCCTCCCAGCATCAGGGTCTTTTCCAATGAGTCAATCCTTCGCATGAGGTGGCCAAAATATTGGAGTTTCAGCTTTAGCATCATTCCTTCCAAAGAAATCCCAGGGCTGATCTCCTTCAGAATGGACTGGTTGGATCTCCTTGCAGTCCAAGGGACTTTCAAGAGTCTTCTCCAACACCACAGTTCAAAAGCATCAGTTCTTCAGTGCTCAGCTTTCTTCACAGTCCAACTCTCCCATCCGTACATGACCACAGGAAAAACCATAGCCTTGACTACATGGACCTTTGTTGGCAAAGTAATGTTTCTGCTTTTAAATATGCTATCTAGGTTGGTCATAACTTTCTTTCCAAGGAGTAAGCATCTTTTAATTTCATGGCTGCAGTCACCATCTGCAGTGATTTTGGAGCCCCCAAAACTAAAGTCTGCCACTGTTTCCACTGTTTCCCCATCTATTTCCCATGAAGTGATGGGACCAGATGCCATGATCTTCATTTCCTGAATGTTGAGTTTTAAGCCAACTTTTTCGCTCTCCTCTTTCACTTTCATCAAGAGGCTTTTAGCTCCTCTTCACTTTCTGCCATAAGGGTGGTGTCATCTGCATATCTGAGGTTATTGATATTTCTCCTGGCAATCTTGATTCCAGCTTGTGCTTCTTCCAGCCCAGCGTTTCCCATGATGTACTTTGCATATAAGTTAAATAAGCAGGGGGACAATGTACAGCCTTGACGGATTCCTTTTCCTATTTGGAACCAGTCTGTTGTTCCATGTCCAGTTCTAACTATTGCTTCCTGACCTGCATATATGTTTCTCAAGAGGCAGGTCAGGTGGTCTGGTATTCCCATCTCTTTCCAAATTTTCCACAGTTTACTGTGATCCACACAGTCAAAGGCTTTGGCATAGTCAATAAAGCAGAAATAGATGTTTTTCTGGAACTCTCTGGCTTTTTCCATGATCCAGTGGATGTGGGCAATTTGATCTCTGGTTCTTCTGCCTTTTCTAAAACCAGCTTGAGCATCTGGAAGTTCACGGTTCACGTATTGCTGAAGCGTGTCTTGGAGAATTTGGAGCATTACTTCACTAGAGTGTGAGATGAGTGCAACTGTGCGCTAGTTTGAGCATTCTTTGGCATTGCCTTAAATAATACATAAAAAGCATTAAAAAAAAATTTTCCCAAACTGTTTCACCACACTGGATATAATTTTCCATTATAATTTTTGTGTTTTTATTATGTTTTTAATTTGTGATACGTATACTGTAAGTTGTGTATTATTGATGTACTATGTCTTAGAGAACAAATTAGCCTGTTTACAATATGAGCTGTACATTCCATATCTTTGTAAATCTTTTGTTTATTTTTAAAATTGTTTACTTGAATAAACTCAATAATTATGCATATTATTTATTACTAGATTATTAGAGATTAGATTTTTGGAAGATTGTTAGAATAAATGATTACACATCTGAGTATATAATTTCTTCCATTTTATGTTTTTATCTTCTCAAATACATTTTTCCCTACTCAGTAATTTAAATTAAAAATATCAACAAGTTGAAAAATAATACGCCTCAGATTTTGGAAAAATATTTAAACAATCTCAAAAGTTAAGAACTTAAAAATTTTAAATTTCTACCAACATTTTTATTTTTCAGATTCCAAATATATAAATAGACATGATTTCTCCCCTTTGAAAGAGTGAACCAATTTAAAAAATCTTCCCACTGATTTCAAATTCACTTTAAAGGAAAATTAATACCATATGCCATGACTTACTAATATGCTATTATCAAATATAATTTTTAAGTGACTATTTGATTCCCCTGGAACCTTTCAATTGTTTTAAAGTTTTGCTCCTTTGAACAAATTAAATTATATTTTACTGAAAAGAAATAAAATACAGTGATATTTTATTAGGTTTGATATAAAAGATATAAAACAATTATGGTATGGTCTACCATATACTTTTATGTTTGTTTGAAAATGTTCATAAGGTAAATTCTAAAAATAAAAATCAAATTAAATTGTATAAAATAAACATTAAAAGAGATTTGAAATGTGCCAAAGAAAATTATGCAGTCTTTATCATATTTTTCCCAGACTTCTCCAAATTCAAGTATTTGATTAAAAAACCTACTTGCAGAAATGGAATCTGTTGCAATCCCACCTCCACCTTGCATGACCCCACAAAAGTAGAAATCTAATATACTTGGATGGTTTGCTTAGTATTTTCAGAAAACATTTAATCAGGTATTTGAAAAGAAACAAAGTGTGTAACAACTTAATATTTGTTAAATCCTTATCTATTCTGACATCAAAAATGTGGCATTTATTTTTGAATATACAAAGGATGAGATGTCAGTTTTGCATATTAGAACAGCTCATTCTAATATGCAATAGTAAAAAAGAAAACAAAATAAAAAAGCATATGGGACCAGAATCTGCCAACCAAAAGAATAAAATTCAAATGTGACATTTATTTAACATTAATATGTTCAGAGTTAGAAGAATGATAGATGCATATTACCACCACTGTGTGTATGTTTGATTCTGCACTTCTGTGTCTGTTTATCAAATGAGTTATATTTCTCATTCAATCCACTTGTTCATTCTTCCATAGAAAAGATTCACCAGTTAAGGTGAGGAAGGCTGGACAACAGAATATGATATAACAAAGAAATTTACTCATGTTCTATGCCTGAGTAAAGAAATGGTATGGTATTGTTTGGGATGCTAAAGAAACAAAGTGTATATATCTGGGAAGGGGAAAAATCTCCAACTTAGCCCACTTGGTTCTTTTGGCTGGACTAATCATTAAAATGGGGGAAAAAAAAGCAGGAGAAAATCAAATTTACTTTCACATGTATGGAGGTCTCATAGATACAGGACCTAAGAAGTGAACAAAGCATGCAGCTTTTAGGCAAAGAACAATACATTTGAGAAGAATTGACAAGACAAAGAAACGGTCTTGGGTACTATTTAGGGAAGAATTTAAGCAGTTTACAAAGCCTTCTCCACCCTGAATTTCCAATCTCTGATGATAAGGATGTCTCCCTACCTCCTGGGGCAAGGAGGATACCTTTCACATGGGATTACTTCCTAATTTCTGGAGACACTGGAGAGGTAGAGTGTTCTTGCACTGTTATTTCTTAAGTAACTTAATTCCAAAAAATCAATATGCTCAGTTGTGTCCAACTCTTTGTGACTCCACAGACTGTTCAGTTCGGTCGCTCAGTCATGTCCGACTCTTTGCGACCCCATGAATCACAGCATGCCAGGCCTCCCTGTTCATCACCATCTCCTGGAGTTCACTCAGACTCATGTCCATTGAGTCCATGATGCCATCCAGCCATCTCATCCTCGGTCGTCGCCTTCTCCTCCTGCCCCCAATCCCTCCCAGCATCAGAGTTTTTTCCAATGAGTCAACTCTTCTCATGAGGTGGCCAAAGTACTGGAGTTTCAGCTTTAGCATCATTCCTTCCAAAGAAATCCCAGGGCTGATCTCTTTCAAAATGGACTGGTTGGATCTCCTTGCAGTTCAAGGGACTCTCAAGAGTCTTCTCCAACACCACAGTTCAAAAGCATCAATTCTTCAGCACTCAGCCTTCTTCACAGTCCAACTCTCACATCCAGACATGACCACAGGAAAAAACATAGCCTTGATTAGACGGACCTTAGTTGGCAAACTAATGTCTCTGCTTTTGAATATACTATCTAGGTTGGTCATAACTTTTCTTCCAAGGAGTAAGCATCTTTTAATTTCATAGCTACAGTCACCGTTTGCAGTGATTTTGGAGCCCCAAAAATAAAGTCTGACACTGTTTCCACTGTTTCCCCATCTATTTCCCATGAAGTGATGGGACCGGATGCCATGATCTTCGTTTTCTGAATGTTGAGCTTTAAGGCAACCTTTTCGCTCTCCTCTTTCACTTTCATCAAGAGGCTTTTTAGCTCCTCTTCACTTTCTGCCATAAGGGTGGTGTCATAGACTGTAGCCAACCAAGATTCTGTCCATGGAAGTTTCCAGGTAGGAATACTGGGATGAGTTGCCATTTCCTACTCCAGGGATTGAACCCATGCCTCCTGTGTCTCCTGCATTGGCAGTCAGATTCTTAATCTGGGGCTTCCCTTGTGGCTCAAGCGGTAAAGAATCTGTCCTCAATGCCAGAGACCTGGGTTTGATCCTTGGGTTGGGAAGATCCCAATATTCTTGCCTGGAGAATTCCAGGGACAAAGGAGGCTGGCGAGCTAGAATCCATGGGGTTACAAAAAATCAGACACCACTGAGCAACTAACACTTTCAATCAATACACCACTTTGGAAAATTAGGGGATGGTCCACCCCAAGCTCCAGCAATATATATTGACCTCTCCCCCTAGGTTCTGGCACAGAACTCCTAAATTCCTTGTAATTTCCTGGGTGATATGAGTCTTTTGTTCTAGTGATGCAATACCAAGCTGGACCCTGTGGAGCTCTTGGGCACAAAAGCATTTGTGTATTTATTTGATTAGAAGAAATAGGCTTCATTTTGACTCCATGACTTTCCCTGAGTTCCAATGGGCAGGCTCAAGCAGTTGTTAATTAAGGAAGGGAGGGGATGCAGAACCATGGAGAAAACAAATCAAGAGAAACAGTAGTGCAACCCTGGGGCAAGGCCCTGTTCTACATCAATGGATATCAATGGATATACAATGGATTATCTTTAAACTCTTTTGCAGGTACTAAAACCCCACCAGATGGGAGAAGTTAAGGGGTAATGAGGTCATGCTGCCGACAAGCACGTGGACCCCAGACTGACTGGAACCATTAGACGGATGATGCTGTCTCCTATTTGCCTCGCCACCAACCAGTCAAAAGAATGTCCATGAGCTGATCACGCTCTCTCTTTGGAAACATTCTCACTCATTACAGTAAAACTTCTCATGACCCTCTCCAAGTAAGGACACACAGTTTTGAGGACATTAACCCACTGTACCCTACACCCCTCTTCACTTTTCCTGGCAAAGCAATAAAGCTATTCTTTCCCACTTCACCCAAAACTCTGTCTCTGAGATTTGATTCAGTGTCAGGATACGGAGGTTAGATTCAGCTTCACCCTCAGGACCGTGCAGCCCTCACCTATGTATCGCTTCATCTAGCTCTTCAACTGTATCATTTATTACATAATAAATGAGTAAAATTAAGTAGGTGTTTCCTTGAGTTCTCTCAGTTGTTCTAGCAAGTAATCAAAGCCAAGGAGGGGGCGTCCTGGGAACCTCTGGTGTATAGCCAAGTAGACAGAGGCAGGACTTGTAACTGGATCCGAGTTGAGGAGCAGTCTTATGGGACTGATTCCTACCTAACCTATGGGGTCTGTGCTAACTCCGGTTAGAGTCCAGTTTGAATTGTAGGACACTAGCTAGTGTCCTGGGCTTCCCAGATGCGGCTAGTGGTAAAGAACGCCCCTGCCAATGTAGGAGACATAAGAGATGTGGGTTCCATCCCTGAGTTGGGAAGATCCCCTGTAGGAGGTCATGGCAACCCTCTCCAGTATTCTTCCCTGGAGAATCTCTATGGACAGAGGAGCAAGGCAGGCTACAGTCCACAGGGTCGCAAAGAGTTGGACATGACTGAAGCGACTGAGCACACATACCCAGCGAGTGTCACACTCAAAGCACTGCTTGGTATGGGGATAAAAACCTCACACACCTTGTATCAGAAGTGTTATAAGTGTGATGGTACTATTAGAGTAAAAGAGAAACACACAGGAGGAAAAGTAGGTTTTCTATACACCTATCTGGTATCATGACCCTTAAAAAGGAAAAAAAAAAGACAATGCCTGAGGAACACTGAGAGACACACATATGTTAAATGACTCATATAAAATTAATATTCTTTTAAGGATAATAGTAAAGTCATTAAAATGCTGCTCCAAAAATCCAGAATTACATGGAGTGTTTTATGAAGGAGTCTAGGTGATAGGCTAAAATTTTATTTTACCTTAATACAATGCATTGTGAAGGATTAATCTGAGGCCAGGTAGCAACAATCAGGCTCACAGGGGCACTCTGCCCGCTTTCCCTTCTACCATGATGTTGGGCTTTCCTTACAATATGAATGGACACATGTGGATAACTGAGTAATTGCATCTGCGAAGCACTATTTCCTTAAGCACCACACCAAGAAAATTAAATAGGTTTTGATCCCAATTCTGCTAAATCTGCCTTTTACATTTCCAAATAAGTCTATTGTTAAAAATTTGGAGAGGGAGACCTTCTCATTACTTTGGCAACAATCCAGCTATGTGATTCCTATACATATTTTGGTGAGGGGAAAAAAAGGTGGGGAGGTTTATAGGTACTGCTTTCTTTGTTCTCGTTCTTTTCTTTCCTCCTTTTTTTAAAACTTCTAATCTTCCAAGTGTGACATCACATCAATAGTAGTGGAATATTTACCAAATATCTACCAGAATTTCCTTCTTTTAAAATTGGATATTATGAAGAAATTACTGTTCTGTGTACCTATTTTTACATCACTGTTTGACTCATTTCCACACTGTGTTTATAGATTTTCTAAAATACAGTCTGCAAAATCCATTTCCCTACAGGTCCTCAATTATCGTAAATTTTTACTAATCTCTGGTAGCAGCAGAGAAATCAGTAAACAAAGCGACTGCAGGTACTACTGTAGTCACTGTGAATTTTGGCAAGAAGGAAATTCAGAAGTAAGTTAGGGTCTAGGATTAGCAATGATTATACACGTGATTATTTCCTTCTTGAAGGTGATCTGATGAGATCTTCAAAGAGACTCAAAGTTCAGCTGAAATTGAAAAAAGGAGAAAATATTTACTGGCATTTCACGAGAAGCTGCTGTTTGCCAGTCATTATTCTACGTTCTTGGCATTCATCGGCCTGTTTAGCCATTATTAATCTATTTTTAAATGAAGAAACTGAGATTTAGAGGGTATCAGAAAAGACTAAGCTACATCATGATTTGTGATGCTAGAGTTCCATTTTCTCAACATAGCACTTGTTAAGAAAAATCAAAATTAAGTTAGATGAAACCAAAACCTTAGCAGTTACCATAATGAAGTAATTTCAGATATCAGCAAGTTTTATTTAAACTTTAAAAATTCATATATTCAAAGTTAAAAATATCTAGTGCAAATGCAGAAAATGTCTAGAAGTGAATTATTAATAGATCAGTTTAAAAGAAGCTGTATTATAAGTTGTGATGACATAAGAATTGCAATAATTTGATCCCTTTTGACTTTTCATAATATATAGAGGGGGAAACATATTTTATCAAATACCTCATTTCTACATGTTTCGTGAGATTTTTGTTTGACCCTTAAGATTATAATAAACAACTTATATTTCATATACAGAAGTGTCTTTAATTAAAAACTGTGTTATATAAACATTTAACAATTTATTCAAATACATTTATTAATTGTACTTTCACTCTCTAGGGGAGAATTCCAAAATTTGTAATTATATTCCAAGAGAGATATTCTTTTTTTTTCCAAAGTATAGGTCAGCACTATATAAAGAAAAATGAAATAGATCAGAATAGAAATACAGATATACTTCAGGGGTAAAGGTAAGTAGTGCTTTAAGAAATGTTTGTTGTTGGGGGGGTGTGTGTCTTGTGTGTGGGGGTTGTGTGTGTGTGTATTAGTGTTCTGGATCCTGATGTAAGATTATTTTCTATTCTGAGTCAGGGTCAAAAGGTTTTGAGTAACACTACTTGAGAAGGAACAGCTAATCCAAATTATTTAACCTGATTTTATAAATAACACAGAGGTTTTAGCTGAAGATTCCAAGTGATTCCTGAAAGTATCCATTATTGATTTAACCAAACTTGAGACTAGGAACTGATTGATAGCACATACTTTGGTCACTTGGTACTCTTTTCAGCATCCAGGACACAAAATATTACGACATTATTTTTGGTAACAACCATAGCTTCATATATAACTTTTCAGATGAACGTACAAAGTGATGAGTAATGATTATATTTAATCAGAATCAAAGAAGCATGTTTATTTTATCCTTTTCTACAATAAAGATATTTTCTACCCTTGTAAATAACCAGTTGACTATTACCTAACTCATATTTTCTTGAGTTCAATGATATACACTTACTTTAATCCTCAAAGTGTGCATTTTTATCACCTAAAACTCCTAAAAGTGTAATTTCAAATGTAATGATACTATTACTACCACTGTATTATATTGTAACATCATATTATACTAGGTACATAGCTCTGAGCTATCAGTCACATTCACACTTCAAAAGCTTATGAAAGCAACTCAGTAAATAGCAAATGTCAGGTGATTTCTCACCTTTTCCTATATATATATATATATATATATATATATATATATAGTGCTTATTTACCATTTTCCTAGGACTTGTTTTCTAAAGCAGAGAAACAATACAATTTTTCAAAAAGAAAAATCTATTTGTATTAAAGTCAAATTGCAAATATGTATTTATATTTATTTTATTTATTAGAAAAACATGGGAACTTTGAGAAGAAGGAAAATATTAAGTGTATACTTATTTGGATTTGCCACAGCAGATTTCTAGATATAGTAGCAGAAATGCTATCTGTGACCAAGTGGGGTGAGTAAGTAATCATTATGTAAAACTCTGTTTCATATTTATATTCAAAATTTCATGATGATTTTTGCTTTTAATAATATCTCCAGTATGGTCCAGGATTAAATAGAATTAAACAGTTCTGGCATGCCTGTATCTTTCCTAAAGGCTCCAAAAATCCAGACAACTCCCTTAGAAACTTGGGATGACTTTGGATAGATCTGTGGCATCTGTCTCATTTTTGTCGATATTTGGGGTCTCCAGGCAAGAATACTGTAGCGGGTTGCCATTACCTTCTCTAGGGGATCTTCCCGATCCAAGGATCAAATGTGGATCTCCTGCAATGCAGGCACATTCTTTACAATCTGAGCCACCATGGAAACCCTAATATTTATAATCGGACACTTAAAATAAAACTAGGACTGGAAAGGCAAAAAATCAATTCAGTTTTGGATATGCTCCTGTTTTCTCTGTAAGATAAGAAGCAAAGGCATTCATCCAACATGCATTCAACACAAAAATCTACCAACTTTTATCAAGAGCCTACTATTTTTTTGGACTTCTCTGGTGGTCCAGAGGTTGAGAATTCGCCTGCCAGTGCACGGGATGTGGGTTCGATCTCTGGTCAGGAGAGATTCCACGTGCTGCAGGGCAACTAGGCCCAGGCGCCACTGCCACTGAGTTTGTGCTCTAAAGCCTGCAAGCTGTAACTATTGAAGCCCGGAGCCTGTGCTCCACAACAAGAGAAGCCGCTGCAATGAGAAGTCAGTACACCGACTGCAACTAGAGAGCAGCCCTTGCTCCCTGACACTAGAGAAAGATTGCACAAGACCCAGCACAGATGAAAATAAATTAATTCAATTTAATCAAATAAAAAAGAAACTTAGGGCTAAGTGATCAGTTAACTAAAGCCAAAAAGGAATTATTTTATTAAAAACAGTCTATTTTTCAAGTAGTCAGGTATCTTCAAATTCAGCTCTGTATCATCTCATCAGTAAAGAAATAAACACACCTGCCTGACTTTTGCTTTCATCTGTTTTTAGTTTCTTTTCTTTACTATTTTCCTTTCATTTCTAATGTCTTTATTTATTTTTTTAAACAGTGGATTTAAAACTTGTGCTAATGGATTAAATGTGAAGAGGGGGGCCATTAATCAGCCAATCTAATGTAACAGCATTTCCATTTCCTGTCTCCACTTTATTTTCTCACCATTTAAACGATTTATATGGGTGCTACAAAAGAAGAGTGAAGAAATACGATGTCATGGTATGTTTGTTTAGATATAATCTTAATTTTCTCTCAAAAGTAGGCTCCTCTTCTATAAATTGTTGTGATCAGACAAGAAACATAATTTTTATTTTAGCTTTTAAGTTAAAATTATAGCTTAAGTTGTTATAATAAATGGGAAACATGATTGAGAAATTCTTCTAATACCCATCTTTTTTTTTTTCAATTCCACTCCCCTAATTTATAATATTGTGATGATTTCAGTAACTTTGTAAGCCAAGTAGACTCACCACCTAATTCCTCAATTTACATTGTGCTTAGTCACTCAGTCCTGTCCAACTATTTGTGACCCCATGAACTGTAGCCCGCCAGGTTCCTTTTCCATGGGGATCTTCCCAAGCCAGGAATCAAATCCAGGTCTCCTGCATTGAGAGCCAATTCTTTATCATCTGGGCCACTAGGGAAGCCAAAGAAAACTGGAGTGTTTAGCCTATCCCTTCTCCAGGGGATCTTCCCGACCCAGGAATTGAAACGGGGTCTCCTGCATTGCAGGCAGATTCTTTACCAGCTGAGCTACCAGGGAAGGCCCAATTTATGCTACAAAGAAAATAGAAACTCAGGGATACATTAACGAAACATTACCCAGGAAACCAAACTAACTCCCATCAATGTTTCCCAAATGTAAGAATCACTTTGCTTACTTGCTTCCTGGTTCTGTGGAAAATGTATATCTCTTACAAAGTTATTATTTTTCCTTTTGCCCCTACCTATTTTCTAGAACGTCAACCTCTCTTTTCTGAGAATATAGTTGAAAACTGGCGATAATCATTTTAGTAATTCATTATAAATAGCATTTGCATATATTGTCTGGTAATTACAATATTTTAATATCTCAATGGCTTTAGTTGCCAACATTTGTTCACTAACTCAAGTCTATCTGCCTGGCCTGCGTTTATTTGAAAGATTCAGTTCAGTTCAGTTCAGTTGTTCAATCGTGTCCCGCAGCATGCCAGGCCTTCCTGTCCAACACCAACTCCTGGAGTTTACCCAAACTCATGTCCATCAAGTTGGTGATGCCATCTCAGCCTCTGTCGTCCCTTCTCCTGCCCCCAATCCCTCCCAGCATCAGTCTTCTCCAATGAGTCAACTCTTTGCATGAGTTGGCCAAAGTACTGGAGTTTCAGCTTCAGCATCAGTCCTTCCAAAGAATACACAAGACTGATCTCCTTTAGGATGGACTGGTTAGATCTCCTTGCAGTCCAAGGGACTCACAAGAGTCTTCTCCAACACCACAGTTCAAAAGCATCAATTCTTCGGTGCTCCGCTTTCTTCACAGTCCAACTCTCACATCCATACATGACCACTGGAAAAACCATAGCCTTGCCTAGACGGACCTTTGTTGGCAAAGGAATGTCTCTGCTTTTTAATATGTTATCTACATTGGTCATAACTTTCCTTCTAAGCAGTAAGTGTCTTTTAATTTCATGGCTGCCTTACAGATATAATTTTCTTCACAAATCTGGATCACTCTCATCTTCATATAATTTTCTATCACAGTTACCCTCCCACTCCAGCCCTAGCAACTGTCTTAATTTTTCTCTCCACCTTTAGAGCCAAACTTTCTGAAAGTTTTCTCTTGCAAAATTTTTCATCTTGTAATTCCTGCTCTTTACATCTTGAATCATTTGCAGTACTGGATGACCCATGTTGTTTTTCCTATTTCTAAGTTTGACCAGCTCTATTTCGCTTTTAAAAGTTGAGTTTAGATAAACCCATGTCAAGAAAATCAGTCTCCCTCCCATGCCTTGCAAAAGTTAGTTTATATAAGTTTCAATTTAATTATGCATGAATTTCCATGAAGCAGGGACTGTGAATTTATTCAGAATGGAATCCTCAGCACATTGTAGACCACCCTGTTGGCAAAAACTATTCAGTGACACTTCAAAGTGGCCAGGCCAACTTTATTTAGGACTGCTGTGACAGGTATAGGCACCACTGCAATGGGCAGAGAGATGGGCTCAACTCCAAATGCAGTATGGGCAACTAAGAATTTGGGCTTCCCAGGTGGTGCAGTGGTAAAGAATCTGCGTGACAATGCAATAGATGCAGTTTCGATCCCTGGTTGGGGAAGATCCTCTGAAGTAGGAAACGGTAATTCACACCAGTATTCTTGCCTGGAAAATTCCATGGACAGAGGAACCTGGTGAGCTACAGTCCATGGGATTGCAAAGAGTCAAATGAGACTAGGCACACACACACACACACACACACACACACACACACACACACACAAGAATTCATAGCCAAGGATCAGAGTCGAGATCAGTGGATGGAAAATTGCGAAAAGGAAACTATACGTAAGGGAGATTTCAGCTAAAACTACCTAACAGCATTCTTGTTGAAGGCAGGCTACGGTTATCAGCCTTTGTCTGTGGTATGGTAGAGGATGAGGAACCTGATTGGACATTGAGAGTGATCAAATATCGAGGGTGGGGAGTCTGATTAGATTGAGTTATCAGGATTCTGGCTAAAACTAGATTTTGCAAGAAAATGCGAACCTGGGAGAAGGTTCAGAAGCCTGCTTAGAGTTTGGTCACGCAAAGTGACTTTGTCACTTGTATGAAACAACAACTTTTTCACATTTTGCATATGTTAACTTTTTTCTCTACCCCAAGGAATAACTCAAATGCTATCTTCTCCAGAAACCTGTGGGTTGGGAGAGAAAGTCTGAGCTTCAATTTTGTCCTTGGGAACCTAAAGAAACTTAGCTGTTTATCTTTCTATTTCCACGTGTTCGTTACATTTTTAACAATTAAAAGAATACTTCAACTAATTTTTATAACACAAGTAAAGTTACTATAATACTAGGAGATAAAGCATTATAATTCATCCTTCATAAAGCTTACAACTATAATAAAATGTAATATAATTTAAAAAGTAAAATATTAAGAATTTATTCTCAATCTAGTTAACCTTTTTTTATAACACGGCCATACAAATAAGTTAACCAGTTATGTTTGCCATTTGTTTTCCTAGGATTCAAGATGTAACCTAAATATTAGTATATTACATTTACTTGAAAAGGGAAAAATAAGACATTTTTTTAAAAATGTATTATTTCTTACTTCTAAACTTGAATCTTCTATCATTTTCAACACTAGAGGGCGATGTGTTCTTGCTTTTATTATAAAAATAGAACCACAGCACTTCCTCTCTGTTGACAGCTGAAATGCTAAGTAGCTGATTACAGAGTGCACAGGTAACTGCTTTCAGGACAAGCATTTTGCTGTTGACATTGGGGAAACATCAGTGATTCTTAAGATTAAAATACCAGTTACGCCACATTTCTATGCCAAATACATTTAGTTAATTCATACTTGAAATAAAAACAACCAATATTATATTGCTTATATGATTACATTTCCAAATTCTTATTTCTGTTTTTTCATTAAATATATTTTTTTGCTGTTGTACCCAAGATAAAGATAAATGAAATATCACCTGTTCTTAACATCTTACTAATTTTTGCAAACTTTTAAGATCTAAATCTTTTACTTAAGGGAACAAAATTATAATGTCTGTAATTCAAAGATGTATAAAAAATATTTTGCCACATCTTGCTTCCAACTAACATTTTCTTTAGGATATACAAATTTTATTTCTTAAATGGGTAGAATGCTATACTTTTTGTGTGAAATAGAGTTACCATTCAGTTTTACATTCCTCTACTATTCAATCTTGTTTGTGCCATAATTCCACTGGACCCCAAAACACAATTTCTGAAGATTTGAATCTGCTTAAATGATTACCTCTTTTTAATAATCTTAAAAGTAAATAACATAAGATAAATGGTAATCAAAACTTAAATACAAAAGAGAAATGTGAATATAATGATTTAGGTCATCTCCCAATTTACTTTACTTTTCAGTTCTAGGTGGAAATATAAAACATAAGAATTTTTTCAAAATAATTTAAAATTGTGGTCCCAATTTCTGTTTAAAATGGAATTGTGATTTATTTGAAAAGATTTCTAGATACCAACTTCTAGTGATCCCAGTTATATCTTAGAATTATATTATGTGTTTTCATTATAATTTATCATTTAGCTGAGAATCAGTAAAAGATACCCGTTCGTATATAGTTGCTGATGATTTGAAAGACATTGAATCATTAGGAGGTTGTCCATACAATGAAATTAATCATCTTGAGTAATATGTACAAACATAGAACAAAATTTGTTTCTGCTCATGTTTTGAGACTTATCCAAAGTTATTTCCATAAATTAGTCATTAAAATTTGTTAAAGTATAGAGACTAAGAAATGATGTTCAGTATCATAGAATATATCATAAATGAGTATTGAATCAGATGGTAACATAGTTTACAAACTATAATTGGAATGCGAACATCAAGATGATTGAAAATGCAATTAAAAATAGTTCTTAATTAGATTTAGTCACATCATTCAGCTCAAGTCATAGCCAAGGCCACACATACACATGCATGCACAATGCAAATCATAAAAGTCCATTTTGGAAAAGTGGCCACAGACCAAATATTGCAGAATCAGCAACATCTCTGTCAAGATTAAGATCTGGACAGTTCGCTATGAACTGCTGCTATTGATGTCTCTGGATCATGGATACAGATGAAGACACCCTAACCTATAGGGAATCTGTTCTATACACTTTCAGTTGGCTGAGAGAGGCTGGGAAATAATTATCTGATATCTAATGTGAAGAAGTTGGAACTTCTATGATCATGAATTTTTTAAACATAAGAAGAGTTCAAATTGTTGAACAGAATGAAGATAAAATAATTGATAAAATATAAATTAAACTAAATGACCTTAAAATATGAAATGATAATAAATTTTCATGGGACTGAAAACAAAATCAGAGACAATTGAAATAAATAAGATCAATAGAACCAATAGAACTCAGAAGGGAGTAAATGGAGTAAAAATGTTCTAAGAACCTTGTATTAAGGTCATGATATTAACTGACCTAAGACATTGTTAAGTACACATATTTTGATTTCTAATGAAACCAATATAGAATGTATATCTCCAGAACTAGTAGAGGAGAAATAAAGAAGTGCTAGAAAAAATATTTAATTAAAAAGAATAAGAGGGGAAAAAAAAAACCTGAACAGGTGTGACTAATGCAAAACAAAAAATATTTAGGTCAGTTTATGTTACTAATCAAACTGCATGCTAAGTCACTTCAGCCGTGTCTAACTACTTTGGACTCTCTGGGATATAGCCCATCAGACTCCTCTGTCCATGGGATTTTCCAGGCAAAATTACTGGAGTAGCTTGCCATGCCTTTCGCCAGGGGATCTTCCCTGACCCAGGGATCAAACCCTCATCTCCTGCGTTTCTTGCACTGCAGGCAGATTCTTTTACCACTGAGCCACCAGGGAAGCCCTGATAATCACATTAAATATAAATAAACTAAATTATCTTTTAAGAACAAGATTGACAGACTGACTTGGAAAAGCTCACAAATCCAAATATATGTTATTTAAAAGTGACACATGAAAGAATGTGTGAAAGTAAACATCTGAAAAAAGATACATCAGAAATATATATATTTTTAATTTTTTTAATTTTTTTTTTTTAGTTTCATATCACTGATGTATTTTTGGTAGGGTTTTTTTTTTTTTTTAGTTTTTTATTTTTTAAATTTTAAAATCTTTAATTCTTACATGCGTTCCCAAACATGAACCCCCCTCCCACCTCCCTCCCCACAACATCTCTGGGTCATCCCCATGCACCAGCCCCAAGCATGCTGCACCCTGCGTCAGACATAGACTGGCGATTCAATTCTTACATGATAGTATACATGTTAGAATGCCATTCTCCCAAATCATCCCACCCTCTCCCTCTCCCTCTGAGTCCAAAAGTCCGTTATACACATCTGTGTCTTTTTCCTGTCTTGCATACAGGGTCATCATTGCCATCTTCCTAAATTCCATATATATGTGTTAGTATACTGTATTGGTGTTTTTCTTTCTGGCTTACTTCACTCTGTATAATCGGCTCCAGTTTCATCCATCTCATCAGAACTGATTCAAATGAATTCTTTTAACGGCTGAGTAATACTCCATTGTGTATATGTACCACACCTTTCTTATCCATTCATCTGCTGATGGACATCTAGGTTGTTTCCATGTCCTGGCTATTATAAACAGTGCTGCGATGAACATTGGGGTACATGTGTCTCTTTCAATTCTGGTTTCCTCGGTGTGTATGCCCAGCAGTGGGATTGCTGGGTCATAAGGTAGTTCTATTTGCAATTTTTTAAGGAATCTCCACACTGTTCTCCACAGTGGCTGTACTAGTTTGCATTCCCACCAACAGTGTAGGAGGGTTCCCTTTTCTCCACAGAAATATTTTAATTAAAAGAAAACTAATAAAGCTATATAAATATCAGAAATTTAGATATAAGGCAAAAGAGTTACTAGAGATACAGAGATCACTTTAAAACAGTAAAAAGTTCAGTTCACTAGAAGTCATTAAATTTAAATTTATGTGCATCTAATATCATGATCTCAAATATATAAAGTAGAAATAAGCAGAACTACAAGCTATGTAGTCCAATTATAGAGAATGAATTTATGACATATGCCAAGAACTCACTGAAAAATCAGACAGAAGATTAGCAAGGTTAAAGAATACTAATAAACACAATTAACAAATTTCATCTAAAAGACATACTTAAACTATCATAGTCAACAGCTGTAGAATGCATATTGTTCTTATAGATATTTACAAAAATTAATCACACTGAGTCCTAAAGAAAGTCTCAATAAATTTCAAAGAACTAAATATCATATAGAAATGTACTATAACTATGATGTAATTAATCTAGAGACTAATAACAAACAACTAGAAAATTCTCATATATTAGAAATCTAAGAAACATAATTCTAAATAACTTAAAGCAAAGAAAAAATGAATATATACTTATGTTACAAATTATATCCAAAATAACACATATGAAAATTTGTGTATTAAGCTATCATAATAGACAAATTTAGAGTCTTAGAAGCAGGTACACATAAAAAGTATGAGCAAACAGTCTTCAAGAAGCTAGAAAATAATAAAATAATAACAAAGATGGTAGAAGAAAAGACATAACAAAATGGGCTGAAGAAAATCAGATAAAATACAATGTTTGTTTTAGTCACTCAGTCGTGTCTGACTCTTTGGGACCCCATGGACTGTATCCCCACCAGACTCCTGTGTCCATGGGATTCTCCAGGCAAGAATACAGGAGTGGGTTGCCATTCCTTCTCCAAAAATACAGTAAAAATATCTAAAACCTGATTCTTTTCAAGAGGCTGACAAATTTGACAAACATTAAAAGGAGATAAATCACTTATAAGCTACAAGGATGAGAAAGAAAGTAACTTTTCCTTCAGACATTGAAAAGATATGAGAACATTATTTAAGACTTTTAAAAATACTTTTTTTTTTTTAATTTTTAAATTTTAAAATCTTTAATTCTTACATGCATTCCCAAACATGAACCCCCCCACCTCCCTCCCCACAACATCCCTCTGTCATCCCCATGCACCAGCCCCAAGCATGCTGCATCCTGCGTCAGACATAGACTGGCGATTCAATTCATGATAGTATACATGTTAGAATGTCATTCTCCCAAATCATCCCACCCTCTCCCTCTCCCTCTGAATCAAAAGTCCGTTATACACATCTGTGTCTCTTTCCTGTCTTGCATACAGGGTCGTCATTGCCATCTTCCTAAATTCCATATATGTGTTAGTATACTGTATTGGTGTTTTTCTTTCTGGCTTACTTCACTCTGTATAATCGGCTCCAGTTTCATCCATCTCATCAGAACTGATTCAAATGAATTGCGGCTGAGTAATACTCCATTGTGTATATGTACCACAGCTTTCTTATCCATTCATCTGCTGATGGACATCTAGGTTGTTTCCATGTCCTGGCTATTATAAACAGTGCTGCGATGAACATTGGGGTACATGTGTCTCTTTCAATTCTGGTTTCCTCGGTGTGTATGCCCAGTGGGATTGCTGGGTCATAAGGTAGTTCTATTTGCAATTTTTAAGGAATCTCCACACTGTTCTCCATAGTGGCTGTACTAGTTTGCATTCCCCACCAACAGTGTAGGAGGGTTCTTTTCCCTCATTGTGGTTTTGATTTGCATTTTCTCTAATAATGAGTGATAGCCATCCGTATGTCTTCTTTGGAGAAATGTCTATTTAGTTCTTTGGCCCATTTTTGATTGGGTCGTTTATTTTCTGGAGTTGAGCTGCAGAAGTTGCTTGTATATTTTGAGATTAATTGTTTGTCAGTTGCTTCATTTGCTATTTCCTCATTCAGAAGGCTGTCTTTTCACCTTGCTTATATTTTCCTTTGTTGTGCAGAAGCTTTTAATTTTAATTAGATCCCATTTGTTTATTTTGCTTTTATTACCAGCATTCTGGGAGGTGGATCATAGAGATCCTGCTGTGATTTATGTCTGAGAGTGTTTTGCCTATGTTCTCCTCTAGGAGTTTTATAGTTTCTGATCTTACATTTAGATCTTTAATCCATTTTGAGTTTATTTTTGTGTGCGGTGTTAGAAAGTGATCTAGTTTCATTCTTTTACAAGCGGTTGACCAGTTTTCCCAGCACCACTTAAAGAGATTGTCTTTACTCCATTGTATGCCTCCTTTGTCAAAGGTGTCCATATGTGTGTGATTTATCTCTGGGCTTTCTATTTTGTTCCATTGATCTATATGTCTGTCTTTGTGCCAGTACCATACTGTCTTGATGACTGTGGCTTTGTAGTAGAGCCTGAAGTCAGTTGATTCTCCAGTTCCATTCTTCTTTCTCAAGATTGCTTTGGCTATTCGAGGTTTTTGTATTTCCATACAAATCTTGAAATTATTTGTTCTAGTTCTGAAAAATGCCTGGTAGCTTGATAGGGATTGCATTGAATTTGTAAATTGCTTTGGGTAGTATACTCATTTTCACTATATTGATTCAATCCATGAACATGGTATATTTCTCCATCTATTAGTGTCCTCTTTGATTTCTTTCATCAGTGTTTATAGTTTTCTAGATATATTCCTACATCACAAGACGGAAATTGATACTGTAATCAGAAATCTTCCAGCAAACAAAGCCCAGGTCCAGATGGCTTCACATGAATTCTACCAAAATTTCGAGAAGAGCTAAACTTCAAACTCATTCTATGAGGCCACCATCACCCTAATACCAAACCTGACAAAGATGTCACAAAAAAGAAAACTACAGGCCAATATCTCTGATCAACATAGATGCAAAATCCTCAACAAAATTCTAGCAATCAGAATCCAACAACACATTAAAAGATCATACACCATGACCATTTATCCCAGGGATGCAAGGATTCTTCAATATCCAAATCAATCAATGTAATTCACCACATTAACAAATTGAAAAATAAAAACCATATGATTATCTCAATAGATGCAGCCTTTGACAAAATTCAACATCCATTTATGATAAAACTCTCCAGAAAGCAGGAATAGAAGGAACATACCTCCACATAATAAAAGCTATCTATGACAAACCCACAGCAAACATTATCCTCAATGGTGAAAATTGAAAGCATTCAACATAGTTCTGGAAGTTTTGGCCACAGCAATCAGAGCAGAAAAAGAAATAAAAGGAATCTAAAAAACTCACTGTTTGCAGATGACATGAGGAAAACCCTAAAGACTCCTGAAAATTACGATCATCAATGAATATAGTAAAGTTGCAGATATAAAATCGCATTCTATACGAATAATGAGAAAGTAGAAAAGAAATTAAGGAAACAATTCCATTCACCATTGCAACGAAAAGAATAAAAATACTTTTAAAAGAATTTAATTAAATGAACTTTTGAGAATGAAGCTTTATAAAAGTGATTTAAAGAAGCTTTAAATGAATACAGCAAAATGCAATAATTTGAATAGTCAAAAATATTCCCACAAAGAACACTCCAGTCACTGATTCCTTCACTATAAGGTCCAATCAAAGTTTTAAGGAATCAATAATACAAATTGTACACAATCTTTTGTCAAATAAATGGAAAAAAAAAGAATAATACCTGTCAGCCTCATTGTATTAGGCTAACATAACCTGTTGTTTTTGGTTAGTTGCCAAGTCGTGTCTGACTCTTTTGTTAGATAGCAGTAATTGATGAAGGGATAATATAAAAAAGGAAATTACAGGAAATATAATTCATGAATATAAAGTGTAAAGACTCAAAACAAAGTATTTATAAATCAAACTAGCTATCTATAAAAAATTATGACAAAGTTGAGAGTTGCTCCTGTAGGTTGATTTGTGTCTCCCTCCACACTGGTATGTCGAAGTCCTAGCCCCTACTACCTCAAAATGTGAACTTATTTGGAAATAAGATTATTACAGACATAATCGGTTAAAATGAAGTCATACTGTACTAAGGCAGACCCATAAACCCATCTGACTGGTAAAAGGACAAATTATAAGAAGGAGAAAATCAACACAACACAGGTCTTCCTAGGTTGCTCAGTGGTAAAGAATCTGCCTGCCAATGCAGGAGGTATGAGTTCAGTCCATAGGTGGGGAAGATGCCCTGGAGAAGGAAATGGCAACACACTCCAGTATTCTTGCCCGGAAAATCCTATGGACAAAGGAGCCTGGTGGCTGTAAGTCCATGGAGTCACAAAGAGTCCAAGAGGACTTAGGAACTGAGAAATGAGCAATCAGCAGTCAGCACAACCCAGACACATGCAAGTGGAGAATGTCGTGCGAACACTGAAATTATGCTGCTGCAAGTCAGGAACTGCCTGAAGCCAGGAGAGAGACCTGGAACATCTCCTTCCCTAGGGCCTTCAGTGATGCACAGCTCTGCTGACACCTTGATCTCAAACTTCCAGCCCCTAAAACTGTGAAACAATAAATGTCTAATGTTTAAGCTATTCATTTTGTGAAACTTTATTATGGTGTGCATGCTCAGTCATTGTCAGTCGTGTCCAACTCTTTGCTACCCTATGGACTGTTGTCTGCCAGGTTCCTCTGTCCATGGGATTCTCCAGGCACAAATACTGGAGTGGCTTGCCATGCCCTCCTCCAGGGGATCTTCCCAACTCAGGGATGGAATCTGCATCTCCAGCATCTTCAGCATTGCAGGCAGATTCTTTACAGCTGAACCACTGGGGAAGTCCTTATTATGGTAGCCCTAACAAACTGACTGTGTGGATCACAATAAACTGGAAAATTCTGAGAAAGATGGGAATACCAGACCACCTGACCTGCCTCTTGAGAAACCTGTATGAAGGTCAGGAAGCAACAGTTAGAACTGGACATGGAACAACAGACTGGTTCCAAATAGGAAAAGGAGTCCGTCAAGGCTGTATATTGTCACCCTGCTCATTTAACTTCTATGCAGAGTACATCATGTGAAATGCCGAGCTGGATGAAGCACAAGCTGGAATCAAGATTGCCAGGAGAAATATCAATAACCTCAGATATGCAGATGACACCACCCTTATGGCAGAAAGTGAAAAGGAACTAAAAAGCCTCCTGATGAAAGTGAAAGAAGAGAGTGAAAAGTTGGCTTAAAACTCAACATTCAGAAAACTAAGATCATGGCATCTGGTCCCATCACTTCAGGGGAAATAGAAGGGGAAACAGTGGAAGACTTTATTTTGGGGGGATTCACAATCATGGCAGATGGTGATTGCAGCCATGAAATTAGAAGATGCTTACTCCTTGGAAGGAGGGTTATGACCAACCTAGATAGCACATTCAAAAGCAGAGACATTACTTTGCTGACTAAGGTCTGTCTAGTCAAGGCTATGGTTTTCCAGTAGTCATGCATGGATGTTAGAGTTGGAGTGTGAAGAAAGCTGCACACCAAAGAATTGATGCTTTTTGAACTGTGGTGTTGGAGAAGACTCTTGAGAGTCTCTTGGACTGCTAGGGGATCCAACCAGTCCATTCTGAAGGAGATCAGTCCTGGGTGTTCTTTGGAAGGAATGATGCTAAAGCTGAAACTCCAGTACTTTGGCCACCTCATGCGAAGAGTTGACTCATTGGAAAGATTCTGATGCTGGGAGGGATTGGGGGCAGGAGCATAAGGGGACGACAGAGGATGAGATGGCTGGATGGCATCACCGACTTGATGGACGTGAGTTTGAGTGAACTCCAGGAATTGGTGATGGACAGGCAGGCCTGGTGTGCTGCGATTGATTCATGGAGTCACAGAGTCGGACACAACTGAGTGACTGAACTGAACTGAACAAACTAATGTGGGGCTTCCCTTGTGGCTTACCAGTAAGGAATCCACCTGCAAAGCAGGAGGCGGGCATTCCATCCACGTGTTGGGAAGATCCTTGGAGGAGGAAATGGCCATCCACTCCCGTATTCTTGCCTGGCAATTCCCATGGACAGAGGAGGCTGGTGGGTTACAGTCCATGGGGTCGCAAAGGAGTCGGGCATGACTTAGCGACTGAACAACCACAAACAAGCAAACTGAAACACTTATTACTGACTAGCCCCTCATCCACACAAACCATCTTTATCCAACTTTTAGGAAATCATACATTTTGTGTTTTCTATAAGTTCTTTGTCACATTTTCTAGTTCCTTCTCATTTCTCCTTGAAATGTGGAGTGCCCTAGAGCTTAGTCCTTGAACCTCATCTCATTTCTATTTACCTTCATTTCCTTGGTGACCTCACACTGTTTTATGGTTTTAAACACTATCTAGAAGCTGAAGAAAATTTTTATCTCTAGGCAAAACTTTTGCTTGCTTCTATTTGTGTGTTCAATCACTTGTTGGTATTTCTACTTGGAAATCTAATTTATATCTCAAACTAGAATAAGACCAAAATATAAGGACCTACTATATAGAATGTAGGAAAACCACGAGACCATTCAGATATGACCTAAATCAAATCCCTTACAATTATACAGTGGAAGTGACAAATAGATTTAAGGGATTAGATCTGATAGACAGAGTGCCTGAAGAACTATGGACGGAGGTTCGTGACATTGTGCAGAGGCAGAGATCAAGACCATCCCCAAGAAAAAGAAATGCAAAAGGCAAAATGGTTGTCTGAAGTGGCCTTACAAATAGCTGAGACAAGAAGAGAAGCAAAAGGCAAAGGTGGAAAAGAAAGATATACTCATTTGAATGCAGAGTTCCAAAGAATATAGCAAGGAGAGATAAGAAAGACTTCCTCAGTGATCGATGCAAAGAAATGGAGGCAAACAAATAAATGGGAAAGACTAGAGATCTCTTCAAGAAAATCAGAGATAGCAAGGGAACATTTCATGCAAACATGGGCTCAATAAAGGACAGAAATGGTATGGACCTAACAGAAGCAGAAGATTCTGAGTCATTTTGTCAGATATATTCTTGAAGGACTCAGGCAAACGCATGCTGACTTTAAACTATGCCAAATTGGCAAACATAGAACAGGAGGAGAAGGAAGCTCCTGGTAAATTCCTAGATAGATTGAGAGAAGCCCTTTGCAGATTCACTGAGACTGATCCTGAAAGTGAAGAGGGAAGCGTGATCTTGAAAGATAGATTTCTCACTCAATCGGCTCCAGATACCTGCCATAAATTATTAAAACAGGTGTATGGACCAAACCAGTCTTTAGATAATCTGTTGCAACTGGCTCAAAAAGTCTATTATGGTAGGGAATATGGAGGAAAGAAAGAAAGGCAGAAAAATACAAAGGAACAGATGGAAGCCCTTGTAATGGCTGCCAGAACCGTTCTTAAACAGCCTGAGAAAAATGCCAAGGGGGACCCAGGTGAAAATGGATGGGTTTGCTATTACTGTGGAAAGGAGGGGCACTCTTTCTGCCCCCTTCTGATGTTTGTGTCAGAAGTTTTCTCTCTTTTATACTGTAATAAAACTTTATTACACAAAAGCTCTGAGCAATCAAGACTTGTCTCTGGCCCCGGATTGAATTCTTCTCCTCCGGAGGCCAAGAATCCCAGAATCTTTTGTGGTTCAGCAACAACCTTTCAATATTAAGAAGTGGCAAAAATACACAGAACTATACAAAAAAGATCTTCATGACCCAGATAATCACCATGGTATGACCACTCACCAAAAGCCAGACATCCTGAAGTGTGAAGTCAAGTGGGTCTTCAGAAGCATCACTATGAACAAAGCTAGTAGAGGAGATGGAATTCCAGTTGAGCTATTTCAAATCTTGACAGATGATGCTGTGATACTGCTGCACTCAATATGGCAGCAAATTTGGAAAACTCAGCAGTGGCCACAGGACTGGAAAAGGTCTGTCTTCATTCCAATCCCAAAGAAAAGCAATGCCAAAGAATGCTCAAACTACTGAACGATTGCACTCATCTCACATGCTAGCAAAGTAATGCTCAAAATTCTCCAAGCCAAGCTTCAACAGTACATGAAGCATGAACTTCCAGATATTCAAACTGGATTTAGAAAAGGCAGAAGAACCAGAGATCAAATTGCCAACATCAATTGGATCATAGAAAAAGCAACAGAGTCCCAGAAAAACATTTATTTCTGCTTTGTTGACTATGCCAAAGCCTTTGACTGTGTGGATTTTGAGAGAGATGGGAATACCAGACCACCTGACCTACTTCCTGAGAAACCTGTATGCAGGTCACGAAGCAACAGTTAGAACTGGACATGGAACAACAGACTGGTTCCAAATAGGAAAAGGATATGTCAAGGCTGTATATTGTCATCCTGCTTATTTAATTTACATGCAGAGTACATCATGAGAAATGTTGGGCTGGTTGAAGCCCAAGCTGGAATCAAGTTTACTGGGAGAAAAGTCAATCACCTCAAATCTGCAGATGACACCACCCTTATTGTAGAAAGTGAAGAAGAACTAAAAAGCCTCTTGATGAAAGTGAAAGAGGAGAGAGAAAAAGTTGACTAAAACTCAACATTCAGAAAACTAAGATCATGGCATCTGGTCCCATCATGTCATGGTGAATAGATGGGGAAACAGTGACAGATTTATTTTTTTGGACTCCACAATCACTGCAGATGGTGACTGCAGCCATGAAATTAAAAGATGCTTGCTCCTTGGAAGGAAAGTTATGACCAACCTAGACAGCTTATTAAACAGCAGATACATTACTTTGCCAACAAAGGTCCATCTAGTCAACTCTATGGTTTTTCCAGTAGTCATGTATGGATGTGAGAGTTGGGCTATAAAGAAAGCTGAACACGGAAGAATGGACGCTTTTGAACTGTCGTGTCAGAGAAGACTCTTGAGAGTCCCTTGGACTGCAAGGAGATCAAACCAGTCCATCCTAAAGGAAATCAGTCCTGAATATTCATTGGAAGGACTGATGCTGAAGTTGAAACTCCAATACTTTGGCCACCTGATGGGAAGAACTGACTCATTTGAAAAGATCCTGATGCTAGGCAAGATTAAAGGCGGGAGAAGGGGACAACAGAGGAAGAGATGGTTGGATGGCATCACGGACTCAATGGACATGAGTCTGAGTAAACTCCAAGTGTTGGTGATGGACAAACAGGCCTAGCGTGCTCCAGTCCATGGGGTCGCAAAGAGTCAGACATGACTGAGCAACTGAACTGACTGACTATATAGCATAAGGAACTCTTCTCAATACTCTGTAATGACCTATACAGGAACAGAATCTTAAAAAGAGTAGATACGTTATACAAACAACTGTTTTACTTTGCTGTACATCAGAAGCTAACACAACATTTTAAATTAACTATACTCTGATAAAAATTCTTTGAAAAAGACCAAATCTGATTCCCTGATACTTTTCTGAACCCCAAACGGATTCCTCTCACTGTTTCCCCAGATACGTAAATGATAGATGCAGTATTTTATTTGCTTAGGGACACACACGCACATGTAGGCACACAAGCACACACTTTGGGATTAGTTGACTTTCTTTCCCATCAGACTCACTAGATTTTCAATCGATTGGCTCTACCTGTAAAATATGGCTAGAATCTGAACAATCTTAAAATTTTCTTCGCTGTCACTCTAATTCATATTATCATTATATCTAATTGATTTCTGCCTCTGCCTTTTCCCCATATCAGGTTTTTTTTTGTTTTTTTTTTTTGGCCAGAGGAATCATTTGACAAGTTACATCACACTAGGCCCCTCTTCTGTTCAGCTCCCACAGTAAATTTCATAGCGGTCTCTACAGCTCTAACTTTGTACCACTTGTCTTTCTCTGAACTCTCAACAACCCCACTGGCCTTCTTGATGTTCTCTGACTATGTTCTCTGGTAATGCTGTTGATAAGATAGGTAGGTACCAGAAGATGAAAAAGATCTTATTCAAAATGTTACAGATTTACAATTGCCTTGAAAGTTGGACAATTACTGAAAAACTTTAATTTCAAGACTGACATGGAAAATGTTTGTAAAAATTTTTGAGGGAGTAGGAGGACAGACTGAAGCCATGAAAGGAGAAATCAATTAAAAATTGAATATAATAGTTCAGATGAAGACATTGGAAAATGGAAATAGCAAAACAACAAGGATCTACTGTATAGCACAGGGAATTATATTCTGCATCTGCTGCTGCTGCTGCTAAGTCGCTTCAGTCGTGTCCAACTCTTAGTGACCTCATGGACTGCAGTCTACCAGGCTCCTCCACCCATGGGATTTTCCAGGCAAGAGTACTGGAGTGGGCTGCCATTGCCTTCTCCATATTCTACATTAGTAATGAGCTATAATGAAAAAGAATAAAAAGTCATGAAGCAACAGTTAAATACTTAAAACAGTGGGGTGGGGATGCCAAAGGAGAACTTTAAAACAACAAAACAGAGGAGAAGGTGGAGAATTAGTCTCAACCCTATATAGGAGCACATCATGGCTAAGGAAGGACTTACTCTATGCCAGGCACCATGTGATATACCTTATTTATAACAATTCATTCAATCATCACAATAAATCTAGAAGGCAGACATCACAACTCTATTTTACAAAGGAGAAATGCTTGGTTTAATGAGTGTGCTCAAGGGCCATGTGACTAGAAAGTGGCAAAGCTAGAATCTTAACTCGGCAAGCTCATGCTCATAATAGCTACTCTATTTCATCTCTTCTTTTGGAAACAAAGAGACCAAGACCAAGTACTTAAAAAAAAAAAAGGAAATAGGAATTTTTAAAAATAGCAAGCAAAGTTTATATGGAAAGCAAGACTCAGAGCTGCCAACACAACACCAAAGCAGAACAAAGTCTCAGGACTGACACTAAGAAACATTAAGAATTACTATACAGCTGCAGTAATCAAGAGAGTGTGGTACTGGCAAAATAATAGATAAACAGATCAATGGAACAGAATAGAGAACCCAGAAATAAACCCACACAAAGATAGTCCACAGTCACTGACAAAGAGTAAAGGCAATTCAATGGAGAAAGGATAGTTTTTTCAATATACAATATTGGAACAAGTGGACATTTACATGTTAAAAATATAATAAATACTCAGATACTACTCCGTTCCCTAAAATTAACACAAAATGAATCAGAAACCTAATTGCAAATTAAAGAAAAAAGAAACTTGCAATTCCTGGAAGATTACATAGGGGAAAATCAAGATGACTTTGGCTTGGCTGAGGACTTTTTAGGTACAACACCAAAGGCTTGATCCATGAATGAAAGAATTAGTAAGTTGGACTTCATTAGAAGAAAAAAAAAATGCTTCTCTGTGAAAGACATTGTCAAGAGATTGAAAAGACAAGCTACAGACTAGGGAAAATATTTACAACAGAAGTATCTGATAAAGGACTGTTATCCAAAATATGGGCTTCCCTGGTGGTTCAGTGGTAAAGAATCTGCCTGCAGGGCAGGAGCCATAGGAGATGTGGGTTCGATCCCTGGGGAGGGCATGGCAACCCAATCCAGTATTCTTGCCTGGAGAATCCCCAGGGACAGAGGCCTGACAGGCTACAGCCCATGGGAGGCAAAGAGTTGGATATGACTGAAGCGACTTAGCACGCAGGCACATATCCAAATTATATGAAAAACTCTTAAAACTCCACAATAAGGAATTTAATAAGCTGATTTTAAAAATGAGCCAAAGACTGGAACAGACATATGACCAAAGGAAATATACAGATGGCAAATAAACATGAAAAGATAATCTGCATCATATGTTATTAGGGAATTGCAAATTAAAATAGCAATGAGATACCATCTATTAGAATGGCTAAAATCTAGGACAATGACAACACCAAAGCTCTTTCATTGCTGGTGGGAATGAGAAATGGTACAGCCAGTTTGGAAGACCAAGTGACAGTTTCTTACAAAACTAAACATAATCTTTTATGATCCAGCAATTGAGATCCTTGCACTAAAGAGTTGAAAACTTACACTCACAACATATTTTCATACAATTGATTATAGCAGCTTTATTTAGAGTCGCCAAAACTTGGAAACAACCAAGATGTCCTCCAGTAAGTGAAAGGATAATTAAACTTTGGTACAGATCCAATCATGGGATAATGGACTACTGGTCTGTGTTAAGGCTCTCCCCAGTGGATCAAATGGTAAAAATCCACCTGCAATGCAGGAGCCATAGGAGACTGAGGTTCTATCCCTGGGTTGGGAAGATCCCCTGGAGGAGCAAATGGCAACCCACTCCAGTATTCTTGCCTGGGGAATCCCATGGACAGAGGAGGCTGGCAGGCTACAGTCCACTACAGCCCAAAGGTTCACAAAGAGTTAGACACGACTGAGTGACTAAGCATGCATTCTGTGTTAAAAAGAACTGAGGTGTTAAACAATAAAAATATATTGATAAACCTTAAATGCATGTTACTAAGTGAAAGAAACTAATCAAGAAAGGCTACACATGGCATGATTCCAACCATCTGACATTCTGGAAAAGGCAAGACTGTCCAGACACTGGAAAGACCAACGGCTGCCAGTTTGAGGAAGAAGCAAGGACAGACGAATAGGTGGAATGCCTGGATCTTTAGGCACTGATACATCTGTATTATACATTTGTCAAACTGCAGAGACTGTGCAACACCAAGAATGAACCCCAATGTAAACCACAGACTTAGATGACAATAATGTGGCAACGTAGGTTAATCAGTTATAAGGAACACTGGTAGTGAGGGATGCTGAGTTTATGTATGTGCATTCTGGAGAAGGAAATGCCAGCCCACTCCAGTGTTCTTGCCTGGAGAATCCAATGGAAAGAGGAGCCTGGCAGGCTACAGTCCATGGGGTCGCAAAGAGTCAGACACGACTGAGCAACTAACAACAATTTTGAAGGAGAAGATTTATGAGAATTCTGTATACTTTCTGATTACTTCTGCTTCTCTATAAGCTCTGCTTTTAAAAAAAAAAGTGTAAGCAGCTTCATAACATTTATATATCATTTTCTAGCTCCTATAAATTTGTAGCTCCATGTGGGTACCACAGTCAGATGAATTTAAGGAGCACAAAATTAGAGTCACAGGAACTATCTAAAAGAAATCATGTTCTTCACTGACATTTTCTAAACAGCATCAAAAAATTATAATTCATAAATGAAATGATATTTCTAAAATGTTGGTTTTCCTTTCAACTTCCCTGTACTCCAAAGGTACTCTGAACATCTTCAAATGACAAAATTCCCATTCTGCCATCTGATTCATTGTTATTTTCTTTCCTTCTCTTACCTGTTTTCTTTAAGACCTTATTATATTAACCAATTAACCTCACACTCAGAAAGCAAGTTAGCCTTCTCTTTGGGGGAACATGGGAAGGGTGAATGTTTTACACTGTTTTTTGCAGGGGAAATGTTGTAAATATTCTCATATAAATTGTTTTTATTCTTTCATATAAGAAATAGAAATGTCAGGAGTTGGTGGTAGAGGGAAAAAAATAAAACACTTCAGGCTTGCACATTCATTCATTCAATGTTTACTGAATGTTTACCAAGTACCGGTTATATTTTTCATCTGATAAACACTGCCTCTTTTCAAAAGCAATGGAAGACTATTCCACGACACATTTGAGTAAGAAGGCAGTTGCAAAAAAATGTAAGTATGATAATAGGAAAAGTAAAAAATTATATGGAAATGAGAGAAAATGAGTGGACTGCAACACATTCTTTTAGAAATGCCTGTGAAATAGTCAAAAGGAATGTCCACCCGCTGAATGTATCATAACAGAATTTAAGGTCTGTGTTGGAACGGTAGCTTAAAGGGTAGAAAAAGCCATGATATTGAGTGAAAGATCTAAGGGATAGTGTACACAATAAAATGATAGATGCATACCATTAAAATTTTGGATATTGTTTGAACTATGGTTAGATGAATAAAACCACAAAAGCTACAATCAATGGGACACAAATGTGTCTGATCAAAAACAGAATACTAAATGTGAGTCAAGAATACAGTTGAAAATTGACCTTCACTTTAGTGACCTGAGCAAAATGTCTAGGAGCATAAAGTCATTTTGAAGATTAAATTAAGAGTTAAGAAGGACGTAGGTTATGAACAAGTTTAGAATAGCTGCAAGTAAAAAGAAAGTGAAATAATTAATAGGAATACAAAATTTGTTGCCAAGTGAGAACTCTTAAGAGTGTGCTATGAGGTTTCAGATAAAGGAGAGAGTTCAGTGATTTGAAGTTATTAGAAGAGGACTTAGAGAGGGAAGTAAATTGTTTTAATCATTGAAGAATGAGAGGATTTGGATTTTTAGGGGAGCCGAAAGAGATTTGAAACAGAGGAGAAAAATAAGATCCAGGACCAGGCAGGAGAATGACATGACCAATTTTGCCTTTAGAGTTTCAATATAGTATTAATTTCCTTTGATTTTCCTTATACATTAATTAAAACTTTTTAAATTAAATATCAACTTACATCCAGCAGTAGTAAAATGATTGCCACTGATAACTGCTTTGGGTTAGCTCAGTAATTATTCCCTAAATACCGATATTATATTTAGTATTGATCTGCATCCTTGTTAACTATCTCAGAAGACAATCATGGAAGCATGAAACATACAATGCTCACTTAGTTCTCATATTCTTACAGGCAAGGGAACTATAAGATATAAAGATGAATGGATGAAGTTATACTATAAAAGGGTACTTTTTGATCTATGGATGAACATAGGAGAGAGAAAAATTGTCTAGTACTTAATGTCAAAGTTTAATTTCAGTAAATCACTAAGAAATTTATTAAACTGCAAGTTATTTAACCTTTTACACCTACTTGCTTGTTATTTGTGACTTTAATGTGTTAGTGATAGCATTATACTTATGTTCACAAGTCACACTAAAATCCAGAGCCTCTTAGAAGCTACAATTTTAATATTTTAACTATTCTTCTTTTGAACTGAGGTATTACTATATCATTATGAGCAGAATTTGACTACAGCAGAAGTAACAAAAAGTTACTATCTCTTAAAATTACTTCAACAGTCACTTGGTTACCACTGAGTTTCTCATCTAGAGGCTCAATACATAAATGTCTGGAGAAAATGTATTGTTTTAGGGCAGTATAACCAAAGTCTATCATCTAGTTTATAGGAAGTTCTAGTAGGTTTGTTTTTTATTATATTATCACGCCATCAAGATATTATCTCTGTAAAATTCCCTACTACTGACTTTAAGCGGCTTGTAATGACAAATAAACTCTTCCAATAGACATTCTCTATTCTGTATACAAACAACCATACATTTCAATTATTATTTTTAAAAAACTCAAGTAATGAATGAATGGAGAAGTTAGTGCACAGGAAAGTGAAGAGAGTTGTCCAGTGTCACGCAACTCCCATGAACCCGCATTTTCTGATCGATTCTATATCTCCTCTTCCATCACCACTGTTCTTCATCCATACTCTAAATACCAAGAAGCAGAATTTCAGTGTCACAAACAGGACTTACAAAGTACTTTATGGAAATGAAAATGAGGTGCTTTTTTTTTTTTTTTTGGTAAATTATTTCCTAACTGGATATGGAACAACAGACTGGTTCCAAATAGGAAAAGGAGTCCATCAAGGCTGCATATTGTCACCCTGCTTATTTAACTTCTATGCAGAGTACATCACGAGAAATGCTGGGCTGGAAGAAGCACAAGCTGGAATCAAGATTGCCAGGAGAAATATCAATAACCTCAGATATGCAGATGACACCACCCTTATGGCAGAAAGTGAAGAGGAACTAAAGAGCCTCTTGATGAAAGTGAAAGAGCAGAGTGAAAAAGTTGTCTTACAGCTCAACATTCAGAAAACGAAGATCATGACATCTGGTCCCATCACTTCATGGGAAATAGATGGGGAAAAAGTGGAAACAGTGTCAGACTTTATTTTAAGGGGCTCGAATATCACTGCAGATGGTGACTGCAGCCATGAAATTAAAAGACGCTTACTCCTTGGAAGGAGGGTTATGACCAACCTAGATAGCATATTCAAAAGCAGAGACATTACTTTGCCAACAAAGGTCTGTCTAGTCAAGGCTATGGTTTTCCCAGTGGTCATGCATGGAACTGAGAGTTGGACTGTGAAGAAGCTGAGTGCCAAAAAATGGATGCTTTTGAACTGTGGTGTTGGAGAAGACTCTTGAGAGTCCTTTGCACTGCAAGGAGATCCAACCAGTCCATTCTAAAGGAGATCAGTCCTGGGATTTCTTTGGAAGGAATGATGCTAAAGCTGCAACTCCAATACTTTGGCCACCTCATGTGAAGAGTTGACTCATTGGAAAGAACTCTGATGCTGGGAGGGATTGGGGGCAGGAGGAGAAGGAGACGACCGAGGATGAGATGGCTGGATGGCATCACTGACTCAATGGACGTGAGTCTGAGTGAACTCCAGGAGTTGGTGATGGACAGGGAGGCCTGGCGTGCTGCCATTCATGGGGTTGCAAAGAGGCGGACATGACTGAGTGACTGAACTGAACTGAGGATTTCTATCTACCTTGTACTTAGATCTCTTACTTCCCACCATTCTTAATCTTACACAACATGAAACCACTGATAGTACTTTGTGAAAGGAAGACATGCTTCATTCAGTTTCACTAGTGATTTGTGCCTATTTTTTATTTAGTTGCTTTATAGCTTATGTAATTTTAACTTTTAGATACTGCAGAATAAAACACCGGTGTGGCCATCAGCAGAAACAACATGACTGGTCACATATAAATATACCCCATATAAAATTTCATACTCCCACCCTAAACTGATTCAGGATATACAATTCTCAAAGTTTAGAAAAAAGCATGAGAAAAACTCATGAGAAGAGCTTTGGAATGATGTCAAGCATTTTGCTACTTGTCAGAGGCAACATTTTTTTGAGATGCTCCTATTTTAATACTTGATGAGTAGAATCTAGAATTATAACGAATGATACTTATGAATGCTTTAAAAGGATGATAGACACTATTCCAAAATAATTCACTTAGGAAACCTATTTGGTTAAAAAAAATACTGGTAGATTATAAAATGTCAACTATTTTGCTGATCTTCAAAATATCTTGGGAGAAAAGAATAAGAGGAGTGAAATAGTCTTGCTCTAAATGTGAAAACCATAGTACAATTTAAGATACTGACACATTTGTTGTAAAAGTTAAAATATCATTTATATCTTTTTATTCTCAGTCTGGGTCAACATTAGTGATATAGACCTCAACCCACTATTCAAAGGATTCTGTGGAAAGCATTTCTGCTATGAGTAAGAACAGGATGGTAGTTACCAAGCACTCTCGTATTTCTCATTGTGGAACTCCAGGGGTGTTAATAATGAACCCTCTGCCCACCTCAAAGCCTGCTTTGCAGTTGGTTAAACTATTCAATAAATAACAAGGAAACAAATGGATAAAATTACATAACAGCATAATTTTCACGTTTACCTGGTTTCCACATGTAAAACAAGTTTCATTTTCCCAATCCTTTCCCCCCCAAATATATTCTGATAATGAATAAACTGTCTTACATTTTATAATCTCCCAGTATTTTTTTTTTTTTGCCAAATAGGCTTCCAGAGTAAATTATTTTGGTTCAGTGCCTAGCATCTTTTAAAACCATTTATAAATAACTGTTGTGATAATTCTAGACAATTTGTCAATATAGACCACATGAAATATTTTTTAGTGTTTTACTAGAGAAAATTGCAAATGAAGTAACATTTGTATTTGTTTTAGTCCTATCCAGTTTCAGTTTCTGAACCTTTGCCTTCTTGTGTTCTTCCAACCCCATGTTTTTCCTTACTTCAGCATGCCAGAAAACTAAGAATTAAGAGAAACTATTTGGCATCTTTTACTGACAGTTTTTTCTTCTGCTTATGGTCTGGTTTCCTTAAGATATTTGAATGTGAATTAATTTTCAAAACTATGATGAGTCAGATTAAAATGTTAGTGAAAGTTAGATTTAATGTTATTAATGTTCACATATGTGATAAAAATACAGTAGAGACAGTGCAAAATGTGATTTAGATCATTATCTCCAAATGAAGAAGACTGGAATCAGTCAATACTCATCACTCAGGAGTTTCTTTAAATCAGTACAGAATGTTATATTGCAGGCCAAAGTCAGATTATTGATGCATCTAACTAATACTTAATTCTATTAATTTAACACCTGTCTTATTTCCAACATTGTACTAGGAACTTTATGTATATTGTCACGTTTAACTTTCCCAGCAATTCTATGAAGCATAATTACTACTGCCGTTTTCAGATTATGAATCTGAGGCACAGAAGGGTTAATTTGCTTTTTCATGGTTATATTACAAGATTCTAATTTAGCTTTGGTGGAATTTAACATTACCTCCTGGCTTCTACTATGCTATGATGCCATCTCATCTTTAAATCAATTGATATTTGTTTATATGACTGCAGCTCTTCTCTAGAAAGGCCTACACTTCACCGTCAAGTCAAATAATCTCTATATTCCTTATCATGTAGAAGTTCATAGAAGCCAGAAATATCTTTCTTACTCATGCATCTAATCTTTAAATATTTTCTTTCTTGGACTGGCTCAACAGAGAAATAAAACCAATATATTTAAATTTTTAAAACTCAATTCTTTGCTTAATTAAGAAATTCATCATGTTGTTTTCTTTGAGGACTTACACACTTTATAAAATGAACTTTTTATAAAAGTTGGTCTTATGCTTTAGGGCATATTTCTGATTAATACATATATTTCTTCTATGTAATTGTAAGCAATCATTATTTACTTGCATGCTATTGACCAGTCTTCTAACCAAATGCTAGAGTGGGGTTTTAGGTGGGTAGAGGTTCATGAAAGCCTTTATCCACACTCCTTATAGTTACACAATGTAAAACACGAGACACCTCGGTAGCTACCATTTATCTCCTACTCTCGGCAGACATTTCTTTCCTGGAAGTCTTCTGGATAAGTGGTGCTCCAACCTGCATTGATTGCTTTGATTGACTGAAAATTTCACAGATTTCCAGAATGTACAGTTTTTTCTGACATTGCACAGAAACCACCTCCCAATATCTTTCCTCTGGTGTCACATAATATAAAGCAAATCCCCTTTCCATTAAGGAAAATACCCTGTAATATATAAAAGGTAACTGTAGTGTTTCTCCATAGTCCTTTCCCCTTAAATAAGATTGTATCTTCAACTGTTGTTCACAAGGCATGCTTCCCAGATGCCACCTCATCTTTGACATTTATCAAACCCTTGCTATCTCCCACAGGTCAAGCATTCTCTTAGCATTCCTGCCATTAAAGTTATTGGTTACAAGACGGGCACTGATAAACACACAGTAATTACACCACAGGATAGAGGTATTATGATCTAACTGTGAGAGTGAAGTAGAGTCAATGGTCTTACCCTGGGGAAAAGGAAGCTCAGAGGAACCAAAGACTGGCGAATAGGTAAATGATGTCAGACCTGTGCTAACCAGGGTCACTGTTTCCTTGCTCCCGATGCTGTGACTCTGCTAATTCATTTTAAGTTTGCATTAGCATTGGATTAGCCTTATTATATTTTGGGTTCTTGTTTGAAGTTCATTTATAACTGATGAAATGTTTTAAAAAATTCAATAATTACATTTACCCCTCTGTAATTTCATTATGTTAAGTCCATTGTTCCAGTCAAGTGAGTAATGATTAAGCATATTGGTTCTTACACCCACCAATTTGTGAGAATAAGATAGGGGATCAGTTCTGCTGCTGCTAACATTTCAATAATAGAACTCACTTTCAGTCTATAGGAAAAAATACAATAATTTGAGATCTTTTACGCACATACTACTTTTATTTTTTTATTTTTATTTTATTTTTATTTTTTTCACATACTACTTTTAAATTCTTTGTAAGTGTAAAGAGAAGAAGTAAAGTTGAGAATTACATTTTCTAAAATTGATTGGTCTATTTCCCAAAGAAAATAACACTGAATAGTATGCTGTGTCCTAAGCTTTACCAGACAATTTCACGGAGCCAAGGATAATAAGCATCAGGCAGGGTCAAGATTCAGCTTGGCAGCTTGCGTATCACAAGGAGCTGTTACTCCTCATTGCATGTTTCTACAAGACGGAGTAATATTCAGTTTGGCATGTAACTTTTCAATAGGCTTTCTGAGTATCAGTTCATCAGAAAGGTATTTCCTGACCAGTTCTATAGCTTTCACTTATACTCTTTAAACCATCACCTTGATTTATTCATCTTTATAGTACTTAATAGCCCATAGCATCTTATTTGTTTAACGCCTCTTTCTCCCACCAGAATACAAGCCTTTTAAGAGTTGTTTTGTTCACCCTAGTTATCTTGAATGATATCTGGCACATATTGAAAATAAGAGAGAATATTTATTATGGTTATCGCTATGAACATCACTGAATAAAAATGATGTGCTATTTTTTCTGTTTAAAGTGAAAAATATGTCTAGGTGGAGAAACAGAACAATCTAAGTACTAAATTGAGTTCAACTTTGTTTGACTGATTTGGAGATCTTTTTGTGTTTATTCAAAAAGTGCCTTATTCCAAGGAAAGTGGCTTCACAAACAGATATCAGGAGCCATCATACTTGAAATGGATTAATAAGTGTAGTTTTAAATGATTGTCTGTGTTTAATTTTACATATTACATTATGTGAAATCTCAAGTGCATTGACATAACTATTGGTGAAATATTGGTTGTGAAACAAATGAAATTCAATTCTGATTCTAATTATCCATTTGCACTTTAGAGTAATGAATAGATTTGGGACTTTTATATGCGTTCACAGGAGCATATGCATCTCTGCATCTGTTTCCTTTCTTGTATTAATCTTTAGTGTTGCTATATTTATATCTGAGGTTTAAATTATTTTTATGTAGGCGTGAAAGACTATTCAGTACATCAAGAAGAACTCTTTTGAGATGTCTGATGAAATATGACAAATTCTGAGGAACAGCAGTCTCCAATTGAATTTTTGATTCAGGAATGGAGTCAAGCCAAAGCATCTTAATGTGCAAAATAGCTTTCCCTTCTCTCTTTTTCTTCCATTAGTATGGCAGTCGGCCTTTAGGCTGAATATGAATGTTACTATGCTTAAACTATTAAATATAGAAATGGTTTATGGGAGTTTAAAATACCAGTATAAGGATTATTTACATTTATTATTATTTTATTTTTGCCACTAAGCTGCACTTGCTGCATAAAAAAAAATCCACTGACAATGAAAGGGAAGTATATAGAAAAGGAGCAAAGGATTCTACTTAAAGAACTTAGCCAACTGAATGAAAATTCATAGGTAGGAGGGTAGTCAATATTTTAAAGTTGACATAACTACTTCTCTGACATGAATTTCTCATCCTATCTCACCTTTTATGGTTTAATGATCTTTACCCCCCCTTTTCTGTGCATTTTTCTACCCATTCCTGTGTTCAGACTTGGCCATTAGATAAGCGATAGCTGTTGTACTAAACATGAGTGGTGTGCTCCTCAAGTTTGCAAGAGAGCCTTTAAGCTGAAGCGGCAAAAACAAAGACAAAAGAAGGCAGGAAATGGGGAAAAGAAAGGAAAGAAGGGATGGAGACAATGTGGGAGGAAGGAAAGAATAGGGAGAAAGGAACAGAACAAGAGAGGAAGGAAGGGAGAGAAGGAAAAGAACAAGGTGAGTGAAAAGAGAGTAAAGAAGCATGTCTACATTTACCTTTTGTTTGAATACACTGAACCTGCCCAGCTTTCAACTTCCTTAAGAATACGGTGGAAAACAAATTCGATTAAAGACTCTTAATGAGGAGGTTAACTGCTTGGAATAAATCACAGCTCAAGTTTATCTGATGGTGGAAGCTCCAAAATGGAGGAAATTCTCAATCTGGGGCAATAAGGAACTCTTTGTTGTGGGCCTGCTCATGTGTGTTAGCTTACTAAAAGTTGCCTTCTTACTGAAAGCTACAAGTATTTCAAACATTTGTTTCTAAGAAGTCTAAAAATTGAGTTTGGCACAGAAGTTTCTGTTCTAGAACTTAATAGTCATTAGTTTTGTTTTCTCAGATACTTTGAGTATATCACCAAATTAAGTTCCCAAGCATTCAGTACTTTTTAACTCTTTGATTTTTTTCTCATTTCCTTAATTCCAATTAATTAATCACGATTATCATTTAGAATTCATAGAGTGTCAAATATATCTCTTGAGGTAATATTTTGAAGGTCATCCAAATATGAAAATTTCCTCAATGAGTGACGTCGAAAGCCAGTATTTAGTTTGTTATATGCATGCTATTTTGTTATAATCTATGTCATGACCTGAATTATATGCATTATAAATGGACATAGACAAATTATAAAAAGACATATGAAATAAATACATCAATTTATATCAGCAAACATGTTCACCAGCAGGAATGTAGAATAAGTTACTATTTACTTTTTTAAAAAAATCTACTTGTCTTGAAATACTAGAAGCCATTGATATGTCTGGGTTTCATTATCAGACTATTTTGGATTGAGGGAAACCTGTTATCAATTCAATATTATTCCAAAAGAAATTTTAGATTTGTCAACTCTAGAATGTGATAGCATTCCTTAGAAAACTGAGATAAAGAAACTTGGAAATAAGACTGTGTTTATGAAAGTTCTACACTGCAATTGACACCTCTAAGTTCTGCAGACTGCTGAAAATAACTTTTAAAAAGAGTGCCTTTGACACTCTTTAACAGTATAGCTGAAAGTGTCCTGAAGTGTTAAAGAAAAGGTTGACTAAATGTTATTCCCTGATGGCTGAAGGCAGCAGCATTATGTCTGCCACCTGATCCATTTTTTCTCACTTCATGAACTTAAAATAAATCAACAGACAACACGGTTTCCCTTTTTCCTAGTGATTTGGAATACATAATGGATGACAGTTAACTTTCTCTCTGCTGTCTAGCTTCACAAGATGCATGTTACCACAGTTTTGGTAAGTCTACTTCTACTGGAAATCTTACAGTTACTTTCAGAAAATCTCTCACTGCTTTTGACATGTATCCACATGTGATAGTTCTGACCACTCTGTCATCCCCAAGACAATGGTGAGACAACGCATCTCATCTTTATTTCTCTTCCTGCTCCTGAGTATCAACTACGTTTTATAGGAGTTTCAGCTAGACTGTTTACATTTTTCATGAGAGCAACCTTTAATAAAGAAGACAACTTTGTTATTTGAAAATTTTACTCGACTCAGAAAATATACTTGTTCTTTAAATATGCCAAAGTTTTTACTAGAGAAAAAAAGTAACACTTCAGGCTAGATTTTAAGCATAATGCATTATCAATGAATTTCAGCCCAGAAAGAATTAACCTTCTGGGTGCACAGCTTCTGTGCCTTGGCTTCCAGCCAGGACTGATATTCTAGCTTTATTTTATAAGTTTCCCCAGCTGCTTTCCAAATCTAGGGAGGCTGCACCAGCTAGAATCTTCTAGTTTGATCAAAGCATGCTAAATGTTTGTCTGTTCTCCCTGAGTAGATGCTACTATATGAAACACAGAAAGTTTGATTTTTGGATTTTATTCTTAAAATAAACCTTTCCCACTCAAACAGAATCTGCTAGATAATCATATAAACGTAAGACTTACTGGGTACAAACATTTTACTGACTTAGAAGCATTTATCTAGCATTTTTAAGGAGTAAGGTTTAGCACTTAGATTTGAACTAAGAGACTACATTTTTTAAGAATGATTTTTTTTTTTTGAGGGGGGAGAAAAGAATAGGTACAATAGTTTGAATATTCAGATACAAAAGACTGTCTTTTGATTTGCATACATATGTAAACATGTATTTGTATTTTGGCTATCAAATATAGAAATTCCAAATAATGATTTTATGTATTTATATATAAATAGTCTCCATTTACTATTTTTTTGGTGTTTAAGGAAAATCATCTAAATGGACACATTACTTAGATAACAACTTCAGATGGAGAAAACAAAATGCAGCTTACACACATTTTCAAGTTTATGGAAAGGGAAACAAATATTAAAATCCTTATGAAGTTTTACCTTTTGTATTTAAGAATGACACCTGAGTTTCTACATTGCATTAATATTTTCCCTCTAAGGGTGAGTTTCAAGTTATAGTTAATAATTCATATATATAATTTTTTCAAAAGATATTCTAAGCATCAGTCTTAGTGCTGACCAACTGCCATTAAGGTGGGATAAAATTGATGATTCTGCTTAGTGTGCAATTTTCAAAAATCTCCATTAGCTTATCATGAGACTTCTATCAATGTAGGTGCTATGTAATATTGATCAGCATAAGATACATATTCACAAGATTCCTGATTATAATAATATCAATAATCACAGTAGGCATTAAAGTATGTTAAATTCTCATTTTTGCATAGAGATAAAGGTACATGGCAAATACATTTTGCTTACTAATCACTCATTTCTTATGAATTCCAGTTGAAGACTTAGACTCTTCTAGTCAGTGGACTTTACATTCTCTACATACATCAGTTTCATGGAAAAGCCATGACCAACATAGCATCTACTTGGCATCTGGCTATAGCTAGCAGGAATATTTTAATAGAAATTTAAATTATTATTCTGACATAAAAAAGACTGTGCAAACCTTTATGGGAAAAAACTGCCTCCTAGTTTTGGAGAGATCCAGGCAATTACAACAACTTTTGTCTTCATGTATTTCCATTTGTGTAAAGAAACGCAAAGAATTTGAACCATAAAGTTGGTGAGAAACTGAATAACTAAAATAATTAAGGCAACATATCAACGACTTTGTATGCAATTTACTTTAAAACATTTATGATCTTAAGTTGATGAAAAATATTCTGATAAACTAAACTATGAAAGCAAGAAAAGGTGAGTTTGAAAAACACATAATAAAGTATAAACTATTGAAACTTTTCTAGAGTTATATTAGAACTCACAGTACAACCTATCATAACAAAATATAATATCACTTGAAAATACTCTTGACTAACTCTGAAAACTACAGCATCTTATAAATGAGGACAAATTATAAGGAAAATACAAGTTTAAGTTTCTATTTATATTTAGCTTTCTCTAATCAAAGATTTTGGAAGAAATGAATGAAAGTCATACTTTAAGTAATATCTCTTATATTTCAATTTATTATGTGCATGAGGAATTTGAAGGTATTTACAGGTATAACATAAAGCTGTTTTTATCCTCCTGGGAATCTGTGCTTATAGCATATGGCATATATTGTTCTAATAAGAATTTATTTTTCTTTCCTAATAGGACCTAGTAGAAAAGCATCTATTTCTTTAAAAGCAATTTATGGCTGCATCAGACAATTTCAAATGTCTGTGACAGCTGTTTCTCTAAAGCAGACCATTAGGACAGAACGTGACCATAAATCTCAGGTCCCAAAGAGAGGAGTTCCCATCTTGAGTAATTTGAATGCCATGTTATCAGTAATACTTCTCAGGGAAACATTTATAACTCCACAGTTCAGCTGTTGAGTTTGAAATATTGCATTTCAATATGAAAAGGCTAAAACTGTTATCAAGTGGTGTCTTTATTATGCAAATATTCTGGCAATAATTTACAATATTTCAAGTTCTGTCTTTTTTAGGCAGGACTGTATTTTACCTTACAGTGCAAATATAACTTTATAATAACAGGTAAGAGCACATATGTTGAAAAGGGAAACTGCATTTGGTTTAAAACTACATAAATCTACATAAACCTTTCACAAATAAAACTTTATTGTGTTCAACTTGTTTACATAGCTAAGCAACATATATTTATTTAATGCACACGCCTTGCAACAAATTAAGCCATAACTTACCTAGAGAAGCATTTCATTTTTTTCTCTCTTTCCTAACTTGAATTTATCCCGAGTTAGAAAATGAGATATCCAGTGTTTCAGGTTCCTTGGGCTCCAGGTTAATTAGAAGGAGCTTTCAGTTCGTACAATCTGCTTTAATATTCCGAGAGCACTCTTTAGCGCCAGTCCTAGTATCTGAACTCTTCCAGCAGAGTCTCTTTTTATTTATACACACATTGTCCTTTTCAAAACAAGCAGCCAGCTGGAATGATTCAAACCTCTGTTCAGCACACCGTTAAAATGCAGCTTCCTCCTTGGACACGAGAATTACACCAGGGAGCGGACCGAGTACAGCAAAAAGGCTATGAGAACTATTTAATCACCAGAATACCAGCTGCTCCGCTCCGCTCTTGCTACTGCTGCTCTGCTTCTTGTTTAGCTGGAGTCGGTCTTTCCCTCCCTCCCTCTTTCTCTCACATCTCCAGAACTAGAAAGGCAGCCGGTTTATGATTGGCAGAAACAGCCAATTCCTTCAGCTAATCATCCTCAAGACTTTCAAGGACCTGGAGCTGTTGTGATGTCATCCAGTCAGGGGATGTTACACATGAATACATTCCAACAGTAGCTAATTCAGCGATCAGCTGCATTCCTCTCACACCAGGGTGATTGATTAGGTGCTCCTGGAGGATTTGCATAATCTTTCATTGTACAGTTGGACTATTTCCTATGAATTTCGAGAGTAAAATTCCACTTTGCAGCTAGGACACTGTACCAAAAGATTCTATTGGGTGAAGAAAGAAAAGTTCATGACACGTTTTCTGCGGTAGGTGTGTGCCAGTCAAGCATGAGTTATGAACTCAACACAAGCTAACCATGAGCAGGAGGAAACTTGAAATCCTAGTGACTTATGTATTCCTGAAATTAATGATAATGTTTGAGATCATAACAAATGGTAGAAGAAAAAAATGAGTAGGCATATGTGTGTGTGTTTAGTGTATAAATGGTTTCATTGAGGTAAATTACTGAATTATTACAGAGAAGTTCTGTTCCCAGCATGGACAAAAGTTGTCCCTTTGTCTCATTTTCTATTTGGCAATATAGGATGAGGATTACCTGCTTTTTGTTCTCTACTGACTCATATTAACTCATAAAATATAAATTGTATTTATTTACTTTATGTAAAGTTCTTGAACTTCTTTATCCAAATACATAAAAGATAAAGATAGAGTACTTTCAAGTGTATTTCTTCATTCCAGGCTATCTAATTCTTCAGGCTCTTATTGTTTCTATTTTATTTAGTCTCCACCATTTAATCTAATGGAATAAAATGTGTGGATGACAGTTTGGCCCAAGACCCCTTATAGGCTAGAGTACAGAATTTCAGGCTCTTCTCAGGTTCAAAGTTCTATTCTGAGATATTTGTGTTTTGGTGAGAAAGAATTCTGCTAGAATTGCTGGGGCAGTATCAGTGACCCTTCCATTATGCTGCAAGTGGTGGCCGGAGTGGCCCTCAAAACACACTTTTATTGGTGATATGGTCTTTGGGTGGATAATTTTAATGGATTCAGTGTTACTAATATTATTATGCTGCAAAAGGTTTAGATGGTCAGCACACTCTAGGCATATGCTAAGTAGAGGATAGGAAAAAAATCTGGTAAATTACCAAGACTATGTACCTGTTATTTCCTAACCTAACAATACTGTCATTAATAGACTATGGATTGTGTGTCAGTTATTTTTTCAGATGCACAGGCTAAAAGTATGCTAAAGAAAAATTTGTATTTTGAAAGTCTTCAAAGACTCAAGGAACTACTTACTACCCTTTAAGAATTTTTGGAAGGCAAAGATTCATTAGAAGATCAGTTCAAGAATTTCCATAGTGATTTACATCAAAATGCAAAATGGATAAATACATTGCAGCTAAACAGTTCAATAACATCTTAATAAAGTAATTATTATTAAACAACAAACTAAACACTACTGAGAAACAAAGTAAAATAAATTTTAAAAGCTGATTGAAGTTTTTTCCATTTTATGGCGTTTTCTCATACTAATAATGTCTATTTATTTATCCAAGTTTAGACATAAACAAAAATGAAAATATGTCTGACATATACAGAAATGAAAATAACATTTTAAAATGGCTTAAGTATTTTATCCCATTGATATATTTCTGTTTCACAAGTCAATAAAGAATTCTATTTTATCAGAGTAATTTCAGTTATTGAAGCTGTATGAAATAGAGTGATTTTGACCACAAAGCCATGACATTAAAACATGGAGGAGGATTTATATCCTTAGCTCTGGTGGCAAGCGTAGTTGGTATGAACTGATTACAAGTAAAAGTTGTTGATACATTTTTTATCCAATTAGTCTATAAGCAATCCTTGAAGCTAAACAACAGCATTATTATTTAGAGTGAAATGAATAATAGAGCAAAACACTTTGACAATATAAAAGTGATATAAACAATATTAATGGAAGATATAATAGTATAAAATACCTTAAAATATTGTTAAATGCTAACTTTAAAATAAAAAAATTCCAAATTCTGAGTTATACTTCTTAGTAGGAAAAGGAAAAATGGCTATTTTGCTATGCTTTTCTTATTGTTTATTCAGAAATAAAGTCTTGGGGAAAGAGGGTCCCACAAGATACACCATGTATAAATGATGCGAGCCAAACAAAAGTCCTTTTTTTTTTGGCTACTCCTGGGGAAAGTTGGAGAAATTCATAGTGTCCATATTTAAATTAAAGATAAAATAACCCCCAAAGCTTGAGTAGTTTTCTTATAATTTCTTTTCTGTGTTATATTTTCCAGTCATTAAAAATAAACTTTGTGAAAATTTTAATTTTTATCATTTTCTCATCTGCCATGATGGGAAAATGAATGACCTTGAATGTTGCAAAGAAGAAATGTGATATGCAATGGAAGATAGGGAGGAATTATTTTCTCAAAGGGTTTTTTAATCACTCAGCCTGTGTTCCACCATTGAAAGGCCTTGTATTTGTCAGGTATAGCATCTAACTAGTTCATTTGTAATAATACACATAATGCAAAGCATTTGCCCACCTCCTCATAGTTGAACTCTATTATTTTCCTTTTGATGTCCAATGAAGTGCAATATAATTTTTTTCTTTATCTATTAAGATAGAGATTCAGGTCCAGACAGGGCTTCCAGGTATTACAGAGGTGAAGAATCCACCTGCCAATGAAAGAGATGTGGGTTCGATCCCTGAGCCTGGAAAATACCCTGGAGTAGGAAATGGAACCCACTCCAATATTCTTGCTTGGAAAATTCCATGGACAGAGAAGCCTTGGTGGGCTACAGCCCATAGGGTCACGAAGAGTAGAACACGACTGAACGACTGAGCACACACACCAGTTCCAGATATATACTAAGTCCTCAGTGGATCTTTATTAACCTTAATTGAATTTGTTGAGCTAATAAATTATTGGAGCCTCAGATATTTTTACTCAATTGCTATCAAAACTTCTTTTTAACTGAATTATCTTAAAAGTTCAAAAATATATGCATTGCTTTCAAATTGTAAAATTTAAAAAAACTTAGAAAATATTCCACAATACATATTTAAAATGTATATAAAGCATGTAAAGAATATATTGGTGCCTATATACTCAGTAGAAGAAACAGAAACCAAACCAAACACATTTATAAAAGAAAAAACTCACTGCTTTACATATCAATTCATTTTTTACAGTGAATGAAGGTAAGTATATCCACTAATAGAAATTCAGAAGAATTGAAGAAGAATTCAGAATAGGCTCCTCTGTCCATGGAATTCTCCAGGCAAGAATACTGGAGTGGGTTGCTATGCCCTCCTCCCGGGGATCTTCCTGACCCAGTGATTGAACCTGGGTCTTCTGCATTGCAGACAAATTCTTTACTGTTTGAGTCACCAGGGTAAGTTTTAAATCCATGCATCTAAAATGCATAGAAATTGGCAAAGAAAATGTCAAAGAATTATTTACAAGTACTTTGCAATTTCTGTGTTTTAAAAACCCTTCACATGCATGCACAGGTTATAAATAGAAGATAGTATAGCTTTAATATACATTTTTATTTTTCCCAAGTATCATTTCTATTCTTTAATTCTACTGCAAGGTGACAATTTTGAATAATTTCAATTCAAATTCTAATTTATTTTACAATTTACACTGGGCTTCTATACCATGGTACTACTTTCTGTCTCCTTTCCTTTTAATTTTTTTGTTTGTTTTATGAGCAGCTTTGCAGTTGTCCAAACTAACACCAAAAAAAAAAAAAAAAAAAAACCTCTTCTAATTCTTTTTTAAAGAAAAAAGCATGAACAGAAAGAAACTGCTGTTCAAAGTTTATGCCTTTGGGGGAAAAGCTTCTAATTGGGCTGTGGGTGACTAATATAAGAACTTTCTTAAAGGAAAAAACCTGTTAGTAATTACTCAGATAAGAAATCATGTGAGAAAGAAAGAGCATAAAGTGAGTTTGCTCCATTGGAATCATATACACAGTGAGAAAAATTAATGCTATGTAGCATTAATTATATAATAAGCATTGCAGTCACAGACTTAAATAATATCTTATTACACATCTAGATCTCTAGTTAGCAAGTCACTGAGAGAGGAAAAATTGGGAACCACAGGTTGGAAGAAGAATCTTCTTGCCAGTAACACTGTAGGATGTTGTTTTAGCAAGAGGCAAATCATATTAATGCATCAAATAAATCCTTTGAAGATGCGAAGCTTGAAAAGCCAAGTGAGGGAACAAACAGACTAAACAGTCCAATTCTAGTTTGACCGACAACAGCCTAAAGGAACACGATTTTTAATAAATATCAGATGTTAGCCAAAGCATTATTGAATCTCAGAAATCTTTGTTGTGTAACACAGGAGTGAGATCCCTGATAAGGGCGCGGGTGGGGGGAGGGGAGTGGGGGGAGGACGGGAGGACAGTAGAAGCTGAATTTATGATTATTCCATGATCAGGTCCCTGTTATGAGAATTTTCAGGGAATTTCACTTTCTGAGGCTAAATAAAAGTGGTTAGAATTCATAAAGTACATTAATTAGGTTACTAGTCCATTGGGAGTCACTTATAAGAGGAGAATCTTTAAATACTGTTAAATGCCTCAGTATGAATGGGGTATCTACCATAGGCAGTTTCATTTTGTTTCTTCATTTCTCTTTCTTTTCTTTGTAATGTGTTTGCCAAAATGTCATGGTTTAGTCGCAATTTCCTTTTGACTTAGGCATTACAAGTCAAGTCGTTTTATAGCCTTTAATTTAAAGTCCAAAGTGCTCAAAATGAGAAACCTTCTTGCAGACCAGAATCCTAGCATCGTGGTGATAAATTTGTAAAAACTCTCTGTCCTAAAGGGCATTTTGTTTCATCTGTTAGCAAATTCCTTTTTATTTAGGTATTCCAATATAGTTTGTTTTCTGTCTGTTCCAGTCCTTTGGGGAAATAATCTCATTTAGGAGCTACTCCTGCTAATGTTCTGATCAGCGTGGGAAATCTTGGTGTTTCACCAAGGCTTCCTGAATCAGTTTCTGTCCTGTCAGCTCCAGCGTCTTACTCTACATTCCTCTCACTCCGAGACAATTCACCTGCTGACGTCACTCTTTCTCTTGTTCGGTTTCAGTATAGTGAGTGATATGTGTGTGTTGGAGGCAGTTGATAGGGTGAGTTGTGAGCAATGGTATAAGAATATGATGTTTGAAAGTTAGCCAGCGATGGCTGAAAACCTCCTTTAGGCTGAGAGGTGATACAAATAAACATACGAGATACAGGACCAGGGTCAGACTGTACTCCACCTGTAAGCCCAGTGTTACCTTCTGTAACCAGCTAGTGATCGGATATATACTGCTACCATTGCACTATACCACAGCACTATATTGCTACCATTACCTATCTTAGAGACACACACTAATTTTGAATCCCAGTCATAATCCAAGCAATGGCGTGTTTGCTTTTTGAGGACAGAAATGACCTCTCTCTCTCTCTCTTTTGTTTGTTTGTTATATTCAATAGTTGGAGCAGTGTCATAGCATAGAGTATATATATCCAATTTTTCTTTAAAAATTAAATTATGAATGAATGAAGGAACGGTGGCAAGTTAGAACTAGGAAATGGGGAAAAGGGTGCACAAATATTTACATATAACATTTTCAATATAATCATTGCACCAGTTCTGTATTCTACAAATAGAAGTAACAACTCATTTCAAAACGAAGACACAAAGATGTGTTACAGAGCAATTTTCCCCATGGATAAGAAAACCCAGATTAGCTTTCCATTTTAGAACCCATATCATTTAAATCTTCCTAATATTACTCAGAAATAAAAAGATTTTAGTAAGATTAGAGTTGTCTTTTCTTCTTTAAATCTGCATTCGTATTTATAGAATCAAGTTTGTATTGATTTGTACTTATAGACTCAAAGGAATGACACTGTAATTTCTAGATGCTCCATCATAATATGATTTTTCTTTTGTATTATATTTTAGTGCTCTAACTGATGTTTCTCTTTCTGAATAGAAGTTATCATACATGAAATGATCATAAATTAAACGGAAATACAGTACTGTGAGGACAAAGATATTTTGCCAAAAGAAGACAAAAGAAATAATTGAATGCAGAAAATAAATAAAATGAATTCTGCAATGAATAAAGTAAAATGGTACAATAAACACACTACATAATGAAGGAATGATAAATTTATTTGCCGGTGCAGCTATATATGTCTGTTAGAAGGTGAGGAAGGGAGCAGTGATTAAATTTAGAGGGGGCAAAAAAGCATGTGATGAGAATGAAAGTGGATAAAAACAAATACTTACTACTCTATTAAAATCTTCAATATTTTAGGTTCCCATAGAGGGCAATATTGTATAAAAGATGGTGAACCCAGAATCTGCCAATTCATCTTTGTTGATATGCTTTAAAGAAACGGCTGTTACCATAAATTTGATTCTGTACTTCCCCTTGGACTCTACCTAATATATAAAACGATGCACACAAAAACACAGAGCAGAGACTCATCAAATGCAAAGAAAATTAATTTGGTATTCTACTTACTGGTAGATTACTTGAGTGAATAGCCTCCAGTCTCTCCTATAATTAGACTCAATCACTGAATCTCAGATATAGATTTTTTCTATCATATAACTACTATGTATATGGTTAGCCTAGTGAAAATATGAATGAAATTGTGCCTTCTTCTATCCCAGAAAAAGAACGGCAAACTAAGAATAAGATGAAAGCCACATGTATATTTCAAATTTAACATTATGTAATCACAGCAATCTGCGGTAAGACATGAGTGAGACCCTGGGAGAGATGTAGGAAGGTTAATAGACATTAACCAGGGATAAAGCCATAATGCAGAAATAAGGCAGTTATACATAGCTATATGTCTTAAAGTTATTTTTATCACTAATTATGCATCATTCATTTACTTTCCTATCTCTCTTATAACTTGAAAAACGGATGCCTCAACATAAGTCCTTTCTTCTCCAAGAGGCTAAAAATAACTAGAACTTGAAGCATTTATTCACAAGTTATCTTCATAGTAACTGCTAATTTGTATTGAGATTATACTGAAAGTAATAAAGGAGGGACACTGTACAAAGCACAATATCATTAAATCTTGATATCTCTTTTAATATCCAATTATCTATAGATTTCAATATATGTGATGATATGGAGTACCTGGCTTATGGGGCATGTTCTAATAGTTTTTTACATATGCCTCAGATGCAATTCGGAAAGAGAGATGACTTCTAAGTTTCCCTTGCTACGGAATGTCCTCGCCAACATTAATTATAATGATATCATGTAGGAAATACTTTAAGGCTAACATAAATGAATTAAAATGGATAAAACTGTAAGTCAAATTTTCTGTATCTTAGTTATAAGATGCAGAAAACTAGACTTTTAGGACATTGCTTTCTACGTGAAGGTCAAACCAAGGTAATATGAATTGTTTAGTTTAAGTTATCATGCTAATCTTTAAAATCAACTGCAAAAACAACTCCTCAAGTCTAAATAATTAACATTTCTCTGTCTGCCAAACTAAGGTGTGTGTGTGTGTGCGTGTGTGTGTGTGTGTGTGTGTCTGCAATTAAGCAAGAGACTTCCCTGGTGGTGCAGACGGTAAAGCGTCTGTCTACAATGCGGGAGACCCGGGTTCGATCCCTGGGTTGGGAAATTCCCCTGGAGAAGGAAATGGCAATCCACTCCAGGACTATTGCCTGGAAAATCCTGTGGACAGAGGAGTCTGGTAGGCTACCGTCTACAGGGTCGCAAAGAGTCAGACACGACTGAGCGACTTCACTATATACGTTTGGAACAATCTAGTTTACTCTATCTCAGATTTTCAGATTACCTTGGAAGGAGTTATTCCTCCAGCAAGAACTGGAGTCAGCAAGAACCTGACTCTCCTATGTCTATTGTTAGGGTGATATAGAGAAAGAAGGCATCTGTCAAAAATGTTCTCAGTCACTATTGTCAGCAGAAGTTTGTTTCAATATGCTTGCTTTCATAATATGTTCAATACCAAAATCATGTTATCTTCAAATCATTTTTTTTAAGTATTTAGAGTTTACAAAGCACGTTCCCATAGATTGTTTTGAGTCTTATGGTGATCCTATGATTAGTGCAGAATGTGTTCATTGTCAGGTTAAAGCACGGAGATGCAAGCAGCAAACCTGGAGTCTGCAAGGGAAGTCAGTGACTCCCAGCCTTGTGAACTTTTCACTATACCAAAGAGTTTCTCTAAAGGAATCTGTCTAGAGAATGCTCTTTTATATTATTCTGTAAGTTGAATGACCTTTCAGTTGGTCATCTAAAACCCTATACTCTACAAAACACTCGATGGGATAGGAGTTGTACTTCCAACGATTTTGGATGGCAAGTTATCAATAATTTGGTGACATTCACATTTCAATATCTGTTCCTAAATATCTTGTAATCAAAAAGTCATTTACTTCAACAACTGGTCTGAAGGTTCATACAGCAAGAAGGAGTTTACTTAGGCTTTAGAAATACTAAACAGTATTGGGAATCACAGTCATTGAAATATGGTAATGGAGAAAATAACATAAGAAAAATTTGTGAGATTTTCTTTTTCTTTTTTTTGTATTGCAGTATACTTGATTTACAATATTATATTAGTTTCAGGTATACAGCATAGTGATTCAATATTTTTATAAATTATATTCCATTTAAAGTTATTAGAATATATTGGCTATATTACCTGTGCTGTATGGTAAACCCTTGCAGCTTATTTACGTTATACATAGTAGCATGTTTGTTTTAGTTCCCTATCCATATCTTGTCACCCACCCCCCACCCCCGTTCCTGTCATCCCACTGGTGAGACTAGTTTTATCTCTGTATATGTGAGTCTATTTCTGTCTTGTTATGTTCATTTATTTTTTAGATCCCACACATATAAGTGATAACATACTTATTTGTCTTTCTCAGATTTTTTAATATATGCTTATTATTTAAGCATAATAGTCTTTATATTGCTAAAAATATCAGAATTTATTTTTCATGGTTGAGAAATATTCCATTATATCTATACTATATCTTCTTTACCTATTCATCTATTGATGGACACATAGGTTGCTTCTAATATCTTGTTTATTGTAAATACTGCTGCTATGGATGTGAGATTTGGACCATAAAGAAGGCTGAGGGCCAAAGAATTGATGCTTCTGAACTGTGGTGTTGGAGAAGACTCTCGAAAGTCCCCTGGCCTGCAAGGAGATCAAACCAGTTAGTCCTAAAGGAAATCAGTCCTGAATATTCATTGGAAGAACTGATGCTGAGGCTGAAGCTCCAGTATGTTGGCCACCTGATGCGAAGAACTTACTCATTTGAAAAGACCCTGATGCTGGGAAAGACTGAAGGTGGGAGGAGAAGGAGACAACAGAGGATGAGATGGTTGGATGGCATCAGTGACTTGACGGACTTGAGTTTGAGCAAACTCCCAGAGTTGGTGATGAACAGGGAAGCCTGGCATGTTGCCGTCCATGCGATCACAAAGAGTGGGACACGACTGAGCGACTGAATTGAAACTAAAATGAATATTAGGGTATGTATATCTTTTCTAGTTAGTGTTTTCATTTTCTTGGATATATATAAAGGACTGGAATTGCTGAATCATACAGTACTCCCATTTTTAGTTTTTTGAGGAATTTCCATACTCTTTTTCCACAGTGACTGTACCAATTTACATCCCCACCAACAGTGTTTAGGGTTTCCTTTTCTTCTCATGCTTTACCACATTTGTGATTTGTAGACTTTTGTGGAGAGCCATTTTGACAGGTGTAAGGTGATACCTCATTGCAGTTTTTCATTTGCATTTCTTTTATGATTAGTGATGTTAAACATCTTTTCGGGTACCTGTTGGCCATCCATCTGTATATCTTGTTTGGAAAAAACATCTATTCATGTCTTCTGCCAATTTTGTTTGACAAGGTTCTTTATTTTTTTGTGAGACTGTACTTTGTGAAATAATTTTATTTAAATCATACACTTTTTTTTTGGTTTGTGAAAGAAAGAAAGATGAGCCAGAGAATTTCTTAGATCCATGCTAGGATATCAAAATTTAGGTTACCAGTTGTCAAACTTCTTTGACCTGCATCATTTACACACACATACCAGAAAGAAGTTTCATAGAACAGTTCTTACTATAACTATGTATGTTGCAGTTAATACTTTCCTTTTTGCCTTATTTTATTTCTTTCTATTGCATTCCATAATCATTTGCAATGTTAATCTGTTAATGTAAATGCACGTAATGAGCCATGGCCTGCATTTTGGAAAAATAAGAAAATCTGGATTCATTAGATATCTATACAGTACTGAATATAAAAAGATCAAGTCATTTGCATAGTTTTATAATTGAAAATTTTCCTAATTTTTCCATTAAGCTGATTATTTTCACAATCTTAACAAACATTGGTTCTATTTCACAAAGTGACCATCAATATAAAACCATTCTTTAGAGAATATAGATCCAAAGAGGAAGACTAAGTTAATATATAAACACAGAAACAGACAGAGATTTGGATTGTACAAAAATAACTCTGGCTTCTTAGTAGAGAACAATGTGGGTTAGTCACTCAGTTGTGTCCAGCTCTTTGTGATCCCATGAACTGTATAGACTGGAGCCTGCCGGGCTCCTCTGTCCATGGAATTCTCCAGGCAAGAATACTGGAGTGGGTTGTCATTTCCTTCTCTAGGAGATTTTCCTGATCCAGGGATCACACCCAGGTCTTCTACCTTGTTGACAGATTCTTTACCGCCATCGAAGTCCACAGACAACAATAGAGTAACTAATACATTAATTCCCTTTCAGACTTAAGTTGTTTGCAATTATAAATTCACAGATAAACACTCGGAAATCCCAAACCTTCAACTGAAGAAATGAGTCGCCATAAAGCCAGGGAAGGAAGCACAATATTGTTTCATGATTATTTGTGGGGAAAATGAAAGTTCAAACTTAATTCTTATAAGGTTGGACTGCTTTTTGTAGTCATTATTATTTAGTCACTAATTTGTGTCCCAGTCTTTGTGACCCTATGGGTCGTAGCCTGCCAGGCTCCTCTGTCCATGTGATTTTCCAATCAAGAAATGCTGGAGTGGACTGCCATTTCCTTCTCCAGAGACTGCTTTTAGAGTGCCACTAATAAGCTCACTTTAGTTGTGCACTGTCTATGATGACAGTAGTTCCAATCCAACTCTAAAGTAAAAAAACAAAACAAATGAAAATCCCATGCGTTTCTTCTGTGATATGTGCAGCTAAAATTGGAGGGAAAATATCAGTGCTTCAGATTTAAGAAGAAAGGAGGAAAATGGAGTAGAACACAGGACTGGCCTTACATTTTTACTTCTGCTAGTCTTAAAGCCATTTGCCACATGACTTTTTGGTTCCTTTCAATAAGAAGGCTACCATATTGCCTCAACCCTTTACTTTGAGTCTGCTACATGATGTGTTTTTTTACAACAGAATGAGGACAAATGCCACTGTGTTCATTCCAAGCTAAGGCCTGAAAGGCAGGGGTTTCTACTCATTCCCTTATTTCAATATAACTGTCAGACCATGCCTGGGCATGTGGACCAATTCTGCCCAGTTCAGATGTCCTAGCCAACTGTCCAGTTTAGAGCAGAGCCCCTAACTGACGTGGCAGTGCATGAGCAAGCCTGGCTGAAGCTAGCAGAGCTCAGCCACCCTAGCTGATCTCAGCTGATCTGCTGATTCATGAGCAACACAGGAGAAGAGAGAAAGAGGCAGACTTATTAATGCCGTGGACATGAAAATAAATGAAGCTTTGAGTTACTTATAATCCTTAATATGTAAATAATAGTGGAATAACTAATACATTAATTCACTTTAGTACTATAGCTGCTTGCAGTTGTGAAGTTTCAGATAAGCACTCAGAAATTCAAATCTTAACAATTTTAAAGAGTAAAATTGCTGAATTTTGAGTAGTGTGTTACATAGAATTATTTAACTGACATATAAAGTTGCTTTTCTCTGTACCTAAAACCATTTTAAAAGATCTATTCTTAATATATAGATTATGTTCATTGAGAAACGAGAAAAATAATAGTCACATGTTTTCTTATCACTAGAATTTATTATATGGTTTTGAAGATAATTTATCCATAGCAAGACTTTTTTAAAAAGCTTGGGGCTCTTTTTTTTTTTTTTTAGTTTTTTATTTTTTAAATTTTAAAATCTTTAATTCTTACATGCGTTCCCAAACATGAACCCCCCTCCCACCTCCCTCCCCATAACATCTTTCTGGGTCATCCCCATGCACCAGCCCCAAGCATGCTGTATCAAAAAGCTTGGGGCCGGTGCACTGGGATGACCCAGAGAGATAGTATGGGGAGGGAGGTGGGAGGGGGTTCAAGATTGGGAACTTGTGTACACCCGTGGTAGATTCATGTTGATGTATGGCAAAACCAATACAGTAGTGTAAAGTAAAATGAAGTAACAAAAAAAAATGAAAGGAAAGGAAAAAAAATAATACTTTACTAGAAAAAAAATAAAAAGCATACTTTCGAAAACGTGACTGAATTGCAAGATTTTGCTTCACTCTGTTTAGCTCTGTGATTTCCACGATTTCCATGGAGCAAATGCATTCTACCACTCTTAACAAATTTACTATTTTATTGCAAAGATAGACATGGATTTCAAAGCATAAATATTACTGATAGGTGCAATAGAATCTTTTTTCCCAGTAGAAGTATGGAGTAGTTAATATTAAAAACAGAAGTTTTAAAAAAGAGGATTTTGCTTTGGTACCAAATGATCTAAAATATATAAAGGAAGACTTTTCTTTTAATTGACATCATTTTTGAAAAGGGTTAGGGAACCATCGATTTTACTGTGAAGCAGCAATTGCAGAGAAAGCAGACTGAACTATAATAAAATGCACTTATAACTAAAGACTCCCAACAGAAGTTTCGTGTTGGCATAATTTAGTCTGCTTGAAGTAAAAACAAATTAATATTTCATTGATTCATACTTACAAAGATCATTATTTTTGGCCCAGTCAAAAATATAAAGCTAAGAAACAATAACATCATAATTTGATTTCTAACTTGAATAAGGTAGCTGTTGATTTGTCCCTTTCTCTTTCTGTTAAAATTAACTGAAGACGCACTAATCCTTCTGTGTAAGAGATATAGTGACAAATGGTTAGGGCAAGTCCCTCATCTTTTGGATTCAAAGAAGTGATAATAATAGTAACTCTCAAATAATAATATGAAGTAATTATAATGACCTCAAGAGTAGTAATGCCAGCACTAATTTCACCAAGCAAACACAGTAACAACAGCAACAGTTGACTTCTTGAGCCCTTGTAGGGTCCGGGCAATAAGTGATTGGCACTAGTGGTAAAGAACTCATCTGCCAATGCAGGAGATGAAAGAGACATGAATTCGATCCCTGGGTCAGGAAGATCCCCTGGAGGAGGGCATGGCAACCCATTCCAGTATTCTTGCCTGAGAATCCAATGGATAGGGGAGCCTGGCAGGCTCTGTAGTCCACAGGATCGCACAGAGTCAGACATGACTGAAACAACTTTGTACAACATGTGTGCACATGTCATGAAAAACATTTAAATTTTAAGACAAATCCAAACCACGTTAGGATAGGTCTTGGGTGAACCCTTTTAGAGTACACAGGTTATATAAATGTAGATATTTACAGCCCACAAAGAGTTGAGAAGTAAGAATAATAGTAAAAGAAAAATGGGAAGCAAAGCAAGTAAGAACAGAATAGAAACAAAGCTGAAGCCTCAGGATAATGCTTATAGCCAACATCGGTATCTTCTAAGCAATTTATTTTTATTAACTCGCTTAATCCCAATGGGATATATACCTCATAAGATGCACATGAAGATATTGGACCACAAAGGGATTCAAGTATCTAAGCTGCCCCAGGTACTAGGACTGGCATTTGAATTTGGCTTGTCTAGCTCCTGAGTTCTGAATTTTAACCTTAATGTTACGGAAATAGGAAAAGAAACTAAAATGACATGACCAAGTTGGCTCTTTCACTCCATGCTATCTAAAGCACTATTAATTCTTCCAATAACTTATATCTGAAAATGTCTGAATTATGAAACACAGAACAACGTCACAGTGGAAAACACAGAAACCATTAAATCATTACAAAGATAACTTTAGAAGCAATTTATTAAAAAAAAAAGCCCTGCCAGACAACGATCAAATTGAATAAATAAATAGAAATTAAAAGGAATGCCAGCATAAGACTTAAGAATTTACTGACTCATATGAGAAACTTATGAGTCAAGTAGCCTGGTTTGACATGGACAGTTCTGGTAAATTTCTACTGTTCAGATAAGCTGTCTATCTGGTTCAGCATTTTTCTGTTGCTGTTTTTTAAATTTATCTTTAAATACAATTTAAATAATTATATAAACCCACATGAGACTGGTAGACTCCATTTTCCACTTCCTGTTTCTCCCATATCTTCCTCTTGTGTCATGTGCCAGCTAAGAATTGTCATTTGCCATCTGGTTCTACAAGGATTAAGTCACTTGGTCCACAGCAGTTGCCAACCATCAACATATCCTGAAAGGAATTCAGGGTGGAAATCAGAAATGAAGCACTCTGTTCTCTGGGAAAACTGTCATAAGCCCAAATTCTGACATCTTTTCATACCTAGGAAAACACTAAAATCATTAACAGAGACGTCTGCTCCTTGTGATCAGCAGCAACTCTCTCGTGACTAGGAGTAAACTTCTGCCAAAAATGTGTGCTTGGTTGCATATATTCCCCTCCACCAAAATCACATACATACTGACATCCCACACACGCTTCTTCAGAGCAATTCTTCAAAACTGAGAGGATATATCCCAGGCCATATTCTCTATATTGTCCCCCCCTACCCCAAAAGACTTAACTCAGAACTGTTGTGTGCAATTCCCCCCCCCCCATTGACACATGTGAGAGACATGTGTAAACCACGGAGTCCTTACCTTCACATGTGGTTAGAAATGAAAAGAGTGTCAGTAATAACACATTTCTTTTATTTCTTTCCTTGCACTGCTTCAGTCTCAACTTACTCCTGACTCTCTCAAGCTCAGTATTTAGGATATTTGCTGATAAGATGAAGGTGCATGGATAATAGCCAAGTTAGCCAAGAGTGTAACTATACTGCTGGGGTACCATGGGGGGTGCTGAAGCCTGCCCAATGCATGAATGTCAATCAATGGGATAGGTGGGCAGTAAAGATTATATCTTGGTGAATGTGAAATATGTGTGAGTGATAAATAATGAGCAGCCCTACAACAGAGTTTAAATAGATTAGAGAGTGTAGTTCAAATATTCTCACTACAGTGCTTTTGCAATATATTGTTTGACATACTATTTATGCTACTACTTGCAATGCTAATTTTGCAATGGTGCTTTTCTGCAGCAATGAGACAAAAAGTCCATGTATTTAATATGATGAAAAAAGTGTTTTGTTTAACATTTTCAAAAAATGTAGATATAACATCAACATTTCGGAGAAGGCAATGGCACCCCACTCCAGTACTCTTGCCTGGAAAATCCCATGGATGGAGGAGCCTGGTAGGCTGTAGTCCATGGGGTCGCTAAGAGTCAGACATGGCTGAGCGACTTCACTTTCACTTTTCACTTTCATGCATTGGAGAAGGAAATGGCAACCCATTCCATTGTTCTTGCCTGGAGAATCCCAGGGACAGAGGAGCCTGGTAGGAGGCTGTCTATGGGGTTGCACAGAGTTGGACAGGACTGAGGTGACTTAGCAGCAGCAGCAGCAGCAACATCAACATTTATCATCTATGAAAACTAGTGTGATAAGTATCTGTGAATCTGCTAAACACTAAAGAGTCGGACATAACTGAGCACACACACATGGGTGTTTAGTTGCTCAGTCATGTCTGATTCTTCGTAACTCCCTTGACTGCAACCTGCCAGGCTTCTTGGTCCATGGGGTTTTCTAGGCAAGAATGCTGGAGTGAATCACCGTTTCCTTCTCCAGAGGATCTTCCTGACCCAGAGACTGAACCCACATCTCCTGCAGTGCAGGCAGATTCTTTACTGCTGAGCTAGAATCTATCTAAAACATTATAGTTAGTTTCATTAGAATGCACTGTGATGATGATTTGTTATACTGAGCTGCAGAAAGGTATTTACGTGTCTCTTATGAAGTATGAGTTTTTATATATATCATGTGACTTCCCTCAAATTGACTGTTATCATTTTCAATGATAAGCTTTTTATATTTGAAATGAGATAAGTTAGTCTTAGTCCTTTAGAAGAAAAATCATATCACAAAAAGTTAAATGATGTCATTTGAAGATAGCATATTCAAATATTTAAAATATAAACCAGAAAAGTTAAATTCAATTAATGGTTCAAATTTTTTTCCATCTATTATTGGAATCAAAACAAAGCTACTGAAAGTTAATGTGACATCTGATATTATTATAAGTTTATTGTAAACCCAATTGAAACTCACTAGTAAAGATAAAAGTAACTTATTTTATAATTAAAAGTGCAGATTTTGGTAGAACAAGGAATCATGGTAGAAACAATATTTTTACTAAAATAGGTAAAAAAAAGAATGGATTCTGAATGGGAGAAAATAATAGCAAATGAAGCAACTGACAAACAACTCATCTCAAAAATATACAAGCAACTTATGCAGCTCAATTCCAGAAAAATAAACGACCCAATCAAAAAATGGGCCAAAGAACTAAATAGACATTTCTCCAAAGAAGACATACGGATGGCTAACAAACACATGAAAAGATACTCAACATCACTCATTATTAGAGAAATGCAAATCAAAACCACAATGAGGTACCACTTCACACCAGTCAGAATGGCTGCGATCCAAAAATCTGCAAGCAATAAATGCTGGAGAGGGTGTGGAGAAAAGGGAACCCTCCTACACTGTTGGTGGGAATGCAAACTAGTACAGCCACTATGGAGAACAGTGTGGAGATTCCTTAAAAAATTGCAAATAGAACTACCTTACGACCCAGCAATCCCACTGTTGGGCATACACACTGAGGAAACCAGAATAGAAAGAGACACATGTACCCCAATGTTCATCGCAGCACTGTTTATAATAGCCAGGACATGGAAGCAACCTAGATGTCCATCAGCAGATGAATGGATAAGAAAGCTGTGGTACATATACACAATGGGGTATTACTCAGCCGTTAAAAAGAATTCATTTGAATCAGTTCTGATGAGATGGATGAAACTGGAGCCAATTATACAGAGTGAAGTAAGCCAGAAAGAAAAACACCAATACAGTATACTAACACATATATATGGAATTTAGGAAGATGGCAATGACGACCCTGTATGCAAGACAGGAAAAAAGACACAGATGTGTATAACGGACTTTTGGACTCAGAGGGAGAGGGAGAGGGTGGGATGATTTGGGAGAATGGGAATTTTAACATGTATACTATCATGTAAGAATTGAATCGCCAGTCTATGTCTGACGCAGGGTGCAGCATGCTTGGGGCTGGTGCATGGGGATGACCCAGAGAGATGTTGTGGGGAGGGAGGCGGGAGGGGGGTTCATGTTTGGGAACGCATGTAAGAATTAAAGATTTTAAAATTTAAAAAATAAAAAACTAAAAAAAAAAAAAGAATGGATTTGAAATGTATTTGAAATCAGTTGTGGTACATACATAATTTATGATTGATTCTGAAAAATCTCAATTATTTTCCAAATTTAAGGAGAATGTGTACTTGCTTTAATTCCCAAATATTTTTCTGTGTATGTGTGTGTGTGTATTAGTATACGAAGCTAGAGTAACTGAACTACAGTATTTTTGTAAGTGAGCTGATAGCTAATGTGTTCAGTCGCTAAGTCATGTTCAACTTCCTATGACTCCATGAACTGCAGCATACCAGGCTCCTCTGCCCTCTAATATCTCCCTGAATTTGTTAAGATTCCTGTGCATTAAATAGGTGATGCTATCTAACCATGCCATCCTCTGCTGCCCCTTCTCCTTTTGCCTTCAATCCTTACTAGTATCAGGGTCTTTTCCAAAGAGTTGGCTTTTTGCATCAGATCGCTTATATATATATATATATATATGGAAATGGAAGTGAAAGTAAAGTCGCTCAGTCATGCCCGACTCTTTGCGACCCCCTGGACTGCAGTCCACCAGGCTCCTCTGTCCATGGGATTCTCCAGGCAAGAATACTGGAGTGGGTTGCTATTTCCTTCTCCAGGGGATATTCCCGACCCAGGGATCGAACCCAGGTCTCCCGCATTGCAGGCAGACGCAGGCAGACACTTTAACCTCTGAGTCACCAGGAAGCCCAGTGTATCTATATCTGTATCTATATATGCATCTATAGAGAGGGAGAAAAAGAAAGAATAGCAATTGTGTGCTTTTTCTCTTTGCTGCAGGTCATCTATAAGATTTTAGACATGTGTAGATACTTGAAGGACTAGTAGCCTAAATGCCCTACAGTCATATTTAACTTTTAGATGCATTCAGCTCAGTTCACTTCAGTTGCTCAGTCGTGTCCAACTCTTTGTGACCCCATGAATCGCAGCACGCCAGGCCTCCCTGTCCATCACCAACACCCGAAGTTCACACAAACTCATGTTCATCGAGTCCATGATGCCATCTAGCCATCTCATCCTCTGTTGTCCCCTTCTCCTCCTGCCCCCAATCCTTCCCAGCATCCGTCTCATCATCTTTTCCAATGAGTCAGCTCTTTGCATGAGGTGGCCAAAGTACTGGAGTTTCAGCTTTAGCATCATTCCTTCCAAAGAAATCCCAGGGCTGATCTTCAGAATGGACTGGTTGGATCTCCTTGCAGTCCAAGGGACTCTCAAGAGTCTTCTCCAACACCACAGTTCAAAAGCATCAATTCTTCGGTGCTCAGCTTTCTTAACAGTCTAACTCTCACATCCATACATGACCACTGGAAAAACCATAGCCTTGATTAGATGGACCTTTGTTGGCAAAGTAATGTCTCTGCTTTTCAATATGCTATCTAGGTTGGTCATAACTTTCCTTCCAAAGAGTAAATGTCTTTTATTTTCATGGCTACAGTCACCATCTGCAGTGATTTTGGAGCCCCAAAAAAAAATAAAGTCTGACACTGTTTCCACTGTTTCCCCATCCATTTCCCATGAAGTGATGGGACCAGATGTCATGATCTTCGTTTTCTGAATGTTGAGCTTTAAGCCAAATTTCTCACTCTCCTCTTTCACTTTCATCAAGAGGCTTTTAGTTTCTCTTCACTTTCTGCCATAAGGGTGGTGTCCTCTGCATATCTGAAGTTATTGATATTTCTCCCGGCAATCTTGATTCCAGCTTGTGCTTCTTCCAGCCCAGCGTTTCTCATGATATACTCTGCATATAAGTTAAATGAGCAAGGTGACAATATACAGTCTTTGACCTACTCCTTTTCATTTGGAACCAATCTGTTGTTCCATGTCCAGTTCTAACTGTGGCTTCCTGACCTGCACATAGGTTTCTCAAGAGGCAGGTCATAGCTCTCTGTATTTTGTTTGAATCCTTTTCTAATGCATTTACAATATTTGAGTAAAGTATTTCAAAAGTGGAGCAGCAAATTTCCTCATTTTTTAACGTTTACTGACCTATAATTATTAACTATAAAATTTCCAAACAGAGAAACATTGAAAGTAAGCTCTATAGATGCAAGAGTTGTACTGAATAAATCAAATTATGTGAGCTCATGGGGTGTATGAAATTGAATTTTTGAATTATATAATTGCACTGTCCAATGTCATAACTTGTACAAAGAATTTTATGGCTTTTCTATTATATTGCATAAATTTATACTCTATATTGAAATGGGATAAAATTGCAACCTACCATTCTAAAGCATCTAAATTTGTTGCAATGGATAAAATAATCACAACTAGAGACAGTTTGTTTTGAAAAAAGTATGGAACAAAGGTAACCTAAAAGACATCAAAAGACTATCCTTCTAAAAATATTAGATGCTTCTTAAGAAATGAAAAGATAAGAGCCTCCATTAAGAGGTGTCTTGAAATTCTCAAATGAAGTATTTCCTCAATTAAAAATAACATGTCTGAAAAAAAAAACATGTCTTCAGAAAAGAGGTAATTAAAGATGCGAACAATTAGAATTTATTAATTATAAAATTCAAACTCTGAAGACTGCAGGCAACATTATCAAATAAGTTAAAATATACTATTATGATAAAAGAATATACTTAAGAAAAAATATTTATGACATTTATTTGAGTTAGGGTCAGAAACTGATTGAAGTGGGTATATACATATTAGTAATTATTTGACTCATTTTTAATCATTGTAAAGGTTTTTAAGAAGTCTGCTTGAGAGGAGGTTTCAAAATGGCAGTATGGGAATCCCCTGAACTCACCTTCCTCCAAGAACACAACAAATCTACAACTACATATGGAATAATTCTCTCAGAAAGGAACATGAAGACTGCAGTTCCTCAGAAAGGAACTCTGAATACAGAGAATGCATACCATAAGATAAAACAACAGCATTAGATGGGCAGGAAAAGTAGAGAGATAATCTCACCAAGGAGAACAACCCCACCCCAGCAGCAGCAATTCTGGGGAGGATTACAAAGGATTACATCTTTTCCCTGAGGAGAGAGGGATTTGAGCTATACATCAGACTCACCAACCTCTAGATCTCGACCAGGAAAGACAAACCACCCAGACACTTGGCTTTGAAAACCAATGGATAGTACCCTCAGGAGGATCATAGTCATTGGGGAGATAAGGTGAGTAAGAGATCATAGCCTATTGTTAAGCAGTTCAGAACAGAGAGGAAAATACTCAGGGTAATGACAGAAGCTTAAGCTGGGTTCTCCAGGTCACTAATAATGGACATTTAGGAATAGCAACTAACACATGTATAACACTAGTGGCGTCCATACACTCTTCTAAATTCTTTGCATGTACACTCTAACATGTCATGCAGTCATTGCATCAGGGGCAGACATGTGCGGTGAGTGAGAATAACTTTTCCTTGTAATGCTAGCAGAAAACATAACCTCTTTCCTTGGGAGTCTTGGTCTACAGAGAGGTGGCAGTTGCTCTTGTCACTACAAGGCAAACACCTGAAAAGAAAATCTACAGGAAGAGAGTGAAGCTAAGGGAAACTCAGGTCTAATCCCTAGACCTGAAGACACTGAAATAAGCTAACTCTGAATCTGGCACTATTTCTGAGCATATATTGTTTTAGCATGTACTGAGACTTGTTACTTTCAGCTGAAGGGCAGCCTATTTAAATCTTTAATCTTTTCATAGTTTTCTCAAAGCCCTTCCCAGTCTTTTACACATTTCTTCTTTCCCTAATAAATTCCAACCCACCCATTAATGTTGAACTCAACTGTAATAACCTATAGTAAGACTTTCACGATCTCTCCAGTCAGAAGAAATTAATTAGTCCTTTGGTTTCTACTGTACTTCATGGCATTGATTTAACTATGTCTTGCATATTAATTAAGTTTTTGTGAGAATTTCCACACTGGTTTTGTGATTAGAAAGATGAGGATCAAATGGCAACTCCTCCAGTTACTACTTGGAAGTTCATTAAATTTCTTCAACTTAGAACCTCTTCATATCTGTAAAAACACTGATAATTTTAAGACAAAATAATAAGACTAAAGACAATGAAATCAGCTAACCTATGTGGTAAGGGTTGAATCGTGTCCCTTTTAAAACAAGGTGCGTTGGGAAGTCTTAACCCCTAGGACCTCAGAATGTGGTGTTATTTGGAAACAGTTGCTGTAGGTATAATTAGATTAAGATGACCAATGTCTTCATAAAAAGACTGCTATAAGGGAAGAGAGAGACACAGCAGAGAACACCATGTGACAAAGAGAGCAGAGATCAGATCTGTGTGGCTGCAAAGCAGGTGATGCCGAAGGTTGCTGGCAAACCACCAGGAGCTAGGCAAAGTCAAGGAAGGATTCCTCCATGGGTTTCAGAGGGACCATAGCCCTGGTGGTACCTTGAACTTGGACTTCTTGTCTTCAGAACTGTGGGACAGTCAGTTTATATTGTTTTAATCCACGTAGTTCCTGATGCTTTGCTAAAGTAACCCTAGGAATCTAATACAGTATGCAACAGACTGTAGTGTCTAAAATCTATTAGGTGTGCAATAAATATAAGATAAACATTAAAAGATTGTATTTCTGTCTATACGGTTCACAGTATGGCATGATTCATATATATATACACACACACACACACATAAATATAGATACGTTATATGTCTCTACATGTGCATTTATCTTTTTACACATTTGTACAATGTCTTCAATATATAATATGATCAATTTTGTCTTCCCAGGTAAAGGTTGCATGAACTCTACCTATTCTCTTCTCTAGTACATTGATACATCTGGGTCTAACAGGATTCCAAAACAATAGCATCATGACAACAGTTGCCGGGAGCCAGCAGGAGGAGTCCCGTCCGTGGCAAAGGTCATGAGGTTAAGGGGTCCGACAGGCAAAGGTGAGTCCCGGCCTTAAGAGAGCCTCGCTGAATCTGCTCATGCATCTGCCCCAAATCCAGAGTCTACCTGCAGTACTGCATTTTTGCCTACTTTTTGCCTACTTTTTTGACATTAACAGGGGGCAATCCCACCACCACCTTTTTCTGCAAAAAGTTAATTTAGAGCTTTTAGATAATAAGTCTCCTGGGCATAATAAGAGTGTTTCAATCCAAAAGCCCCTCTGATGGCTTTCTATCCTGCCTACAGGACTCTTAACAGCCACGCATGTGATTGTTTGTGGCCTCCCTACCCCAGAGGCACAGGAAGCTTAAAGCATCCTAGGAATGTAGGGTCTTCCGAGGTGTCAAAATCATTAGAATAGGACTGATTAAAGGTTTCATTTGTTGAGCCAGTACTTGCTGTCAAATTTTCATATCTTTTATTTGTTGATATAGTTGGTATATAGAAAAAACAAGTAGTAACATAGATCTTTGAGATAAGCACTTTCTTTGTTATAACCCACTGTACCTTTGTTCTATAGGGATGTAACTTTAGTACTTTAAGGGTGATGCAGATTTAAAAAAAAGCACTTCAGGGGAAATGAGATTAACATTCATTAAGGAAGAGAGCCATAAAGTGTTAACAGGCCTCTTGACCAGAAGATAATGTAAATCACCTGAGACCCTTTGTATACAAAAAGATATACAGAAAGGGTCAGGACTGCTGCCCCTGCATGACACTGTATCTTCCATTATGCAAAACTTAGGATATATAAACACCTTTAAAAAATAAAGTTATGGGGTTTTTGCACAAGCTTGGCCTCCCCCGTGTCTACTCTCTCTCTCTCTTTCTCCCTCTCCCTCCCTCTCCTTTTCAGGCTGATCCCTTACTGAGTCTACTTATTTGTCCTGGCTTCTAAGACCCACAAGAGGGAGCCCAAGGCGGGCACCCTCCACTATTCAAGCGGGCGCCAGTGGCCTAACGTAGACAGTACAAGTTCATTGTCTTGGAACTTTATTGGTTTTCCATGTAAACCAAGTTATTCAGCCTCTTTTCTCCACTAATTTTTCTACTACATTATTCTTTCCTAATCTCTCTTTATATTTCTAATTAAATAATTCTTTCCTAAGACACTGACTCCGTCCCCCCTTCGAATTACCCTGGATCCACCGGGGCTGGAGCCCGGCAAACAATGACATTGGTTGCTCTATGATTTTACACCCATTTTTCTCTTACAAAATGGCTTCATTGGGAATTAGCAGGGTTTCCTTTATAAATTCTTTACCATTTGAGCCAGATCAAACCAGTTAATCCTAAAGGAAATCAACCCCGAATATTCATTGGAAAGACTGATGCTGAAGGTGAAGCTCCAATACTTTGGTCACTGATGCAAAGTGCCCATTCACTGGAAAAGATCCTGATGCTGGGAAAGACTTAAGGCAGGAGGAGAAGGGGACGACAGAGAATGAGATGATTGGATGGCATCACTGCCACAGTGGACATGAATTTAAGCAAATTCCAGGAGATGGTGAAGGACAGGGAAGCCTGGCATGCTGGAGTACATGAGGTGGCAAAGAGTTGGACATGATTGAGCAACTTAAGAACAACAACAACCTTTATAGATGAAAGCTTCCAACTTAAAAAGAAAATTTAAAAATTTAATGAATAGGCTTCCCTGATGATTCAACAGGTAAAGAATCTGCCTGCAATGCAGGAGACACAGGAAACATGGGTTCAGTCCCTAGTCAGGAAGATTTCCCTGGCAGAGGAAATAGCAACCTGCTCCAGTATTCTTGCCTGAAAAATCCCATGGATAGAGGAGCCTGGTGGGCTATAGTCCAAAGGGTCACAGAGTCGGGCAGGACTAACCACACAAAGTCATTTAAAAAATTACTTCACTCAATGTTCTCATGGCCCACTGTATTGTAATTGTTTTACTTTACTTTGGAATTTCATGAATTATGGAAGAACATTCTAAAATGTATAAAACCATGCCTAAAAGGCATTATACATTGTATGTAGTATTACATTTTGAATGGATAATTTTAAAGAGAACTTTTAAAAAGGCTGATAGTATAACTATGTGCATTTTATTTATAAAATTCCCTTTGTACCTCTATTTCTCCAAGTGGAAAATTTTTGGTTGAGATTAAGCATGTGAAGCTGTATCCACTGGTGGATGTAGATACATATTCTGGATACAAACACATATATTCTGGCATCTAAAGTTATACAGATTGTATACCCTTGAATCCTAAGCTGTGTTCCTTGTGTGCAATGATGTCTAAAGCACCAAACCCTGGGGATATGGGTATCTCAAGATATGCATAGTGATAGATCAGACTAAATACTGCATAGTAGCAACTGAAACCTTGAACACCTTAGGCACAGTTTTAAGCAGAGGGAGACTGCTCTGGCACCTGAAGCCACACACAGTGGAAATGAACTTGCACCTTGAGCACACTCTCCTCTGAGGCTTACCTGCTGTTTACAAGAGGGTCAGAATATTTTAGTGTCTCCACAAACAGGCATCTAAATTTGTACAGACAGGGATTTAGATCTTTATTAAATCTTCCTTTCCTTTCACCCACAGGCACTGTTTTCAGGGCTTATATCTAGCCATAACTAATTGTGCAAGCCAACAGTTTGGGATTTATTTGATTATTGATTTTTAAACCTATGCAATTTTCCATGACTGATTAACTGAGTTGGTTAGATTCCGATGTTGATATAATCAACTTTATGTGTTGAGTCTTACTATAATAATGATTTCTATATCCCTTTCCCTTACCTCTCTCCTTTTTGCCTTTGTCAGGCTATCTACTCACTACTGCAAAGCTCTCTCATTAGTGTATGTGAAAGTATTTAAAAGAAATCTTGAAAAAGTTTGGACTAGATACTCATAAAATAAATAAATAAAATAACAGAACTACTACAGAATATAAAAGTACAGTCAAATCTCCTATTTCAGTTCAGTCCAGAAAACTTACACGTAGGAACAAAGATTAATGGTTGTCAAATTACCCAGAATTTATGGATAGAGGGGACCACTATAAAGGGGACCATACTAGTTGGGCTATCACACATGCTAAAGTGAAGTTAGTAAAAACAATTGCTCAAGATTATTCAGATGAAAAGTATGAATGTTGGTTGATACAATTAATATACTTCAAAATATCTCACAGACAAGTGTTTCTTATAAGGGCTCTAAGAATGACCTAGAATTGGGGAGTTAGTTAGTCAAAGATCTTGGTCACAAGCTATAGTAATTGCCTCTACTTCAGTGTTTACAGAATTAGCACATCTGCCTGAGATACACTTTCTTTCTTTCTCTCTCTCTCTTTTTTCCTTTCTCATTTTTCATAACTAATTCTTGCTGATACAGCAGACTTAGAAGTGAAGTAACAGAAAAAACAATGACATATGCCCAATGACACAAAATGTAAAGCCATACCCATTGAATAACTTTAAAATGAGACTATAAGTTCAAATTTTAGTTGAATGCACAACTTACAAAATAATCATAGCATAAAATGTGCCCATTTATATTACCATAGAGTTCTCTGCACATGTACATGTTCAAATATAAATTACACAATGGTTCTCTAAAAGACTGACTTTGACCTAAAGTCTTTAAAATGAGAACTAAAGAGATACTAACTGAGCATTTTATTTCAGTAACTGTGTCATGCATAGATCAATGGAACAAAATAGAAAGCCCAGAGATAAATCCATACACATATGGACATCTTATCTTTGACAAAGGAGGCAAGAATATACAATGGAGTAAAGACAATCTCTTTAACAAGTGGTGCTGGGAAAACTGGTCAACCACTTGTAAAAGAATGAAACTAGATCACTTTCTAACACCGCACACAAAAATAAACTCAAAATGGATTAAAGATCTAAATGTAAGATCAGAAACTATAAAACTCCTAGAGGAGAACATAGGCAAAACACTCTCAGACATAAATCACAGCAGGATCCTCTATGATCCACCTCCAAGAATGCTGGAAATAAAAGCAAAAATAAACAAATGGGATCTAATTAAAATTAAAAGCTTCTGCACAACAAAGGAAAATATAAGCAAGGTGAAAAGACAGCCTTCTGAATGGGAGAAAATAATAGCAAATGAAGCAACTGACAAACAACTAATCTCAAAAATATACAAGCAACTTCTGCAGCTCAACTCCAGAAAAATAAACGACCCTATCAAAAAATGGGCCAAAGAACTAAATAGACATTTCTCCAAAGAAGACATACGGATGGCTAACAAACACATGAAAAGATGCTCAACATCAATCATTATTAGAGAAATGCAAATCAAAACCACAATGAGGTACCACTTCACACCAGTCAGAATGGCTGCGATCCAAAAATCTGCAAGCAATAAATGCTGGAGAGGGTGTGGAGAAAAGGGAACCCTCCTACACTGTTGGTGGGAATGCAAACTAGTACAGCCACTATGGAGAACAGTGTGGAGATTCCTTAAAAATTGCAAATAGAACTACCTTATGACCCAGCAATCCCACTTCTGGGCATACACACTGAGGAAACCAGAATTGAAAGAGACACATGTACCCCAATGTTCATCGCAGCACTGTTTATAATAGCCAGGACATGGAAACAACCTAGATGTCCATCAGCAGATGAATGGATAAGAAAGCTGTGGTACATATACACACTGGAGTATTACTCAGCCGTTAAAAAGAATTCATTTGAATCAGTTCTGATGAGATGGATGAAACTGGAGCCGATTATACAGAGTGAAGTAAGCCAGAAAGAAAAACACCAATACAGTATACTAACACATATATATGGAATTTAGGAAGATGGCAATGACGACCCTGTATGCAAGACAGGGAAAGAGACACAGATGTGTACAACGGACTTTTGGACTCAGAGGGAGAGGGAGAGGGTGGGATGATTTGGGAGAATGACATTCTAACATGTATACTATTATGTGAATTGAATCGCCAGTCTATGTCTGACGCAGGATGCAGCATGCTTGGGGCTGGTGCATGGGGATGACCCAGAAAGATGTTATGGGGAGGGAGGTGGGAGGGGGGTTCATGTTTGGGAATGCATGTAAGAATTAAAGATTTTAAAATTTAAAAAATAAAAACTAAAAATTAAAAAAAAAATAAATAAATAAATTCCAGCTCAAGTATAAAAAAAAAAAAACAAACCTCGAATAGCCAAAGCAATCTTGAGAAAGAAGAATGGAACTGGAGGAATCAACTTGCCTGACTTCAGGCTCTACTACAAAGCCACAGTCATCAAGACAGTATGGTACTGGCACAAAGACAGACATATAGATCAATGGAACAAAATAGAAAGCCCAGAGATAAATCCACACACCTATGGACACCTTATCTTTGACAAAGGAGGCAAGAATATACAATGGAGTAAAGACAATCTCTTTAACAAGTGGTGCTGGGAAAACTGGTCAACCACTTGTAAAAGAATGAAACTAGATCACTTTCTAACACCGCACACAAAAATAAACTCAAAATGGATTAAAGATCTAAATGTAAGATCAGAAACTATAAAACTCCTAGAGGAGAACATAGGCAAAACACTCTCAGACATAAATCACAGCAGGATCCTCTATGATCCACCTCCCAGAATGCTGGAAATAAAAGCAAAAATAAACAAATGGGATCTAATTAAAATTAAAAGCTTCTGCACAACAAAGGAAAATATAAGCAAGGTGAAAAGACAGCCTTCTGAATGGGAGAAAATAATAGCAAATGAAGCAACTGATAAACAACTAATCTCAAAAATATACAAGCAACTTCTGCAGCTCAACTCCAGAAAAATAAACGACCCTATCAAAAAATGGGCCAAAGAACTAAATAGACATTTCTCCAAAGAAGACATACGGATGGCTAACAAACACATGAAAAGATGCTCAACATCACTCATTATTAGAGAAATGCAAATCAAAACCACAATGAGGTACCACTTCACACCAGTCAGAATGGCTGCGATCCAAAAATCTGCAAGCAATAAATGCTGGAGAGGGTGTGGAGAAAGGGAACCCTCCTACACTGTTGGTGGGAATGCAAACTAGTACAGCCACTATGGAGAACAGTGTGGAGATTCCTTAAAAATTGCAAATAGAACTACCTTATGACCCAGCAATCCCACTGCTGGGCATACACACCGAGGAAACCAGAATTGAAAGAGACACATGTACCCCAATGTTCATCGCAGCACTGTTTATAATAGCCAGGACATGGAAACAACCTAGATGTCCATCAGCAGATGAATGGATAAGAAAGCTGTGGTACATATACACAATGGAGTATTACTCAGCCGTTAAAAAGAATTCATTTGAATCAGTTCTGAAGAGATGGATGAAACTGGAGCCGATTATACAGAGTGAAGTAAGCCAGAAAGAAAAACACCAATACAGTATACTAACACATATATATGGAATTTAGGAAGATGGCAATGACGACCCTGTATGCAAGACAGGGAAAGAGACACAGATGTGTATAATGGACTTTTGGACTCAGAGGGAGAGGGAGAGGGTGGGATGATTTGGGAGAATGACATTCTAACATGTATACTATCATGTGAATTGAATCGCCAGTCTATGTCTGACGCAGGATGCAGCATGCTTGGGGCTGGTGCATGGGGATGACCCAGAAAGATGTTATGGGGAGGGAGGTGGGAGGGGGGGTTCATGTTTGGGAACGCATGTAAGAATTAAAGATTTTAAAATTTAAAAACAAAACAAAAAAACAAAACAAAACAAAAAATTCCAGCTCAAGTATAAAAAAAAAAAAAAAAAAAAGAGATCTACATGTGAAGCCTGCAAACACTTACTAGTCTACAAGCTGCTAAGTCACTTCATTCGTGTCCGACTCTGTGCGATCCCATAGACGGCAGCCCACTAGGCTCCCCCGTCCCTGGGATTCTCCAGGTAAGAACAGTGGAGTGGGTTGCCATTTCCTTCTCCAATGTATGAAAGTGAAAAGTGAAAGTGAAGTCACTCAGTTGTGTCCGACTCTTTGCTATCCCATGGACTGCAGCTTACCAGGCTCCTCTGTCCATGGTATTTTCCAGGCAAGAGTATTGGAGTGGGTTGCCATTGCCTTCTCCAAGTCTACAAGAAATGACAGCAAATTTGAAGAAGTTATTTTCACAGTTTCACAAACTGTGTAAGAGCAGTCCTTGGGGAAATACTAGGTCTTTGTTGAATAAGTGTGATAACTTGAATTTCAATCAGATATCAATTTCCTGCCAAAGAATTGTCTCTGTTATCTAATACAGTTATTTCCATGGCAAAATCTATTAGATTTAAAAAGTCAACATTTTGGATGCATCTGCTTTTGTTTAATAAGTATTAAATAGTCTTATGCATTGAAACATTTTAAAGAGTACACAGATATTTTGTGCCTATAGCTATTAGAGTTATTTTTTTATAAACAGAGGTTTGAGTTATTTTTTATAAACAGAGGTTTATTTCTTTATAAAGGTACTTGAATCTCCAGATTACTGCATTATTATATTGACCAACCCACCTATGCAACACTGCTCTGGAAATGCTCCCCAAATAGGGGCCAGAAAAAAACAATTAATTAAATTAAAAAAACAAACAATTTAAAAAATTCTTCTAGAGAATTATATATTAACCAATTATTCTTCTGAGTGTTATACAACTTAATTCTCAAATCATTAATATTATATATTAGTCTAAAATGAAAAGTACCCTGACCTTCATCATATCCCAAATTTAGAACCAAGATTAAGCTAACATAATTTGTAGAAAAGGAGTCACTGTAGATAGAAGAGAATAGGTTTGTGAAATTAAAATAGGGCTGTCTTGAAAGATTTTTATTCATTCAGTAGAATGTGAGAGACTCTCTCACAGGTAGAGGTAATATGTTCAATTTTATTATAACAATACAGTGGATATATTTTATTTCATGTCCCCAAACAGATCAGTTGTTTCTATGAGGCTACTCTTATCCCAGAGCTTTTATTAAAAAAGATGAGCTATGGTCTGTATCTCTTTCCCAGCTGTGAAAAGTTTGCAAACACTAGTTTCATCCAACTCAGGTACTAGAATAATCTTCAGTTAATGTCATTTTATCAAGCTGGTCTCTGAAGGGGACATATAATGGCAATTTTTATTGTATAACATGCAAATTAGTTTGGGTTTAAAACTTTCCATTTTCCTCCCTCACTGCTTTCCCTCATGCCATCTATTTCAATACTCCATTTGAATACTGCATATGCACCAAGTTCATTCACTGTTTTCCAGAAGGTGACAGAGTGATGCTCACTATTGAAGGAAAAAAAAAAATGTTTTCAGAGGAAAGGGAATAGATATATAGGCCTCAGTTCAGTTCAGTCAATCAGTCATGTCCGAATCACTGTGACTCCATGAACCACAGCACACCAGGCCTCCCTGTCCATCACCAACTCCCAGAGTTCACTCAAACTCATGTCCATTGAGTCGGTGATGCCATCCAGCCATCTCATCCTCTGTTGTCCCCTTCTCCCCTTGCCCCCAATCCCTCCCAGCAAATCACAGCAGAAGGTGAGTGTAGCCATGAAATTAAAAGACATTTACTCCTTGGAAGGAAAGTTATGACCAACCTAGATAGCATATTAAAAAGCAGAGATATTTTTTCAACAAAGGTCTGTCTTTTCAAATGAGTCAGCTCTATGCATCAAGTGGCCAAAGTATTGGAGTTTCAGCCTCAGCATCAGTCCTTCCAAAGAACACCCAGGACTGGTCTCCTTTAGGATGGACTGGTTGGATCTCCTTGCAGTCCAAGGGACTCTCAACAGTCTTTTCCAACACAACAGTTCAAAAGCATCAATTCTTCGGTGCTCAGCTTTCTTCACAGTTCAACTCTCACATCCATACATGATCACTGGAAAAACCATAGCGTTGACTAGACAAAACTTTGTTGGCAAAGTAATGTCTCTGCTTTTGAATATACTATCTAGGTTTACTCCTTCCAAGGAGTAAATGTCTTTTTTAATTTCATGGCTGCACTCACCATCTGCAGTGATTTTCTAGCCCCCAAAACTAAAGTCTGCCACTGTTTCCCCATCTATTTCCTATGAAGTGATGGGACCAGATGCCATGATCTTCATTTTCTGAATGTTGAGCTTTAAGCCAACTTTTTCACTCTCTTCTTTCACTTTCATCAAGAGGCATTTTAGTTCCTCTTCACTTTCTGCCATAAGGGTGGTATCATCTGCATATCTGAGGTTATTGATATTTCTCCCAGCAATCTTGATTCCAGCTTGTGCTTCTTCCAGCCTGGCGTTTCTCATGATGTACTCTGTATAGAAGTTAAATAAGTAAGGTGACAATATACACCCTTGACAGACTCCTTTTCCTATTTGGAACCAGTCTGTTGTTCCATGTCCAATTCTAACTGTTGCTTCCTGATCTGTATACAGGTTTCTCAAGAGGCAGGTCAGGTTGTCTGGTATTCCCATGTCTTTCAGAATTTTCCACAGTTTATTGTGATCCTCACAGTCAAAGGCTTTGGCGTAGTCAATAAAGCAGAAATAGATGTTTTTCTGGAACTCTCTTGCTTTTTCGATGATCCAGCAGATGTTGGCAATTTGGTCTCTGGTTCCTCTGCCTCTTCTAAAACCAGCTTGAACATCTGGAATTTCACTGTTCACGTATTGCTGAAGCCTGCCTTGCAGAATTTTGAGCATTACATTACTAGCGTGAGATGAGTGTAATTGTGCAGTAGTTCGAGCATTGCTTGGGATAGCCTTTCTTTGGGATTGGATTGAAAACTCGCCTTTTCCAGTTGAGATTGATGCTATAGTGGTGAAGTTTATGTTAATATAAAATAGAAAGGATGAGTTACTGAAAATACAAATGATAATTTTATACTCACCATACATTTCAAAGTACATAAAAATCATTGCCTAATGATTTTATATGCTTTTAAAATATATGTATTTCTTGGTTTTAATTTTCATGTATGTTTTCAAGGGACAAGTGAAATTGAAGTATCTGTATAGTGGAAAGCATATGGGGTAACACGACCATGAACGTGAAAGTTGCTCAGTCCTGTCCGACTATTTGCGACTCCATGGCTACTCCGTGGAATTCTCCAGGCCAAAATACTGGAGTGGGCAGTGGTTACCTTCTCCAGGGGATCTTCCTAACCCAGGGATAGAACCCAGGTCTCCTGCATCACAAGAGCTGAGCTACCAGGGAAGCCCATAACAAAACCTAAATTCAGTTCCATCTCCAAAAATGAATCATCTGAGACCTGATCAAAGCACTCCCACTTCCCCAGCCTCAATTTGTCCTTTGATAGGCTTGAGAAATGAAACTAATGTATCTCCAAATTCTTCTGGACTCCAAAAATCTCAGGTTAAATTTTTAAAAATATTAATAGTGAAATAAAATCTGCTGTAAACCGGCATAATAACAACTTGTACTCAGATTAAGTCATTTTTACAGAGTATGTTGTCAAGCCAGCAATACAATGGATGCCCTAAAAAATCAGGGCTATCTGTGGCTTAGACGGTAAAGAATTCACCTGCAGTGTGGAAGATCTGGGTTTGATTCCTGCGGAAGAGCCCCTGTAGGAGGGCATGCCAACCCACTCTAATATTCTTGCCTGGAGAATCCTTATGGACAGAGGAGCCTGGAGAGCTACAGTCCATAGTGTCTCAAAGAGTCAGACATGACTGAGCGATTAAGCACAGCGCAGTACATCTATTCATGGATATAACTCCTCATGGTTTTTTGTTTCTTCCAAGAACATAAATGGAATTTAGTTCATCTTGGTATGAATAAGAAGAGTTATGAATATAAAAGCCAGAGGAATCCAGAAATGGGGCCTGTCTGTACACAGAAATTATTCAGAAGCCCTTCTCATAAAAGACACATGGGCAAGTTAGAAAAAAATGTAAGATATTTTGATAAAGAGTGTTGCATCTATATGCCACCTCTCTCAGAGTTCTATTAAATTTTTCAACAACTCATCAAAGTAAGTGTTGTTGCTGTTCAGTCACCCAGTCAAATCCGACTCTTTGCAATCCATGGACTGCAGCATGCCAGGCTTCCTTGTCCATCACTATCTCCCAGAGTTTGCTCAAATTCATGTCCATTGAGTCGGTGATACCATCCAACCATCTCATCCTCTGTCATCCCCTTCTCCTCCTGCCTTCAATCTTTCCTAGTATCAGGATCTTTTCCAGTGAGTCAGTTCTTTGTGTCAGGTGTCCAAAGTATTGAAGCTTCATCTTCAGCATGAGTCCTTCCAGTGAATACTCAGGGTTGATTTCCTTTAGAAGTGACTGGTTTAAATTCCTTGCAGTCCAGGAGACTCTCAAAGAGTCTTCTCCTCCACCACAGTTCAAAAACATCAATTTTTCAGCTCTCAGTATTCTTTATGGTCCAACTCTTACATCCACACATGACTACTGGAAAAACCATAGCTTTGACTACATGGACTTTTGGCAGCAAAGTAATGTCTCTGCTTTTTAATATGTTGTGTAGGTAAAAATACAATATTCGTCAGCCGGGGAAGAATTTCTACTAACCATATAGTGATGTGGTTGGAGTGCGAAGCATGGTCAAAACTAATATATGTATTCATGTCTGCAGCAGTGTGGGTGGTCACCCTGAGTGACCCTGGGACACTCACCCCCATTTTCACATCTGAGGCACATCTTTTCTTCTTTCTCCTGAATTCCTGTCTGATTTATCTTTCTGAATCTACTCCAAAGCCACAACTTCCAGTCAACAGTCAGAACAGAGGAAAATGGGTCTTAATACACTTGATCATGCAATACACATACCTTCAGAAAATGTTCTGTGTATGTGTGCATGGCGGGAGGGGAGGTTAGAGGTGAAGGCGGTAACAGTCATAGAACCCATGCATATTACAGAAGGAAAGATGTCATTTTTTAAGTTGCAGAGATGGTTAAAGAGATTATAAAGTATTTTAGGTTGTTTAAGGTACTAGTTTTTCTCTCCAAAGACTCAGATTTCTGGGTAAAGAAGACTCAGAGTGTTTCTCCACATCATTTGTTCCCAAAGTGTTAAGTTTGATGGTTTTTTTGAAAAATAATATTGTAGATATGTCTATAAATTGATGATGAAATAATAAACAATTCTCAAGAAGGTAAGTTATAATTTAATGAAATATAAATATATATGTTAAAATTTCAGAACAAATTAATAAAATCTGTAAAGTAAGATTGTGAGCAGGTACCACAGAAAACTCCTTATTTTAGGAATTATTATAATTTGAGGAATATACATTCAAAGATATAGCTGATTAATTAAAAGATGACTTGTAGGATAATTAAAAATAGAACGTTGGCTGTCAGTGTTTTCTCCTCAGGTTCTGAGGACTCTAAAGTTATGTTTATAGACAGAATCACCTTCCACACCCTATGGCAGAGTTTGAGCTGTGTACTACAGGATGTTTGGGAGCAAACCTAATATCTACCCACTAGATGACAGTAACAATACACCCTCCTTCATTTCTTTGAGATGTACTAAACAAAAGTAGCTCCAAGCATCACCAAATATCCCCTTCGAGGCAGATTTCCCTTGATTGACAGGCCCTGCCCTGAAGGTATAAAAGCAACAGGCAGATCCCTTATAACAAGCACAAACAAGCCAAGTAAAAATTCAATGAAGCTTGAGAAAGGGAAGAAAATCTACAGTATGGCAATAGAAATACACATCTGAAACTTTATTAAGTATTACAGTTTAAATTTTTTCTATGAAAGGGAAATTTAAAAGTTACCTTTAAAAGAGAAACAAGACCCAAGAAAATTTAAAAATATATAGCTGAAAAAATTCAGTGAGAATTATTACCTATTATTAGGTACTATAATATCAGAAAACATAATTCAAAGAAATGCTATTCATTGGGATAAACAGGTTAATATTATAATGAAAGAAGTTAAACCCACTAACCCTTATATACAAAGGAATATGGCATAAAACAAAAAATTTAAAGATATAAGTAAACACTGAAAATATGAGAGAAGGAGGGAAATTTAACACATGACACTTTATATCTGGTAAAGAGCTATTACAAGTTCATGTTAGAAACCATAGAACAGTAATTAAAGTTAAATTGTTTATTTTTAATATTTTTTCTACAAATAGAAATTACAAGATTATTTTCAATGCTCTGAATCTCATTTAACATATTGACTAAAATCTAAGGAATAAAAATACCTAAAATATGTATATGTTTGCACTCAAATACATATGTGCAAATTAAAATCACAAAAGCCATAATCTCTAACCATATCTCCAAGCCTAAAAAGTAATAGCAAATAAAAAGTAACAATGATGGGAAACACTAAGTATATCTAAGCAGAGAGGACACAAACAAGAGATTACAAGTTTTGGAAATGTTAGCAAAACAGAACATCAAATGAAATGTCTTCAAATAAATATTGAATAACAATAATAGCAAAATCAACTATTATTTAATAATATTCACTATCTATATATCAAATTGTTAAGAAAATTTACATATACATTTATTCAATCTTCAAAATAACCCAGAGAGACCCAGTTCTCTCAACAGTCTCACATTACGGACAATTGATTGGTTTAAGAAGCAACAGTTAGAACTGGACATGGAACAACAGACTGGTTCCAAATAGGAAAAGGAGTATGTCAAGGCTGTATACTGTCACCCTGCTTATTTAACTTCTATGCAGAGTACATCATGAGAAACGATGGGCTGGCAGAAGCACAAGCTGGAGTCAAGATTGCCGGGAGAAATATCAATAACCTCAGGTATGCAGATGGCACCACCCTTATGGCAGAAAGTGAAGAGGAACTAAAACGCCTCTTGATGAAAGTGGAAGAGGAGAGTGAAAAAGTTGGCTTAAAGCTCAACATTCAGAAAACGAAGATCATGGCATCTGGTCCCATCACTTCATGGGAAATAGATGGGAAACAGTGGAAACAGTGGCAGACTTTATTTTGGGGGGCTCCAAAATCACTGCTTCCCTGGTATCTCAGACGTTAAAGCGTCCGCCTCTGATGCGGGAGACCAGGGTTCGATCTCTGGGTTGGGAAGATTCCCCTGGAGAAGGAAATGGTAACCCGCTCCAGTATTCTTGCCTAGAGAATCCCATGGACAGAGAAGCCTGGTAGGCTACATAGGTCCACAGGGTCGCAAAAGAGTCGGACACGACTGAGCGACTTCACTTTCACTTTCAAAATCACTGCAGATGGTGACTGCAGCCATGAAATTAAAAGATGCTTATTCCTTGAAAGGAAATTTATAACCAACCTAGATAGCATATTGAAAAGCAGAGACATTATTTTGCCAACAAATGTTCATCTAGTCAAGGCTATGGTTTTCCAGTGGTCATGTATGGATATGAGAGTTGGACTGTGAAGAAAGCTGAGTGCTGAAGAATTGATGCTTTTGAACTGTGCTGTTGGAGAAGACTCTTGAGAGTCCCTTGGACTGCAAGGAGATCCAGCCAGTCCATCGTAAAGGAGATCAGTCCTGGGTGTTCATTGGAAAGACTAATGCTGAGGCTGAAACTCCAGTACTTTGGCCACCTCATGCAAAGAGTTGACTCATTGGAAAAGACTCTGATGCTGGGAGGGATGAGGGGCAGGAGGAAAAGGGGAGGACAGAGGATGAGATGGCTGGATGGCATCACCGACTCGATGGACAGCAGTTTGGGTGAAATCCGGGAATTGGTGATGGACAGGGAGGCCTGGCATGCTGCAATTCATGGGGTTGCAAAGAGTCGGACACGACTGAGCGACTGAACTGAACTGAACTGAACCGAACTGAACTGGTTTTAGTCACTAAGTTGTGTCTGACTCTTTATGACCCCATGAACTGTAGCCCACCAGGCTCCTCTGTCCATGGGATTTCCCAGGCAAGAATATTGAAGTGGTTGTCATTTCCTTCTCCAGGTGATATTCCCAATCCAGGGATCAAACCTGGGTCTCCTGAACTGGCAGGCAGATTCTTTACCAGTGATCCACTAGGGAAGCCTTATAGGCAGCTGCCATATAATAAAATGGGTCAATAACAAAGAACATTTTTGGTCTGTGCGTGGATGGGGGAATTGATGCATTCGAGAGAGAATCAAGCATTTTCTCTTCGATGTACTTCATTTAAAGTGCTTTTTCATGATGCCTTCATTCTGGAAAGCTCTGTCCTGGGGTTCGACATGACTCACACCCTTACTTTGTTCAGGTCACCCTCACTGACCACTCTATTAAAAACAGTACCTGATGCCACCTTTTACACTGATTTTTCTTTAAATGAATATACTGTTCTAATCAACTGAGACAAGTGTGATATATAATCCATTTTTTAAAATACCTAACCTCTAGAGAGTGTGTTACTAGTAATAGTCTATGAGTATTAGCTGAATTCATCTATTAAGAAATGGGGAGAGAAAATGAGAGAACATCCTAAGAGAGAATCCTGGAAGAATCAGAATATCAGGCTGTGGATTTTAGAGCTGGCTGTGATTCACAGGATTCCAGACTGAATCTGATTTTCTAGTGAGGTGAGTGGACTGGAGTGACATGCTTCTGGTGATTGTATATGAATGTCTGATTAGGGCCAAGTGAGGGCCAAGGGAGAAATTTAAGTTCTAGCCAGCACTGAAGAACAGTGAGACAACCCTGTAAAAATGAAATCTTCAAGAAATAGAAGTTGGGCAGGAAATTTTAGTTTCAGTTATACTAACTGTATAGACACTCTAAGTATTAATAGCATGCTGGAAGATTATGATTTTTCACAGCCTATTGCTTACAAAAGGTTGTGATGCGCAACACTAAAAACCAATTCTGTCATTTAGAAAATAAAAGCAGTCTAATTTTAAGAGAAAAAGTCTGTTAATGTTTTACATTATTTTTATTAATTTTATTATTTTTTACAAGCAACAAGTCAGTGTGATTTAGTCATGTGGTTTAAACTCTGCAGATTTCCTCTGACTTTGAGGCTCATTGACTTTCTTGTTACTGCCTTCTGTTAATATACTGCACTCCATTGTTAATACTCTGAGTTTTTATTTTTTTTTCTGAGGAAGAGGTCTACTTTCATTCCTTTTACTCAAACCAACCCATGCCTTAATGAAGCGCACAGGAATATTTAGCCCACAGTTGCTGTACAGATCAGTGATCTGGTTAATCTCTAATCAGATTAAATGTTACTACTAAATCCCCGAATGTAGAAGCTTGATCCTTTGCTGCCACAATTAAAATATACTGACACACCTGATATGAACACAGTTACATTAATAAGAATTTTATCTAGTACCTTTCACTTTGTAAGATACACTTTTTATCTTTGCTACATAGAATGTCTGATCTATGTTTCTCTCTTGGGGAATTTTCCTTCATGTGTTTCCTCAATATTTATTTTAACACTTTGAGTTATTTCTTTTCATCACATGTTTATAGTTGCTTCTGGATGCCACATTTCTTTCCCTTTATTTTTTGGAGGGATTTATATTCAGAAAATCATAACTTATTATCTGTTATTTCCCTGGCATTTAATATACCATTTTGTTAATATTTCTGAATGGTAGTGTTCAGAAATAATGTGGGAGAAATAGACATTAGTAAAATCCTTCATTTAAAAAATTCTAATTTATATTCGTTGCAAATATTTGTATCTATGAAAATTTTAATTTCAGCATCAATATTTTATACAGCAAGAGAAAAATGAGAACCAAGGAAGAAATGATATATTTTTAAGTGAATATAGTCTCAGAACATGGCTTTGATATGTCATTTTACTTTCATTATAAGATTCTTTCATCTCATCTGTTGCCTTCATCTTTTACCAATAGGAGAAAACAAGCCTTCTATTACCACCCCCAATTCACCTTTTCTTATGTGCACACATGTGCACAGACACATTTACAATGGATGAGTTGTCTCTGCTCTTTTATCTGTAACTCTCCACCAAACCTTAATAAAGAGAGACCTATGGACGCTCGGTTCTCCTTTCTTTTTGATCCTCAGTATGATGGATTATCTATGTGAGATATATGTGTTACATTTTTAAAAACAGTTTTATAATAAACTCAGAATCTGTTAACAAAAATAATCTTTAAGAAAAATAAACATAATAAAGAATGAAAAGAAAATTTTCATTATAATTGGAAGTGATGACAGAGGAGCTGAAAGTCCTATGTATAAATATAAAATATCATTTTCCTTCATCTGTTCACTTAGGAATCAGAAGCAAGAACTATAACAAGGATGCGCTCAGATTCTCCTATAACTATGGAACATTGTTCTCCAAAGTTATGACCTGAGAGTTTATCAACTTATCCTCAGGGTGTCCCTTACCCAATACTTTTACCAGAAATTGTGGAATGGAAGCAAATTCTTGGATTCATAGCAGACCTGACATTCATGGTATGACATCAACATAATAATTAATTTTGTGTAAGTTCTATTTTTTTTTTTACTTATAAAGACTGTGATCAATTTTTTATAATAGTTAAACCAGGAAAACTATGAGAAATCTTAGATGCATAGTAAGAGTTTGATACTACAAAACAAATTGTTCTTATATTAATGGACATTCCATCTAATTTAGAACAGTAATATAAAACTTGGTCATCTAACTATTTTCACTAGATTGGCCATAGAAACAATTTTGTCAGTAGATGTTTTAAATGCAGAGCACACTCTTAAAGATATAGAGTATATTTCTATATGAGGGTGAGTGCCCAGCTCAGCTACTGCCTCATGAGGTAGCACTTTCCTTGAACTATCATTCTGTCAGAGTAGAACCAGAATCTGATCTGATAATTAACTTAAGAATTAATTCCCCTCTCAGGGCAGTCATAGACTATTGAACGCACAAGAAATGTTGTGGAGTTTTTATGAATTCCCAAGTTTCTAGTTGGTGTGGGAAGACAGCTTATCATTCAAATGTTGCTTAGCAAACTTTGAATCAACACGAAGTGAGTTATTTTTATATTTAAGTCTACTGGTATCAGACCGTGAGTGCTTCTACCATTTAACTATCAGAAAACCAGGGTGGCCTCCACACTTGACAAGGTATAATCCTTCAAAAATAAAACCAGTCTCCTGATCTGAACACCTGGACCAAATATCAATTTTCTCATTTCAATTATAATCAACTGGAGAAGCATTTCTTTTCAGTCCTATTATTCTCACTAAAATATAAATGATAAACTAAAATAACACTTTTTAAAGGAGACCAGAAATATTTATTAATGGAAGATTTAAGAATCTTATAACCAAAGTTCATAATCAGAGAATATTTTCTAAGGAAATGAAATACGAAAACGCAAAGAACTTGTGTGTGCTAAATCAATTCAGTCATGTCCAACTCTATGTGATCCTATGAATTATAGCTTGCCAGGCTCCTCTGTCCATGCAGATTCTCTAGGCAAGAATACTAGAGTGGATTGCCATGGCCTCCTCTAGGAGAGCTTCCCAACCCAGGGATCAAACCTGCAACTCATATGTTTCCTGCATAGGCAGGTGGTCTCTTTACCACTAGTGCCACCTGGGAAGCCCAAAGGACATGTAGCCTCAAACTGGAGATGATGCATTTGTATCCAGTAAAAACAGAGAAGGCAATGGCACCCCACTGCAGTACTCTTGCCTGGAAAATCCCATGGACGGAGGAGTCTGGTGGGCTGCAGTGCACGGGGTCGCTAAGAGTTGGACATGACTGAGAGACTTCTCTTTCACTTTTCACCTTCATGCATTTGAGAAGGAAATGGCAACCCACTCCATTGTTCTTGCCTGGAGAATCCCAAGTTCAGGGGAGCCTGGTGAGCTGCCATCTATGGGGTTGCACAGAGTCAGACGACTGAAGCGACTTAGCAGCAGCAGCAGCATTCAATAAAATACACAATATATTCTTACAATATAGTAGAAATAAAGAAAAAATATCTTAAGTCAGGAAGAGAAATACGGACTGTGATATTACAAAATGGTAAATTTAAATTGCATATTTACTTAAACTTTCCTAGTGACTCAGTTATTGAGAAAATGGAACACTTTACTTCAAGGAGGGATTAAAAGCAAAATTATCAGTGACATTTAAAGAAAAACCTTGAAAGGAAATTTTAAAAGATCACTGCCATCAACTCTTCTGTTCAAAATTATACAGTGAGCGTTTGTATTACAGAGGAAACTTTTACATATGAATGGATGTAACTTCAGAGGTTGAAGCTATTATTCTATTACATTGGGTAGTATGTGAGTAAAGAAATTAGAGTCAGTAAGACTAAGCAGAGAAGTCTGGCACGCCACCTACATATAATTTTCTTTATTTTCCACATCAGAATGTCCTAAAATTTGCACTGCAATATACTTCTAAAAAAAGTTCAATAGGTCATGATGCTTTAGTCTTTTAGTTTTGAAATAACAAAACATGACCCTGGGTCTTTAAGGCAGGAACCAGGAGACACATTTTTTTTCTGGCACATTGCCATTTATACTACAGTAGGGCATAATGATTTGCTCACAACAGAACGCTAAAGGAGCTAGCAGAGAGAACTGTGTTAGTACTATCCCACCCTGAGTAGGCATCCAAAGACTATTTAGGGTCAGAAAGAAGAAAAAATGAAAAAAAAAATAAAAATGAATGAATAGCATCACAAACCGATCGTAATTTCATGACACAATTTTTGTTTTCTTCATTTTTCTGATTTACATAATTGTCTGAGATAATAGAAAAATAAATAACAGTTTGCCAAGTCTATTCCATGCATTTCCTATTAATGGACTCATTCACTCTTCAAAACACATCCACAGAGAAAGATACTATTACTCTCTGTATTTCACCATGGCACAACCCACGGTAAAATATCATACTTTTTGGCACAGGGCTAGCAAGTGGGAGGACCTAGGCCACCCATTGTGACTCTAGAGCCCGTGTTGAACAGTATATAATAGAGATGATTTTTGAGATTGCCTTCCCATCTGAGAACCTAAACTTCCATGATTTGGGAAAAGTTATTATATACATTTTAAACTGGGGAATCTTAACTTTCAAAATAGTAGGAAACACATTCACCTTCTTTGCCCGTGACTTCTGCATCCATAGATTCAACCAACACTGATCAAATTTTGATCTATATGGAGGGTCAAATTTACTACATCATCTTATACAAGGGACTTGAACATTCCCCAAATTTTGGTACCCTGTGTGGTCCTGGAACCAATTCCCTGGGAATACCAAAGAACAGCTGTCATGAGAAATTTAATGCTGTATTATGATTTTCTTTTACAAATGCTTCCTATAGGGTCACAGTATTAATATATACTTCATACACTGATGATGTCTGAGATCTAACAAGTAGATTAGATTATTTCTACAAAATAATGTACACTACATGGTCTAAACATAAATATACCAGAACATTATATTAATTTTTGGCTAATATGAGGAATTTATTTCTACACTATAGGAATGGATCTGAAATTGATGAGTGAAATTCTGAAAATCATAAAGCATGTTCATATGGAAATGATAATCAAATAGTTGTTTAGAACTCTGATGTACTTCATGATAAAATATTCTTCAATTTAGAGTTGATTTTTCCCCATAAAAATGTCATAGGAGAAGGCAACTCTTTCCTGTTTCTATCATTCCATCAGTTAAGAACAAATGAACTAAAAAACACATTTCACTCAACTTCACATTACCTGTTATATGCCACTAGTATAATAGAATATTTTAAGAATAGCATATTCAGTACACTTTGATGTCTGTCAACTGGATAGTGGTTTAAAACAAAATGAACAAAATACGAAAAAAAAACCACACTTTACTCATAATGTCACTTAGACTCTTTGTCACTAGTCTATAATGTACTAAAACTATTCAGGGTATTCCTATGTCTTGCTTTCATCCTTTAGTTGCATTAAGTGATATCCTCTGCCCCAGCATCTATTTGAGATATCTGCTATCTACAGAACCTTTTATTTTAGCAAAAGTCCTTTGATGACCTTATGTATGTGCAATTGTATTCGTGAACTACAAAGAGGAAAATTAAAAAAAGAAAACAAAAAGTGTAGAGTGGGTGGGGTAGGGTGCCATCTGCACTCATCCAGACCGTTGACTAATCTGGAGCCTCTACAGGAAGAGAGAAGGTACGATTAAAAAGCTGATGTTAGGGCCAGTTATATTCTGGGGACAAGAGTGCTGCTTTAAGTGCCAAATGACAAACAATGGCATGGAGTTAGATGATGCTATCTCTTTATCTCTACATTGAAATCAGCCTCACTTAACAGTAGAAGACAATGCCTTTATTGAGTCAATGACATCTATGAGGTAAGTTCAAAGTTTTCACAGGAAGGAAATATTTATTATGTAAAGGTTGAAGATGAAGAGGAATAAGATGGTAGATATCTCTTGGTTAAAATAACCAATTGATTGTTCTTTTATCTTAGCACTGGGCTCTCTCAAAAGTATAAGGCATCCTTTTGAGATCTTTAGGAATAGACATGAAAGTACATTATTAGAAGAGAAGAAGAGGGTTCAAGTGGCTTGTATTAAATATGCAAAGAGTAACTGTAATAGTAAAATATTTGTTAGGTAATTGTCACTAAAATGCAACTTCATTTTATTTCACTGGCTGGTGAGGCCTTGGGACACTTAAGTTTCATTTATTTTAAGTCAGTTGGTAGATACCTTGAGTCATTTAAGTTTTGAAGCATGTTACAAATGTTTGGGCAGTTGTTTCACTTTGAACTGATAAATAAACTGTCTTGAATAACCATATAATCTTCTTCATGATTAAGATATTTAGTATTAAAAATCCTATATCTTGGCATCATATATAATTAGGCAACAGTCATAATATTCTAATTTTCTTGTCAAAATCTTGGGCATGGTAAGATGTTATGTTGTGCACCTAGAAATGTTTTGTAAATGTACAGTGTATTATCTATATTTTAAAAATACATGGTATTCACTATTAATTTTCAGGAAAAACAGATAAAGCAATATCTGTTGTCACTTTGTGTGCATTTTGTGCATGTGTAGTAGTTATAGAGATAAGTTATGGATCCAAGTTTGCATGTTATATACATCCTATTACTATTTTATTGGATGTAATGCCAAGTAAAGCTGTGGCACAAAATTGAACTGTATGAGAATTAGTTATTTTAGAACTATTTAGTAGTTACTAAAATTCTTGAATGGGTTCTAGTTATTCTGATCAATTCATAAAATTTTTGAGCTTAAATTATTTTAATTTTAGACTCTAGCTATAGTTATAAAGTGTTATCATGTAATTTTAGCTAAATTTTGTAATTGCAGTCTTTTTCAGTATTTATAACTGGAAAAATTCCTAAAAGAGATTTTGTCCCACAGTATATATAGATTCCAAGCTAATTGTCGAAAATCTCCTAAAGAAACAAAATCCATGAACATCTTTACTAACATCATTTATGTTTGCCAATTATTGTTAAAATATTCTTTGAAAATATAATACACTTCTTGTAACAACAGAAATCTATTTCTTAACTTATTTGTAATAGAGTTTATATATTAAACAATAATATATGGTAAACACTTCTTATAAATAGCAGAGACCCAGTGCTAAGGAAAATAGACATAGATTCCCTGATGGCTCAGTTGGTTAAGAATCCGCCTGCAAAGTAGGAGAGCTGGGTTCGATCCCTGGGTTGGGAATATCCCCTGGAGCAAGGCATGGCAACTCAGTCCAGTATTCTTGCTGAAGAATCCCCTTGGACAGAGGAACCTGGTGGGCTGCAGTCCATGGGGTCACAAAGAATCAGACACAACTGAGAGACGAAGAGCACAGGCTCTCTTAGAGCTTACAGCTGAATAGGGATAGGCAGACATTAATTAAAATATTCTCTGTGAGAAATGTTGAAAGAAGCAAAGCCTTATGGAAAAGGCCTGGATGTAGAGATTGGAGGCAAAATCTGTTTTAGTAAAAATTAGGAAAGCCAAGTTAATATTTTTTATAAATTTATTTTTTAAAATTTTACTTTATTTTACTTTACAATACTGTATTGGTTTTGCCATACATCAACATGAATCTGCCACAGGTGTACACGTGTTCCCAATCCTGAACCCCACTCCCACCTCCTTCCCCATACCATCTCTCTGGGTCATCCCAGTGCACCAGCCCCAAGCATCCTGTATCCTGCATCGAACATAGACTGACGATTCATTTCTTATATGATATTATACATGTTTCAATGCCATTCTCCCAAATCACCCCGCCCTCTCCCTCTCCCACAGAGTCCAAAAGACTGTTCTATACATCTGTGTCTCTTTTGCTGTCTCTCATACAGGGTTATTATTACCATCTTTCTAAATTCCATATATATGTGTTAGTATACTGTATTGGTGTTTTTCTTTCTGGCTTACTTCACTCTGTATAATAGGCTCCAGTTTCATCCACCTCATTAGAACTGATTCAATTGTATTCTTTTTAACGGCTGAGTAATACTCCATTGTATATATGTACCACAGCTTTCTTATCCATTTGTCCGCTGATGGACACCTAGGTTGCTTCCATGTCCTGGCTATTATACACAGTGCTGCAATTAACATTGAGGTACACGTGTCTCTTTCAATTTTGGTTTCTGTGGTGTGTGTGCCCAGTAGTGTGATTTCTGGGTCATAAGGCAGTTCTATTTCCAGTTTTTTGAGGAATCTCCACACTGTTCTCCATAGTGGCTGTACTAGTTTGCATTGCCACCAACAGTGCAAGAGGGTTCCCTTTTCTCCACACCCTCTCCAGCGTTAATTGCTTGTAGACTTTTGGATTGCAGCCATTCTGACTGGTGTGAAATGGTACCTCATAAGCAAGGTGAAAAGACAGCCTTCTGAATGGGAGAAAATAATAGCAAATGAAACAACTGACAAACAACTAATCTGAAAAATATACAAGCAACTCCTGCAGCTCAATTCTAGAAAAATAAACGACCCAATCAAAAAATGGGCCAAAGAACTAAATAGACATTTCTCCAAAGAAGACATACGGATGGCTAACAAACACATGAAAAGATGCTCAACATCACTCATTATCAGAAAAATGCAAATCTAGCCAAGTTAATATTAAAATTCACTATAAGTATTTAAAATGACAACAATGAAGGGATAAAAGGGAACAAAGTATCTTTAATGAATTGCAAAACATTCTCACAGAGCTTCAATATAAAGAGCAAGGAAGAACAAAGGACAAGGGCTTGGGTAACAGTAAGTACATGGAACTGAAGGGCTACAGAGAGGTTGGGCTGTGTTAGATTTCTATGCCTCTATGAGAACTTAGGACTTTATCTTAAAAGCAGTAGAACATAATGAAGGTTCCCCCCCCCCCTCGGGAAATTTACATTATCAGATATGTGTTTTTCAAAAATAATATACTCTGCATGGTGGATTCATGTCAATGTATGGGAAAACCAATAAGTAAAAAATTATAAAAATAAATAAATAAATAAATAAATAAATTAAAAAAAAAATACTCTGGTTGCAAGGTGAAGATTGATTAAGATGAGGGCAATAGTAGATCCAGAAAGAAATTTTCAGAAACTTAACACAGACAAGGTAAGAGACAATGGTTTCTATATGTAGTGATGTGGTGGGTAGAAATTGAAAGAAGTAAGGGATATTTAAATGATAAAATTAATAGGGTTGGATGAGGAATAAGGGAGATATAGATGTATATTTATATTTATAAATATCTAATGTATACAACCAAATGTACATTGGTGACGATCACTGAAACGGGCAGTATTCAAAAAGAACAAACCACTGGATTGAGCTCTTCGATAACATTCGATTATGGATAGGTTGAATTTGAAGAGCCTTTGTTGATGTATCAAATGGTTTTCAATATTAAATAAGAGTGTCAATAAGCAGTGTTAGTCACTCAGTTGTGTCTGACTCTTTGCGATCCCATGGACTGTAGCCCACCAGTCTCCTCTGTCCATGGAATTCGCCAGGCAAGAATGGTGGAGTGGGTTGCCATTAACTTCTCCAGAGGATCTTCCTGACTAAGGGATCAAACCTTGGTCTCCCACTTGCAGGCAGAGTCTTTACCGTCTGAGCCACCAAAATAAGTAGGAGAGAGGTCAACTATGAAGTTGACTCTACTGGCTTGAAATGCCAAAGAAATGTCTGAGCTAGAGACATAGATTTATAAATATTATTCATATTTTCATATAAATGATAACCTAAGTTATGCTCAAGGTTGAGACTAGAAAATATGGAGAATGGAAAAGGTTTAAGGTTGAACTATGGTGTAAGAACAGATCAAAGAAAAGAGGAATTTAGAAGGATGGTCAACAATGTCGCATATTGATGAGAGGGTAAAAAAGATGAGGATTGAAAATATGTTAGTTGAATGCTTGGTATAACGTGGTTTGTGTCCCTGGTGAGAACTCTTTTTAAAATGATTGAGGCAAAACTGAAATCATGGTTAGTTTTGGAGCTAGTGGGAAGAAGTGATGCAGAGAAAAGCTTTTGGTATTCTAATCATGCAGGAGAAGATGATACATAACTTTGTGTGTTTTTTGCTGAGGAATTTGAAAAGCAGTTAGCAAACATCTTTCTTACAAAACCCTCTTATCCACAGTTTGATAGTTATAGCAGAAGAAAGAATCCATGCATGCGTCTTCCACACAGTTTGAAATCATTGTAATGATATTCTATAAAATAGGCCAAACTGAACTTGGTCCTAAAATGTATGTTTTGCCTAATGTTAAAAACAGGAATATTATTGAATAAAATGGAAAAATACATTGCTTTTAATAATATATCTCCAAATTATGTGTTGAAGGGAAAAACAACAATATAAAAATTATTTTTTACTGTGGGTTATGTGCAAAAAGTATATTTTACTGGGACACATTAAAACTAGTATATTATATTAATCACTTGATTCCTGTAGATGGAAATCAAGCAATAACATCTCATTATTTTATAATTTTTCAAATTTTTTAGGCAAAGAGTCTACATAATCCTTGTGAATAGGCTAACCATATAAGTCAAATCAAATGTTATCAGTAACATCAGCATTTAAGCCAAGAACTCTAAAGGACTGTTCTGTTAAAACTCATTGAAGTAAAAGTCAGCAACAAATCTCTTTCTGAAAGTGCTTTATCATCCAGCATAATGTGATTTTAATATGTTTGCCTGTGGTTTGCTAAGATGTTAAAATAAAATGAGAACACATCCCCTTATTGTTCATCTACAAGGAAGTTTCTCTTGTGCACTGTAACCCATAGCTTATTAATCATTCTAAGGCTTTTGTTGAAAGGAGAGTGCAGTTTAGTGATGCAATTATGGCCCTGGATATCTCGGGTCTATTTTCAGTTCTCTGTCTCACTTGTGCTTAATGATTTAGGAAGTCATTTAACTTCATTGTGGTAGATTTTTGTGTTTTTTGTTTTTCTTTTTTTCACTTACAGAGTATTCCAAGGAGAGGGACCCGTGCTACACATACTCAACAATGACTAGAAAGAATTCCCATGAGTCAAGGGAATTCCTGGTGGTGATGAGCAATGTTGGTTGGCTTCAAATGTATTGCCTACTGACAACACTGACTGTGAAGCCATGATGATTTCTGCTCCATTTTTTTTAAGTCTCTTTGCACCTTCATCTATTTCTAGATTAATTTATTCACATTACATATGTGATTTCCATGAATTTTGTTTAATTTGCTGGTTGGTATACTGGTATCAATACTTCATAAAGTGTTGACTGTGTAAATAGACAGATGCATAAAAGTTTGATAACTTTGATGCTGTAAGTTCTTAAGTGACCATGCAAAAGTCAAAGTTGGATAGTTTGAATATTACTAGCAAAATATACATATATCAAGGGTTTTCCAGTTTAACAGCAAATCTTGAGGAAGTAGTAGCTCCTGGATTTATTTGATTGTGTTTTCTTTGAAGAGGACATATGACCACTGCTCAACTGAATACCCTCTAAAAAATGTCGGACAGAATGTCCTTACAAGAGCATTGTGACTGAATAAGCAGATCTAAGAATGTAAATTTTATTAAATATTTTATAACATCACCTAATATATATTTCACTTTTGAATCTGTCAATTTGATTTCTCTTCCCCTGGAATGAAAACTGCATAAGGTCATGGAGTTTGTATTGTTTCATATATAACTACATCTCCAGTGCTTTAGAGTGTCTGTCAAATAATCTCATCTGATAAATATTTGTTGAATAAATGAATGTATGTGAAAGAAATTCTGAGGTGCCAGTATTTAGTTTCCTAACATTTGGTTAAGGCTTAGAAACAGGCAAGGTACAATTAGGAGTTATAGTTTTTGTTATACAGATCGAAACAAGTATATATCTATGCTTTATAAACAAAGTTTTAATAAATTACAATAAAATATATTTATATTAGATTCCATATTTTAAAATGAGAAATAAATATCCCTGTCTATATCTCTGCCTTTATTTTAATACAGTTTACCCTTTATTGTCCTTAATAATTCTTTTGGATATACTTATCAGCTTTCTCAGATTCAATTTGTTTCAAGTGAATTAATAATAGTCAAAAGTCAAGTAACAAGTAATATTATTTCTAAATGCTTAAATGTGCAAATTGGCTAGTAGAAGCCCTCTACATTGACTTATTCTTTCACTGATTCCTTAGCATTTTTGACAGCAGGATACTCTCAACTCTTCCTTATTTTATTCATCCCATGGCATGGAACTGGGTACCATCAAAGGAGTCTTGGCTTCCTTTGCTGGAAAATATTAGCAGAGGACTGAAGATAGAATGATGATTTGGTGGTGGGTAAATGTTTTGCCCTGGTGCTGCTACTGAGGCAATTCTGAGTGAAAGAACTTGAAAAAGATTTCCTTTCTGGTTATGAGTTGACACTGATCTTACAAATTTAACATATCATATTGCTACCCTACTTTTTAATAGTATGTGGTTTCATTGATTACCAAAGTTTCCTCTATATTGACATTTGGCATGTCAGATGTCAGGCTGAGTTAGCAACAAAGACAGCCTAGGGCACAGGACGTAATATGGGAGCCAGAGACCACGGGGATATAAATGTGATTTAAAGTTTCTCCCTACAAACCTCTGTCAAACCCTAGCCCCTGCTTCCTGCCCCTGGCAGCCACTATCACTTTCACCTTGCTTTCTTTTTTTTTCAGTAGCAGATAAAAGCATTTTATATGTGTTATCTGTTTCCTTAACTGGAATCTAAGCTCTAAGAAGAGCTGATATTCAATTTTGTTCACCATTAGGTTCCCATTGCCAAGATTGCTTGGCATATAATAGTTCCTTACTAAGTAATTGTTACATAAAAAAAATTTTTTCCTTATAAAATCCATAGGCTGAATGACCTCACCAAAAGAAAATATTTAAAGTGAAAAGAACTGAAGGTGAAGAATGTAGTTAAGTCATGTTGTATTTCAGGACAACGGGAGAATAGTCCAAAATGGTGGCTGAAAATTCTCAGGGAAAAAACGATGGGGGGTGGGGTGGGGAGAAGGAAACCCGATATGACAGACACCAAAGAGAAAAGGAACCCTTAATTGGATTTTATGGCCATTAGCACCAAATGCATATAGTGGTCAAGAAAAAGAAAAAAGTTCCCATTACGTTTGGTACCACATAGCAGTATTTTAAAGCTGGCAAGAACAGTTTTGGTACAATAGTGAGAATGATGTCAAGGACTGGATTTAGAGGAAAGTCAGACCTTAAATGGAACCCACATTTGGCATTTTCTCAGAAAGTTTGGTATAAAGGAGGGGACAGGATTGTGGGGATTCTGAAAATGTTTACACTTTTCTTAAAAAAAAAGTGATTTGGAAATGCTTTATATTATGGAGTAAAGACTAAGTAAGGATTAGAAGATCAGAAGAGAAGAGAATGATTGATGGTTCAAGATCTCTGAAGGACAAAGTGAGTATGAAATCCAAAGCATCAGAAAGCAATAACCTTAAAAAAAACAAGGGCACATTTATCCACTGAGTGCAGAGAGCACAAGGTAACCAGTAGGATGCATGCTACCTACCAGGGCTAGTCACTTCAGTTGTGTCCGACTCTTTGCAACCCTATGGACTGTAGCCTGCCAGGCTCCTCTGTCCATAGGATTCTCCAGGTAAAAATACTGGAGTGGGATGCCATGCCCTTTTCCAGGGGATCTTCCCAACCTAGGGATCAAACCCACGTCTCTTAAATCTCTTGCATTGGCAGGCAGGTTTTTGCCACTAGTACCACCTGGGAAGCCCAACTGGTAGGATAAGAATAATAATCAGAGAGGATTTCTAAGTGACAGACTGACTTATTTTTATTTCCTGGGGAAGTTGGAGGCTAGGTCTCCTACCAAGAGTGTAGGAAAAATGACAGAAAGATATCTCTGAAGAAAGACCAGAGATGAGAAGGCATGGATTTTGGATATTAGAGAATCAACATAGCGACAAATAATAGTTTTGAAGTAGGACTAGCACGAAGCTCTGAAGTATTGTTGGGAGATGGCATTCGTATTGGCACAGTTTTAGAAGGGTAGCTCATTTTCTTTGTATTCTTTTGTGTGCCAGAGAAAGAGCTTGAGCTTATAAATTAGACCTTTGGAATATTCAGTTTTGAGTGAACCTATCATAAGAAGGTATATATTTTGTAAAGGACAGGGATGATGATGGAATTGATGGTCTTGATGAAATAAATCAAAGAGAACTGGAAGCAAGGATTTTAAAATCTGAAAGGGTCAGGTATGGTATCCAGAGAAAAATACCGAGAGCCAAAAACTCTCAGTTTCAAAGTTAAATATTTAGGTAGTGAAAAATTTCAGAGCATAGTAGTAGGAATGCTTTGCAGATAAAAATATAAAGATTTTATCTGTAATGGAAATTAAGAGGTTAAGAAATTATGAAATTAGGATGTTAGCTGGGTCACAGACAACATATAAAAAGTTTCAAATTCTAGTTTAAATTTTGCCATAAAGCAATGAAATAGGTGCAATTTTAATTTCAATTTTAAGGTGAATCACCAGGCCTCATAGAATTGGGTAACTTAACCAAAGTTGGAGCAGATCTGTGGCAGAAATAAAATTCAGACTCAGGTCTGTATTAAAGACTATAACAACACTATTGTACTGACAAACTCAAGCTGGATTATGTTCTTTGTTTGGGGTACAGTTCTACGTATTGGCCTTTATTCAAGGTTTATAATAGTGCATTAATGAAAATTGACTGGCTTCTCTGAAGAACTCAATCCAGGAAGGATCAAAGACAGGCAGGATCCAAGATGATACATTACTGTGCTCAAATGGTTGTGCAACTTTTGGACAGCTCATTTGAGTATGGAAAAAATAGTGTGATTATACATGAGTTAAGATCATGGTGATGTTGTTAATTAGACAAAGAAAAAAGGGGATAAAGAAAAATGTTGTGTGATAAACTTTATGCAGTAGGGTTTCTATACCAGCTACTAGGATACCTTGCCTCTATACTTGTATATATTCCTCTGCTCTTCAGTTCAGTTCAGTCACTCAATCATGTCCAAGTCTTTGTGACCCCATGAATCGCAGCACGCCAGGCCTCCCTGTCCATCACCAACTCCTGGAGTTCACTCAAACTCATGTCCGTTGAGTTGGTGATGCCATCTCATCTTCTGTTGTCCCCTTCTCCTCCTGTCCCCAATCCCTCCCAGCATCAGGGTTTTTTCCAATGAGTCAACTCTTCGCATGAGGTGGCCAAAGTACTGGAGTTTCAGCTTTAGCATCAGTCCTTCCAATGAACACCTAGGACTGATCTTTAGGATGGACTGGTTGGACCTCCTTGCAGTCCAAGGGACTTCCAAGAGTCTTCTGCAACACCACAGTTCAAAAGCATCAATTCTTCGACGCTCAGCTTTCTTCACAGTCCAACTCTCACATCCATGCATGACTACTGGAAAAACCATAGCCTTGACTAGACAGACTTTTGTTGGAAAAGTAGTGTCTCTGCTTTCGAATATGTTATCTAGGTTAGCCATAACTTTCCTTCCGAGGAGTAAGTGTCTTAATTTCTTTCTTTTTTTTTTTTTTTTGTTTTTGTTTTTATTTATTTTATTTTTTTTTTTTTTTTTTTTTTTTTTTTTAAATTTTAAAATCTTTAATTCTTACATGCATTCCCAAACATGAACCCCCTCCCACCTCCCTCCCCATAACATCTTTCTGGGTCATCCCCATGCACCAGCCCCAAGCATGCTGCATCCTGCGTCAGACATAGACTGGCAATTCAATTCACATGATAGTATACATGTTAGAATGCAATCACCATCTGCAGTGATTTTGGAGCCCCCCAAAATAAAGCCTGACACTGTTTCCACTGTTTCCCATCTATTTCTCATGAAATAATGGGACCAGATGCCATGGTCTTAGTTTTCTGAATGTTAAGCTTTAAGCCAACTCTGCTCTTAGAAAAGATAAAGAGCAAAAACTTAGAAAACTGTATCTTAAGAGATAATAGCATAAGAATAGAAAAACAAAACACCCTGGAGGTTTGTTCAAAGCAAAACACATGAATTGTTAGGATCAAGTCATAAAAGACAAGGGTGGGATGGAAGGCTTCAGAGATCAAGGAAATGAGGGATAGGAACAGGATGGATGGGGGACATCAATAGGAGTCATAACTTTGGGTTCTTCTTGAGGTAAGAGCTATTATTTTTCCAGTAGTCATGTATGGATGTGAGAGTTGGATCATAAGAAGGTTGAGCACCTAAGAATTGATGCTTTCGAATTGTGGTGCTGGAGAAGATTCTTGAGAGTCCCTCTGACTGCAAGGAGATCAAACCAGTCAATCCTAAAGGAAATCAACCCTAAATATTAATCAGAAAGACTGCTGCCAAAGCTGAAGCTCCAAAACTTTGGCCATGTGATGCAAAGAACCACCTAAATGAAAAGACCTTGTTGCTGGAAAAAACTGAAGGGAAGAGAAGAGGGGGTGGCAGAGAATAAGATAGTTAAGACAGCATCACTGGTTCAATGGACATGAATTTGAGCAAACTCCAGGAGATAGTGAAGGACAGAAGAACCTGGCATGCTGCAATCCATGGAGTTGCAAAGAGTGGGACACAACCTAGATACTGAACAAAAACAACCAAGAGTTATTCTCACTTTACATATAAGAACACTAAAGGTCTGGGGTGAATAGTCACTTAACTCCAGGTTGCTTAGCTAACTAGAAATAGAGATGAGGTTCACATTCAGAAGTCAGTCTATAATATCCAGACATGTACCTGGCTATTTAGCTTTTGTAAAAGTTACATTGAATTAGATTTGATTTTACATTGAAAGTACTATTGTTCAGATCTGTGTCTTGTCAGAGTAAACCTCATTGGTATAGAAGAGATGGAAAAATAAGACCTACGTCAGAATGGAAACAGCTGGTAAGTATGTAATTTTCTAATACTGGCAATGTTCACTTTTTAGGTTAATTTTTATATTTTTGCTCTCTACATATAACATTTTGGGAAATACTGTATTTTGAAATGTTTGCTTTCATAGACTTATCGGTATATTCAAATGTATAATTATACCCCCAAGTAGTGACCTCGGGGGTATAATTTAAGTACACTTAAAATAAATATATTCAATAAATAATAAATAGTATTAACAATAGCTTACAATTTCTCTTGTTTCATTTTTTATCTCATTCTTATTTGTGTTCAGTTTTCAAAATAGAGCTTTTGCAATTCAAATAATTTGATTTTGAAAATCAATTCATGCTTTCAGGCAGACATAAGTGTTCTCTCTCTCTCTTTTCTCTTTTTCTCTTTTATAAAAGAGATATCTAGTTCTCTAATAATATAGTTTTTATAATGCCTACATTCAGTGATAGTTTGTGAATATTCTACTGAACAAAATTTTATTAGAAAGCCTTTATGCCATTGCTCTCAGATCTCCAGTCCCATCCCCGGCTTGGTACTGCTTGAAACTTGTGGAAGGTAGAGATACACACTCAATTTTACTGCATAATACACTGCAATCCTAATCTCATTTTTGGGAATGTGATGCAATCTTTAACTAGAGTTGCCTACTTCCCTCAATTAGTGTGAAGGGTTAATGCAGCTGCAATAGGAAAAGTGGAGATGTGCTGCTTGCAAACAGGATGTTCTGCCAAGGAGATGGATACAGCCTTGAGATTAATGGTCCCTTGCAAATAAGGGAACATTCCCTTCTTGTGATAAGGGCTCTGGACAGACTCTGCAGTAAGCCAGAATTTCACTCCCTTTTGCTGTACGATAACATTTATGCACATGCGCTGTACTGAACAAGTTTGGTTATACAGTCTGGAATTCTGCCCAGGGGGGCTATATAAAAATAAACCACAAGCTTGCTTGCTTGCGCAGTTATTATTTTTGCTCTGGCCAGAGTGTGTCTGTCTCTTGTATGTCTTATGTCTTATTCTATGTCATTTCACTCGTAATCTCCAAAAATCTCCTACATTAGTGGAAAGGTATTTCAGCACATTTCAATTAAAAAACTAATTTTTATTCTATAATGCAATTTGTTTCTCTCTCTGATGAAATCTCCTCTAGGTTTTACATGAGGCTGTAAATTTTTCTGAAATTGAAAACAAATACAAATAAAGCAAATTAATGAATATGGACTAATTACTGTTCATTCACAATTTACATACAATATGAGCACTGTTCTAAAGTTTTGAAGGTGGGATAACAATGAGCATACCCAAAATGTGGTCCCAAATATTTACAAGAGATACTTAGATGGAGGTTTGACATTATGAAAGTGTAGTTGATGTCCCAGATGAGCTTCACAGGAGAAAGCAGCTACACCAAAAGAATATGATCAACCTGAAAATGGACACGTAACTGAGCCAGAATTAATGGAGCAGACCAATACATTTCCAATAAGCATCTTACACATTTCCATTGACTTAATGACTCATAAGGAAATTTATTAATTATTTGATATACTGAATGATGTGTAATGATTTGAAGGTAAATGATAAAACTGTTATTAGTTGCAGGCAAAATAATTAGCTGCATGTCATTTTCAGTATTGCTTGTGAAAGAGAATCACTTGGGGACAGATTACAAATTATCATACAGGACTTTCAGTTAAATCTGAATTTTAAATAAACGATGAATAACTTTATTATGTTCCATTTTTTTGGCAAGCAATATACTTATTCTAAAACATTATTTGTTTTTATTTGAGATTACAAATTAATTCTATTTTTACTTGCAAAATCTGGTAAACATAACTGGAGTGTTTCAGCTCCTTCACTACCACTAGTTAATAAAACACTGGGTTTTTTAAAGGGATTAAAGTGTGAATTTTCAAATATATAATATCTTCAGTAGTGATTCTATTAAACAGATGAAAAAATTAATAGTATTTTCTTATATTGACAATAAAAAATTGAAAATGGAAATTACAATAGAAAAGTAAGATATAAATACCAGAAACCCAGAATCTAAAGTATGTCAATAGTTTGTAAATATTACCCTGGAAAGAATATAAGACCTTCCATTGAGAGAAGTGATTACATTTTACTAAAAGACATAGATTAAGATACTTTCTAGTCCTAGGTAAGATGATTTGACACTTTGAAAGCTCAATTTTCCAGAAGTTTTAGTTAAATATATTGTAATTACAATCAAATTCTGTGGATATATAATTTTGTGATGATTTTCAAGCTATTTTGATTATTCTAGCATATTCTAAGACAAATGTAGGAGAGTAAAGTCCTCAGAAAGTTAAGTCAACTCTGAGAGAAGTGCAAAATAGAGGGCTTTGGAGAGAACTTGCCCTGTCAGGTAGTAAAATAGGTTATAGGACCACTGTAGCAAAAACTTCTCTTGTATTGTTGCAAGAGAGTGTTTGCTATGACCAGTGCCTTCTTTTCGCAAAACACTATTAGCCTTTGCCCTGCTTCATTCTGTACTACAATTTTGCCTGTTACTCAAGGTATTTATTGACTTCCTACCTTTGCATTCCAGTCCCCTATAAGGAAAAGGACATGATTTTGGGTGTTAGTTCTAGAAGATCTTGTAGGTCTTCATTGAACCATTCAATTTCAGTTCTTCAGCATTACTGGTTGGGGTATAGACTTGGATTCCTGTAAATGGTTTGCCTAGCAAAGAAACAGAGATCATTCTGTCATTTTTGAGATTGCATCCAAGTATTGTATTTTGGACTCTCTTGTTGACTATGATGGCTGCTCCATTTCTTCTAAGGGATTCTTAGTAGTTGATATAATGATCATCTGAGTTAAATTAACCCATTCCACTCCATTTTATTTTGCTGATTCCAAAAATGTCAATACTCACTCTAGCCTTCCCGTGTTTGACCACTTCCAATTTGCCTTCATTCATGGACCTAACAGTCCAGGTTCCTATGCATTACTGCTTTTAACAGCATTGGACTGAACTGCCACCCCAGTCATATCCATAACTGGGTGTTGTTTTGATTTGGTTCTGTCTCTTTATTCTTTCTGGAGTTATTTCTCCACTGATCTCCAGTAGCATCTCAAGGTAAGAATAGTGAAGTGGTTTACCATTCCCTTCTTCAGTGGCCCACATTTTGTCAGATGGCCAACACCAAAATCAGATTGATTATATTCTTTGAAGCCAAAGATGGAGAAGCTGTATACAGTCAGCAAAAAGAAGACTGAGAGCTGACTGTGGCTCAGATCATGAACTCCTTATTGCCAAATTCAGACTTAAATTGAAGAAAGTAGGGGAAACCACTGGACCATTCAGGTAGGACCTAAATCAATTCCCTTATGATTACAGTGGAAGTGACAAATAGATTCAAGGGATTAGATCTGATAGAGTGCCTGAAGAACTATGGATAGAGGTCAGTGACATTGTAAAAGAGGCAGTGATCAAGATCACCCCAAGGGAAAAAAAGAAAAGAAAAAAGGCAAAATGGTGTCTGAGGAGGTGTTACAAATAGCTATGAAAACAAGAGAAGTGAAATGCAAAGGAGAAAAGGAAAGATATACCCATTTCAATGCAGAGGTCAAAACAATAGCAAGGAGAGATAAGAAAGTTTCCCTTAGTGATCAATGCGAAGAAATAGAGGAATACAATAGAATGGGAAAGACTAGAGATCTCTTAAAGAAAATTAGAGATACAATAGGAAATTTTCATGCAAAGATGGGTTCAATAAAGGTATGGACCTAACAGGAGCCGAAGATATTAAGAAGAGGTGGCAAGAACACACAGAAGAATTATACAAAAAAGATCTTCATGATCCACATTATCATGATGGTGTGATTACTCACCTAAAGCCAGACATCCTGGAATGTGAAGTCTAGTGGGCCTTAGGAAACATCACTACGAACAAAGTTAGTGGAGGAGATGGAATTCCAATTGAGCTATTTCAAATCCTAAAAGATGGTGCTGTGAAAGTGTTGCACTCAATATGCCAACAAATTTGGAAAACTCAGCAGTGGCCACAGGACTGGAAAAGGTCAGTTTTCATTCCTATCCCTGAGAATGACAATGGCCAATTGTCAAAGACAATTCAGTTCAGTCGCTCAGTCGTGTCCGACTCTTTGCAACCCCATGAATCGCAGCACGTCAGGCCTCCCTGTCCATCACCAACTCCCGGAGTTCACTCAGACTAATGTCCATGGAGTCAGTGATGCCATCCAGCCATCTCATCCTCTGTCATCCCCTTCTCCTCCTGCCCCCAATCCCTCCCAGCATCAGAGTCTTTTCCAATGAGTCAACTCTTCGCATGAGGTGGCCAAAGTACTGGAGTTTCAGCTTTAGCATCAGTCCTTCCAAAGAAATCCCAGGACTGATCTCCTTTAGGATGGACTGATTGGATCTCCTTGCAGTTCAAGGGACTCTCAAGAGTCTTCTCCAACACCACAGTTCAAAAGCATCAATTCTTCGGCACTCAGCTTTCTTCACAGTCCAACTCTCACATCCATACATGACCACAGGAAAAACCATAGCCTTGACTAGATGGACCTTAGTTGGCAAAGTAATGTCTCTGCTTTTGAATATGCTATCTAGGTTGGTCATAACTTTCCTTCCAAGGAGTAAGCATCTTTTAATTTCATGGCTGCAGTCACCATCTTCAGTGATTTTGGAGCCTCAAAAAATAAAGTCTGACACCATTTCCACTGTTTCCCCATCTATTTTGCTATGAAGTGATGGGACCAGATGCCATGATCTTCATTTTCTGAATGTTGACCTTTAAGCCAACTTTAATTGCACTCATCTCACATGCTAGCAAATTAATGTTCAAAATTCTCCAAGCCAGGCTTCAACAATATGTAAACCCTGAACTTCCAGATGTTCAAGCCAGATTAAGAAAATATAGAGGAACCAGATATTAAATTTCCAACATCCATTGGATCATTGAAAAAGCAAGAGAGTTCCAGTAAAATTTTTACTTCTGCTTTATTGACTATGCCAAAGCCTTCGACTTTATAGGTCACAACAAACTGTGGAAAATTCTGAAAGAGATGAGAATACCAGACCACCTGACCTGCCTCTTGAAAAATCTGTATGCAGGTCAAGAAGCAACAGTTAGAACTGGACATGGAACAACAGACTGGTTCCAAATAGGAAAAGGAGAACGTGAAGCCTGCATATTGTCACCCAATATGCAATAATGCATACTGTCACTCTGCTTATTCAACTTATATGCAGAGTACATCATGAGAAATGCTTGACTGGATGAAGCACAAGCTGGAATCAAGATTGCCTGGAGAAATTTCAGTAACCTCAGATATGCAGATGACACCACCCTTATGGCAGAAAATGAAGAACTAAAGAGCCTCTTGATGAAAGTGAAAGAGGAGATTAAAAAAGTTGGCTTAAAACTCAACATTCAGAAAACTAAGATCATGGCACCCAGTTCCATCACTTCATGGCAACAACGTGGGGAAACATTGGAAACAGTGACTGACTTTAATTTTCTGGGCTTCAAAATCACTACAGATGGTGACTGCAGCCATGAAATTAAGACACTTGCTCCTTGGAAGAAAAATTATGACCAACCTAGACAGCATATTAATAAGCAGAGACTTTACTTTGCCAACAATGGTCCATCTAGTGAAGGTTATTGTTTTTCCAGTAGTCATGTATGGATGTGAGAGTTGGACTGTGAAGAAAGCTGAGTGCTGAAGAATTGATGCTTTGAACTGTGGTGCTGGAGAAGATGTGAGAGTCCCTTGGACAGCATAGAGGTCCAACCTACTATCCTAAAGTAAATCAGTCCTGAATATTCATTGGAAGGACTGATGCTGAAGCTGAAACTCCAATAGTTTGGCCCCTGATGTGAACACTGACTCATTTGAAAAGACCCTGATGTTGGAAAAGACTGAAGGTGGGAAGAGAAGGGGATGACAGTGGAAGATGGTTGGATGGCATCACCGACTCAATGGATATAAGTTTGGATAAACTCTGGGAGTTGGTGATGCACAGGTAGGCCTGGCATGCTGTGGTCCATGGGGGTCACAGATTCGGATACCACTGAGTGACTGAACTGAAAACTGTAGTAAAACCTTGCTGTTAATATCAATATAAATGTCAAAACCAATGGACAAGTTAAAGGCTTCAATGATGGACACTTGCATATTTGGAAAATTTATATCTCATAAAGATTGTACCATCAGTTAATAGGAAAATAATGAATTATGTAGTAAATAGTGTTTTGAAAACTTGCTTATGTATGGGAAATAAAATTGTATCTAAGTGGATTTCTGCTGGACTGAAGACCAAAATACAACAGGGATAACTAAAAAGGTAATAAAATAGGAGAACAACAAAAAAAAAGAAAAAACCTTAGGGAGGTGATGGATTGAATAGTATTCAACTAGCGTTAACAAAAAGTTAAAAATTGATATTAAATTCTAAACATTGACAATAACAACAGAGTAAGGTATATTGTGCAGAAATCAATTTCAACATTTGAAATTCATGTGAGACTAGTATCTAGACAGTAAAGAAATTCCTACAAGTCGTTGAGGAAAAAGTAGAAAGCATAAGTGATGACTGGACCAAGAACTTCAATATGTGACTCACAAATGGATAAATGGAAATGGATAATCATTAAAAAGTACACTCAATTTATAAAAGTAACAGAAATTCCAATTAAGTCAGCAAAATATTACCTATAGCATTAATTCACAGATGAAAAATGGAAATTGATATACCAAATTATGTCACTTTTTAAATCTGTCACTCTTTTATTTTACTTTGATTCAAACTACCACCAGATTTTCAGAGGCCTTGAACTAATTTTCTAACATTTTGAGGTCACTTAAACTATTTTCCCACTAGAAGAATATTAAGACACTTTCATTCATACACATGATAAAACTCATAGCAAAATCTTTTCTATATTTAGTTTTCTTTGGCTATTGTTACCTACATTTTGAAACCATCATGTGAAATGTCATATGAAAATTATTTTGCTGGAAACATCTTTTTATCATAAAAATCTTTATATTTTTATTTCTCTATTTCTCCAACCTGTAGACTTTATGCAACTTTGTATTTAATATTGTTGCACCTATATTTTCCCTCAATGATGGATTGCATTAAATACTAAATACATATTTTACTCCCTATTTTTGATCTTGGAAAATCTTAGTATTAAATTAAATTGTTGTCTGGCTAAAAGAAACAGAATAAAAGCTTTCCTAGAAGTTTTGATATCATTATAAGATATCCTTTTAGACTGGAAAAACATGAATGATAATGATTGTTAGAGGGAAACAGCAACACAAAATTATTCATTGCTTATTTCTACTTAATATTTGCTTTCTATCATGGTAAATCAGCAATTTCTTGGGATTTCTTGGTTCTTAGTAAATATCACAATGTTCCTCAAAGGCAAAAGGTTATTATAAGTATTTATAATTAAGGGAATTGACACATTGTTAATCAAAGACAATCAATCCAGCACAGTTCAGTTCAGTTCAGTTGCTCAGTCATGTCCAACTCTTTGTGACCCCATGGACAGCAGCATGAAAGGCCTCCTTGTCCATTACCAAATCTGGAGTTTACCCAAACTCATGTCCATTAAGTTGGTGATACCATCCAACAATTTCATCCTCTGTCATCCCCTTCTCCTCCTGCCCTCAATCTTTCCCAGCATCAGGGTCTTTTCCGATGAGTTGGTACTTCACTTCAGGTGGCAAACTATTGGAGTTTCAGCTCCAGTATCAGTCCTTCCAGTGAATATTCAGGACTGATTTCCTTTAAGATGGACTGATTGGATCTCCTTGCAGTCCAAGGGACCCTTAAGAGTCTTCTCTAACACTACAGTTCAAAAGCATCAATTCTTTGGAGCTCAGCTTTGTTTATAATCCAACTCTCACATCCATACATGACTACTGGAAAAACCATAACCTTCACTAGATGGACCTTTGTTGACAAAGTAATGTCTCTGCTTTTGAATATGCTGTCTAGGTTGGTCATAACTTTCCTTCCAAGGAGTAAGCGTCTTTTAATTTCATGGCTGCAATCACCATCTGCAGTGATTTTGGAGCCCCCAAAATAAAGTCTGACACTGTTTCCACTATTTCCCCATCTATTTCCCATGAAGTGATGGGACCAGATGCCATGATCTTAGTTTTCTGAATGTTGAGTTTTAAGGCAACTTTTTAAATCTCCTCTTTCACTTTCATCAAGAGGCTTTTGAGTTCCTCTTCACTTTTTGCCATAAAGGTGGTGTCATTTGCATATCTGAGGTTATTGAAATTTCTCCTCGAAATCTTGATTATAGCTTGTGATTCATCCAGCCCAGCATTTTGCATGATGCACTCTGCATACAAATTAAATAAACAGGGTGACAATATGCAGCCTTCACGTACTCCTTTTCCTATTTGGAACCAATCTGCTGTTCCATGTCCAGGTCTCACTGTTGCTTCCTGAACTGCATACAGATTTCTCAAGAGGCAGGTCAAGTGGTCTGGTATTCCCATCTCTTTCAGAATTTTCCACAGTTGATTGTGACCCACATAGTCAAAGGCTTTGGCATAGTCAATAAAGCAGAAATAGATGTTTTTCTAGAACTCTCTTGCTTTTTCACTACTGTCTTCAATTTAAGTCTGAGTTTGTCAATAAGGAGTTCATGATCTGAGCCACAGTCATCTCCCGGTCTTGCTTTTGATGGCTGTATAGAGCTTGTCGATCTTTGGCTGCAATGAATATAATCAATCTGGTTTTGGTGTTGGCCATCTGGTGATGTCCATGTGTAGAGTCTTCTCTTGTGTTGTTGGTTGAGGGTGTTTGCTATGACCAGTGTGTTCTCTTCTATTAGCCTTTGCCCTGCTTCATTTTGTACACCAAGGCCAAATTTGCCTGTTACTCCAGGTGTTTCTTGACTTCTTACTTTTGCATTCCAGTCCCCTATAATGAAAAGGACAATTCTGGGGGGTGTTAGTTCTAAAAGGTGTTGTAAGTCTTCATAGAACCATTCAACTTCACCTTCTTCGGCATTACTGGTTGGGGCATAGACTTGGATCACCGTGATTTTGAATGGTTTGCCTTGGAAAGAACAGAGATCATTCTGTCGTTTTTGAGACTGCATCCAAGTACTGCATTTCGGACTCTTTTGTTGACCGTGATGGCTACTCCATTTCTTCTAAGGGATTCCTGCTCACAGTAGCAGATATAATGGTCATCTGAGTTAAATTCGCCCATTCCAGTCCAGTTTAATTTGCTTATTTATAGAATGTCGATGTTCACTCTTGCCATCTCCTGCTTGACCACCTCCAATTTGCCTTGATTCATGGACCTAACATTCCATGTTCCTATGCAATATTGCTCTTTACAGCATTGGACCTTGCTTCTATCACCAGTCACGTCCACAAATGGATGTTGTTTTCGCTTTGGCTCCATCCCTTCATTCTTTCTGGAGTTATTTCTCCACTGATCATCTTACTGGGGTTTCTCTTACCTTGTACAGTTAATCATGTTTAATTAGACCTAAGAATAGAGGGAAATAAATATTAATGTCATCCTATTTAAGCTTCTATAGTGGAACAAAAATGTCAAGAAAGCAACATTCATTTAGATCCCTAAACACTAAGTGATATTTCTTCCTTATAATTGATTTCATTCTTGTAATATTCAAAAATAATGTACTCTGTGCCCATAGGAATATTTAAATTCATAAAAGATTACAGTAATGGAAAGATCACATTCCTTATTCATTTATGTCTAATTTCCCAAAATATCTGGATCTTTAATGGTAGGGGAAAAGATCTTGGGTTATTTTCACCTAAATTTTATACCTTGATATTCAGTAGCTTTTATCCTTATCTCTATATCAATGTTCTTTTCCTGCTTTTGCATTTCATTTGAAAATATATTATTTTTCATTGAATAAGCAAAGCACTAAAAAGTATTTAATATTTGTACCTGATAGCCTTATTTCTGCGATTTCCTATGTTTTCCTTATTCCTTAGTAATCCAACCAACTCTATTATAATATATTTAGCTTCATTTATCACCACATAGAAGCAAATTTTGGGTACAACTTTCCAAATTAGAGTATGTGCCATACAATGCAGAATCAAATAACTAACCTTTCACAAATAATGAAGGAGTGTGAAATGTCAGTGTCATACTGGACAGAAGGAACAGTAAGACCAGCAAGTCATTTAACGTACATAATCCCCACAGTGCTTTTAGAAAATGATTTTGCCATTATATGCTTTTTGCTTCCACTGTATCATAATTGTCTTGCATCTCAAATCATTGATTAAGACAGTCTAACAGCAGGAAACTGCTTGATTTAGGACAAGTAATTTGAGTCCAGAAAGTTTCTTCTAAAATATATCTAAGCTAACTTATAAGTTACTCTGTTTTACTTGCACTGTCTGAGGACTGACTTCGTGGTAGAAGAAAGAGTGTTGTAACAGTTCTAATTCAGAAAGGATGATAATGTAATTTTATGAAAAGTGTAGAATATATGCCCAAAGTACTTGCCAGAGAAAAGAATTTTCAATTTCAAAATATATTTTCTGCATTTTTAAAAGAAAGTCATGAATCATATTAGTTTCACATTTATAATATATTCATTTTCTACACTAAGACATCATTTTTTCTTAATTTCAAGAAGTATGAAAGTAAATAGAAAAACTGATCAGTAGCAAGTAATGAAGTAAAGTTTGTCTTCTTTGTTGTTGAAATCAAGGCATGTTGATGTATGACAAAACCAATATAATATTGTAAAGTAAAAAAAATAAATAAATGAACAGCTATGCTGCTGCTGCTGGTGCTAAGTCGCTTCAGCCGTGTCCGACTCTGTGCAACCCCATAGACGGCAGCCCACCAGGCTCCCCTGTCCCTGGGACTCTCCAGGCAAGAACACTGGAGTGGGTTGCCATTTCCTTCTCCAGTGCATGAAAGTGAAAAGGGAAAGTGAAGTCGCTCAGTTGTGTCCGACTCCTAGTGACCCCATGGACTGCAGCCTGCCAGGCTCCTCCATTTTCCAGGCAAGAGTACTGGAGTGGGGTGCCATTGCCTTCTCCAAAACAGCTATGAGTTATTGATATTAAAAAAAAGGTATCAGAATAACAAAAAAGATGTTTTTGAAATGTCCAAAATCACAGTTTTATAGAATTAGATGTCATTTATGAATTTACATTTTAGTGGAGTGAATCAAGAAATAACAAAATATATAATGTGTATCCCAGGTCTCATTAGTGGTAAGGAATCCACCGGTCAATGCAGGAGACATAAGAGACATAAGAAACCACAGAAGAGTGCTTTCAGTCCCTGGGTGTGGAAGATTCTCCAGAGAAGAAAATGGTGACCCACTCCAGTATGGGAAATCCCATGAACAGAGGAACCTGGTGGGCAACAGTCCAAGGGGTCACAAAGAGTTGGACATGACTAAACATGCACACACACACAAACACACACACACAGAGAACACAACATATAAGTAAAATAAGTCATATATGATATGGTGATAAATGTAAGGAAGAAAAATAAGGAAAGGAAGAAATCGCCATTTTAATCAAGCAGCAAAGCAAAGCTTCACTAAGTCAAATGGCATTTCAGTAAAGATCTGGAGAAGCAAGTGTCAAAACAAGCAGATAGGCAGGGCCGAATTCCGGGCAGAGTAAGTGGCTCAGGAGCACAGCTGGTGCGAGTCCAGAACAGTAGGGCTATGAATTGCATTCAAATATCTGTTAGCAGATAGTTAAATTAGGAAGGTGTTGGTGCTGGTGCTGGTGAGAGTGGAAATGCTGTATTTGCTTCAGTTCAGTTCAGTTCAGTTGTTCAGTCGTGTCTGACTCTTTGTGACCCCATGAATCGCAGCACGCCAGGCCTCCCTGTCCATCACCAACTCCTGGAGTTCACTCAGACTCACGTCCACTGAGTCAGTGATGCCATCCAGCCATCTCATCCTCTGTCGTCCCCTTCTCCTCCCACCCCCAACCCCTCCCAGCATCAGAGTCTTTTCCAATGAGTCGACTCTTCTCATGAGGTGGCCAAAGTACTGAAGTTTCAGCTTTAGCATCAGTCCTTCCAAAGAAATCCCAGGACTGATCTCCTTTAGAATAGACTGGTTGGATCTCCTTCCAGTCCAAGGGACTCTTAAGAGTCTTCTCCAACACCACAATTCAAAAGCATCAACTCTTCAGTGCTCACCTTTCTTCACAGTCCAACTCTCACATCCATACATGACCACAGGAAAAACCATAGCCTTGACTAGATGGACCTTTGTTGGCAAAGTAATGTCTCTGCTTTTGAATATGCTATCTAGGTTGGTCATAACTGTCCGTCCAAGGAGTAAGCGTCTTTTAATTTCACGGCTGCAGTCACCATCTGCTTAGACGTCTCTAAAATCTTTGATATATAGTGAACTAGAGGCCTATTAAAGGGTTCAATTTTTTTTTTTTTAATGTTCTGGGGAAAGCAAGGTCTTTTATTTTTATTTTATTTTATTTTAGGTCATGCTGCACAACATGTGGCATCTCAGTTCCCCAAACAGGGATCAAACCTTTGCCCCTTGCATTGGAATCAATCTTAACCGCTGGACCACCAGGGAAGTCCCCACATGTTCTATGTTTTACGAATTATGTTTTAACAGGATTATCTTACTGCTATATGGGAAAACAGCTTGAAATGTGGTCACAGAAGACACTAGGAGACTCGTTTCTGGAAATTGGAAAAGAGGTAGAAAGAAAGAGACTTGAAGGGCTACCAAAGCTTTTGGCTTGAGTATCTGAAATGATAAGGTTGCTATTAGAGAAATGGCAAGTTTCTCAGAAGAGACAGTTTGAGTGGTGGTGTTGTGGAGGGATGGTTGGTGATTAAAAGGTTCAGCTTGAGGGATTTTAAGTTTAAAATGTTTATAAGAATCAAAACCAAAACACTGAGTACTTAAGTGATTATGAATCTAAGTTTCAGGAGAGAACTGTAGACATATACACATAAACATCAATACTATAAGATGCTATTCAAAATAATACAGTTGGATGATATCGCTAAAGGCTTAGATGAAGATGGAAAAGAAGAGATGAAAGGTCTTACTGCTGAGGCATTAGAGTATTGGGAGATGATACAGCACTATTAAAAGAGAATGAGAAGGAGCAACCAGACAAGGAAACAAATTAAAAAAAAACAGGAAAATACGGATTCTGAGGACAAGCGGAGATAATGATTCAAAGATAAGGGGGTTCAAAATATTGCTAATAAGCTCAGTGGTACAGCATTTGACTGCAAAATACTGCTAATAAGTCAAAGAGGAGAGACTGAGAAATGGCAATTAGATTGGGCAGAGTGGAAATAATTACCTTTTCAGGTAGTGGCAGGATGAAAATAATATCTGAATGAGATCAAGAAGGTATTTCTGAAATAGAAAACTAAAGAGGTTGAGAAGGTTGGCTAAGAAAGGAAGAGGGGTATGGGACAGTAAACAGAATGAAAATGAGAATGAAGCAAAAATGACCTCATCACTGTGAATCTCAGCATTTCTTTCCAATGAATCAGAATTCCCAAACCTTAATTAGGGGATATATGTGTGTACATAATGTGCACATGTTCGCCTTTGTGAACCCCCTGGACTGTAGCCCTCCAGGCTCCTCTGTCCATGGGATTTCCCAGGGAAGAATACTGGAGTGGGTTGCCATTTCCTTTTCCAGGGGATTTTCCTGACCTGGGGATTGAACCCACATCTTTTGTGTCTCCTGCACTGGCGGGTGGATTCTTTACCACTGGCACCTCCTGGGAAGCCCAGAGTGTCTATTAATATATACTTGAATTTAATTAGCATCTAAAAACCATGACCTTCTTTATTAACATGGACCTTAACTTTTAATAGCTGAGACATTTTCAAATATATATAATTTCTTTCAATACATTTTCTGGAGTATACGATTTGAAACTAAACCAGTAACTCAGGCCTAACTATGAAATGGAAGAACAGATCCGTTAGCACCTTTTCAATTGCTCTCAGGTATTTGATGAAAGATACCATATCCAGATGTACACACATTGATTAAAAAAATATATTTCCCTAGATTGCCCAAAGAAATGTTTTACATTCCTTTGCAATCACCTTTATAAGCAAACTGTCTTCAAAGTTTTATACATGGTATAAATATAGTGAAGCAAAAATAGATACAGAATATAAATTATGAGATAGGTTTTTTAAAGCAAGGGACTGGTTTTGGCTAATCAAGTTTTTATACGTATGACACTTTCATAGAGCTTTGTTCAGGCATGTAAAAAAGAGATGATAGTCAAACAAAAACTACTTTCATTTCCACTTATAAACATCCCTTGGTCTTGCCAAGAGAGTATTATTATAAATCAAAATAAAACATAAACAAAACCACACATCTTCAGAGATCTATGTTTTATTATCCAAATGAGGAAGTGAAAACAAGTACTCTCATCAACTGTTATTCTAAAGAAGCTAAATTGGAAAATGTAAAGTTTCAGGGAAAGCATGCTTTTGCTGGCAGAGAAAGTCACATCCAGTTCTATATTTAGTTTTGTTCCAAGTTGTGATACAGCTTGAATAAAGTTCAGATTAAAATGTTATTATTTTGAGTTGTTTACACACTTCCCCATACATAGGCTGTATTTTTAACACTTATAAGTAGTGTGAAAATGGTCTCCTGTTGCCTTGCTTTGGCAACTTAAGTAGTCTCCAAATAATACATGATCTTTACGAAAACATCATGACGGTGAGTTTAACTAATGTACTTGCATTTGAACACATATCTAAATGTGGTACTATGTTTACTTCAATATATGGAGCTGTTGGCATGCTGTTACAATATCACTGGTTATGAATAAATCTAGGTATTATTAATAAGAAGGTGAATCATTTAAAAGATGTACAGTTATTAAATTCAATACATTTTAATATTACCTTACACTCCAAATCAATTTAACTTGATTTATAAATCTTCTACCAATAACTTTCAACACACAAAAACATAGTTTTGATAGAAAGAGAGGAAGAGATAAGACAGGTATTGAACATCTATGGAGTGACACTCTATTAGCCACAAACACGACAGGCACTAAAATCAGAGTATGGACATTTTATTCGGTCTGAAGAGTTAAGAAAGGTTTCAGAGAGAAGACATCTGAACTGCATCTTAACACTTTTAAGTAAAAGAACTGGTTTGATATGCATGATGTCACTTAATACTCTTATTTCCTCCTCAACCCACACTAATTGGACTTTCTTCTCAACCTTTTCATTGAGAACACTCTTGGTTAAGGTCACAAGGGATGAAGTGCCGAGACCTTTAGTCATGAACCATGAGCTCTCAACAATATGCAAAACAGTTGGTCACCTTTCCTTTTTGAAAGTCTTTTCTTTATGCAATAATATTTTATTGATAGTTTTTTATTCTTTGTTTGTGAATAGCGATTGGCCATTAATATCCTTTCCACACTCCTTTCTTCTGATTTAAGTATTAAATTTACACCAGGCTTATACACTGTGTTGGGGAATGTTTCCTTCTTTTTATATCCCTTCTTATTTTGAGAAGTTTACATAATATTAGAATTCTCAGATATACTTGTTGATTATTATCTAAAAATTGTGTGTCCAATACATTTCCTCTGAAGGAACATTTTTCAAATATTGATACAATTTCTTCAATGGCTATAAGGGCATTTATGCTTTATATTTCATCTTGAAAAAGGTAAAATATATATTCGTGTAGGAGTTTGTCTGTATGTCTATTTCAAACTTATTAGCATAACCATCTTTATTTTTATTCAAATCTCAGTGCCCTGTTTCTCAGTTTTCCATCTATGATGATTCTTATTTCCCTAGATCTTATAATTTCAGTCTCAAGAGAGATCTCAAAAAATACTTCTCTGACCCAATTATATGATTTTCTTACAGACGCTGAGTGTCTTTTAGTGTCATTAACCTAAACACTTCCTGAAATTCTCTGTCTTGCTTATGTCTTGACAGCAATGGACCTTCATAAGAGCAGAGAGCTGGACTGTCTATCTCTGTGTCGTGAATTCCTAGAAAAGTGTCTAGATACAGCGCATGCGTGCATGACCAGTTGCTCAGTCGTATCTGACTTTTTGCGACCGCGGGGAACGTGGACCACCAGGCTCATCTGTCCCTGAAATTCTCCAGGCAAGAATACTGGCGTGGGTTGTCAATTCCTTCACTAGGGGGATCTTTCTGACCCAGAGATCGAACCCATGTCTCTTTTGTCTCCTGCATTGGCAGGTGGATTCTTTACCATTGCACCACCTGGGAACTCCAATAATATTTTTGAATAAATGAATGGTGCTTATTCTGTTGGAAGACATGCTTTTATAGTTCTCTCACAATTTTGTGTACCTTGCAATAGACATCGGCTGCCATTTTGTTCTGGATATCTTTTCAAGGCTGTTTGTATAGTGAGCAGCCTTTGAAGATATTTTGTATTCCTCTGGAGCAAAGGGGAAACATGCTTATTGCCTAGTATAATAAAAATAATTTTCTCTTCGGAGTATAAGATGGGCCTGCTTATGCTCAGGATTCTTTTCCTATAACACAACCCATTATATGTGAAGTCATCCATCCAAGCTGCTCTTCTTTGTCTTTGTGGAACTGGGAAGCAAAGGGATCGGACACAAATTTGCTAATCCTAATACCACCTGAAGTGCTGGATGTAACACAGTCCTTTCTTTTTGACCCAGGAGTCCCCTATGTTCTCCAAGCATTCATGAAACCCTTGCAAATTAACATGCTACCTTGTTATAGGGTGAAATCTCAAACCTTCACTTTACTTGACGTCACATACCAATGGGCTATGCAGGCATGGTTTGAAGTAAAGTATGCTTGAACATACCATCTTGAGGATTTAAGTATCTTGTCCACAATTACAGTGAATAACTTGAAGTTTAGGAGCTGATTCCCATGTTTTATATCTAATATCACTTAAAACTAGAATGAAAAACCCTGATATCTATAAAAAATGCATTTTTAATCTTTTTATGTACTCTTTAATATCTTTTGATATATAATGATTATTGTGTTCATGATAATTATTAATGATCAAGATACATGCTGTTATTTTCAGCTAAAGCCACTTAGTACTTTACCATTCTGAAAAAAATCTTTCCAATTTCCTATTATAAAATGGTGCTAAAATAGAATGATTTTTAAATACTTCCCAATAGCTCATGTTTATTTTAGTTGTATAAAACTATCTATTTATATATAATTTTTATAAGCCCCATGACTATGAAGGCTTATTTATTAATAAGCCTGAATAAAATACTTCTTTCCAACAGTATATCTTGAAATGTTTTATGGAATTGCTCCTTCAACTTCTATTGTACATTTTTTTCAGTCAAGAAAATAATTCAGCTAAAGTCTATTACAGCACAGTTATCTTATTTGTTACACTAGCTTTGAAGCTACCAAAATTTCCTTGAATTATAGCCTCAGAATTTAACCAAGGTCTCCTACCCTAACCATCCAAGACTGAAATCATCCTTAATAATTTTCTCTGACTTGATACATAAATAGCAATATATTGACTTTATATTCCATCTGGATATGGCTAATAAATTTGGGTTACTCAGCTTTAAAATTGTTTTGGGAACATAAAACTCATTTAACTCATCAATTATGTGGCTGCAATCAGTGTCATTTGGCTTTTTGGAGTATAAATAACTGGCTGCAGTTAAGCTACTGAACTGTTGTTTTATCAGTTTTATCAGCTAAGGGATTATTTCAGATACATGCAATTGTAAAGTAAAAAAAAAATCTGCATCTATTTTTTAAAAATATATGCACTCTGTAATTTAAAATTTTTGTAAAAAAGAGTCCATAAAATGTAAAAATATTTACTGTGGCTAAAATAACTATAAGTGATATGCAGTAATGACTACTCCTAAAAAATTGATATTTTTAAACAGGTAACCAGTCCTCAATGTTAGAAGGACAAAAAAAGCTACATAATATAATGTTATTTTCAAAGAACTTAATAAAAATCAATATATAACTCATTATCATGTTATTCATATATATGAAGAGATAAAATTCTATTTAAACTTCTCATTGAAGCTTGCTAGTTTTTATTAGTTCTACAAAAGGTAAAAATCTGAGTAGTTAATTTTGAAGAAAAATGGAATTCTTGTTTCATTTCTCTTTAATGTTTTACATTTTAATATAAAAACATTTTTAATGTATATAATTTCTTTAACTTTTAAATTTTAATAGAATTCTCCATATATTTTAATTAAATTTGCTTTAAAGCAAACCAAAAACAAGTTTTTTTTCCCTTATTTATCTCAACAAAAGCAAAATGCTTCACAAAATTTGTTTCCTTTTGTGTAATACTATTTGAAAATACATAAAATATTTCATTATAGGATCTTAAATTTCTTTATATATATATATATTTTTAAAATGTGAAATAATACCTTTCTGGGGAAAAAATGGCAGGCCATTCATATATATATAATGGATATATATCTTAGTGTACAGAGATTAAATTAGTCACTGGGTTTATACATCTAAAAAGAACTACTCCTTCACAATCTGCATGCTTACTTAATTATTGTAATATATGCTCATACGGTGGAAAAATGGAAGATTCTTGGATATTCTCCCCCCCCCCCCATTTTTACTAGTTATGCAAAGAGATATGCAGGCACACACACAAGCACAGGTACACTCTTGCTCTTCTGAGTTATGAACACCCATTGCGTTCATGTTATACCAGACATTCTTCATTTGTGAATTGCTTTCATTTTCAACACAGTATTTACCAATAGAGAAACAAGCAGGGGGGTTAAATGAGTCTCTCTATTCAACCCCTCACAAGGGACGTGCAGGGATTTAAACCCAGACAGTCTGGATTCAGAGTCTAGGCTCCTAAACATGACATTCCTTGACAAAACATTTCGAGAGTTACACTTGTCAACTTTCATTAAAATATACTTTTCCCCCTGAAAGTTTTTGGTTCACAATCAATATATCTCTTATGTTTATAGCTCAGTAAAAACACTCCATCTATTTAAATCAGTGAAATGACTACATCATACATTAAAATGATTGATATAAAAGTTATTATTCAGTATCAGAATTGAAGGCTGTATTATTTTTAAAATGTCTTGCATGCTCACCTGTCCCTTAGTAATAAACTTCCCTGGAATGAAAGTAAAAGGGGGGGGGAGAAAAAAATAAACATTTCGTAGTATAAAAAGCACCTCAATTTTCATAGCCAATTCAATGATGGACTGGAAATTCATTAATTTCTTACATGAAGATTTCTATATTTTTTTTTTACTTCATATAAACCCTTCTGAGGTATAGTTCAAACTTTTGCAAATAAATAACCCATTTCACTTGAATATGTTTTATTAAGTGAAATATAGGGCCACGTAAAAAGATTTTGATAGGAATAAAGTTCTGAAAATTTACTAAAATGGCGTGATATTTGTAGAGTATAAAAATGATATGTTGGGCTTAATATCAGGTACATTTTATACTGAAGTATGAGATTTTGTATGTTTCTTGTTCCTTTTCAATCATGATGTGTAGCTACTACTGTCCATTCTCTTCCAAGTTTTAATGGTCGTCATCTTGCCAATTATTCTTTCTAGTAAAGGACATGTACAGTATTTACTATATTTTTTCCAGCTTAAAATTCATCAGAAAGGTGACGGAAGCAACATATGTCTAAGCTGAGTATGCATGAGAGACTTCAGATGAATGTTTTAGATTCCAAAAAGGAAAACTAGCGAGTGTTAGTCGCTCAGTCACGTCCGACTCTTTGCGAACCATGAGCTGTAGCCTGCCAGGCTCTCTGTCCATGATATTTTTACAGGTAAGAATACTAGAGTGGGTACCACCCAGGGATCAAACCTGTCTCCTGCATTGCAGGCAGATTCTTTACTGTCTGAGCCACCGAAGAAGCTCCCCAAATAAGAAAAACTTAATATGAATCAAAAGCTCATACTCAAGCTTGAACTAGTTGTGAATTTACAAAAATAGTGCTTTCTTCTTTTCACATTGTTTGTGATTATCATCGCTATTATAAATTACTGCTTGAGAATAATGAGTGATTATTAAGTTAGGCATATACAGTCTAAGTAAAACTACTCTTTGAATACTGACTGTTACAATATTATAACCACCTTAATACTGCAAAAGTAACATCACATACATCTTATAAAAAAGAAATATACAACTTAAAATGCATTATCTATTTTTGGCATTAATTTAATATGAGAGAAGCTTTTATAAGATAAAGATAGATATACAGTCAAGAGATAGGTGTCTGTCTCTGGTTTGCTGACTCCTTTACCTAAATATATACTCCAAGCTCAGCATATCTACTTTGCAAATGCCCAATTAAATATTAACAATGTAAACCCTGAACTAATTCAGGTGGTATCTGCATTTCAATCTGGAAGCTCTTCTGGTTATATACGGAGATGCACAGAGTTCTTTCAAATATGCTTTGAGGCTGTAAAAGTCAGAAACATTTTAGTAGAAGTTCTGACAAAACCATTTATATGACAGAGGCCTCAAGGTTGCCAGCCAAAATATTATTTACAAAATAATTTTTTGTGTTTTATTTAGAGACATTATGTCAAAGAGATATAGACAGTCTAAGTAGACAAAACAATGAGGTAGGGTTGCTTCCACTGTTCGTAGCTTTCAGAAGGTTTTTAGTTTAGAATGTCCAAGGGATAAGGTATTTTTAATATAAATTTATTTATTTTAATTGGAGTTTAATCACTTTACACTATTGTACTGGTTTTGCCATACACCAATGTGAATCTGCCACGGGTGTACACGTGTTCCCCATCCTGAACTCCCCTCCCCCCGCCCTCCCCATACCATCTCTCTGGGTCATCCCAGTGCACCAGCCCCAAGCATCCTGTATCCTGCATCGAACCTGGACTGGTGATTCATTTCTTATATGATATTATACATGTTTCAATGACATTCACCCAAATCATCCCACCCTCTCCCTCTCCCACAGAGTCCAAAAGACTGTTCTGTACATCTGTGTCTCTTTTGCTATCTCACATACAGGGTTATTGTTACCATCTTTCTAAATTCCATATATATGCATTAGTATACTGTATTGGTGTTTTTTTTTTCCTGGCTTACTTCACTCTGTATAAAAGGCTCCAGTTTCATTCACTTCATTAGAACTGATTCAAATGTATTCTTTTTATTTTTTTATGTTAATTTTTATTTATTTTATTTTACAATACTGTATTGGTTTTGCCATACATCAACATGAATCTGCCACGGGTGTACATGAGTTACCAATCCTGAACCCCCTTCCACCTTCGTCCCCATATCATCTCTCTGGGTCATCCCAGTGCACCAGCCCCAAGCATCCTGTATCCTGCATCGAACCTAGACTGATGATTCATTTCTTATATGATATTATACATGTTTCAATGCCATTCTCCCAAATCACCCTGCCCTCTCCCTCTCCCACAGAGTCCAAAAGACTATTATATACATCTGTGTCTCTTTTGCTGTCTTGCATACAGGGTTATCATTACCATCTTTCTAAATTCCATATATATGTGTTAGTATACTGCATTGGTGTTTTTCTTTCTGGCTTACTTCACTCTGTATAATCAGCTCCAGTTTCATCCACCTCATTAAAGTTGGTTCAAATGTATTCTTTTTAACAGCTGAGTAATACTCCATTGTGTATATGTACCACAGCTTTCTTATCCATTTGTCTGCTGATGGACATCTAGGTTGCTTCCAGGTCCTGGCTATTATAAACAGTGCTGCGATGAACATTGGGGTACATGTGTCTCTTTCAATTCTGGTTTCCTTGGTGTGTATGCCCAGTAGTGGGATTGCTGGGTCATAAGGCAGTTTTGTTTCCAGTTTTTTGAGGAATCTCCACACTGTTCTCCATAATGGCTGTACTAGTTTGCATTCCCACCAACAGTGTCAGAGGGTTCCCTTTTCTCCACTCCCTCTCCGGCATTTATTGCTTGTAGACTTTTGGATCGCAGCCATTCTGACTGGTGTGAAATGGTACCTCATTGTGGTTTTGATTTGCATTTCTCTGATAATGAGTGATGTTGAGCATCTTTTCATGGGATAGTATTTTTATGCATTTTTAATGATTTTATTGTGACAAGTGTATGCCAGTTTCTAGGATATTAAAATGCTGCTACTCCTTTTTTATCTAGAGGTGCCATGTTAATATGCTTTGTGATATAAAGGAGAAGATTTGCATTAAATGAGCGAAAAGTCCAGTGGTTATCTGAAAACTTCAGATATACTTAAAAAGATAAGATATATAGCATAAATTTTAGTTCTCTTATTCAATATTTCTGTTACAAAATTTATTTTTATTGATGGCTGAGAGTTGGAAGAACACTGTTGTTGGTTTTATTTTCCCCCTTCCTTCCTTTTTCCTACTTTCCTTCTGTCTTCCCTTTCATCTCTTTTCTATCTTTTCTCCTTTCTATGCTTGCCTTCCCTTCTTCTTTCTTTCTCACTCCCTCTCTCTCTTCTTTGACATGAGCAAATGATGTAGCTTGTGGGTATTTGAGTATCTGTAATTAAAATCAGATGACCATTATATCTACTACTGTGGGCAAGAATCCCTTAGAAGAAATGGAGTAGCCATCACAGTCAACAAGAGTCTGAAATGGAGTACTTGGGTGCAATCTCATAAATGACAGCATGATCTCTGTCGGTTTCCAAGTCAAACCATGCACAGTAATCCAAGTCTATGCCCCAAGCAGTAATGCTGAAGAAGCTGAAGTTGAACAGTTCTGTGAAGACCTACAAGACCTTCTAGAACTAACACCCCCAAAAGATGTTCTTTTCATCATAGGGGACTGGAATGCAAAAGTAGGAAGTCAAGAGCAACCTGGAGTAACAGGCAAATTTGGCCTTGGAGTACAAAATGAAGCAGGGCTAACAGAGTTTTGCCAAGAGAAAGAACTGGTCATAGCAGACACCATCTCCCAATAACACACGAGAGGGCTCTACACATGGATATCACCAGATGGTCAACACTGAAATCAGATTGATTATATTCTTTGCAGCCAAAGATGGAGAAGCTCTATACAGTCAACAAAAACAATACCAGAGTTGACTGTGGCTCAGATCATGAACTCCTTATTGCCAAATTCAGACTTAAATGGAAGAAAGTAAGGAAAAACCACTAGACCATTCAGGTATGACCTAAATCAAATCCCTTCTGATTATGCAGCGGAAGTGAGAAATAGATTCAAGGGATTAGATCTGTTAGACAGAGTGCCTGAAGAACTAAGGATGGAGGTTCATAACATACAGGAGGCAGTGATCAAGATCATCCCCAAGAAAAAGAAATGAAGAAAGGCGAAAAGGTTGTCTGAGGAGGTCTTACAAATAGTTATGAAAAGAAGAGAAGCTAAATGCAAAGGAGAAAAGAAAAGATATACCCATATAAATGCAGATTTCTAAAGAATAGCAAGGAGAAATAAGAAAGCCTTCCTCAGTGATCAATGCAAAGAAATAGAGGAAGACAATAGAATGGGAAAGACTAGAGATCTCTTCAAGAAAATTAGAGACACCAAGGGAACATTTCATGCAAATATGGGCCCAAAAAAGGGCAGAAATGGAATGGACCTAACAGAAGCAGAAGATATTAAGAAGAGGTGGCAAGAATACACAGAAGAACGTGGCAAGAATACACAGAAGAACTGTACAAAAAAGATCTTATTGACCCAGATAACCATGATGTAATCATTCACCTAGAGCCAGGCATACAAGCATGCAAACTCAAGTGGGCTTTAGGAAGCATCACTATGAACAAACCTAGTGCAGGAGATGGAATTCCAGTTGAGCTGGAATCCTAAAAGGTTTTAAATCCTGAAAGATGATGCTGTGATAGTGCTGCACTCAATATGCCAGCAAATTTGGAAAACTCAGCAATGCTCGTGGGACTGAAAAAGGTCTGTTTTTGTTCTAATCCCAAATAAGGACAATACCAACGAATGTTCAAGCTACCACAAAATTGCGCTCATCTTGCACACTAGGAAAGTAATGCTCAAAATTCTACAAGCCAGGCTTCAACAGTATATGAACTGTGAACTTCCAGATGCTCCAGATGGATTTAGAAAAGGCAGAGGAACCAGAGATCAAATTTCCAACACCTGTTAGATCATAGAAAAAACATTAGAATTCCAGAAAAAAACATCTACTTCTGCTTTATTGATTATGCCAAAGCCTTTGACTGTGTAGATCACAACAAACTGTGGAAAATTCTTTGAGATGGGAATACCAGATCACCTTACCTGCCTCCTGAGAAATCTGCATGCAGGTCAAGAAGCAACAGTAAAAACCAGACATGGAACTGGTTTCAGACATGGAACGGTTCTAGGCATGGAATTGTTCTAGACATGGAACAGTTAAAACCAGACATGGATTGGTTCCAAATTGGGAAAGGCTGTATATTGTCACCTTGATGATTTAACTTATATACAGAGTACATCATGTGAAATGCTGGGATGGATGAAGCACAAGCTGGAAAAAAAGAAAGCTGGGAGAAATATCAATAGCCCAGATATGCAGATATCACCACCCTTATGGTTTGAGCAAGTTCCGAGAGTTGGTGCTGGACAGGGAAGCCTGGCGTGCTGCAGTTCACTGAGTCGCAATTAGTCAGACATGACTGAGCAACTGAACTAACTAACTCACTCAATCAAGTAATTGGTTTTCAATAAGGAGAAAAAGAAAATTAGAACAATCTGTGGATATTTCCACAAATAAATGCATAAACTCTCCAAACCCAAGGGGATTGTGATAGTTTCACATATTGCTATCTGGGAATAAGGAACATGCATATTTTGAAAAAATTCCTCAGTTATTGTGCTATTGTTCTCTATGTACTTCATATGTCCAACTGGGAACCAATTGTCCATGATTTTGAAAGTGTCACTTGAGTTCCCAATTGGACATGTGACGTACATAGAGCACAATAGCACAAGTGGCCTTAGAGTTTTCTTCCAAAGATGCCCTGTATATGTGATGAAGATTATTGTATACAACTGTACATAAATCTGAAGGATTTCAAAACCTTTCAGAGTATAACTTCAAGGATGTTTTCCAAAACGATTTGCAGATTAGACAGAAATACAGGGTAGCATTTTTATAGTTGACTGTAAATTCTTACACATTCCCCACAAATATAATAGGAATTCAAGTTTCTCACATTCTGTGAGTTTTTATGTGTATATGCAAAATTGTGTTAGCATGCCCCAAATTTTGCCATGAAAATGAAAGTCACTCAGTGTGTCCAACTCTTTGCAACCCCATGGTCTATGCAGTCTGTGGAATTCTCCAGGCCAGAATACTGGAGTGGGTAGCCTTTCCTTTCTCCAGGGGATCTTCCAAACCCAGGGATCAAACCCTGATTTCCCTCATTACACGCTTATTCTTCACCGGCTGAGCCACAAGGGAAGCCCAAGAATACTGGGGTGGGTAGCCTATCACTTCTCTAGCAGATCTTCCCAACCTAGGAATTGAACTGGGGACTCCTGCATTGCAGGCAGATTTTTTACCAACTGAGCGATCAGATGTGTAATAAAACTGAGCAAGTTACAGATATTATATTAGCTATGGATGAGATGGTTAGATAGCATTACAGATAAGAGACATGAATCTGAGCAAACTTCAGGAGACAGTGAAAGAGAGGGGAGCCTGGTGTGCTGCACTCCATGGGGTTGCAGAGTCATGCAGGACTTAGTGACTGAACTACAACAACAAATTAATGCTTGAGCTTAGGATTTACTCAGTTTATTATTTTTTACTTTTAATACCTCTATATTAATATTATTCAATATAAATTAATAGTTAATGCTGAGTTGTGTCTATCAGTCTCTTGTGAGATTAGTTAGTGGCAATTAGTGTTCTAAAGTCAGATTACTTCTGGGTCAAGTAAGAAAATTGTGTTCTATTATTTAATAACTGAAGGAAGATTCTGGTTATGCTGACTTCAAGACACTTCATGCCTTGCCTGAAACAACTGACCCTCTTTATCCTAATCTCTTTACTACTACATAAACCCAGTATTAAATATTAACAAGGGGTATAATACAGGGAACAAATAGCTAGGATATTAACAAAATAGTAATTCAGAGAAGTCTTATAATGTTTAGGAAGACTATGAAGTTTAATAAATAAAAAATATCAGTTTTTAGATAATGACAGGTCAACATGATGTTTCCTGGAAAATAAGTGCCCAAGCTATTCTTCTTATTTCTAGGAAAGTCAGAAACTTAAGATAAAAGAATGTGACACATTAAAAAATTGAGTCATGCTATCTATAAAATCAAGTAAAGTAATTATTGATATTACTATTTGTGTTTATAGTTTGGCTAAGGAAGTACTAGTTTTCTAGAAGTTACCTTTTGAAAACTCTTAAGTATGGTCTTGGGTGTAGTCAATAAAGCTAAGCCCACATACTAAGTTAAGCCCACCTATTCAGCAGATGTATCAGCAAGTTGAAGGTCATATCATGGGCAGATGTCATGGCAATTTCTTTTTTTCTCCTTCTTCTTTACTTTGAACTATGTCTTTAAATAACATGCATTGATATGACCTACTTAATCCATATAATTATAATTTTTATCTTCAAAGATCAACCCATCCAGCAAGCCTTTATCATAATCCATGTTCTACCCTATGAAATGAGGATAGAGATTTTGTTATTTTAAGAATTATAATTGAGCCCTGAGCAGCAATGATCATGAAGACAGTGGAAGATTATTTTCTGTAGAAATATCCCAAGAGGATTGCTGCTGCTGCTGCTGCTAAGTTGCTTCAGTCGTGTCCGACTCTGTGCGACCCCATAGACAGCAGCCCTCTAGGCTCCTCTGTCCCTGGGATTCTCCAGGCAAGAATACTGGAGTGGGTTGCCATTTCCTTCTCCAATGCATGAAAGTGAAAAGTGAAAGTGAAGTTGTTCAGTTGTGCCTGACTCTTAGCGACCCCATGGACTGGAGCCTACCAGGCTCCTCCACCCATGGGATTTTCCAGGCAAGAGTACTGGAATGGGGTGCCATGAAGAGGATTGTAGCTAATGTCATTATTACTGTGCAATCTCACTATAGATTATTCACACACACAAAAATAAAATAAAACCACAGAAAAACAGAAGCATGGCAAGTGCTAAAGGGAAAGAAGTTTGTAGATTTGATTGGAGAGAAATTCTATTAAAGATTAGAAACAAGCTTTTCTGGGACAGTACAATGTTGAAGGTGCAGGCACCCGGTAGGAACTGGAAAACGATAAAAAGATGATAACCAAATTTAAAAAAAATCATATCTTTTGTTTATGTGAAATTAGTGAAAGTTTCTAGTATCTGGATGGTGAGTTCTAGCAGTGCAGATAGGCTTACCACTGTAGCATGGAGAATCCCAGCAGCAAAGAAGAAGGACAATTATGGGGACTGCAATGAATCAGTCATCTCAGAAAGGCACAGAGTCAATGAATTCTAAACAGAAAGCCTTCCCTTTCTCTACTTATTGTAAGCCTGCAGGTGAACATCTATAAAAATCAAGAATTTGTTCTCAGAGTGAGAACAGAAAGATTTTCCAGACTCATACAACAGCAACTGAATTAAAGTTTTTGGTGTTAATTATAACTATTAATATAATTCTGTTGCACAAATCCCAATTCTTTATTTTAGCTATTCCCAAGAGTGCAAGGAAAAGGAGCCACATTGTCAAAACTAATTACCTGGTAAAAATCATTTTTAAAAATTGTACTGAAATGGTGCTTCATTAATATGAATCAATAATGCGATCTGACTGCTAAAAAGGATAATGTCATCTCAGGCTGCATTAATTGAACTGGACCATCAAATCACAGGAAATAATAATTTTCCTGTACTTGAGCTCATTAAAAATTAGTTAAAAATATATGTATCTCTGGGACTTACACTTTGGGTGAACAAAATTCTAGACTGTATCAGAAAAGAGGGCATTAGAAATCAGAAAATAAGCAAAACAGTTTTCTCCTAGTGATCATGTATTTAGAGATGCTTTGCCTGTCTGCGTGAAATGCTTTTTCTCCAGATTTTCTCATGATGTCCCTTTTTTATCATTTAGGTTTTAGCTGAAATATTATCTATTAAAAGATGAATGCCTTGATCCTTCACTGTATCTATTTTTCCTTCCCAGGGTACCATCTTCTCATCATTTTGTTCATTCATGGTCACAGAAATAAACATTATTTTATCTTTATATGTCTATTTATTGCTCATACAGAGAGCTTGATTTATGGGAGGATAAATTTTTCTTTACCTAGATTGTTCCTGTATCTCTTGCGAAGCACTCTACTTGGCACCACAGTAAGCCATCTATATAAATATAGATGAAAAATATTTTAATAGACTGATGATGTTTGAGGTAGTTTAAATGAAAATGTAATGTAATAGTTTAATTGAAATTCTCTTTATTGGTTCAGAATACAGAGTGAGATATAATAGTTTGAATTTGAAAGAGAAAACATTTCATTTCAATGCAAGAAATAGCTTTATGACTAAAATATCTTTCAATAGAGTTACTTTGTACAGAAGGAAGTATGCCCCCAAAAAAATCAAGTAGAAACTACATATTCATTTGTTAATTGAATTGTATAAGATTGAAAGTAGCCTCAGTTCAGTTCAATCACTCAGTTGTATCTGACTCTTTGTGACCCCATGAATCACAGCACGCCAGGCCTCCCTGTCCATCACCAACTCCCGGAGTTCACTCAGACTCACGTCCATCGAGTCAATGATGCCATCTAGCCATCTCATTCTCTGTCATCTCCTTTTTCTCCTGCCACCAATCCCTCCCAGTATCCCTCCCATCATCTTTTCAATGAGTCAACACTTCCCATGAGATGGCCAAACTACTGGAGTTTCAGCTTTAGCATCATTCCTTCCAAAGAAATCCCAGGGCGGATCTCCTTCAGAATGGACTGGTTGGATCTCCTTGCAGTCCAAGCGAATCTCAAGAGTCTTCTTCAACACCACAGTTAAAAAGCATCAGTACTTTGGCACTCAGCTTTCTTCACAGTCTAACTCTTACATCCATACATGACCACAGGAAAAACCATAGCCTTGACTAGACAAAACTTTGTTGGCAAAGTAATGTCTCTGCTTTTCAACATGCTATCTTGGTTGGTCATAACTTTTCTTCCATGGAGTAAGCGTCTTTTAATTTCATGGCTGCAATCACCATCTGCAGTGATTTGGGAGCCCCCAAAAATAAAGTCTGACATTGTTTCCCCATCTATTTGCCATGAAGTGATGGGACCAGATGCCATGATTTTCGTTTTCTGAATGTTGAGCTTTAAGCCAACTTTTTCACTCTCCTCTTTCACTTTCATCAAGAGGCTTTTTAGCTCCTTTCCACTTTCTGCCATAAGGGTGATGTCATCTGCATATCTGAGGTTATTGATGTTTCTCCCAGCAATCTTGATTCCAGCTTGTACTTCTTCTGGCCCAGCGTTTCTCATGATGTACTGTGCATAGAAGTTAAATAAGCAGGGTGACAATATACAGCTTTGACATAGTCCTTTTTCTATTTGGAACCAGTCTATTGTTCCATGTCCAGTTCTAACTGTTGCTTCCTTACCTGCATACAGATTTCTCAAGAGGCAGGTTAGGTGGTCTGGTATTCCCATCTCTTTCAGAATTTTCCACAGTTTCTTGTGATCCACACAGTCAAAGGCTTTGGCATAGTCAATAAAGCAGAAATATATGTTTTTCTGGAACTCTCTTGCTTTTTCCATGATCCAGCGGATGTTGGCAATTTGATCTCTGGTTCCTCTGCCTCTTCTAAAACCAGCTTGAACATCTGGAAGTTCACGGTTCACGTATTGCTGAAGCCTGGCTTGGAGAATTTTGAGCATTACTTTACTAGCATGTGAGATGAGCGCAATTGTGCAATAGTTTGAGCATTGCTTGGCATTGCCTTTCTTTGGGATTGAAATGAAAACTGATCTTTTCCAGTCCTGTGGCCACTGCTGAGTTTTCCAAATTTGCTGGCATATTGAGGGCAGCAATTTCATAGCATCATTTTTCAGGATTTGAAATAGCTCAACTGGAATTCCATCACCTCCACTAGCTTTGTTCGTAGTGATGCTTTCTAAGGTCCACTTGACTTCACATTCCAGGATGTCTGGCTCTGGGTGAGTAATCACACCATCCTGATTATCTTGGTCATGAAGATCTTTCTTGAGAGTGGCCTATATGGCCTTTAGGGATCATCCAAAGTCTCAAACTTCATTATGGTGTAAGTTGTAATTTGTTGCACATTAAAAAAGAAATTATTTAAAAGTGTAAAAAAGAGAATTTATTGATTCATATACTAAAACCCCCTGATCTAAACCTGGCTATTTTCAGCTGAATTCACCAGCTCACTCTTTCTCTGCCCATCACCATCTTGATATTCTCTTTTGTTGCCTTTCATCTAATATAAGCTGTCTTCTAAGAAATTACATTATATTCTGCCAGATTAACCATTCCAGAAAAAGTGAATTTGCCTTTCTCAACAGTTCTAGCAATTACTGACCATTGAGTTTCTGTGGTTTCAACTGAGTTGGATGTAGTTTTCTGGGAAGATCAAAACCAGAGCCAATCCCTGATCTTCTCCGAACTGAAAGCGAGAACTGATGATTGTGTGAGGAGGACATGGCTCTGCAAGGGGGCAAAGTCGCTTTGTTACTAGAAGAAGGGAGATGTATGTCTGGCCAGTAAAACAATACCCATTCACTACAAGACTTCTTCCTGCATGTAGACACTTGGTGAATAATTCTGAGGTTACCTTCATGGTTTCACAAACATAATTTTGAAATTCTGTTCTTCTTCTCCCTCATCTTAGTTTTTCATCTTAAATTAGTTCTTCATTTTACTATTTCCTGGGACAATCTTCCTTCCCTTACATATTGGTACATTTTCATTGCCCATTTGTGGTTTCATCATATCCTTCTTGATGCATAGTGATCATAACCACATAGCCATTTATATAAATTAGAGGATAATTTTCTGTTGCATTTCTAATACTTTTCTGAGAAATTATTTTGTTAGTCTTTAAGACTGATGCTGAATTTTAGACTCATTTTCTCATAACACAATCAAAAATATTTTTCAGACTTTTTTCTTTATTATCTAAAGCTCAGTTTTCAATTTTTATTATTGAGAGCTGCTCTCATGTAAATATTTTGGTGTATACCTCGAACAGTCTCTCTCTAGAGATACATAGATATATATTCAGATTTAATCTACATATTACTAGTCATCTGGGTCAGGAAGATTCCCTGGAGGAGAAAATGGCATCCACTCTAGTATTCTTGCTTGAAAAATCCCATGGACAGAGGAGCCTAACAGGCTACAATCCGTGGAGTCACAAATGAGTCAGACATAACTGAGCAACTGAGCACGCATACACTAGTCACCGTAATGACTGATTTCTGAGCTGTCACATTAAAATACACCAAGTTATAAGGACAACTCTTAAATCCCTGAGGAAAACGGTAACTCTCTATTTTAGGTATATTTAAAATACAAAAAACATATTCCGCAGAAAATGTATCTTTAGGCATCACCTTCTCTCATGGAAGATTTCCAGCAAAAGTGTGGAACAAGGACTAAAAAGCCCTCTGCTAGTTTCTCTCCATCTCATAGTCTCTCAGCACACAGCCTGCTTTTTCCTCTCTCTCTGCCCCTCACTCTGCCCCATTCTCTACACAGCTGCCATAACCTAAAGGAGTATAGTTTTTGTTTCTGTTTGATACTCTCTGAGAATAAACAACTTGGTTAAAAGTCTCCAAAATTATTCATCTTTCTGTTCTTTGACCACAAGATTTCTGAAGATTTTGAGTTACTCTCAAATTTGGGGGTTTCATAATATATGTGCTCCTTCAGAAAATGTATTAAGTATCAAGCGAGATGATTAGGAGCACCAACCACTAAGGAATCATCTTTAACAAATCTGCCAGCTTAGCTTTATGAGCAGTATCCTGTTTCCAAATATGCAGCATAAAATAAAAGTGAAGACTCTGGAGTGAGACTTTAGAAATGTAGAAATGTTGCTAACATAAACACTTCCACTGCCTTATTTCAAACGTGAAATGATATTCATGTATTTATCTCATAAAACTATCAGGAGCAAATGGTATAACACATGCCATATGTTAAACATTTAATAGTACTGGTTTTTACTATTCCTAGCACGCTGCATGCATGCTCAGTCATTTCGGTCATGTCTGACTCTTTGCAACCCTATGGAGTATAGCCCACTAGGCTCCTCTGTCCATGGGATTCTCCAGGCAAGAATACTGGAGAGGACTGCCATGCCCTCCTTCAGGGGATCTTCCCAACCTGGGGTCTCTGATGTCTCCTGCATAGGCAGGCAGATTCTTTAGTATTATTAGCACTGCCTGTTGAAGCTGAAGCTCCAATACTTTGGCCACCTGATGCAAAGAGCTGATCATTTGAAAAGACCCTGATGCTGGGAAAGATTGAAGGCAGGAGGAGAAGGGTATGTCAGAGGATGAGATGGTTGGATGGCATCACCAACTCAATGGACATGAGTTTGAGTAAACTCTGGGAGTTGGTGATGGACAGGGAGGCCTGGCGTGCTGCAGTCTATGTGGTCGGAAAGAGTCAGACACAACTGAGCGACTGAACTGAACTGAATGCTGCCTACTGTTCCTTCAGTTCAGTTCAGTTCAGTCACTCAGTCGTGTCGGACTCTTTGCAACCCCATGAATCACAGCACGCCAGGCCTCCCTGTCCATCACCAGCTCCTGGAGTTCACTCAGACTCACGTCCATCGAGTCAGTGATGCCATCCAGCCATCTCATCCTCTGTTGTCCCCTTCTCCTCCTGCCCCCAATCCCACCTAGCATCAAAGTCTTTTCCAGTGAGTCAACTCTTCGCATGAGGTGGCCAAAGTACTGGAGTTTCAGCTTTAGCATCATTCCTTTCCAAGAAATCACAGGGCTGATCCTTATATAGGGTCAAAAACCACAGAACTATTACTCAGTTATCTTATGAACACCTAAGGCAATGTTTTTGAAAGGATGTTATCACATTCCAGGGGGCCCAGAATGATTGTGTTCATTTGACCTTGTTGTACGTTCTCAAAGCATGTTATCTATTTTATTTCATCACTTTTCATGTTTCAGTTACTTATATGATGAACTCATTTACAAAACAGAAACACACTAACAGACATAGAAAATAAACTTTTGATTACTGAAGGTGAAGGAGGGTAGGGACAAATTGGGAGTATGGAATTAACAGATTCACACTACTGTATAAACAACAGATAAATAACAAAAATTTGTTATATCACATAGGGACCTATATTTAATATCTTATAATAAATTATAATAGAAAAGAACTAAAAAATAAGTATATATATGTATATATATATATGGCCTGATCACTTTGCTGTACATCTGAAAGTAAAACAACATTGTCAGTGAACTATACTTTAGAGAAATAAATAAACAAATAAATAAATATTTATGTGGCTGACTTCTCTTCATTTTGATTGTTTACCTTGAGAATTTTTCCCATGCCTTCATCTCTTTACCATTCCTCTCTAAATGTCTATCCCTTTAAATCAAAATGCACACACAAATAGCAGTGCACACACACGGCCTATAACACTAAGGGGTTGGTCATTTAGAGAATGAGTACAAACAATATTAAACACAATTTAAGAAACTATCTTGAGCTTCATAGTGGAAAAATCTCCCAACAAAAGAGGAAGTTTCAGAAGGGGATTTCAACAGAAAATAGCTCAGTGTACTGAAATCACAAAATCAAGAGCTGATGAGGAATTATAAATGATCAGCCAAGTGAAAACACGTCATGAACGTGATTCAAGAAAGACTTAGCTTTAAAGACCTGACAAGCACAGAGAAATACAATGCCAAAAAAATCAGTATCTGCCAGGTAACAATCCCTGTCTTTTACCCCGTTACTCACCAATTCCCCTACTCCTTTTCATATTAGAGCAGCCATTCCACAGCCTAGTGAGGGACAGATGAGCATAGTAATCTAGACAAGAAATAGAATCCATGCATTTTTTCCATTGCTCAGCAAGCTTCCTTTCTGAAAGACTCATTCTGTTAGAAAGGACAAGATTTATTTTGAATGTAGTTCATACTTTTTAATTATCATGCTGGACTGGCCTTGTTAATTATTAAAGTCAGTTCCTTTTTCTTATCTGAATGAAGACTGAGTGAAACCAAAAGACTTAACCTGTCAAAACTTGCATCTGAGGCAGGAAAGTTCTAGTCTCACAGAACAGATTTAAATGAGTAGAAAAGGGAGAGAAATAAATATGTTTTCTCATTATACTCTGAGATTCCTACTTGTTCAGTTACATATTTCCATAAATAACTCATATTACAAAACATTACAAACGTATCTTTTCATTGTTATTTGAATGGAAAATCTAAAGGATCAAATATCTAACATGAAATTTCTTAGCAGAGGAAAAACAATGAATCTACAGAATTAAATTCCTTATGTAGAGGCATCTTTCCAAGAAGGAGCTTAGAAATATTCATAATTCACGAAGATGTCAACTCAATTCAGTTCAGTCTCTCAGTTGTGTCTGACTCTTTGTGACCCCATGGACTGCAGCACGCCAGGCTTTCCTGTACATCACCAACTCCTAGCGTCTACTCAAACACATGTCCATTGCTTTGGTGATGCCATATAACCATTTCATCCTCGGTCATTCTCTGCCCATGTTAAATATTTCCCAGCATCAAAGTCTTTTCCAATGAGTCGGTACTTCACCTCAGGTGGCAAACTATTGGAGTTTCAGCTCCAGCATCAGTCCTTCCAATGAATATTCAGGATTGATTTTCTTTAGGATGGACTGGTTGGATCTCATTGCAGTCCAAGGGACCATCAAGAGTCTTCTCCAACACCACAGTTCAAAACCATCAGTTCTTCGGCTCTCAGATTTCTTTATGGTCCAACTCTCACATCCATACACGACTACTGGAAAAACCATAGCTTTCACTAGACAGACCTTTGTTGGTAAAGTAATGTCTCTGCTTTTTATATGCTGTCTAGCTTGGTCATAGATTTTCTTCCAAGGAGCAAGAGTCTTTTAATTTCATGGCTGCTGTCACCATCTGCAGTGATTTTGGAGCCCCCCAAAATATAGTCTCTCACTGTTTCCATTGTTTCCCCATCTATTTGCCATGAAGTGATGGGACCAGATGCCATGGTCTTAGTTTTTTGAATGTTGAGTTTCAAGCCAACTTTTTCACTCTCCTCTTTCACTTTCATCAAGAGGCTCTTTAGTTCTTCTTCACTTTCGGCCATAAGGGTGGTGTCATTTGCATATCTGAGGTTATTGATATTTCTCCTGGCAATCTTGATTCCAGCTTGTGTTTATTCCAGCCTGGCATTTCACATGATGTACTCTGCATATAAGTTAAGTCAGCAAGGTGACAATATACAGCCTTGAGGTACTCTTTTCCTGATTGGTAACCAGTCTTTCGTTTCATGTCTAGTTCTAACTGTTGCATCTTGATCTGCATACAGATTTCTCAGGAGGCAGTCAGGTGGTCTGGTATTCCCATCTCTTTAAGAATTTTCCACACTTTGTTGTGATCCACACAGTCAAAGGCTTTGGCATAGTCAATAAAGCAGAAGTGCATGTTTTTCTAGAACTCTCTTGTTTTCTCGATGATCCAGTGAATGTTGGCAATTTGATCTCTGGTTCCTCTGCTTTTTCTAAATCCAGCTTGAGCATCTGGAAGTTCACATTCATGTATTGCTAAAGCCTGGCTTGTAGAATTTTGAGCATTACTTTGCTAGCATGTGAGATGAGTGCAATTGTGTAGTAGTCTGAACATTCTTTTTCATGGCCTTTCTTTGGGATAAGAATAAAAACTGACCTTTTCCAGTCCTGTGGCCACTGCTGAGTTTTCCAAATTTGATGGCATATTGAGAACAGCACTTTCACAACATCATCTTTTGAGATTTGAAATAGCTAGTTGTATAAAATTGGACAATTGCAATATAAATCCAAATATCAATAATTTGTTTTTAAGTTGTATCTGCCAATCCTCAAGACTGACTATTTTTTTATTTCCAGTTAAAAATCAACGGTACTGGTAAAAATATCTTTAATGATCAATTGCATGTGTAAATGAATAAATAGATAAATGATGAATAAGTGAAAAAAATTACCTGAAATTTATGAAAAGCACCAAAAATAAATAAACTTCAATATCTATTGTTTTCTTATTAAAGTAGTAAAAGATGTGCTCTGCACTTTCTATGATCTGAACTGAAAGAGGCTATAAAGATATAACACAATCTCATACATTCAAATAGACTCAACATTATATTTGTGTCTATTCAGAACATATAATGCAGTTAATCCAATATTGTGAACCTCTATCTTTTTACCTGAGAGTTATCTTAACTTGTGCTACTATGAAATCAGGGAAGAAAAACCTTCCTTTACTCAACCTCTATGCTTGTTGTGCAGAGAAATAGGAGCTACAAGATGGAATTGTAGCCTACAGTTCACAATAGATTCCCCACGGAGAATATGGTTCTTGTAGAGAAGGCCCTATATGCAGGTCAGGAAGCAACAGTTAGAACTGGACATGGAACAACAGACTGGTTCCAAATAGGAAAAGGAGTATGTCAAGGCTGTATATTGTCACCCTGCTTATTTAACTTATATACAGAGTACATCATGAGAAATGCCGGGCTGGAAGAAGCACAAGCTGGAATCAAGATTGCCAGGAGAAATATCAATAACCTCAGATATGCAGAGGACACCACCCTTATGGTAGAAAGTGAAGAGGAACTAAAAAGCCTCTTGATGAAAGTGAAAGAGGAGAGTGAAAAAGTTGGCTTAAAGCTTAACATTCAGAAAACAAAGATCATGGCATCTGATCCCATCACTTCATGGGAAGTAGATGGGAAAACAGTGGAAACAGTGTCAGACTTTATTTTTGGGGGCTCCCAAATCACTGCAGATGGTGATTGCAGCCATGAAATTAAAAGACACTTACTCCTTGGAAGGAAAGGTATGGTGATTGAAGCCATGAAATTAAAAGACGCTTACTCCTTGGAAGGAAAGGTATGACCAACCTAGATAGCATATTCAAAAGCAGAGACATTACTTTACCAACAAAGGTCCATCTAGTCAAGGCTATGGTTTTCCAGTAGTCATATATGGATGTGAGGGATGGACTGTGAAGAAAGCTGAGTGCCGAAGAATTGATGCTTTTGAACTATGGTGTTGGAGAAGACTCTTGAGAGTTCCTTGGACTGCAAGGAGATCCAACCAGTTCATCCTAAAGGAGATCAGTCCAGGGTGTTCATTGGAAGGACTGATGCTGAAGCTGAAACTCCAATACTTTGGCCACCTCATGCAAAGGGTTGACTCATTGGAAAATACCCTGATGCCCGGAGGGATTGTGGGCAGGAGGAGAAGGGGACAACAGAGGATGAGATGGCTGGATGGCATCACCAACTCGATGGATATGAGTTTGAGTAAACTCCAGGATATGGTGATGGATAGGGAGGCCTGGCGTGCTGCGATTCATGGGGTCACAAAGAGTTGGACACAATTGAGTGACTGAACTGAACTGAACTGAGAGAAGGACAGATCACTGTTTATATTCATCAGTGACCCCATGTCTTGCTCCTGGACATGTGGTAAGAAATTTATGCAAGGGACAGAATGTGATATGGGAAACAGTTTCGAAAGGATAACCAAAAGGAAACACAAATACAACATAAAACCTGAAGTGCCTTTTCCATATTTAACACTTCTGTTGAACTCAACATTAAAAAAATAGTGAAATGGTTAGGCTTGATGATATCAAGTGTCATCTCCAGGTATAAACATAGATGAGTTCAATTTTCTTTTTTAGAAAATAGTAAGCATCTTAGAAATTAGTGAGCATTCCATTTGGAATTAAATGGAATTAAATGCAAAGCACTGCAATAATTGATGTTCACTTAAGCTGTCATTAGAAATATTTTCAAAGGCACTGATTGCATCCTACTAACACTCCATTTTTCATGCTTTTTGAAGAAGTCCTAAAACAAGTTAACTAATTTAATTTCTTTTTTCAAAATCCAGGAAATATGATGCACTGAGGTATAATTCAAAATTAGTAACTATTGATTTAACCCTGATTACCTGTCTACTGTCTACTCAACTACTCTATGTAATTTTTAAGTGCAAAAGTCTTGAAGGCCAGAGTTAATTCTCAAATTTGGTGATCTTCCATTTGAAGTAAATATACAAGTAAAGAAAACACAGCAAACATTAGCTAAACACTGGGTTTAATAAAAAAAAACTTCCATGGCAAGGAGAGTGGGTATAGGAGAAAATAAATATATGTATCAACTCAGGCTCCAGGAAGCACACCAATATTTTCACACAATGGATTGTGTATTGAATACACACTTGGAGTCCTAGTATTCTCTCAGACTTGCCTATTATTAGATGAGGATGGCAGGTGTGTGACAGGTTCAGCCTGATCACAGAACTAAATTTAAATATAAAGCGTATTTCAATTCTTTTGAGAGGTACAATGTGGCAGCTGAGAGCAGAGCCTGAGCAACATGGGTGAGGAAGATGCTGAGAATAAAGGGACTCCTGGCAATTAATCACACATGTCAAGGAGGAGTCAAGAAGATATGGTGAATTTGACAAAATAAGAGACTCCTCGTGCCCTGAAGAGCAGGATCTCCAATTCCTCTGGTACTATTGACTACGTTTGTTCTAATCATGGTGCCCCTGGGGAGGGATAGTAAATGGAAAAATAGAAATTCAATAAATATAAATTAACTCATGACATTCTACAAGAACTTGGTGAATTTTAATGCAATTTAAAAAAAATCAATAAGAAGATAAGTACACTATGTTGAGCTTGATATCTAATTACAAAAAAAAAGTATTTTTGTTCCTTCTGGTGTTTGGAGTTATTTTTTCAGGTGTACATTAACTCTATGACAGTTGGAGATAGCTGAGGTCTTCTTATTTGTCAACATCTGTGTTTTCTATTCTGTTTAAACTTATTCTTATGCTCTGCTTGGCTCCCACATTGTTAAAATAAAAGCTTCAGTTATCGCTTACTCTCCACTCTCTCCCACCCCTGATATGTAATCTGTCACTAATCTTTATCAGATTTGCTGGGAAATATCTTTCTAATCCCACAGTAAGTTCCCAGTTTCTATTTATCTAATTTCTCTTCTAAAATACTGCAGTCATTTTCTAATATAGACCTAATTATAACACTCTCCCACATTAAGGAAGAATTGAATATCAGCACAAAGGGATTGTATTTTTTTTTCCTTAAAAATATGGTGAAAGTGCATGTTTTGACAAGAATGATTATATAAAACTAAAAGCATGTAATTAAAAGTATCTACATTATTATCCAGGGTTTTATTTTCAACAAAAATGAAGTGTGTTACATATACTTTGTGTATAGCGATTTAAAGGATGTTCTGCAGCACAGAACATGTGTTTGTCTCTGGGTAGTGATTGTGTATCTTTTTGGTAATGAAGCACCCATCTTTTGCTCAATTAAAGCATAAAAATATCTTGATGGTTCCCTGAAGTCTACAGCATGTAAGGCTCTCTCCAGTCTTTCCTAGGCTACTTCTGCTTAACATTCTGCACATTCTCTTCATCCCTTCCTTTGCCAACATTATTATCTAGCCCCATCAAATGACATGATTTTCCCAGAGAAATTTGCTCATTCCCATTTTTTCAAAATATATATTGTTCCTTCTGCCTGACTTTTCCCCTTTCTTTTTGAATTGTTGAATTCCTATTTGTTGCTTAGGGCCCTTCAGTGTCTTTTTTTTTTTTTTTCCTTCTGTGAAAATGTCCAGAATCTCACCAGGGGAATGAATCACTCTGCCCTGGGTAAAGTATTATTGCAAAGTGAAAATACATAATGACCATTCATTATTCTCTAGTTGGTTTTTCATTTTCATGACTGCCTTATGGCTTTTGAGCTTTCTCATACTATATTGTAGATTACATGGATTGTATTTTATTCCTTTATCCATAGTCTTGAGTACACGATCACATATTTGGTAAGTTCTCAACAAATATTTTTTCGATTGACTGCAGGAGAGGATATAAATAGAGAGGTTTTGTTAGGAAATTATTGCATTTAAATACTTTATCTCTTAAAATTAGAATTAAATTTAGACATATTTTTCAACCTTTTTAATTATGATCATCTCCTTCACTTCATACACCTTCCAGCCATTCCCACACAAGATCACTGGCAAACATGCAACCTTGAATTACACACAACCCTGAATTACTGAAAAATATCTTCTTTCAAGTAGAGTTTGCAATTGTTTCCATATAAGGAGCCCTCTCCGGGAGAGAGAAGCTCTATAATGCAAATTTTCATTTTGATCACTCAATCTTCCCCTTTAGTCACCCTCAAAATACTTACGTTTTCAGAATTTGTCTTTTGTTAATGGAAGATTAATTGGAAAAAAAGGAAGACTATGTCTAACATCAGAGATAAATAAAAGCTTTAACTATAAATGACTTTCAAGAGGCATTTATGTTGTCTCATAGCCTTCCTAAACCTCAGTCCTCAATAATTATTTTCTCCATAGAAAAATGTTAAGATATAGAATTAGGAAATAAGAGAATAAATAGATGTGATGGTAATAGGGAATACATTTTCAGTTTGCATAGTTCATGGCACACAATAAACACCCAAAAGATCTTAATATAGTCAACTCTCTACACCCATGATTCATTGACTCCACAGATTCCGGATATGGAGGGATATCTGTACCACACTGTTATATGCAAGGAACCTGAACATCCAGGATTTTTGTACCCATGGGAGTCCTGAAACCAATCCTCTGTGAATACTAAGGTGCCACCGCAATGGATTCAGTAAGTATTAGTTGAACATGTTATCATTAATCCCTGTCAAGGTTTAGGGAGTTTCTGTTTTAGTGAAGAAACATTGTATGTTGATTCAGTTATTCAGCAAATACTTAAGGAACACATCAGTTTCAGTTCAGTTCAGTTCATTCTCTCAGTCGTGTTCGACTCTTTGCAACCCCATGAATTGCAGGAACACATAGACTGTACCAGATACTGAGAAGCACTCTGGATGCAGAGGACCAACAGCTAGCTATGACTCTTGGATTCCACAGATAGTCTAAACTAGTATTTGTGATAGAAGAATATTTGAATGCTATGAATAGAAACTGAGAAAGCATTTAACTCTACCCAAGGGAGAATGATGCAGAGCACATCATGAGAAACGCTGGTCTGGAAGAAGCACAAGCTGGAATCAAGATTGCTGGGAGAAACATCAATAACCTCAGGTATGCAGATGACACCACCCTTATGGCAGAAAGTGAAGAAGAACTAAAAAGCCTCTTGATGACAGTGAAAGAGGAGAGTGAAAAAGTTGGCTTAAAGCTCAACATTCAGAAAACGAAGATCATGGCATCTGGTCCCATCACTTCATGGGAAACAGAAGGGGAAACAATGGCAACAGTGTCAGACTTTATTTTTGGGGGCTCCCAAGTCACTGCAGATGGTGATTGCAGCCATGAAATTAAAAGATACTTACTCCTTGGAGGGAAAGTTATGACCAACCTAGATAGCATATTGAAAAGCAGAGACATTATTTTGCCAACAAAGGTCCATCTAATCAAGGCTATGGTTTTTCCTATGGTCATGTATGGATGTGAGAGTTGGACTGTGAAGAAAGTTTAGCACTGAAGAACTAATGCTTTTGAACTGTGGTGTTGGAGAAGACTCTTGAGAGTCCCTTGGACTGCAAGGAGATCCATCCAGTCCATCCTAAAGGAGATCAGTCCTGGGTGTTCTTTGGAAGGAATGATGCTAAAGCTGAAACTCCAATACTTTGGCCACCTCGTACGAAGAGTTGACTCATTGGAAAAGACTCTGATGCTGGGAGGGATTGGGGACAGGAGGAGAAGGGGATGACAGAGGATGAGATGGCTGGATGGTATCACCGGCTCGATGGACATGAGTTTGGGTGAACTCCAGGAGTTGGTGATGGACAGGCAGGCCTGGGGTGCATCAATTCAAGGGGTCGCAAAGAGTTGGACACGACTGAGCGACTGAACTGAACTGAAGGGAGAATGAAATAACATTCAGAAATTCGGGAGCATCTGTTGATGGATATGCCACATGTTGCACATGGATATGTCATTTATGCCATCCTGCTGGTTTTTTGCAGAGCTATTTCTGAAATGCTTCTGATAACTTTGCATATACAAATGTAGGAAAATTTACTGTAGTACAATTTGTAACTTTATTTGTGTTATTTTATTATATCTTTCAGCCAATATTTAATTCACTGTCCTTTGTTGAGTTTATTATTAGGTGTGGTTTACACCACTGTAAACACTACCTGCCATTTCTTTTTTGTTTTGATTAGCAGTTTTGACTCACATATCTGACCAAAGAAATAGCAAGCGATAGGGCTTAACTTGCTGCAAAGAAGTAGAAGATGTATCACACAGGATATTAAAATGGAAGTCTATAGATGGGAAGACCCAACAGAAAGTGATTGAATAAAAGATGGCAAAGATTATCAAAGAATTCAGCAGAAGTGGTGGATGGACTTTCATATTATGAAAGATATCAGGAGAGTTAGTGCCAGTCGGCAAAGAACTGCATAAAAGGTAGTTGAAAGAAACTATGACTACAACAGTTATAAGTTTGCTGTGCTCTACACACATGCTCTTTGCTTCAAACTTATTCCTATGAGGATCATGCTACAGGTCCTATAAATGACTAAATTGATTAATAAGACCATGATCAACAATGAACCCTTTCTTCAATGAGTTCAAGTGAGCACAATGTCCTTTATATATTTTATACCAGGACAGGAGTATTTTTTAAAAAAAGTAAAATGTAAGCTGGACTTAGAACAATAAATTGTGTTTTACCTAAGAAAAGAAGAGAAAATGAGTCAGAACTGATGAGCTTGATAGGTATGCCATAGTCTGAGACTTTGAGAATGTTACAAGAGGAGACCATGACTGAGACAAGGTTTGGGAAAGGGAGAAAATTATAGAAATTTAAAGAAAAATAGTTGTAGAAAGTAATATGAATTTTGATATTATTAAAGTCTATGTAGTTATTTTAGATAGCTTTGATATGAAGTTGAAAGTATCATTAATATAATATAATGAAAACACGGAAAAAACTGGAAACCATTTACTTTACATGAACTTGCATTTTTTAAACTTCCCGATTCACTAATTTTACAAGTTATCTTAATATGCATCTTTCTTATATGTCAACATCAGCTATTTAGAAGACAAGCAATAAACAAAATGTATGGTAAAATTACTGTGTGTGTGTGTGTTAATTGCTCAGTCATGTCCATCTCTTTGCAGCTCCATGGATTGTAGCCTGCCAGGCTTCTCTGCCCATGGAATTCTCCAGGCAAGAAAACTGGAGTGAGTTGCCATTTCCTACTCCAAGAGATCTTCCTAACCAAAGGATTGAATCTGGGTCTCCCACACTGCAGGCAGATTCTTTACTGTCTGAACCGACAGGGAAGCCAATAAGTAAAATTTTCTGGAATTTATTTTATTGACAATAGACATTCTTACTTCTGTTTAACAGTTTACATTTTTTTTTTCTATGCCAATCCCACATCTTAGTCCACAAGAAATCAGAAACAATATCTTTAAACGGTATTAGAGGAGATTTCTCCTTCTGGATGTGAGACAATAGCTTGCAGAATATGACCAAGTAAAATGTCAAAGAAAATTTACTTTCTAGAACTACTAGCTAGGATTTGAGGAACCAAGGAGAGGTGGGCTGAAGTTCTGCAAGCTGCTCTAACCACAGCGCATTTGTCAATTTGGGGAAAGGCAAAAGGCCATGAGGTCAGACACAGAGCTGCTACTAAGAAGGTAGAAAACAAGCAATGCTTTCAGCAATCATAAGTCTTGGGAGAAAAGGAGAGTTTCAAGCAACAGTGGCAGGAAAACTTGAAAGGCAAAGATAGAAAAATTGAAGCTTGAAGAAGGAAGGCAAAACTCTTGTGATTTTTTTTTTTCACCTTGGGGCATTCAATTCTTAAACTACACCAAGAAAGCAGCAGAGAAGCTAAAGAGAAAGCTGCTCAAAAATATTACATAATGTTTGAGAATCTTAAAATGCTGAAGGAATTTAAAAAAACTGAAGACATAGTGAGGAGAAGGGCTTTTGGTAAACAAACCATGAGTAGTTCAGCTCTGCCCTGCTCTACCTATTCAGCAGAAGGAAACATGAATTCTCTCTGGAACAAAATACAATTGTTCAGAGTTTCTCCACTTATTAATGCAAAGTGTCCCAAAATCAATAAAAAATACTCAACATACAAACAAAAATAAATGAGAACAAATGTGACCTTGGGAAGATTTAGACATATTCACTGAAGACATACTTTAAAGTTTTAAAGTGTGAATTAAATTAAAGAAAATAGGTGATAAAATGAAGAATTTCACCAGAGAACTAGAATCTATCAGTTCAGTTCAGTTGCTCAGCTGTGTCCGACTTTTTGCGACCCCATGGACTGCAGCATGCAATGCCTCCCTGTCCATCACCAACTCCCAAAGTTCACTCAAACTCATGTCCCTTGAGTCCGTGATGCCATCCAACCATCCCATCTTCTGTTGCCCCCTTCTCCTCCTGCCTTCAATCTTTCCCCAGTATCAGGGCCTTTTCAAATGAGTCAGTTCTTCACGTCAGGTGGCCAAACTGTTGGAGTTTCAGCTTCAGCACCAGTCCTTCCAATGAATATTCAGGACTGATTTCCTTTAGAATGGACTGGTTTCATCTCCTAGCAGGCCAAGGGACTTTCAAGAGTCTTCTCCAACACCACAGTTCAAAAGCATAAATACTTCAGCACTTAGATTTCCTTATGGTCCAAATCTCACATCCATACATGACTAATGGAAGAACCATAGCTTGACTAGATGGATCTTTGTGGGCAAAACAATGCTTTTTAATATGCTGTCTTCATTGGTCATAGCTTTTGTTCCAAGGAGCAAGCATCATTTAATTTCAAGGCTGCAGTTACCATCTGCAGTGAAGTTGAAGCCCAAGAAAATAAAATCTGCCACTGTTTCCATTGTCTCCCCATCTGTTTGCCATGAAATGATGGGACAAGATGCCATGGTCTTAGTTTTTTGAGTGCTGAGTTTTAAGCCAACTTTTTCACTCTCCTCTTTCACCTTCATCAAGAAGTACTTCAGTTCCTGTTCTCTTTCTGCAATAAAGTTGGTGTTATCTGCATATCTGAGGTTATTGATATTTCTCCCAGCAATCTTGATTTCAGCTTGTGCTTCATCCAGCCTGGCATTTTGCACAATGCACTCTGCATATAAGTTAAATACGCAGGGTGAAAATATACAGCCTTGACATGCTCCTTTCTCAATTTGGAACCAGTCTGTTGTTCCATGTCTGGTTCTAACTGTTGTTTCTTAACCTGAATACACATTTCTCAGGAGGCAGGTAAGGTGGTCTGGTGTTCCCATCTCTTTAAGAATTTTTCACTTTGTTGTGATCCACACAAAGGCTTTGGCATAGTCAGTAAAGCAGAAGTAAACATTTTTCTGGAACTCTCTTGCTTTTACAGTGATCCAGTGGATGTTGGCAATTTGATCTCTGATTCCTCTGTCTTTTCTAAATCCAGCTTAAACTACAGGAAATTCTCAGTTCATGTACTGTTGAAGGCTGGCTTAGAGAATTTGAGGATCACTTTGCCAGCATGTGAGATGAGTGTAGTTGTGAGGTAATTTGAGCATTCTTTGGCATTGCCTTTCTTTGGGATTGGCATGAAAACTGACCTTTTCCAGTCCTGTGGCCACTGCTGAGTTTTCCAAATTTGCTGACATACTGAGTGCAGCACTTTAACAGAAACATCTTTAGGGCTTGAAATAGTTCATAAAAATACATTAGTCAATATAATTTTTAATATTTACAAATTCAACAACAAGTTAAGAAACAAATAGATGAGTTTACCAACTAATAGGATGTAGCAAAACATCTTAGTGACTAGAAGTGAAGGTCAACAGAAGATATTCTAACTAACTGCATGATGAATGAAAGGATAGAAAATAGAGAAAAGAGAATAAGAGACATGAGGACAAAGAGAAATGTTATTTTATGCTTGCCAGTTGAGTCCCAACAGGAGAGGAGGAAGAGAACAGAACAAAGCAATGCTTAAGGTTAGCCAAAAATTTTCCAAGCCTGACAAAAGATACCAACCCCCAGATTTAAGAAATATTGCAAATCGGAACAAGATAAATTACAGAGAAAGGAGCACCTTGGCCTTGTCCTTTAGTAATACTCCCAGAGTTTTTATCTGGGGAAAGTGAATAAGTCTTGGTCTCATTGAGAAAGTAGAGATGGCTGAATGGGAAGATGATAGGAAATGGCATGAACTTGAATGTAGAAATGATCAGAAAGTAAGCAAGGAAAGCAGAGATAAATGCCCTCAGGAGACCATCTGGCAGAGATCTGGAAAAGAAGGGGATGCCTCTGTCCCAGGAGAGGAAAATGACTTCTTCAACAAAGAAGGGGAAGAGGAAGTCAAGGTTGCAAATTCAACCCCTGTGGCCTTCATTTGATTTGTATAAAAATGAAAGAGTTGGGGAGGTAATGATTGATACGTGTATTAATATACAGCATTTTATGGTTGCCAGTGTTTTCATCTATTCTGTCTCTCCTATCTTATAATAAACATACTTCAATTGAAACAGGGCCAATATCTAAAAAAATCTCCATTTCAACCACAGTAGAATTCATCTTGAGAAAATTTGTGTGTGTTGTTGCTGTAAGATCCTTCTGGCTATAATGCTCAGAAGTTGACCTCTAAGGGAAGGAGGTATGATTTTAAATTTAAATATTGAGACTTTGAACTTTTGGTATTACTAAGGAATTATAGTTAATACTTACAGTAATGAAAATGCTATTATGATTTTTAAATGTTTTTCTTTTGTAGGAATACACTGAAATATTTTTGACTATGACACCTCGAATTTCCATCAATATAATTCAGGAAGTATAATGACAATGTCTTGTTTTGGGTAATTCTGAAACGGATATATATAATTGTTAAAGTTCATCAACTGAAACCCTAAGATTTCTGAGTTTAGTGCATGCAGATTACATATAACAAGAAAAAATACCAAAGAGTAACTAGCAAAAAGTCTTGATGAAATAATGAAGAGTGAGGACTTACACTATCATAATCAAGACACGCAAAACCACAGTGAAGAAAACAGTGTGTCTTTTAGGTACAGAAAAACAAATTGATGGAAAAGAATAGAAAAACCAGAAACAGGTTCAAAAATATATACTGATTTGATATAATGAAGTTTATCTTGTAGTGAAATTAGAAAAGAATGATTTTTTCTTCAGTTATGGTCATGGCTCAACTGGTTATACAAGTAAGGAAAATAAAATCAGTCTTACCTACTACTTCACAATATATTAAACAATTATTAATTCCAGGTAGAAAAAATATAACTATGAAAGGTAGAAAAATAAATCTTACACACACACACACACAAATTGCAAGAGTAACTTTATGATCATGAGGTATATAGAATTGTGTGTGTGTTTGTTTAGGTAACACAAGCACTAACCATAAAGAAAAATAAATAAGCAAATAAATAGAACTACATTAACAGTAAGGATTTCTATTTAGTCAAAGAAACTATTGAGAAAATGGATAGGTAATACAAAAACTAGGAGAATTTATTTGCAACATGAACATTTCATAAAGGCTCACATAGGCTAATAGATATACAAATTGACAAAATAAAAGACTCCATAGAATACTAAGGAAACAATGTGAATAGACATTACAGCAGAGGGTATCCAAATGACCAATCAACATATAAAAAGGTGCTTAATCTCACTGACCACAGAGAAATACAAATTAAAATCCAATCATCTCACATGCAATCATTGTACCATCTCCAGAAAATTATATCAAAATGAGATAATACCCAAATTTAGGGAGAACGTGAACTAATTGGAGCCTTTCTGCACTGCTGATGGGAGTGTAAAACAGTAAAAAGAACATGGAAAACTGTTTGGTGTATACTGATACAGGGCAGACACTTATTTGTGACTCACCAACTTTATTTTTTGGTGTATATCCAACAGATAAGTATAAACATATTCAATAAAACATATACATGCCTTCACAGTCGCATCATGTATAGAAACTAGTAACTGATAAAAGCCCAAATGAACATTGACAGAAGGATAAAGATATTATGACCTATTTATAAAAGCTTCCCTTTTGGCTCAGCTGGTAAAGAATCCACCTGCGATGTGGGAAACCTGGGATCCATCTCTGGGTTAGGAAGATTCCATGGAGTAGGGAAAGGCTACCCACTCCAGTATTCTAGACTGGAGAATTCCATGGACTGTATAATTCTTGGAGTCCCAAAGCATCAGACACGACTGAGAGACTCACTTTCACTTTCGTTCGTAAAAGCAACATTTTGTACTAATGGGAATACATGAATTGCTTCTATACAGAGCGCTATTCATAATACTGAGTAGAAGATCTAGACATCAAAAGTATTATATATGATATTAGCTATATGTGCAGTTCAAAATAGGTAGAATTAATATATGATGGTGACACCCAGTAGTACTCTGTGTAGTACCCTGTGGGGCTCATGTGCAGGGAAACCTTTCTGTCTCTTGTTTCTTGGCCTCCATGACCTTCCCTGAGCTCCAAAGGGCAGATTTGAACTGTTGATAATCAAGGTAGGAACAGCCAAGAAACTACCTGAGGCAAGATTAAAGGATCTAGAGAATCTCATCAAGACTAGGAGACCACCTGAGACCAGACTGGGGTTAAAGGTGGGCTTAAAGCTCAATATTCAGAAAACTAAGATCATGGCATCCGGTCCCGTCACTTCATGGCAAATAGATGGAGAAACAGTGGAAACAGTGGCAGATTTTATTTTGGGGGGGCTCCAAAATCACTGCAGATGGTGACTACAGCCATGAAATTAAAAGATGCTTGTTCTTTGGAAGCAAAGTTATGACCAACCAAAACAGTGTATTAAAAAGTAAAGACATTACTTTGCCAACAAAGGTCTGTCTAGTCAAGGCTATGGTTTTTCCAATGGTCATGTATGGATGTGAGAATTGGACTATAAAGAAACCTGAGTGCCAGGAATTGATGGTTTTGAACGGTGAGGTTGGAGAAGACTCTTGAGAGTCCCTTGGACTGCAAGGAGATCCAACCACTCCATCCTAAAGGAGATCAGTCCTGTGTGTTCATTGGAAGGACTGATGTTGAAGCTGAAACTCCAATACTTTGGCTGCCTTGATGGGAAGAATTGACTCATTGGAAAAGACCCTGATGCTGGAAAAGATTGAAGATGGGAGGAGAAGGGGATGACAGAGGATGAGACGGTTGGATGGCATCGCTGACTCAATGGGCATGAGTTTGAGTAAACTCTGGGAGTTGGTGATGGACAGGGATGACTGTTGTGCTGCAGTCCATGGGGTCGCAAAGAGTTGGACACGACTGAGCGACTGAACTGAACTGAACTTAGGTGAGTCCTTAGTCAAAGGGTATTGAGCAGTGTAGTAGGAGGGGTGTTGTCTTATAGTGTTCTGATTCAGATACCTCTTGTGTCTTTACTCTTTCTTTGCCTTTTGTAATGAATGTTTCAATGAAGCTATTTTGGAAGTGTGAAGTTTTCTGGACCCTTCTGGGTAACAATTAAAATGGGTACACCAATACAGTATACTAAGACATATATATGGAATTTAGGAAGATGGCGATACAAGACAGAAAGAGACACAGATGTGTAACGACTTTTGGATATCATGTGATTGAATCGCCAGAAAGATGTTATGGGGAGGGAGGTGGGAGGGGGTTCATGTTTGGGAATGCATGTAAGAATTAAAGATTTTAAAATTTAAAAATAAAAAACTTAAAAATTAAAAAAAAATGGGTATTCCATTCTTTTTTTTTTTATTTTTTTTTTAGATTTTATTTATTTTATTTATTTATTTATTTATTTTTTTTTCATGCATTCCCAAACATGAACCCCCTCCCACCTCCCTCCCCATAACATCTTTCTGGTCATCCCCATGCACCAGCCCCAAGCATGCTGCATCCTGCGTCAGACATAGACTGGCGATTCAATTCACATGATAGTATACATGTTAGAATGTCATTCTCCCAAATCATCCCACCCTCTCCCTCTCCCTCTGAGTCCAAAAGTCCGTTATACACATCTGTGTCTCTTTCCCTGTCTTGCATACAGGGTCGTCATTGCCATCTTCCTAAATTCCATATATATGTCTTAGTATACTGTATTGGTGTTTTTCTTTCTGGCTTACTTCACTCTGTATAATCGGCTCCAGTTTCATCCATCTCATCAGAACTGATTCAAATGAATTCTTTTTAACGGCTGAGTAATACTCCATTGTGTATATGTACCACAGCTTTCTTATCCATTCATCTGCTGATGGACATCTAGGTTGTTTCCATGTCCTGGCTATTATAAACAGTGCTGCGATGAACATTGGGGTACATGTGTCTCTTTCAATTCTGGTTTCCTCGGTGTGTATGCCCAGAAGTGGGATTGCTGGGTCATAAGGTAGTTCTATTTGCAATTTTTTAAGGAATCTCCACACTGTTTTCCATAGTGGCTGTACTAGTTTGCATTCCCACCAACAGTGTAGGAGGGTTCCCTTTTCTCCACACCCTCGCCAGCATTTATTGCTTGCAGATTTTTGGATCGCAGCCATTCTGACTGGTGTGAAGTGGTACCTCATTGTGGTTTTGATTTGCATTTCTCTAATAATCAGTGATGTTGAGCATCTTTTCATGTGTTTGTTAGCCATCCGTATGTCTTCTTTGGAGAAATGTCTATTTAGTTCTTTGGCCCATTTTTTGATTGGGTCGTTTATTTTTCTGGAGTTGAGCTGCAGAAGTTGCTTGTATATTTTTGAGATTAGTTGTTTGTCAGTTGCTTCATTTGCTATTATTTTCTCCCATTCAGAAGGCTGTCTTTTCACCTTGCTTATATTTTCCTTTGTTGTGCAGAAGCTTTTAATTTTAATTAGATCCCATTTGTTTATTTTTGCTTTTATTTCCAGAATTCTGGGAGGTGGATCATAGAGGATCCTGCTGTGATTTATGTCTGAGAGTGTTTTGCCTATGTTCTCCTCTAGGAGTTTTATAGTTTCTGATCTTACATTTAGATCTTTAACCCATTTTGAGTTTATTTTTGTGTGCGGTGTTAGAAAGTGATCTAGTTTCATTCTTTTACAAGTGGTTGACCAGTTTTCCCAGCACCACTTGTTAAAGAGATTGTCTTTACTCCATTGTATATTCTTGCCTCCTTTGTCAAAGATAAGGTGTCCATATGTGTGTGGATTTATCTCTGGGCTTTCTATTTTGTTCCATTGATCTATATGTCTGTCTTTGTGCCAGTACCATACTGTCTTGATGACTGTGGCTTTGTAGTAGAGCCTGAAGTCAGGCAAGTTGATTCCTCCAGTTCCATTCTTCTTTCTCAAGATTGCTTTGGCTATTCAAGGTTTTTGTATTTCCATACAAATCTTGAAATTATTTGTTCTAGTTCTGTGAAAAATGTGGCTGGTAGCTTGATAGGGATTGCATTGAATTTGTAAATTGCTTTGGGTAGTATACTCATTTTCACTATATTGATTCTTCCAATCCATGAACATGGTATATTTCTCCATCTATTAGTGTCCTCTTTGATTTCTTTCATCAGTGTTTTATAGTTTTCTATATATAGGTCTTTAGTTTCTTTAGGTAGATATATTCCTAAGTATTTTATTCTTTTCGTTGCAATGGTGAATGGAATTGTTTCCTTAATTTCTTTTTCTACTTTCTCATTATTCGTGTATAGGAATGCAAGGGATTTCTGTGTGTTGATTTTATATCCTGCAACTTTACTATATTCATTGATGATCTCTAGTAATTTTCTGGTGGAGTCTTTAGGGTTTTCCATGTAGAGGATCATGTCATCTGCAAAGAGTGAGAGTTTTACTTCTTCTTTTCCAATTTGGATTCCTTTTATTTCTTTTTCTGCTCTGATTGCTGTGGCCAAAACTTCCAGAACTATGTTGAATAGTAGCGGTGAAAGTGGACACCCTTGTCTTGTTCCTGACTTTAGGGAAATGCTTTCAATTTTTCACCACTGAGGATAATGTTTGCTGTGGGTTTGTCATAGATAGCTTTTATTATGTTGAGGTATGTTCCTTCTATTCCTGCTTTCTGGAGAGTTTTTATCATAAATGGATGTTGAATTTTGTCAAAGGCCTTCTCTGCATCTATTGAGATAATCATATGGTTTTTATTTTTCAATTTGTTAATGTGGTGAATTACATTGATTGATTTGTGGATATTGAAGAATCCTTGCATCCCTGGGATAAAGCCCACTTGGTCATGGTGTATGATCTTTTTAATGTGTTGTTGGATTCTGATTGCTAGAATTTTGTTGAGGATTTTTGCATCTATGTTCATCAGAGATATTGGCCTGTAGTTTTCTTTTTTTGTGACATCTTTGTCAGGTTTTGGTATTAGGGTGATGGTGGCCTCATAGAATGAGTTTGGAAGTTTACCTTCCTCTGCAATTTTCTGGAAGAGTTTGAGTAGGGTAGGTGTTAGCTCTTCTCGAAATTTTTGGTAGAATTCAGCTGTGAAGCCATCTGGACCTGGGCTTTTGTTTGCTGGAAGATTTCTGATTACAGTATCAATTTCCGTGCTTGTGATGGGTCTGTTAAGATTTTCGATTTCTTCCTGGTTCAGTTTTGGAAAATTGTACTTTTCTAAGAATTTGTCCATTTCTTCCACGTTGTCCATTTTATTGGCATACAACTGCTGATAGTAGTCTCTTATGATCCTTTGTATTTCTGTGTTGTCTGTTGTGATCTCTCCATTTTCATTTCTAATTTTATTGATTTGATTTTTCTCTCTTTGCTTCTTGATGAGTCTGGCTAATGGTTTGTCAATTTTATTTATCCTTTCAAAGAACCAGCTTTTGGCTTTGTTGATTTTTGCTATGGTCTCTTTTGTTTCTTTTGCATTTATTTCTGCCCTAATTTTTAAGATTTCTTTCCTTCTACTCACTCTGGGGTTCTCCAACTCTTCCTTTTCTAGTTGCTTTAGTTGTAGAGTTAGGTTATTTATTTGACTTTTTCTTGTTTCTTGAGGTATGCCTGTATTGCTATGAACTTTCCTCTTAGCACTGCTTTTATAGTGTCCCACAGGTTTTGGGTTGTTGTGTTTTCATTTTCATTAGTTTCTATGCATATTTTGATTTCTTTTTGATTTCTTCTGTGATTTGTTGGTTATTCAGAAGTGTGTTGTTCAACCTCCATATGTTGGAATTTTTAATAGTTTTTCTCCTGTAATTGAGATCTAATCTTAATGCATTATGGTCAGAAAAGATGCTTGGAATGATTTCGATTTTTTGAATTTATCAAGTTTAGATTTATGGCCCAGGATGTGATCTATCCTGGAGAAGGTTCCATGAGCACTTGAAAAAAGGTGAAATTCGTTGTTTTGGGGTGAAATGTCCTATAGATATCAATTAGGTCTAACTGATCTAATGTATCATTTAAAGTTTGTGTTTCTTTGTTAATTTTCTGTTTAGTTGATCTGTCCATAGGTGTGAGTGGGGTATTAAAGTCTCCCACTATTATTGTGTTATTGTTGATTTCCCCTTTCATACTTGTTAGCATTTGTCTTACATATTGCGGTGCTCCTGTATTGGGTGCATATATATTTATAATTGTTATATCTTCTTCTTGGATTGTTCCTTTGATCATTATGTAGTGGCCTTCTTTGTCTCTTTTCACAGCCTTTGTTTTAAAGTCTATTTTATCGGATATGAGTATTGCCACTCCTGCTTTCTTTTGGTCTCTATTCGCGTGGTATATCTTTTTCCAGCCCTTCACTTTCAGTCTGTATGTGTCCCTTGTTTTGAGGTGGGTCTCTTGTAAGCAGCATATAGAGGGGTCTTGTTTTTGTATCCATTCGGCCAGTCTTTGTCTTTTGGTTGGGGCGTTCAACCCATTTTACGTTTAAGGTAATTATTGATAAGTATGATCCCGTTGCCATTTACTTTATTGTTTTGGGTTCGGGTTTATACACCCTTTCGTGTTTCCTGTCTAGAGGATATCCTTTAGAATTTGTTGGAGAGCTGGTTTGGTGGTGCTGAATTCTCTCAGCTTTTGCTTGTCTGTAAAGCTTTTGATTTCTCCTTCGTATTTGAATGAGATCCTTGCTGGGTACAGTAATCTGGGCTGTAGGTTATTGTCTTTCATCACTTTAAGTATGTCTTGCCATTCCCTCCTGGCCTGAAGAGTTTCTATTGACAGATCAGCTGTTATCCTTATGGGAATCCCCTTGTGTGTTATTTGTTGTTTTTCCCTTGCTGCTTTTAATATTTGTTCTTTGTGTTTGATCTTTGTTAATTTGATTAATATGTGTCTTGGGGTGTTTCGCCTTGGGTTTATCCTATTTGGGACTCTCTGTGTTTCTTGGACTTGGGAGATTATTTCCTTCCCCATTTTAGGGAAGTTTTCAACTATTATCTCCTCAAGGATTTTCTCATGATCTTTCTTTCTGTCTTCTTCTTCTGGGACTCCTATAATTCGAATGTTGGAGCGTTTCATATTGTCCTGGAGGTCTCTGAGATTGTCCTCGTTTCTTTTAATTCGTTTTTCTTGTTTCCTCTCTGATTCATTTATTTCTACCATTCTATCTTCTATTTCACTAATCCTATCTTCTGCCTCTGTTATTCTGCTATTTGTTGCCTCCAGAGTGTTTCTGATCTCATTTATTGCGTTATTCATTATATTTTGACTCTTTTTATTTCTTCTAGGTCCTTGTTAAACCTTTCTTGCATTTTCTCAATCCTTGTCTCTAGGCTATTTATCTGTGTTTCCATTTTGATTTCAAGATTTTGGATCATTTTCACTATCAATATTCGGAATTCCTTCTCCGGTAGATTCCCTACTTCTTCCTCTTTTGTTTGATTTGGTGGGCAACTCTCCTGTTCCTTTACCTGCTGAGTATTCCTCTGTCTCTTCATCTTGGTTATATTGCTGCGTTTGGGGTGGCCTTTTTATATTCTGATAATTTGTGGAGTTCTCTTTATTATGGAGCTTCCTCACTGTGGGTGGGGTTCTATCAGTGGCTTGTCAAGGTTTCCTGGTTAGGGAGGCTTGTGTTGGAGTTTTGGTGGGTGGAGCTGGGTTTCTTCTCTCTGGAGTGCAGTGGAGTGACCCGTAATGGGTTATGGGACATCAAAGGTATTGGGATAATTTTGAGCTGCCTGTATATTGAGGCTCAGGGAGTGTTCCTGTGTTGCTGGAGAATTTGCGTGGTATGTCTTGTTTTGGAACTTGTTGGCCCTTGGGTGGAGCTTGGTTTCAGTGTAGGTATGAAGGCTTTTGATGAGCTCCTATTGCTTAATGTTCCCTGAATTCAAGAGTTCTCTAATGTTTTCAGGCTTTGGGTTTAAGCTTCCTGCTTCTGGTTTTCAGTTTTATTTTCACAGTAGCCTCTAGACTTCTCCATCTATACGGCACCGATGATAAAACATCTAGGTTAAAGATGAAAAGTTTCTCCACCTTGAGGGACACTCAGAGAGGTTCACTGAGTTACAAGGAGAAGAGAAGATGGAGGGGTAGTTAGAGGTAACTGGAATGAGATGTGGTGAGATCAAGAGAGGAGAGAGCAAGCTAGCCAGTAGTCACTTCCTTATGTGCGCTCTATAGTCTGGACCGCTCAGAGGTATTTACAGAGTTATACGGGGAAGAGGAGAGGGAGGAAGTAGACAGAGGTGACCAGGAGGATAAGAGAGAGGAATGAGTAGGAGAGAGACAAATCCTGCCAGTAACCAGTTCCTTAGGTGTTCTCTACCGTCTGGAACACACAGAGATTCACAGAGTTGGATAGAGAAGAGATGGGGGAGAAAAGAGACAGAGGCCACCTGGTGGAGAAAAAGGAGAGGCCAGAGGAGGAGAGAGTGGACAAGCCAGTAATCTTGCTCTCGGGTAAACTTGGGTAGTGAAGTTTGGGTTTTTAAATGTACAAAATTGACAACAAAGATTAAAAATCTGGAGTAGAGGTTGGATTTTCAAAGATACAATATTAAAGAAAAGCAGAAGGAAAAAGGAAGAAAGAAAAAAAAAAGAATTATTAAAAAACAAACAAACAAACAAAAAACAAAACAAAACACCAACAACCATCCAAAGAGTATATATGGTGTTTGCCTTAAAAAAAAAAAAAGTCTTTTTTTTTTTTTTAAATAGTAATACTAGGTTATAGAAATAAAAATTAGAGGAGAAATAGAAGATTTAACAATTAAAAAAAAGCTCGGAAAAAAAAGAAAAAAATGCAAAAGGCAAAAAAAAAAAAACAAGAATGATTTTAAAAATATTAAAAAATTAAAGATATATCTGGCTCTTCTCTGATGTTATGGGCCGTGTGGGCTCACTTCCAAGGTGGTTCCCTCTGTTTAACTTCTTCTGTTTGCTGGTTTTTAGGCTCACTAGTTCAGTCGCGCTGTGGGGAGGGGGGATGCTGCAAACAAATAGCACTGTCGTGTGTACACAGTATCTCTGCCCCGCTTGACCTGTCCTTTCTCGCGGCGCACAAACCGCTCCGGCTCTACGATGCTCAGCCGGGAACCGTCTGGGGCCGGCCCTAGGCTGCGTGCACTTCCCCGGTCCAAGCCGCTCAGGTTCGGCCCTCAGGCAGCCCTCAGAGGCACAAATGCAGCTGGGACTGCGCTTTGTGCCCTTCCCAGGTCCGAGTAGCTCAGGAGTTTGGCGAGCGCAGTTGCCGCGGCTTGTCACCTTTTCCGCCGCTGCCGCTCAGCTCTCTGGGTGGACCGCTGGCGCACCCCGTGAGGCAGACTGTGACTGTCCAGCACCCCAGAAGTCTTAGCAAAGGAGCCTGCTTGCAGTTAGGTAAGTAAAGTCTCTCCGGGTCTGCAATTGCCCCTTTCCAGTCCTTACGGCTCTGGCTGCCTGTCCCCGGCGGGGAATGGTCTGCAGCCGGCTTTTTCCGTTCCGTCCTTTGTTCTGTGCTGGGTCCTGGCGGTGTCTTATGTTCGAGCTTTTCGCGTGGTAGCTATCCCACAGTCTGGGTTGCTAGCCCAAGTTAGATCGTTCTGGTGGAGCGTGGGGCGTTCCTGCCCGATTCTTGCAAAGCTCTGCAGCCCGCGCCTCCCGCGCGTCCCTGCCCTGCCCCCACTTCCCAATGGCGGACGCAGGCGTCTGTGCTGCTTTTCCGCTGGGGGAGTTACTGGTGGGCTTGTAATCTCTTGGTTTTAATTATTTATCTATTTTTCCTTCCTGTTATGTTGCCCTCTGTGTTTCCAAGGCTCGCCACAGACTCGGCAGGGAGAGTGTTTCCTGGTGTTTGGAAACCTCTCTTCTTAAATTCCCCTTCCGGGACGGGCTTCCCTTCCCGGGACGGAGCTCCCTCCCCACCTCCTTTGTCTCCTTTTTCGTCTTTTATATTTTTTCCTACCTGATTTTGAAGACAATGGTCTGCTTTTCTGGTTGCCTGATGTCCTCTGCCAGCCTACAGAAGTTGTTTTGCGGAGTTTGCTCGGCGTTGAAATGTTCTTTTGAGGAATTTGTGAGGGAGAACGTGATCTTCCCGTCCTATTCCTCCGCCATCTTTCCCTCCCCCCTCGGTATTCCATTCTGTTTGTTGATTTGGGGAACTTTGTCTTCAAGTGCACTTTTTAAAAGAATGACTGTCCTATTGGAACATTTTCCATAATATCCTGTGTATCTCTTGGTTGTTTTAGAAAGATTGGCATTTTTATACACTATGTATAGCTTCTGAGACCACAGATCTTAGACAGAAACTAAGCAAGTATGCCAGAGGTGGTACAGTCAATTCTTTGATACTCGAGGATCCAATTTCTTTAGCTAAGCTTTAGGTCTTTCAGAGCCTAATTAATACCTAATAAGGATATGATGTAGAGTTGGAGGAGATGTGGTGTTTTATCTTATTGCATGGAAATATTCTTGAGGTTCGGAGAAGGCAATGGCACCCCACTCCAGTACTCTTGTCTGGAAAATCCCATGGACGGAGGAACCTAGAAGGCTGCAGTCCATGGGGTCGCTGAGGGTCAGACACGACTGAATGACTTCACTTGCACTTTTCACTTTCATGCATCGGAGAAGGAAATGGCAACCCACTCCAGTGTTCTTGCCTGGAGAATCCCAGGGACGCGGGAGCCTGGTGGGCTGCCGTCTATGGGGTCACACAGAGTCGGATACGACTGAAGTGACTTAGCAGCAGCATTCTTGAGGTTAGCAATGACCTAGTATCAGTCCAACCTGTTCCATGAACAACTTAACCTAGCACAGGAGACTTAGAGTTAGGTGGGAACACTCTAGCAGCTTTTAAGTACTCGACCCCTGACCACCTGTTTTGTGGCTTTGGCTTCCAAGATCTCCATTAGCAACAGATATATTATTCCTTTCACAAGATTTCTTTGTAGTGGTGTATGCCCTGAGAGCTTTTAATGGTATTACTTTTGTCTACTTAGTTTTTGATGATCAAAACAGTTTGAATTTCTTGTCTAATTTCCCTAAGATCTCTAGTGGTTTATGCTACAAGATAACTTTAAAGCTTTGCAAGTCCCCTAATAGCTACCACCCATTGAGGATCCCAAATACAACTTCCCCAGAACATTTCTGGAAACTCAAATAAACCATAGAAGGTGTCCAGGGCCCAGTACCTTTCTAGGAAATATTTATGTATAGTTTGTTTAGATTGGAGAGCTGCACACAGGGGGTGGTACTCAAATCCAGGAGTGACTTACCTAAGGCCTAGGGTTAAGTACAAGAACAGTGAAACAAAGAACTCAGTGAGCATCTTATCTAAGTGTCTCTGTCCCATAGTCTTAGCAGTCAGCTTTGAATCCCATTCCTTGTCACCAAAAACTGTTTTAAAATGAACAAATAAAACAATTTGAGTTAAAACAACAAACTTTGTTTAACACTACATGAAGCAGATAAGTCTTTTCTTGGAGAACTACAAAATGCACAGAAGGCAGAAAGCTTTTAGAGATTAAAGAACAAGAAAGAGCCTAATAGAAAATATTTAATTGGCTAGTGTGACAGTCAACCCTGATTGGGATGAAATGATCCAGAGTTGGCTTGGTTTTGGAACTGGCTGACTTTGTGATCAAGCTAAGTGCTTATCAGGAAACAAAATGTGTCTATGTTTCCATTTGTTCACATGGCACTCAGGCAGGATATCTTGGGACTAGAAATTTACACTCAACAGCACCAAGTAGCTTTCAGCCAGATTTTCTGCCAAGTCCTAGGACCTTGAGTTTCTGCTTTAATGATTGCATAGAAAATAGAAGATAAAGCTTCTGCCTGTCCAAAGTACAAAGCTGGATTGGCAACTTCACATAAACCAGAACACTAACCTTAGTGAAAATCAAACCCACTGCACAGAAAGAGACAGATTGGAAAAATTTCAAATCTTGACCTTGGAAATGAAACGAGATAAAATTGCCACCTGTGACCTACCATAAAATCTATTAATAAAGTACAATTCCAGTACAATTGCAAGTGTTCCAAGTGATTAATATATTTTAGTATATTTCAAATAAAAAGGTAAAGTCATATTGTTATCTTGATAAATGACGGAAAATGTGTGATTAAATCAACATCTATTCTTTATAAAATTTTTTAGCAAAAGAGAAATAGTCTTTTCTAACTTAGTAAAGTACATGTATAAAAATAATTTTTAAATACCACACTTAATGAGAAAAAAAAAATGGAAACAGTCCCCTGAACATTAAGAAAAACACAAGGATGCCTGCCATCACTGCTGGCTCAGATGCTAAAGAACCTGCCTGCTGTGCAAGAGACCCAGGTTTGATACCTAGGTCCAGAAAATCCCCTGGGGAAGGCAATGACTACTCACTCCAGTATTCTTACCTGAAGAATTCCAGGGACAGAAGAGCCTGGCAGACTACAGTCCATGGGGTTACAAAGAGGTGGATACAATTGAGTGACTAACTACTACTCTTAATCAAACACAATTATGAGGTCCTTACCTACGCGGGCAAGTAAAAAAATAAGGTAGATATAAAAAATGGAAAGAAAAGTTTTTATCATTTATGTAAGATATGAGTCTCTACAGAGAAACAGATAAAAAGTTGTCATTAGGAACATTTTTTTTAGTGTGCAAAGTTTATAGAAAACAAATTATTGAACTTTACTAAAACTCATTAAAGAAAATCTGAATAAACAGTAGAAACATAACTATTTCCAAGATTGGGATAATAAACATTGTTATGATATTAACTTAACCAACGGATAGAAATTGCAACTCTAGTGAGGTAACCAATGTGGTTTGTTTTGGTTGATTTTACATATAACAGTTTGATTCTAAAAATTTATATCAAAGAACAAATAAAAATAGTTAAAGGCATTCTAGAAAAAGAACAATGAGCAGAGACTGATCCTGCCACATATTAAAATGAAGCCATAAAAGTACAGTAACTAACACAGGGAGGACTCAGTAAAGACAAAAGATATGCACAAAAGACACTGCAACAAGAGCTTAGATATAGGCCCAGAATATAGAACTAGACAAATGCATATATGGAAAACTGATTTGAGATAGAACAAAAATGGCTGAGTAGTGTGGAAACAACAGATTCTTAAAGAAATCGTAATGTGATAATGTGCATATTGTCACCCTGCTTATTTAACATATACGTAGAGTATATCACGAGAAACGCTGCGCTGGAGGAAGCACAAGCTGGAATCAAGATTGCTGGGGGAAATATCAATAACCGCAGATATGCAGATAACACCAGATATGCAGATGACACCAGATATGCAGATTTGCCCTTATGGCAGAAAGTGAAAAAGAACTGAAGAGCCTCTTGATGAAAGTGAAAAAAGAGAGTGAAAAAGTTGGCTTAAAGCTCAACATTCAGAAAACCAAGATCATGGCATCTGGTCCCATCACTTCATGGCAAATAGGGAAACAGTGGAAACAGTATCAGACTTTATTTTCCTGGGCTCCAAAATCACTGCTGATGGTGATTGCAGCCATGAAATTAAAAGATGCTTGCTCTTTGGAAGGAAAGTTCTGACCAACCTAGATAGCATATTAAAAAGCAGAGACATTACTTTGCAAACAGAGGTCCGTCTAGTCAAGGCTATGGTTTTTCCAGTGATGTATGCATGTGAGAGTTGGACTATAAAGAAAGCTGAGCAATGAAGAATTGATGGTTTTAAACTGTGATGTTGGAGAAGACTCTTGAGAGTCCCTTGGACTGCAAGGAGATCCAACCAGTCCATGCTAAAGGAGATCAGTCCTGAGTGTTCATTGGAAGGACTGATGCTGAGGCTGAAACTCCAATACTTTGGCCACCTGATGCGGACAGCTGACTTGTTGGAAAAGACCCTGATGCTGGGAAAGATTGAGGGCAGGAGAAGGGGATGACAGAGGATGAGATGGTTGGATGGCATCACCGACACAACAGATATGGGTTTGGGTGGACTCTGGGAGTTGGTGTTGGACAGAGGGGCCTGACGTATTGTGGTTCATGGGGTCGCAAAGAGTTAGACACGACTGAGCAACTGAACTGAACTGCACTGCACTGAATGTGACAGCAATGTGAAAGTGAATGTGTTAGTCACTGAGTCATGTTCAACTCTTTGTAACCCTGGGACTGTAGTCCACCAGACTCCTCTGTTCATGGCGTTTTCCAGGCAAGAATACTGGAGTGGGTTGCCATTCTCTTCTCCAGGGGATCTTCCCAACCCAGGGATCAAACCTAGGTTTTCTGCATTGCAGGCAGATTCTTTACCATCTTAGCCACCAGACCAGTAACAAAAAATATAATAACAATAGTTGTTTTTAGAGAGAGTGGAAAAGAGAACTTTACTTCCTCTTTGCATTTTTTAAAAAATATTTTCTAAATATAAAAAAGAAAAAGTAAAAAATTCTATTAAAATGTGTTGAATGAAAGATAATGGAGTAGGGATTTATAAATAACCCAATGTTTGGCTATGAAGTAGAGAATTTAGATGCTAGCTTGAGAGAAGCAAGGACAATTACTTTTAATGTTGGAAGGCAGAGCATATTTATAGTTTGATAGGAATGATCCAGTAAATAGTGAAACCTTAATGATGCAAGTTGTCAATTATTTAAATTGCTAGTGTGCATGACGTGTGCAAAACTTTGCAAAACTATGGACTGTAGCCCATCAGGCTCCTCTGTCCATAGAATTCTCCAGGCAAGAATACAGAAGGGGTTGCCATTTCCTATTCCAGGGATTTCCCTGACCCAGGGATTGAACTGGCATATCTAGTGTCTCCTACATTAACAGGCAGGTTCTTTAACACTGTGCCACCTGGGAAGCCCTGTCCATGTAGGGAACTCTTAATCCTCTCCTGCAATGCAAGAGACCCAGGTCCAGAAGATCCCTAGGTCCAGAAAATCCCCTGAGGATGGGAATGACTACTCACTCCAGTATTCTTGCCTTGACAATTCCTATGGACAGAGGCTACAGTCCATGGGTCACAAGGAGTTGGACACAGCTGAGTGACTAACTGCTATTCCCAGTCAAACACAATTATGAGGGCCTTTCCTATGCAGGCAAGTCAAAAAACAAGGTAGATAGAAGAAATGGGAAGAAAAGTTTGTTATGGTTTACATAAGATATGATTCTCCACATAGAAATCCCCCCACATCTACTGATAAATTAACAGAATTAAGTAAGTTTTGATACAAATGAAGCAGTTAAAAAGCAGATGTGATCAGGAGCTGGAGTAGTACTAGGCTGTTTTCCAAATCTTTATTACATAGTTCAAAAAAAGGGGATATTAGCTGAAAGAAAAAAAATGCTAGAATATTTCTGGAAAAATCTTTTGAGCTGGAAAAATATAATGCAGACATCAGTGTGAACTACCTGAGTGTGGATACCATGAGACTAAAGAAGATAAATTGATAACAACTCTACTCTCTTTAGTTTCAATGAGGAAGATACTCTTTCTTGATAGAAGTTAAAGAAGTGTCCTTTGGAGTTTTTTTAATTTATAGAAACTGCTGCAGGTCAGCTGAACTACTGAAGAACATATAAATGCTTGGAGCAGGGGGGTGGGGTAACAGTATGAATGAAGATAAAGTCATTGTAATTCTTCCTCGACACAAAATTCTTTATATCTATTTAGTTGTACTTTTTAGCCAACCACAGCATTATGATTCTATTTTATGCTGATTAATTTAAAAATTATTACGGGCAGGTTTAAAAAAATAGATCTTGTTAAGCATTACCACTGTTCATCAAAATATGGTTCTTCTATGCTTCTGGACATACAAGAAGACTGCACTTCACCATCCCCTTGAACTAAAGAGTGATCATGTGCCTGTTTTGGTCAATCTAATGTGAGGAGTAGTGAGCTCTCTTACTTCTGCTAGAAGTCGGTGATCGATTTTTCAGCCTTGCTTCAGTGATTCTGAAAGCTTAGGTTGGTCTGGAGGCTCCATATATTCAAGAGCAGCTTGGAACACTGACTAAATACATAGAGGGCACATGGTCTTGGGACCTGTCTTATACCCACAGTGATGTGTTTGCTAAGATAAATATTGGACTGAACCCAAGAACACTTAGGGTTGTTGCCACTACAGCGTTGTTTAGAACCTCCTGAAAGAATTAAGAAGATAAAATACAAGGTGGAGCAGGAGAATTAAATCGGAGAAGTAGAGGAAACTGAATAGAAGAAAATCTAAATCTCCTAACCATCCCTGAGTCTTTGGAAGAAAGAAGGTCCACATATAAGAAATAGCAGGAAATACTATGACATGGTATATAGCGTAAGCTATTTATTCAGTGGTGCTGGACCTGAATATAGCTCCTAATTTATCTGTAACTGATACCTTTTGAAATTTTACTTTTTAAAAAAAATTCTGTTGCTCTGGGACCAGAAAAGCTGAAGTCTATGATTTTGAGCTTTAAAATTAGAAAATAAAGTATGAGTAAAAGAAAGTTGCAACATGCATATTCTCTGGGGAAAAAAAAACCACAGCAATATCTAGCATTGTTATTAATGCTTTGTGATGAGGTAATCTGCAAAATTTACAGTGCCTAAGGAAAGGCAATTAAAAATTAAGTAGCTAGTACTGATTCCTAATACTTTAAGAAACTATAATGGCTTCCTTGATCTTTCTGTATTTATGTGTTGTCTTTATCATTTTATTTTAGGCACCTGGGTGTATTTTACCAAAATTTTCTAAAAGCCTTAAGGCTTGTCACTGAAAATATTCCCACCAAATTATTTTGGAAATAATCTTTATAGCTGGGAAAATACTCCTGCATGTAATAATGAGAAAAGATTGTCAGTGAATTCTAAAATATCTGTTAAAAATTCTCATATGTTGCCTTTCCTGTTGACTTTTAATATTAAAACAAAGAACAGTATTGTTTTTATTTCAAGGGTCAAGCTACAGAAACAATAAACTGGCTAAAAGTAAAACAGCACTGTTACATAAAATCAAACAAGAAAACAAAGCCATAAAATTCAGATTATACTTTGTTCTTACTTTGGCTTGCTTGTGGGAATTTATTGAAGAAGTCTTTTAAATTTCATCAAAAAAGCCTCATACTAGTTAATGATAGCATGGGGGAGAAGAGGTTTTGCTATGTTTAAATTCCGTTAGAGCATTGTGGGTTTTCACTTCCTAAGTGGACCTTTTAACATCCGAAGTAAATCTTTTGAGGTCTAAACTTACTTGCTCTCAGCAAAAATATGGTTTCAATGACTTAGAAAAAAGATATTTTTAAGACAGTAGTAATTTTTTAAAACGTGTACTTGTGAAACATCTCTCTAACATGAACATGTAGCTGAAATTCATTTTAAGTTATTAGTTATACTGCATAAATTTAAATTTTGAATTAAATGGTATTGGCTAAACTGAGCATCAATTAACTGCAACTTTTGTCTTCATTTATTTATAGGAGGAAGCACTAAATAATGAGAAAATAAGCACCTCATAACAGCAATATGATAAAAAGAAAAAAGAATATTTAGTCATTTCAAATTTCATGATATAGATTTTCCAAATTTTGCTGCTATATTTTAATAAGGGCTGGATTAAATTCTAGAGCCGCATGTACGACCAATTTTGCTTGAACTACATAGGGTCAATGATAAATTCATACTAGATAAATACATGATTATGTGAGATAAAAATGCATAAAATGTTAATTTGTTTATAACAATTATATTGATTATTTATATTAAAAAATGTTGCAAAACCAATACATTCTTTGGATATTACATCCTACTTATATGCTAATTTGACTCTGCAAAGTCCTGCGCATGACTCACAAGCAGAGGTGAGGATCAAACCACAACTGAGCTCCAGAGTGGCTAAGCAAGAGGATCAAAAACCTTTCTACCTGCTATACGAGCTAGAGATTAAATTCACACCATCAACTAGGTAGACTATGTTTGTGGAATAATTTGACTCAAGTTTCAGTTTAAACATGGAGGATTGAATGGTCACTAACATTTACCTCATTTTCTTACAAGAACTCACTAACATAGGAATTCAAAATATATAAAGTCCATAAGATCAAAGAGAACAAGGGAAGAAATCACAGCAGTGGAGAGACTGGTACCTTATTTGCAGCATGATACGTCCAGGGGGCATGGCTGACATGAAAAAGAATTGTTTCCACAGCTCCTAGAAACTTGGGTTATTGAAGAAGAAAGCAGATGGGGAGCTGAAAACAGGAGACTGTGTAAAAGTCTGTCTTTGGACTTCTCATTCCTAGGTCACTTCCTTACAATTGATACATGTAATTTGCATATTGAGACCCACTAAATGGGGGAGTCCCCCGTGGTCCCAGGTGGGGATCTGGGACTTTCCAGGGTTTAGGGCTTCCCAGGCTGCACCGGCGGTAAAGAACTCACCTGCCAGTGCAGGAGACATGAAATGCAGGTAAGAGAGATGGGCTTGATCCCTGGCTTGGGAACATCTCCTGGAGAAGGAAATGGCAACCCATTCCAGTATTCTTGCCTGGAAAACTCCATAGAAAGGAGGAGCCTGGCAGGCTACAGTCTATGGGGCCACAAAGAGTCAGAATTGGCTGACACAGACCAGTGGTGCCACCCACATCCAAAAATCTAAACCTAAGTCACACTGCACTTAAGGAGAAACATCTTACCATCAAAGAGACCTAAATCTCCCAACTCTAAAAAGCAGGACCTGTTAGCCTTATAAGAAAGTCTCTGACCTCCTAGCCAATCATGCCCTATTTCTGAGTTGCCTCACCTAATGTTGTGTAAAACTTGCTGTTACCCAAAATCCCTCAGGAAGGGTGCACTCCCCCAATCCATGGGTTGTTTCCCCTTGAATAAAGGACAGGAAGCTTGTTACTACATCTCTTAGTTTTGTCATTTGAAAGTTTTGTTGTGACAGGGACCATAAGACAGTTATTAGAGACTCTGGGGACTGCTCCTTGACAGGTGAAGATATCACTGAGCCCTTTGGTTCACTGCCTTTGGCTACTCTCAAGGCATCTCCGTAGCTTCAGATCAAGCTCCACTTATTTTGCTTTCTGAGATCTTCAAGCTTGTTTGTCCTAATCCTTCTTGGTGGAAAATTGGGGTGTGAGAGACTGAAGATTTTTCAGTAAGAGATTTAGTGGGCCACAACATTTGGGTTTATGGTTGATTTAATCAATAATGTAAATGCCTTTGGGAGGTCCTGAAAGGTGTCAAGAACTTGCACAAGCAGCCAGAAATATTAACACTAGCTGAATTCAAGAGGATTATTTCAACAATGAAAAATAGTGGGAATCCCTCAATCTAAGGAAGCAAGATGGCAGCTGTTAGTTCAGCTCAGTTCAGTTCAGTTGCTCAGTCATGTCCAACTCTTTGCGACCCCATGAATTGCAGCATGCCAGGACTCCCTGTCCATCACCAACTCCCGGAGTTCACTCAAACTCACATCCATAGAGTCAGTGATACCATCCAGCCATCTTATCCTCTGCCGTCCCCTTTTCCTCTGGCCCCCAACACCTCCCAGCATCAGAGTCTTTTCCAATGAGTCAACTCTTCGCATGAGGTGGCCAAAGAACTGGAGTTTCAGCTTTAGCATTATTCCTTCCAAAGAAATCCCAGGGCTGATCTCCTTCAGAATGGACTGGTTGGATCTCCTTGCAGTCCAAGGGACTCTCAGGAGCCTTCTCCAACACCACAGTTCAAAAGCATTAATTCTTCATCGCTCAGGTTTCTTCACAGTCCAACTCTCACATCCATACATGACCACTGGAGAAACCATAGCCTTGATTAGATGAATCTTTGTTGGCAAAGTAACTTTTCTGCTTTTCAATATGCTATCTAGGTTAGTCATAACTTTTCTTCCAAGGAGTAAGCGTCTTTTAATTGCATGGCTGCAGTCACCATCTACACTGATTTTGGAGCCCCCCCAAATAAAGTCTGACACTGTTTCCACTGTTTCTCTATCTATTTCCCATGAAGTGATGGGACCAGATGCCATGATCTTAGTTTTCTGAATGTTGAGTTTTAAGCCAACTTTTTCACTCTCCTCTTTCACTTTCATCAAGAGGCTTTTCATTTCCTCTTCAATTTCTGCCATAAGGGTGATATCATCTGCATGTCTGAGGTTATTGATATTTCTCCAGGCAATCTAGTTTCCAGCTTGTGCTTCTTCCAGCCCAGTGTTTCTCATGATGTACTATGCATAGAAGTTAAATAAGCAGGGTGACAATATACAGTCTTGATGTACTCCTTTTCCTATTTGGAAGCAGTCTGTTGTTCCATGTCCAGTTCTAACTGTTGCTTCCTGACCTGCATATAGGCTTCTCAAGAGGCAGGTCAGGTGCTCTAGTGTTCTTTTCTCTTTCAAAGTTTTCCAAAGTTTATTGTGATCCACACAGTCAAAGGCTTTGGAATAGTCAATAAAGCAGAAATAGATGTTTTTCTGGAACTCTCTTGCTTTTTTGATGATCCAGCAGATGTTGGCAATTTGATCTCTGATTCCTCTACCTTTTCTAAAACCAGCTTGAACATCTGGAAGTTTACGGTTCATGTATTACTGAAGCCTGGCTTGGAGGATTTTGAGCATTACTTTGTTAGTGAGTGAGATGAGTGCAATTGTGCGGTAGCTTGAGCATTCTTTGGCATTGCCTTTCTTTGGGATTGGAATGAAAACTGACTTTTTCCAGTCCTGTGGCCACTGCTGAGTCCCCCAAATTTGCTGACATATTGAGTGCAGCACTTTAACAGCATCATCTTTCAGGATTTGAAATAGCTCAACTGGAATTCCATCACCTCCACTAGGTTTGTTGTTAGTGATGATTTCTAAGGCCCACTTGACTTCACGTTTCAGGATGTCTGGCTTTAGGTGAATGATCATACCATCATGATTATCTTGGTAATGAAGATCTTTTTTGTACAGTTCTTCTGTGTATTCCTGCCTCCTCTTCTTAGTATCTTCTGCTTCTCTTAGGTCCATAACTTTTCTATCCTTTATCAAACCCATCTTTGCATGAAATGTTCCCTTTGTATCTCTAAGGTTCTTGAAGACATCTCTAGTCTTTCCCATTCTGTTGTTTTCCTCTATTTCTTTGCATTGATTGCTGAGGAAGGCCTTCTTATCTCTTCTTGCAATTTTTTGGAACTCTGCATTCAGATGCTTATATCTTTCCTTCTCTCCTTTGCTTTTCGCTTCTTTTCTTTTCACAGCTATTTGTAAGGCCTCCCCAGACAGCCATTTTGCTTTTTTGCATTTCTTTTCCATGGGGATGGTCTTGATTACTGTCTCCTGTACAATGTCACGAATCTCAGTCCATAGTTCATCAGGCACTCTATCTATCAGATCTAGGCCCTTAGATCTATTTCTCACTTCCACTGTATAATCATAAGGGATTTGATTTAGGTCATACCTGAATGGTCTAGTGGTTTTCCCTACTTTCTTCAATTTAAGTCCGAATTTGGCAATGAGGAGTTCATTGTCTGAGCCACAGTCTGCTCCTGGTCTTGCTTTTGCTGACTGTATAGAGCTTCTCCATCTTTGGCTGCAAAGAATATAATCAATCTGATTTCAGTGTTGACTGTCTGGTGATGTCCACCTGTAGAGTCTTCTCTTGTGTTGTTGGAAAAGGGTGTTTGCTATGACCAGTGCATTCTCTTGGCAAAACTCTATTAGCTTTTGCCATGCTTCCTTCCGTATTCCAAGGCCAAATTTGCCTGTTACTCCAGGTGTTTCTTGACTTCCTACTTTTGCATTCCAGTCCCCTATAATGAAAAGGACATCTTTTTGGGTTGTGAGCTCTAAAAGGTCTTGTAGGTCTTCATAGTACCGTTCAACTTCAGCTTCTTCAGCATTATTGGTTGGGGCATAGACTTGAATTACTTGTTTCCCTTGGAAATGAACAGAGATCATTCTGTCGTTTTTGAGATTGCATCCAAGTACTGCATTTCGGACTCTTTTGTTGACCATGATGGCTACTCCATTTGTTCTAAGGGATTCCTACCCACAGTAGTAGATATAATGGTCATCTGAGTTAAATTCAGCCATTCCAGTCCATTTTAGTTCGCTGATTCCTAGAATCTCGATGTTCACTTTTGCCATGTCCTGTTTGACCACCTCAAATTTGCCTTGATTCATGGACCTGACATTCCAGGTTCCTATGCAATATTGCTCTTTATAGCATCGGACCTTGCTTCTATCACCAGTCACCTCCACAACTGGGTATTGTTTTTGCTTTGGCTCCGTCCCTTCATTCTTTCTGGAGTTATTTCTCCACTGATCTCCAGTAGCATATTAGGCACCTACTGACCCAGTGAGTTCCCCTTTTGGTATCCTATCATTTTGCCTTTTCATACTGTTCATGGGGTTCTCAAGGCAAGAATACTGAAGTGATTTGCCATTCCCTGCCCCAGTGGACCACATTCTGTCAGACCTCTCCACCATGACCCGCCCATCTTAGGTGGCCCCACAGGGCATGGCTTAGTTTCATTGAGTTAGACAAGGCTGTGGTCCTAGTGTGATTAGATTGACTGGTTTTTTGTGAGTACGGTTTCTGTGTTTCTGCCCTCTGATGCCCTCTTGCAACACCTATTGTCTTACTTAGGTTTCTCTTACCATGGATGTGGGGTAGCTCTTTACGGCTGCTCCAGCAAAGTGCAGCCACTGTTCCTTACCTTGGATGAGGGGTATATCCTCACTGCCACCCCTCCTGACCTTGAACGTGGAGTAGCTCCTCTAGGCCCTCCTGAGCCTGTGCAGCCACTGCTCCTTGGACTGTTAAGTGACTCACCAAGCCTAGAGCTAAGTCCACAGCATGAACAGCTGTGTTTTGCCTGTTTCCTCTACTTTGCTTTGAGTTTCTCAAATGTTTTTTCAACTTCTTAAGTTGATGTTTAATTAATTCTAATCCTTTTTTAAAATTCAAGTATTTGACTTTATTTCAGAAAACAGTTGTGGCCACTAAAGCATTTAAAAGTATTCCCGTTTTCAAAAATAATTCTAATTGTAGGTAGAGTATTGGAATTGAGCCAAGTTTTCAGAGGAATGTTGTTTTACTCAAATGAGTATTTTTAGTGAAAATTTTGCCAGTTAATTCATAATTTCATTACTTTTTAAAGGAAGGTGTTACTGATACAATTTTACCATTCATTGGCATTTATTGAAAATTTCTTCATAGTCTAATAATATTTGAATCTGTTTAGGAAAAATGTTTTAGAAATAATAGCTCTCTTATATCCTCATATTTTTTATGCCAATGTGAGTAAGGAAAAATAAAAGTTTATATATTCTATGCATTTTGTATGTATACTATATTTTTCTACAGAGAGTATGGATATATGTATTTTGCAAGATTGTGGGTGGCTGATTAATGTTTCTTACTGTGTGTCCTTTGAATTAGATACATATGTTCCACAATTTCTTCAGTTCAGTTCAGTTCAGTCGCTCAATTGTGTCCGACTCTTTGTGACCCCATGAATCGCAGCACGCCAGGCCTCCCTGTCCATCACCAACCCCTGGCGTTCACTCAGACTCACATCTATTGAGTCAGTGATGCCATCCAGCCATCTCATCCTCTGTCGTCCCTTTCTCCTCCTGCCCACAATCCCTCCCAGCATCAAAGTCTTTTCCAATGAGTCAACTCTTCACATGAGGTGGCCACAGTACTGGAGTTTCAGCTTTAGCATCACTCCTTCCAAAGAACACCCAGGACTGATCTCCTTTAGAATGGACTGGTTGGATCTCCTTGCAGTCCAAGGGACTCTCAAGAGTCTTCTCCAACACCACAGTTCAAAAGCATCAGTTCTTTAGCACTCAGCTTTCTGAACAGTCCAACTCTCACATCCATACATGACCACAGGAAAAACCATAGCCTTGACTAGACAGACCTTTGTTGGCAAAGTAATGTCTCTGCTTTTCAATATGCTGTCTAGGTTGATCATAACACTCCTTCCAAGGAGTAAGCGTCTTTTAAATTCTTACATATATTCAAAAATACGTAGTTCAGCCAAGTCTTTTTTTCTGTGAGGATTATTCACCCTTTTTGCCTTAAAACATACTTCATTGCCTATTGTTTGTTACTCTAACTAATCTTACATCTTTTTGTTTGAATTCCTTTCATGAAATTTTACTCAATTTGTTAATTATAATTTGTAAATCATATGGATATATTATAGATAATGGTTATATCAATTTTTAACATCAAAAAAGTTTTCAAAATCTTTTTAAATAAAATTTTAACCATTTCATTATTTCATTAATCATTTATTTGTTATTCTGCTTTGCAGTTTTGTATCTTGATGTTTTCATTGTTTTGTTTATATTATGGACTATTTTCATTTGTACTTTTATTTAACTTTCAGTAAAATTGGGTAGTGTACATAATGTTTTACATTTCATTAGTGGTCATTTTACATTTATACTTATTGCTAAATGCAATATGCCAAATAGGAAAAGGAGTTCGTCAAGGCTGTATATTGTCACCCTACTTTTTTAACTTATATGCAGTGCACATCATGAGCAACGCTGGGCTGGAAGAAGCACAAACTTAGAAACAAGATTGCCAGGAGAAATATCAATAACCTCAGATATGCAGATGACATAATCCTTATGGCAGAAAGTGAAGACGAACTGAAAAGCCTCTTGATGAAAGTGAAAGAGGAGCGTGAAAAAGTTGGCTTAAAGCTCAACATTCAGAAAATGAAGATCATGACATCTGGTCCCATCACTTCATGGGAAATAGATGGGGAAATAGTGGAAACAGTGTCAGACTATTTTTGGGGGCTCCAAAATCACTGCAGATGGTGACTGCAGCCATGAAATTAAAAGAGGCTTACTCCTTGGAAGAAAAGTTCTGATCAATCTGGATAGTATATTCAAAAGCAGAGTAATTACTTTACCAACAAAGATCCGTCTAGTCAAGGCTGTGGTTTTTCCAGTAGACATGTATAGATGTGAGAGTTGGATGGTGAAGAAAGCCAAGCGCCAAAGAATTGATGCTTTTGAACTGTGGTGTTGGAGAAGACTCTTGAGAGTTCCTTGGACTGCAAGGAGATCCAACCAGTCCATTCTAAAGGAGATCAGTCCTGAGTGTTCTTTGGAAGGAATGATGCTAAAGCTGAAACTCCAGTGCTTTGGCTACCTCATGCCAAGAGTTGACTCATTGGAAAAGACCCTGATGCTGGAAGAGGTTGGGGGCAGGAGGAGAAGGGGATGACAGAGGATGAGATGGCTGGATGGCATTACTGACTGGATGGACATGAGTCTGAGTGAACGCCAGGAGTTGGTGATGGACAGGGAGGCCTGGCGTGCTGCAATTCATGGGGTCACAAAGAGTCAGACACGACTGAGTGACTGAACTGAACTGAACTGAACTGAAAATGAGGCTACATTTACTTATAGAAGTACAAGTTTATTTTTCTCATTAAAAAAACAAAGCTGGAAGCAGGTTATGGCTGGCATCAGTTTAGAGAAGTACAGAAGAGACCAATTTTCCAAATATTATTTTGGCCTTTCCCTATTGATCTAAGATGGCTTCTCAAACTCTAATCATGAATGATCTCTGGTCAACATATGAAGGAGTGATTAAAGTGTTTCACTGGAGCAACCCCTTGTCTGAAAATCTCCAGAATCACTTTACACTATATGAGCAATGTTTTTCCTTGTTAAAGACTTCCATCCTGTACTAATTTGATGTATATTTTTTAGTTTGTTAGACTTATTTTTCTTAGGAATTTTGTCATTTGTTTTCTATCTTTCAGAAGTTATTTCTCTGATTTAATGTGAACATTAAGTTTTATAAAGTTATATGTAACAGTTATTTAAACAAAATATGTTTAAGTACTTATAAGATGATTTTAAGCCGTCTTTTGATATATCATTGGTGAATTGTGAGTTAAACCTTATATATTCCATAGAATATCATCATGCTAACTTTTCAAATGCTTGGAGTGTCTAACTTATTTCCCTAAAGGTGCAGAGAAGTTTCTCAATGTTAGGAAACAAAAATGTTCATATGCTACTGAATTTTGTTCTTGGAAAAAATCTGTGGCCAGTATGATTTTTGTTTTCTCCTAAGTTACATTTTTTTTCTCTTTTGGTTAGATGGTTAGATTTTCTGTCTGAATATATCTAGATTATTTTATATTTAAAATTAAGGAAAATATCCATATACCTATTTCAAAGGTGGAGACTTATTTTTACTTATTTTGAGAAATGTCAGTGAGTCATTACCATTTACATTTTGGACATTTTGTTTTAATTTGATTATTGCTTCAAGTCCACTAGTTTTGGTTACGTCTGAATGTTGGATAACCATTTCAAGATTTATAGCAACCTCTCACCTATTATTTTGACCTCCTTGATATTTTCCTCCATATTTAGTAGCCAGTTCTCAAGTTTTGTTTCAGTTCAGTTCAGTCGCTCAGTACTTTCTGTAATATTCAGTTCTTTATGATCTCTCGATTTGATGTTAACATTGCTTTAACCCTTTTAATTACTTCACAATATTTTTTCTCCCACGTAATCTTTTTATGAATTTTAATCACTTTCCTTTTCATTTCAGTTTGATAACTTACCTCATTTTTCATCATAATCTCTTTTGACACATTCTTAGGATGTAAAGTTTTAGGAATTTTATCCTGTTTCTCCTGTTGTATTGGACTCAAGTCTCCCTTTGTTTCATGGTGTGGGATCTTTTCACATGCAGATCTATGTAGCTAGGTCCATAGCCCACAGTGTGGCTTTTGTGGAGGCTGCTACCAAGTGTAGATGACAGTAGTGGAACAATCAGAACCTGCCCTGACTCCACCACTACCCAGGAATTTAAATGTGAGTATAAGAAATACTTTCAGGTGACTTCAGAGGGAAGAAATAGAGGATATTAGGAGACATATGTTAGTTATATTAACAGGAAACTAGAATAAAGATTAAGAAACTGGGTTCATGCTTTCTTCAGAGGTCATGAATCCAGTACCTTTATTTTACACCTGTTGCTTTTAGGAATAGCACTATTAATGACAACTAGTTATCCATGAAATTTCTTCTAATGTATCATGCCATCTACATTTTTCTGACAAAAAAATTTCTATCTGTGTTTCTTAAGTCAGGTACAGTTTCTTGGTCATTTCTGCTTTTGGTATTGTGCTTATAGGGACACTCTCAATTTCAAATCAATGACATCGACATATTGTTTTTTCCTTGTATGGTTTCAGGTCTTGCATTTTTCTTGTATCTATATTTATCTCACCACATGATAGGTGGTCAAGCTAAACCTTTTCTTCCTATTTAAATAATTTACACTTGCCACAGTCTTGTGTATCAGCGCTCTGTAACTCATCATTCGTATGCATTGTATATTAATGTTACTAATACTAACTGATTCCTTGAAAAGTGAACTCAAGACAAGGTTGAAGAAAGGGCATTGTATTTTAATATTTGCCATAGATTCTTCTGCTTACATGATGCAATTCTAAGGTCACAGTGCTTAAAATAAATTCTTTCTGGTAGATTAAATATAATTTTTAGTTGTTGTACCTTCATACAATATCACTAATCAGAAGCCTGTCTCAGGTTTATACAAATGCGGTCTAAACATGCAGCTTTAACCTCCACTGATTCAAGGACTCTGTCATTATCCCATTTTCCAGGGTGAGGTGATTTCTAATTACTGCACATCCTGGTGCTTAATTTCATGAGATAAACTTGAAACTAATAGATGAATGGCCCTGCTTGTAATCTGAGGATGAAATAATTTGGCTAGAATGGCAGGAAAGAAAGCACTTTAACAAATGACAAAGACGAATTTCCCAAAGCCAAACTCATTTTGTATGCTGGTTACCTACAATTTTACTGTCTGCAAAAACAAAACAAAAGTCCTTTTGCCCTTTCAGAAGCCATTAAAAAATAAATTAAAATGAAAAGGATAACCATTTTGCTGTTGGTTTACAAAGAGTTTTTTTAAAAAAACCATAGAAAATGGGTGTTTGCCGTTCAATATAATGGGACATATATGTGTTTTGTATCACATATCTAATGGTTTTTATTTTGTTTTTTGATTGTAGTGAAGCACTTGAAAATATTCAAATGAGTATTCAAACTTAATTTTACTATATCTCTTTTAGAAATGAACCTTTCAAAAATCATTACTTTCACTGCTCTAAATTTTAGAATACACATATAAAGATAATGTCTGCTGATGCTTAAGGTTAGGGTTAACTTTAAATATATGATCAGTGGTATAACTGTTCAGATATATCAGTCATATAAGGTTAGGAAACATTCCTTTACCTTGTGCAGTATATACATTTGTGAAGTGGAGGTGTGCTTTTATTTTATTTTATTTTTTTGGAGGTGTGCTTTTACATTGAAGGAGTCAGGGTGAGGTGAGATGCAAGCTGTTTAAAGAAATGCACATTACATTCAAGCATGGTTTGATATTCCCTGCTGTTCACTCTTTTGAGTGCAAAAAGTCGTTTTTGCTAACTCCAGTATGCTGCTCATGGAAAACTGAAAAATCAATAGCTGCAGGTTGATGAAACCTAAAGCCATTTGATTCTTTCCCACCACTGCCATTATGCAGACAGTCAAGTGTGATCTATTTAGTTCATGCAGTACTTATTACTCTCAAGCACAGCTTCTCATCAGGGAAAAATTAGACCAGATGAGAAGCAATCAAGAAATTCTGGAGAGGTCGCAAAGAGGTTCCTTTTAACTGCTTTCTTTCTTTTTCTTTTTTTTTCCTTCTCTTCTTCTTCTGTGTCTTTGAATCTCAGTCTTCTAGAAGAAGAAAATTTCAAATTTCTATCAAAAAGCTCTAGAAAGTTCTGTAGAAATATTTTATGTCATTATATTCTCCAATATTTTTATTTAGTGACAGTTCTAACAATAAAGACTCTAAGCTGAATAAACACCAATTAAGAAATTTATCTTTATACTAGAGCTAGCAGAGTTATCACTTTGACAGAACTGAACCAACAAAAAACTGCTTAAACTGATTTGGACATTTTCATTTTTTACCCAAAAGACCATGTAATGTATAGACAGATAATGAAAAGAGGCTATATAATCCAGAGGTTCACAGCATGGACTGCCTTGGTTCAAATTACATTTGTGTTAATTACTGTCCTGGACACGATGTCAGCTCTGTCAATTTTATCATGTGTATAGGGAATCATAATAACATCTACCTCAAATTTTTGATGAGAAAATAAGTAATCAATATAAGGCATTTAACACAGTAAAACATTCAATATGAGTTAGTTGTTAATATTAATCCCTTATACAGCAATGACTGAGTTTGTAAATGCAACAACTTTTCTATTTTAGTAATATTTTTGACTTTTGAATTGAGTATTATAGATATTTAACTGATGAACCCCCCTATATCACATTTCATAAATGAATCAGTTCAGTTCAGTTCAGTCGCTCCGTCATGTCCGACTGTTTGTGACCCCGTGAATCGCAGCATGCCAGGCCTCCCTGTCCATTACCAACTCCTGGTGTTCACTCCAACTCATGTCCATTGAGTCGGTGATGCCATTCAGCCATCTCATCCTCTGTCATCCCCTCCTCTTCCTGCCCCCAATCCCTCCCAGCATCAGGGTCTTTTCCAATGAGTCAACTCTTTGCATGAGGTGGCCAAAATATTGGAGTTTCAGCTTCAGCATTAGTCCTTCCAATGAACACTCAGGACTGATTTCCCTTAGGATGGACTGGTTGGATCTCCTTGCAGTCCAAGGGACTCTCAAGAGTCTTCTCCAACACCACAGTTCAAAAGCATCAATTCTTCAGTGCTCAGGTTCTTCACAATCCAGCTTTCACATCTGTACAGGACCACTGGAAAAACCATAGCCTTGATTAGATGGACCTTTGTTGGCAGAGTAATATCTCTGCTTTTGAATATGCTATCTAGGTTGGTCATAACTTTCCTTCCAAGGAGTAAGCATCTTTTAATTTCATGGCTGCAGTCATCATCTGCAGTGATTTTGGAGCCTCCCAAAACAAAGTCTGACTCTGTTTCCACTGTTTCCCATCTATTTCCCATGAAGTGATGGGACCAGAGGCCATAATCTTCATTTCCTGAATGTTGAGCTTTAAGCCAACTTTTTCACTCTCCTCTTTCACTTTCATCAAGAGGTTTTTTAGTTCCTCTTCACTTTCTGCCATAAGGGTTGTGTCATCTGCATATCTGAGGTTATTGATATTTCTCCCAGCAATCTTGATTCCAGCTTGTGCTTCTTTTAGCCCAGCGTTTCTTGTGATGTACTCTACATAAAAGTTAAATAAACAGGGTGACAATATACAGCCTTGATGTACTCCTTTCCCTATTTGAAACCAGTCTGTTCCATATCCAGTTCTCACTGTTGCTTTCTGACGTGCATATAGATTTCTCAAGAGGCAGATCAGGTGGTCTGGTATCTCTTTCAGAATTTTCCACAGTTTATCATGATCCACACAGTCAAAGGTTTTGGCCTAGTCAATAAAGCAGAAATAGATGTTTTTCTGGAACTCTTGCTTTTTCAATGATCCATTGGATGTTGGCAATTTGAACTCTGGTTCCTCTGCCTTTTCTAAAACCTAGTTGAACATCTGGAATTTCATGTTTCACATATTGCTGAAGCCTGGCTTAGAGAATTTTGAGCATTACTTAATATATTACTATCAATTATCAAATGATCATTTGGTCCAGCCTCCTGTTTTAGTAGCTAAAATTCTAAAATGACAGGGGTTCTAGTGATTTAGGTGAAGGTATAAAGTGAAGTCGCTCAGTTGTGTCCGACTCTTTGTGACCCCATGGACTTCTCCGTCCATGGGATTCTCCAGGCAAGAATACTGGAGTGGATTGCCATTTCCTTCTCCAGGAGATCTTCCCGACCCAGGGATTGAACCCAGGTCTCCCGCATTGGAGGCAGACGCTTTAACCTCTGAGCCATCAGGGAAGCCCTGAAAGTAAACATACATGCTTAGTGGAGATCCAAGACTAGAGCTTGGATGCCCCAACTTTCAGAAGGGTCTCCTGCCCTTATACTCCCAGTTGAGTCCACCTAGACTTGCTTTTCAGACATGGGTATACAAGATAGGTTCCCGATTAGAGAAACCAGAATTTAAGCTGAACACTTAGTCACACAACTGAGCAAAAAGATTATCCTTACTACAACTAATACAAGTAGCTGACTACTTGAGAAGAATTAAGAGCTAGCAAAACCATTGTCTTTCTTGGCTTCCCAGGTGGCTCAGAGGTAGAGCCTACCAATGCAGAAAACAGAAGAGACATGGATTCTATCCCCGGGTTGGGAAGATCCCCGGGAAGAGGAAATGGCAACCCACTCCAGTATTCTTGCCTGGAGAATCCCATGGAGAGAGAAGCCTGGTGGGCTACAGTTCATAGGGTTGCAAAGAGTCAGACACAACTGAACACGCATGTATACACGGCACGCTGTCTCTCTGATACATGAAGGAAAAGCCATTGTGATAGGAAAAGCCAACTGCAAAACACTGGAACTGCCATAATCCTAATCCTAAAGGCATGATACATCTCGGGAAGGCATCAATCTACTTTCAAACTGTAAGGATGTTGACAATGAAGCCTCTACCAGTTTGACTGTATAGGGTTTGCAGAACCTAGATGAACTGTAGCAAGCCAAGCCATAGTGGATTACATAATTGTAACCAGTTGTTAACTCCTATGACATTTGTAGTCTTAAAGAGATATCTTTACCTAAATATGTCAGGAGTGCCTTAGAGAAACAGCATGCTGCTGTTACTATGATAAATACATTCATTTCATTCTCATCAGTTGGGAGGCTCCAAAACTCTGCCTTTTGTGGAAAGAACACAGGAATATACTATTTTGCCCTAAGGTTAGGTTAACGCTACTTGTCTCTTCAAAAATAATCTGTATTGTCTTGATTATTTTGACATCCTGCAGAACATCACGCTGGCTCACTATTTTAATTGTATCATGAAAATTGGACTCAGTGTCAAGAAATGGCATATATTTAGTACATAATGCTAAGACACATGGATGTCTGCTTGTGAGAAGTAAACTACAAAAATTCAGAGATATGCCATATTAATAAATATTTAGATTGTTTAGCTAGGGAGGGCAGGAGTATTTCCAGTATTCCAAGAGATGCACTTGACTGTCTCTGGTTACTGTCATGCCTTTTTTGTGACTATAGCCTAAACAAGAACAAGGCAATAAAGATCTCAGAACTTCATGGGCTGCTTTAATGAAGAATCAGCCCACTATGAGAGCAATCTACTTCAGCTAAATTGATGATTAAGGCTGAGAAAAATCTAGAAGGAACTGTGAGAAAAGGTAATTATGAATAATAACAACAATGGCAATTACAGGTTATTTCAATGACCACTGTGTATGATTAGTTGTATTATATACAGAAAATAGTTCCCTCCCAATTTGAAAACACAATGACAGAAAAGACCAAACTGGTGCACGTGGTTGTCAGTATCAGATGGCCACATCTTCTTTGTTTTATATATAATACTAGCTGAGACCTTGTGGACAGTTCTACATGGGCTTTGCGACATCTAATGTCAATAGCATCTTGTCTGTTTCAAGGATTCTCCAGAGCTGAAGACACAAATGGGAGTTACTCAAACACTCTCAATAGTAACCTGAAAACAAATAGCAGTCAGGGTCCTTGAGAGAAAACCTCAACCAATGCTCTGATGGAAGCAGATGCATTAAATGCAGGTGGATACTTTCAAGAGGTGTATTATGTACCCTCCTTTGACTATCCCAGTTGAAACTGGGCCTCTGTTCATAGCAGTGAGTATTATTTCACACTGTATCTTTTCTTCCTTCCCTCAGTTCTCCAAGTTTTTAACTCATTCTCAATGAGATTAACTCCTAAAAATCAGCTGCAGCTAAGTCCTTGTTTTGAGCTGATTCAAGGGTCTCCCAGGCTAAGACATCCTCTGAAAGTAAACAATGTATTAAATTATGAAGGGTCATAAGAAAAATATATGTTTTGGTACAACAATTATATCACAAGTTCAATTGATGAATAAAAATATTTCTTTCAATTGAGTACCACATTTCTTCTTATGAGTCTTTTCATATAATTATCCATAATTAATTTGATAAGCTAACTTTTGTATGTATGTATGTACATATCCATATTTCTATTTGAAAATTAGGCAATTTTATAACATTTACTCCTTATTTATTCATCACTCATTTAACCAAATTTATTTCTTCTTTTGATCTAGTTACACACAGACCTCTATTACCTTTAGTTTTCAAACTTTGCAGCCTCTAAAATTTTAAAGAACTATATACTTTCATAAATGAATTAGAGAAAAAACAGAGAAAAGTCCTGTACTTTCAAATGTAAGTTCAGAAATTGTGGGGAATTAGATAAAGGAATCCAAATGCTTCACTGTTTGAATAATATATTTGTAAAATATATTAAATTTAGTAGGTTTAAACACCTAAGAGAATTGTTAAACTCATGCACAAATTGACTTTAGTTACCTCTTATAGTGTATTGTTCCTGGAAGCACTCTTATTACATTGCGAATCTCTGTAGCATGTATTCATTACAGTCTTTTATTACATTTTGGAAAGTGAGAAATGCAATTCATATCAATTTGCTTTCCATACTTCTTAGGGAATTTGATTGAATATGAAAAAAGTTCTTTTGAGTTCCTGTGTGTATACTGGTAATTGGGACATATACCTGTACAACTTGCTTGTTAAAGTGTAATACTTGCAGATAATACACTGTTGAATACAAAAGGCTACATCTTTGAATACACATACACACACGAACACACACCCCTTGATTTTCTTTTATACATTTTGCATTTGGTGAAGGAGAGGCATGGAGAATCAGAAAAGTGTAGGAAGGAAATTTTTCACATGATTCTACAACAAGTCATTTATTGAGCTGTGTTTATTATATATTACTAAGCTGTGTATATTATATACCAGTTCTTAAAAGCTCTCTTTAAGGTAGTAGTAGGTTTTATTTTCTTCTTTTGTTTTTTTAAACAGGTGAAGATATATGTTGGTGCTTGGAGAAGCTAGACAATTTGCTTAGGTTTCGCAGCTAACAGGTGATAAAACTGAAATTGTTCTGCATTTGTTTTAAATTTTAATATTTTCATAATCACTTAATCTTTTTTTGATGAATATGTTAGGCTTTTGCTTTACTGCAAATCTTACTTATTTAAAATTTAGGTATACAGCTATTGTGACTTGGTACCTTATATAATTTTCTATTATCTAATGTATTTCATTATCTATTTACATCTTCAATGAAGACATTTATCAAATTATGTTAACAAAAGCTTTGGGTCATCTAAAACTTTTTCTAGACTGTGTGTTCTTGGAAGGAAATGATTTCATAAATTGGATTACAATGGCATATGTGAAAGACATACTTCTCAATGATTAGTAAGAAAGGTATATGACTGTATCACTGTCTTCTATATTACTCTGTGAATTTGTTTCTTTAATATTGCTATTGGGGAAAAGATATTTGTATTACAGATATTATTATTTAAACACTTGATGAGTTAAAGTATGTAAGATATTCAAAAATAATTTGACCTTAAATACTGAAATGTCCAATAACTTTCAAAAGATGCAAGAAAAAAGAATAAATTGCCTATAATGAGAGATTACTGATTTGAAGAAAATAAAATACTGATCTATGAAATATGACTATATAACAGTTAGAGTAAAGCCTTTTTAATCCTGACTTCAGTAAATATCAATTTGCCTGGTGATTTTTCTGGTACCAATACATATGAAACTGTAAAGACTCTTCTATTACAAATGCAAAACTAACTGAAAGGCCAACAACAAAAATTAATTTTACCTTTGATACCTCTACATTGAAATCATATGTTTCATTAATAGCAGAGAGAGACTTGGAAAACTATGAAGTTACTTCACCTCTTGATAACTAATTCCAATAATTTGCCAGATATTTCTATACTATCAGGAAGTTCTGTTACCAAGTCCAAACTCACTTTGCTGGCTGCCCAATAGGCCAATTAATCAGAGACAAGGTCCCAAGCCCAGGAGTGTGACTTTATTCGGAAAGCCAGCTAATAAAGAAGATCACAGACTAATTAATGGCTCAAGATAACCATCTTATCAGGTTCTGGATGCCAGATTATTTTATAGAAAAGAGAGGAAGGGAGGTGTGCAGTTAAGGGGGAAGAAAGCCATTAATTTTACAAATATCTCCTGGAATGGCTAGAATCAGGAAGAGGATGTGTTAATTTCTTCCTTCCTGCAGATATCCACAGGTGGACAGAGTCCTGAACAAAGGCATTTTGGTTTAACATTCAGGCAGAGGGTCAGGATTACCCAAGGCAGGGCATTATGTATAGACAGTATCCTTTTAGTGAACAAGAGCAATTGGAAGCAAAGGTTAAAGTAAAGGAAACAGATCCAACATGGAGTCAATTCTCCCATTTAACAGCTCTTCCAAAGCCTAAAAGTACATTTTTTCCCACTGTTTTCTAGGACTATTTTCTCTTAACTGATGTCTGTCCTTGACAAGTATTATAACAGAAGATAAGATAGCATTTACTTTTTGTAATATTCCACATCTTTTCCCCCATTTATGAAGGGGACCAACAATATATCCTTACTTCAGTTCTCATTATTACTTAGATCAAAACATCTCATGTAAAAAAATAAACTTTTATCCACTAGAGAGTCAATATTGAATAATTATATTATTTTGTATTAAAATGTTTAAAATATCAGTTTATTATTTCACATTAAAATGTCAAAATAAATATATTTAAAAACATATCTTTAAATTTACTAAATTGATTTTTCGGTTTACTTTGTAGTCTTTTTTGGTTACAAAAAACTGAGCATTTTTAGTTAATTTTCCACCTTAATTTTAAAAAGATGGATTCTGTAAGAAGAGGAATCAATTAAATAGCTAATATAAAAACAAAACTTGTGAATCCTAGAAATATATTGCAAATACCCCAACACCTTTGAGAAGCCCATAATTTCGTGAAAAAAAGACAAAATAAATTTGACATTCTTAATCATAATGAAATATTAAAAATCAAATGTTTGATCAATTTTTTTAAATTCCACTATACAGATATATTAATCTAGGTAGACACATTTAAATCTTTGTACTGACATTCCTGAAACTAGAATTCTTAAAAATGGGAATAATATTGCATAATTTCCAAGTAAACTCCTTTTGGTCATGAGTATATACATGCAAATGCCTTCTAGAAGTCAGAAGTGTTTTACTCTCAGTTTACTGAGAGCAAGCTTAAATGGAAAAAGTCCTTCCAAATAGGAAATTTCCTCTAGTGAATAGATTTAAATTTCCTAACCATTGATGAAGTTCGTAGTAGAACAGTGTCACCTTCATAGCTTCTAAACCCCAGGCATAAGGGAGTAACTAATTTGATTCTAAAGGAAGCTGCATTCTCTCAGATTTATTAGTTCTTTCTAGCTAATGCATTGGAGAAGGCAACGGCAACCACTCCAGTACTCTTGCCTGGAAAATCCCATGGATGGAGGAGCCTGGTAGGCTGTAGTCCATGGGGTACGAAGAGTCAGACACTTACTGAGTGACTTCACTTTCACTTTTCGCTTTCATGCATTGGAGAAGGAAATGGCAACCCACTCCAGCGTTCTTGCCTGGAGAATCCCAGGGACAGTGGAGACTGGTGGGCTGCCATCTGTGGGGTCGCACAGTCAGACATGACTGAAGCAACTTAGCAGCAGCAGCAGCAGCAGCAGCTAATGCATATCTTCAAAATGAAAATTTTTACAGAGCAAATATCAAAGACTTACATAAAGTTAATTCTTGTTTAAAGGAAAATGATCTCAATATTTTACATAATGTCTACTATATATTCGTTACTAAGTTAAATACTGAATAGATTTTTTAGTGTTAGTACTTAACTATCAGTTTGTACAAGTACTTCTACTTTGCTGCTGCTGCTGCTAAGTCACTTCAGTCGTGTCCAACTCTGTGCCATGCAGTAGACGGCAGCCCATCAGGCTCCTCCATCCATGGGATTTTCCAGGCAAAACTACTGGAGTGGGGTGCCATTGCCTTCTCCAACTTCTCCTTTGAGAAGTTGGTATACACCATTAATAGTCTGACTTGAACAAAATTCAAACAAATTTATTTTTCTTGTTAACTGATATAAAGGATTGATCAATGAGCACTTGTGCTATCAAGCTTTTGCTGATGTGTGGAGATCACATGAAGACATATGCGAGAATAATGCTGTAGTGAAGAGGTTAAAATAATGGGTTCTATAGCTTGACTGGTTATGATTTTGACTTTCACTTACTGATATTTGAACTTGGGAAAAATTACTAAAGGTTTGTGAGCCTTATTTTTCTTCTGTAAACTGGATGTAGTAATAGCACACACTTCATGTGAACAATACTTGGCACATAGTAGATGCTCAATAAATGTTAGTTATTAATATTATGAGAAATTAAATGTGTGTATTTAATGTTCAAACACTAGAGATTTCTAATCTTTTTTTCTCAGTCATTACTTTAGTTTGATGCTTGTATCCTAAACCCTTCCTAAAATTTTGAGCATTATTTAAGAATGATAACAACGAAGTTATTTTTTTCCTAAGAATGTTATAATGTTCTTTGAAATAAATACCCTGTGTATTGTTGTGTGAAGTTGCTCAGTCATGTCTGACTCTTTGCGACCCCGTGGACTGTAGCCCACCATGCTCCTCTGTCCATGGGATTTTCCAGGCAAGAGTACTGGAGTGTGTTGCCATTTCTTAGCTCAATATTGTGGTAGTATGCTCATGTTGTATTACTTTAGTAATGTAAAAGGTCAGGAATGATTGTGTGCTCAGTCATGTCTGACTCTCTGTGATCTCATGGACTATAGCTCGCTAGGCTCCTCTGTCCATGGAATTTTCCAGACAAGAATGTTGAAGTGTTGTCATTTTCTACTCCAGGGAATCTTCCTGACCCAGGGATTGAACCTGTGTCTCCGCAGCTCCTGCATCTCTTGCATTGTCAGGCAGATTATTTTACCACTGAGCCATCTGGGAAGCCCCTTAAGAAGGTTAGAGTTGGAACCAGACTTAGAGGTCATTATTTAAAAGAAGATGGATCTAGACCCAGACAAATATTATAACCTTCTGAAAATCACTAGCAAGGAAGTAGAGGCCCTGCAACTAGAACATATGTTTTCTGAGATTTAAATCTGTATTTTTCCTATAAAACTAACTATTCTCTCTTCTTCTTAGCTCTTAAATTGCATATTGGTTTTTTTTTAAATAAAAGGAACATATTCTTTCTTCTTTATATATGCATTCCTCATAGATGAGAAATACTATTATGATTGGAAAATAAATTTTTCAGGCTAATTTATATGCAGACAGCATTTTCCTAGCTTCCTGATTCTAAATAGTCCTTATACTATTGAACAAATGATTAGGCATTTTTCACATCTCAGGATATAAGACCAATATTGTTGAATCTTTAATCATGCCCAGAGGCAATACATCAAAGGAATCAACTATTGTAATGATGATGACTTCAATTAACTATTTTGTGATCCAATAATGCATTTCATTAGACTACTCTAAGAGCTTTCTAGGCATCATTACCATCATCTTCAGTATTCCTAGTTCATATTTATTTCAGGTCCTGAGTATAATAAATAGAAAAACACAGTCCCTACTGTCAGACAACTTTCATCTCTTAGTAGAACATACTGCAGAAAAATACGTGTTGATAAAGGAAATATTTGCACCAAAATTTTACTAGTGACAGGTCTGTCCTGATTCTTTATCAGAAAGTAGAGAAGAGGGAGAAACAAATGAGGGTTTTTTTTTCTGTGTTTTGTTTGTTTGTTTGTTTGTTTTGGTTGTCAGAAAGCCAGACAATAGCTCCTGCTAAATATTAAAGTTGCTACAATCACTAAATGAATGTGAGAGATGCACTTCCTCCACAAAATACATTTGAGATAGATTCAAATATCATTCATGACCTTTAACTCTGGAGAGTTGCGACATTTATGAACAACAGGATTCTGGACCTTATCATAGTCTTATTATCTCAATTAATTCTCTTAAATCTGTCTTATTCCACTAAGTATCTCCTTCTTGAAATAATTCCTCCTATAACAGCTCTCTATGAGTCTCAATATATGTTTTGGTTTAATAATAACTGTCAATTTATTTAAAGAGTGAGTACCTGGCAATTCCTGGTAGGCAAAATAATTGAGTGACTGTATGCACATACACCTACTATTTTAAAACTTAATGGTCTCCCTGACTAACTAACAAGTTTTTTGACATGTGAAAACTCCACAGAAATTCAGCTGCATCTGATGTTTGTCTTAGGTGAAAGCATCATCCTGCTTATCTCCTGTGATGTGCTTAGTCACTCAGTCGTGTCCAGCTCTTTGTGACACCAAGGACTGTAGCTCACCAGGCTCCTCTGTCCATGGGGATTCTCCAGGCAAGAATACTGGAGTGGGCTGCCATGCCCTTCAAGGTATAGGGGGAAAAAAAGATGACATTCACACTCAGTTTCTAGTATCATGAGAAAAACTCCAAAAGGAGAGAAAGTAGAGCTCATCCACAAGCAACTTAAGAAAAATCTGTGACCACCTGGTGTCTAGAATTGCTGTACTCATCTCTGCACAAATGGTGACATTTCTGTAACTTTATGATGCATGGTTCCTTTATATTTTCTCCCCTCTATCTGAAATGCACTTTATCTAAAGTATAGCTTAACTCCTTTCTCTCAAACACATAAAAATTGATCCGAATGACAAAGATGTGGATCCTCTAATTTTTAAACAACTATTAGTGTGTTACTGTGATTTTTGCTCCATCTACCATGTAGAGACAAAAAGTATATAGAGCATAAATGACATACTATTTATGAAATGATGTATTAGAAAATATTTTTCTTTATGTTTGTTTTTAAATTTCAGTTGATGAATCTAATCATTTAATCAGTTATAGAACAAGGAAGTTATGACAAACCTAGACACCACATTAAAAAGCAGAGATGTCACTTTGCTGAGGAAGTCCATATAGTAAAAGCTATGGTTTTTCCAGTAGTCATGTATGGATGTGAGAGCTGAATCAAAAAGAGGACTGAGTGCCAAAGAATTGATGCTTTTGAATTGTGGTGTTGGAGAAGACTCTTGAGAATCCCTTGGACTGCAAGATCAAACCAGTCAATCCTAAAGGAAATAAACCCTGAATACTCATTGGAAGGACTGATGCTAAAGCTTAAGCTCCAATACTTTGGCCATCTGAGGTGAGGAGCCAACACATTGGGAAAGACCCTGATGCTGGGAAAGACTGAGAGCAGGTGAAGGGGGTGACAGAGGATGAGACAGTTGGATGGCATCACCGACTCAATGGACATGGTTTGGGTGGACTCTGGGAGTTGGTGATGGACAGGGAGACCTGGTGTGCTGCAGTTCATGGGGTCGCAAAGAGTAGGACATGACTGAGCGACTGAACTGAACTGAACTGAAGATGGTCATTTACCATTAAAAAATTGCCCATTAAAATCATCAAGAGACATTGCCATACATCCATCTATTACAACAGCTAATTTTTTTAAATGGTGACAGTAGCATTGACTAAAATCATAATATTTCATTTTAAACACATTCCTTTTTGCCTGTCTCCATGTGATATTTCCAAGAACTGCAGCTCCTAGCCTTCTGTACTCCTGTGTGCGTGCTTACCTGTCAGCTAATGATACTCCTCTCGTTGCTTCCTAGGTAATTATTTTAATTGTTTTTGTATACCTAGATTCAGTTAAGCATGTCCATCCCTTTGGTGCCATCTTGAGCCTCTATAGTTAACACTTCTGTTTTTTTTTTTTCGCCTTTATGCTGCTATTGTTCTCAGAAGCAATTAAAAAACAATCATAGAAAAATGAGGATTATGATATAGCACTCCAGTTCAGAAGGCGTTACGGTGTTAAACCACGTATCTGAGCAGGTTGCCGAACTGCGGATGAAAGAGCAGAAGAAAAAAAGCACTTTATATGTAACAGAATCTTGATCATATGAGAGAACAAAACAAGAATGCCATTTTTAGAGCCAGATTATGCAACAAATGTGAAAAGGCCAAATTATTTATCCCAAATTACTTTTAAGCTACACATGTATGGGAATATATTCATTTGTTTTCAAATTGTTTTTCAAAAAATTGTTCCTAGTATTTTCTATCTACTTTGATAGTTGGTAGTAATTGTTTAAAATATTTGCTTGGATGTGGCATATATATATATGTATATATATATATATATATATATATATATATACATACATACACATACATACAGGTATGTATATGTATATATAATGGAATATTATTCAGCCATTAAGAAGAATGAAATAATGTCATTTGCAGCAACATGGATGAACCTAGAGGTTATCATACTAAATGAAGTGAGTCATACAAAGACAAATATCATGTGATATGATATCATATATGTGGAATCTGGAGAGATGATATAAATGAAATTATTTATGAAAAAGAAATAGACTTACAGACATAGAAAACAAATTTATGCTTACCAAATAGGAAAAGGGGTGGAGGGTTAAATTAGAAGTTTGGGATTAACAGACATATACTACTATATATGAAATAACCAGCAATGACCTACTGTATATCACAGGGAATTATATTAAATATCTTGTAATAATTTATCATTGAAAATAATATGAAATAGAATATTTGCATATGTATTATTTTATAAATATGAATTCAATTCCAAATATATATCTACATATATAGTATATATTCTGTTCTATATACATATATATATGTACGCATTTATAGGCTTCTCAGGTAGCACTAGTGGTAAAGAACATACTTCATATGTATGTATGTGTATATATATGTGCATATATACATGTATATATATGTATACATATGAGCACGAATCACTGTATATGTACATATACACACTATACATATGTGTGCATGTGTATGTATACATGTGCACACATACATGTATATATACATGCATGTATGTGCGTGTATATACATGCATATGCACACATATGTATATGTATTTGCTGTGTATACACACATATATATATACATTGTATATATACACACACATATGAACATGAATCACTTTGCTGTATACCCAAACTGTCAATCCTGAGATTTGGTATCATTTGTTACTATATCATAACTTAATCTCAGTTGACAAATACAATCAATGCTTTATCCAAATATGCAGATGACACTATCCTTATGGCAGAAAGTGGAGAGGAACTGAAGAGCCTCTTGATGAGAGCAAAAGAGGAAAGTGAAAAAGCTGGCTTAAAACTAAGATTATTGTATCCGGTCCCATCACTTCATGGCAAATAGATGGGGAAACAATGGAAACAGTGACAGAGTTTATAATCTTGGATTCCAAAATCACTGCAGATGGTGACTGCAGCCATGAAATTAAAAGGCACTTGGTCCTTGGAAGAAAAGCTATGACCAACTTAGCATGTTAAAAGCAGAGACATTACTTTGCAGACAAAGGTACGTCTAGTCAAAGCTATAGTTTTCCAGTAGTCATGTATGGATGTGAGAGCTGGACCATAAAGAAAGTTGAGTGCCGAAGAACTGATGCTTTTGAATTGTGTTGGAGAAGACTTGAGAGTCCCTTGGACACCAAGGAGATGAATATTCTTTGGAAGGACTGATGCTGAAGCTGAAACTACAATACTTTGGCCACCTGATATGAAGAATTGACTCATTGGAAAAGACACTGATGCTGGGAAAGATTGAAGGCAGGAGGAGAAGGGGATGACAGAGGATGAGATGGCTGGATGACATCACTGACTCGATGGACATGAGTTTGAGCAAGCTTCAGGAGTTGGTGATGGACAGAAAAGCCTGGCATGCTGCAGTCCACAAGGTTACAAAGAGTTGGACATGACTGAGCGACTGAACTGAACTGATGTCATTTTAAAAATTTGTTCCTTCTCATTGACTCACATTTTGTTAAACATCTAACCAGAAATTTGTTTCTTTCATTATTTTCATCAAAATAAAACAAAACAATTTCCCCCTTTTTAATCTTTATCTTCAACTTCTATTTTGTTGATAGAAATCATCCTTGCTAACAGAAGGTACTTTTGCTTTATCCTCACTTTCTTCTACTTCCTTTGGGCTTATTCTTTAGTTCTTTCCAAATTTTTTGGTGCAGATCATTATCTTTTTCTGTTTTGATATTTCTTTTCTCTAATATGTGCTTTTAAAATTATACATTTCCCCTCTCAATAACATTTTGCTTCAGCCTACAAGTTTTAATGTACAAAAGTTTTGTTTGGTTCAGTTTTATATTCCGTTTGAAACTTGAGGTATTTAGAGATATGTGCTTAAAATTCAAAGCAGATGTTTTCTTTGCTTATATTATCTTTATTGACATCTGATTTAATTGTATTGCTCGCCGAGTAAGTGTTCTGTATGATAATGATTTTGAACATTTTAGGCTGCTTTTCGTGCCAAGTTTATAGTCACTTTTTATAAATGACCATGTGTGCTGTAGAAAAATTTGTATTTTCTTAATTTTTAGGTGCAACGTTCTATATATGCCCAAGAAATCATACTTGCTGATTTTTTTTACTTTGATTTTTCACTAATGAAAGGATTCTGTTAAAATTTTCAAGCTATATGATGAATTTACCCATTTCAAGGGAGCTTTCTTGCATATTATTATATATTATAAGGCAATTTTAAAAAGAAATACAAGTTTAGAATTATTATGCCTTCGTGATGAATTGAATCTTTGAGTAAATTCTTTAGAATTTTCTTTTAATTGATTTATTCTCTTTCAGCTATATCTAATGTGCTATTTAATTCATATTTAAAATGTTTTTCAACATTCATATTTTTATTTAAACATACTGTGTTTCTTTTTCAGATATGCTTACTGAGTGCTTACCTTTGTCATTCTGATTTTCTGTTCTTTATGCATCCATTCAAAGGAATGTATTTACACACATTTCAGATACCTTTAATATCCAAAGTACTGAGCAGTCTAAATCTATCCTTTGTTGGGCTAATTCTCATACATGATATTTTGCTTGATTGTATATTATTTGATTCTTGATTTTGAGCTCATATATAATTGATCACAAATTCAAGGGAATGTCGAGGCCTAAATTGATGAGATTTTTTTTCCCCACAGGAGATTTACCCTGCTTCCCTGTGTTATAGAGTCCACTGTGATATTTGATTCATGGGTCCACTTTTTTGCTTCCAGCAACACACTTGGAGCAACCGTTCCTTTCATATGTGCTCACTGCTTGGCATTGGTTGAGATAACTTCTCGTGATTTCTCTGCTTTCTTGTGAGCCTCAAAATGCCAATTTGTATGTAATCTGCAGTATGAGGGTCCCTTTGTGTATCTGGCCCCAAATTTATATTTTCTATTCAAAATTCTCTTTTTTTGAAAGCTGTTAAAATTCATCCATGTACTGTTAATTATGTGGATGTACTTTAATTAGTGGATATTTTCATCACATGACCAGTTTATTAAATAAGATATCATGGATATATGGGTAGGAGTGAAATCCTTAAAATACTAGCTCTTTCTTTGTGATATGTGATAGCTGAATATTAGTCTGACTCTTTGTGACCCCATGGACTGTAGACCGCCAGGCTCATCTGTCCATGAATATCTCCAGGCAAGAATACTGGAGTGGGTTGTCAATTCCCACTCCAGGGTTTCCTGACCCAGGAATCAAACCTGAGTCTCCTACATTGCAGGCAGATTCTTTACTGTCTGAGCCATCAGGGAAGCCTAGTCTTTCTTTAAACCATTTTATACTATACAATTTAAATTCTAAGCCCCCAAACTTAGGAACTCTCTTTCCTTTCACTTAACATAAAAACAATTTAAATTGATTGTATGAAATAAATAACTTTAATGAAATAAATAACTGCATTAATAACTAATGATTTGGAGAGTATTTATATAATATAGAAGTCTGCCATCATATACCACTTTGGTGAATACAAAAATGTTTTATCGGAGGTCATCAGAGCCAGCATAAAAATCAATTACAATCAAATCAAACTTTAGGTGCACAGATTTCAAGACTTTAATGAGATTAATGTACTTAATAATAGGTTTACTCTTTATACTTATATTGAATTTTTAATAGTAGGCAGATAAAGTTGAATATAGAATTTCTATTCATATTTTTACTAAAAATACATGTATCATGGAATATAAATATAATTTGCAAAGATGAATTAATGTGTAACTTAATGTGTAGCAAGGGCTTCCCTAGTGGCTCAGACAGTAAATTGTCTGTCTGCAATGCAGGAGACCTGGGTTTGATCCCTGGATTGGGAAGATCCCCTGGAAAAGGAAATGGCAACCCACTACAGTATTCTTGCCTGGAAAATTCCATAGGTGGAGGAGTGTGGTAGGCTACAGACCATGGGATCACAAAGAGTTGCACACGACCGAGCAACTTCATTTACTGTGTAATGTCATATACATTCATTTATAACCTGAAAGTTCAAAGCTAATTTGATGTCTTCAGTTCAGTTCAGTCAGTCAGTCGTGTCCAACTCTTTATGACCCCATGAATTGCAGCATGCCAGACCTCCCCGTCCATCACCAACTCCCGGAGTTCACTTAAACTCACATCTATCAAGTCAGTGATGCCATCCAGCCATCTCATCCTCTGTCGTCCCCTTCTCCTCCTGCCCCCAATCCCTCCCAGCATCAGTCTTTTCCAATGAGTCAACTCTTCTCATGAGGTGGCCAAAGTACTGGAGTTTCAGCTTTAGCATCATTCCTTCCAAAGAAATCCCAGGGCTGATCTCCTTTAGAATGGACTGGTTGGATCTCCTTGCAGTCCAAGGGCCTCTCAAGAGTTTTCTCCAACACCACAGTTCAAAAGCATCAATTCTTCGGTTCTCAGCTTTCTTCACAGTCCAGCTTTCACATCCATACGTGACCACTGGAAAAACCATAGCCTTGACTAGACAGACCTTTGTTGGCAAAGTAATGTCTCTGCTTTTGAATATGCTATCTAGGTTGGTCATAACTTTCCTTCCAAGAAGTAAGCGTCTTTTAATTTCATGGCTGCAGTCACCATCTTAGCACTTACTATTTATTGGTGTAGCATACTTATGTATACCAGTTGATAGATGAATATTTTTTAATTAATAAGAGAAAACATAAGTGTTCACTAGCAAATTCTTAAATCTTGCTAAAAGTCAATATTTTTAGCTGTAGGATGTGTACATAATTTTTCTGAGTTTTTAAAATACAGGTTTAGAGATAGTTATTGAAGGAATGGGGCTTCCCTAGTGGCTCAGTGGTAAGGAACCTGCCTACTGGTGCAGGAGATGCAAGTTGGGAAGATCCTCTGGAGGAGGAAATTGCAATCCACTTCAGTATTCTTGCCTGGGAAATTCCATGGATAGTGGAGTGTGGTGGGCTGCAGTCCATGGGGGTCTCAAAAGAGTTGGACACAACTTAGCAACTACACAACAGCTCTATTTAAAATCAAATATAAACTGCACATTATAGCATATAAAACTGAGCATCCCCCCATTCAAAGTCAACATATATATTAATACACAGATGGATAAACAGTTAAGTGTTAGTGAACATCACTCAGTTGTATCCACTCTTTGCAGCCCATGGACTATAAAGTCCATGGAATTCTTCAGGCCAGAATACTGGAATGGTACCCCATCCCTTCTTTAGTAGATCTTCTCAACCCAGGACACAAACTGGATTCTCCTGTATTGCAGGTGGATTCTTTACCAGCTGAGCTACCAGGCTACCAGCCCCTAAACAGTTAAGTAGTTCTGATTATTTCTTATAGGAACACTCTACATCTTATAAACATAAATATACATTTCAGGGTATCTTAAGACACATTGATATTACAAAAATCACACTAAATAATTATTGCTTTATATATTATATCTCAACTATTACACTGTCAAAGTAGTGTACCAAAAATAGTTAATTACAATATTTCATTCTTTGTATCTCTGTATTAAGATGATAATCTCTATAAAATTGTTCTCAGACTAAAAACACAGTTGGTAAATTATGCTTGTATCCCCCAAATTAAGCCCATAACTAATCTACTTGAGTTTTTTAATATGTATTTATTTTAGGTGATAATGTATATTTACATTTAAAGTTTTTTCTATTTTTTTTAAAATTTTTATTTTCACTTTATTTTACTTTACAATACTGTATTGGTTTTGCCATACATTGACATGAATCCACCACGGGTGTACATGCGTTTCCAATCCTGAACCCCCCCTCACACCTCCCACTCCATATCATCTCTCTGGGTCATCCCCATGCACCAGCCCCAAGCATCCTGTATCCTGCATCGAACATAGACTGGCTATTCATTTCTTACATGATAGTATACATGTTTCAATGCCGTTCTCCCAAATCATCCCACCCTCTCCCTCTCCCTCAGAGTCCAAAAGTCTGCTCTACACATCTGTGTCTCTTTTGCTGTCTCACATACAGAGTCATCATTACCATCTTTCTAAATTCCATATATATGTGTTAGTATACTGTATTGGTGTTTTTCTTTCTGGCTTACTTCACTCTGTATAATCGGCTCCAGTTTCATCCATCTCATCAGAACTGATTCAAATGTATTCTTTTTAATGGCTGAGTAATACTTCATTGTGTATATGTACCACAGCTTTCTTATCCATTCATCTGCTGATGGAGGTTGTTTCCATGTCCTGGCTATTATAAACAGTGCTGCGATGAACATTGGGGTACATGTGTCTCTTTCTATTCTGGTTTCCTCGGTGTGTATGCCCAACAGTGGGATTGCTGGGTCATAAGGCAGTTCTATTTGCAATTTTTAAGGAATCTCCACACTGTTCTCCATAGTGGCTGTACTAGTTTGCATTCCCACCAACAGTGCAAGAGGGTTCCCTTTTCTCCACACCTTCTCCAGCATTTATTGCTTGTAGACTTTTGGATGGCAGCTATTCTGACTGGTGTGAAGTGGCACCTCATTGTGGTCTTGATTTGCATTTCTCTGATAATGAGTGATGTTGAGCATCTTTCCATGTGTTTGTTAGCCATCCATATGTCTTCTTTGGAGAAATGTCTATTTAGTTCTTTGGCCCATTTTTTGATTGGGTCGTTTATTTTTCTGGAATTGAGCTACAGAAGTTGCTTGTATATTTTTGAGATTAGTTGTTTGTCAGTTGCTTCATTTGCTATTATTTTCTCCCATTCAGAAGACTGTCTTTCCACCTTGCTTATATTTTCCTTTGTTGTGCAGAAGCTTTTAATTTTAATTAGATCCCATTTGTTTATTTTTGCTTTTATTTCCAGAATTCTGGGAGGTGGATCATAGAGGAACCTCCTGTGATTTATGTCGGAGAGTGTTTTGCCTATGTTCTCCTCTAGGAGTTTTATAGTTTCTGATCTTACATTTAGATCTTTAATCCATTTTGAGTTTATTTTTGTGTGCGGTGTTAGAAAGTGATCTAGTTTCATTCTTTTACAAGTGGTTGACCAGTTTTCCCAGCACCACTTGTTAAAGAGATTGTCTTTACTCCATTGTATATTCTTGCCTCCTTTGTTGAAGATAAGGTGTCCATAGGTGTGTGGATTTATCTCTGGGCTTTCTATTTTGTTCCCTTGACCTACATTTCTGTCTTTGTGCCAGTACCATATTGTTTTGATGACTGTGGCTTTGTAGTAGAGCCTGAAGTCAGGCAAGTTGATTCCTCCAGTTCCATTCTTCTTTCTCAAGATTGCTTTGGCTATTCGAGGTTTTTATATTTCCATAGAAATCTTGAGATTATTTGTTCTAGTTCTGTGAAAAATACCATTGGTAGCTCGATAGGGATTGCATTGAATCTGTAGATTGCTTTGGTAAGTATGCTCATTTTCACTATATTGATTCTTACAATAAGTTTACCATTTTTTTCCTATCAAAATTTTGTTTAGCCCTAGCAGAAATAAAAATTCTCTGGACTCTAGAAGAAAAATACCGTCTTTTGATCCAGAAGGAACATCAACAACTATGTGCCAGGTAATATACTATATATGTTTCATGCATTTAATGTCATTTACCAACCAAACCTAAGAGGTAGCTACTAGCATGATGGCCCCTTAATATCAGAAAGAGATGCAGCAGATTGAATCTTCAACATCTGTTTATCCCCTATTAATCTTGAATCCCTATAACCTCAAGGCTGGAAATGTAAAACATATATTGTACAGATCTTCCTACATTAGACTTTTTATGTAACCCCATCTTATACCAAGCACATGTAGTCGTGGAAGTCATGGAAGTTAAAAGTGAACACTTTAAAACTGGCAGCTGCATAGGTCTCTTGAAACTTTTAAGTAAGTTTTTTTTTTTTTTTTTTTCTGAGAAAATCGCTCTAGTGTCCAAAGAGTCCCTACATTCAGTGTTGCCAAGTATCCATAATGAATGCTTCAGTTCTCTTGGTTGTGAAAGAGGTAGCATGGTTCTTAGCTCAGCAGAACTGTCAGCTCCCTCCCCAAACCAGCTTTACAGTGTTTCTCAGGAGGCTTTCCTGATTGGCCAAACTAAGATCTCTAGTTCTTGAACATTTCCATATGTCACTTAATCCCTAAAATAGATTGCTTTCTTAAATCTTGAGGGATTGTGTTTTCTGCAACTGTAATCTGGTATGTAAATTGGAAAAGGAAACTGAGACAAACAAAATGTCAAGCAATATTAGGAACATGCTTAAAGTTAGTTAACTATAGAGCCAGAACTTGAATCTAATTAGTGGGGGACCAGAGACCAAAATCTTCACTTATATAGCTTTTGCAGGTAAATCAAGTATTTAAGAATATAAAAAACAGACATGTGACATTAGAAAGAGGTATTTGGGGAAATTTGATGAAGAACTAAATAATGTTTATAATTCAGTGAAATGTAGTACCTTATAAATCATCCCCATATAATCCCAGGAATCTGAAAACATATGAAACAGGTGCCAGAAGAATGGATGAGTAAACTTAATTCTATTTGAAATTAGTGGCCTGTGTATACTTTTGAGTTATTCAACTTTATTATAAATACTGAATTAAAACAGAGACAATCTTTTGAAATCATCACTTAGAAATAATAAAAAGAAAACAAGACTAAGAAAATAAAATGCAAAACACATATAATATGTGTGCATGCTAAGTTTCTTCAGTCGTGTCTGACTCTTGTAACCCTATGGACTGTAGTCTGCCAGGCTTTTTTATCCATGGGATTCTCCAGGCAAGAATACTGGAGTGGGTTATCATGCCCTTCTCCAGGGGATCTCCCCAGCCCAGGCATTGAACTTGTGTCTCTTACATCTCCTGCATTAGCAGACAAGTTCTTTACCCCTAGCACTACCTGGGAAGCCCCTTAAGAAAATAATTTTTAGGAGTGGTAAACATAAACCCAAACATATTAATAAATGCATTAAATGTTAATAGAGTAAATATTTCAATTAAAAGGCAGATTCTTGGGATGTAAAGAAATAAGACTCTTTTATAACTTATGCTCAAAATATGGACTTTACATATAAACCTGATTGGTTAAACATAAATAGATGGCAAAAGACTTTCCACATACATGGAAGTAATGCAAAAGCAGGAATGGCTATATTAATATGGCATAATATAGACTTCAAGAGAAGGATTATCACCAAAAATAAAGAGGGATAATTCTTTAGGAATAGAAATTCCAAAGATAGATAATTGTAATATTATTTTTGAAAATAGCAGACTTTCCAACTAAATGAAACAAGAACTTCAAGAATTTGAAGAATTAAAGGCAGTAAAAGACAATTCAAAAATCAGAGGGATGGTACAGGGAGGGAGTAGGGAGGGGATTCAGGATGGGGAACATATGTATATCTGTGGCGGATTCATGTTGATGTATGGCAAAACCAATACAATATTGTAAAATACTTAACCTCCAATTAAAATAAATAAATTTATATTTAAAAAAAGATGTAAAATTCCTTTCTCAAAGTCCAAAAAAAAAATTAGGCAAAAGAAAATAAAGAAATAAAACAAAGATAGAGACACAGGTTATCTGGACAACACTACCAACCACCTTGACCAACTGGTAATTATAGAACACTACACATTATGACAGGGAGGCCTGGCGTGCTGTGATTCATGAGGTCCCGAAGAGTCGGACATGACTGAGCGACTGAACTGAACTGAACTGAACTGACACACTATGAATGTGAGATGAACATGCTCTAGAATTATTTGGCCATAATACAAGTCTCACTTCATTTTAAATAATTGGGGTATCGACTCAGATCAAAATAAACTAAAATAAATAAATAAATAAATAAATAACAGTGATTTTTTTTTTTTTTTTTTGGTCCAGGTGCCTTGTTTTGTGAAACTGGTCTTGATGTTTAAGATGTAACCACCACCCTCAACCCGAAGTCTTTAAATATGTAAAACTGAGTAAGAATAATATTAATGATTTTTTCTTAATTCAAACACAAATGTAGAACTTTGATTCTTAACTCTTAATATCAAACTCTGACTGGAGGGTAATAAATCACAATAGGTTTGTTAAATAGAAAAATACTTATATGATTGAGATTTACCCTTCAGTGAGGAAAATTTTTCTTTAAATATTAGAAAATTTCAAACTTTTCTTTAAAGCATTGAAAAAAAATATTTTTTGAGAAGAAAATTTATCTTAGTTTTTTATTTTGAGAAAACTATGGATTAGTAGAAAATTGTAGCAATAGTACAGAGAGGTCCCAGGTACATGCACCCTTAAAATTTCCCTTCCTAACTACATCTTACATAAACATACTACATCAAAACTAGGAAACTGTCATGGTAAAATGTGTTGCATATGATTCTATGCAATTTTATTATGTATACATGATATTTTTATATTAGAAGATACAGAAAAAGTTCATCACCACAAAAATATTTTGTGTTCCTTATGTATAATCACACCCATCACCTTCCAACCCACCATACCAAACCCTTGTCAATCATGAATCTATTTTCATTGCTATAGAGTGAACTTTGCAGATTGGACTCGAGTGAACAACCTGAGCATTTTAATTTTGAGATCTAAATAAGCTGCTGCATGTATCAATTTTTGTTCCTTTTTATTGCTAAATAGCATTACATGATCTTGCTTCTCTTCTCTCTTCCACCAATCTACATATCAATCCTTTTGATAATGCCAAAGAGCATTGATTACTATAGAATTTAATGTTTTAATGTCTGGTTAATTCTGCTTTATTCTATTTCAAAATTATTTTAGCCTTTAGTCAATTCTTTGGATTTTTCTATACATTTAGAATAAGCTTGCCTGTATATACAAAAACACTGAGATTTTTAAAAATTTATTTATTTTTTGTTGAAGGATAATTGCTTTATAGACTTTTGCTGTTTTCTGTCAAACCTCAACATGAATCAGCCATAGGTATACATATACCCCCTCCATTTTTAATCTCCCTCCCATCTCTCTCCCCATGCCACCAGTCTAGGTTGATATAGAGCCTGTATGAATTTCCTGAGACATACAGCAAATTCCATTGGCTGTCTATTTTACATATGGTAATGTAAGTTTCCATGTTACTCTCTCCATACATTGCACATCTTCTTCCCTCTCCCCATGTCCATAAGTCTATTCTCTATGTCTATTTCTCCATTGTTGCCATGTAAATAAATTATTCAGTATTATTTTTCTGGATTCCATATATACATATTAGAACACAATATATATCTTTCTCTTTCTGACTTACTTCGCTCTGTATAATACATTCTAGGTTCATCCACCTCATTAGAACTGACTCAAATGCATGCAGTTTTATGGTGGAGTAACATTCCTTGTGTATACATACTACAGCTTCTTTATCCAATCATCTGTAGAAGGACATCTAAGTTCCTTCCATGTTCTAGCTATTGTAAACAGTGCTTTGGTGAACAATGGGATACATGTGTCTTTTTAAATTTTGGTTTCCTCAGGGTATATGCCTAGGAGTGGGATTGCTGGATCATATGGTGGTTTTATTTCCAGTTTTTTAAGGAATATCCATACCATCTTCCATAGTAGCTGTATCAATTTGCATTCCCACCAACAGTGAAAGAGCATTCCCTTTTCTCCACACCCTCTCCAGCATTTATTATTTGTAGTCTTTTTGATGATGTCTCTTCAAGAAAATTAGAGATACCAAGGGAACATTTCATGCAAAGATGGGCTCGATAAAGGACAGAAATGGTATGGATCTCACAGAAGCAGAAGATATTAAGACGAGGTGGCAAGCATACACAGAAGAACTGTACAAAATGATCTTCACCACCCAGATAATCACGATGGTATGATCACTCATCTAGAGCCAGACATCCTGGAATGTGAAGTCAAGTGGGCCTTAGAAAGCACCACTACGAACAAAGCTAGTGGAGGTGATGGAATTCCAGTAGAGCTATTTCAAATCCTGAAAGATGATGCTGTGAAAGTGCTGCACTCAATATGGCAGCAAATTTGGAAAACTCAGCAGTGGCCACAAGACTGGAAAAGGTCAGTTTTCATTCCAATCCCAAAGAAAGGCAATGCCAAAGAATGCTCAAACTACCACACAATTGCACTCATCTCACACGCTAGTAAAGTAATGCTCAAAATTCTCCAAGCCAGGCTTCAGCAATACGTGAACTGTGAACTCCCTGATGTTCAAGCTGGTTTTAGAGAAGGCAGAGGAACCACAGATCTAATTGCCAACATCTGCTCGATCATGGAAAAAGCAAGGGAGTTCCAGAAAAAAACATCTATTTTTGCTTTATTGACTATGCCAAAACCTTTGATTGTGTGGATCACAATAAACTGTGGAAGATTCTGAAAGAGATGGGAATACCAGACCACCTGACCTGCCTCTTGAGAAATCTGTATGAAGATCAGGAAGCAACAGTTAGAACTGGACATGGAACAACAGGCTGGTTCCAAATAGGAAAAGGAGTACGTCAAGGCTGTATGTTGTCACCCTGCTTATTTAACTTATATGCAGAGTACATCATGAGAAACACAGGGCTGGAAGAAACACAAGCTGGAATGAAGATTGCCGGGAGAAATATCAATAACCTCAGATATGCAGATGACACCACGCTTATGGCAGAAAGTGAAGAGGAACTAAAAAGCCTCTTGATGATGGTGGAAGAGGAGAATGAAAAAGTTGGCTTAAAGCTCAACATTCAGAAAATGAAGATCATGGTATCTGGTCCAATCACTTCATGGGAAATAGATGGGAAAGAGTGGAAACAGTGTCAGACTTTATTTTTGGGGGCTCCAAAATCAGTGTAGATTGTGACTGCAGGTATGAAATTAAAAGACGCTTACTCCTTGGAAGAAAAGTTATGAGCAACCTAGATAGCATATTCAAAAGCAGAGACATTACTTTGCTGACTAAGGTCCATCTAGTCAAGGCTATGGTTTTTCCAGTAGTCATGTATGGATGTGAAAGTTGGACTGTGAAGAAGGCTGAGCACTGAAGAATTGATGCTTTTGAACTGTGGTGTTGGAGAAGACTCTTGAGAGTCCCTTGGACTGCAAGGAGATCCAACCAGTCCATTCTAAAGGAGATCAGCCCTGGGATTTCTTTTGGAAGGAATGATGCTAAAGCTGAAGCTCCAGTACTTTGGCCACCTCATGCGAATAGTTGACTCATTGGAAAAGACTCTGATGCTGGGAGGGATTGGGGACAGGAGGAGAAGGGGACAACAGAGGATGAGATGGCTGGATGGCATCACTGACTGGATGGATGTCAGTCTGAGTGAACTCTGGGAGTTTGTGATGGACAGGGAGGCCTGGTGTGCTGCGATTCATGGGGTCACAAAGAGTCGGACACGACTGAGCGACTGAACTGAACTGAACTGATGATGTCCATTCTGACCTTTGTGAGGTGATATCTCATTGTACTTTTAATTTACATCTATCTAATAATGAGTGACATTGAGCTTCTTTTCATGAGTTTGTTATCCATCTGTATGCCTTCTTTGAAGAAATGTCTGTTTAGGTGTTTTCGCCACTTTCTGATTGGGTTGATTATTCTATGGTATTGAGTTGCATGAGCTGCTTGTATATTTTAGAAATTAAGCCTTTGTCAGTTGTTTCATTTGCTATTATTTTCTCCCATTCTAAGGGCTGTCTTATCACCTTGCTTATAGTTTCCTTTGTTGTGCAAAAGCTTTTAAGTTTAATCAGGTCCTGCTTGTTCACTTTTGCTTTTATTCCTGTTACTCTATGAGGTGGGTCATAGAGGATCTTGCTTTGTTTACGTCATAGAGTGTTCTGCATATGTTTTCCTCTGAGAGTTTTATAGTTTCTGGGCTTAGATTTAGGTCTTTAATCCATTTTGAATTTATCTGTGTGTATGGTGTTAGGAAGTGTTCTAATTTCATTCTTTTACATGGAGCTGTCCAGTTTTCCCAGCACCATTTATTGAAGAGTCTGTCTTTTCCCCATTGTATATTCTTGCTCCTTTTGTGAAAAATAAGGTACCCACAGGTGCATGGGTTTATTTCTGGGTTTTCTATCTTGTTTCATTGGTTTATATTTCTGTTTTTGTGCCAGTACCATATTATCTTGATGACTGTGACTTTGTAGTATAATCTGAAGTCAGGAAGGTTGATTCCTCCAGCTCCATTCTTCTTTCTTAAGATTGCTTTGTTGATTTGGGGTCTCTTGTGTTTCCAATGAGTTGTGAACATTTTTGTTCTAGTTCTGTGAAAAATGCCATTGGTAATTTGATATGGACCTCACTGAATCTGTAGATTGCATTTGATAGTATAGTCATTTTCACAATATTGACTCTTCCTTCCCAGGTACATGGATTATCTCTCCATCTGTTTATATCATCTTTGATTTCTTTCATTAGTGTCTTATAATTTTCTGTGTACAGTTCTTTTGTCTCCTTAGGTAAGTTTATTCCTAGATATTTAATTCATTTTGTTGCAATGGTGAATGGCATTGATTCCTTAATTTCTCTTTCTGATTTTTCATTGTTAGTATATAGACATTCTAGTGATTTCTGCGTATTGATTTTGTATCCTGCAACTTTGCTAAATTCATTGATTAGTTCTAGTAATTTTCTGATATGATTTTTAAGGTTTTCTATGCACAGTATCATGTCATCTGAAAACAGTGAGAGCTTTATTTCTTCTTTTCTGATCTAGATTCCTTTCATTACTTTTTGTTCTCTGATTGCTGTAGCTAAGACTTCCAAAACTATGTGGAATAATAATGGCAAAATTGGACACCCTTGTCTTATTGCTGATCTTAGGGTCTTTCAGTTTTTCTCCATTGAGAATAATGCATGCTGTAGGCTTATCATATATGACCTTAACTATGTTGAAGTAGGTTCTTTCTATACCCATTTTTTAAAGAGTTTTAATCATAAATGGGTGCTGATTTTGTCAAAGGCCTTTTCTGCATCTATTGAGATTATCATATGGTTTTTATCTTTCAATTTATTAATATGGTGAAACACACTGGTTGATTTGTATATATCAAAGAATCCTTGCATCTCTGAAATAAATCCAACTTGATCATGGTGTACGAGCTTTTTGATGTGTTGCTGAATTGTTTGCTAAAATTGTGTTAAGGATTTTTGCATCTATGTTCATCAGTGATATTGGCCTGTAATTTTCTTTGTGTGTGTGTGTGTGTGTGTGTGTGTGTGTGTGTGTGTGTGTGTGTGTGTTGTCTTTGTCAGTACGGTGATGGTGGCCTCGTAGAATGAATTTGGAAGTGTTCTTTCCTCTGCAATTTTTTGAAAGGGTTTTAGAAGGTTAGGCATTAGCTTTTCTTTAAATGTTTAATAGAATTATCCTGTGAAACCATCTGATGCTGGGCTTTTATTTTGGGGGGAGATTTTTGATCACAGCTTCAATTTCAGTGCTTGTAACTGGGTTGCTCATAATTTCTATTTCATTCTGGTTCAGTCTTTGATGATTGAACTTTTCTAAGAATCTGGTCATTTTTTTCAAGGTTATCTATTTTATTGCCATATAGTTGTTCATAATAGTCTCTTATAATCCTTTGTATTTCTGCACTGTCTGTTATAGCCCCTCCTTTTTCATTTCTAATTTGTTGATTTGATTCTTCTCTTTTTTTAAAATTAATGAGTCTGGCTAAAGGTTTGTCAATTTGTTTATCTTCTCAAAGAGACAGCTTTTAGGTTTATTACTGTTTACTATTTCTTCCATTTCTTTTTCATTCATTTTTGCTTGGATCTTTATGATTTCTTTCATTCTACTAATTTTTGTTGTTGTTGTTGTTTTGTTCTTCTTATTTCAATCATTTTATGTGTAAAGTTAGGTTGTCTATTTCTTGTTTCTTGAGGTAGGATTGTATTGCTATAAACTTCCCTCTTAGATCTGCTTTTGCTGCATTTCATAGGTTTTGAGTTCTTGGGTTTCATTGTCATTTGTTTCTATAATTTTTTTTCAAATTTCCCTTTTGATTTCTTCAGTAACCTGTTGGCTATTTAGAAATGTGTTAATCACCATGTGTTTGTGTTTCTTACAGTTTTTTTTTTTTTCTTTTAACTGATATCTAGTCTCATAGCGTTGTGGTGGGAGAAGATGTTTGACATGATTTCATTTTCTTAAATTTACTGAGGTTTGGTTTGTGACCCAAGATGTGGTGTCACCTGGAGAATGTTTCATGTGCACTTGAGAATAAGGTGTATCCTTCTGCATTTGGATGGAATGTCCTGAAGATATCAATGAAATCCATCTCATCTAAAGCATCATTTAAGACTTGAGTATCCTTATTCATTTTCTGTTTTAATGATCTGTCCATTGATGTGAGTGGGGTGTTACGGTCTCCTACTATTATTGTGTTGTCAGTTTCTCCCTTTATGTCTGTTAGTGTTCATCTTATGTACTGATGTTGAGTCTTGTAGTCAAGTGGCTTATTTTGTATGAGTTCTCACTATTTGATACTCCCCAGAGTTAGTTCTCTGGTAGTCTAGGGTCTTGAAGTCTGTGCTCCCAATCCAAAGGCTCAGGGCTTAATCTCTGGTCAGGAACAAAGATTCTACAAGTGGTTTGTTATGGCATTAAGTGAGACTAAAACAAATATTCAAAAACAAGAAAGTAAAGATAAACCCCAGACAAATGGCAGTTACAAAATCAGGCAAATAATAATTAAAATAATGGAACATACACATATACATATACATCCATGAGCAAAGTCAAAACAGTCTGACAAAAATAAAGTACAGTAGATTGATCCGACAAACAAAGGAAATGAAAGATCATATTTACCAGTTAAGAGCAAAACTAACTAGCACAAACTGGAAAACAAAACTAAAGCAAGGTACCAAGTGGGGAATAAAGCAGTGAAAACAAAACTAACAAATATGTTGAGAGGAAAGGAAAGAAAGAAAAGAAACAACGAATAGATATGCAAAGTTAAACAGAGGTAGATGAAGAAGATTTATATACTTTAAAGATTAACTGCAAGGGGAAAAGAACAGTAGGAAAGGCAAACAAAGGAATAAATGTAGACAAAAATATAAGAGGTTTTTTTAAAAATTAAAATTATAAAAATGAGGGGAAAAATGGAAGAAGAAAGAAAAAAGGGAGAAAAAAAGGAAAACTACCAAACTGCAAAATCCCAAAATATATGCAGAGGTTTATAGCAAGAATAAAATGTGTGACTGAATATGCACACATATGTAAACACCCGTAAGCAAAATCAAAACAGTCCAACAAAAATAAAGTACAATAGATTGACCCAGCAAATAAAGGAAACCAAAATTTATAACTATCAAACAAAACTAAGCACAAACTGGAAAACAACTAAAGCAAGGTGCCAATTGGGGAATAAAGCAACGAAACTAAAACTAACAAATATATTGAGAGGAAAGGAGAGAAAGAAAGAAAGAATAGCTATGCTAAGTTAAATAGAGGTAGATAAAGAAGATTTATATATGTTAAAGACTAACTGCAAGGTGAAGAGTACAGTAGGAAAAGCAAACAAAGGAATAAAAGCAGAAAAAATAAAAATAGGTTTAAACATTAAAATTAAAAAGAGAGAGAAAAGAAAAATAATGATAAAGGAAAACTCCAAAGAACTGTAAAAGCCCAGTGTAGAGGGAGAGGTTTATAAAAACAAGAAACAATGTGACTGAGGAAAAAAAAAAAAAAAGCTCAAAATCTTAATTGGATTTCATCTGTTCAGTTCGTCACTCAGTCGTGTCCAACTCTTTGTGACCACATGGACTGCAGCATGCCAGGCTTCCCTGTCTATCACCAACTCCTGGAGTTTTCTCAGACTCATGTCCCTTGAGTCGGTGATACCATCCAACCATCTCGTCCTCTGTCATCTCCTTCTCCTCCCACCTTCAATCTGCCCCAGCATTAGAGTCTTTTCCAACAAGTCAGTTCTTTGAATCAGCTGGCCAAAATATTGGAGTTTCAACTTCAGCATCAGTCCTTCCAATGAATATGCAGGACTGATTTTCATTAGGATGGACTGATTGGATCTCCTTGCAGTCCAAGGGACTCTCAAGAGTCTTCTCCAACACCACAGCTCAAAAAAATTCTTGGGCACTCAGTTTTCTTTATAGTCCAACTCATATCCATACATGATTACTGGAAAAACCATAGTTTTGACTAGATGGACCTTTGTCAGCAAAGTAATGTCTCTGCTTTTTAATATTCTGTCTAGGTTGGCCATAACTTTTCTTCCAAGAAGCAAGCATCTTAATTTGATGGCTGCAGTCACCATTTGCAGTGATTTTGGATCACTGATAAAGTGATAAAGTCTGTTACTGTTTCCAATGTTTCCCCATCTATTTGCCATGAAGGAATGGGACTGGATTCCGTGATCTTAGTTTCCTGAATGTTGAATTTTAAGCCAACTCTTTCACACTCTTCTTTCAATTTCATCTAGAGGCTGTTTAGTTCTTTGCTTTCTGCCATAAGGATGGTGTCATCTGCATATCTAAGGGCATTGATATATCTCCTGGAAATCTTGATTCCAGCTTGTGCTTCATCCAGCCCAGGGTTTCTCATGATGTACTCTGCATATAAGTTAAATAAGTAGGGTGACAGTATGCATCTTTGACATATTCCTTTCCTAATTTGGAACCAGTCTGTCATTTCATGTCCAGTTCTAACTGTTGCTTCTTGACCTGCATATAGATTTCTCAGGAGGCAGGTCAGTTGGTCTGGATTTCATACTGCCAATAAAATTAACAACTACAATAGAAGGGGATAAAAATGGATTAAAAAAAAAAGAAAAAAAATTAGAAGAATCTACAGAACAAGTCAAAGAATAAGAATAATAAATTTTTCTTGAGTCACTGCTGTCAGAGTTGATTCCCACGCTGGTAGTCACAGTCTACCTCACCTCTCTAGGATGCCCTCCAACACTGTGCTGATCTCTGCTGAGGGGGCTCCTCAGATTTTAATCTGATCCTACTCCTCTGTGTTCTTGCCTCCAATGTCCACAGCTATTAGAACTAGATAATTTTCTTTTCTTGGAGCTCTCAATTACCTTTTATATATTCCATATACACAGAAGCTGCATAGTTGATCATGTGGATTTAATCTGTAGCTTGTAAAACTGGTGGGAAGGTTTTGGGTTTTCTTCCTTAGCCACACTGCCCCTGGGTTTCAACTGTGGTTTTATTTCCACCTCTACATGTGGGTCGTCCCCTGGGGTTTGCTCCTGAGGCTGCCCTGGAAGACTTGGGATTTCCCCTGTGAGGGTCAGGTGTGGAGGTGGTGCAGCTGCTTCCGTCATGGGGGTTCTGGCAGCACCAGGTACTCAGGGGAGTTGGCGGCTATGACAGCAGCAAATATAATGCTCTAGAAGGGTATGGCAACCAGTATTGGCCAAATACACTCCAGTATTCCAGAGAGCCCCCCTCCCTGAAAGAGAAGCCTGGCAGGCCACAGTCTACAGGGTCACAAACAGTCCTACACCACTGAAGCGACTTTGCACTCATAGACGCAAACATTTTTTGTCTGGGTTGGCTCTGCCCCAGAGAGAGTTGAGTGTGAAGGTGGCTCAGGTTCTTGGCCTATGGGGACTCTGGTGGTGCCAAAAGTGCAGGGACACAGACTGCCTCCACTGCCTGAGTTAGGGCCCTATCAGAGTCTTTTCTGAGTCTCTTGTAGCTAGTGATCAGAAGGCCTCTTTGGCCAGTCTTTCTCCATAGCTGGGCCTGTTCAAGGACATAGAGGTGTCCCCTTGGCTGAGGTCTTATTCTGTTGATTGGCACATCATGCACTTAAAGGGGCACCCAGGATGGGGTCCTACTCTGTAGATCTGCACGTCAGGCACTTATAGGGGCACCCTGGGTGGTGTCCTAGTCTGTTGTTCAGCGCATCACTTAAAGGAGCACCCAGGTGGGGTCCTACTCTGAGTTCAGTGCATCAGGTGTTTGATGGGCCAGTCTCTCTATCATTCAGCTGCCAATGCTGGCATGTGGGGAGAGAGAGGCTATGATGATGGCTCCATCCCCTTCGCATGACTCAGCAGTATTTCCTTGCTTCCATGGCTGCCTGGCTTTCCTCAACTGGCATTTTCGACCACGATCTCCTCCCTCACATCCCTCAATCCATCTCTCCACAGTCAACAGCAGCCCTTGCCCTGAAATTGCTCCACAATCCCTGAACACCAGCTCCCAGATGCTGCATCTTCCAGGGGACAAGCATTCCTCTCTGGGGTATGTATGGCTGCAGCAAGGACTGTCTGATTCTCATTCCATTTGGGCTGCCACAGATCAGCTGTTTCACATTCAGCCTTAAAGGTTTCTCCTTTGGCTCAGACAATTGCATCCATGTGGGGATCGGACCCCTGCTTCAGCTCCCCCACCCACCAAGGGCATGTCCAGTCCTACGAACTCTCCTGTGATTTTCTGCCTAGTTCCTTCATCCTACCAAGTTTTGTGTGGTTATATATATTCTTTTCCACTGGTCAGGTGCTCCTGGCCACTCTCAGCTGGTGTTCTGCATGCACTTCTGTGTCTGAAGGTGTATTCCTGGTGTATCCATGGAGAGAAATGTACTCTATGTCCACCTACTCCTCTACCATCTTGTTCATCTCTATATTGAGATTTTAATCAGAGTTCTGTTAAAATACATAATTTTGGGCAGAATCACATTTACTGTGCTAAGTCTCCCATTTCATTTATTACCAAATTTATGTATAGAGAATTGCATTACCTTATTTTCCTTGTTATGTTGTGTCAAACTCTTGGTGACTCTCCTCTGTCCTTGGGATTCTCCAGGCATGAATAGTGGAGTGAGTTGCCATGCCCTTCTGGAGGGGATCTTCCCAATCTAGAGACTGAACCTGGGTTTCATTGCCGGGGTCCAGCCCCGGTGGATCCAGGGTGATTCGAAGGTGGGGGGACAGAGTTGGCATCCTTGGAAAAATACATATTTAATTACAGATATATAGAGAGATTAGAAACGGATAGTGTAGTAGGAAGATTAGTGGAGAAAAAGAGGCTGAATAACTTGGATTACGTGGAATAGCATCCATGCTCCAGATGGGAATTCAGCCAGAAAAATGGGAGCAAGAAAGAAGCGACATGGGGGAATCAGTCTTTCCAGAAACTGATCCATTTTCTTTATTTTTAGGTTTGCTTATATACCTTTTGTTACACATAGGGATGAATACAGAGTCACAGGGGGGTCAGCAGTCCTGACCTTTATCAAAATCAGGTGCTTCACATAAAAAGGTCTTAGGGATTTTATGATCCTTTCTTTCTGATAACCAAAAAACTTATTTTTTCCAAGGGTGTTTTTTCTTAAACCAGGCACCACCCTCCAAATAAAGTTACATTCCTATAGGGTGAGGGTGTAGTGAGTTACAATCAGGAAAGGAATTTATTTAACCCAAGGTTAACATGATTAATCTTAAAGGTTATTTCTCCTATATGCTTAAAGGTTAATACTTATTTCTTCCTATATGCTAGTTATATTCATTATAAGGGTAGGGAACATGGAGATTTAGCAGCAAACATCAGCCCAACAAATGAAAACCCTTTCACCAATGCTCCCCTTAAGATCTATTTATTCTTAAGATATGATAAAGTTACATTTTTACATAGCAAGGACACAGTGATTTATAACAAAGTACAGTGATCTATTACAAAAGAGAAAATCCACTAACTCAAAAAGTCTAGTATTGTTAACATCAAAAACTACTATATTTCCTTTGCTATATTCCAAATACATTGATTAATATATTCCCAGGTGCCTAAGGATATGGAGGCCTGGAGGCAATCATTGACTCAACAAGAAGAAAAAGCCCTATGCTAATTAAGACTCTCAAAATACTCCAAAATTCTCTGTGCTGTTTATGGTTGAGGGGTAGTAAACAATCATGTGGCAGGAGTATGGATAATCCTGTCACACATGCTAGTCTGTCAGCAGAGAGGTTTGACCTGAGACATCCTTGTCCCACCCAGAGCAGGGAATTAGCAGCAATTATTGACACAACAAATGAAGAACGCTTCACCAATATAATTCCTAACCAACCCACTATACTAATAATTTCTAATTCCCCAAAAGAATTTGCCTTTAGTAAGTCTAAAACATCTCATGCCTCTCAGATCGGGAGGCTGTAAACAATCACATGTGGCCAGACGAACCTATACAGGTGGGCTAGATAACCTTCAGAGGAGTCCGTAAGCTGAAACACTCTTGTCATGCCCAAGAATTTTTATTGCCTTGGAGCTGCACGTTTACTCCATCTCCAAGAAAAACTGTTTTGGAGGAGAGCATAAAACAGACTCTGGTTTTGGGGTTAGATGCTCGGGAATAGGGGGTTTCCTGAGGCTTGATCATGCCTTTGTGTATCCCAAGCCTCCTTCCTCATGACCTTTGCCATGGGCGGAGTTCCTCACGCTGGCCCCCCGCATGTCATGTCTCCTGCATTGGCAGGTGAGGTTTTTTTTTGTTTTTTTTTTTTACCACTAGTACCACCTGGGAAGTCCATATATAGATGTATACACATATTTTTTAATGTTCTCACTTTGCAGGTTGGTTTGCTCTAACATCACCTCTTTAGTTATTATCCCAGTGTTCAGTTGTTAGTTTCTTTTATTTCACTGTTCTCTTTTGCATAACATGGTCTTGATAAAGATATTTTGTTTTCTGCATTTATAATTTCAAGTGTCTCTTCTGCAAAATAATAAATGGTAATTTTATTCAGCCTTTGACTAACTGAGATAGAACTGACTTTGGATCATTTGAGAATTATTTTTATTTTTTTCTTCCATTTAAGACACCTGCCTAAAATATTTATCACTGGATATTCCCAAATAAATGTTACATTACTATCATCATTGAATAGTTTTCTAGGGAGTTGTATAAGTAAATACTTTTTCTTACTCATTTAACTTGAGATCTGAGAATAATTTAGGCAGAAGAAAATAAAGCTCTTATGTCAAAATATCACATTTCTGTGCTTCAGTGTCTCAATCAGCAACATGGCAAAAATGGATGCATATTAAATCACTGGATTATGTAAATAATAATGAACTATTTCTAGAGTTATTATATATAAATGGAAGAAAGGAGTTATGAAAGCAAAATCTCAATTTCACTTTTCAGTAACAAATATAATCGTTAATAGTATAATACTTTGGTAGTCAACCTTTTGGGAGAACATGAAAATTCAATAAGAATGCAATTTTGCTGTTTAAAAAAAACATTAAAACTATGATCAAAATCTGTAATTATAGAACTGTAGATTATACAGCACTCAAGAGAACAGCAGGAGAGATAGAAGACCTTCTTAAATGAATGATGCAAAGAAATAGAAGAAAACAATAGAATGGGAAAGACTAGAGATCTCTCCAAGAAAATTGGAGATATCAAGGGAACATTTCATGCAAGGATGGGCACTATAAAGGACAGAAATAGTAAGGATATAATAGAAGCAGAAGATGTTAAGAAGAGGTGACAAGAATACACAGAATAACTATATTAGTAAGGTATTAATGATTCAGATAACCATAATGATGTGGTCATTCACCTAGAGCCAGATATCTTGGAATGTGAAGTCAAGTGGGCCTTAAGAAGCATTACTACAAACAAAGCTTCTGGAGATGATGCAATTCTAGCTGAGCTACTTCAAATCCTAAGATGATGCTATTAAAGTGCTCCACTCAATATGTCAGCAAATTTAGTAAACTCAGCAATGGCTGCAGGACTGGAAAAGGCCAGTTTTCATTCTAATCCCAAAGAAAGGCCATGCCAAAGAATGTTTAAACTACCATACATTTGTGTTCATTTCACATGCTGGCAAGGTTATTCTCAAAATCCTACATAGTACATGAACTAAGAACTTCCAGGTGTACAAGCTGGGTTTAGAAAAGACAGAAGAATTAAAGATCAAATTGCCAACGTTCTCCTGATCATAGAGAAAACAAGAGAACTCGAGAAGAACATCTACTTCTGCCTCATTGACTGTGCTTAAGCCTTTGACTTGGGGATCACAACAAACTGTGGAAAATTCTTAAAGAGATGGGAATACCAGATCACCTTACCTGTCTCCTGAGAAACCTTTATGTAGGTCAGAAAGCAACAGTTAGAACCTTACATGGAACAACCGGCTGCTTCAAAACTGGGAAAGGACTACAATAAGTCTGTATGTTTTCACTCTGCTTATTTAACTTATAGGCAGAGTACATCATGTGAGATGCCTGGCTGGGTGAATTACAAGCTGGAATTAAGACTGCAAGGAGAAATAATAATAGCCTCAGATATGTAGATGATACCACTCTAATGGAAGAGGAATTAAAGAGCCTCTTGATGGTGAAAGAAGAGAGTGAAAAAGTTGGCTTAAAACTCAATATTTAAAAGACTAAGATGATGGCATCTGGCCCCATCATTGCTTGGAAAATAGAAGGGGAAAAAGTATAAGCCGTGACAGATTTTATTCTCTGGGGCTCCAAAATCACTGCAGCCATGAAACTGAAAGATGCTTGCTCCTTGGAAGGAAAGCTATGACAAAGCTAGACAGCATTTTAAAAAGCAGAGACATCACCTTGCCAACAAACATCTATATAGCCAAAGTTATGCTCTTCCTAGTAATCATGTATGGATACGAGAGTTGAACTATAAAGAAGCCTGAGCACTAAAGAATTGCTGTTTTTGAACTGTGGAGCAGAATAAGACTCTTGAGAGTCACTTGGACTGAAAGATCAAACCAGCCAGTCCCAAAGAAAATCAACCCTGGATATTCATTGAAGGACTGATGATGAAGCTGAACTTGCAATACTTTCACTACCTGACGAGAAGAGCTGACTTATTGCCAGTGACCTTGATGCTGGAAAAGATTGAAGGCAAAAGAGGCAGGTGCAACAGAGGATGAGATGTTTAGATAGCATCGCCAACTCAATAGACATTAATTTATGTAGAATCCAGAAGATATTGGAAGACAGAGGAGCCTGGCATGCTTCATTCCTGCAAAGAATCGGAGATAACTTAGAGACTGTAAAACAATGACAAGATTATAGCCACAGTTAATTGGCCACCTACAATATAGTTTTCACTTACAGGATTTTTTTTTTTTTTTTACCAAAACACTTGACAGTAGGTATCAACTCTTATTTGTTTATTAAACAAATGAAGCTTAGGGAGTTTAAATAACTTTTCCACAGTCACAGTTAATAAGTGTAAGATTCAACTCAGGCTTATCTCTCCCAACTTGTATAATGCTAGCCTAATTTCTAACATTATTAATTGCCACCTTAAAATAGGCTCCATTAGCTGTCCCTGGTGGCTCAGAGGTTAAAGCGGCTGCCTCCAATGCGGGAGACCTGGGTTCGATCCCGGGGTCGGGAAGATCCCCTGGAGAAGGAAATGGCAACCCACTCCAGTATTCTTGCCTGGAGAATCCCATGGATGGAGGAGCCTGGTAGGATATAGTCCATGGGGTCGCAAAGAGTTGGACACGACTGAGCGACTTCACCTTCAGCTGTTTAAAAGATCATTTAATTTAGTGAATAACATTTAACTAAAGGAAAATAATAACATTTCTTTAGTTTTGCCAAGTCTTTCCCCTTCCTTCTTCTCCTTTTTTTTTTTTGAGAAAATCATATGTATGATATAGTTTTCTAAATGAAGAATAAGTAATATTCTTCTTATGAAGGATGATGCTTCACAAAGACAGAAGGGTGTATAAGCAAATTTTTCTGAAGTCCTGCTGCTTTCTTGAAGGCAGATTTATGATGAAGTGCAGATAAAATTATTTTAAATGCCTGTATGAAAATTCATATAAAAAATAGCTGAGCACCTTTTAGAGTAGAGAGTGCTAGAGTCTGAAATACAGGAATAGTGTGAGCAACATCCTGTACTATTAGTGTCTTAAGTAAATATATCAGGATTTTAAAAATAACAGATGTTTCTTTCAAATGTTATTTTTCACAAGCCATAAGAGGCATAATTAGATTTTCTGAACATAATAGAAATTTTGTACACATTTCCCTGAGCATCAAAATATAGATTTGCTTTCTTTTCTACTGCTCATGCTCTTCTGTTTTCCTTCCCATACTGACCTATAGGGAGAACTGTCTCCTCCTCCACCTAAGTCTAGGTCCTAGTAATTATTATTATACTTCTCTTTTAAGAAGTATGAGATAACTTGTCTTAGGGAAAATGAAGAACTGTCTGTGTCCTCTGTGCAAAAAACTTGAAGACACTGAATTTATGATGCCTGGGAGAAGGCTCAAGCAGAATAAATTTATGTTCAAGGTTAGTCTTCCTTTGAGAATTTATGACAACCTATCATCTCCAAATTCTAGAGAAAGAAAAAACTATATATTTAATTTAAATTTTATGTTTTAAAATTTTGATTTGGTGAAAAAATTATTTTATATTTTTTGCTACAAACAAAAATTACCTTTTTAGTAATATAAAACTTGAAACATTTCTTAATTGAAGAGTGGGGTCCAGTGACTGAGAAATATAGTAGAGGGCAAGAAAAGTCATTTGATATAGCATTAATATAAATGACAATTAAAAATTCATGTAAAACCTGAAATAAAGTCAGTATTACATATAAGAGTTTTACCATGATTCTATTATTACTAATAGTAATTATAGTAGCTAACAATATTGCTTGTGCATTGAGCTAAATAAACCAGTTATCTTGTTTATTTTTTATTTGGTGGAAATTTGAAATATTTTCATTATGTATATGATAAAATTGAGCATTACTTTCAAATAACTCATCAACTGGAAAGAGACTCAAGATTTGAACCTAACAGCACTACTTTCAAAACTTATGGTCTAAGCCAGGGTCTAGCTCCCTATGGGATGTATGCCCACATCCCATATTGTTAAGACAAATATCCATTTTTAGACACTTTTTTAAATTCAATTTTCATGGATCTGCATTTTTCAGATATCATTTACAAACTCTGCCTGACCTGAGAATAAAGCATTGTTGCTCCTTTCAGTTGACAACTGATACAGTCTCTCGGCGTTTTCAACCTGAATCGGAAGAAAGTGTAATTTTCTGAAGCTGCTTGTAGGAGTTTAAACATGCAGTCTTGGAAGGAAAAGAGAAAATACTTTCATTGGTTATATAAAATTCAAACAGTGATATTTATTATTGATATTTTCAAGGCCCCACTGGATATCACTACGCTATAGCAATAACAAAGTAATACAAAGACCAGTGGCCAAAATACATGGAATAAGCTAATACTTTCTTTAGAAAATCTAGAGTGCTTTATCTTGACTCTAATTGCAACATAGCCTTATACAATTTTGTTAACTAGAACAGTCATGGCTCTGTCCTGCAAAATGCTTTTCTTTGGTGATTCAAATCATCACACCTTCACAATAAAGCTAGATAATATTTCTGGCAAATAAGTTACTCAACAGAAATCAATTCATTATTTTCGAAGCATTCTGATTGTTGTTGTCTTCACGTGTTTTCATGGGAAAGTGAAATAGATTTTGTCAAGCCCCACTGTGTTTAGTTGCTCAATCGTGTCCAGCTCTTTGTGAACCTCTGGACTGTAGCCAGACAGTCTCCTCTGTCCATCAAATTTTTCAGGCAAGAGTACTGGAGTGGATTGCCATTTCTTCCTCCAAGAGATCTTCCCAACCCAGGAATTGAACCCACATCTCCCAAGGTTCGAACCCACGTCTCCCATGTCTCCTGCATTGCAGGCAGATTTTTACTCATGGAGCCATGAGGGAAGCCCCACTAATTATATGCTGTTTCAAATGGGAACCTTACTGGCATCTCTTGATGGAAACAAAAGTGACTTGACCCAAGAAAATAGACTGCATCACTAGATGTCTCTTTTCAAAGGTGTAGTTTCCAGTTGCATGTTATTCACAAAGTATTATAGAGAAAACAAAGGAACTCAGAATTTTTTAAAATTCATTTCATATATGCAGAGAAATGTTCAGCCATGGAGGACTTCATCAATATTTCACTTGCAGAATTCAAGAATTTAGAACACAGATTCTGCAAGGCAAAGTTCACATGGAGAACCTCTATTACCATGTAGCCCAGGCACTCTCAGTGCGGGTGAGAACACCTGGCAGCTAGTGGTCATACTGCCCCAGTAAAGGAGGACACCTGGGCTGTACTCTGAGGACGAAAGAGTAACGGCTCAAGACACTGCAGCATTTCTACAATTACCCCCACCACTGTCCTACCAGTTGTTTTAGCAAATTTTCAAATGCAAATAACTGATATAGTGCTTACACCATTTCCTCACAAGGATTTGGTGAAAGTTGTTGAGATTCCCCTACCTGTGAAGGTAAGATAATTATGGCTCATGCTCCTAGAAATTCAGTGATTCCATGCCTTTAGAACAATCTGACTTCAGGACACTGGTGATAACTGCTCTATTTTCTAAGTGAAATGAAGTGTTTAAGGTGAATTGAGTCTCTTGTGATTTGTGTTCATATCTTTGTACTATAAAACTAGAAACACATTCTTTGTTTTAACGGAGGGAAATTAAGATGTTAACTTCCACTTAATCAAATATCTCTTTCTATGTATCTATACATCTATATCCATATATCTACATAGATATATAGATAAATGACCATATTACGTATATGCGTGTGTATGTACATATATATACGCACAAAAACATAAACTAAGAAGTGGTGTTGCATAGAAAATAAACTGGTAAATGATGTTCTATGTCTCAATGGGCTTAATATAGAGGTTAGGTAAAACTGAAAGCTATGATTTCTCTGAGAGATGAACTTAAACAGTGCTAATATTTACTGGATGGAGTCCTTTATATCTTCCTAAACATGGTGTCTTTTTCAGCCTCAACCCTTACTAAACTTATCCATCATTGCAGATGCCACTTACGCTAGAATAAACGATCATTCTCACCCCAAACCACTGAAAATCTTCTGTTTGGAAATTTTGGAGATCCTGTAATTTTATATCCTCATGTAAAGGGATCCCCTCAAATTTGTCATGTTTTCCATTATTTAGTATATTCATTCTTTCTGTAGGCCTTAGTAGAGTATATATTACCTATATATAAAGGCAGCCAAAATATTGAGTAAGATGCATATCCACCAGAGAAATTGCAGTCTAGTGCACATATACCACTGATTTCAGTGTCAGACAGAAATTTTATAATTATAATTATTTGCCCCAACACTTACTAAAATATATGTCACAGATATGTTGTGAAGAGAAATCAGATTTTTGTGGTTCTTTTTACACTGTAAAGCACAAGACAAGCAGTCACTAATTAAAATCTTTAAATATAATATTTAATAGTAGAATTCAAATTATGTTACTAAATGAACAGCCTCAAATATTTCTCAAAATTTTTCTGATGAATTGTAAAAGCAATATTCTAACTATTTATTTTTTATCTATTTTGCCTTCCTCTTAAAAGAAACAATTGCAGAAGCCAACTGACTAATTTTTTTCTAACCACAAAAGTCATCCAAGTTAAATTAATTTGTATTTTCAAACCTATTCGTGTGAAACATATTTGGCTTTGTGAAAAGACATCTCCTTACAAGTTACAATTATACTAAAAATGGAAGAGTATTATATTTTGAAGATATATATTTTTTCAGTAAACTTAAAAACTATAAACATATAAGTGCACAAATCATCAGAGTTTAGCTTTACAAATTTTCAGGAACTAAATCCACCCATGTAACAGTAAACAGACCAAGAAAGAGAATAATGTTAGCAATACACCCTTGCACCCTTTTCTGATCTTTCTGAACTATACATAAATGGAATCATGCAGTGCATACACTTTAGTATCTGGCTCCTTTTATTTGACATTATATATCTAGTATCAGTTTTTTCATTATCATGAGAAGAGCCAGCTCACTGGGAAAGACCCTAATGTGGGGAAAGACTGAAGGCAAAGGGAGAAAAGGGAGGCAGAGGATGAGATGGTTAAATAGCATCACTGACTCTATGGACATGAATCTGAGAAAACTGAGAGATAGTGAAGGACAGGAAAGCCTGATGTGCTGCAGTCCATGGGGTCGCAAAGAGTCAGGCATGACTTAGAGCGATTGAACAGCAACAACAATCTAGCAGTAGTTTATTCAGTATCATTATTATGTAATATTTTGTTGCACGGATATAGCAAGGTTTGTTTAAAATATTCTAATGTTGATAGACATTTGGTTGATTCCAGATTTTGATTCTATGAATTGTGATGCTGTGAACATTATTGTGTATGTTTTTCCTAAAAACATGGCTGTATATCTGTTCAGAGCACAGTGTACCCTTCTGAGTTTGTCTCAGTAGTATGCTTGTGAGATCCATCACATCTCTGTTTATGGCAGTAGCACATTCATTCTCTTTACCCTGCAATGTCAGAATGCTCTGCTTTGATATGTGCTTTTCTTTCTGGTTTCCTCGTGGTTGCACATTTTTCTGATTTAGGTTGAATTTGTCTAGCATGATGTTTGCTCCAGAGAATGTCTGTTAATAGCCTACTTATTCTTTGCCTCCTTACTGCCACACAGAACATCTCCCTCAGTCCGTCAGTTTAACACTTGGCAATCAAAGCTTAGTGGCCCGGAACAATGAACTATTACTGCTTTCATCATGGGAAAGCCCGAGAAAATACTCACTCTATACAAAGAGTTTAAAGACTTCTAGCACTTTTAATTAATAAGCTAATAAAATACAAATGAATTGGCTAATTATTTAAACTAGAGATAAAGTCAACAACGTCTTAAGAACCATTCAGCCTGAAGCTTGCTGATGAGACGTCCAGAGTCACCTGGTAGGATTGATGCAACTGAGTGATTCTTTCCCAAGTTTTGCATGACCTTTAATTTTGAATAAGTGATGTTTTCTTCTTCCCAGCAGCAGCAATGACCTTATGGTTATTTTATTTCCTTTTTGCTTTAGAATCCTTTATAATTAAGCAAAATCAATGCCTAATTTACTAAAACCTTCAGTTTACAGTGCTATTTTATCTCATATTTTGATTACCTTCCTGTGTTTCTAGAAACTGAGTAGAAAATTATGGGAAGAAGAAAACATTACTTATTCAAAATTAAAGGTCACGCAAAACTGGGGAAAGAATCACTCAGTTGCATCAATCCTACCAGGTGGCTCTGTACGTCTCATTAGCAAGCTTCAGGCTGGATGGTTCTTAAGACGTTGTTGACTTTATCTCTAGTTTAAATAGTCAATTCATTTGTACTTTATCTTATCTTGATTTTTAGTTTCTAATACTATGACAGCTGTATTTTATTCTTCACTTAAATAAAAGTTTATTACTTAAGTAAAATGTTACTGCTCAAGTACTATATTTATTTTTAATTCTAATTTTTCTACTATTAATACATAATTTCAACATTGCTTAGAGATGTTTTCCAATAGTGGTGTTAGAAGTAAAGGCTTAATGAATAGTATTCTCAAAAACATAGATATCTTAAGTGACCACAAGGATTTTTTTAGAATAGGCTGAAAACACAAATGATCACAGTTGTCTTATGTTACCATCTATTTCACATTTTCCCAAATTATTTTTGGAATAACATTATTGATGGTGGATTTGTATATTTCAATTCTGGGAGGGAAAACAGCAGGAAGGGCATTTGGGAATAATTAATTTAATATTGAAATATTCTTGAGGATATTATCATAATGAACTGTCAAAGAAAATTTGTTCCAGATACAGTTAAAAAGGCAAGGAAGACTTTATTCAAGACTATTGCAATAGAGGTTTAGACTATTGTAATGGGGAGATATATCATACTCAACTCCACTGAAACCAAAGACAAGAGGATTTTTAAAGAATGAGGTGAGCTAATGCAAAAGTATTGGAGGACATTAGGGATGGAGGCTGGTCCATGTGATTATGCCATCTGTGTTTGCTAATTGATTTAACAAAGTTAGGGTCTGACTCCCTTACAGAGACTGGAAGATAGGGGCCCTATCTTCTTGATGATTACTTATCAAAGGATAACTTTCAAGTCCTTGAAAAATACATCTTAAGGTTGTAGAAGATTTACATTACATGGGACATAGGAAAAATTTCCAATGACAAATTTTCTAAAGTAGATACTGTACGAAAAGATAGGTCTGGGGACTATAGTCAAAAAAAAAACCCACAAAACTTAAAGTTTATTCAAATTGAGGGTAAGTTAGGGCTTTCTTGGTCAATAAAAATTATTTTCATACAAAGAGTCATGTACAGAATTATGTTTTTAATCCAGTAATATGTTTCTCATAAAACAAACAACCTAATTATCCTTGTACCTAGTTATGTCTTGAATATGAAAATTGAACTTTACTCTGATTCCTGCTTAGACAGAATTATAAAAACATATAATAAAATATTTATTAAATAAGGTCTATTTAATCTAAACATATTCCTATAATTTCAATATAAATATACATTAATTTTCAGGCATAACTTTTTAAATAATTTAAAATTCAATCTTAATACCAACTGCTTTCAATATCTCATATTCTTGAAATGAGTCCAATTATATGGGAATTTTTACAAGGTAGGCCTGATTAGTTTAATTTCTTCTGAAAGAAGAAACCCCAAAGCAGTGATGACCTCTGAAATTAAAAGATGCTAACTCCTTGGAAGGAAAGTTATGACCAACCTAGATAGCATATTCAAAAGCAGAGACATTACTTTGCCAACAAAGGTCCATCTAGTCAAGGCTATGGTTTTTCCATTGGTCGTGTATAGATGTGAGAGTTGGACTGTGAAGAAAGTTGAGTGCCAAAGAATTGATACTTTTGAACTGTGGTGTTGGAGAAGACTCTTGAGAGTCCCTTGGACTGCAGAAAGATCCAACCAGTCCATTCTGAAGGAGATCAGTCCTGGATGTTCTTTGGAAGGAATGATGCTAAAGCTGAAACTCCAGTACTTTGGCCACCTTATGCAAAGAGTTGACTCATTGGAAAAGACCCTGATGCTGGGAGGGATTAGGGGCAGAAGGAGAAGGGGACGACAGAGGATGAGATGGCTGGATGGCATCACTGACTCAATGGACATGAGTTTGAGTGAACTCTAGGAGTTGGTGATGGACAAGGAGGCCTGGCGTGCTGTGATTCATGGGGTCGCAAAGAGTTGGACATGACTGAGCGACTGAACTGAACTGAACCTCTGTACCATAGATAATTTCCAAGTTGCTGTAATTTAGTGTTACTGTCAAATAATGATAAAATACTTCAGCTTCTTTGCCTAACATGCAATGAGTATATTTAATCATTATTAAAATGATGTAAGACATCAGACAAGAAAACATGGGAAAAAAATCTTAAAATTAACTTTTGCATGTTAATTGTCCACTGTTCAGAAATCTGTCAACACTTAGTGGTTTTGTACAGGATTATATAAGTTACCACTTCCTGTCTTGCTCTTAGTCATAACTTTTCTGTTTTCCACATATGTTGTCTTACTCTCTCTCTCTGCTTGTCAAACTGTCATTTCTAAATTTCACATTATTACCTACAATAAAGAAATGATATACATGGCTATATCCACAAATTTTATTAAAATTTATTTTGCATAAAGTGGTTTTACACTTTGTATCATAAATAATGTAAAAGAAGCAGTTTTTAAATGATTTCTCCTAACTATACTATTTCAAATGTAAAATAATGCTTTCATCATTGATAAAATAAATTAGGCCACAGACTACTGTATTTTTTTAAAAATCAGGTTGTATATCTGAGAATTGGTACAATATCCCTCAAACCACAATGGTTCACATATTTGCTTCCTATAATTTAATCAAATATGAATAATTTTGGAACAAATGAATAAACATAGATGAAAACCTTTTGGTTTCCCAAGATGTTATTGTAAGAACTCGTCATAGTTTTTAAACAAAAAAGAATAAAGCTTTGTGGAGTTTTGTTTTTGGAAATACACATAACTTTCTGGTTTCCATACATCTTTTATAAACATGATTTGATAAACACACTGAGTCACAGATTTAAAAAATTGTTTACCCTTTACCCTTTATGGATTTGTTCTAGCTTAGACTCTGATCTACTTACTGTTCTGGAGCAACCACATGAGCCAGAGTTGAATCACAGTGAGAGTAGCCTTGAGTTGTCTTCATATAAAGATCTTCAAAATTTTCAGAGAAGTTGTCAAGTCTTTGTTAAAATACAGAATTAATTTTAAGCATGTGTATTGTTTGGCTCATTACAGTCCTCAATATTATCTTAAAAAAAGCAAAATAGAGAGCATGTACTACCTCCCTGACAATAACAATGAAGGGTCTGAGAACTGCTCTACTTGCAAGCTAACAAGATAATCTGCCACAGAGTTTCATAGATTCTGGAAGAAAGTGAAAGACCACAGGGTCGGAAACAAAGGAGTTTATTACTCACAGCAGTAACATTAGCCAAACATATCAGCATTTCCTTGTAAGATTCCCCAGGTGTCATTTCTCACAAGACAACAAACACTGAGAGGACGAAATGATACCTGCACTCACAGCAGAGTACCTTCAATCTTGGGGAACTTGAAGATAATTTGCATAAGGATATCTGTGCTCTAGGGGGAGATACTATTCTATCTTCCAAACTGTTCACTATAAAAACAGTCTCTTTTCTCTGTTTGGTTACCACAATAGGAGATAAATTTTATTCTATTCTATTTAACTATGAAGAGTAAAATCAAGATTACAATCTGAGCCAAAATCTGTTTTTTCCTACTGAGTTGAGTCAAAATGTTTTGACACTTGTTTGGTGTTATCCTTAACCAGCTTCTTTTCTGCATTCTGTTTGCAGTTGCTCACCATGTTAATATTTAAATAACCACAGCCTGTGCCCTCTTATATGAGTAATATGAGTCACAAATTAAATGATTCTTGGACCTTCTGTTTAAGGGATGCTAATTACAATGGCTACAATAAGACATAGTATATGCCTGTAAAAATAACAAAATGTAAGGGACTGAATATGAACCGAGCTAACTGCCAAGGTAAATATTAGTGCTATATAAAGTCATTTATTTCAGATATAACTATTTACAAAAATAAGTGTTAATGGACCATCCCTTCTAAAGAATTTATTTAAATAGAAGTTTTAGTTCAGTTGAACATAAAGGTATAGCCTTCACTTGTCAACAGAATTAAATTTGTCAATTTGCTCTCAAAGTCATTTTAGAATATCACTGTCCAACAGTGACCAATTTGAGTCTCATATGCAATTTATAAAGTTCTAGTGTCTGTGTATGTGTGTGTGTGTGTATGTGTGTGTGTGTGTGTGTGTGCTCAGTCATGTCTGACTCTTTGCGACCTCATGGACTGCAGTTCCCCAGGCTCCTCTGTTCATGAAATTTTCCAGGCAAGAATACTGGAGTGGGTTGTCATTTCCTTCTGCAGGAGATCTTCCCAACCCAGGGAGGGAACCTGTGTCTCTTCCAAGTCCTGCATTGGCAGGCAGATTCTTTACTACTGCACCACCTAGGAAAAGGTCTAGGAGGCACATTAAAAATAGAAACAGGTGAATTTAAATTTGATACATTTTATTTAAGCCTATGTATCAAAAGTATTATTCTTATTATGTAGTCAACATAGAGGGCATCCCAGGTGGTGTTATTGGTAAAGAATCTGCCTTCCAACGCAAGAAATGAGATGCAGGTCTGATTCCTGGCTCAGGAAGAGCACCTGAAGGCGGGCACATCAACCCACTCCTGTATTCCTGCCTGGAGAATCCCATGCACAGAAGAGCCTGGTGGGCCACAGTCCATAGGGTCACAAAGAGTCAGGCACAACAGAACTTAAGTGACTTGGCACAGCACAGCTCAGTCAACATAGAATTATTAATAAATTTATTTAAATTGTTTCTTTATCCTAAACCTTCAAATTCCAGTGTGGATTTTATACTTTTGGTACATCTCAGTTTGAACAAGACACATTGAAGTGCTCAGTACCCATAAGTGACTAATGCCTCGCATATTGGGCAATGTGAAAAATGAAGTTCACTTTTATGGAACTGCTTCATCAAACTCACAAAATGACCATTAAATTAAAATTACATGATGCCAAGTTACCCTCTATAAATCTACCTAAACAAACATTTTAGATTTAATCTTTGATTATAATAGAATGATACCACAGCAAGAATATTGGATTAGGAGCCCAGAGTCACAAACTGAAGTTCCTACATATTAGCTATAGGACCTTGAGTGAGTCATTTAGACTCTTGGGTCTTATTCCCTATATGTACAAGAAAGGTATTGGATTTCATGATTTGTAAACTAGTTTTAGTTCTAAAATTCTACCAATCTATGTGGACCTCATAAATGGATTGGGGAGGAAATAAAACATCATTAACTTGAGAAATAAGTAATCATGACTTTGGAAAATCAATGGCTATGCTTTACTTCACATAGCCACTAAATTTCCTTTGTATAGGGTCACATAAAAATCATATAAACATACATAGTTAATTTGACATAAAGGAATGAAATAGAAAAATAAACATTTAACAAAAATTATGAAGATTACCTCATGTCTAGATTTGAGGATTAAAAGGTATATCTGTAACCGTATATCATCAAAATTTCTATTGAGCCATTACCTCTAATATAGAAGCACATTTCTGTCTTCCAAAAAGAAGCCAGGTACGATGAAACAAATAAAACGTTGTAGAAGAGAAAAACAACGTATTAAGCATGCTGCAGTCTTCCTAGACACATGCATTAACCTGTCTGGCTGAAGGTATTTGCTGATTCATTTAGCCCAAAACATTGTCCGGAAAACTCACAGCTGGTTACAAATTCAACCTTTTGCAGAGCTGTACACCTGCAGGCAGCTCAAAGAAATATTCAAGTTCAACTGCAATGGGAAGTTAATCATTAAGTTTACTTCTTCATTTTTTTTGGACAATTGAGTCAATCATATTGAATTTTCCCTTCAACATTTGGCTTTTTTTCCTTGATAAAATGTGATTTGGCCCTACAAAGAGAAAAAAGAAAAAGACCAGTATTGATAGACCAATTATAGGTACAGGAATATTTACTTTGCAACCATTGAATCTGTTATTTCTTTGCTGATGACCCACTGTGTTTGATTTCAGATTTCAGGGAATAATTACTGTTCCTTTAATTTTTATGGCAATGTGAGCCTGCAAACATTCAGTGAGAATATGCCCTTTCCCCTTATTTAACCACTATCAATTGTATTACCAAAACATACTTTGTGTTATCTTTAAGAATAAATCTCATTGAATCACTACTGGAAAATCCCTCTTTTATATAAGAGTGCTTGTATTTAATGCATAAAGACAATGTGTATTTTTTTAAAAATCCAAAATAGCTGACCTGCTACTTGTCTTACACCTAGGGAACTGTGACTTTACTCATGGAAAGTCAAAGACCTCAGAATAGTTTGGGATCCTTAAGTAGACAGAAATTCTCCAAAATCAACAAGAACTGCTTGTGAATTAACGGACTTTTAGAATGTCCAATCCTGCACTTTTTAATGGAAGCTCAGGGTAGAAATTCATTCCACAGCCTTAGTACCTGCTCAATAATTTGTGTCCAAGGTGGTTTACATAATTAATATCATTAGTTGTAAACATTCAGAACAGAACAAAAAGCCTTCTAAGCTAAACCAAACACCATTTAAGATTGTGTGTGTGTGTGTGTGTGTGTGTGTGTGTGTGTGTGCGCACGCGCGCGCACACATGCACTCAGTCATGTTCAACTCTTTGCAGCCCTTTGGACTGTAGCCCACCAGGTTCCACTGTCCATAGGATTTTTCAGGTAAGAATAGTGTAGTGGATTGCCATTTTCTACTCAAGGGGATCTTCCTGACCCAGGGATTGAATCTGCATCTCTTGTGTTTCTTGCATTGGCAGATGGATTCTTTACCATTAAAGCCATCTGAGAAGCTGCTCTATTTAAGATTATTTATGATCACAATGGAGAAAGTGATAACAAAAACTATACAAACCTACGAAAATTTTTTAAAAAGCAGTATCATGGCAATTTTAATAAACGCATCTGAAAATATATATTCAAATTTTAGGAGAACTTACCTGTTATTTGCTATTTGTTTAGGGCTCAGGCACTGTCAAGTTTCATGTTAATGTATACATTTCCTTTTGTAGAAAAGATAACTCCAAGGGCTATGAACAAAACTAGTTAGTATGTAAGTTAGCAATCTTTTATAATATTCTTTTTTTAAAAAATGGACTTTCACAAGGGAATATTTATTTGGTTATTTAAATGCATGTAGAGTCACCATTTGACTAGTTCATTAATCAATGAGTTGAATAAATTAATCAATACACACTCATGTATGGGACTCATGTTTTTAACATTTGAAATTGATACTTTATCACTTAAAACTATCTTGGAAACTAAATTTTTCATTTTGCTCAGATATCTTAAAAACTGCTACTGGGAGTCAAACCATACTTCTAAACAGTTTAGTCACTAGGGCAAATACCTCTCCTAACAGGACAACAGGCTGTTCACCTAAGCAAACAGGTGATTGCTTATATACTGACTTGCTTACTTTATTATGTCAGAAACTTTGGCCAAGCCCAGATAGTTTTCTGCTTTGAGCTTAGACTGTAAAATCCTGTAAACATGCTTTCCTGATTTTACCCTCTGACACAACGAAACCATGCGACACTAGATTCAGAAACCCGTATTCTCTCCTAACCAGCCCTTCCCCCAAACCACAAAGATGCTGTCAAGATGCATTTTCCCTTAATAAAAGGTCTAACAAAGTTAGCTAAACTTGAGCAACAGGTTATTTCGGGGTCTCTTGAAAACAGAGTTGACAGTTGATATTCTGGGCCAAAGACTTGGCTTTGAGTTGTTTTGAAGATGTTTTGTGTTTGTGAGGATTATGTTAATTAGTGGGTGAAGAGTATGACTTTATCAGATAATAAAAATGTTCTACCTCTCCAAAATATAAGGTCTATTCTTTAAAATACTTAATTTCCAGATTAACGATAATTTAAAAACTCTAGATCCACCTAATTGTCACACCTACAGAAGTTAAGTTCTTTAGACAACTGGGTAGGATAGTTGTTATGCAGCTTTTTCCTGGAATGGCAATAGCTTTAGTTCTTTTAAAACTTCGGTAAAGTTTCCGCAGTGTATGCTTGTATGTAAAAATCAAGACTATGGCTGCTAAACAGAGTTTTGAAGTAAGTGAATTTGCATAAAATGTTTAGATAATAATTTAATTAGTTCCCCCACCCACCCCTTTTTCCTAGTAGATATATTTTTAAGCCCATAGTAATGACTAATCGTTTTGAGAATCAAGGCTTTCAAATGCCAAAATTTGGCTCTTTGGAGAAAAGGTGTTTTAACATTGCATAAATCATAGCTAAAATATTAAATATAAATGTGTTCAGTCACTCAGCTGTGTCTGAGTCTTTGTGGCCCCATGGATTGTTGCCTACCAGGCTCCTCTGTCCATGAAATTTCTCAAGCAAGAATACTAGAATGGGTTGCCATTTCCCTCTCCAGGGAATCTTCCTAAACCAGGGATCAAACCTGTGTCTCCTGCACAGACAGATGGTTTCTTAACCACTGAGCCACCAGGGAAGCTATTTAAAAGAAAAACAGTATAAATAATAAATAAAGGATTTGAAGAACACACAGGTGTACAAGCTAATTTCTGTCCCAGTGGAATGCAATTTTCATTGGTCAAAGACTCGAGAGTAAGAGCTGAACCGAGCTGGGCTATTTGCTTGTTGCTAGAGGTGCCTTCCACTCCACCAAGGGCCACAGAGGCCTGGTGGGAATCTGAGAGGACTGAGTTTGCCCTTTACTTCCTGCCATGGATCTTCCCAGAGCAGCTTCACCTACAGCCAGGCCCCAGCATGGCAGAAATCCCTGAATCAAAGTGGGAAAATAAAACTCACTATAGATTGCAGCTTGATAAAAAGCTCTGGCTTCCTGAGCCATGGAAATGCACACAATGTAAAGATGAAGAATATTTGCTTTCAATTCCCCAGAAACATTTAACTTTTCAAATACCATGAGAATATGATGTAGCCAGTTGTCTAGTTAATTGCTCTGACTCAAGAAGGGCAAAAGTTTCCAGCCCAGACTAGGAGCCCAGGTAAAGTCCAAGGTGTCAGAAAGATAAAGAAAAAAAAAAATCCCTAGATTATTAGACACAGATATCTAGGGTTTATTTGGGTCTCAGAAAGATGTATTGCATTCTAAAATACTAGGCTGAGAACACAAGATCATTTCCATCCATCTCAAAGAAGCACATGCCTCCTCATTCTTTCAGAGGATGAGGGGCAGTTCTCTGTCCTTTGCATAAACAGAGACCATCCGCTGTTCTCCATCATTACCTACGGCTGCCCAGGCACTCTTGTGGGATATTTAACTTGGTTTTCTTCATGTTGCAGTAGAATAAAGCCTGGCCCAAGGACAGCCAATATTTATTGGCTATAATATAATTAACAACAAATTTGTCTCTGAGCCAGAATACTTCATAGCACATTCATTATAAAATTAATAAAAATGAATTTAAAAAAAAACCCACAATTGTGAGTATTAAGGAAACCACTCCTATGTCCTATGCCAGAATGTGACACTCATGTGATAAAGTCTTCTATGGCTCCCTGAGGGCAAACTTGTAAAAAGACATGAAGTTGGTGATGGGGGTCAGGAGGACAACAATGATGACCAATAGCCATGGCAGGAAAGCACAAATGTCAAAATTCCATAAAATGTACACATTACAGTGGTGATGCCAACCTAGACAGAAGTGCACAAAGGACCGGCTGACTCAAGAGTCCTTACCTAGGGCTGTATATCACTGACACGGTATCAATCTTAACCCAACATTTAAGTTAGATCACACTTGGAGAGATGGGAAGGAGAACACAGAAAATCTTGAGAAGAGAGCTGAATTAAAGAATTCTTCAGAGTGCAAGCCGTAAGTAACAGAATTACCTTGCACTGACAGATTTGTTTTTTATTAACAGTACAGTTCAGTTCAGTTCAGTTCAGTTGCTCAGTCGGGTCTGACTCTTTGCGACCCCATGGGCTGCAGCACGCCAGGCTTTGCTGTGCATCACAATCTCTTGGAGCTTGCTCAAACTCATGTCCATTGAGTCAGTAATACCATCCAAAGATCTCATGCTCTGTTGTTCCCTTCTCTTTCTGTCTTCAATCTTTCCCAGCATCAGGGTTCGTTCCAAGGAGTCAGTTCTTTGCATGAGGTGGCCAAAGTATTTGAGCTTCAGCTTCAGCATCAGTCCTTCCAATCAATTTTAAGGACTGATTTCCTTTAGGATTGACTGGTTTGGTCTTGCAGTCGAAGGGACTCTAAATGTTTTCTCCAGCACCACAGTTCAAAGCATCAGTTCTTTGGCACTCAACTTTCTTTATAGTGGCCACAGGACTGGGAAAGGTCAGTTTTCATTCCAATTCCAAAGAAAGGCGATACCAAAGAATGTTCAAACTACCGCACAATTGCACTCATCTCACACACTAGCAAAGTAATGCTCAAAATTCTCCAAGCCAGGCTTCAACAGTACATCTACTTTGAACTTCCAGAGGTTCAGGCTGGATTTAGAAAAGAAAGAGGAACCAGGGATCAAATTGCCAACATCCAGTGGATTATCAAAAAACAAACAAACAAACAAACAAAAACAAGAGAATACCAGAAGAATATCTACTTCTGCTTTATTGAATACACCTAAGCCTTTGACCATGTAGATCACCACCTTGCCCGCCCCCTGAGAAATTTATATGCAGGTCAAGAAGCAACAGTTAGAACTGGACATGGAACAACAGACTGGTTCCAAATTGGGAAAGGATTATGTTAAAGCTGTATATTGCCACCCTGTTTATTTAACCTATATGCAGAGTACATCATACGAAATGCGGGGCTGGATGAACCACAAGCTGGAATCAAGATGGCCAGGAGAAATATCAATAACCTCAGATATGCAGATGACATCACCCTTATGGCAGAAAGTGAAGAGGAACTAAAAGCCTCTTGATGAAAGTGAAAGTGAAGAGTGAAAAAGTTGGCTTAAAACTCAACATTCAAAAAACCAAGATTGTGGCATCCAGTCCCATCACTCCTGGCAAATATGGGGGAAACAGTGCAAACAGTTTCAGACTTTATTTCCTTGGACTCCAAAATCCCTATAGAAAGTGACTGCAGGCATAAAATTATAAAAAATGCTTGCTTCTTGGAAGAAAAGTTATGGCCAGCCTAGACAGCATATTAAAAGCAGAGACATTACTTTGCTGACAAAGGTCCATATAGCAAAGCTATGGTTTCTCCAGTAGTCATGTATGGATGTGAGAGTTGGACTATAAAGAAAGCTGAGTGCCAAAGAACTGATGCTTTTAAAAGCTTAGTTAGGTTCATTATAAATAAATAAGTCATAATATTTTTGTGATTGTGAAATTCATAGCTTCCTAGATAGCATACAGAAAAGCAGAGACATTACTTTGCCAACAAAGGTCCATCTAGTCAAGGCTATAGTTTTTCCAGTGGTCATGTATGGATGTGAGAGTCGGACTGTGAAGAAAGCCGAGCGCCAAAGAATTGATGCTTTTGAACTGTGGTGTTGGAGAAGACTCTTGAGAGTCCCTTGGACTGCAAGGAGATCCCACCAGTCCATTCTAAAGGAGTTCAGCCCTGGGTGATCTTCGGAAGGAATGATGCTAAAGCTGAAACTCCAGTACTTTGGCCACCTCATGCAAAGAGTTGACTCATTGGAAAAGACTCTGATGCTCGGAAGGATTGCCTAGTGGATTCTGGGAACAGCCTCTAGGCCAACATGGCTGCAGGAGAGTGAGCTGAGGAGCTGAAGTCTGAGGGGAAGTGAGCTCAGAGAGCTGGGAATGGGGAGGTACAGACATGAGGACCTACTGAAGTACGTTATGGGTTTTAGCTTTTAATTTAGTAGTAGATGAATAAAATGTCGAGTTTTCAGCTACAAAATGTGTCAATCTTATTTTCATTTTAAAAAGAAACTTCTGACTTCTGAAAACACTAATTCCTATAAGGAGAGAAATAGGTAGACCATTTTCTTTCCCTTTTTAGTTAACAGTTTTAATATTCTAAAGCAGTTTTCATTTCACAGTAAAATTAAGAGGAAGATACAGACATTTCCCAGATATCCCCTTCCCCGCATATCTTCATATATTACTAACATTTGTTACAACTGATGAAGCTACATTACATTACAATCACCCGAAGCCCATAGTTTCCATTACAATTCACCTTTGGTGTTTTACATTCTAGGGCTTTGACTAATGTATAGGTGATATATGTATGCATCGTGACAGTACCATAGAGTAGTTTCAGATAGCCTTTGTGCTCCTCTAAATCACCTTATTCCCCTTAAACTCAGATAATCACTGATCTTTTTACTGTCTCTCCATTATTTTGCTTTTTTTTTCAGAATGTCTTATAGTTGAAATCATACACTATGTTGCCTTCTCAGGTTGATTTTTTTCCTTTATCAATATGGATTTGAAGCACTTCCATTTTTTATGGCTTAATATTTTATTTCCTTTTGTGCTGGATAATATTCTATTGTCTAGATATATCACAGTTTATCTATTCACTTACTAAAGGGCATCTTGGTTGTCACCAAGTGTTGGAAATGGCCTAGAGCCGCTATAAGCAGCCCGGTGAAAACTGTCACTCAGTTCTATCTTACTCTTTGCAACCCCATGGATTGTAGCCCGCCAGTCTCCTCAGTCCATGAAATTCTTTAGGCAAGAATACCAAAGTGGGTTGCTATTCCCTCCTCCTCCAGGGGATCTGCCAAACCCCAGGATCGAACCCAGGTCTTCTGCATGGTGCGTGCATGTGTGCCAAGACACTTCAGTCGTGTCAGACTCTTTGTGACCCCATGGACGGTAGCCCCCCAGGCTCTTCTATCCATGGGATTCTCCAGGCAAGAATACTGGAGTGGGCTGCTAAGGCTCTCCTCTAGGGGATACTCCTGACTCAGGGATCAAACCCATGTTTCTTGAGTCTCCTGCATTGGCAGGCAGGTTCTTTACCACTAACACCACCTGGGAAGCCCTGTACAGGGTTTTGTGTAGATGTAAGGTCTCAACTGTTTTGCGTAATTACCAAGGGGCAATATTGATGATATGATTTTCCCTATGGCTTCCCCTCTCTTAAGACTTAGAAAAAATTTTTGTTTTTTCAATGTGTTTAGCTTTTACGTGTTGTGATGGAATGGTAACTTCCAAGTTCCTATTATGTGGAACAACAAACAGGAAGCTATCTTTTAAATATTGCATTTGTTTGAGAAATGATGATGATTTGGAGCAAAGTTATGAAATGTGGTAAGGAAAGCTGAATATGTTCTAAAGTTAGAGTGAATAGGATTTGATAATGGAGCAGACTTGAAAATGGAAGGTTGCAGTCAACTGCTGCTCTGTTTTTTATTTATTTTTAAATTAATGACTGAAAGTCAATTATCAGAGTGATAAACAGCTTAAAGAATTGTCAATGCTGATACTTCATTTTATTTTATTTTATTTTTTTTAAATTTTTTTATTTATTTATTTTTTTAATTTTAAAATCTTTAATTCTTACATGCGTTCCCAAACATGACCCCCCCTCCCACCTCCCTCCCCACAACATCTCTCTGGGTCATCCCCATGCACCAGCCCCAAGCATGCTGCACCCTACGTCAGACATGGACTGGCGATTCAATTCTTACATGATAGTATACATGTTAGAATTCCCATTCTCCCAAATCATCCCACCCTCTCCCTCTCCCTCTGAGTCCAAAAGTCCGTTATACACATCTGTGTCTTTTTTCCTGACTTGCATACAGGGTCGTCATTGCCATCTTCCTAAATTCCATATATATGTGTTAGTATACTGTATTGGTGTTTTTCTTTCTGGCTTACTTCACTCTGTATAATTGGCTCCAGTTTCATCCATCTCATCAGAACTGATTCAAATGAATTCTTTTTAATGGCTGAGTAATACTCCATTGTGTATATGTACCACAGCTTTCTTATCCATTCATCTGCTGATGGACATCTAGGTTGTTTCCATGTCCTGGCTATTATAAACAGTGCTGCGATGAACAGTGGGGTACATGTGTCTCTTTCAATTCTGGTTTCCTCGGTGTGTATGCCCAGAAGTGGGATTGCTGGGTCATAAGGTAGTTCTATTTGCAATTTTTAAGGAATCTCCACACTGTTCTCCATAGTGGCTGTACTAGTTTGCATTCCCACCAACAGTGTAGGAGGGTTCCCTTTTCTCCACACCCTCTCCAGCATTTATTGCTTGCAGATTTTTGGATCGCAGCCATTCTGACTGGTGTGAAGTGGTACCTCATTGTGGTTTTGATTTGCATTTCTCTAATAATGAGTGATGTTGAGCATCTTTTCATGTGTTTGTTAGCCATCCGTATGTCTTCTTTGGAGAAATGTCTATTTAGTTCTTTGGCCCATTTTTTGATAGGGTCGTTTATTTTTCTGGAGTTGAGCTGCAAAAGTTGCTTGTATATTTTTGAGATTAGTTGTTTGTCAGTTGCTTCATTTGCTATTATTTTCTCCCATTCAGAAGGCTGTCTTTTCACCTTGCTTATATTTTCCTTTGTTGTGCAGAAGCTTTTAATTTTAATTAGATCCCATTTGTTTATTTTTGCTTTTATTACCAGCATTCTGGGAGGTGGATCATAGAGGATCCTGCTGTGATTTATGTCTGAGAGTGTTTTGCCTATGTTCTCCTCTAGGAGTTTTATAGTTTCTGATCTTACATTTAGATCTTTAATCCATTTTGAGTTTATTTTTGTGTGCGGTGTTAGAAAGTGATCTAGTTTCATTCTTTTACAAGTGGTTGACCAGTTTTCCCAGCACCACTTGTTAAAGAGATTGTCTTTACTCCATTGTATATTCTTGCCTCCTTTGTCAAAGATAAGGTGTCCATATGTGTGTGGATTTATCTCTGGGCTTTCTATTTTGTTCCATTGATCTATATGTCTGTCTTTGTGCCAGTACCATACTGTCTTGATGACTGTGGCTTTGTAGTAGAGCCTGAAGTCAGGCAAGTTGATTCCTCCCGTTCCATTCTTCTTTCTCAAGATTGCTTTGGCTATTCGAGGTTTTTTGTATTTCCATACAAATCTTGAAATTATTTGTTCTAGTTCTGTGAAAAATGTGGCTGGTAGCTTGACAGGGATTGCATTGAATTTGTAAATTGCTTTGGGTAGTATACTCATTTTCACTATATTGATTCTTCCGATCCATGAACATGGTATATTTCTCCATCTATTAGTGTCCTCTTTGATTTCTTTCATCAGTGTTTTATAGTTTTCTATATACAGGTCTTTAGTTTCTTTAGGTAGATATATTCCTAAGTATTTTATTCTTTTCGTTGCAATGGTAAATGGAATTGTTTCCTTAATTTCTTTTCTACTTTCTCATTATTCGTGTATAGGAATGCAAGGGATTTCTGTGTGTTGATTTTATATCCTGCAACTTTACTATATTCATTGATGAGCTCTAGTAATTTTCTGGTGGAGTCTTTAGGGTTTTCCATGTAGAGGATCATGTCATCTGCAAACAGTGAGAGTTTTACTTCTTCTTTTCCAATTTGGATTCCTTTTATTTCTTTTTCTGCTCTGATTGCTGTGGCCAAAACTTCCAGAACTATGTTGAATAGTAGCGGTGAAAGTGGACACCCTTGTCTTGTTCCTGACTTTAGGGGAAATGCTTTCAATTTTTCACCATTGAGGATAATGTTTGCTGTGGGTTTGTCATATATAGCTTTTATTATGTTGAGGTATGTTCCTTCTATTCCTGCTTTCTGGAGAGTTTTTATCATAAATGGATGTTGAATTTTGTCAAAGGCCTTCTCTGCATCTATTGAGATAATCATATGGTTTTTATTTTTCAGTTTGTTAATGTGGTGAATTACATTGATTGATTTGTGGATATTGAAGAATCCTTGCATCCCTGGGATAAAGCCCACTTGGTCATGGTGTATGATCTTTTTAATGTGTTGTTGGATTCTGATTGCTAGAATTTTGTTGAGGATTTTTGCATCTATGTTCATCAGTGATATTGGCCTGTAGTTTTCTTTTTTGTGACATCTTTGTCAGGTTTTGGTATTAGGGTGATGGTGGCCTCATAGAATGAGTTTGGAAGTTTACCTTCCTCTGCAATTTTCTGGAAGAGTTTGAGGAGGATAGGTGTTAGCTCTTCTCGAAATTTTTGGTAGAATTCAGCTGTGAAGCCATCTGGACCTGGGCTTTTGTTTGCTGGAAGATTTCTGATTACAGTTTCAATTTCCGTGCTTGTGATGGGTCTGTTAAGGTTTTCTATTTCTTCCTGGTTCAGTTTTGGAAAATTGTACTTTTCTAAGAATTTGTCCATTTCTTCCACGTTGTCCATTTTATTGGCATACAACTGCTGATAGTAGTCTCTTATGATCCTTTGTATTTCTGTGTTGTCTGTTGTGATCTCTCCATTTTCATTTCTAATTTTATTGATTTGATTTTTCTCTCTTTGCTTCTTGATGAGTCTGGCTAATGGTTTGTCAATTTTATTTATCCTTTCAAAGAACCAGCTTTTGGCTTTGTTGATTTTTGCTATGGTCTCTTTAGTTTCTTTTGCATTTATTTCTGCCCTAATTTTTAAGATTTCTTTCCTTCTACTCACTCTGGGGTTCTCCAACTCTTCCTTTTCTAGTTGTTTTAGTTGTAGAGTTAGGTTGTTTATTTGACTTTTTTCTTGTTTCTTGAGGTATGCCTGTATTGCTATGAACTTTCCTCTTAGCACTGCTTGATACTTCATTTTAAAGTATAATTTATTTTATATTTAGAACATAGAAATGTATTTTTTTTTCTGGTGAAAAAAGTAATAAGAGATTCAGCAGAACGAATTTTTCTCTTTTAAGAAAGACTGAGATACTTTTGGAAACATTAGGTAAGTTTGTTTCTGAACTTATTTGGAAAAAGCATTGTTTACAAAAATGTTTATATAGGATACCTACTACATTGCTACTGCTTGGGTCATTTTACACTGATTATGTTTTGAAGCTAACAGTGATGAGAAAATCATGTCATAGAGAATAGTTTTAAGGTTTTAAAATTATTTACCAGTCTTCTTAATTAACTCGTGTTTATTTCTTTAGGATTAACTTCATTTTTAGTTCAAAATATTATCACAGAATCCTTCATTATTCTGGAATATAATTAACCAGAAGAAATTAAATCTACAGGTTGCCAGTCATTTTTAAAATGTGTTTTTTAATTGAAGGATAATTCCTTTATGGGATTTTGTTGTTTTATGTCAAACTTCAACATAAATCAGGCATCAGTTCAGTCCAGTTCGGTCGCTCAGTCGTCCTTGACTCTTCGCGATCCCTTGAATCTCAGCACACCAGGCCTCCCTGTCCATCACCATCTCTCCAGTTCACTCAGACTCATGTCCATCGAGTCAGTGATGCCATCCAGCCAGCTCATCCTCTGTCGTCCCCTTCTCCTCCTGCCCCCAATCCCTCCCAGCATCAGGGTCTATTCCAATGAGTCAACTCTTCGCATGAAGCGGCCAAAGTATTGGAGTTTCAGCTTCAGCATCAGTCCTTCCAATGAACACCCAGGACTGATGTCCTTTAGAATAGACTGGTTGGATCTCCTTGAGTCCAAGGGACTCTCAAGAGTCTTCTCCAACACCACAGTTCAAACGCATCAATTCTTCGGCACTCAGCTTTCTTCACAGTCCAACTCTCACATCCATACATGACTACTGGAAAAACTATAGCCTTGACTAGGTGGACCCTTGCTGGCAAAGTAATGTCTCTGCTTTTGAATATGCTATCTAGGTTGGTCATAACTTTCCTCCCAAGGAGTAAGCGTCTTTTCTTTTCATAGCTGCAATCACCATTTGCAGTGATTTTGGAGACCAAAAAAATAAAGTCTGACACTGTTTCCACTGCTTCTCCATCTATTTCCCATGAAGTGATGGGACCAGAGGCCATGATCTTCGTTTTCTGAATGTTGAGCTTTAAGCCAACTTTTCCACTCTCCTCTTTCACTTTCATCAAGAGGAGTTTTAGTTCCTCTTCACTTTCTGCCATAAGGGTGGTGTCATCTGCATATCTGAGGTTATTGATATTTATCCCAGCAATCTTGATTTCAGCTTGTGCTTCTTCCAGTCCAGAGTTTCTCATGATGTACTCTGCATATGAGTTAAATAAGCAGGGTGACAATATACAGCCTTGATGTACTCCTTTTCCTATTTGGAACCAGTCTGTTGTTCCATGTCCAGTTCTAACTGTTGCTTCCTGACTTGCATACAGGTTTCTCAAGAGGCATGTCAGGTGGCCTGGTATTTCCATCTCTTTCAGAATTTTCCACAGTTTATTGTGGTCCACACAGTCAAAGGCTTTGTAATAGTCAAAAAAGCAGAAAGAGATGTTTTTCTGGAACTTTCTTACTTTTTCGAAGATCCAGCGGGTATTAACAATTTGATCTCTGATTCCTCTGTCTTATCTAAAACCAGCTAAAATATCAGAAAGTTCTCGGTTCACATATTGCTGAAGCCTGGCTTGGAGAATTTTGAGCATTACTTTACTAGCGTGTGAGATGAGTGCAATTATGCAGTAGTTTGAGCATTCTTTCGCATTGCCTTTCTTTGGGGTTGGAATGAAAACTGACCTTTTCCAGTCCTGTGGCCACTGCTGAGTTTTCCAAATTTGCTGGCATATTGAGTGCAACACTTTCTCAGCATCATCTTTTAGGATTAGAGATAGCTCAACTGGAATTCCATCACCTCCACTAGCTTTGTTCATAGTGATGCTTTCTAAGGCCCACTTGACTTCACATTCCAAGATGTCTGGCTCTAGGTGAGTGATTACAGCATCATGATTATCTGGGTCTTGAAGATCTCTGTTTGTTCAGTTCTTTTGTGTATTCTTGCCACCTCGTCATAATATCTTCTGCTTCTGTGAGATCCATACCATTACTGTCCTTTATCAAGCCCATCTTTGCCTGAAATGTTCCCTTGGTATCTCTAATTTTCTTGAAGAGATCTCTAGTCTTTCCCATTCTGCTGTTTTCCTCTATTTCTTTGCATTGTTCACTAAGGAAGCCTTTTTTTTTTTTTTTTTTTTAAATCTCTCCTTGCTATTCTTTGGAACTCTGCATTCAGATGCTTATATCTTTCCTTTTCTCCTTTGCTTTTCACCTCTCTTCTTTGCATAGCTATTTGTAAGGCCTCCTCAACAACCATTTTTCTTTTTTACATTTCTTTTCCATGGGGATGGTTTTGATCCCTGTTTCCTGTACAATGTCACAAATCTCCATCCATAGTTCATCAGACACTCTGTCTATCAGATCTAGTCCCTTAAATCTATTTCTAACTCCCACTCTATAATCAGAAGGGATTTGATTTAGATCATACTTGAATGGTCTAGTGGTTTTCTCTACTTTCTTCAATTTAAGTTTGAATTTGGCAATAAGGAGTTCATAATCTGAGCCACAGTCCACTCTTGGTCTTGTTTTTGCTGACTATATAGAGCTGCTCCATCTTTGGCTGCAAAGAATGGAATCAATCTGATTTCATTGTTGGCCATCTGGTGATGTCCATGTCTAGAGTCTTCTTTTGTGTTGTTGGAAGAAGGTGTTTGCTATGACCAGTGTGTTCTCTTGGCAGAATTCTATTAGTCTTTGCCCTGCTTCATTTTGTATTTCAAGGCCAAATTTGCCTGTTACTCCAGATGTTTGTTGACTTCCTACTTTTGCATTCAGGTGTTTCTTGACTTCCTACTTTTGCATTCCAGTCCCCTATAATGAAAAGGACATCTTTTTTGGGTGTTAGTTCTAAAAGTTCTTGTAGGTCTTCATAGAACCGTTCAACTTCAGCTTCTTCAGCATTCCTGGTTGGGGCATATGCTTGGATCACGGTGATATTAAATGGTTTGCCTTGGAAACGAACAGAGATCATTCTGTCATCTTTGAGACTGCATCCAAGTACTGCATTTCAGACTCTTTTGTTGACCATGATGGCTACTCCATTTCTTCTAAGGGATTCCTGCTCACAGTAGTAGATATAACGGTCATCTGAGTTAAATTCACCCATTCCACTCCATTTTAGTTTACTGATTTCTAGAATGTTGACGTTGACTCTTGCCATCTCCTGTTTGACCACTTCCAATTTGCCTTGATTCATGGACCTAACATTCCAGATTCTTATGCGATATTGCTCTTTACAGCATTGGACCTTGCTTCCACAACTGGGTATTGTTTTTGCTTTGGCTCCTTCCCTTCATTCTTTCTGGAGTTATTTCTCCACTGATCTCCTGATGCATATTGGGCACCTACTGACCTGGGGCATTTCCCTCTCAGTATCCTGTTGTTTTGCCTCTTCATACTGTTCATGGGGTTCTGAAGGCAAGAATACAGAAGTGGTTTGCCATTCCCTTCTCCAGTGGACCACATTCTGTCAGACCTCTCCACCATGACCCGTTCGTCTTGCGTGGCCCCACCCGGCATGGCTTAGTTTCATTGAGTTAGACAAGGCTGTGGTCCATGTGATCAGATTGGCTAGTTTTCTGTGATTATGGTTTCAGTGTGTCTGCCCTCTGATGCCCTCTCGCAACACCTACCATCTTACTTGGGTTTCTCTTACCTTGGACATGGGGTATCTCTTCACGGCTGCTGCAGCAAAATGCAGCCACTGCTCCTTACCTTGGATGAGTCGCCCCTCCTGACCTTGAACATGGAGTACCTCTATCAGCCCTCCTGTGCCTGTTCAGCCACCACTCCTCGGACATGGGGTAGCTCCTCTTGGCCACCGCCCCTGACCTCGGGCATGGGGTAGCTCCTCTCAACCTCTCCCTTTTAAACTTCCCTCCCATCTCCCTCCAATGACACCCCTCTAGGTGATACAGAATCCCTGTTTGAGTTTCCTGAGCCATACAGCAAATTCCGTTGGCTATCTGTTTTGCATATGGTAATGTAAGTTTCCATGTTACTTTCTCCATACAGCTCACCCTCTCCTCCCCTCTCTCCATGTCCACAAGTGTGCTCTCTATGTCTGTTTCTCCATTGCTGCCCTGCAAATAAATTCTTAAGTACTATTTTCCTAGATTCCATATATATAGTTACAATATGATATTTATCTTTCTCTTTCTGACATTTCACTCTGTATGATAGGTTCAAGGTTCACCCACCACATTAGAACTGACTCAAATGTGTTCCTTTTTCTGGCTGAGTAGTATTCCATCATATATATGTACCATCACTTCTTTATCTATTCATCTGTTGCTGGACATCTAGGTTGCTTCCATGTTCTAGCTATTGTAAGTAGTGCCACAATAAACAATGGGATACATGTGTCTTTTTCAATTTTGGTTTCCTCAGGGTATATGCCTGGAGTAGGATTCCTGGGTTGTATGGTGGTTTTAGTCCTAGTTTTTTTTTTTTTTTTTTTAAAGGAATCTCCATACCGTCTTCCATAGTGGCTGTATCAATTTACATTTCCACCAACAGTGCAAGAGTGTTCCCTTTTCTCCACATCTTCTCCAGTTTTCTTGTTTGTAGACTTTTTGATAATGGCCATTCTGACCAGTGTGAGGTGATATCTCATTCTATTTTTGATTGGCATTAGTCTAATATTGAGCAATTTTGAGCATCCTTTCATGTGCTTGTTAGCCATCTGTATGTCTTCTTTGGAGAAATGTCTGTTTATGTCTTTTTCCCACTTTCTGATTGGGTTATTTGCTTTTCTGGTATTGAGTTGCATGAGCTGCTTGTATATATTGGAAATTAAGCCTTTGTCAGCTGTTTCATTTGCTATTATTTTCTCCCATTCTGAGAGTTGTCTTTCAACCTTGCTTATAGTTTTCTTTGCTATGTAAAAGCTTTTAAGTTTAATCAGGTCCTACTTCTTTACTTTTGTTTTTATTTCTGTTACTCTAGGAGGTGGGTCATAGAGGATCTTGCTTTGTTTACCTCATAGTGTTCTGCCTATGTTTCCTTCTAAGAGTCTTATAGTTTCTGGGCTTAGATTTAGGTCTTTAATCCATTTTGAGTTTATCTTTATGTATGGTGCTAGGAAGTGTTCTAATTTTATTCTTTTACATGGAGTTGTCCAGTTTTCCCAGCACCATTTATTGAAAAGGCTATCTTTACCCCATTGTATTTTCTTGCCTCCTTTGTCAAAATAAGGTACCCATGGGTGCATGGGCTTATTTATTGGTTTTCTATCTTGTTCCATTGGTCTATATTTCTGTTTTTGTGCCAGTATCACACTGTCTTGATGACTGTAGCTTTGTGGTATAATCTGAAGTAAGGAAGGTTGATTCTTCCAGCTCTATTTTTCTTTCTAAACACACTTTGGCTATTCAGGGTCTTTTTGTTTCCATATGAACTGTGAAATTTTTTGTTCTAGTTCTGTGAAAAATGCCATTGGTAGTTTGATAGGGATCTCATTGAATCTGTAGATTGCATTTGGTAGTATAGTCATTTGCACAATATTTATTCTTCCTACTCAGAAACATGAATATCTGTCCCTCTCTTTATGTCATCTTTAGTTTCTTTCATCAGTGTCTTCTAATTTGCTGTGTACAGTTCTTTTGTCTCCTTAGGTAAGTTTATTCCTAGATTTTTTTTTTTTTTTTTTTTTGCTGCAATGGTGAATGGGATTTATTCCTTAATTTCTCTTTCTGATTTTTTGCTGTTAGTATATAGGTATACAAGTGATTTCTGTGTACTGATTTTGTATCCTGCAAATTTGCTAAATTCCTGATTATTTCTAGTACGTTTCTGATACTATCTTTAGGGTTTTCTATGCACAGTATTGGGAGAAGGAAATGACAACCCACTCCAGTACTCTTGCCTAGAAAATCCCATAGATGGAGAAGCCTGGTAGACCTCATGGGGTCGCTGAGTCGATTATGACTCAGTGACTTCATTTTCAATTTCACTTTCCACTTTCATGCATTGGAGTAGGAAATGGCAGCCCACTCCAGTATTCTTGCCTGGAGAATATCATGGACAGAGGATCCTGGTGGGGCTGCCTTCTATGGAGTTGTACAGAGTCAAACACAACTGAAGTGATGTAGCAGCAGCATGCATAGTATCATGTCATCTACAAACAGTGAGATATTTTTCTGATCTGGATTCCTTTTATTTCTTTTTCTTCTCTGATTGCTGTAGCTAGGACTTCCAGAACTATGTTGAATAATCATGGTGAAAGTGGACACCCGTGTCTCATTCCTGATCTTAGGGGGAATGCTTTCAGTTTTTCACCATTGAGAATAATGTTTACTGTAGGCTTATCATATATGGCCTTCACTATGTTGAGGTAGGTTCCTTCTATGCCCATTTGTTTGAAGAGTTTTAATCAAAAATGGGTGCTGAATCTTGTCAAAGGCTTTTTCTACATCTATTGAGATTATCATATTGTTTTTATCTTTCAGTTTGTTAATACGGTGTATCACATTGATTGATTTGTGTATACTGAAGAATCATTGCATTCCTGGAATAAACCCAACTTGATCATGGTGTATGAGCTTTTTGATAGAGAATAGTTTTAAAGTTTTAAAATTATTTCCTTCTTAGTTAACTAGTATTCATTTCTTAAGGATTAACTTAACTTTTAGTTCAAAATATCATCACAGAATCCTTCATTATGCTGGTGCATAAATAACCAGAACAAATTTAATTTATAGATTTCCAGTCTTACTTTTATTAAACTATCAATAATCTTTATCATAAACTTTTCCTTAGGATTATGTATAATTAATACAAATGAATAATCAATGTATATTTCTTTCCTATTTTTTAAAAGATTTTTGGAATTTTGATTGCTCTAGAGAAAAGAAAGAACTACAGAAACAAAATTAGAGGTTCAGAGAAACCATAAACTGGATAATTGATTCCTAAATATCTAAAACTTGGTTGAAATTTAAAATGAAATTTGATAAGGGATGTCTGATAAATAATCACTATACTTAGAAAGAGGAGAACTTATTTCACTGGCATAAACAAGCTTTTGTCCCAGGAATCTCATTCATAACATTACAAATTTAAAGGAATTACATGTTAAATGATGTTTTTCCGAGATAATTTTCTAATAGTTCAAGCTCAATTAATACTTAATTTTCAAGGCCTGCGACTTAATGATAAACTCACTCTTTAAACAAGGCACCACATCACCTAACAAAGAATAATTTGACTTTTTCAAGTGTGTAGATTGTAAGGAATTCATAAGAGCATAGTGATCACTGTACATTTGTATGTTAATGTTACCAGATAATCATCTTTAACGACTGGAAAGATTAATACATTTGGAGCATAAACCAGAGAAAATGTTCAACACTTCATAGCAATAGGAACATTTAGGACAATGGAAAAACATCTGCCCAGTAAATTGTTTTCCAAACACTGAAAATTATAAGTAATTATCAAGAATTTATTCATAACTCTGACTTAGTGACAGCTTAACTGGTATTAAAATTCATTTTTCAGCACTAGGATTTTGTGATAATCACTGTGTGCCTGTAATTTATACTGCTTCTTTCTCCTTCTCTATATCTGCAGAAAATGTTTCAGCAATATATTTTTAAGAGGGTAATTATGTTAGAATAAAAGGTTGATCTTTTTTTTTGTTTGTTTTAACTGGTGGAAAGAAATTTCGGGTTACTGTGCTTCCTTAAAAGTTTATGATCAAAAATTTTCTCATTTTTAACTTTTTTATTTTATGAAATAATACCAGGTCAATCACATCTCAGTATCCAATGTGTATAATTTCAATTGCATATGTGTGTTAATTAATAGTAAAATTTAAGACTAGTAAAAAGAAAGACAAGTAGAGTGAAGAATTATATGGCAAAGTACAGATTATGTACCAGACCAACTAATACTCAAATCTTACCTCATCACCTACCCTATAACATCTCTTAGTCTCAGTCTTAATTTTATCTGTAAAATGGAAAATATTTCTGCTAGAAGGGACAATAAAATAGTGTATATAAACTGTTCATTAAAGTGGCCAGAACACGGTAAACACTCAGTGATAACAATTACTGGTGTTTTATTTTCATTAATATACAAACTTTCTATATGAAGAGGAAATAAAAGAGGATAAGTGGGAAGGGAATGGAAGTTGCTCAGTCGTGTCCAACTCTTCATGACCCCGTGGACTGCAGCCCACCAGGCTCCTCCGTCCATGAGATTTTCCAGGCAAGAGTACTGGAGTGGGGTGCCATCACCTTCTCTGATAATTGGGAAAGATCAATGAAATATGTTAAAGTCAAAGTTTGTTGGCAGAATAGCAATCAGAAATATCTGTGAGCTTTTTAATAAAATTCAGTGGAGAACACAACTCAGCATCCCTGTGTGTAGTGTATATCCTTTCCAGTTCTTCAAGCTACATTTTAAAAAGTAAAACAAAATGTATTTTTGAGATGAAGCTACATCCCTTTCTCCAGCTACATAGAGAGGAATTGCATCCAGATAGCAAACAACAGTACTTGCACTTTAATCAAAATGTGAAATACTGGTGACAGGGTCCTGAAAACTGCAGAAAAAGGTTTGATGCCTAATAAATTTTGAAATTAAAGTTTCAGGAAGAGATAAATCATAAAAAAATAGATAATGGCTATAGCATAACTCTATACTCTTAATAAAATAATACCAAAATAATTAAATCTTCAAGTAAAATTATAAAAATGACACAAAATAAAAACACAAGATCTATGAAGCTATTTCATTAATCTACATTTTCCTGGGAGACTCTGCCTCATTTTTTTGATACACTTTGAAACTATTATTCTTATACTGTATTTCAGGTTTTATACAAGAGAATATCACACACAAATTTCAAAATTTAAAACTCTACTTAGTTATCTCTCATTTATTTACAGACATATGTTGATTACAAATACTATTTAAATGTCACAGCCACACTGAGTGAAAACATTTTTTGAGGAGCAGTATAGTTGTCTAACTTGTGTTAATAAGGAAAGAACATGTACAAAGAAACAGTTTAAACAACTGAACAATATACCACATCATTATCATCATGATAATAATCAATAGTATCACTTCTAATCACTTACAGTGTGTATAGTACTAGGGAAGAAAACTGTTTTATTGACAGACAGATGACTGTCTGCAAAATACTTAAATCATATTTTGAGCATAAAATAAAGAGTAGAAGTTATATGACTGAATGACAACTTAGAATAGTTAATTTTATCTCTCCCAAACTTTAGGTGGTAGTTAATTTGTGCATGGTTACAAGAACTAGGTGGGACAAATATAATAATTCTGATGTTTTTCATGCCCATTTATTTGTTTTTCAACTTTGGAAACTTAGTTGGTTGAAAGTGGCAGTTGAGGAAGAATGAGCAATTTGTCACTCAACAAACATTTCCCAACGTGTTGGTTATCCCCTTCTAGAATACAGCTGAATATAATAAATAAACACTTGAATCATATTAGCTTTTAGGTATCACAAAGCAGTCAGCTATAATGTTACTTTCACTGAGCTGTACTTTATTGAAAGGAACTTCACTTTTTTTTTGAAAGAAACAAGTGATTCAAAAAAGGAGGAATACTATTATCAACAATGATAATTATAGTGTTTTCGTAGGTATTTTCAAAACACAAAGCAGTACATTTCTGATCTTTTTCATACATCATTTATAGTTCAAGTTTAATATTCTAATTCTTTTGTCATATATTAGGAGAATAAGGTATATGTAGGAAATAATATACCCACTCCAGTGTTCTTGCCTGGAGAATCCCAGGGATGGGGGGAGCCTGGAGGGCTGCCATCTATGGGGTTGCCACAGAGTCGGACATGACTGAAGTGACTTAGCAGTAGTAGCAGCAGGAAATAATATGGACTGATTGTTAATGTTACTTATGTCATCAAAATTATGTATTTCCAAGAATATATCTGAAGTTTATCTTACTAGTTCTGTGCATAATTAGTTGACAGAAGATACACTTTAAATTAAAATTATTTCCCCTGCCAACAAGAAATGATATCATGGTAGTAAATCTACTTAACTTTTCTATGATTTTCCTTTGAATTAGTAATAACCTAAACAGCAGAATTTCTAGTCAGAAACCTGTATATTCTGCTCATATCAAAATTTTTCTTCAGAATTTTCTGTATCTTCATCCTAAAAAATAATTCTAAAGGGGAAAAAAATATCCTATAGCCAAACTCCAGAAAGACTGTTGATAAGATGTTGACACTGATGACACAATCAGAACTTAGCACAACATACCTATAAAAAGCACTAGGCCATATATTTAGTTATGAGATCACAACTTTACAAAATGTTTTTAGAAGATGAAAGGAGATAACATTGTCTGATAAGCTAAATAATAGAATGAGTCTATATTTGATAAATAAAAACAATAAAATAACCTGTTGGACCTGAGTGTGAAAAAAGAGAGAGAGAGAAAGACTGAGAGGATGTAAATAAATAAATAACTCCATGTCTTTAAATTAGGTTGTATAACATTTAAGCACACAGTCAGTTCCCAAGCATTTTTCATGTATCCCCACTCCACTTCGTTTTCATGGTCATCATTTTGTCTCGGATATTGTTCAGCTGGCTCTTAGCAGCCAAATTTGAGTGAAATTTCTCTCTTTTCTCTGTATTCTACAAAGCATTCTACAAACGGCATTTATTTACTAACACAAGAAATCTTTACATGGAAATGAAGATATTAATAGTCCATACACAGCCCATTGGCTTGTTTCTTCATGCAGCAAAATAGAAAGCAGCATTCCTGTCTATTCACAGGGTATAATCGTTAATTGTCTTTGGTGAGCCAGCAAAGGCTTCTTTCCAAAGTCCCAAAAGGTTTAAACTTTTTAAAATATGAATTATTTATTTTAATTGGAGGCTAATTACTTTACATGGTTTAAACTTTTAAATGACTTTTTCTAGTCACTCTTTATCAATAGATATTATTCCACTAAGGAACCACCTTTCTTTTCCCCACTTTTCCAAAGTGTCATTCACTCCATATTACTTTCTCTGGCAATTATGATTTACAAAGTAAATTAAAACCAGATTTGCATTTTTCTCTGACTCTTTTCTAGGTCAGCATTCATTGTCTTGGCAATGTCATCCAATCACATGGTAACAACCCTCCTCTATATGCTTCCTTCTCTGACTATTCAGACTCCCTCTGAATAACATAGGGACCCTTGTTAATACACTCAACTTATTAAGATAATGTAAAATAATCTTTCTATCTCAAGATCCTTGACCACAAAGGCTAAAATATTCATAATTTCTTTGTCAATTTTGGTGTTTAAAGCCATCATATTAGTGATAATTTGCTATTAGCACTGATAAGAAACCAATGCAATAATATTCACAAGCAGGTAATACTGTCTGCCAGATTTTGAGAACTTTCTGCCTCCTCTCTATTGAATACCTAACTAAACACGGATCATAACAATCTGGAAACACTACAAACACCACATTTTACAACTTCTCACTTAAAGCAAGCTCAGTAGATGCATATTTATTTTAGCCATGTCAGAGGTCAAGAGACTGAGAACCAATATCTCTCTGCTCCATGCATTTATTCATAGATATAGGCTTGCTTATCTAGTGACTTAGGAAATAGTGAGAGACCTTATTATTTTGGGCTCCAAAATCACTGCAGATAGTGACTGAAACCATGAAATTAAACAATGCTTGCTCCTTGGAAGAAAAGCTATGACTAACCTAGACAGCATATTAAAAAGCAGAGACATTACTTTGCCAACACAGGTCCATCTAGTCAAAGGTATGTTTTTTCCAGTAATCATGTATGGATGTGAGATTTGAACTATAAAGTGCCAAAGAATTGGTGCTTTTGAACTGTGGTGTTGGAGAAGACTGTTGAGTATCCCTTGGACTGCAAGGAGATCAAACCAGTCAATCCTAAAGGAAATCAGTCCTGAATATTCAATGGAAGAACTGATGCTGAATCTGAAACTCCAATACTTTGGCCACCTGATTCAAAGAACTGACTCATTGGAAAAGACCTTGATGCTGGGAAAGATTGAAGGTAGGAGGAGATGGGGACAACAGAAGATGAGATGGTTGTATGGCATCACCGACTCGAAGGATATGAGTTTGAGCAAACTCTGGGGTGGGAGTTGGTGATGGACAAGGAAGCTTGGCGTACTGCAGTCCATGGGGTCGCAAAGAATTGGACACAACTGAGCAACTGAACTGAACTGATCTAGTGATTTTCAAATGCGTCTAGCCTCATAAATGGAAACTGCTGAATACTGTTCATGGAATATTTTATATAAGGATAAGGAATTATTAAAATTTTGTTCATATTGTATTACCCATGTAGTGTCATATGATTTCACCTATCTGCTAGGTTGCTAGAAAATATAGTTTAGAATTATTACGACATAAAAAAGTATTATAGTAATTGTATTGTTGAATGGTAGCACTCTTTACCTATAGCCAAGCATTTTCCCTTATACCTCAGTTGGTAAAGAATCTGCCTGCAATACAGATACTCCAGTTCAATTCTTGGGTTGGGAAGATTCCCTGGAAAAGGGAAAGGCTACCTACTCCAGTATTTTGGCCTGGAGAATTCCACAGATTGTATAGTCCATGGGGTCACAAAGAGTCAGACATAACTAAGCAACGTTCACTTTCAAGCATTTTACTAAGTAATTCATATATATTATTTTCTTTAAATCAAACCACAAACATTTGAAGCAAGGTGTTACTAGTATTTCTATTTTACAGTGGAGTACTGTTTGAGAAATATATAACTTATTCCAAGAAAGATAAGTAACATTTCCAAAAGTCCATCCAAGGGAGTGCCATGGTTGCAAACTAGACAGTATAACATCAGAGTTGCAAAGACTTAATTTAGACGTTCTCGTGTGTTTTAAAAGTTTGCTTTAGACTATATGTTTTTTGCACTATACTATTTGCAATAGAACATATAGCATATAGAGTAGATTCTATTTATAATAACTACTAACTTCAAAAGGATGAGGGACAAAGGGGTCTTCTGTGTTTTTTTCTCCCCAATATCTCCAATACACTAGTGACTGACAGATTTACATGTCCAGGAAATATTTATTGTTTAAGTGAATTTATGAAAGATTCACCTAAATAACCCTGGACTTCATTCAAAAACTTTACATTAGATTTAAAGCAATTTTGAAAGATGATATCTCTTTTCTTGAATACAGTGCAAATCATCAGACTGTGATATATTTACTCAGTGTTTAATATGTATAGCGTGTTCTGTTGCAAGGTTGCTATCCATGAAACACATGTAACTTGACAAAGAAAATAGAATTCTACTGGAAAACAAGGAAGGAATCCAGAATCAGCCCCACCAGATGTTAAAATTCTTCTGGTAGTTTAAAAAAGCATTCAGTTCCTTGGGAGTTATATATTCTAGGATATGTTATAAGTTTATCTTTCATTATAGAATTTAGGCTGTGTTTATTTAGTTTAGCAGGTTGTAGTTCACTATTTTTTGCATTCAATCTAGCATCATTCTCAACTTTAACTTTTTCTTTGGAAAGTGGCCTAAATATATTGACATATTACATTATTTGTTCAGATTTCCATTTTGACAGATGATCACAGTCCCAACCCTGCTTAACCGATTCATCCATGTGGATCATGAAGTAATCTAAGTACCCTGATGTTTCTTCACGGCAGATCTTCCTCCATCCTTCCCATTTGACCTCATCCTTCCATGTAAAAAAATGCTGAAGTCCTTATAGAAAGTTAAAAAATGAAAATAAAAGTTGAAATATCAGTCTAGTGGAATTTATAGTACAGATGGGAAATTATAAAAATATTTTGTACATATATTGTATAATCATAATATATACATGTCTTGATAAATATTAATTGAGCCTGGCTATCAGAGACATGAAGAAAAGGAAACTCTGAATGAATTGACACTTGAGAACAAAGGGGATGATCCTGAGTGTAGGATAAGAAATAGCAGTTCAAAGGAAACGACTGAAATAATGCTCAGTTCAGTTCAGTTCAGTCACTTGGTCATGTCCGAATCTTTGCGACCCCATGAATCACAGCACGCCAGGCCTCCCTGTCCATCACCAACTCCCAGAGTTCACTCAGACTCAAGTCCATCGAGTCAGTGATGCCATCATCTCATCCTCTGTCGTCCCCTTCTCCTCATGCCCCAAATCCCTCCCAGAATCAGAGTCTTCCAATGAGTCAACTCTTCTCATGAGGTGGCCAAAGTATTGGAATTTCAGCTTTAGTATCATTCCTTCCAAAGAAATTCCACGGCTGATTAGCTTCTGAATGGACTGGTTGGATCTCCTTGCAGTCCAAGGGACTCTCAAGAGTCTTCTCCAACACCACAGTTCAAAAGCATCAATTCTTCCGCACTCAGCTTTCTTCATAGTCCAACTCTCACATCCATACATGACTACTGGAAAAACCATAGCCTTGACTAGATTGACCTTTGTTGGCAAAGTAATGTCTCTGCTTTTCAACATGCTATCTAGGTTGGTCATAACTTTTCTTCCAAGGAGTAAGCGTCTATTAATTTCATTGCTGCAATCACCATCTGCAGTGATTTTGGAGCCCCCCAAAATAAAGTCTGACGCTGTTTCCACTGTTTCCCCTTCTATTTCCCATGAAGTGATGGGACCAGAGGCCATGATCTTCGTTTTCTAAATGTTGAGCTTTAAGCCAACTTTTTCACTCTCCACTTTCACTTTCACTCTTTAGTTCCTCTTCACTTTCTGCCATAAGGGTGGTGTCATCTGCATATCTGAGGTTATTGATATTTATCCCAGCAATCTTGATTCCAGCTTGTGCTTCTTTCAGCCAAGCGTTTCTCATGATGTACTCTGCATATAAGTTAAATAAGCAGGGTGACAATATACAGCCTTGACGTACTCCTTTTCCTATTTTAAACCAGTCTGTTGTTCCATGTCCAGTTCTAACTATTGCTTTCTGACTTGCATACAGATTTTTCAAGAGGCAGGTCAGGTGGCCTGTTATTCCCATCTCTTTCAGAATTTTCCACAGTTTATTGTGTTCCACACAGTCAGAGGCTTTGGCATAGTCAATAAAGCAGGAATAGATGTTACTATGCAGGAAATTATGCTTTCCAAAATTCAATAGTAATAACCATTATAAGAACTGGACACGATTGAGCGCCTGAACTAAACTGAACTGAACCATTATAAACATGCCAAGCACTTACAATTATCATAACTGATAAAAGAAAGACTCTTTCTTTACCTCTCCCCAACTTATCAAGGAAAAGAAAAGAAAAATTCTGGATCCAGTTAGTTTCTTTATAGTTATTTAGATGACATCATGTGTATCTAATCTGCCAAATAATTTTCACATAGTAATGTATTGTGACTGTTATTAATGATGAACAACATGGAATTGTTGCAACAACCTTGTCTGTTAGAAAATCTGCAGGATAAAAGGAATATGCGTGTGCAAATCAGCTATCTGTTCATACTATGAGCAGCAAAGTTAACCTCTTGCTTTCATGGGACATTTGTTTTTGCAGATATATTCTAGGTGTAATTGAAATCATACTTCTTTCACCATCTTGCTTATGGTGGTAGAATAATTCCTCTTAACTATTGAAAATAAGTAGCAATTTAAAATATTAAAAAAATTGAAGAACAGCAAATATGGATTTTAAATATTATTCCTTTATTTTTAACACATATCTTTCCATTTCTTCATTCTTAAATGCAATTAAACTGGTGAGTGCAAGGCAATATATTTGAAGGACTAATGAAAATGTTCATCTCTAAATCATCTCATTTTAATAAAGTTGTCAAACTCAATTTTCATAGGTCAGAATGATACTTCAGTTAAAAAAGACCTATGAAGAGATTTGTATGCTCATGACATGCATTTCATATGTCATAAAGTTCTTCATTAAGAGGTTTAAATCAAGAATTTTGATAATAAATGGAAATATTTAAACTTGTTAAAGGCTTTACACTTTTTTTTTCCAAATTGAGTATTTGAGGATTAAACTAGTTCCAGACTTGACTTGATTTCAAACAAGTAATTCTTCCCAATGAATATATTATCATATATATTGCATCTAAAAGTGTGAAAATAAAATGTTTGTATGGTAATAAGATAGTCTTTCAGTGGACGTTGTCGTCAATATTGTAATCATAATATTTGTATTACTAAAGGTGTTTCTTTACTCTTGGAATCACACACACACACAAATTCTTCTGTAAGTTTTCCCCCCAAGGAACTTGCTGTGGTGATAATCAAATTTTGATAGGATTCATATAAATTTCTCCCAATTGCACACCTCTTTATATTTATTACACACAGCTCTATATTTAAAAATCTTCTGAAAATGACTTTAATGATTTTTTGGCAGAGACAAGTACAGCTAGCATCTGGACAATTTGAAAACCCAGGACAAGCCTGTGAAGCTAAAAAGATACAGATGGAGTCAAGGTAAATATACTTTATGAGTATTTATGACTTGAGGTGTATGTGCTCCAAGTCGTCACTAAAGTTCTTGAGCTCCCTATGTGTAAATATATATATATAGATAGATAGATAAATAAATATTTGTTTGGGCTTCAAGTGAAATAATGAAAGCAAAAATTCTGTGCTATGTTATGAACTTTTCTGAATGTATAGGAGGATTTCAAAAGTAGCAAAATGACCACCCATTAAATCAAATAAACATACTCTTTTTAATATGCTGACTGAAAGCAGAGAGAAAAATTTAAATAGGAACAGCTCAGTATGAGACAGAGACAACATTCCAGTCAAGAGTACTGGAGTGGGGTGCCATTGCCTTCTCCGTAGAGACAACCTACCAATCCCTTAGTTTACAAGTAAAGAAAATGAGACTACAACATCTAAGATATTTGCACAAAGTCACAGAGCCCTGGGCAGGGGCATAACTGCATTTAGAAGCCTTTGAGCAGAGCCTGAGCCATGAGATTTCAATTTAGAATCATAAATAACTTACTAGCAAAACAAAACTACATCTGTTCAATTCGCATACTACATTTTTGTGTCTTTTTCTACACTGGCTTGACATATTATAAATTTCACTTCTGTTCTAATAACTGTTTTATGTGCTCTTTTTGCCAATTTACCCATTTGAAAACTGTATTTTTACCATTTGTGTGTTTTTATGTTTCTATAGCCTAAAACCAGTGTTTTAGTAATAATCATGCCTAATCTTCCTCCTCTTTGATCAGGAGATGTATAAAAGAAATGGAATCTGATTGTTGTAATTTATTAATGGAGCAAGTAAAATTTTAGCCAGGAAATGCATAATGAACTGATGATGTACAGGAACAAAACTGAAGCACATTAACGATCTGCTAAAACATTATTCTAAGTAGCCCCCTCCTTATTATATAATATATCTTAGCCATTTATTTGTGATAATGAAGTAGTTTCAGGGAGAAATAAGATATTGTTTTAAAATATATGCAGTATATTTTACACTGTATTTGATGAGCTCATTTAACTTTGACTTATACACATACTACATATAAAATAGGTAACTTATAATAAGAACCTACTGTAGAGCATAGAGAACTCTACTCAATATTCTGCAATGGCCTATATAGGAAAGAATCTAAAAAAGAGATATATGTGTATGTACAACCGATCCACTTTGCTGTACATCTGAAACTAGTACCACACTATAAATCAGCTATACTCCAATAAATTTTTTTTTAATTTTTAATTGAAAAAAAAATTTTAAATAAAATTGTCTTAGAATAACACTGTAACTTCATATTTTTTTTGTTCATTTATTGGATATCTCTTATGTGCTTTGGAACACAGAAGGTGTCAAAGGCAAAATGATGATGAGGCAGAAGTGGCTCCTGCTTTGATAGAGCAAGCAGTCTTACAGGTAAGACTAATTAATGGGTCACCGTGGTGGAGCATGAGCAGAAACCTTCCAATGGAGGTACAAGGCTCTCAGGAAGTAGATCTGAGGTTTGCTGACCAAGACACGGGTGATTACTAAGGAGGTTTCCATTATGCTACTGACATTTCACTTAAGACAAAGCTTGAGAAAGAGTGCTTCCAAACATGGTTACATTCAGGGAACTAAAACACATTTAGTATGAGTAGAATGGCAGGAAAAAAAAAAAAAAAGTTGTTATAAGCTAAAAACAAGTCATGCTATGGATTTAAACATATCCATTCATGGATTTGAATTATATTTCTAGAACCATAGGAAGGCTAAGAAGGGGTTGAAGTGCTCTTTCTCTTCAAGACTTTGACTATGTTTCTCCACAATTCATTTATGACTGATTCTACACTCCCTCAGCTTTAAAAATATCTGCCCTTCTCTATGCTACCATGAGCATAAATTAGCTATCAAAAGTACTGAAATGTGTCCAGAAAACTTGGAGAGATACTAAGTTGTGCTTGTTACTATTAAAAAAAATCATGGAAAATAAAAAGCTTTAAATTTTTTTACTGGTTTTAGTTTCCATCCTCCAGCTATGCTTTCCATCTACCATCATGCCTAAAAAAGGTAAATAGGGGCCAGAGTTTTACGTTGTGAAGTCTTAGTTTCCTTTGTTCCAAGAGAAGATTTGACATTTTAAAAATTAACTTTTGCCCTAATATCTTGCCAGTTACACAAATGCAAACGCCAAGTGGAATTAGATAAGTAAATCAAATGAGTAAACTGGGTTATATTTTTTTAAAAAATGAATTAGCAGCTTAACTAACTAACCCTTTTATTTGGGAGAATACTTGGAGATTTTGAATACAGCCTAAGTATTAGATATTAATAAATATTAGGCTATATATTAGGTGTAATAATGGAATTGTAGCTATATAAAAAAAGTTCTTTGTTTTTTTAGAGATGTACACCAAAGCATTTAGATATGAATATCATGACATTTGCATTTTACTTCAAAATATTTTGCCAGCAAAGGTAAGTATATACTTACTTTTAGGAAGAATGGAGTAAAGAATGTTAGGCACTGTGCATAACTGAGGAGAAGTCTTGTAAATTAGGAAGTTATTACTCAGTGTTCTTCACATGAAGAGATGTAGACCCAGTGTTGGCCAGTTGTCTAATTTTTCAGGAGAAGCTATACATTCAGATTTTTATATGAAACCACCTGCATTTTAAATGTTGTTAATTAATTAATCAATCTTTAAACATTCTTTATTCCAAACAAAACAATCTTAACACCCTTAGATCTCTGGGAAATCTCTAGCTGAGGCTGATTCTCAAATATGGGAGAAATGTGTTCTGGGATTTGAAAAGGAAAGAGGCAAAAGCAGCTCACCAAGGAGAGGTGTTGAATGCATTCCCTAAACTAGGAAGCAGACTTGCAATGTTCCAGTAGTACATGCTCAAGACATGAGATATATTTTCCAGAAAAATGTTAATTTCAAGCCCTCTTTTCTCAAGAAACTTTGTGGGTAGATACAAATATCTACCTGTCTGTCTGGTTCTGGATTTTATATGACCCCTAGGATCACTGCCATAATGTGGTAGCCGAAGTCCTCCAACAACTTCACTAAGTTTTATGCTCCCCTGGTGAGACAGAATATAGAATTAAGTTTTATTAAGTGGCATAAAGAAAATCTGACATTTATTATAAGCATTTTGTTGTGTGATCTTCTTATTTGCCACTGATATTTTACAATTATCATTTTGTCAAAATGCCAACTTTCAAAAAGTACTGCAGGAAACTAAGTCTAAGCATAATGAGATCACTACGTGGGCCACTGCAGTAGTCCAACCTGGAACTGACTGAGAGGGTGGATGGTCTGAACTAGGAATATACTATGGGGATGTTGTTAAGGCAAATTTGTTGTTGTTCAGTTGCTAAGTCATATGTCACTCTGCGTAACCCCATGGACTGCAGCATACAGGCTGCTCTGTCTTAAGCCATTATCTCCTGAGTTTGCTTAAATTCATGGCCATTGAGTCAGTGATGTTATCCAACCATCTCATCCTCTGCCACCCCCTTCTCCTTTTGCCTTCAATCTTTCCCAGCATCAGAATCTTTTCCAATGAGTCGGTTATTAGGTGGCCACTTAGCATCAGTCCTTCCAAAGAATATTCATGGGTGATTTCCTTTAGGATTAACCAGTTTGATCTCCATGCAGTTGAAGGTACTCTCAATGTCTTTTCCAGCACCACAATTTGAAAGTATCAATTTTTTGGTGCTCAGCTTTCTTTATGGTCCAACTCTCACATCCTCACATGACCACTGGAAAAAATCACTTGGGCTCCAAAATCACTGCAGATGGTGACTGCAGCCATGAAATTAAGTCTCTTGCTCTTTGGAAGGAAAGATATGACAAACCTAGATGGTGTACTGAAAAGCAGAGACATGAGTTTGCAGACAAAGGTCTGACAGTTCAGTTCAGTTCAGTTCAGTCACCCAGTTGTATCTGACTCTGTGTGACCCAAGGAACTGAAGCACACCAGTCTTCCCCGTCCATCACCAACTCTCAGAGTTCACTCAAACTCATTTTCATCGAGTTGGTGATGCCATCCAACCATCTCATCCTCTGTTGTCTCCTTCTCCTGCCTTCAATCTTTCCCAGCATCATGGTCTTTTCCAGTGAGTCAGTTCTTTGCTTCAGGTATCCAAAGTATTGGAGTTTCAGCTTTGGCATCAGAACTTCCAAGGATTACTCAGGATTGATTTCCTTTAGGATTGAGTGTTTGGATCTCCTTGCAGTCCAAGGGACTCTCAAGAGTCTTCTCCAATACCACAGTTCAGAAGCATCAGTTTTTCAGCACTCAGCTTAATGATCCAGCTCTCACAAGGTTTTTCCAGTAGTCATGTACGGATGTGAGAGTACAATTAAGAGGGATAGGCAAATGCAATTTTCAAAGAGCATTACTATGAGTTAGGTAATTCATGGTGTCATCCACTGAGCTGGCAGCTCAGTGAAGTGAAGCAAGTGAAGTGAAGAAGCAAGTTTGGGTGGGGATTTTAGACATGCTAATTGGAGATACGAAGGAATTCCTGATCCAGATACACATGAGTCATTTAAATATAGATTTGAAGCTGAATAGTGAAATCTGATCTAGTGATACAGATTTGAGGTTGTTAATTTAGTGATGATATATATAAAGCAGACAAATTGTTGCATAATGTGCAGAAAAGAAAGATAGTGCATAGTAAATGCGACTATTTTAGTCTTCCCAGTTTCTATTCCTTTAGTCTTCCAGCCCAAGCGTATGCGCTTGACCCAAACTAGACCAATCATAAGCAGTGCACCAGTCTCTTGGTTATATTTATTGGTAAAAGGAGTATGCATGTAACCCAAATGATGATAATCAGAGTTAAAACTAGAGCTGGGAAGAAAACTCTTTTGTACTATTGTGAGCTGGGAGTATATGATCTTTGAGGTAGCTCTGTGTGGACAAAGCCAAACAGCAAGGGAAGAGAGTGCAACAAACAGAAACGCAGAGAAGAAGCAGTAAGATAGTCCTGATGGAGTTCAATATCTTGGTTCTACTTTTTCTCAAAGCCAGTTTTTAATTGTCTTTATTGGCTTAAATAAAACCTACCCCAACGATTCTATTAAGAAGTTAAAATATGTAGAGGGCTAAGGAAATGGCATCCCACTCCAGTATTCTTGCCTGGAGAATCCCATGGACGGAGGAGCCTGGTGGGCTACAGTCCATGGGGTCACAAAGAGTCGGACACCACTGAATGACTTCACTTCACTTCACTTCACTTCAAAAGCATGAGCTCATAGCTGCAGGGGGAAAGGATAGGTTTGAGTTTAGAAAGAGGTTTATTCATATACGTATTTATGTACTTTAAAGTTAAAAAAATAAGGTACATTTAAATGCCTATTAGAAAAGATTCAGTAGTAAAGAGGGAATTATAGTGATTCAAAGTATATCTGTCAACAGGCTTAATTATGTAACTTACAAATAAGAAATAATGTCAGTTCAGTTCAGTTCAGTTGCTCAGTCATGTCCAACTCTTTGCAACCCCATGAATCACAGCACGCCAGGCCTCCCTGTCCATCATCAACTCCTGGAGTTCACTCAGACTCACGTCCATCAAGTCAGTGATGCCATCCAGCCATCTCATCCTCTGTCGTCCCCTTCTCCTCCTGCCTCCAGTCCCTCCCTGCATCAGAGTCTTTTCCAATGAGTCAACTCTTCGCATGAGGTGGCCAAAGTACTGGAGTTTCAGCTTTAGCATCATTCCTTCCAAAGAAATCCCAGGGCTGATCTCCTTCAGAATGGTTGGATCTCCTTGCAGTCCAAGGGACGCTCAAGAGTCTTCTCCAACACCACAGTTCAAAAGCATCAATTCTTCGGTGCTCAGCCTTCTTCACAGTCCAACTCTCACATCCATGCATGACCACAGGAAAAACCATAGCCTTGACTAGATGGACCTTAGTCGGCAAAGTAATGTCTCTGCTTTTCAATATGCTATCTAGGTTGGTCATAGCTTTTCTTCCAAGGAGTAAGCATCTTTTAATTTCATGGCTGCAGTCACCATCTGCAGTGATTTTGGAGCCCCCCAAAATAAAGTCTGACACTGTTTCCACTGTTTCCCCATAGACTTACAATAATAGTTTTTATTTAATAAATAAGGCTATTTTATCAAAATAATCATAAAAGAAAAATATTTTCCCCCAAAAAATGACTCTAAGTGTTCAAAATGAGGAATTTAAAGACTTGTTAAGAACAAACAACAATTTTAAATCACAATTTGGGATTAAGTGATTTTTAAATTTCAGATCTTTAAGTTCTTTATACTATGTAAGCAAAGTAATATGCAACTGAAATTACAATTTAATGTTATTGCAATTAGTAGTGTACTACATATTAAATCTAAATTAACCAATTTCTTCAAATTTACTTATTGCAAGTTTGGGGGATTTGCCTTTATCTTATCTTAATATTTAGATAAAAACAAATGCTAAATCTTCATTTAGCATACTCTGCATGTAATCTTGACAACCCTGATTGATGTTAAATTCAGTAGAAATTTGAACACATTAGGAACTGTGGTGAGGTCACAGTATTATTCTAAGGGGGAAATAAGCCATGCAAATAGCCTTGGTTAGGTTGAGTAGTTGGTAAAATCTTCTATTTTTGTTTGCAGTAAGATTATGCTGAAACAATAAATTTACATTCACACAAAAGGATTTATATTCAGAAATAATACTTTATATACTAACTCTAAAGCCTGAGCTAAAACTGTAATAGGGAAAAAAATTGTTTTGAAGATATTTCAGATAGTAGCAGGTAGTTACCCTCGTCAGCAGTTTTCTGTGGAATTCTTATAAAGAACGTAGCCAGCACAAATGGCTCTTTCTACTCTCTTAAAGTCATTTGGCCACTTCAATTTCCCACCTGAAATTATGTCTGTAGAAATTACTATGAGTCTCATCTCTTTACATGCTTAGTTACATGAAGTGACTATTTTAGATTTAAAGTGATGTCATTACTAAAGTGATTCACATGGAATTTCATTAGTAGGTAGGGGCATGGTATGACTCCATTTATTATTATTATTATTTAATAAAGTTTGTCTTGGCCTTTTTATTTTCTTTTAGCCAGAGATAGATTTCACAGAAAGTAGATCTATTATATTTACTATATTTTAGTTAAGAGTCTTTGGAAAAAGAATAAAGGTGCATTGTATTTGTTATAAAACTTGTTTCCTATGCGCTTTCAACTGAAAGACATATATTTATTAATTTAAATATGTACCTTATGTTTCTTTAGTAATAGGTAAGTAAACACTCAAACTTAACTTTTTAACTGTGTTACAAACAACCTTCTATTATGTTGATGGAATGTACTAGATGTTACTTTTTAATTTAAAGTAAATCTAAGTACTTCTAATATGCATATTGGCCAATTTGCAATTATGATCTCCATGATGAGATTCTTCCAGGAAATGAGAGGTACATTATAATTTAAATGGAGTTATAGATCTGGTTGATTTTAATTTGTGACCTAGAGGTCAATAGTTATTAGGTGTAATAACCCTCTGGTAATGGGGAAATTCAAGGCACATTTGTATAATGAGAAATCATAACTACTTATGGTTCAGGGTGATGATATTTTTCTTTGCCATTCTGATCTGCTGTGATTCTGCCTTCATTTTATAGATTTCATACCTCTAGAATTTAAGACATATTGTTACTAGGCAATTTTATAAAGCTACTCTTTGATTTATAATAAAGTTTACAATATCCACTATAGTCAATGCAGGGTTACTTTTATATGATTGATATATGTAAATGTATGTTTTTATTATCTTTCTTATAACTCTTGTAATTAGTATGTCCTAATATTTTTTCCTTCAGGATTGTCTTTTAGATGATCAGATTTTCCAAGTTATTTATTTATTTAACTAAATTAAAATTTTCTAGATTGAAGAAAATTAGGAGCAGAGCTGTCCTTGTCCAAAACTGTTTATTGCACATCAGGACAAAAATAAAATTTATTACAGAATTAGAAACTAGCATCACCAAGTTAAATGAGAATTACACAGTGAAATAACATAAAATCTGATTTTTATTCATCATTCCCTGAATCAGAATTTAACCTTGAATTTAGAATAATGTAAATCAAAATATAGTCAACACTTTAAAAAGTGAATGAAAAAGATTTTACTGTGTAGGAGGGCTTTTATTCATGAATAACAACAAGGATAAGGATAATACTTTTTTTTTTTTTTTTCAGCTTCCCTACTGACTCACTGGTTAAGAATTCACCTGCCAATGCAGGACATGTAAGTCCCATCCTTAGGTCAGGAAGATACCCTGGAGAAGAAAATGGCCACTTACTCCAATATTCTTGCCTAGGAAATTCTTTGGACAAAGGAGTCCATGGGGTCAAAGACAGTTGGGTGTGACTGAGCAGGCACACAATGTTAATGCATTTTTTAGCAATTATACTGTTATGTGATAAGTACTCTAAAGGTGATTATCATGTAGTCCTTTGTCTTTGTTAACTACCCGATGAGATAGATACTCTGATTATATCCATGTTAAAGTGAGAAATTTGATATTTTAAAAGATCAAGTAGGTCAAAATCACTATTAAGTCAATTTAAGTCTGTGGTTTCAAATACCATGCTCTATAAACCACTTTATTTGAGCTTTTTTTTTTTTTTTTTTTTTAACCATCTGTTTCAGACCTACTGAATCTGAATATCTGGCTATGGCAATAATAAGCTGCACTAGTATATCTACACTTGAATTTACTTTCTTGTATACGGTACCTTGCAGAAGATAGGACATATCAGCAAATAATTAATTGGGTCTAATTTACTTCAAGCAGTGCACTAATTGATGGGACTATAGACCACCCAACAGAAGAGTGAAGATAGACTGCCTATTTTGGTAGAAAAATGCCTATTTTCCATGATATCCAAATAGTAAAATCTTTTGACAGTAATCTTGTTCAATTTTGCCTCTTCTGCTTCAGAATGAATTCTCTATAACCTTAAAAAGTAGATTTGGGCACTTGCACACTTTACTTACCCTTTGTCAATAATTTGGGGGAACAAATGCTTGAAGGAACAACAGCATGTGTTGCAAAAATCCACTCCATTCCCAGTTACATGGAACATTCCCTTCACTGTCCTCTAAGGAACTTCGTAGGCACTAGTCTTCCTTTTCAATACATCACAGCATTTGCAGTCATAATTAGAATTCTTTAATATCATCATTGCTTTCTTGAATTTTAAATAGCTATAATAGGTGAAGGGCTTCCCTGATTTAAGAAAGAATCCGCCTGCAACTCAGCAGACCCTGGTTCGATTCCTGGATCAGGAAGATCAGCTGGAGAAGGGATAGGCTACCCACTTCAGTATTCTTGGGCTTCCCTTCTGGCTCAGCTGGTAAAGAATCTACCTGCAATGCAGGGAGACCTGGGTTCAGTCCCTGGGTTGGGAAAGGCTACCTACTCCAGTGTTCTGGCTTGGGATGTGGTCCACCGGAGAAGGGAATGGCAAACCACTTCAGTGTTCTTGCCTTGAGAACCCCATAAACAGTGTGAAAAGGCAACATGATAGGATACCGAAAGAGAAACTCCACAGGTCAGTAAGTCCCCAGTATGCTACTGGAGATCAGTGGAGAAATAATTCCAGGAAGAATGAAGGGATGGAGCCAAAGCAAAATCAATACCCAGTTGTGGATGTGACTGGTGATAGAAGCAAGGTCCGATGCTGTAAAGAGCAATATTGCATAGGAACCTGGAATGTAGGTTTGTGTAGAGCATTACATCACTGTATTAATAAATTTGAAACTCACAAAACATTAATATCTCCTGACAGTCTTCTAACCTGATTTTGGCTGTTAAGCCCTATAATTTCTGCAGTAACTCTATAATTAATACATATCACACACAAAATAAATGTCAGACATTCTGATAAATAATTTTTATGTATTATTTCCTTCATTCTCATAAGGAGTAGATAGATATTCTACTAATTGATTGGTTTTCAAATCAGGCACAAAAAGTTTAAGTAGTACCCAGTCCCACAGATCTAGAGTTGGCAGAGCTGGATCACCTTGCCCTCCTAACTGCTTTCCAAGAGGCACCCTGCTACACTACAGCATCCTGACACCTTGGGAAACCAACATAAAAGTAGGGTGTAGACACCCTACAGATGAAGAAAGGGTGTAAATACCAGGAGCTGGAAGAAGTCTTTGAGATAATTTGACTCAAATACTTCATTTTTCCCATAGTGGACTGAGGTGAGGACCAGAGTGATTAAATGTTTTACTTGACATGTCATCTAGGTAAGAATTTCAAGAATTTATGTTTGGTTTGTTTTGGAATCTGCAAGTAAAATAGCTGGATATATTTAAATTAATTATTTGTATGACAATCTCTAGTTTTATTCTTTATATACTTTTAATGTTAAAAATTGGTATTTTATTCTTTAGGAATCTCTGTTAATGTTTCCTTTAAGGAAAGATGCGAATAAGCTATCTGATATCTAAGACTATTATTAGCTTTATTAAGCATAGAAAATGATGGAGAAATTGTTTGCTGTGTATTATTACCTATAACAAATGCTCTATGCTGTACAACATATCCATTCACATATTTTCCCTCTGCCACTAGGTTTGTAAATAATACTGATACAAACATTTTCCATAGACAAATCCTGCTTCCAGATAGCTTAACACATGCGCACAAACTAGCAGGTTTATTTTTCTTCCTTCTTTTAGAATAAACACCATGATTGTCAACAGAGCCTACTAAGGCTCTAAGAACATTCATTGCTTTTCAGAGCTGGAGGCAGAGAGAAAATATCAGCAAGGCCCTTAGCAGAATGATTATTCTCAATATTTTTTATATACCTTGGTTCTCATATTAAAGGAATAATACATTTAGAGGTAAACTAATAATATGTATTCTGTGTCAGGGCAGAAAAAGATTAAATGAAAGATGCAGTAAAGAGAGCCCAAGTCCTTTCTGCTGGTGGTGACGGGAAATAGCATGTCTTCACTTCCTTATTTCTTCCAGCTTAACCCTCATTACTTCTCTCTCCACCCACAAAGTCATCTCAAGCTTGTTCCCAGGGATAGCTGAGTGTAGTAACATACAGCAGTGAACTGGGGAAACAAACACTGACTTCCTTATGGAAATTTCCTTGAACTCTGGAAGATATTCTAAATGTAAATATCACATTTGAATTAAGAATCTTCTGATTCTTTCTATTTCATTTGATCTATCCTGAATTAACAGGTACTTGGAAAAAGAAAGAGACAGATGCGTCGGGAACAACAGGCAAAATCTAGTACAGGGTAATATTTATAATTCCTCTGAAATTAAATCTCTGTTAGGACCCACTCTTCCTGTTTGTTAGTTTGAATGGTATTCTACCATACCCCCACTTTTTGTAGTTTCAAAACAAAGATTTTCCCATTTATTTTGATAACGCTATAATTTTGATTCTTTGGTTTGAACTTTTTGCCGTTGATTTCACTCCTATTTTGTCTTTTCTCTTCATAGCACCCTCCCTTCCCATTCTCATAAAATTATTTACTGGCTTGATTAACTTTTTCCTCCTGCTAACCCATCAAAGCTTTATTTAAAAGATATCCAAGGAAATTCTTACAAAGAACAGCACAAATTTGTGTACTTTTACGGGGCTGAGGTTGGAATATTAATAGCATATACAAATCTCTGTCAATTCACTTTAGTAATATTTACTGAATGATTATCTATAAACCAAGCACTGTGTTAGTGTGTTAAAGAAATTAAGAATATATAATGTCTCTGCTTTCAGTTCAGTTCAGTCGCTCAGTTGTCCAACTCTTTGCGACCCCATGAATCGCAGCGCGCCAGGCCTCCCTGTCCATCACCATCTCCCGGAGTTCACTCAGACTCACGTCCATCGAGTTCTTGATGCCATCCAGCCGTCTCATCCTCGGTCGTTTCCTTCTCCTCCTGCCCCCAATCCCTCCCAGCATCAGAGTCTTTCCAATGAGTCAACACTTCACATGAGGTGTCCAAAGTACGGGAGCTTCAGCTTTAGCATCATTCCTTCCAAAGAAATCCCAGGGCTGATCTCCTTCAGAATGGACTGGTTGGATCTCCTTGCAGTCCAAGGGACTCTCAAGAGTCTTCTCCAACACCACAGTTCTAAAGCATCAATTCTTCGACGCTCAGCCTTCTTCACAGTCCAACTCTCACATCCATACATGACCACAGGAAAAACCATAGCCTTGATAGCCTTAGATGGACCTAAGCCGGCAAAGTAATGTCTCTGCTTTTGAATATACTATCTAGGTTGGTTAGAACTTTCCTTCCAAGGAGTAAGCGTCTTTTAATTTCATGTCTGCAATCACCGTCTGCAGTGATTTTGGAGCCCAAAATAAAGTCTGACACTGTTTCTACTGTTTCCCCATCTATTTCCAATGAAGTGATGGAACCAGATGCCATGATCTTCATTTTCTGAATGTTGAGCTTTAAGTCAACTTTTTCATTCTTCTCTTTCACTTTCATCGAGAGGCTTTTTAGCTCCTCTTCACTTTCTGCCATAAGGGTGGTGTCATCTGCATATCTGAGGTTATTGATATTTCTCCCAGCAATCTTGATTCCAGCTTGTGTTTCTTCCAGTCCAGCATTTCTCATGATGTACTCTGCATAGAAGTTAAATAAGCAGGGTGACAATATACAGCCTTGATGTACTCCTTTTCCTATTTGGAACCAGTCTGTTGTTCCCTGTCCAGTTCTAACTGTTGCTTCCTGGCCTGCATACAGATTTCTCAAGAGGCAGGTCAGGTGGTCTGGTATTCCCATCTCTTTCAGAATTTTCTATGGTTTATTGTGATCCACAGAGTCAAAGGCTTTGGCATAGTCAATAAAGCAGAAATAGATATTTTCCTGGAACTCTCTGGCTTTTTCCATGATCCAGCAGATGTTGGCAACTTGATCTCTGGTTCCTCTGCCTTTTCTAAAACCAGCTTGGACATCAGGGAGTTCACGGTTCACGTATTGCTGAAGCCTGGCTTAGAGAATTTTGAGCATTACTTTACTAGCATGTGAGATGAGTGAAATTGTGCGGTAGTTTGAGCATTCTTTGGCATTGCCTTTATTTGAGATTGGAATGAAAACTGACCTGTTCCAGTCCTGTGGCTACTGCTGAGTTTTCCAAACTTGCTGGCATATTGAGTGCAGCACTTTCACAGCATCATCTTTCAGGATTTGAAACAGCTCAACTGGAATTCCATCACCTTCACTAGCTTTGTTCATAGTGATGCTTTCTAAGGCCCACTTGACTTCACATTCCAAGATGTCTGGCTCTAGATTAGTGATCACATCATCATGATTATCTGGGTCATGAAGATCTGTTTTGTACAGTTCTTCCGTGTATTCTTGCCACCTCTTCTTAATATCTTCTGCTTCTGTTAGGTCCAGACCATTTCGGTCCTTTATTGAGCCCATCTTTGCATGAAATGTTCCTTGGTATCTCTAATTTTCTTGAAGAGATCTCTAGTCTTTCCCATTCTGTTGTTTTCCTCGATTTCTTTGCATTGATCTCTGAAGAAGGCTTTCTTACCTCTTCTTGTTATTCTTTGGAACTCTGCTTTCAGATGTTTATATCTTTCCTTTCTCCCTGGTGCCTTTTCATTCAAGAAAAATGGGCAGTCATAGGATCTCCTCAGATAAAAATTCAAGTTTAAAGTTCCATAAGCTGGTTCCAAATTGGGAAAGGAGTACATCATGGCTGAATATTGTCACCCTGCTCATTTAACTTATATGCAGTGAGGCGGTCCTAAGTTGGTGGAGGAATAGGATGGGGAGACCGCTTTCTCTCCCACAAATTCATCAAAAGAACATTTTATCGTTGAGCAAATTCCACAAAACAACTTATGAATGCTGGCAGAGGACAGCAGGCACCCAGAAAAGCAGCCCATTTTCTTCAAAAGGAGATAGGGAAAAAAATATAAAAGATAAAAAGAGAGACAAAAGAGGGAGAATGGAGATCCATTCCAGGAAGGGAGTCTTAAAAAAGAGAGAAGTTTCCAAACACCAGGAAACACTCTCACTGGCGAATCTGTGGCAAGTCTTGGAACTTCAGAAGGCAACATAACTGGGAGGAAAAAAAAAATTAAAACCCACAGATTATGTGCCTAAGGCAACTCCCAGCAGAGAAGCAGCACAGACACTTGCATCCCTTACTAGCAAGCAGGGGCTGGGCAGGGAGGCGCGGGCTGCATTACTTAGACTAAGGATCTGGCCTGAATGCCCTGAGGGCAATCTGAGGGAACTAACCTGAGATAGCAAACCAGACTGTGGGATAGCTATCCAGTGTAAAGCCCTAACCTAAAGCACTGCCAGGCCCACTCACCAAACCAAGGACTGAGCAGAGCTAGCTGGCTGCGGACTGGCCCATCCACCACCAGAGACAGGCAGGCAAGGGCAGCCAGAGTCAGAAGAGGGCAATCATGGTTCAAGGGAGGCATCCTCTACCAAACTGCAAGCAGGCTTTGTCTCCTTCCTCCCTCTTCTCTTCTCTGTATAACTCCAGAACATCTCTGAAAACTCCAGACTGTGGAGACCACATCAGTTCAGTTGAAACAGCATGAAAAGGCAAAATGATAAGATACTGAAAGAGGAACTCCCCAGGTTAGTAGGTGCCAAACACGCTACTGAAGATTAGTGGAGAAATAACTCCAAAAAGAATGAAGGGATGGAGCCAAAGCAAAAACATTACACAGCTGTGGATGTGACTGGTGATAGAAGCAAGGTTTGATGCTGTAAAGAGCAATATTGCATAGGAACCTGGAATGTTATGTCCATGAATCAAGGCAAATTGGAAGTGGTCAAACAAGAGATGGCAAGAGTGAATGTCGACATTCTAGGTATCAGCAAACTAAAATGGACTGGAATGGGTGAATTTAACTCAGATGACCATTATATCTACTACTGTGGGCAGGAATCCGTCAGAAGAAATGGAGTAGACATCATGGTCAACGAAAGAGTCTGAAATTCGGTACTTGGATGCAATCTCAATAACGACAGAATGATCTCTGTTCATTTCCATGGCAAACCATTCACATCACAGTAATCCAAGTCTATGCTTTAACCAGTAATGCTGAAGAAGCTGAAGTTGAACGGTTTTATGAAGACCTACAAGACCTTTTAGAACTAACACCCCAAAAATATGTCTTTTTAATTATAGGGGACTGGAATGCAAAAGTAGGAGGTCAAGAAACACCTGGAGTAACAGGCAAATTTGGCCTTGGAATGAAGAATGAAGCAGGGCAAAGACTAATAGAGTTTTGCCAAGAAAATGCACTGCTCATAGCAAACACCCTCTTCCAACAACACAAGAGAAGACTCTACACATGGACATCACCAGATGGTCAACACTGAAATCAGATTGATTCTGTTCTTTGCAGCCAAAGATGGAGAAGCTCTATACAGTCAACGAAAACAAGACCAGGAGATGACTGTGGCTCAGATCATGAACTCCTTATTACCAAATTCAGACTTAAATTGAAGAAAATAGGGAAAACCGCTAGACCACACAGGTATGACCTAAATTAAATCCCTTATGATTATACAGTGGAAGTGAGAAATAGATTTAAGGGCCTACATCTGATAGATAAGAGTACCTGATGAACTATGGAATGAGGTTCCTGACATTGTACAGGAGACAGGGATCAAGACCATCCCCATGGAAAAGAAATGCAACAAAGCAAAACGGCTGCCTGGGGAGGCCTTACAAATAGCTGTTAAAAAAGACAGACTAAAATCAAAGGAGAAAAGGACAGATATAAGCATCTGAATGCAGAGTTCTAAAGAATAACAAGAAGAGGTAAGAAAGCCTTCTTCAGAGATCAATGCAAAAAAATTGAGGAAAACAACAGAATGGGAAAGACTAGAGATCTCTTCAAGAAAATTAGAGATACCAAGGGAACATTTCATGCAAAGATGGGCTCGATAAAGGACAGAAATGGTAGGGACCAAACAGAAGCAGAAGATATTAAGAAGAGGTGGCAAGAATACACGGAAGAACTGTACAAAAAGATCTTCACGACCTGGATAATCACGATGGTGTGATCACTCATCTAGAGCCAGACATCCTGGAATATGAAGTCAAGTAGGCCTTAGAAAGCATCACTATGAACAAAGCTAGTGGAGGTGATGGAATTCCAGTTGAGCTGTTTCAAATCCTGAAAGATGATGCTGTGAAAGTGCTGCACTCAATATGCCAACAAATTTGGAAAACTCAGCAGTGTCCACAGGCCTGGAAAAGGTCAGTTTTCATTCCAATCTCAAATAAAGGCAATGCCAAAGAATGCTCAAACTACCGCACAATTGCACTCATCTCACATGCTAGTAAAGTAATGCTCAAAATTCTCCAAGCCAGGCTTCAGCAATATGTGAACTTCCTGATGTTCAAGCTGGTTTTAGAAAAGGCAGAGGAACCAGAGATCAAGTTGCCAACATCTGCTGGATCATCGATAAAGCAAGAGAGTTCCAAAAAACCATCTATTTCTGCTTTATTGACCATGTCAAGCCTTTGACTGTGTGGATCACAATAAACCATAGAAAATTCTGAGAAAGATGGGAATACCAGACCACCTGACCTACCTTTTGAGAAATCTGTATGCAGATCAGGAAGCAACAGTTAGAACTGGACATGGAACAACAGACTGATTCCAAATAGGAAAAGGAGTACGTCAAGGCTGTATATTGTCACTCTGCTTATTTAACTTCTATGCAGAGTACATCTAGAGAAATGCTAGGCCAAAGAAGCACAGGCTGGAATCAAGATATCAATAACCTCAGATATGCAGATGACACCACCCTTATGGCAGAAAGTGAAGAGGAACTAAAAGCCTCTTGATGAAAGTGAAAGAGGAGAGTGAGAAAGTTGACTTAAAGCTCAACATTCAGAAAATGAAGATCACGGCATCTGGTCCCATCACTTCATGGGAAATAGATGGGGAAACAGTGTAAATAGTGTCAGACTTTATTTTTTTGAGCTCCAAAATCACTGCAGATGGTTACTGCAGCCATGAAATTAAAAGACGCTTACTCCTTGGAATGAAAATTATGACCAACCTCGATAGCATATTCGAAAGCAGAGACATTACTTTGCTGACTAAGGTCCATCTAGTCAAGGCTATGGTTTTCCCTGTGGTCATGTATGGATGTTAGAGTTGGACTGTGAAGAAGGCTGAGTGCCGAAGAATTGATGCTTTTGAACTGTGGTGTTGGAGAAGACTCTTGAGAGTCCCTTGGACTGCCAGGTGATCCAACCAGTCCATTCTGAAGGAGTTCTGTCCTGAGATTTCTTTGGAGGGAATGATGCTAAAGCTGAAACTCCAGTACTTTGGCCACCTCATGCAAAGAGTTGACTCATTGGTAAAGACTCTTATGCTGGGGGGGATTGGGGGCAGGAGTATAACGGCACAACAGAGGATGAGATGGCTGGATGGCATCACTGACTCGATGGACATGAGTCTGAGTGACTTCCAGGAGTTGGTGATGGACAGGGAGGCCTGGTGTGCTGTGATTCATGGGTTTGCAAAGAGTCGGACACCACTGAGTGACTGAACTGAACTGAAATATCAGGCCTGAATGCCCTGAGGGCAATCTGAGAGAATTAACCTGAGATAGAAAACCAGTTTGTGAGATAGCTTCTAGTGAAAAGCCCTAACCTAAAACACTGTCAGGCCCATTCACAGAACAAGGACTGAGCAGAGCTAGCTTGCTGCGGACTCGCCCATACACTGCCAGGGACAGTCAGGCAAGGGCAGCCAGGGTCAGAAGAGGGCAATCGTGGCCCCAGAGAGACATCGTCTACCAAACTGCAAGCAGGGTTTGTCTCCTTCCTCCATCTTCTCTTCTCTGTATAACTCCGTGAACATCTCTGAGGGCTCCATACTGTGGAGAGCACATCAGTTCAGTTCAGTCGCTCACTCATGTCCAACTCTTGTGACCCCATGAATTTCAGCATGCCAGGCCTCCCTGTCCATCACCAGCTCCCGGAGTTCAGTCAAACTCACGTCCATTGAATCGGTGATGCCATCCAGCCATCTCATCCTCTGTCATCTCCTTTTCCTCCTGCCCACAATCCCTCCCAGCATCAGAGTCTTTTTTCAACATAGGGAAGTGATTACTGGCTAGCTTGCTCTCACTCCTTTTGATTCCCTCTCTTTTCCTCCTGGTCACCTCTATCTCCCTCCTCCCTCTTCTCTTCTCCATGTAACTCTGTGTACCTCTCTGGGTTTCCCTCACTGTGGTTCTACACTTCCATCCTTAATCTAGATGTTTTATCATCAGTGCTGTATAGATGGAGAAGTCTTGAGGTTACTGTAAGAATAAGACTGAAAACCAGAGGCATGAGGCTTAAGTCCGAATCCTGAGGACACCAGAGGACTCCTGACTCCAGGGAACCTCTATGGGAGCTCATCAAATGCCTCCATACCTGCACTGAAACCAAGCACCACCCAAGGGCCAACAAGTTGCAGAGAAAGGCATACCATGCAAATTATCCATCAACACAGGAACATAGCCCTGAGCTTCAATATACAGGCTGCCCAAAGTCACACCAAACCCACTGACATCTCAAAAATCATTACTGGGCACTTCAGTGCATTCCAGAGAGAAGAAATCCAGCTCCACCCACCAGAACACCGACACAAGCTCCCCTAACCATGAAGCCTTGACAAGCCACACGTCCAACCCACCCACAGGGAGGAACCTCCACAATAAAGAGGAACCGCAAACTGGCAGAATACAGAAAGGCCACCTCAAATACAGCAATATAAACAAGACAAAAAGGCAGAGAAATACACAGCAGGTAAAAGAACAGCATAAATGCTCACCAAACCAAACAAAAGAGAAAGAGATAGGGAATCTACCTGATAAAGAATTCCAAATAATGGTAGTGAAATGATCCAAAATCTTGAAAACAAAATGGAGTTACAGATAAAGAGCCTGGAGACAAAGATCAAGAAGATGCAAGAAATGTTTAATAAAGACCTAGAAGAAATAAAAAAGAGTCAGTATATAATGAATAATGCAATAAATGAAATCAAGAACACTCTGGAGGGAACCAACAGTAGAATAACTGAAGCAGAAGATAGGATAAGTGAGGTAGAAGATAGAAAAGTAGAAATAAATGAAACAGAGGAAAAAAGAAAAAAGAATTAAAAGAAATGAGGGCAACCTCAGAGACCTCTGGGACAATGTTAAACACCCCAACATTTGAATCATAGGAGTCCCAGAAGAAGAAGACAAAAAGAAAGGCCATGAGAAAATACTTGAGGAGATAATAATTGAAAACTTCCCTAAAATGGGGGAACCAAATAGTCACCCAAGTCCAAGAAACACAGAGAGTCCCAAACAGGATAAACCCAAGGTGAAATAACACCCAAGACACAAATTAATCAAATTAACAAAGATCAAACACGAGGAACAAATATTAAAAGCAGCAAGGGAAAGACAACAAATAACACACAAGGGGATTCCCATAAGGATAACAGCTGACCTTTCAATAGAAACTCTTCAGGCCAGGAGGGAATGGCAAGACATACTTAAAGTGATGAAACAAAGTAACCTACAGCCCAGATTACTGTACCCAGCAAGGATCTCATTCAGATACGAAGGAGAAATCAAAACTTTACAGACAAGCAAAAAGCTGACAGAATTCAGCACCACCAAACCAGCTTTCCAATAAATGCTAAAGGATCTTGTCTAGACAGGAAACACAGAAATGGTGTATAAACTTGAACCCAAAACAATAAAATAAATGGCAATGGGATCATACTTATCAATAATTACCTTAAATGTAAATGGGTTAAATGCACCAACCAAAAGGCAAAGACTGGCTTAAAGGATACAAAAAAAGACCCGTATATATGTTGTCTACAAGAGACCCACCTCAAAACAAGGGACACATACAGACTGAAAGTGAAGGGCTGGAAAAAGATATTCCATGCAAATAGAGACCAAAAGAAAGCAAGAGTAGCAATACTCATATCAGATAAAATAGACTTTATAACAAAGGCTCTGAAAAGAGACAAAGAAGGACACTACATTATGATCAAAGGATCAATCCAAGAAAAAGATATAACAATTATAAATATATATGCACCCAACATAGGAGCACCACAATATGTAAGACAAATGCTAACAAGTATGAAGGGGGATATTAATAATAACACAATAATAGTGGGAGATTCTAATACCCCACTCACGCCTATGGATAGATCAACTAAACAGAAAATTAACAAGGAAACACAAACTTTAAATGATACAATAGACCAGTTAGACCTAATTGATATCTATAGGACATTTCACCCCCAAACAATGAATTTCACCTTTTTCTCAAGTGCACATGGAACCATCTTCAGGATAGATATATCCTGGGCCATAAATCTAGCCTTGGTAAGTTCAAAAAAATTGAAATCATTCCAAGCACCTTCTCTGATCACAATGCAGTAAGATTAGATGTTAATTACAGGAGAAAAACAATTAAAAATTCCAACATATGGAGGCTGAACAACATGCTGCTGAATAACCAACAAATCACAGAAGAAATAAAAAAGAAATCAAAATATGCATATAAATGAATGAAAATGAAACCACAACAACCCAAAGCCTATGTGACACTGTAAAAGCAGTGCTAAGGGGAAGGTTCATAACAATACAGGCTTACCTCAAGAAACAAGAAAAAAGTCAAATAACCTAACTCTACACCTAAAGCAACTAGAAAGGAAGAAATGAAGAACCCCTGGGTTAGTAGAAGGAAAAAAATCTTAAAAATTAGGGCAGAAATAAATGCAAAAGAAACAAAAGAGACCATAGCAAAACCCAACAAACCAAAAGCTGGTTCTTTAAGAAGTTAAGTAAAATTGACAAACCATTAGCCAGACTCATCAAGAAACAAAGGTAGAAAAATCAAATCAAAAATTAGAAATGAAAATAGAGAGATCATCACAGACAACACAGAAATACAAAGGATCATAAGAGACTACTATTAGCAACTATATACCAATAAAAAGGACAACTTGGAAGAAATGGACAAATTCTTAGAAAAGTACAACTTTCCAAAACTGAACCAGGAAGAAATGGAAAATTTTAACAGATCCATCACAAGCACAGAAATTGAAACTGTAATCAGAAATCTTCCAGCAAACAAAAGCTCAGGACCAGATGCCTTCACAGCTGAATTCTACCAAAAATTTAGAAAAGAGCTAACACCTATCCTACTCAAAATCTTCCAGAAAATTGCAGAGGAAGGTAAACTGCCAAACTCATTCTATGAGGCTACCATCACTCTAATAGCAAAGATGCCAGGTTCTATGAAGACCTACAAGACCTTTTAGAACTAACACCCCAAAAAGATGTCCTTTTAATTATAGGGGACTGGAATGCAAAACTAGGAGGTCAAGAAACACCTGGAGTAACAGGCAAATTTGGCCTTGGAATGAAGAATGAAGCAGGGCAAAGACTAATAGAGTTTTGCCAAGAAAATGCACTGCTCATAGCAAACACCCTCTTCCAACAACACAAGAGAAGACTCTACACATGGACGTCACCAGGTGGTCAACATGGAAATAAGATTGATTCTGTTCTTTGCAGCCAAAGATGGAGAAGCTCTATACATTTGACAAAAGCAAGACCAGGAGATGACTGTGGCTCAGATCATGAACTCCTTATTACCAAATTAAGGCTTAAATTGAAGAAAATAGGGAAAACCGCTAGACCACTCAGGTATGACCTAAATCAAATCCCTTATGATTATACAGTGGAAGTGAGACATAGATTTAAGGGCCTAGATCTGATAGATAGAGTACCTAATGAACTACTGAATGAGGTTCGTGACATTGTACAGGAGACAGGGATCAAGACCATCCCCATGGAAAAGAGATGCAAAAAAGCAAAATGGCTGTCTGGGGAGGCCTTAAAAATAGCTGTGAAAAGAAGACAGACTAAAAGTAAAGGAGAAAAGAAAAGATATAAGCATCTGAATGCAGAATTCCAAAGAATAGCAGGAAGAGGTAAGAAAGCCTTCTTCAGAGATCAATGCAAAAAAATTGAGGAAAACAACAGAATGGGAAAGACTAGAGATCTCTTCAAGAAAATTAGAGATACCAAGGGAACATTTCATGCAAAGATGGGCTCGATAAAGGACAGAAATGGTAGGGACCAAACAGAAGCAGAAGATATTAAGAAGAGGTGGCAAGAATACACGGAAGAACTGTACAAAAAAGATCTTCATGACCTGGATAATCATGATGATGTGATCACTCATCTAGAGCCAGACATCCTGGAATATGAAGTCAAGTAGGCCTTAGAAAGCATCACTATGAACAAAGCTAGTGAAGGTGATGGAATTTCTATTGAGCTATTCCAAATACTAAAAGATGATGCTGTGAAAGTGCTGTACTCAATATGCCAGCAAGTTTGGAAAACTCAGCAGTGGCCACAGGCCTGGGAAAGGTCAGTTTTCATTCCAATCCCAAAGAAAGGCAATGCTGAAGGATGCTCAAACTACCACACAATTGCACTCATCTCACATGCTAGTAAAGTAATGCTCAAAATTCTCCAAGCCAGGCTTCAGCAATATGTGAACCGAGAACTTCCTGATGTTCAAGCTGGTTTTAGAAAAGGCAGAGGAACCAGAGATCAAGTTGCCAACATCCGCTGGATCATGGAAAAAGCCAGAGAGTTCCAGAAAAACATCTATTTCTGCTTTATTGACTATGCCAAAGCCTTTGACTCTGTGGATCACAATAAACCATAGAAAATTCTGAAAGAGATGGGAATACCAGACCACCTGACCTGCCTCTTGAGAAATCTGTATGCAGGCCAGGAAGCAACAGTTAGAACTGGACAGGGAACAACAGACTGGTTCCAAATAGGAAAAGGAGTACATCAAGGCTGTATATTGTCACCCTGCTTATTTAACTTCTATGCAGAATACTTCATGAGAAATGCTGGACTGGAAGAAACACAAGCTGGAATCAAGATTGCTGGGAGAAATATCAATAACCTCAGATATGCAGATGACACCACCCTTATGGCAGAAAGTTGAAGAGGAGCTAAAAAGCCTCTTGATGAAAGTGAAAGAGAAGAATGAAAAAGTTGACTTAAAGCTCAACATTCAGAAAATGAAGATCATGGCATCCGGTCCCATCACTTCATGGGAAATAGATGGGGAAACAGTGGAAACAGTGTCAGCTTTTATTTTGGGGGGCTCCAAAATCACTGCAGATGGTGATTGCAGACATGAAATTAAAAGACACTTACTCCTTGGAAGAAAAGTTATTACCAACCTAGATAGTATATTCAAAAGCAGAGGCATTACTTTGCCGACTAAATCTGTCTAGTCAAGGCTATGGTTTTTCCAGCAGTCATGTATGGATGTGAGAATTGGACTGTGAAGAAGGCTGAGCGCTGAATAATTGATGCTTCTGGAATGTGGTGTTGGAGAAGTCTCTTGAGAGTCCCTTGGACTGCAAGGAGATCCAACCAGTCCATTCTGAAGGAGATCAGTCCTGGGATTTCTTTGGAAGGAATGATGCTAAAGCTGAAACTCCAGTACTTTGGCCACCTCATGTGAAGAGTTGACTCACTGGAAAGACTTTGATGCTGGGAGGGATTGGAGGTAGGAGGAGAAGGGGATGACAGAGGATGAGATGGCTGGATGGCATCACTGACTCGATGGATGTGAATCTGAGTGACTTCCGGGAGTTGGTGATGGACAGGGAGGCCTGGTGTGCTGCGATTCATGGGGTTGCAAAGAGTCGGACACGACTGATCCACTGAACTGAATTGAACTGAACTGGCAGGCCAATATCACTGATAAACATAGATGCAAAAAAGTTAACAAAATTCTAGCAAACAGTGTCCAACAAAATATTTAAAAAATCATGCATCAAGACCAATTGGGCTTTATCCCAGTGATGCAAAGATTCTTCTGCAAAGCAATCAATGTAATACACCACATTAACAAATTGAAAAATAAAAACCATACAATTATCTCAATAGATGCAGAGAAAGCCTTTGACAAAATTCAACATCCATTTATGATATAACCCTCCAGAAAACAGGAATAGAAGGAACATACCTCAACATAATAAAAGCTATATATTACAAACCCACAGCAAACATTATCCTTAATGGTGAAAAATTGAAAGCATTTCCCCTAAAGTCAGGAACAAGACAAGGGTGTCCACTCTCACCACTACTATTCAACATAGTTTTGGAAGTTTTGGCCAGAGCAGTCAGAGCAGAAAAAGAAATAAAATTAATCCATATTGGAAAAGAAGTAATAAGACTCTCATTGTTTGCAGATGACATGATCCTCTACATAAAAACCCTAAAGACTCCACCAGAAAATTACTAGAACTGAATAATGAGTATAGTAATGTTGCAGGATATGAAATAAAAACACAGAAATCCCTTGCATTCCTATACACGAACAATGAGAAAACAGAAAGAGATATTAAGGAAACAATTCCATTCACTATTGCAATGAAACGAATAAAATACTTAAGAATATATCTACCTAAAGAACCAAAAGACCTATATATAGAAAACTATAAAACACTGGTGAAAGAAATCAAAGAGGACACTAATAAATTGAGAAATATACCACGTTCATGGATTGGAAGAATCAATATAATGGAAATGAGTATACTACCCAAAGCAATCTATAGATTCAATGCAATCCCTATCAAGCTACCAACGGTATTTTTCACAGAACTAGATCAAATAATTTCACAGTTTGTATGGAAATACAAAAAATCTTGACTAGCCAAAGCAGTCTTGAGAAAGAAGAATGAAACTGGAGGAATCAAGCTGCCTGACTTCAGGCTCTACTACAAAGCCACAGTCATCAAGACAGTATGGTACTGGCACAAAGACAGAAATATAGATCAATGGAGCAAACTAGAAAGCCCAGAGATGAATCAAGATGAAAATAAGAGCCTATTATACACAGTGAAGTTAGCCAGAGAGAAAAACACCAATACAGTATACTATCGCATATATATGGAATTTAGGAAGATGGTAATGACAACCCTGTATGTGAGACAGCAAAAGAGACATAGATGTATCGAACATCTTTTGGACTCTGTGGGAGAGGGCGAGGGTGGGATGATTTGGGAGAATGGCATTGAAACATGTATATTATCATATGTGAAAGGGATCACCAGTTCAGGATCAATGCATGAGACAGGGTGCTTGGGGCTGATGCATTGGGATAACCCTGAGGGATGGGATGAAGAGATAGGTGGGAGGGGGGTTCGGGATGTGGAACACATGTACACCCATGGCGGATTCATGTCAGTGTATGACAAAACCAATACAATATTGTAAAGTAATTAGCCTCCAATAAATAAATAAATTTAAGCAAAAAAAAATATGCAGAGCACATCAGTTGGAATGGCAGGCTGGATGAAGCATAAGCTGGAATCAAGACTGCTGGAAGAAATATCAGTAGCCTCAGATACACAGATGACACCACCCTTATGGCAGAAAGTGTAGAAGAACTAAAGAGCCTCTTGTTGAAAGTGAAAGAGGAGAGTGAAAAAGTTGGCTTAAAACTCAACATTCAAAAAACTAACATCATAGCATTCTGTCCCATCACTTCATGGCAAGATGGGGAAACAATGGAAACAGTGACAGAGTTTTTTCCTTGTGCTTCAAAATCACTACAGATGGTGACTGCACTGATGAAATTAAAATACACTTCCTCCTTGGAAAAAAGCTATGACCAATCTAGACAGCATATTAAAAAGCAGAGATCTTACTTTGCCAACAAAGATTTGTCTAGTCAAAGCTATGGTTTTTCCAGTAGTCATGTATGGAAGTGAAAGTTGGACCACAAAGAAAGCTGAGTGCTGAAGAACTGACACTTTTTAACTGTGGAGTTGGAGAAGACTCTTGAGAATTCCTTGGACTGCAAGGAGATTCAATCAGTCAGTCCTAAAGGAAATCAATCCTGAATATTCATTGGAAGGACTGATACTGAAGCTGAAGATCCAATGCTTTGGTCACCTGATGCGAATTACTGACTCATTGGAAAAGACCCTGATGCTGGGAAAGATTGAAGGCAGGAAAAGGGGACAACAGAGGATGAGATGGTTGGATGGCATCACCGAGTCGAAGCACATGAGTTTGAGCAAGCTCCAGGAGTTGTTAATGGACAGGGAGGCCTGACATGCTGCAGTACATGGGGTCCCAAAGAGTCGGACATGACTGAGAGACTGAAGTGAACTAAACTAAAACAAAACAAAAGAAAAAAAAAAGCATAAAGTGCCAAGTGGTGTGAAGGGGAGCTCCATGTACTATCTCTATGTACACCTGTGATCCAGTTTCCAGGGGTGTGGTTGACAAGAGCAAATGCTCAAAAAGTATAACTGTGTTAACTGTGCCAAAGGTACTGATTCTGAGTATCAACAGGACTCCGAGTAAATGGAAAATACGGTACACCTACCCGCTCAGAATTGACTGTTGGGGGAGATTTTCTTTAAATCAAAGATAGAAACACAATACACAATGGGCAAAAGGACTATTTTAATTACAGAAGTAAGTCAATTAAAGAGAACCTTAATAGATGGGGAAACAGTGGAAACAGTGTCAGACTTTATTTTTTGGGGCTCCAAAATCACTGCAGATGGTGATTGCAGCCATGAAATTAAAAGACGCTTACTCCTTGGAATGAAAGTTATGACCAACCTACACAGTATATTCAAAAGCAGAGACATTACTTTGCCGACTAAGGTCCGTCTAGTCAAGGCTATGGTTTTTCCTGTGGTCATGTATGGATGTGAGAGTTGGACTGTGAAGAAGGCTGAGCGCCAAAGAATTGATGCTTTTGAACTGTGGTGTTGCAGAAGACTCTTGAGAGTCCCTTGGACTTCAAGGAGATCCAACCAGTCCATTCTGAAGGAGATCAGCCCTGGGATTTCTTTGGAAGGACTGATGCTAAAGCTGAAACTCCAGTACTTTGGCCACCTCATGAGAAGAATTGACTCATCGGAAAAGACTCTGATGCTGGGAGGGATTGGGGGCAGGAGGAGAAGGGGACGACCGAGAATGAGATGGCTCGATGGCATCACGGACTTAATGGACGTGAGTCTGAGTGAACTCCGGGAGATGGTGATGAACAGCGAGGCCTGGCGTGCTGTGATTCATGGGGTCGCAAAGAGTCAGACACGACTGAAAGACTGAACTGAACTGAACTGTCTGCCATAGCCATTTTATGAATATGGTGATTTGAAAACAATAACACATGGGCTTGTTTATATAATAAGCCCCTTAATATAATAATTTTAATCACACTCATTTATTCTATAAGAAGAAGGACTCAAGTCTTCATGGATGCTGGTACATTTAAAAGGTACAATGTGCAAAATGAAAGCAAAAGAGCTATGAAATTTTAAAAATGTATATACTTAATTGTATTTTTATGGCAGTTCTTCACCATGAACATTTTTACTTCAAACCAAGAGTAGGTGTAGAAAAGTATGGAGATATTCACAGAAGATCCCTTTTCCTTTTCTTGGCTTTTAAGTGAATGTGTCACAAAGAAAAACTAAGAGAAGGATTTGAGGTGTTAATATTGCAATTTGATCAATAATGGAGACAGCTGAAAGCCAAGGAAGGTAGAAATTTTATCTTGGAACATATAATCATGATATTGTTGTTGGAGAAGCAGCAGGCTTAGCCAATTATGCTTTTGTGCAATCAGTAGATGTGGTGGTTTAATTTGATATAAAAGCACAAAGTCAGCCTGAGGTTAACAGAGTGGGTTTTAGGCTTTCTCCCAAATTCTAATCCAAAGAATAAATGGTGTGTGCTGACTAAGTCAGAGAAACAGCAAGGATAATGCCTTTCACACACACACACACACACACACACACACACACACACACACATATGGCATATGTGTGTGTGTGTGTGTGTGTGTTTGAGGTCAGCATCCATTGGAGAGAACGATCATTATTGAGGCTGTCCATCTAAAATTACAATTCAAGATTAAATTTACATAAAATCTTCAGAGAAGGGGGAATGTATTTCCAGGTCAGTTCAGTTCAGTCGCTCAGTCGTGTCTGACTCTTGTGACCTCATAGACTGCAGCACACAGGGCCTTATTGTCCATCACCAACCCCCAGAGTTTCCCCAAACTCATGTCCACTGAGTCAGTGATGCCATCTAACCATCTCATCCTCTGTTGTCCCCTTCTCCTCCTGCCCTCAATTTTTCCCAACATCAGGGTCTTTTCAAATGAATCAGCTCTTTGTATCAGGTGGCCAAAGTATTGGAGTTTCAGCTTCAACATCAGTCTTTCCAATGAATATACAGGACTGATCTTTAGGATGGGCTGGTTTGATGTCCTTGCAGACCAAGGGACTCTCAAGAGTCTTCTCCAACACCACAGTTCAAATCCACCAATTCTTCAATGCTCAGCTTTCTTTATAGTCCAACTCTCACATCCATACACAATTATTGGAAAAAACATAGCTTTGACTAGATGGATCTTTGTTGGCAAAGCAATGTCTCTGCTTTAAATATGCTGTCTAACCTTATCTTTGACAAAGGAGGCAAGAATATACAATGGAGTAAAGACAATCTCTTTAACAAGTGGTGCTGGGAAAACTGGTCAACCACTTGTTAAAGAATGAAACTAGATCATTTTCTAACACCGCACACAAAAATAAGCTCAAAATGGGTTAAAGATCTAAACGTTAAGACCAGAAACTATAAAACTCCTAGAGGAGAACATAGGCAAAACACTCTCCGACATAAATCACAGCAAGATCCTGTATGATTCACCTCCCACAATTCTGGAAATAAAAGCAAAAATAAACAAATGGGATCTAATTAAAATTAAAAGCTTCTGCACAACAAAGGAAAATATAAGCAAGGTGGAAAGACAGCCTTCTGAATGGGAGAAAATAATAGCAAATGAAGCAACCGACAAACAACTATTCTCAAAAATATACAAGCAACTTATGCAGCTCAAGTCCAGGGAAAAAAATGACCCAATCAAAAAATGGGCCAAAGAACGAAATAGACATTTCTCCAAAGAAGACATACGGATGGCTAACAAACACATGAAAAGATGCTCGACATCACTCATTATTAGAGAAATGCAAATCAAGACCACAATGAGGTACCACTTCACACCAGTCAGAATGGCTGTGATCCAAAAGTCTACAAGCAATAAAAGCTGGAGAAGGTGTGGAGAAAAGGGAACCCTCTTGCACTGTTGGTGGGAATGCAAACTAGTACAGCCACTGTGGAGAACAGGGTGGAGATTCCTTAAAAATTGCAAATAGAACTGCCGTATGACCCAGAAATCCCACTGCTGGGCATACACACTGAGGAAACCAGAATAGAAAGAGACACAGGTACCCCGATGTTCATTGCAGCACTGTTTATAATAGCCAGGACATGGAAACAACCTAGATGTCCATCAGCAGATAAATGGATAAAAAAGCTGTGGTACATATACACAATAGAATATTACTCAGCCATTAAAAAGGATACATTTGAATCAGTTCTAATGAGATGGATGAAACTGGAGCTGATTATACAGAGTGAAGTAAGCCAGAAAGAAAAACACCAATACAGTATACTAACACATAGATATGGAATTTAGAAAGATGGTAATGATGACCCTGTATGTGAGACAGCAAAGGAGACACAAATGTGTAGAGCAGACTTTTGGACTCTGAGGGAGAGGGAGAGGGTGGGATGATTTGGGAGAATGGCATTGAAACATGTATACTATCATGTAAGAAATATACAAATGTACAAATCAGATTGATTCTATTCTTTGCAGCCAAAGATGGAGAAGCTCTATACAGTCGACAAACACAAGACCAGGAGCAGACTGTGGCTCAGATCATGAACTCCTTATTGCCAAATTCAGACTTAAATTGAAGAAAGTAGGGAAAACCGCTAGACCACTCAGGTATGACCTAAATCAAATCCCTTATGATTATACAGTGGAAGTGAGAAATAGATTTAAGGGCCTAGTTCTGATAGATAGAGGTTCGTGACATTGTACAGGAGACAGGGATCAAGACCATCCCCATGGAAAAGAAATGCAAAAGAAGCAAAATGGCTGTCTGGGGAGGCCTTACAAATAGCTGTGAAAAGAAGAGAGGCAAAAGCAAAAGAGAAAAGGAAAGATATAAGCATTTGAATGCAGAGTTCCAAAGAATAGCAAGAAGAGATAAGAAAGCCTTCTTCAGTGATCAGTGCAAAGAAATAGAGGAAAACAACAGAATGGGAAAGACTAGAGATCTCTTCAAGAATCTTAGAGATACCAAGGGAATATTTCATGCAAAGATGGGCTCGATAAAGGACAGAAATGGTCTGGACCTAACAGAAGCAGAAGATATTAAGAAGAGGTGGCAAGAATACACGGAAGAACTGTACAAAAAGGATCTTCACGACCCAGATAATCATGATGATGTGATCACTAATCTAGAGCCAGACATCTTGGAAAGTGAAGTCAGGTGGGCCTTAGAAAGCATCACTATGAACAAAGCTAGTGGAGGTGATGGAACTCCAGTTGAGCTGTTTCAAATCCTGAAAGATGATGCTGTGAAAGTGCTGCACTCAATATGCCAGCAAGTTTGGAAAACTCAACAGTGGCCACAGGACTGGAAAAGGTCAGTTTTCATTCCAATTTCAAAGAAAGGCAATGTGAAAGAATGCTCAAACTACCACACAATTGCACTCATCTCACATGCTAGTAAAGTAATGCTCAAAATTCTCCAAGCCAGACGTCAGCGATACGTGAACCGTGAACTCCCTGATGTTCAAGCTGGTTTTAGAAAAGGCAGAGGAACCAGAGATCAAATTGCCAACATCCGCTGGATCATGGAAAAAGCAAGAGAGTTCCAGAAAAATATCTATTTCTGCTTTCTTGACTATGCCAAAGCCTTTGTGTGGATCACAAGAAACTGTGGAAAATTCTGAAAGAGATGGGAATACCAGACCACCTGACATGCCTCTTGAGAAATCTGTATGCAGGTCAGGAAGCAACAGTTAGAACTGGACAGGGAACAACAGACTGGTTCCAAATAGGAAAAGGAGTACATCAAGGCTGTATATTGTCACCTGCTTATTTAACTTATATGCAAAGTACATCATGAGATACGCTGGACTGGAAGAAACACAAGCAGGAATTAAGATTGCTGGGAGAAATATCAATAACCTCAGATATGCAGATGACACCACCCTTGTGGTAGAAGGTGAAGAGGAGCTAAAAAGCCTCTTGATGAAAGTGAAAGAAGAGAGCGAAAAAGTTGGCTTAAAGCTCAACATTCAGAAAATGATCATGGCATCCGGTCCCATCACTTCATTGGAAATAGATGGGGAAACAGTGGAAACAGTGTCAGACTTTATTTTTTGGGGCTCCAAAATCACTGCAGATGGTGACTGCAGTCATGAAATTAAAAGACGTTTACTCCTTGGAAGGAAAGTTATGACCAACCTAGATAGCATATTCAAAAGCAGAGACATTACTTTGCCGACTAAGGTCCGTCTAGTCAAGGCTATTGTTTTTCCTGTGGTCACGTATGGATGTGAGAGTTGGACCGTGAAGAAGGCTGAGCACTGAAGAATTGATACTTTTAAACTGTGGTGTTGGAGAAGACTCTTGAGAGGCCCTTGGACTGCAAGAAGATACAACCAGTCCATTCTGAAGGAGATCAGCCCTGGGATTTCTTTGGAAGGAATGATGCTAAAGCTGAAATTCCAATACTTTGGCCACACTCATGAGAAGAATTGACTCATTGGAAAAAAACTCTGATGCTGGGAGGGATTGGGGGCAAGAGGAGAAGGGGACGACAGAGGATGAGATGACTTGATGGCATCATGGACTCGATGGATGTGAGTCTGTGTGAACACTGGGAAATGGTGATGAACAGGGAGGCCTGGCGTGCTGTGATTCATGGGATCGCAAAGAAATGGACAAAACTGAGTGACTGAACTGAACTGATCATGCAAGTAACAAATCACCAGTCTATGTTTGATGCAGGATACAGGATGCTTGGGGCTGGTGCACGGGGATGATCCAGAGGGATGGTGTGGGGTGGGAGGTGGGAGGGGGATTCATGTTTGAGAACTCATGTACACCCGTGGTGGATCTTGTCAATGTATGGCAAAACCAATACAATATTGTAAAGTAAAATAAAGTAAAAATAAAAATTAAAAAAATATATATGCTCTCTAGGTTGGTCATAACTTTCCTTCCAAGGAGTAAGCATTTTTTAATTTCATAGCTGCAGTCACCATCTGAAGTGATTTTGGAGTCCCCCAAAATAAAGTGAGCCACTGTTTCCACTGTTTCCCCATCTATTGCCATGAAGAGTTGGGACTGGATGCCATGATCTTAGTTTTCTGAATGTTGAGCTTTAAGCCAACTTTTTCACTCTCCTCTTTCACTTTCAACAAGAGGCTCTTTAGTTCTTCACTTTCTGCCATAAGGATGGTGTCATCTGCATAACTGAGATTATTGATATTTCTCCCAGAAATCTTGTTTCCAGCTTGTGCTTCATGCAGCCCAGCGTTTCTCATGATGTACTCTGCATATAAGTTAAATAAGCAAGGTGACAATATACAACATTGATGTACTCCTTTTCCTCAGAATTTTCCACAGTTTATTGTGATCCACACATTCAAAGGCTTTGGCATAGTCAATAAAGCAGAAATAGATGTTTTTTTCTGGAATTCTTTTTCTTTTTCCATGATCCAGCAGATGTTGACAATTTGATTTCTGGTTCCTCTGCCTTTTCTAAAGCCAGCTTGAACATCTGGAAGTTCACGGTTCATGTATTGCTGAAGCCTGGCTTGGAAAATTTTGAGCATTACTTTACCAGTATATGAGATGAGTGCAGTTGTGCTGTATTTTGACCCTTCTTTGGCATGGCCTTTCTTTGAGATTGGAATGAAAACTGACCTTTTCCAATTTTTTGGCCACTGCTTTTCCAAATTATTTGTCATATTGAGTGCAGCATTTTCACAGCAGCATCTTTTGGTATTTGAAATAGCTCAACTGGAATTTCATCACTTCCGCTAGCTTTGTTTGTATTCCCAATGCATTGCAAATACTCTATGCAATTCTAAATGCCCCTAGATGCTATACACGTGAATAAAAAAGAACATTTTGTCATCAACAATTTGACACAGCTGATACAAGGTAGCTATGAGATGCAAAGGACAACTCAAAATGGAAAAAAATCAAACACAGACTCAGAGGACATGCCGGATGCTCCTTCAAGCTTGCATCTCACATCATCTCTCAGAGCCTCCCTATTCCCTATTGATGAGTAGAAATCATGGGATAATAATTTTTTTGCATATTTATTTGAACCCTGGAAGAATAACTGTTAATAAAATATTAAGAAATATGTGTGATTATTTTCATTTCAGTGTGAAGAATTTTGATTAAAGAAGCAATTGTAGAAAAGCTAGTAACAGCAGAAAAAAATGTTCAGTTCAGTTCAGTCTCTCAGTCGTGTCTGACCCTTTGTGACCCTGTGAATTGCAGCACACCAGGCCTCCTTGTCCATCACCAATTCCCGGAGTTCACTCAGACTCATGTCCATTAAGTCAGTGATGCCATCCAGCCATCTTATCCTCTGTTGTCCCCTTCTCCTCCTGCCCCCAATCCCTCCCAGCATCAGAGTCTTTTCCAGTGAGTCAGTTCTTCGCATCAGGTGGCCAAAGTATTGGATTTTCAGCTTCAGCATCAGTCCTTCCAATGAACACCCAGGACTGATCTCCTTTAGGATGTGTTGGCTAGATCTCCTTGCAGTCCATGGGACTCTTGAAAGTCTTCTCCAACACCACAGTTCTTTGGCGCTCAGTGAAGAACATCAACACATCAATTCTTTGGTCCTCAGCTTTCTTTACAGTCCAACTCTCACATTCATACATGGCCACTGGAAAAAACATAGCCTTGACTAGATGCACCTCTGTTGGCAAAGTAATGTCTCTGCTTACAATATGCTATCTAGGTTGGTCATAACTTTCCTTCCAAGGAGTAAGCGTCTTTTAACTTCATAATGTAATGTTTAATTATTGCAGCCTTTTTTAGATAAATTGGGCAAAATATTTATTGTATATGTTGGAGGGCTTGTATCTTTTACACAGCAAACATGCATAAGTTTATCTAAAAAACAGGGACCCAACAGCAAATAGAAAACAAACATTCACAGATTTTTTTTTTTTTAAGACAAAGGCAAATGAAAACTTTTGGGGAATAAAATAAAATGTTCAACGTCAAGCACATTTTTAAACATAATATTTTTAAAACATCAGATTGCCAACTATGAAAGAATCTTCAATAACAAGATGTATTGTTGATAAAAAAAATCAAGCTCATAGGAAAATATTAATACCTCAGTAAATATGAAAAGATCTCAATTAAAGAAGCTCAACAATTATAAGTATGCGTGTTTTCAATTCCAATTTATAATCTCCAGCTATTTATCTATCTCATCTATCTATCTACCTCATCTCACATGCTAGCAAAGTAATGCTTAAAATTCTCTAGCTAGACTTCAGCAGTACATTAATCAAGAACTTCCAGATGATGAAGCTGGATTTAGAAAAGTCAGAGGAATCAGAGATCAAACTGCCAACATCCACTAGATCATAGAAAAAGCAAGAGTATTCCAGAAAAACATCTGCTTCACTGACTTTTGACTGTGTGGATCACAACAAACTAGAAAATTCTTCAAGAGTGACTCTTGAGAATCTCTTGGACTGCAGGGAGTTGAAGCCATTCAGCTCTAAAGGAAATCAGTCCTGCATATTCATTGGAAAGACTGATGCTGATGCTGAAGCTGAAACTCCAATACTTTGTGCACCTGATGTGAAGAACTGAATCATTGAAAAAGACCCTGATGCTGGGAGGGATTGAAGGCAGGAGGACAACAGGACGACAGAGGATGAGATAGTTGGATGGCATCACCGAGTCAATGCACATGAGTTTGAGCAAGCTCCAGGAGTTGGTGAGGGACACAGAAGCCTGGCATGCTGCAGTCCATGGGGTTGCAAAGAGTCAGACATGACTGAGTGACTGAACTGACTGACTATCTATCTATCTTTCTAGTGATGTGGATAGGTAAAAATTGAACAGTTCATTCTGGATGTGTTTAGAAAGATGTGTGGGATTGCAGGATGATTAAGATGAACCACATTAGCCAGTATTGGGACATATGTCTAATCACATCAAAACCAAGTTCCCTCATGTAACCATTTCCAGCATGAGAGATGAGATCAGTTGGCTTGAACCAGTTCATGACAGCTGATAGTGGATGTCAAGCTGTAACTGCTTATTCAGAGACAAATCATGATACTAGCTTAGTATACTCCATGTTTACAATATTGCAGTAAAATATTACACATTACAAATCAGGATCTCTCTCTTTTTCTCTCTCCCACTTATTCTCTCCTTAATCTACAGATTAAGATGACTATTAAATATTTATCAGCACATCACAGGATGGAACCATTATAATTGTTTTAGATGACTCAGGATTTACCCTTGTGCATTGAGCTATATGTGAGAGGTTCTACTAGTGAAGTCAAGGTTCTTAGCCACTTAAAATGGTGAGTGAGTGTTAAACAGTCAGTGAACAGTGTCTGCTATTGCAGTACAGAGATCAAAAACAGTAATAATTTCAATATATTCTGGACTAGGTTTACACATTTGAACTATCATATTAAATTATTAAGACTGCATTTTAAATATTAAATAAATCACCTCTGCTGATTAACCAGAGGACTCAGATGAAGAAAAATAAAAGGTGTAATGTCTAGAACACAAGACACAAATGATTATGCAAGGATATATGAATGCTAAGAATGAAACAGGAAAGTATCAAAAAGGATAGAGTATGTTCCTCAAAGGTCCATTTAGAAGAGTGCTCTGACCTTTTCTAAAAAGCAGGGCTGGAATGTGCACATATGCATTCATGGAAACCAAGCTATATTCTTGACAACTTAGGTGTGATTAACAGCATAATTATTATGGACTTGACTGGTTCTAAATCATTAGAAATACTTTTTGTTTTCTAAACCATGTATAATTTGATAATCATCATAACGTTTGTGAAGATATAATCTGATCTTTAAATTAAGAAAAAGGCATAATTTAACTTCATAAATCTCTTTATATGCCTATTCACATCAACTCCTATAATTATTCTTATTAATAAATCAGTATAAGAGAAAACAATATTTACACTTGTATAAAAACACAGCAGCCTCCACACTTTCTTGTGTAACACATTTCCATGTTAACTATGGCTGAATATTTTGGATATTAACACTGAGGAATACTGTAGTTTATAAGAAAGTGTATTTTTACATAGTGCTCCTGTCAGCATAGTGAGAGAAACAAAAATGCTTCCAGATAATCATTACTGCATACAAGAAACCAGTGCCACATTCAGGACTGGGAAGGCAGTTCTTAGCCCCAGCTTCTCATTCACTTTTCCTTTGCATTCTCATAGCAGCAACAACAAATGCTGAAATCTGTTCTCCCTTTTTTTTTTCAGGTGTTTGTCATGCCACTTTTGTGAGAAAGTGAGGCAAATGAAAAGTACAAGCCATAAACAAATAATCTTCTTAACAAAACAACATCACGACTTCTACATATTATTACCCACATTATACCATACAGATTGCTTGTATTTTGATTAAGAAAAAATATATTTTCTTTTGTTTGTTTAAATCAGAAGCATAATGGCTAAATGTACATGATTTATAGAGGGGTGTTTAAAGCAGACCATTTTAATTAAGAGAGTTTGGCATTCAAATAAGCTTTTATTTTGATAATATATGTTCTTCTCTGTTAATATAAGAAAATAAGGAAATAAAGATTTTTCACATTTTCATTTTAAACCAACCAACGGTATGCAAGTATTTATTGATTTCAATTTGGAGCTGCGTGTGGGTGAACGAGAACAAGGGCTCTGCATTTCATTTTATGAGAAAATGGGAAAAGTTTACATAAAATCTATTTATACTTGAATTCAAATATTGGAGTTAAGAATCAAATAATCAAGAATCAAGTTCAGAATCTACAAACTTATGTGAATACATCACTTCAACACAAAAAATTCTCAGCTACGCTATTCAGAATGGAAAAAAAAATAGCTGTCTCACTTTTCTTTGAAGTTTGAGCATCAAATAATACTATATACAATTCTAGTTTTAAAATATAAATGTGATATATACACCAAAAATTGTGTTGTTTTCATAATTTCCATATAGAGCAGAGATTTATTATGATACTGGTGGGTGGGAGTCACAAGGATTGTGAGGAAATTGTTAATAGATTGATTAGTATAAATTATAATTATCCTTCCACAAGCTTTGTCAAGTGAAACAATAGAAAGAAGATTGCAGAACTGAATTTTAAAATATGCTTCCCATGTATGTAAAATTCTAGCTTGTAATTAATTTCACAAATTTATACTTTATAAAATTGGAATGAAAATAAAAGACCTAACAGTGACTTCCACTTACCTTACAGTCATTCACCTTTCTATTTGCTTTTACACTTGATTCATACACACATTCTTAAATATTTCAAGAGACATTTTCTTAACTAAATTCAAGATAGCAATGAAAAGAAATAGTTTCTGCCATTGCATCGTTTGCCCACTTCTATGCAGCTACTTTGTTTGCACAATTATTTCATTCCAAGGATCTTTCAGGTACTGACATTTAGTACTCCTATGATCCTTGCATACTAGCATGCTATATGCAACAGCTAAATACACATTTTGTATTTCATTCATTTGTTGTTCAGCCGCCCAGTCGTGTCAGACTCTTTGCGACCCCATGGACTGCAGCACCCAGGGCTCTGTCCCTCACCATCTCCCAGAGTTGGAGTTTGCCAAGTTCATATTCATTGCATCAGTGATGCCATCCAGTCTTCTCATCCTTTGATGCCTTCTTCTCCTTCTGCCCTCAATCCTTACCAGCATCAGGGACTTTTCCAATGACTGGTGTATCCACATCAGATGACCAAAATACTGGAGCTTCAGCTTCATCATCAATCCTTCCAGTGAATATTCAGGCTTGATCTCCCTTAAGATTGACTGGTTTGATCTCCTTGCTGTCCAAGGGAAAATGAAAATGAAAGTGAAAGTCGCGACCGACTCTTTGTGACCCCATGGACTATATACATAGTCCATGAAATTCTCTAGGCTAGAATACTGGAGTGGGTAGCCTTTCCCTTCTCCAGGGGATCAAACCCAGGTCTCCCACACGGCAGGGGGATTCTTTGCCAACTGAGCCACTAGGGAAGCCCAAGAATACTGGAGTGGGTAGCCTATCCCTTCTCCAGCAGATCTTCCTGACCCAGGAATTGAACCGGGGTCTCCTGCATTGCAGGGGGATTCTTTACCAACTGAGCTATCAGAGAAGCCTGGGGAGAGGTTAATTATTAAATAATTGATTTTTCATTATTATTTAAATCCTGAGCACACATTGAGGACAGCAGTAAGTGGGTCAATTTTAGAATATTTACCTGTTACCCTATATGTGAGACAGAAAAAGAGACACAGATGTATAGAGCAGTCTTTTGGACTCTGTGGGAGAGGGCGAGCATGGGATGATTTGGGAGAATGGCATTGAAACATGTATATTACCATATGTGAAACAGATCACCAGCCCAGGTTCGATGCATGAGACAGGGTGCTCAGGGCTGGTGCACTGGGATGACCCTGAGGGATGGGATGGGGAGGGAGGTGGGGGGGGCTTCAGGATGGGGAACACATGTACACCCGTGGCTGATTCATGTCAATGTATGGCAAAAACAAACAAAAAAACCAGAGTATTTACCTGTTAATTTGCTTGAAATTGTGATCTTAATTTTTCCCTCATTACCCTTTAAATTTACAGGTTTGGAAATCAGAAACGTATAGCTTTTTATGAAAGAGGATTGATAGTGATCAACAGTTACACTTTGGCCTGGTTTACACGTCTATACAATGTGTTGGCTAATATTTGCCTTGCTCTACCCTTGTCCTCAGGCTCTGCTAATTAATGACTATCAACACTAATAATTTTGAGTTACAGGTTAGAAATGCTATTTAGATATATTTTAAAGTAATATCAGAAGATTGGCATCCTGTATTCTTAACTAAAAAATAAAAACAAAAAACAAAATCAAAACAACATAAAAACACAGACGTGTTCATCAGAAAAATGTCAATCCATATGGCCTAGAATTCTGGTCAGTAAAGTACTTTGATTTCAAAATATAGCATATGTACTTGATATAACATATACATAAATAAATAATATCCATGTAATGTAGACTGTTTAAGGTACATTGAGTGGATGGAGAACCAACACTTGGGAACGCTGTTCACTCTGCTTTTCCGTTACCTCTATATGCACTGGTGGTCCTCAGGGGAAGGTCTTTTGCATCTGTCTACAACTTCCCTCCCTCTTTCTCTGGAGAATGGATTCTGAATTGCTTTTCAGAGGATATATATTTTCAGATTACCCCTCCTCATTCTAACTCCCTAATACAAGGAGATTCCAACCACCAGTATAATAATAAATATCTGATTTAAAAAAAAAGAATTAGAGATATTATTCACATTTAACCACTAAAAAATTTATCCCAAGTTTCAAAAAGTGAATATATATATAAATATATATAGAGAGAGTTCATTGTGAATATAAAAGAATATTAACATTATTTCCATTATGTGATTGTTTTTCCATTCAGTTCAGTTCAGTCGCTCAGTCGTGTCTAACTCTTTGCGACCCCATGAATCGCAGCAGGCCAGGCTTCCCTGTCCATCACCAACTCCCGGAGTTCACTCAGGCTCACATCCATCGAGTCCGTGATGCCATCCAGCCATCTCATCCTCTGTCGTCCCCTTCTTCTCCTGCCCTCAATCACTCCCAGCATCAGTCTTTTCCAATTATGATTGTTAATGAATAACAGAGTGGGAGGAAAAAAAAAAGAGCTTGTTAAGCTGTTAAGAAGAGCTTGTGTTACATATATTTCAGCTATGTGTATCTGTTAAGAAGCTAAGAATTTTGATTCTCAAAATAAAACTGATATCTATTTTAATTTTGTAATCCACTCTGACCACTACTCTGACTACTCTAACCATTCTGAGTAGAATACTACTTAGAATATTGCTACTAGTTTTGGGACTGAGTAACTTAAGATTTATAGAGAATTGGTGATATTTGAAGGTGAACAATAATGATGTCTTTATTTTGAATTCTAATTTCTTCATAGGATGGCATCATTATTACAGAAAATGAACCCCCTCAAAAAAAGATAATAGTGTGAATTAAATGCATTTAAGTATTTCCTTAAGTGCATGAATATTCAAGGCCTATTGACTCTAAAACATGTATATCCAAGAGGAGTTTCAACACTAGTGTGAAGCATATATTAGAGCTTTCATCACATTTATTTTGTCTCATCTGGCTATTCTTTCAATTTTTATCTGCATGTAATATGTATATCATGCATGCTCAGTTGTGTTAGTCATGTCTGACTCTTTGTGACCCCATGGACTATATCCCATCAGGCTCCTCTATCCATGGGATTCTTCAGGCAAGCATACTGGAGTAGATTGCCATGCCCTTCTCTAGGGGATCTCCCGACCCAGGGATCAAATATGCATCTCTTGTGTCGTCTGCATTGGCAGGTGGGTTCTTTGCCACTAGTACCACCTGGGAAGCCCCAATATATATCATATGTCTGTATAATAATAGATAATTGTATAAATAATTAACTTAACATTTACATGCTGCTGCTGCTGCTATGTCGTTTCAGTCGTGTCCGATTCTGTGCGACCCCAGAGACAGCAGCCCAAATCCCAGGCTCCCCCGTTGCTGGGATTTTCCAGGCAAGAACACTGGAGTGGGTTGCCATTTCCTTCTCCATAAATGTAAACTAATTTTAAACAATTATAAAGTTAGGAGATCAATGGTAGAGAAAATTCCCTTTACACATTACCCAGGTCATAGAAAATTTAATAGAACACTAGAAAATGTTAATTGTGCAAGAATCAACCTCAATTTAATCACTGAAAATGATGAATAAATTGTTTACTTCTATAGGGAAAAAAGGAGAGATGCACATTTCTTTAATCTTTCAATGATGTAAGTATGATTTTTTTTATACAGGATTGTGTAAATCATACACCATGAATATGATTTCATTATATATGAAAGCATATTATCATGCAAGCAAAACCCAAATGCCATGAAAACAAATTTATGAATTTTTTCTGGTAAATTTTCTTCTTTTTTAAATCTCTTTTAATACTCATTCTATGAGGCCACCATCACCCTAATACCAAAACCTGACAAAGATGTCACAAAAAAAAAGAAAACTACAGGCCAATATCTCTGATGAACATAGATGCAAAAATCCTCAACAAAATTCTAGCAATCAGAATCCAACAACACATTAAAAAGATCATACACCATGACCAAGTGGGCTTTATCCCAGGGATGCAAGGATTCTTCAATATCCGCAAATCAATCAATGTAATTCACCACATTAACAAATTGAAAAATAAAAACCATATGATTATCTCAATAGATGCAGAGAAGGCCTTTGACAAAATTCAACATCCATTTATGATAAAAACTCTCCAGAAAGCAGGAATAGAAGGAACATACCTCAACATAATAATAGCTATCTATGACAAACCCACAGCAAACATTATCCTCAATGGTGAAAAATTGAAAGCATTTCCCCTAAAGTCAGGAACAAGACAAGGGTGTCCACTTTCACCGCTACTATTCAACATAGTTCTGGAAGTTTTGGCCACAGCAATCAGAGCAGAAAAAGAAATAAAAGGAATCCAAATTGGAATAGAAGAAGTAAAACTCTCACTGTTTGCAGATGACATGATCCTCTACATGGAAAACCCTAAAGACTCCACCAGAAAATTACTAGAGCTCATCAATGAATATAGTAAAGTTGCAGGATATAAAATCAACACACAGAAATCCCTTGCATTCCTATACACTAATAATGAGAAAGTAGAAAAAGAAATTAAGGAAACAATTCCATTCACCATTGCAACGAAAAGAATAAAATACTTAGGAATATATCTTCCTAAAGAAACTAAAGACCTATATATAGAAAACTATAAAACACTGATGAAAGAAATCAAAGAGGACACTAATAGATGGAGAAATATACCATGTTCATGGATTGGAAGAATCAATATAGTGAAAATGAGTATACTACCCAAAGCAATTTACAAATTCAATGCAATCCCTATCAAGCTACCAGCCACATTTTTCACAGAACTAGAACAAATCATTTCAAGATTTGTATGGAAATACAAAAAACCTCGAATAGCCAAAGCAATCCTGAGAAAGAAGAATGGAACTGGAGGAATCAACTTGCCTGACTTCAGGCTCTACTACAAAGCCACAGTCATCAAGACAGCATGGTACTGGCACAAAGACAGAAATGTAGGTCAAGGGAACAAAATAGAAAGCCCAGAGATAAATCCACACACATATGGACACCTTATCTTTGACAAAGGAGGCAAGAATATACAATGGAGTAAAGACAATCTCTTTAACAAGTTGTGCTGGGGAAACTGGTCAACCACTTGTAAAAGAATGAAACTAGATCACTTTCTAACACCGCACACAAAAATAAACTCAAAATGGATTGAAGATCTAAATGTAAGATCAGAAACTATAAAACTCCTAGAGGAGAACATAGGCAAAACACTCTCAGACATAAATCACAGCAGGATCCTCTATGATCCACCTCCCAGAATTCTGGAAATAAAAGCAAAAATAAACAAATGGGATCTAATTAAAATTAAAAGCTTCTGCACAACAAAGGAAAATATAAGCAAGGTGAAAAGACAGCCTTCTGAATGGGAGAAAATAATAGCAAATGAAGCAACTGACAAACAACTAATCTCAAAAATATACAAGCAACTTGTGCAGCTCAACTCCAGAAAAATAAACGACCCAATCAAAAAATGGGCCAAAGAACTAAATAGACATTTCTCCAAAGAAGACATACGGATGGCTAACAAACACATGAAAAGATGCTCAACATCACTCATTATTAGAGAAATGCAAATCAAAACCACAATGAGGTACCACTTCACACCAGTCAGAATGGCTGCGATCCAAAAATCTGCAAGCAATAAATGCTGGAGAGGGTGTGGAGAAAAGGGAACCCTCCTACACTGTTGGTGGGAATGCAAACTAGTACAGCCACTATGGAGAACAGTGTGGAGATTCCTTAAAAATTGCAAATAGAACTACCTTATGACCCAGCAATCCCACTTCTGGGCATACACACCGAGGAAACCAGAATAGAAAGAGACACATGTACCCCAATGTTCATCGCAGCACTGTTTATAATAGCCAGGACATGGAAACAACCTAGATGTCCATCAGCAGATGAATGGATAAGAAAGCTGTGGTACATATACACAATGGAGTATTACTCAGCAGTTAAAAAGAATTCATTTGAATCAGTTCTGATGAGATGGATGAAACTGGAGCCGATTATACAGAGTGAAGTAAGCCAGAAAGAAAAACACCAATACAGTATACTAACACATATATATGGAATTTAGGAAGATGGCAATGACGACCCTGTATGCAAGACAGGGAAAGAGACACAGATGTGTATAACGGACTTTTGGACTCAGAGGGAGAGGGAGAGGGTGGGATGATTTGGGAGAATGCCATTCTAACATGTATACTATCATGTGAATTGAATCGCCAGTCTATGTCTGATGCAGGATGCAGCATGCTTGGGGCTGGTGCATGGGGATGACCCAGAAAGATGTTATGGGGAGGGAGGTGGGAGGGGGGTTCATGTTTGGGAATGCATGTAAGAATTAAAGATTTTAAAATTTAAAAAAGAAAAAACTAAAAAATAAAAAAATTTAAAAAAAAAAAAAGAAAGAAATTAGGCTATTTTTATCTTTTTAAAATCACATATTTGTAAAAATGCCAGGTCTACTCTTTGGAAAAAGATAGGATAATTTATGGGTTTCCTTCTTGCTTTCAAAAACCTGTTATTCTATTTAAAAATATGAATAGAGGGCTATTACTCAATCTTAATTTATTTTTCTTAGTCTTTGAATAATTCTTTTTAAAAGTCAATATTTCTATGTCTATGTCTTCCTAGATAAAACTGAATGGTTCTTCCTATCAAGTGCTAGAATCTTGGCAGAATTAATTCACAATTATTTTCTCTGAGACCTGAAAAGAGTCATGAATGGGCTAGCTGAGGTGGAATTAGATTATTCTTCACTTATCAACTGATCATACTCATTATATTTAGCATAGTATTTCTTCTATGGAGATTCTTGGTTGCCAGTTTTTGTATATATTGTAGGAAGTTGTACTGACTAGATATTATAGGTAGTCAAACAAGTGTATTCTGTTCTACTTTAGGGGTAGCTGTTCTCATTTACCCTTGGGAAGTGGCCTCTACAATCACAAAGAAACTACCAACAGTCATATGTATGGTAGCCTGCTTAAAGAAAGATTTAAATTTTTGAATATATTTTATTTTAAAAAGTATGTTTTCATTTAGGGTAAATAGAAGATTGCCCAAATTAAATTTCCTTTCTCTAAAGTAGGGAGAAAAGGAAGAAAGTACTATGTAGTGTAAAGTGCGACTTTACATTTTACGGTATGCTTTCTGTGGCAAGATGGGCATATATACCCATGAGCCCAACCATGACTTCAGGGCAGGAGCCAATTTTTCAGTGGACACTGAAAAATGAAGTTTTAGAAATGTCACTTGTATATACATTTCTTCTTCTTTCCCTTCCTTTTCTTTTTCTATAGAAAAACTGATTTAAAAAAAAAAAGATATTTTTGTAACACCCCAACAAATTCGTTTAAGGATAGTTTCTCTTACAAAAAATAATAAAATTGTTTTGGTATCAAAAGAGATTATGGCCATACTAAGCATATTTTGTGCGTTATTCTATTTTCTTTTCTTGAGCCGTAAGTATCAGAATACAAATTCACTAGATTTTTGAGAAGTTATAAAACTGAATAGCATTAATTGGAGAGTTTAATGTCAAGGATAAGATTACAATTTGTGATTCACAGTTTAGACTAATTTTGAAGAGATAGCTAGATCGCCCTCCACACAGTATTTCTATGAAGTGACAGCAGTTTCTTTAAATTTGTAAGATGTCTCCAAGATAATGCATCGAAAATCATTCAGCAATATAGCATAGGATGAGTTTAATCTCGACTTCTCGAGTTAGCATTTCTCATTATCACTATCAGAGGGAAAGAGTCAATCATTTACTGCTTAAATCAAGTTTTTCAAAGTTTCTCAGCCAAATTAATAGTGTCACTTTTCAACAACAGCAATCTTATTTGTAGGCCTCACCTGAGTTCCTTGAAAAGCTTATTAATAGACAACTATTTAATATATCCAAATCTTATTCTCCTTTTCTGAGTCTGGAAAAATTACTAGGTTATTTTTTCTTAAGGTTTTTTTATTGTGCAAGTAATGTTTCATACTTGGAAGGAAAAATCAGAAATATACTACCCTATCTACTAATAAATTTAATTAAGAATTATTTTAGTATCTACTTTTTATATATTATACTGCACAAGGAAACATAAACATGTAAGACCCTAAACATATAATATCTGACCTCACTCACTGGCAGGTATTTTTAAAATCCAGTCATAGAGAAAGATGTATATCAATAAATAATTGTATCTAATTTAGTTATGTTAAGCATCTGACCATAAATATAGTCAATATATGTGAAAAATTCAAACATTTACATAGAGAGCTGAAGTAGCTTGAAGCTCATTTAAAAAAAAATGACAAAATTTAGCACATTTATTTGACAATTTTAGATATTCAATAGATGTTTTTTTAATTGGAATTGAATCCTCACCCCTATTACCTTAATTGCCCAGATTTAGCAGAGTACCTTATTTTCTCCCATTATGTTTCAGGAACATAGGGCAAATTATACTTGCCTAGCAATTGAATATGCTGAAAACAGCTTTGCTAATCAGATATGGGCTACGTTCCAAGCACATTCATTTGACATTTACCCTGAAGGCCTTTAACTTTCAGCTTTCCCAGGTGAGTGACATTCAGGATGTAATCGGTCGTTGAATTTTTCTTAGCTTATATTATTTTTAAATGTGGCTATATGAAAAGAATAACACAGAAATAAATGTATTTTTGCAAGTTGCATTTTCAGTGTTATTAGATGCATCTGTAAATAAAAATGTTGTCTTTTCAGGCAAGTTAGCCTTTGCATTTCTATACTTAAATCTGCAAATTAAGACTGTTTTGAAACCCTATAGTATCCTTTCTATTAGAAATATGCCTGAAGGCTGCCAAGTGATTGGAACATCCAATATGCCTAATAAATAATAGATGCGTGTATTGACTATGGTTAATGTGGACCTTGTCTTCCTTCAGGATATAGAAAACACTCAATTATTAATTTTAAAATTACATTCAAGAAATAAACAGTCTTTAAGGTTTAATCGGAGGATCTTAGAAAATCTATTACTAAAAAATTGTAGTTTTTTCTAAGGTGTTTTTTTTTATATTTGTCTCAAATAACCCCTTGTAATATCTTCTTGTGTTTATATTTGGAATCTCCTAAATGCTAGGTCTTTCATGTCCTTTGAAACGATATGTTTTAAATATAGGATGTTACACATTATATGCATGTGTTTCTTATTTATTTATTTATATTGGCATTTTGTATTTTGTATTGTGAGAAAGTGTGATTACTTCTTTCTCAGCTAGATATTTTAATACTAATAAAATTAGTTTACAGTGTACTCCTATTTAGATTTGCAAAATACCCTATATTTTAGACAATTTTGTATATGCAAATAATAATCAGCTTTTATTATGTTTAAATTCTGTGACTGGAAAAACATTTATTTTGTTATTACTATATATGCTAAAATTTTCTATAAATGTCTACACTCGCAAGTAAACACTGCAATTTCCACGCCTGAGGGCCTTTGCTGGCTTCCCATTGTCCCTATGAAGCATTCTCATGATTGTTAACATCCTCCCTGTATTCCCTGTATTTCCCAGTTCTTTTACAATTAACTGGCTGCATATCTTCACAGCAAAACATCAATGATTTCATAATTCTTACTCTCTGAATTGGCCTGTTTATCCTGGACTATGATATGGCATCCCTTCCTCGTTGTTTCCATGGCAAAATATTAATACAAGTTCCTCTTCAATTTCATCATCATAACTATTTTCCCCTACTATGTTCCGGGCAGTGCTCTAAGAGCTTTATGTTTGTTAAGTCATTAATCCTTAAAGAACCTGATAAAATAGTTATCACCACCACCTTTATTTTATAGATGGGAAAACCGAGGCACAGTGAAGTTAAATGACAGCTGGTTAGTGTCTGTGTTAATCCACTTGGGTTGCTACCAAAAAAAAAAAAAATTGCCTGAGTGGTTTAAATATTTATTTCACACAATTTTGGAGGCTGGTAAGCTCAAGATCTCACTAGACAGATTCTGTCTCCTTGTGTCCTCACATGGAAAAGCAAGCTCTTTGGGATTTCTTTTAAAGAGACACTGCTGCTGCTGCTAAGTCGCTTCAGTCTTGTCTGACTGTGCGATCCCATAGACGGCAGCCCACCAGGTCCCCCATCCCTGGGATTCTCCAGGCAAGAACACTGGAGTGGATTGCCATTTCCTTCTCCAATGCATGAAAGTGAAGTCGTTCAGTCGTGTCCGACCCTTAGTGACCCGATGGACTGCAGCTCACCAGACTCCTCCGTCCATGGGATTTTCCAGGCAAGAGTACTGGAGTGGGTTGCCATTGCCTTCTCTAAAGAGACGCTAATCACTGATAAAGAATCCTCCTGCCAACCTAGGAGACATGGGTTCAATCCCTGGGTCAGGCAGATCCCCTGGAGAAGGAAATGACAACCCACTCTAGTATTCTTGCCTAGAGAATCCCATGGACAGAGGAGCCTGGCCGGCTACAGTCCATGGGGTCACAAAGAGTCAGACATAATTTAGTGACTAAACAACAACAACAAATCACCTTCCAAAGGCCACACCTCATAATACTATAATACCTGGAGTGAGAATCTCAACATATAAATTTGAGGTGAACACAAACTTTCCATTCACAATGGTGGCAGAACAAATATTTATGTCCAAACAATAAGCTTCCATAATCAATATCCTTAACTACAGCCTTCTCTAACTATAAGCTCCAGCCTAAGAATACTTTTGTTTATGAAGTATCCTAATATCTTAAGACCAAAAATACTTTGCCTTTCACTGTAGAGTTTACACCCTTTGCATTTCTACTTTTTCTCTTATAGTAATTGAGGTTTTACTGTAATCATTCATGAATGTGAAATATACCAAACAAGTGTAAGACTTGTTATAATAACAAGTAATTTACAATCAAGTATCAGCAATATTTAAAATTTGAAAGACCTTCTTGGGACCCTTCCCTCTCACCTCTTGGCACAAATACTCTTTCACCTCATTAAATTTTCTTAAATAAAAAAGCTTTATAAAAATTGCCTATACAAAATGAAATATTAAATGATGAAAATATAAAAAGATTAAACTGATTGAAAAGCATTACAAAGCGAAATGTCCCTAAACTGTATATATTTGTCCTTTTATCATGAAATAGTCAGCAGCAGAGAAATCTGTACTAAATTACCTCCTTGACTTTAATCAAAATTGCAATTTTGACCAAATTCACATGTAGATATCTTTTAAAATATTAGTTCACTTCTCCAGTACCTTTATCTGTATTCTGTACATCTTTAGATATTTAGTACATATTTTCCAAAATTCTTCCCAAGTCTAGAAAATAAGGTAGCCTACTTCTCCAGATTTGCCTCACATTCATTGAATTTCTTTTTCCCGCTTCAAATCAGAATTAGCTTGTCTTCCTTGACATTACCAAAGCAGATATAGAGATTCAGGTACCAGAAATACTTGTTGGTTGCAGACAGACATTTTTTTTTTTTAATATGGTAATATGATACTGATTATCTGGCCCCAGTTGGAGCTGAGGGCAATTAAAAATCCAACACGTATTGCATAATCAGAATTTGGCAGTGCATAGCATACAGTTGTAAAACAAATAAATAGTAATACGTGATCATCTGGAATTGAAGGGCATATTAAGAAAAGACAGAACAATTAAGTAGAAACTGATTAAAACAGATAGTAAAACAACACACCACAGCTGTTTTAGAGGAGGAGAATATAAGTATTGGAGATAGATTGAATTCCTCTAATCCTTATAAATAACCAGAATAATGAGAAAGATAAGCTCAAAACCTATACTTTAATCTCAAAGTATACTGAATCCAAGGACTTCCTATAACTCTTTTAATTTGCAGCCATAAGGCCAGAGCTGCCAAAATTCATATGCAAGGTCTGAATTTGTTGCTTGCCAATTTGTAATTGTTAGTAGGATTTACTATCTCACAGGCTTTAGAAATGAGATTGAGGTTATTTAATAAAATAGAGGGGGTTTCTAAGAACTGGAAGGGAGCTCTTGGTAATTCATCTTTGCAAACCCATGGGGGATTGTCACCCAAAGAGCTGGTTCGTTATTACTCAGGGATAGTGCTTGTGTTCTTGAAGCGTGTGCAATAGCTTAATGCAAGCAAATTACATGTGAGGGAATGCCAATTTTTCGTCTTCCAAACATCTCCCTTCTACACACAGCTATGGTCAGGATCTCAGTGCACTAATGGGTGAATTATAAAGTTAAGAGTAAAAGTAGAAGACTTGCCTCACAAAAGCATTTCAAGTACAGTGAAGGTAACATCCAAGCCTTTCATCACTTACTGCTAAAGTTTAGTCACTCAGTCGTGTCCAGCTCTTTAAAACTCCATGGATTGTAGACTACCCGGCTCCTCCATCCATGCAATTTTCCAGGCAAGGGTACTGGAGTGGGTTGCCATTTCCTTCTCCAGAGAATCTTCCCAACCCAGGAATCAAACCCGGGTCTCCCACATTGTAGGCAGACACTTTCCCATCTGAGCCACCAGGGAAGTCCCTGCTAAGGAGTCAGCAAAGAGGCCAAACTGGTTCTCCTAGCGTCACATTTTCCCACACAGAACTGCACTGGGTGAGGGGCAGATGGACCATCTCAGACACAAAGATTCTTCTCCCTGCTGAGCGGGTCCCAGACAAAGTCTCATGCTCTTTTATAGACCTGAGAAAAGGAAGAGGAGAAAGGCCAGGAGTGGAAAAGTATTGACCCAAAGCGGAAGGTATTTTCAAAGCTTCTACTTTCTCCTTCAGATCAGAAGGCCTTGGCAGAGGCACTGGGGGTAGGCCTTTGCTGAGGACTCCTTTACCTTCAATACACTCATAAGGAGGTCTCAATACGGGAGCACGTGGGTTCTGAATGCAGCTATGTGCAAGGCCATGCATGGGCTGTTAGCTCCTGAGTCTTTGATTGCAATTCCTTTCAGAGACTTGAGTACACTCACTATGCACAAAGTCTGGTGTAGGGAGGACAGTTTTCTCCAGTGAGGCCTTCCAGATAAAGGCTTTGTAACTGACTAGGGTTGGACTTGAAAATCCACACATAGGATTTGACCTCTTCAATTTTCCTGTACATGCTGCAGTTTTGTTTTATTTTTTAAAAATTTCTTAAAACTTTTTTGTTTTATTTTATAGTTGATTAACAATGTTATGTTAGTTTCAGGTGTGCAGCAAAGTGATTCAGTTATACATACACATGTATTTATTCTTTTTCAAATTCTTTTCCCATTTAGTTTGCTACAGAATATTGAGCAGAGTTCTCTGTTTTTTAACATTGAGTAATTATTATTTTTGTCTAGGCCATATTGAGTATTATACTATAAGTCTCTGATACTATTTGATTCTCTTTTTTTTTTGATTCTCTAGATGCCACTAATATTTTATTTTTCTTTTATTTTGCAGGTTTCCCAGATAATAACATTTTCCTTTCATTGCACAAAGTTTTAGTAGACCGAGCTGCTTTAGAAGCTGTTTTCTTTAATGATTGACTGAAACTGTGATTCAATAGTGACAAAATCATGATGGACTTAAAGTCCTAGATATTACTTGATATAATATAGAGGAAAGCAGTTATAAGATGTAAGGAAATGTTGGTGTGGAAGAAATAGTTGAAGATAAAGCAAAAGAAAAAAAGAATAAATAACAGAAGAATGACATCATCCGTGACAGCCTTACCCTACTGACGTTTAGAGAAGTGAAGTGAGAACTGAGAGCTGTGTGCTGTACCAACATTTCTTCCTGTTGCATAACATGTATATGCATGTATCATATATAACCTATTGTATTGACATATATATCACATGGATGGATTATATATGTACTGAAAGTGAAAGGGTTAGTCATTCAGTTGTGTCTTTGTGACCCCGTGGACTGTAGCCTACCAGACTCCTCTGTGGGCTTCTGGGATTCTCCAGGCCAGAATATTGGAGCGATTTGCCATTTCCTTCTCCAGAGGATCTTCCAGACCCAGGAATCACACCCGGGTCTTGCATAGCACAGGATTTTTTTTTTTTTTTTAACCATCTAAGCCACCAGGGAAGCCTAGATCTAATACAGAAATAGGAATAATACACATATATTATTCTGATGTGTATTTTATCTTATATAATAGATATAGGTCATATCTATTTATCTATGGAGTGAAATTTCTTTTTCCTTTTCCTTTTTTTGGCTTAATTTCTGAGTCTGGAGAACTAAAGAAAGAATAGTCATCACCCAGATGTATTTAGCTAGGAGATAGATGTGGAATTAATGAGCCTTGAGATGTACTTTGTATTGCTTGAAGATAATTGGATTACATTAGTGGGAACACAGTGGGGGAGAGAGAAATGATAGGGAAAAAGTTTATATTGACAGTGTGAAGCCTGAGTTGGAATTACTTAGGACATTTTTTCCTTTTCGACTTCCCAAAACATGATCTCTTTTCTTTGGGAAATTCTCTATACAAACAAATATAGAATTTGACTCTAATAATATGAAACTAAAGAAGACTAGATATTCAGTTCCTTAGATGCCCTTTCAACTAGAACACACAAAAATTGCTTAGCCTCAGAGGTTCTTACTTGTATTTAATGATGCAAAGAAGCAGAACCATGAAAAACTCCTGGAGTCTACCCAAACCCATGTCCATTGAGTCGTTGATGCCATCCAACCATCTCATCCTCTGTCGTCCCCTTCTCCTCCTGCCCTTAATCTTTCCCAGCATCAGGGTCTTTTCAAATGAGTCAGCTCTTCACTTCAGGTAGCCAAAGTATTGGAGTTTCAGCTTCAACATCAGTCCTACCAATGAACACCCAGGACTGATCTCCTTTAGGATGGACTGGTTGGATCTCCTTGCAGTCCAAGGGACTCTCAAGAGTCTTCTCCAACACTGCAGTTCAAAAGCATCAATTCTTCGGCACTCAGCTTTCTTTATAGTCCAACTCTCACATCCATACATGACCACTGGAAAAACCATAGCCTTGACTAGATGGACCTTTGTTGACAGAGTAATGTCTCTTGGTGAATGACAGTTGGCCAATAGCTCTGGCTGGTCAGCTTTCCTTGACCTCTTGCTAACTTTCTGAGCCTGTTTCTGCCTCTTTCTAGAGATTCAATAAACTGCAAACATATCAATAAATTATTTTCTGTTTAATTCAGTATTATTCACAAATAAACAATAAACATGACTAGTGCGCACTTGAACTTTTGTTATGCCAGGGGAATTTGTAATTTCCTTGGTTCTGTCTCATCACAACAAAAATTTGAAATGATGGACAGACCAGAATTACAGCCCCATGTAATTTCCTCGGATGAGTCAGTGTTACAGCTCTGTGTTACAGCTCAGTTTTATTTAGAAAGTAAAGGAAAATACATCCTTGAGGCTGAGGGTGGGCTGACCCAAAAGATGTGAGGAGAAGTCCTGGCTCAATTTTGGCTCCTCTTTTAATATGTTTTTTCTCCTCCGACTGAGCTTGCCCTATGTAAATCGGGCTAGCCAGGAGGGCTATTTGTTTTACTTGAGGTTCTCACTCTGGTCCTTGGACCTGCCTTTGTTCTATTTTCACAGGCTTTTCCCTTCTTTGTCTATTAACCACCACCATTCTGGACTGCTTTTCCCTATTCTAACTACCTAACGGTTACAATTTTGATTATTGTATATGCTCAATTTATTTGGGTCATGAGCACATATTACCCATGTCATAACACTGTACTTTTTTCTTTTAATTTTGATTGTTGTTGAATATATATATATAAATATAAATATATTGGCTGTTTCTTTCATCTATCTGTGAAATCTTCTCTGGTCTTCTGTATTACTCATTCTAGTTTTCATGGTATCTTTTTTTTTTTTTTTTCTTAGTGTTGTCAAGATGATATTACAATGGTGCTAAGGAGATTTTTTAAATTTAAACAGTTTACATTATTTAATAAGGAATGTTTTTTATTTTTTATTGTTACTTTTTAAAACCAAGCAAAGGGAACTGAATTCCTCTAGAGCCATTAAACTTTTACACTTTTATACTTTTATTTGCAGTGTAATGTTTTCCCCTGCTGTCTCTAGTTGTGTTTTTCTGATATTCTGAATGCAACATATATACAATTCTCAATGCAAAAGGCCCAGCATTTAAAACTTATTATTGGCATGCTATCATGCTCTAAAATTTACTTTTGGAGGTTATGAGTCCCAGAATTTTCAAAAAGCATTCCATTGTTGCTAACTCCTTTCATTTTTATTTTTCAAATTTTAAAATCACTTGTGTTATAGCAAATAAAACCAAATGAAGAGGTGGAGGAGTTAGAAATTGGGAGAAATACTTAATTAACCTCACAAGAATGTGTTCTTCTCAAGCCCTACATCCTGAAACCATAGGAAAAACTGAGAAGATTCTAGGTTCCTCATCTGATCTTTGTTTCACAAAATAAATCAATGCTATGATGGGAGCTGGTAGATTTTTCTTATCCTAGTTCTATTTGTCTTAGAATTGCTACCACGTTTTAAATTTAGTTATCTGTCACTTTTAGATTTCAGTGTTATGAAGGAGTTTTCATCATTTTCTGTTTTTGTGAATATGTAGAAACCAGTAAAATATCTAAAGAAATTCTAGCAAAATGCCCCTTTTCAACTGATAATTGCTTTTAAACAAATTATAATTGAAAGGGTAAAAAAAGTAAATGGGGGCTATTGTTTAGATGAACCCAGTATCTATTTTTTCAGATTAGGAGCATCCACATTTAAAGAGAAGAATTTGTATTTAAGCAAAACTAACACTTCATGGGAAATAGATGGGGAAACAGTGGAAACAGTGTCAGACTTTATTTTTCTGGGCTCCAAAATCACTGCAGATGGTGATTGCAGCCATGAAATTAAAAGACGCTTACTCCTTGGAAGAAAAGTTATGACCAACCTAGATAGCATATTGAAAAGCAGAGACATTACTTTGCCGACTAAGGTCCGTCTAGTCAAGGCTATGGTTTTTCCTGTGGTCACGTATGGATGTGATAGTTGGACTGTGAAGAAGGCTGAGCGCTGAAGAATTGATGCTTTTGAACTGTGGTGTTGGAGAAGACTCTTGAGAGTCCCTTGGACTGCAAGGAGATCCAACCAGTCCATTCTGAAAGAGATCAACCCTGGGATTTCTTTGGAAGGAATGATGCTAAAGCTGAAACTCTAGTACTTTGGCCACCTCATACAAAGAGTTGACTCATTGGAAAAGACTCTGATGCTGGGAGGGATTGGGGGCAGGAGGAGAAGGGGGCGACAGAGGACGAGATGGCTGCATGGCATCACTGACTTGATGGACGTGGGTCTGAGTGAACTCCGGGAGTTGGTGATGGACAGGGAGGCCTGGTGTGCTGCGATTCATGCGGTCGCAAAGAGTCAGACACAACTGAGCAACTGAATTGAACTGAACTGAACTGAACATGATCTCTTAGATCATTATTTGTCCAATGCGGTGTGTGTGTGTGTGTATGAGGAGGACTTTTTTATAATTCATAGGCTTTAGATTGTTCTGAGGTCAATTTGATAAGCTACTTCTAAAGTTCCTCAAGTTATTCAGAAACTATTTAGAAAGGACTTTTTAACAAGGTACAACTGTCTTGGGTTACAGCATTGTTTTTAAATTTGGTAAATGAAGAATAGTCCTATATTGATTGCAAATTATTGACTATTCAATTGAATTATATTCACTCTTAAATAAACTTTTGTATTATTTTTAAACGTAAAATGCTCATATTTAGTCTTTAGCTCATTGTTTTAGCTCAAGAAATTCTATTTTAGGTTCCTTTGGAAAAGGCAATCTTGACTGCCAGGAACCATTGTATTTCTCCTGCCAAAGTTACCAACACTATACATTCTTGTTGCAATTTTAATTCAGATAGTAAAATTTGACATACTGATGGCAAGACCTGGCAAATACACAGATAAAATTCAAATTCATACTTTCATTTTAGAAACTGCTATAGCTAGAAAAGATAAACAGATATTTCAATAACTGGTATTTATGTTCTTGCATTGTTTTCAGGACACAGGATGCCATTGATTCAGTGTATTCTGTTGTTAAATCATTCTTAAAGCTAGAAAAATGTCAGTGACCTTTCTCTAGATATATAGTTCTCAAGTTATGAGAACATTTAATAGACTAACTTTGACAATAGTAACTTGGTTTATATATCAGATAAGTCATATATTATCTTTGAACAAATAAATGATGTTGATTATAGAACTTAAGAGTAATTATGTTAAAATTGCACATAAAATATTTTGGATATTAAATTTAAAAGACTTATTAATTAGTATACAGTATATAGGACAAACATTTGTTAGCAAAATGTATACCTTCCATAAAACTAATTAGCTATATTACTGGCATATGAACTATAGTAAAATAGTGTATTTGTCTCTATGATGCTTATTATTAAAGAGACATAATTTCTAGAATGAAGTAAGTCATCTTCTACTCTTAGGACAGTGTAGATTGGATACTTAGCTTTTATTTTGGGAACTTATTTTATTATTGCTGTTCATTTTCATATTCTTTGCAGAGTGACTTGATTTAGCAAAATACCAAGCTGCTGGTAATTAAAAGACCCAATAATCAATTCAGTTCAGTTCATTTCAGTTCAGTCACTCAGTTGTGTACGACTCTTTGTGACCCCCATGAATTGCAGCATATCAGGGCTCCCTGTCCATCACCAACTCCTGGAGTTCACTCAAACTCATGCCTATCAAGTTGGTGATGCCATCCAGCCATCTCATCCTCTGTGGTCCCCTTCTCCTCCTGCCCCCAATCCCTCCCAGCATCAGGGTCTTTTCCGATGAGTCAACTCTTTGCATGAGGTGGCCCAAAATATTGGTGTTTCAGCTTTAGCATCAGCCCTTCCAATGAACATCCAGCATCTTTAGGATGGACTGGTTGGATCTCCTTGCAGTCCAAGGGACTCTCAAGAGTCTTCTCCAACACCACAGTTCAAAAGTATTGATTCTTTGGCATTCAGCTTTCCTCACAGTCCAACTCTCACATCCATACACGACCACAGGAAAAACCATAGCCTTGACTAGACGGACCTTAGTTGGCAAAGTAATGTCTCTGCTTTTCAATATGCTATCTAGGTTGGTCATAACTTTTCTTCCAAGGAGTAAGCGTCTTTTAATTTCATGGCTGCAGTCACCATCTGCAGTGGTTTTGGAGCCCCACAAAAAAAAGTCTGACACTGTTTCCACAATAATAAGTGACTTAAAAAAATAATAATGTTTCTCTTCCCATAACACTCCTGCAGTGGTGACCCAAGATAGTGGTGCAGCCCTGATCAAACAATGTGCTCATCCAGGGATACAGACTGTTTCCATTATGTTCTAGGGCAGGGATCTGTGCACATTTTCTGTAAAGGCTCAGAGTGTAAGCATTTTAGGCTTCACAGGCTATATGGTGTATGGTGCAGCCACTCAACCCAGTCATTGTAGTCATAGACTCTATGCTATGAATGCTCATGGTTATGATACAATAATTTTTTTTTTAAGAGGCAGAAGGGAGAATTTTACTTGTAAGCAGCAGTTTGCTAACTACTGTACTAGGGCAATGCTACTATTGCATGGTTGAAATTTGGTCACCGCCATGTCTGAGTTTCACTGTGAAGGAGAGGAAAGGAAGTATGGAATCAGTATAGTGGTTTTATAACATCCAAACATGGAAGTGACAGATATCACTTTGGTTTACATTCAATTAGCAAACATTTATTCACCATTTCTAACTATAAGGAAGGCTGGAAAGGATAGTTTAGCTGAGCATTAATATATCCAGCTACAGTTCTTTTTTCTTTTCAGTGGAAAGTGTAGAGAAAGGATTTTAGTGAAAAACAGGCAATCTCTGTCACAACAGTATATAATTTGGTGAGAAAAATACAGAAAATTGATATCATAATATTCTATCATGATTTAGCCATATAACAAATAGTATGAAGAATGATGTGTTATTGATCTCCAAAATTTATAAAATTGGCTTTACTAAGATTTTATATATTATAAAAACTATCCCTCATAAATTGGTATCTTTGACACACTGAATAAATTAGCTCTAAGTTTAAATGCTTAACAACTGATCTAGATATTACAAAATCAGTGGGTTTTAACTGCCAGCTCATTTTTTTTTCTGAGTTTGCGTGCCTAACAAAGTCTTAAACAGAATTTATAATTCACAGTCTGCAGAAATTGATAAATGTATCTATGAAGTTTTGTGGAGAATTTATGCTATTTGAAACAGCTGAATGTAAACTGGGCTGATGAAGCTCTCCAGCTGTCAGCAGTGTGCTGAGGAGTGTCATGCTGCCTACAAATGTGTCAATGTTTTATTAAATATTTTACCAAAATGCACACTTTAAATCTATTTTCAGAATTTTTAAAATCTAAATGACGAGCACTAAAAAAGCACTCCTTGAAATTAGTAGACTATATGAAGTTAGCTGCCTATACCTGTTCCATGAATAAGATTAAAATACCAAGATGATATAATCATGTAGGAAAGAAATGTGCTAGTCAGTGTTTTATTTTTATGCTTAGACCTAAAGTGTAAAAACCTGTGGGAATTATTTATACCATCTATAATTGTTCCAATCACTTCACAATTTTTCATTAATCTAAAATGATAATCATATGTACTCACTGCTCTCAAATGGCACCTTGCAAAGATACAGTTTTCTGACGGTCATGCTGAATATATATTGGGATCCACAGACTTCCATTCTTACTTTTTTTTCATGTCAGATTCCCTCTCTTTCAGTTAATTCATGCAGTGACTCACACACTGCATTTCCTCATATTTTTACTGTACTGTTAATAGATAAACCCCCCCACTCCTTGTTGAGATATTTGTTAAATTACTGCTGAATTTTGATGCCATGGTATACAATATTTAAACTTACATTTCTTTTTGTCTCCTAAAAGTTTCCCTGTGTTGGTATGATTTGTCAGTACATGATAGGTTTTAAATTAATTTTTGCTTATCTGCCTGACTCCAGTACAATGATGACATTTTCTAGAGCAATAAACAAATCTAACATAATGAGCTATTAAATAAAATCTGTCTTTTTGGAGCAGAGTAAAATCTGGTTCCTATTTTATTTGAAAAGAATAACTTAATCTAATCATACATCTGAGTATGTGTAACATACTTTTCCAAAAACTTCTAAGATATTTCTTATATATCTTTTGGAATGTGCATTATGTTCTGAATTAAAACAACATCAGAATGGTAGATCCTGGTCTATTTACTCCTATTTCCACATCACAGTGTCCTTGAGCACAACAAACCTATAAAAAATACTACCACACTACCATGGAAATATAGTGAGATTATGCATTAAACTTTAACAGTTAAAGTGATGAAGGTTTTGAATGTTAATGCATTGGATATACATAAGCATTATTAAATTGGAAGTAGAAATAATAAGATTTTGGCCTTAACTACTTTCCCTCCTCCATTAAGATAAATATTTTGATGAAGAAATTGAAAATGACTCTATCAGTCTTTATTAAATGATCAATACAGTATCCTTTTTAAAGCTTCTTTCTCACCTCCTCTTTTCTCTTAATGTGCCAACCATACTTTTATCATCCATCCAGATACTGCAGTATTTAGGCTCTCACCATGTTATAGCTGGAGAAAATGAGGGTAGTACTTGGCACGTAGAAAGGTGTCATCAAAGAGCATAAGATGTTGCTCATCTGGGTAGGTTGAATGACTCTTTCTTAATCAGGGCTCTGTCTCAACCGACCCAGACCAACAACACCTTATGCTCTTAGATGACACATTTCTACAGGCAGAGCCCTGATTAAGAAAGAGTCTTTTTCATTCTCTGCATGTTTGGAAAATAATTAAGATTTTTAAGATATTTTGAAAGATACCTTCTTCTTTTTAACTTGAAGGAAAGAGCAGTAAGTGTTGGTGACAACATTTATTTGAATGAACTACATCAATGATTCACTGCTAGAGACACCTGAATCTAAGGAACAAAGGGGAGGATAATAAAACCAGGCAATGGATAAGACTAAACAGTGCACCATGCCTGGTGACATAGAGAAAACTTTTAGTCACTTAGAAAAACATAAAAACTTGGACTTAATGCTGACATTTGAAAGGAAATATACTGAAAATAATTAGAATAGCAAGGAGAGATAAGAAAGCCTTCTTCCATGATCAATGCAAAGAAATACAGGAAAACAATAGAATGGGAAAGACTAGAGATCTCTTCAAGAAAATTAGAGCTACAAAAAGAATATTTCATGCAAAAATGGGCTAAATAAAGGACAGGAATAGTATGGAACGAACAGAAGCGGTATGGACCGAACAGAAGTAGAAGATATTAAGAAGAGGTGGCAAGAATACACAGAAGAACTATACAAAAAAGATCTACGTGACCCAGATAATCATGATGGTAGGGCCAGACATCCTGGAATGTGAAGTGGGCCTTAGGAAGCATCACTACAAACAAAGCTAGTGGAGATGATGAAATACCAGTTGAGTATTTCAAATCCTAAAAGATGATACTGTGAAAGTGCTTCACTCAATATGCGAGCAAATTTGGACAACTCAGCAGTGGCCACAGGACTGGAAAACGTCAGTTTTCATTCCAATCCCTAAGGAGGGCAATGTCAAAAAATGTTCAAGCTACCGTAAAATTGCACTCATCTCACATGCTAGCAAATGATGTTCAAAATCCTCCAAACCAGGTTTCAACAGTATATGAACTATAAACTTACAGATGTTTAAGCTGTATTTAGAAAAGGCAGGGGAACCAGAGATCTAATGGACAACTTCCATTGAATCATGAAAAATGCAAGAGATTTCCAAAAAAACATCTACTTCTGCTTTATTGACTACACCAAAGCCTGTGACTGTGTGGATCACAACAAACTGTGGAAAAGTCCGGAAGAGATGGGAATAGAAGACCACTTGACCTGCCTCCTGAGAAATCTGTATACAGGTCAAGAAGCAACAGTTAGAACTGGACACGATATAGACTGGTTCCAAATTGGGAAAGGAGTATATCATGCTGTATACTGTCACCCTGTTTATTTAACTTATATGCAGAGTACATCATGTGAAATGCCTGGCTGGATGAAGCACAAACTGGAATCAAGCTTGCCAGAAGAAATATCAATAACCTCAGATATGCAGATGACACCACCCTTATGGCAAAAAGCAAAGAACTAAGGAGCCTCTTAATGAAAGGGAAAGAGGAGAGTGAAAAAGTGGGCTTAAAACTCAGCATTCAGAAAACTAACATCATGGCATTGGGTTTCATCACTTCATGGGAAATAGATGGGGAAACAGTGGAAACAGTGTCTGACTTTTTTTTTTTTTTTTTTTGGCTCCTATTTAGTTGACTCATTGGAAAAGACTTTGATGCTGGGAGGGATTGGGGGCAGCAGGAAAAGGGGACGACTGAGGATGAGATGGTTGGATGGCATCACTGACTTGATGGACGTGAGTCTGAGTGAACTCCAGGAGTTGATGATGGACAGGGAGGCCTGGCGTGCTGCAATTCATGGGGTTGCAAAAAGTCGGACATGACTGAGCGACTGAACTGAACTGAACAGAAATCACTGCAGATGGTGACTGCAGCCATGAAAGTAAAAGATGCTTACTCCTTGGAAGGAAAGTTATGACCAACCTAGATAGCAAGTTTAAAAGTAGAGACATTACTTTGCCAAAAAAGGTCCATCTAGTCAAAGCTATGGTTTTTCCATTAGTCATTATGGATATGAAAGTTGGACTATAAAGAAAGCTGAGTGCAGAAGAATTGATGCTTTTGAACTGTGGTGTTGGAGAAGACTCTTGAGAGTTCCTTGGACTGCAAGGAGATCCACCCAGTCCATCCTAAAGGAAACCAGTCCTGAATATTCATTGGAAGAACTGATGCTGAATCTGAATCTACAATACTTTGGCCACCTGATGCGAACAACTGACTCATTTGAAAAGATCCTGATGCCGGGGCAGATTGAAGATGGGAGGAGAAGGGGATGACAGAGGATGAGTTGGTTGGATGGTATAACTAACTCAATGGACATGAGTTTGAGTAAACTCTGGGAGTTGGTGATGAACAGGGAGGCCTGGTGTGCTGCATTCCATGGGCTCGCAAAGAGTCAGACATGACTGAACGACTAAACTGAACTGAACTCAGCCTTCTCAGTCTGGGTGGGAAAACCTTATCCATCCTGTGAATGTATCTACCATGACTAATAGGTATTTATACCTTTGAGAAACTGGCATCTGGGGAAGTCCATCTGCCAGTCTTCTTCTGGGTAGCTCCCATATCCTTGGATGAGTTAGGCCAGCTGGGTTCTCGGAGCTCCTTGGGGGTTGTTTAATTGGTAAGTGGGACAAGAGGAGACCACTTGCCTTATAGTGGTCCCTCCTTTTGGAACCACCCCATGTGATCTTCTTGAAGCCCCTCCTCACTCTTAGTTTTAAGAGTCTCACCTTCATTATATGAAGGAGTTTCTGGCAACTTAATCTATGGAACTAAGGTGGCAACCCCTAGTAGGTCATTGGTCTGTGCTGCCTGATCGGCTGCTTGGTTCCCTCATGCCACTTCCATGCTCCCTTTTTTGTGTCCTTTACAAAGGGAGACTGAAACCTCAGCAGGCAGATGGACTGCCTCCATGAGTCTAAGGATTTGATCACCATATTTGACTGGGGACCCTCAGATGGTCAAGTGGCCTCTTTCTTTCCAAATAGCAGCATGTGCATGTAGCACTAGAAAGGCATATTTGGAGTCAGTGTCAATGGCTACTCTTTTTCCTTTTCCCAGCTCTAAAGCTTGAGTCAGGGCTATGAGCTCAGCTAATTGGGCTGGAGTACATGGTGGCAAAGGTTTAGCCTCTACTGCCTCAGAATTGGAGACTACCTCATATTTGACTCTTCTTTTTCCATCAAGACAAAGCTGCTTCCATCAGTGTACTAGATTTCCTCAGGATTGGTCAGAGGATATTCTGACAATCCCTTTCGGGGCTTTGTCCAGCGGTTCAAGGTTTCTAGGCAATAGTGAAAGGGGAGAGAGCCCTTGGGGGTAGACAGAAGGGTGGCTGGGTTGAGAACCTCACAAGGGGATGTAGTCAGGCCTGGATTTTCCATCAGCCCTACTTGATATCTGAGGATCCTTTGATCAGACATACGTAAAAGGCCTCTCCTATTTAGGAGTTGTTCACTTGGTGGCTGGAAAAAATAATTTGCCTGAAGGAGAGAGTTTTAAAGCATCTTCTATCAGAACTGCAATAGCTGCAAGATTTCAAAGGCAGGGAAAGATTTCTTCACGATAAGGGAGTAGGATACTCAGGGACTGCCAGAAAGTGGTAGGAAAATGTTTGTCTCTCCCAGCAACAAAGAAGTGCTCGGGTGACTCTTTTTGTAACTGTTTTTCCTGTACCACCCCAAATTGTTTGGGTTTGGGAGGAGAATGCTCCCGAACAGGAGGCCAGGACAGAGTAGGTAGTCCCTGTGTTAACCAAGAAATTCTCGGAGCTACCTGCCACATCCAGTTGCACCCTTGGCTCCAGCGCCATGATGGTTATCTGTGACAGGCAGGCTGGCTGGAGCCAGCAGCTTCCTTCATTCCTTTTGAACCATCATGAGGGAAGGCTTGACTCCTGACCTCGAGGCTCTTGGGTATTGAGGACAGAGTGCCGCCCAATGTTCCGGTTGATGGCATTTGTACCAAGCCATTTTAGGAGACTTGTCATGGTTTGGACATTCTTTGGCCCACTGTCCCATTTATCTACAGATTAGGCATTTGCGTTGTCCTTCAAGGACTCGGTATTTGCCATAGGGCTTCTTTGGAGAGCAGCTAGCACATAGGCATGCTTTTTCTCCCATTCCTGGGCATTGGCCTCCCTCTCCTGTTCTCTGTTATCAAAGGTATTGGTGGCTGTCTGGACTATCTCTTCTAAAGAGGCAGCAGGGCCCTGCTGCTGTAGCTCTCATAACTTTATCCTGATGTCTGATGCACATTGGTACAGGAATTTGTCCTTTAAAGTCACCTGTCCCTCGTAAGAGTCTAAGTCCAGATTGGTAAACTTTTTGAGGGCCTCTTTTAGCCTCGGCAATTAGGTTCTCATTGGACTCCTGAGTTATTGCTGAGACCAGGCACAGTCCCACAACTAATAGGCTTCCTTCTATTTCCATGGGTGGACTTCCTTAGGGGTGAGTCTTTCTGAAGCTTATCCTACCCAGTACTGTTGCAACCTAAAAGCCAGGCATCTCCAGGTCAGGGTGCATGTCTCCAGACAGGCTGAGGCATGATAGCCTCCTGGAGATCAAATCCCCAGAAAGGTTGAGGCAGGTCGGCCTCCTGAGAAGTGAGTCCCTGTGCAGATTGAGGCATATCGACTTCCTGGACCCCCAGACTGGTGGATCCCTGAGCAGGTTGAGGTGTGACGACCTCCTGAGGACTAGATCCCTAGGCAGGTTGACCTCCTGGTATTCGAGGCTGGAGTTGGGCGTCCCCAAGGCCCCCAGCATGACTAGTACTGGGTAGGATTAAGTTATTGTAATCTTAACTCAAAGCAATCCAAGCCTATGCCCTGAGACTGGGAACATGGTGAAATAGCCATAGTCCTTATCCTCTTACTGTTCTGAGGGAATGTAAGTTATTGATTTCCTCCCCTAGTCCTTCATAAAAGCACTTTAGGGTGTTTCCAATAGTAAACATTTCATTGTCATAGACCCACTTTAGGTAATAACAGAAGTAATGACAAAGGAGTGGGGTTAGCTGGTCCTGTTAGGGGCATTAAGAGAAATGCAAATCAAAACCACAATGAGGTACCATTTCACATCAGTCAGAATGGCAGTGATACAAAAGTCTATAAGCAATAAATGGTGTGGAGAAAAGGGAACCCTCTTACACTGTTGGTGGGAATGCAAACTAGTACAGCCACTATGGAGAACAGTGTGGAGATTCCTTAAAAAATTGAAAATAGAACTGCCTTATGACCCAGCAATCCCACTGCTGGGCATACATGCCAAGGAAACCAGAATGGAAAGAGACGCATGTACCCCAATGTTTATCGCAGCACTGTTTATAATAGCCAGGACATGGAAGCAACTTAGATGTCCATCAGCAGACGAATGGATAAGAAAGCTGTGGTACATACACACAATGGAGTATTACTCAGCCATTAAAAAGAATACAATTGAATCAGTTCTAATGAGGTGGATGAAACTGGAGCCGATTATACAGAGTGAAGTAAGCCAGAAAGAAAAACACCAATACAGTATAATAACACATCTATATGGAATTTAGAAAGATGGTCATGATAACCCTGTATGCAAGACAGCAAAAGAGACACTGATGTTTAGAACGGACTTTTGGACTCTGTGGGAGAGGGAGAGGGAGAGGGAGAGGGTGCAATGATTTGGGAGAATGGCATTGAAACATGTATACTATCATGTAAGAAATGAATCGCCAGTCTATGTTCGATACAGGATACAGGATGGTTGGGGCTGGTGCATGGGGATGACCCAGAGAGATGATATGGGGTGGGAGGTGGGAGGGAGGTTCAGGATTGGGAACTTATGTACACCCATGGCTGATTCATGTCAATGTATGGTAAAACCAATACAGTATTGTAAAGCAAAATAAAGCAAAAATAAAAATTTAAAAAAAAAGTATTTTGATAATAAGCTGGGTGAAGTGATGTTGCCTACAAGGGGGCAGGGTCCTGGTTGTAGGAGTTAGTAAGTGGCTTAAGAACAGAGTGATAAGAGGCAACAGACCAGATGTTCCATAAAAATGGAGTGGAGATTTGGTCTGGGGGTATGTTTGTAACTTTAGGAGAAGGATGGCAAGGGTTTTGGCCCAAATGGCCTACAGGACTAACTCCCAAAGTGGCAAACATTATCCCTGGAAGCTGAACTGCCCTTGAAGGGATGCCACCAATATATGGAGTTCTAGCAGGCTTTGAGTGCCTGTCATCTGCCCTAGTGGATTCACTGAGAGATGCTGTTGTTGCACATGTTGTAGGAAAAATGGAAGATGAAGGCCTGAATATCTACAGGGATTGGATATTATCCAGAATTTCTCTCCCAAAGACCAGATATTTTCTGTCTATCTCTCCTGAAGATCGTAGAGGCAACATCGTGGGCCCGAACAGGGCTCAGGAAAAGAGCAGGAAACAGAAGGGAAGGGGGCAGGGCACCACTTTTGCAAAAATTACATAGTCCAAGGGCATAACATAAGCCAACTAAAATCAGATGGGCCCAAGATGACAAGTCAAATTCAACGAAATTTTGATCCTCAGTCTGTAAGCTAAATGGCATCCCAGAGGTGCAGGTCAATTCCATGTCCCTGTCAAAACACAGAGGAGTGGGTGGTTCCCCAGTTACTGGGATGATCCTTCCACTTATTAGCATATGAATTCACCCAGTTCAAAAACCTAATAACACCATATTCCATGGCCACTGCCCTCTCCTCTGTGATGGCCCACATCCTGTGGGTGTGCTTCTCTCTGAATTCTAACAAATCCACCTCTTACCTATCGCTGTGTCTCTCACTGAATTTCTGCAATAAGACATCAGAGCCTGAGCTTCATTAGGTCCTGACGCTAGGTACCATGGGTTTTGGCTGGGCTCAGGTCTTGGGAGAGAGGAGTTGAAGGACGAGAGGAAAAAGCAGTGGGATAAAATGTGCCAAGGAATCCCCTTCATAACCTGCTGGAATATCTGCTAAATACCTGACCTAGGCTCACCGTTTTCATTGGCCTGGTCCTTTCCACAAAGATTAAGGATGGAAGAACCCCCACCTGCTTGGCCAATAGCTACCAAGGCACAATAGATAGTAGAGCCTTCAGGACACCGGCACCCAGTGCCACTCACATGTTGGCAGGGGATTCGAGGGAACAAGAAATGAGAACTTGTAAAGAAGTTAAGATTTTGTTAGTCATATGTACTTTTGGACATAGCAGTGAGTACTTCCTACCCCAACTGGAAGTCTTCTGGAACCTGAGACTAAGTTGTGTGAGCTTTCTGTTGAGTTTGTTTTTGCTGCTCCAGGTTCCAGTATGCTGGCTTCTTGTCACTTCCACTGTGCTGGGATTTCTTCACATTCAGTTTCCACAATAGGAACTTTTGCCTATTTTGTTGGGCTTCTGCTGTGTTTGGACTCTGTTTTGCAGGGGCCGAGCTGAGGTTGTTTCAACCAGGTTAAATCCAAGAAACGGCACCGTAGATGTCGGGGGAGTTTTTAATTTCCTTGGTTCTGTCTTCCTGCAGCAAAAATTTGAAGCAACAGACGGACCAGTGTTATAGCTCAGTTTTATTGGCAAGCAAAAGAAACTACATCAACGAAGCGTGAGGGTGCACCAACCCAAAGACTCATAGAGGCGAAGCCCCCAGCTCAAGACTGGCTCCTCTTTTAATGTGTTTTTTTCTCCTCCCCTTGATCTTGCCCTATGTAAATTGGGCTAGCTAGGAGGGCTGTTTGTTTTACCTGAGGCCCTCACTCCAGTCCTCAGACCTTCCTTTGTTCTATTTTTGTGGGTTTTCCCCTTCTTTGTCTTTTAGCCACCACCACTTTGGAGTCCCTAATCCAAGGTGATGGCATCCCACTCCAGTACTCTTGCCTGGAAAATCCCATGGACGGAGGAGCCTTGGTAGGCTACAGTCCATGGGGTCGCGAAGAGTCGGACACGACTGAGCAACTTCACTTTCACTTTTCATTTTCATGCATTGGAGAAGGAAATGGCAACCCACTCCAGTGTTCTTGCCTGGAGAATCCCAGGGACAGGGGAGCCTGGTGGGCTGTCGTCTATGGGGTCGCACAGAGTCGGACACGACTAAAGCAACTTAGCAGCAGCATCCTATTCTAACTATCTAACAAAATTCAAAGATGCTTGCTCCTTGGAAGAAAATCTATGACTAATCTAGACAGCATACTAAAAAGCAGAGACTTACTTTGCCAACAAAGGTCCGTCTAGTCAAAGCTATGGTTTTTCCAGTAGTCATGTATGGAAAAAGTGTTGGACTATAAAGGAAGCTGAGCACTGAAGAACTGATACTTTTGAACTGTGGGGTTGGAGAAGACTGTCCCTTGGACTGCAAGGAGATCCAGCCAGTCCATCCTAAAAGAAATCTGTCCTGAATATTCTTTGGAAGGACTGATGCTGAAGCTGAAACTCCAATTCTTTGGGCACCTGATGAGAATAACTGACTCATTGGAATAGACCCTGATGCTGGGAAAGATTAAAGGCAGGAGGACAAGGGGACCACGGAGGACGAGATGGTTGAATGGCATCACCAACTCGATCCACGTGAGTTTGAGCAAGCTTTGGGTATTGGTGATGGACAGGGAACCCTGGGATGCTGCAGTTCATGGGGACTCAGTCAGACAGAACTGAGCAACCAAACTAACTATATTGAAAACTAAAAAGAAGAGCACACTTTTAAAAATGAAGAAAAAATTATTTGTATATAATCTGTTCTATATTCTCCAGTAGGATTAAAGATATGACCTCTATTACACAATGTATTACATAATATGCTGAATCAAGAAAATAGAGAAATAAATTAACTGATAAGAAGAGAAACCCTCCCAAAATATTGGAGGGATAAAAAAGGAAACAAAATTATCTATATAGAAGCCAGGTAAACAGATTTAACACTGCAGAAAGTCCAGCCAAATACATAAAGGATAAAGTTGAGACATATTGCAAAAATAAAAAATAAAAAGGCAAAGTAATATGGATGACTAGGATGAGAATGAACAATATTGTTGATGAATTCCTTGGGATTTTTTATTGCCTTCCATATAGCCCAGACAGAAAACTGCAGAGGTCCTCAATCAGGAACTGCCAACAGACACAGACAAAAATCTCCAAGAAAACTCTAGGGCTGAGATAACAATGGTCTAAGGCCAGGACACCTTTTTTGCCAATATCTATCCTTCCTCAAACTAATACCAATGGAAATCAATCCCCACACATTTCCCTAAGGGGCTGTTCATCCCTCATCTGGCAGAAACAGGCAGTATTCCAACTCCCCTGCCTAGCAGTGTCTATGGCTCAAGGAGGGTGCATATATTCCCTCTCCTATCAACTTGAATAAAGCAACCCTTCTCTGGTAGAGAAGGCTGTGCTCCGATCTCTACCAGTACCCTGGTACTGGTAGGGTGCTGGTAGAGGGGTCCAGTGGGAAGAAAAAGAAATGATTCATGTTAGAGCAACTGCATTGAGGCAAGGAATATGATATTCAGAAAGCCTGCTGACCAAGAAGATGGAAGACAAATGTCTCAAGATGATCATGTTTTCAGGGCCTGGATGTCAGATTCTTTTATGGATCAGAGAAAGGTGGAAGTGAGGAAACAAAGTAAACAGACCATTTAACTTTTGCAAATATCTCCTAGAATGACAAGCCTCAGTCAGAGGAATGTGTTAGTTTCTTCTTCTTGCAGTAGCTCACAGGTGGGCAGAGTCAGATTACCTCCCTGTGAGCTAACAAAAAGGTCTGGCAGAGGAGGTGGTATTCTCTGAGGCAGGTCCTTAGGTATGATTACAATAACAAAAGAGCAAAAACAAGGGTTAAAGTCAAAGAAGCAGACCCAGCAGGGAGTCAAAATTAAGTTTTCCTGGTTACAATTGGACTTCTCTAGGCAAAAAAGAAGAAGGAAAAGAACCTTGACATAAACCTCACACTTTATAAAAAATTAACTCAAAATGGACCATGGACTTAAAAGGTAAAACTGTTGAACTTTCTGTAATAACAATAGAAAAAAATGTTTGGATATTCAGTAAAGAAAATACACAGATGCTATAAATACATAAAATTATGTCCTCTATCACCAATCACTTCAGTTCAGTTCAGTTCAGTTCAGTTCAGTCGCTCAGTCGTGTCTGACTCTTTGCGACCCCATGCCAGGCCTCCCTGTCCATCACCAACTCCTTGAGTTCACTCAGACTCACGTCCATTGAGTCAGTGATGCCATCCAGCCATCTCATCCTCGGTCGTCCCCTTCTTCTCCTGCCCCCAATCCCTCCCAGCATCAAAGTCTTTTCCAATGAGTCAACTCTTCGCATGAGGTGGCCAAAGTACTAGAGTTTCAGCTTTAGCATCATTCCTTCCAAAGAAAGCCCAGGGTTGATCACTAGTGAAGTGCAAATACTATTGTAATGAGATGTCACAATCAACCTATCAGAACAACTAAAATTAAAAAAAAAAATGTTAACAAATGCTCTAAAGGAGGTGAAAAAAAAATCAGTCATGTCTTGATAATGGGACTATATTCCTCTGAAAAATGGTTTGACAGTTTATTATAAGGTTAAACATACAGTTAATATATGACATAAAAGTTGCATTTCTGGACATTTATCCCAGAGCAATGAAAAATTATGTTCACCTAAAAACTTGTACATAAATATTTATAGAAGCTTTATTTGCAATTCCTCAAAACTACAACAACCCAGATGTTATTCAACGGTTGAATAAACAACTTGTGCTACATTCATACCATGGAATGACTCAGCAATTAAAAAAGGAACAGACTTAACATGAATCTTTTGGAAAATGATGTTGAGTTAAATAAACCAATAGGCTTGAATACTGGTTACATACTCTACTGTCCCATTTATATTAAAATTACAAAGGAATGAAATGCTGTGTTTTGTTGCACCCAACTCTCTGTGACTTCATGGACTGTAACCAGCCAGCCTCTTCTGTCCATGGGGATTTTCCAGGTAAGAATACTGGAGTGGGTAGCCTATCCTTTCTCCAGGGGATCTTCCCAACCCAGGAATTGAACTGTGGTCTCCTGCATTGCAGGCAGATTCCTTACCAGTTGGGCTACCAGGAAAGGCCCCAGAATGAAATAAAGAACACATTAATGGTTAGACATGTGAGGAATAATTTGTGAGTAGCCAAAAAGGATCACAGGAGTGATCTTGTGATGGAAGTGTTCTGTTTCTTAACTGAATCCGTGTTAATATACTTCTTGTGATATTGTACTATAATTTGAAAAAAATATATAGCCATTAAAGGAAACTCTGTAGACTTACTCAGGATCTCTCTGCATTATTTCCTACAACTGCATGTACATAAAAATTATCCTATTTGGTAGTTCCTTGTTAACGTTTGTAGTTGAAGAATGTGTCTATCACACAAGTTAATTATTGCATTGGGTTTCATGCTTAGAATTATATAGCTTTAATGATACAATCATTTGCTCTCTTCTGTGGAATTATTACAATAGCTAAAGAGAAAAAGAAACAAAAGGATATTAACCAAATGTTGAAAATTATGGAAATCATGGTTTGTTCCTATATAAGATAGATTATTATCAGTCAACAGAATGTGTTTAAACTTTTATTTTTAAAAACTACACTCATTAGTGAAAAGACCACTTTATCCATTGAGATATAATTATGTAAAATACAACATATTTATTATTTAGTGAATAAAGAAAAAAATTTAAATGTAGGTTACCAAACAGAAGGAAAATCATACATACCACACATATTTTCACTTTAAAATAACCAGTTGTGATGTTAATGGAGAATGAAATGGCAACCCACTCCACTATTCTTTCCTGGAGAATTCCATGGACAAAGGAGCCTCGTGGCTAAAGTCCATGGGGTCACAAAGAGTTGGACACGACTGAATAACTGACACTTGTGATGTTAAACAATTGCCACTTGTTTTCAACAACTGCTTTTGGAATAAGATTTCTGCACAGAGTAAACTCTGTGTGTGCTAAGTCACTTCAGTCATGTCTGACTCTTTGCGATCCTATGAACTGTAGTCTGCAAGCCTGCTCTGTCCATGGGATTCTCCAGGCAAGAATAGCAGAGTGGGTAGCCATGCCGTCCTCTAGGGGATCTTCCCAACTCGGGGAGTGAACCCATGTCTCTAAGTCTCCAGCACTGGCAAGTGGGTTCTTTACCACTAGCACCACCTGCACCAGGTCAAGTAAAGACATGCCCTGAGAAGGAAGCTTTTCACCAAGCTTCTAGACAAGCAAAAAACAACAACAAAAAAAAAACAGTGAAAATGTCTGAGGATAGGAATTTTGAGGAGTTCCAAACTTGCTCTGCCCTGTTCAGGGACCACTTGACAACTTGTTCTCAAAGTTACTGTAATTGAGAGGTCCTGGATTTTAAGACTGCCACAGACCTGGGAATGAAATATAGAATTAGGACACTTTAAAATGCCATGAAGATTACTATTTTGAGATTTGGCCATTTTTTTATTAAATAAACACTGCTGAAAATGTTGATTTTTATATTTCTTTGCCATTTTCTCATGACTTCTATTTAGGAAAGGACTTTTTCTTCTATCAAGATTAATGCTAAAAATTCATAGGAATTTCAGAATGGATTGGTGAGTAATTTCAAATATTTATTTATAGTTTGCTATATAGTCAAAATTTCCTATATTAAATAAATTTATTTAAAAAAGTATTTTTGCTTTTATTTATGTGTTGTGTGCTTATGTTCTATAACAAGGGAATAAAATTACTCTTATATAATTATTCTGTGTACTGTTCTCTGTACTAGGAGCACTGCAATAAAATCTCTTTTTAGAAAGAGACTTTTTCTATCAAGTTTAAATTTCTAGTAATATTTTTATTAAAATTTCTATTAAATTACACACACTCTTACACTATTGGTGGGAATGCAAACTAGTACAGCCACTATGGAGAACAGTGTGGAGATTCTTTAAAAAACTGGAAATAGAACTAACTGCTATATGATCCAGCAATCCCACTGCTGGGCATACACACTGAGGAAACCAGAATTGAAAGAGACACGTATATCCCAATGTTCATCGCAGCACTGTTTACAATAGCCAGGACATGGAAGTAACCTAGATGTCTATCAGCAGATGAATGGATAAGAAAGCTGTGGTACATATACACAATGTAATATTACTCAGCTATTAAAAAGAATGCATTTGAATCAGTTCTAACGAGGTGGATGAAACTGGAGCCTATTATACAGAGCGAAGTAAGTCAGAAAGAAAAACGCCAATACAGTATATTAACGCATATATATGGAATTTAGAAAGATGGTAACGATGACCCTATATGTGAGACAGCAAAAGAGACACAGACGTAAAGAATAGACTTTTGGACTCTGTGGGAGAAGGCGAGGGTGGGATGATTTGAGAGAATAGCATTGAAGCATGTATATTATCATATGTGAAATAGATCACCAGTTCAGGTTTGATGCATGAGACAGGATGCTCATGGATGGTGTGCTGGGATGACCCTGAGGGATGGGATGCGGAGGGAGGTGGAAGGGGAGTTCAGGATGGGGAACACATGTACACCCATGGCTGATTCATGTCAGTGTATGGCAAAAACCACCACAATATTGTAATTAGCCTCCAATTAAATAAATAAAAATAAATAAAAGGACATGAAAAAAATTTACACCCTTATGCTTGATCTTATTAATCTGATAAAGCAAATAGGTCAATACAGTTAATATCATTTTCCAAATACATATTCTAGTTCTAAAAATGACACAATCATATTTGGAAATATAAGGAAGGCTAAATGTCAATGACCAATTAAGGACTTTATATTAGGAAATGATAAAAGATGGAAGACAGAGAAATTAAAACCTTAAGTATATTATGAAAGATTACATCTTCCACATTAGGGCAGTAGAGATGACTTTCAGGTTCTAATTGAAGGTTTAATTGTCTGAAACACTGTCTGTAACACACTCTGCCTGACAGACTTGATGATTCAGAAATGCCTGACAGCTATTTATCAAAGACTGTCCTCTATGGTGCTTGCTTCATGTTGCAAAAAAAAACATTAAACATGATATACCGCTAACAGATGCACAGCATGCCACTAATGAAAAGAACACTAATTTCATGAGGTTTTCAGCCATATGTTAACTTTAACACCTCTTATTCTTAGGTTTTCTTTCTATCGGGTTGCTTTGAGAATGATTCCCATCTTAGTTCCACATAATGTTGTATTTAAAGTGCTTAGCTCAGTGTCTTATTGCCAGCTCAGTAAATGCTTAACAATATGTATTCTTGGTAGTAGTATCATTATTTAATATTTTTATGAGTTTAAAATTCAAAGATACTACTAATAATTTTATTTTTTAAAATTCACATTTATTTATTTAATTAGTTATTTTTGGCCACACCACGCAGCATGTGGGGATCTTAGTGCCCTGACCAGGGATCAAACCTGTGTTCTCTGGAGTAGAAGTGTGGAGTCTTAAACACTGGCCGGCAGGGAAGTCCTTTTTAGTTACTGCTAATAATTTTAAAGAAATTTCAAAGTGCATCTGTTGTATATATCTTTAAACCCATTCAATGATACTACTGTATAATTTGTAAAGGTCCAAATGATTATTTGATTGATATAGCTTTATGTTATACATTGATTTTATTAAAATTATTTAAGATAATAATCATAATAGTTATTATTTTATTTTTGATAAACAAGGATTTATTATCTTTTTTCAAAGAGTCAAAATCAGGACTGAAATTTTCTAAACCAGATAAGAATCATCTCACAAAGATGCTTATATAATTAAAAATGGTTTTGCTTACCAAAACATACTAAATAGATAAAATTATATTTTGTAATATTATGTGAGAATAAATATTTATCTTAACATAGCTAGATTATGAATGCTTATACATATTATTTTTAAATGATGTGTACATTAAAAATACTAGCCTACAATTCAATGAGAATATTGTTGTAATACTGTTAAAAATTTGCATGTAGATGTGATTAAAAAGGTAACCAGAAAATCACACTATAATCCTTAACAATAAAATTAACTTGCTTTAACTGATTTCTGCATCTATCTCTAGAAAAATAAACCATGTTGTCACACTTTTTATTTTTTGTCTTTTCATAACTTTTGTTTTTACAATGGGATCATACTTACACTTTATCTTGTCTACACATCAGTTTTTAATTATAACAATACATTTTTAAAATATTCCGTATCAGTACATGAGTACATGCAGATATGCCTCATGAGCATGTTCCGTGTATGTGTGTGTGTGTGTGTGTGTGTGTGTGTGTGTGTGTGTGTGTGTGTATGCTCAGTTGCTTTGGTTGTGTCCAATTCTGCAATCCCATGGACCATAGCCAGGCTCCTCTGTCCATGGGATTTTCCTGGCAAGAATATTAAAGTACTATAGTTTATTTAATAATTACTTATTTAATTTATTAGCTCTATTATTTATTTCAACTGCATCCTAATTTTGCTATTTCGTGCTAATCTACATTATAATGGAAAACTTGGAAAACTTTTAAAGGACATGCTCAGTCACTCTGTCCTATGTTCGACTCTTGTGATGCCACACACTGTAGCCAGCCCCAGGCTCCTTTTTGAGTGTATTCACAGGAAGTCATTGTAACAGAATTGCTAAGTCAACAATTTGTGAATTTTACATGGTAGTAAATGGTATTGGATAGCTCTCCAGAAAGTTTACACCAATTTTCACTCCCAACTAATTGTTTGACTATGCCCATTGTCCCATATTTCACTACAATGTGAATATCTAAATTTAAATTATACTATGCTAAATGAGAGTGCTGATACTATACTTAGAGACTGAAAGCTCCCGTGTCATTTTTTCTGTACACCTTTGGACTGGGACGTCTATAATAAAGCATATTCTCACAAGAAGTCTCTATTTTTCTTTTCTATGCATTCACTGCCATTCTTGTATATCCTGTTAATCATTTAGATATTGAAGGAAGTATAAGAAGCAGGGCTTATGAGTTTTACAAAGCCTTGGTTAAAGCTTGGATTGTGGCAAAGCTCATTCAATCTACGGTTGCTTAAAAATACTCTAGCTTCATCTGAGTGGGTTGCCTACATAAATTTCACTTGAATTCCTTTTGTCATCCATTCTGCTTCCCCAGAATTGTGTCTATCAAGAATATTGGGAAATATCTAGAAGCCTGAAGCTTTCCCAAGGCTGCATTATACTTGAATGCAAGGCAGTGATTGATACGGGATGCTATATCCACACAAGCTCTGCAAAATAAAGATTAGTTTCTCCACCAAAATAAGTTTAACTTTCACCAGGGGAGTGCTCAGGCAAGTTACAATAACTTCACATTTTTCCTCAGATTATTTTCATGGGCAGTTGAATTATGCAGCTATTGGGAGGTTGGTGCACTGACCCACCCACGCTCAAGTTCATTTTATAGCACCTAAAAATGTCATAAATCACAAGACATAAGACAAAAGTTTTGAACTGAATATTACAGCTATAAGATGGACTATTCATTATAGAAATAAAAAAAAATGTTAAATCCTCAGTGTTTAGGGATGAAACAACATAAACTTTGGTTTCAGAGATAATTGTTTAATTTCAGGCATATTCCAATTAATTACATTAAAATTTTGTATAATGAATCCTAAATTAGGTATTGGTATCCTTCAGGCTATAGTTTTTCTAAGCATAAAATTCTATTGATCCTGTGTCTGGCTTATTGTACTTGAGGATAGAGTACAATCCATTATCAAGGAAAGCAAAACCATTAGACTTCTCATGCATTCAATTAGGCCATTACTTTATCTGTCTTAATTGGTACTGCTAATAGTATCATATAATTGCTCTGTATATAGGCAGAAAAAGGGTTGTTAATAAGTCTTATCTAATTCTCAGAATGGCATTTAACTACTATCAGTAGAACTATACACACATACAAGATCAATATGTAACTTAAGCTGGGTAAATATAATTTGCAGTGTGTTATACTGTATTTTATTTTATTTTCAGAGAAACAGTTTTCTTTCTGCTGTTTTTCTTTTTTTGGTGAATGATTATATAAGATATAAATGAGGCATGGATTGATGACCAAATGGTTCTGAAATTGGAATCACTGTTATTCATAAACTTTTATGTTTAATTATGTTATAAGAAGTATTCATTAAAAGAAAACCTCCACTTAACAAATTATAACAAATCAAACAAAAAGATTAGAACTCTTCAGCCTTCTTGAACTTATAACACTACATTGCAGTACGTGAACCATGTAGAAAGATACTAAGACTAGTGTTAAAATATATGATTTTTTAAAATGTTGATTTCTGTTTAATGCAAGTTTTCTTGTGAGTATAAATTTATTTTCCTGGATGTTTTAATTCTATGAATGAGCTACTATTTAACTCAGCTTTGTATAATGAAATGGTTTCTTTCAGAAAAATAACTTTTGCAGTGCCTAAGTAGCTCAGTATCAAGTAAAGCAGAGTCCTGATACCCAGAGCAGAGAATGTTCCGGACCTGGTGAGGTGAACTCCTAATCATCTGCAGTGGAGGCTGTACTTCTGAGGAGATGGGGAGGGGGCAAAGAGTCCCCCTATTCAAACAAAGGATGCTTTGCTTGAGAAGAACACTTTACCACTCCCTAGAATTGTTTATTAAATTCTGTTTAAATCACAACATGACTGTAGCTGAAAAGAAATTGCGCTGTAAAGAAATGTAGATCCTAGAAAGATTATCTGACTTGTCCAAGGCCTTATCCAGCAGTTATCTGCTGATATTTAATTAGATTCAGAATTCCTCAGAATGTCATTTAATTTTTTGGTGGGGTGTTTAGATCACTGAACCATGAACTTAATTTAGAAAAATTTGCATAGTATTGGGTTTTTTCAATCCATTTATACAACACATCTGACATGTTTTCAATCTGGAGAGAGCATATTTACAGTTATTTTGCAAAAGCAGCTCTAAAAATACTTTATTTCTAACACCAAGATGCCCTTGCCTCAGAATTTATAATTTTTTTCAAGTATTTCTATGAGTTCTTACCAACGGAAACCATGAACAGCCTGCAGCATTTTTACTAACTTTCACTTTTTGAGCAGTATTTTGCTACTAGACTGGAAAATGAATGAAGAACAAATTGGAAAAAAAGAGCATCACTCTATTTTCCAGCTCAGTAAGATCCCTTAATGTTACATAAATTCTAAATGGTATAGCATGTAATATTTGAAGAGTGCTTTGGACTTGAACTCTAGATAAGTCTGTTTCTTTTTACAGAGAAAATGATTTGAGAACCTAGACGACATTTCAAACAGTATTACAAAACCACAAGTATGTAATTATCTCATAGCTATTCTTTGTTTTGTTCAAAACAGTTTGGTAATTGAATAACACATATTCATTATGAGGAAAAGTCAGTTTCTCCTTAGTAATCACCTCTATCAGTAATCACCTCTTTTTAAGTTTCTTTGACAACAGTTTTCACAGGAATTTAGTCACTTATCTTTTAGGGAAAATAATGCAGTATCTATGCCATATATATGATATAACAGGGGCTGATGTTTTAATTCGTTTTTCTTTGTACTATAGGAAGAGAACATCCAAAAACTTCAATTTATTTGCTTGGATCAACTCTCCAAGTGTTTGTCAGATGCACCTACAGATAGCTTAGGCTACGACAAGCCAGGAAAGTTTGGGAACGTGACATTCATCTAATACATGCTCCACATGGAAATACAGCAGAAAAACATCAATTCATATCGAATGGTAAACACAGCTTTAGAGAAAGAAAACCATAATATCTTAAGATGTTGTTTTGAGTCCTCTCTATTTTTTATGTGTTTGCTCAGTCCTTTAATATAAACCACATTCCAATATTTTGGGAGGAACATTTCTCACATTTTAGTTGAAATATTTTCACATCATCTATAGCATATTTTATACACACTCGAATTTCTCAATTCAGCCTAAAATAGATAATACAAACTTCAAAGAAAAAATGACACATAAAAACTAAATTTAAAATAATCCGAGATGGATAGAAATAAGTTATTTATGTATTTAAGTTATAGATTCATTAGCAAAATTATATTAAGGAAATCTATGTGACCAAGTGTTGGGTGATGACATTTAAGATAAGCCAAAAACACAACTGTGAAAGAAAAAATGGATATATAATGGATATATATCAAAATTTAAAACCTCTACTGTGCAAAAGACAGTTAAGAATAGGAAAGTCAAAATCTGACAAAAAATATTTCCCAAGTATATATCTGATAAAGGACTAGTATCTAAATTATACAGAAAACTCCTAAAATTGAACAGTAAGAAACAAACATCCAGTAAAGAAACAGGCAAAAGATCTGAATAGGGAGTTTACACCCCCTCCACAAATATATATATATATTTACAGATGGCACATAGGCATGTGAAAAAATCAACATCATATGCCATTGTGTGTGTGTGCACTTCAGTTATGTCTGACTCTTTGCAACCCCATGAACTGTAGCCCTCCAGACTCCTCTGTCCATGGGATTCTCCATGGAAGAATACTCCTCCAGGTCATATGTCATTAAGGAGTGGCAAAGTAAGACAATGAGATATACATATTTTTCAGCTCAGCTCAGTTCAGTTCAGTTCAGTTCAGTTGCTCAGTTGTGTCCAACTCTTTGCGACCCCATGAATCGCAGTATGCCAGGCCTCCCTGTCCATCACCAACTCCCGGAGTTCACTCAGACTCACATCCATCGAGTCAATGATGCCATCCAGCCATCTCATCCTCTGTCGTCCCCTTCTTCTCCTGCCCCCAATCCCTCCCAATATCAAAGTCTTTTCCAATGAGTCAACTCTTATCATGAGGTGGCCAAAATACTGGAGTTTCAGCTTTAGCATCATTCCTTCCAAAGAACACCAAGGGCTGATCTCCTTCAGAATGGACTGGTTGGATCTCCTTGCAGTCCAAGGGACTCTCAAGAGGCTTCTCCAACACCACAGTTCAAACGCATCAATTCTTTGGCACTCAGCCTTCCTCACAGTCCAACTCTCACATCCACACATGACTACTGGAGAAACCATAGCCTTGACTGGATGGAACTTAGTCGGCAAAGTAATTTCTCTGCTTCTGAATACGCTATCTATGTTGCTCATAACTTATCTTCCAAGGAGTAAGTGTCATTTTATTTCATGGCTGCAGTCACCATCTGCAGTGACTTTGGAGCCCAAAAAAATAAAGTCTGACACTGTTTCCACTGTTTCCCCATCTATTTCCCATGAAGTGATGGGACCGGATGCCCTGATCTTCGTTTTCTGAATGTTGAGCTTTAGGCCAACTTTTTCAATCACTTTTACTTTCATCAAGAGGCTTTTTAGTTCCTCTTCACTTTCTGCCATAAGGGTGGTGTCATCTGCATATCTGAGGTTATTGATATTTCTCCCGGCAATCCTGATTCCAGCTTGTGCTTCTTCCAGCCCAGCATTTCTCATGACATACTCTGCATGCAAGTTAAATAAGCAGGGTGACAATATACAGCCTTGATGTACTCCTTTTCCTATTTGGAACCAGTCTGTTGTTCCATGTCCAGTTCTAACTGTTGCTTCCTGACCTGCATACAGATTTCTCAAGAGGCAGGTCAGGTGGTCTGTATTCCCATCTCTTGAAGAATCTTCCACAGTTTATTGTGATCCACACAGTCAAAGGCTTTGGCATAGTCAATAAAGCGAAATAGATGTTTTTCTGGAACTCTCTTGCTTTTTCCATGATCCAGCGGATGTTGGCAATTTGATCTCTGGTTCCTCTGCTTTTTCTAAAACCAGCTTGAACATCAGGAAGTTCACTGTTCATGTATTGCTGAAGCCTGGCTTGGAGAATTTTGAACATTACTTTACTAGCATGTGAGGTGAGTGCAATTGTGTGGTAGTTTGAGCATTCTTTGGCATTGCCTTTATTGGGATTGGAACGAAAACTGACCATTTCCAGTCCTGTGGCCATTGCTGAGTTTTCCAAATTTGCTGGCATATTGAGTGCAGCACTTTCACAGCATCATCCTTTCCAGATTTGAAATAGCTCTACTGGAATTCCATCACCTCCATTAGCTTTGTTCGTAGTGATGCTTTCTAAGGCCCACTTGACTTCACATTCCAGCATATCTGGCTCTAGATGAGTGATCACACCATTGTGATTATCCAGGTCGTGAAGATCTTTTTGTACAGTTCTTCTGTGTATTCTTGCCATCTCTTCTTAATATCTTCTGCCTAAATCTAAAACAGTCTTCCCTGGTGGCTCAGAGGGTAAAGCATCTCCCTGCAATGCAGGAGACCTGGGTTTGATTCCTGGGTCAGGAAGATCCCCTGGAGAAGGAAATGGCAACCCACTCCAGTACTCTTGCTTGGAAAATCCCATGGATGGAGAAGCCTGGTAGGCTACAGTCGACGGGATCGCAAAGAGTCTAAAACACTGAACTCTAAAACACTAAAAACATCAAATGCTGGTGAGCATGTGCAGCAATAGGAACTCCTATGGTAGGTGTGCTTAATGGAATAGCCATTTTGGAAGACAGTCTGGTATTTTTCACTTTTTCTCCATCTATTTGCCATGAAGTGATGGGACTGGATGCCATGATCTTCCCTTACTGAATATTGAGTTTTAAGCCATCTTTTTCACTCTCCTCTTTCAATTTCATCCAGAGACTCTTTAGTTCCTCTTCATTTTCTACATATCTGGATGGTGTCATCTGTGTACCTGAGGTTATTGATGTTTCTTCCTGCAGTCTTGGTTCCCACTTGTGCTTCATCCAGCCCAACATTTCTCATGATGTACTCTGCATAGAAGTTAAATAAGCAGGGTGACAATATACAGCCTTGACATACTGCTTTCCCAATTTGGAACCGGTCCATTGTTCTATGTCCAGTTCTAATTGTTGGTTCTTGACCTGCATACAGGTTTCTTGGCAGACAGGTGAGATGGTCTGGTATTCCCATCTCTTTATAAGAATTTTCCACAGTTTGTTGTGATCCACACAGTCAATGGATTTAGCATAGCCAGTGAAGCAGAAGTAGATGTTTTTTGGGAATTCCCTTGCTGTTTCTATGATCCAATGGATGTTGGAAATTTGATCTCTGGTTCCTCTGCCTTTTCTTATGGAAGTTTCAGTTCATGTACTGTTGAAGCCTGTTCTATGCTTAGTCACTCAGTCATATCCAACTCTCTGCAACCCCATGGACTCTAGCCCGCCAGGCTCCTCTGTCCATGGGATTCTCCAGGCAAAAATACTGGAGTGGGTTGCCATGCTCTCCTGAAGGGGATCTTCCAACCAAGGGATCAAACACAGGTCTCTCGCACTGCAGGTGGAGTCTTTACCATATGCAACACTGAATCCTAGTTTAGACAATTTTGAGCATTATTTTGCTAGCATGTGAAATGAGTGCAAATATTCATATTGCCATTGGGTCCTGCCACTGCAGGTACAGGGACTCAGCTGGAATTCATCACCTCCTCTAGCTTTTATGGACAAGGGCATATCCTGCATCAGACACTGCAGATAGTATACATGTTAGAATGGCAGAGTGTCCGTAGGTCTTGGATTGTCTTTTACCATATGCCTGTACTGAACTCCTAGTTTCATGAAAACGGCTGAGTTTTGCATTTCATCTGCTTGGACCATGTGGCCAGTGCTGTGAACAATTGTGTCTCTTTCAAATTATTGCTGGGTATATTGCCTGCATATGGAATAGAAAAACTTCTCACCTTTCATCACCATGACCCTTGGGGATGCATTGCAAAATCAATCAATGTAATTCAGCTATGATTATCTCAATAGATGCAACATTCAACATCCATTCCTCTAGCATCATAGCTATCTATGATTTTATCTCAATGGTGCTTTCTAAGGAATGTCCACTTGCTACTATTCAACATAGTTCCTGTTCACTGTTTGCAGATGACATATTGGTGCTTTCTAAGGCCCACTTGACTTCACATTCCAGGATGTCTGGCTCTAGGTGAACAATCACATCATCATGGTTATCTGAGTCATTAAGATCTTTTGTGTATTCTTGCTACTTCTTCTTAGTATCTTCTGCTTCTGCCAGGTCCATACCGTTTCTTTCCTTTATTACACACATCTTTGTATGAAATGTTCCCTTGGTATCTCTAATTTTCTTGAAGAGATCTCTAGTCTTTCCCATTCTATTGTTTTCCTCTATTTCTTTGCATTGATCACTTAGGAAGGCTTTCTTATCTTTCCTTGCTATTCTTTGGAACTCTGCATTCAAATGGGTATATTTTTCTTTTCTTCTTTGCCTTTCAATTCTCTTTTCTCAGCTATTTGTAAATATGGATTTTGGTTAACAATGATAGTGACAGTGTTAGTCTCTAATTGAGTTGGGCTCTTTGATATCCCATGGACTGCAGTCCACCAAGTTCCTCTGTCCATAGGAATTTCCAGGCAAGAATACCCAAGAGTGGGTTTCCATTTCCTTCTCCAGGAGATCTTCCCAACCCAGGGATTGAACCTGCATCTTCTGCAGCACAGGTGGATTGTTTACAGCCTGACACCAGGGATACCTAGTTTATCATTAATAATATATTAGTATTATCTCAGCAATTATTACAAATATGTCATCCTCATGCAAAAAGCTAATAGGAGAAACTAGGAGGGAACTTTCTGCATATTAAAATGTCCCCAAGTAATGTCTATTTTTCAATAAAAATGTATTTAAATTTCAATTGTACTATTAGCTCTGTAATCCTGGGCATTATAATTAACACTCCTAAATCTTGACTTGTTTGGTTCATAACCTTCAAAATGAGAATAATAATATTTACACATCGAATTTTATAAAAATTAAATGCAGATGCATTTAAAATATGTGACTTTGTGTCTGGCACATACCAATTGCCCAGTGAGTTCTAGTGAGTTCTATTATTATAATAATGTACTTATCTAATTGATTTTTTTACAATGTCACCAAAATAAGTGCTGTCTTAGGGAATAACCATACTTCAACAGCACATAAATTTTAAAAATTGTGAAAACATTTCCTGAAAGAACTGAACCCTTTACCCTGCTCTTTTTCCATTATAAAAATAGGATTCTTTAAACCAAAGAAAAATCTTGCCATAGAGAAAAATTAGAATTAATCCTGCTGGTGATATCTAGGCAGGTGAAAATGAATTCATACTTGGCTTCTAATATGCTGACAAGTTACTTCCATTTGCCTTTTCAGTGTCTTGTTTTTTGTCTTATTTTCCTGATCTAAGATTATGGGAATGTGCTTTCTATTTTTTTAGAGGATTGAGTCACCTTCTGCAATAGGAAACTATTTGGCCCTTCTTTGCTACTTCCTGGACTACAAGGTACGTGAACATCATATCTGAAATTTGAAGTTAAAAGAAATCCAAAATCTAATACAACCATGCAAGTGACATCATTTTAGCCAAATATTGCTCTCATTTCTGAGTCATTCACTGAAAAAAAAATTCCAATGCTATAAATAGCGTTTATGATAAATATTACCAAACTGTTTAAATAGGCAACACCCATTGCAATTTGATTTTAGTATTTTATCACTGATTTCTGTGTAACTCTTTGTGTTACACACACACAGATCTTAGATGTCATGACAGTTTCACAAGAATTACAAGCATGATGAAGTAAAAGATATACATTCATACTAACTTTAACTGAACTCTTTCCTTCCTCATTTTAAAATGAAAGCATAAAGAAAAATGAAAGTGTATATATTTATACATATCAATGTATTATATATCTATATTTTTATACATATATTTTTATGATGAAGCATTTATGGAAGATGCAATCTCACCCTCAGATATGCAGATGACACCAACTTTATGGCTGAAAGTAAAGAGCCGCTTGATGAAAGCAGAACAGAAGAGTGAGAAAACTGGCTTAAAGCTCAGCATTCGAAAAACACAGATCATGGCATCCAGTTCTATCACTTCATGGCAAATAAATGAAGAAACAAAGGAAACAGCAGATGATTTTATTTTCCTGGGCTCCAAAATTCCTGAAGATGGTGACTAAAGTCTTGAAATTAAGACTCTTACTCCTTTTGAGAAAAATCCATGACCAACCTTGGAGAAGGAAATGGCACCCCACTCCAATACTCTTGCCTGGAAAATCCCATGGAAGGAGAATCCTGGTCGGCTGCAGTCCATGGGGTTGCAAAGAGTTGGACACAACTGAGCGACTTCACTCCCTCATAGACAGTTTATTAAAAAGCAGAGATGTCACTTTGCTGACTAAGGTTCATATAGTCAAAGCGATGGTTTTGCCAGTAGTCATGTACAGATGTAAGAATTTGGCCATAAAGAAAGTTAAGCACTGAAATATTGATGCTTTTGAACTGTGGTTCTGGGGAAGAGTCTTGAGAATCCCTTGGGCAACAAGGAGAGCAAACTAGTCAATCCTAAAGGACATTAACCCTGAATATTTATTGAAAGGACTGATGCTGAAGCTGAAGCTCTAATACTTTGGCCACCAGATGTGAAGAGCCAAATTATTGGAAAAGACCCTGATGCTAGTAAAGACTGAGGGCAAGGAGAAGAGAGCAACAGAGGATGAGATGGTTGGATGGAATCACTGACTCAATGGACATGAGTTTGAGCAAACTCTGGGAGATAGTGAAAGACAGGGAGGCCTGGTATGCTGCAGTCCTTTGGGTCACAAAGAGCCAGATAAAACTTAGCAACTGAACCAAAACATCAATTTATGGAAGATACTATCATCAGGCCTACTAAGATCAGCCTACTAAGGATTCTGAATATAATAGATAAATAAATAAATAAACCTTTATTCTTAAGATGTTAAAATAATTTTTTTTCCTATGGTGGAATTTAGTTGAGAAATCATATCTATAATACATTATTTGACATCAGATTGAATTCTGAAAGAGCCAGAGAACTCATTTTTCCTAAAGTAACATTGTTGATGTCCCTCTCTATCATGGATGGAATATTTGTATCTTCTCTGAACTTATATGTTGAGATGCTAAACCCCTCCTCGCGATGTGATGATACTTAAAGATAAGGTCTTTGTGAGATAATTAGGTTTAGATGGGGTCATGATGGTGGGACTTCTATGGTGAAATGGTGAGTTTGTAAGGAGAGACACCAGAGAGCTTTCCCCACCCCATCCCTTAGCGTGTGCTCAAAAAAGATGCCACATGAGCACACAGCGGTGATGACTGCCTATAAGCAATATGAAAGGGCCTCAGAGTGAAAGCTACTTTCCTGACCCCTTCATAGTGGTCTTTCGACCTAATTCTTACCTGTGGGAAATAGATTTCTATTATTTAAGCTCTCAGTATTTGGTATTATGTTATGGCAGCCTGAACAGACTATATCCTCCTCATACCCAATTCATTTTATAATTATTTATTCTCCGTAACACACTCTTTTATAGCTTATTATGCATGTAGTCATCATTTACATTTTCTCTTTTTTAACCTAGAACGTAATCTTCTAGGGACTTGTCTCTTTTACTTTTGTCTACCTAGTAATTAGAACGCTGGCTACTGTTGGTATTCAGTAAATTCTCGAGAAATAAATCAATGCAAAAATCAAGAAACTTAAGCCACCTTCTGCAGCATTAAATTTTTAGCTTACTTTTAATATTTTATAGTAATTTCTCCTCCTTTGTCTTATACATATATTCTAAGAATACATTTAACAATGAAACATCTTAAGACTCCTTAAAAAAGCATCTCTTTGCTGTCTTGCTTTGTTATAATTATTAGAGAGCAAACAAGAGAGAGGGAGGGAATACGGTACTGTTACTGATTTAATATTGTGTGATAATACTAATATCATGAACATTTGTGAGTCCTTAAGTATAAAAGCTGAACATCAGTGATGACTTTGAAGCTCACCATGTGCTCCTTCAAATTCAAGGTCCCATCTCCCTGTTTATCCTCCAAACTGCTAGGCTCTCATCATTTTCCATCACACTGTCTTTCTGCCCTCTATTCTGCTTTACTTCTTCACTTTTGCCTTCCAATTGATATTCTCCTTTTGCTTGCTCATTTTAATTCTATATTTAAATGATTGGATTTAGCTTTCCTTCATTCTTTACATAATTCCAAAATATAAATTCTTTAAAGATCTATATCTATAGTTTTGCTGAAACTCATTTATAAAGCATATTCTTCAATGGTATATATATATATATATATATATATATATATATATATATATTTACAGTGGTACAGCATATTTGATTGTACCCAGTTGGTGGCAATGCTAAGAAACTAAAGTTATTCTAAAAGCATTTTAGGTTTATTTTTGACTGGAAATGGATGTGCACAGGTGGGAAGCATTTTAGTATGCTACATGGGTGCCAGTTAATGTAAGCATCTGAGGACTGGCTTCTACACATTGCCTCTGGCCCCAGACTTGGTTTTCTACCCTATAAAGCTGTAACTCTAGTTTTATGTCTGCTTATTGCTCATGATTCAGGTCTTGGCTTTTTAGCTAGTTTTATTTTTTGCAAATTTAGCAATGCTTTCAACAATAGAAGCGGAATATTGCCCATTTACTTTTAATTCTAATAAAGTTAACTTTTTTTTTTTTTTTTGTATCACAGTGCCCTAACTTCTTTTTCCATATTTCCCCAGTTAGGCTAAGATCTCTGAAAAAGTGTGTCACAGGTCCAGGAAGAAATGCAGGCACACGCACACTCACACGTGCATCTTGCAAAGCTCCATTTGCTTCTCCCAAGAGTTTCCTGAGGCTCTCCCCAGGGGAACCCCTGAATACATTTTTGGGATACTCAGAAGACTTTCTTTCACTCTTTTCCATGAATGTTTTCCCTCAGAGAGCACTCCCTTAAGACTACAGATCACAGTGGCTCTTTCTCAGTCTTCTCGCTTTTAGTAATCATGATCTGTGATGGTAACGGTGGCACAGACCTCCTTCCTGGGTCCCTGGAGCTGAGAGAATTTATAGTCTATATTTATATTATATTATATACTTATATTATTATATTGCTTTATATTGCTTCCCCTTCACTTGTCTAGCTTTCCCCCCTTGGCCTCCTCAGGATTAAGTGTGCAAGACTCTCTTTTAAAGAAAAGAAACTGATTCTCAAACAGAAATGACCATTTGATACTAAGTATCCTGAAATTTCACTTACATCTAAACAGGAACAATTCCATTTTTAAAAGCCTAGATTTTCACACTGAAGAAGTCTCTGGTGGGCATTTCTTCCTTCTGTTCCTGACCTCACTTTCCCGCCTCACCAGTAACATTTTCTTCAGCTCTTAAACTATTATTCTGACTGCTCTCCTTTGTGAAAATTGAACCTCTTCCATAAGAAAACCCCTTGTTCTTTAGCACTTTTGTTTCTCCTTTTCCCTTAACAAAGTTTCATTTTTTGTTTTTAATATGGTCTCAATTAAAAACTAATTACTATCACCTTGTTTCACTTCTAATTAGAGGTCAGGTTTGGGGATGATGAGAAGAATGGATAGGGGTCGCTATGCCCTGGTTCTATGGGCTATATTAATGAGTCTCTGACATTTCCCAGTATTTCTACCACTGAATACTAAGTTGAAAGGGGCACAAAAGAGCTTTACAAGTGGTAGTGGTGACATTCTTCATTAAAGGGAATGATAATCTCTATTAATTTCATCCAATTCCTTCTTTGGAACAAGAATGGATGAGTCTGTTAATTTCTCAAGTGATACTTATTACTAGATAATACTGTTTCCTACCTAATGCCACCCAGTCACAAGTTATCATTTATTTTTCAGTTTCTCTTCCTTCAGTTTTTGTTTTATCCTTCTTCCTCATAACAAAAAGCTTTGCTTTCAGAACCCAAGGATTCTTCCCTTTTCTGGTCACTGGATAATCAACTACCCAGTCCCCAACTAGTATAGACAAAAATCAGCCCTTGAGTATAGCTATGAATTGACCTGATTTGTTCCACAATAGGTCTTAAAGCTTTTCTCTCAGCAGTCATAAGTGATGATGGATATTTTTAACATAAAACAAATATCCAAAATGATTTTTTAAAAAAACTTCTACTTCTATTTATAAAACAATTAAAAGCAGACCACTTTGAATTAATGTTCACTCTTTTCATGGTTGCATTCTGCAACCATGCATGTTTGCATTCTGCATGTACATCCTAAATCTTTCCTCCTTTACAAACTCTCAGAAATAGCAAATGCATAGATCTTATATATAATGATTTCAAGCACAGGAAAAAAACACAGCAAAAAGATGATTGTACATAAATAAAATAATTACCTTTTACTTTTTTATTCAGTATATTGTATATATTTAAATTGTGTTATTTTCATTTTTTCAGTCTACTCACTGATCATTACACCTCCACCAGAGGCTTTCTAAAGGGTGAAATCTTAAAAGGTCATGAGGGAATGATGCTGAGATGACAGATTTAAAGAGTTAGAGGATAGGCACATAGGTATATACTTAGATGAGGAAATATTAAACTAATTAGATGATATCTAACACTTTCCAAAGTCTTTTTGTATATAGTTTTAATTATGTATTCTATTATTGAGTAATGTTTATCTTTCTACATGATACATATATATGTTATATTCTGCAAGATTATTTTACAGCTGTCGTCTTCCACATGGAGTCCTCAGACAGCAGCATCAGTATTATCGGGGAATTTTTCAGAAATGCGATTTCAGTGACACCCCAGACCTCAGAATGAAATGGGAAACCAGGCATAGGTGCTCCAAAATGTGTGTATGAACAGGCCCTCCAAGTTATTCTGATTCAAAATAATTGGGAACAACTGGATTAATGTTGCAGGTCAAGAAGCAACAGTTCACACTGGACATGAGACAACAGACTGGTTCCAAATTGGGAAAGGAGTACCTCAAGGCTGTATATCGTTGACCCTGTTTATTTAACTTTGTGCAGAATACATCATGAGAAATACCAGGTTAGATGAGGCACAAGCTGGAATCAAGATTGCCAGGAGAAATATCAATAACCTCAGATATACCGATGACACCACCCTCATGTAAGAAAGCGAAGAAGAACCAAAGAGTCTCTTGATGAAAGTGAAAGAGGAGAGTGAAAAAGTTGGCTTAAAACTCAACATTCAGAAAACTAAGACCATGGCATCTGGTCCCAACAGTTCATTGCAAATAGATGGGGAAACAATGGAAACAGTGACAAACTTTATTTTGAGGGGTTCCAAAATCACTGCAGATGGTGATTGTAGCCATGAAATTAAAAGACATTTGCTCCTTGGAAGAAAAGCTATGACAATCTAAACAGCATGTTAAAAAGCAGACACATTGCTTTGCCAACAAAGGTACATCTAGTCAAAGGTATGGTTTTTCCAGTAGTCATGTATGGATGTGAGGGTTGGAATATTAAAAAAAAAAGCCGAGTGCTGAAGAATTGATGCTTTTGAACTGTGGTGTTGGAGACTGCAAGGAGATCCAACCAGTCCATCATAAAGGAGATTAGTCCTGAATATTCATTGGAAAAACTGATGTTGAAGGTGAAACTCCAATACTTTGGCCACCTGATGCAAAGAACTGACTTCTTGAAAAAGGCACTGATGCTAGGAAAGATGGAAGGTGGGAAGAGAAGGTGATGACAGAGGATGAGATGGTTGAATGGCATCATTGACTCGATGGATGTGACTTTAAGTAAGCTCTGGGTGTTGGTGATGGACAGGGAAGCCTGGCATGCTGCAGTCCATGGGGTCGGACACAACTGAGCAACTGAACTGAACTGGTTTAATGTTATCCTAAGCCTAAACTATCATGGCTTTTCTTCAGTGAAGAAAATCATTAATCTCTTTTGGTGCTTTTTTCTGTCCTCTGCCATCATGTATACAATATAAAATAATTTCTTTTATGATTTGTAGTTTTGTGAATCTATTGCCTACAAATCTAGGCAGTTATAAATATACCTGAAAACATGTTTATTTTCTTCTAGGATGTTTGCTTTTGTTTAATTTATAACCTCTCAATTTAAACTTTTATTCCTATCAAGAACCTTGCCTACCCAACATAACCTAAAATATACCATAATTCAAATAGCATTGTGTTCTCCTATCCTTACGCTTTTATTGTTAAAGTCTATTCACATAGCTGTTGATGTGGAAAATACTTGGTAGCTATAATTTATGGCTTCAAGTTAGGGAAAAGAGTAAATGTATCAAGATGCTGATCTGAATCAAAATGTCTACTTCCCCTGTCTACTAAAACCCATTAATATTTTAATATGTGTATGAGTGCATGCATAAACATATTGAAAAGACAAGAATGGATGATTTCAAGGGAACTGCATATTTCAATAAATAAGAGACAAGGGATTCGATATTTGTATGTCTGAAGTCCAAGTACAAAAGATCAAAGATAAAATTTCTTCCAAAGTGTACTCCCAATATTTCTAACCCAGAAGTCATTGATTAAACAAGGCACACGAAACTCAGCAATTTAAATAGAACATCAGTCTAACCATTCTTCCTTTTTTAACACTGAGCCTAAGGCAGAGCTGACATTTGTCTTCATCACTAAGGACAAGACTGACTTCCAAACAAAGTCCTATGACTTACTGGGAAGTGTTTTAATATAAGTTTTGGGGTTCAAGAAAATAAAGAAGCACAATTTGATACAGGTTTTCACATCCTATTCATAAAGGAGGAATAAAAGGAGGTAGAAAAATGACATCCAGAGAGGTTGTACTGACAAGATATTAGGAGAGACACTGAAGTAGCTTATATTCACCCTGAGAGATGGGGAAGCAAGCTTGTTCAACCCAATAACCCCAAACATTATCTCTTCCCAAGGCAATGGCACCCCATTCCAGTGCTCTTGCCTGGAAAATTCTATGGCAGGAGAAGCCTGGTAGCCTGCAGTCCATGGGGTCGCGAAGAGTCGGACACGACTGAGCGACTTCACTTTCACTTTTCACTTTCATGCATTGGAGAAGGAAATGGCAACCCACCCCCATGTTCTTGCCTGGAGAATCCCAGGGACTGGGGAGCCTGGTGGGCTGCCGTCTATGAGGTCGCATAGAGTTGGACACGACTGAAGTGACTTAGCAGCAGCAGCAGCAGCAACAATGATGAGAAGTAGACCACTGACATCCGTACTGGATATTAAATACTCCTGTCTCAACTTGAAACCCACTCTACTATGTTGTACTTGAGGATGCTGGGGCTATGGCTTACAAATAATAAAGCTCTCTTGTTAGCTAGCTCCATTATAGGATTTTCCAATATGAGGTTCTGAAAACAACTTGCAATTCCCTTTGAGTTTTTTTTTTAAATTATTATTATTCCAGTCTGTCACCCATTTTTTCGCCCACTCTGACAAAAGCATGATATGCATTCATAGATAACAAAGCCAGCAAGGCAGCACTTCCTCCTCTGATCGGCATCCCCCAACATGGTGATCCTCCTCCAATTCTACCACTAGGAGAATGGATTAAAAATTGCAGTGCGTACACAGTATTTATCTTTCTCTTTCTGACTTACTTCGTTTTATACAATAGGCTCTAGGTTCATCCACCTCATTAGGACTGACCCAAAAATTGCAGCAGGCCCATCCAACAGAATACTATACAACAGCTATGAAGGTGAAAAACTCCATGCAAAAGGCTGAACTTTCTAAGGCATTTTAGTTCAGATACCTGACAAGCAACCAAATAAAGATCCACAAGTGATAACAAACATTTTAAATGAAAACTTTTGTGGAATAATTAAAATGTATGAGTTATACAGCTAGCTTGAAAGGACCAGATAAGGATAGAGGCACATAAATACCATTATTTTAATTAAAAGATTTGAAGAATTGTGGAGCTTGGGACCAATATAGATGGCAAGGTGTTGGTACAAATATCCCTATTTTAATCACACATGTGTTTTCTTGGAAAACGATGAAATATTTTTCTATTTTCAGGATGGAGATAGGATTGTAAAAACTCTATTTTTAATTGTTTCTTCAGTTTTCTTTATTACCAAGTAATGCCCCAAATTATTTGAAATTTAAAGATGCTTACTTTTTGGAAGAAAAGCTATGACAAGCCTAGACACCATATTACAATGCAGAGACATTGCTTTGCCAACAAAGGTCTGTATAGTCAAAGCTTTTTTTTTAGCCAGGAGTCATGTATGGATGTGAGAGTTGGAACATAAGGCTGAGCACTGAAGAATTGAACTATGGTGTTGGAAGAGACTCTTGAGAGTCCCTTGGACTGCAAGGAGATCAAATCAGTCAATGCTAAAGGGAATCAACCCTGAATATTTATTGGAATGACTGATGCTGAAGCTGAAGCTTCAGTACTTTGGCCACCTGATGCAAAGAGCCAACTCAAGAGAAAAGACCCTGGTCCAGGGAAAGATTGAAGGCAGGAGGAGAAGGGGATGACAGAGGATAAGATGGTTGGATGGCATCACTGATTCAATGGACATGAGTTTGGACAAGCTCCAGGAGATGGTGAAGGACAGGGAAGCCTGGAGTCCATGAGGTTGCAAAGAGTCGGACAAGACTGAGTGACTGAACAACAAATACCCCAAAGACATCTGCATGGCCTTTAAAAATGCATGGCAGGTGTGAGTAACAACCCACAGATTTCTCAAACAAAGACAGCAACAATCGATCCCAATAAACTTTTGTTTTTTAGGAGATACCCAAATACAAAAATTTTGGCATATTTCAATGGATACAATTTCAATCACAAGGGACTTTCAGCAATTTACTAACTTTTATGAGCATGTACAGTCATTTCCAAGATAAGCAAGTAGAATTACACAGAGTATATTTGGAGACAGACATTAAATATAAAAGATTAAGTGAAAGAAAACATTTTTCATGAGGCTATTTACAAACTGGCTTTTTATCTTAATGAACGGCAAACATAATTTTGACTAAATTAACAAAGCCTCTCAAAAGTAGTAAATCAGGAAAGGTCACCTGTTGCCCTTTTGAGTATAAGGAATTTTTACCGAAGAATTCCAGTAAAAGTAGTTACAATTCTGTGATTTCATGTATCATAATAGCATGCTGATGCATTCTATAAATTGCCAAATTTCAATTCAAACAAGTATTTAACTATCTAGGTAAAGCAAGCCCCCATTGACTAAATGTGGAATTATATCTGTGACTAAAATATATATTTTTGAATTTTAACATACTGGAAAGATATTGATAACATTATGGCAATATTTAAAATATTTAAAACTTTGAGATATCTGGATTAAATTTTTTAAAGCAACTAAAACTATATAACACTATAAAACAACTAAAACTATATAACACTATAAAACACTGATGAAAGAAATCAAAGAGGACACTAATAGATGGAGAAATATACCATGTTCATGGATTGGAAGAATCAATATAGTGAAGATGAGTATACTACCCAAAGCAATTTACAAATTCAATGCAATCCCTATCAAGCTACCAGCCATATTTTTCACAGAACTAGAACAAATAATTTCAAGATTTGTATGGAAATACAAAAAACCTCGAATTGCCAAAGCAATCTTGAGAAATAAGAATGGAACTGGAGGAATCAACTTGCCTGACTTCAGGCTCTACTACAAAGCCACAGTCATCAAAACAGTATGGTACTGGCATAAAGACAGACATATAGATCAATGGAACAAAATAGAAAGCCCAGAGATAAATCCACACACATATGGACACCTTATCTTTGACAAAGGAGGCAAGAATATACAATGGAGTAAAGACAATCTCTTTAACAAGTGGTGCTGGGAAAACTGGTCAACCACTTGTAAAAGAATGAAACTAGATCACTTTCTAACACCATACACAAAAATAAACTCAAAATGGATTAAAGATCTAAATGTAAGACCAGAAACTATAAAACTCCTAGAGGAGAACATAGGCAAAACACTCTCAGACATAAATCACAGCAGGATCCTCTATGATCCACCTCCCAGAATTCTGGAAATAAAAGCAAAAATAAACAAATGGGATCTAATTAAAATTAAAAGCTTCTGCACAACAAAGGAAAATATAAGCAAGGTGAAAAGACAGCCTTCTGAATGGGAGAAAATAATAGCAAATGAAGCAACTGACAAACAACTAATCTCAAAAATATACAAGCAACTTCTGCAACTCAAGTCCAGAAAAATAAATGACCCAATCAAAAAATAGGCCAGAGAACTAAATAGACATTTCTCCAAAGAAGACCTACGGATGGCTAACAAACACATGAAAAGATGCTCGACATCACTCATTATTAGAGAAATGCAAATCAAGACCACAATGAGGTACCACTTCACATCAGTCAGAATGGCTGTGATCCAAAAATCTGCAAGCAATAAATGCTGGAGAGGGTGTGGAGAAAAGGGAACCCTCCTACACTGTTGGTGGGAATGCAAACTAGTACAGCCACTATGGAGAACAGTGTGGAGATTCCTTAAAAAATTGCAAATAGAACTACCTTATGACCCAGCAATCCCACTGCTGGGCATACACACCGAGGAAACCAGAATAGAAAGAGACACATGTACCCCAATGTTCATCGCAGCACTGTTTATAATAGCCAGGACATGGAAGCAACCTAGATGTCCATCAGCAGATGAATGGATAAGAAAGCTGTGGTACATATACACAATGGAGTATTACTCAGCCGTTAAAAAGAATTCATTTGAATCAGTTCTGATGAGATGGATGAAACTGGAGCCGATTATACAGAGTGAAGTAAGCCAGAAAGAAAAACACCAATACAGTATACTAACACATATATATGGAATTTAGAAAGATGGCAATGACGACCCTGTATGCAAGACAGGAGAAAAGACACAGATGTGTATAACGGACTTTTTGGACTCAGAGGGAGAGGGAGAGGGTGGGATGATTTGGGAAAAAAAAATTAAAACTTTGAGATATCTGGATTAAATTTTTTAAAGCAACATAAAAAAATAAAAACAGTAGTGTTCTGAAGGAAATATCACAGACAAATATACCTATCCATATTTGTCCTATGTCCTTTAAAATTTTAGTTGCAGGGCAGCAATGGAGAAACAGACACAGAGAATAGACATATGGACATGGGGAGAGGAGAGAAGAGGGTGGTATGTGTGGAGAGAGTAACATGGAACCTTCCATTACTGTATGTAAAATAGATAGCCAACCGGAATTGGCAGTATGGCTCAGGAAACCCAAACAGCAGCTCTGTGTCAAACTAGAGGGGTGGGATGGGGAGGGAGATGGGAGGCAGGTTCAAAAGGGAAGGGATATATGTATACCTATGGTTGATTCATGTTGAGGTTTGATAGAAAACAACAAAATTCTATAAAGCAATTATCCTTCAATTAAAAAGTAAATAAATTTAAAAAGAGTAATCACTATTTTTTAGTATCATAAACTGTAACATACAAGAAATGCCTCAGTGTGATTTTACCCAATTCCTCTTCAATTGCTCACTGTCCTTGCTAACTCGGTGTTAATACTTTCTTTCATTTTAGAAATTTTGCTGGTGGGTTATATTTCACTGTGGCCTTTACCTGAATTTCATTGATAATGGTCTGAACATCTTTTTAAATGTTTAACATCCATCCCTCAGTCATGTCCGACTCTTTGCGACCCCATAAACTGTAGCCTACCAGGCTCCTCCATCCATGGGATTTTCCAGGAAATAGTACTGGAGTGGGTTGCCATTTCCTTCTCCATTAAGATATCTTTATTTATGACATGTCAACTCATGTGATATGACCTTTTTCACCCTTTTTTTTTAAATTAACTTTTTGTTTTGTTTTTTGTGGAAAAGTATCTTTGTCAGTTTTATGTATTGAAAATATTTTCATCCAGGCACAGTTTGCATTTTTACCCTATTAATGGTATCTTTGAATAAACCAAAAATAGGATTCTTTACATTTGTAATGATTATTTCCTGTGTTTTGATAAAGACATGTCTATTTAACTAAAGGTCTACATTATGACATAAACACAGAAGGATCTCTGCTCATTTTCAAGGCAAACCATTCAATATCATGGTAATGCAAGTCTATGCCCCAACCAGTAACGTTGAAGAAACTGAAGTTAAACAGCTCTATGAAGACCCAAAAAAGATGTCCTTTTCATTATAAGGGACTGGAATGCAAAAGTAGGAAGTAAAGAAACACCTGGAGTAACAGGCAAATTTGGCCTTGGAGTACAGAATGAAGTAGGGCAAAGGCTAATAGAGTTTTGCCAAGAGAACGCACTGGTCATAGCAAACACCCTCTTCCAAAAACACAAGAGAAGATAACACATGGACATCATCAGATGGTCAACACCAAAATCAGATTGATTATATTCTTTGAAGCCAAAGATGGAGAAGCTGTATACAGTCAGCAAAAAGAAGACTGAGAGCTGACTGTGGCACAGATCATGAACTCCTTATTCTCAAATTCAGACTTAAATTGAAGAAAGTGGGAAAACCACTAGACCATTCAGGTATGACCTAAATCAAATCCCTTATGACTATACAGTGGAAGTAGGAAATAGATTTAAGGGAATAGATTTCATAGACACAGTGCATGATGAACTATGGATGGAGGTTCGTGACACTGTACAGGAGACAGGGATCAAGACCATCCCCATGGAAAAGAAATGCAAAAAAGCAAAATGGCTGTCTGAGGAGGCCTTACAAATAGCTGTGAAAAGAAGAGAAGCAAAAGCAAAGGACAAAAGGAAAAATATACCCATTTGAATGCAGAGTTCCAAAGAAGAGCAAGGAGAGATAAGAAAGCCTTCCTCAGGTATCAATGCAAAGAAATAGAGGAAAACAACAGAATGGGAAAGACTAGAGATCTCTTCAAGAAATTTAAGAGATACTAAGGGGGCGTTTCATGCAAACATGGGCTCAACAAAGCACAGAAATGGTAGGGATCTAACAGAGGCAGAAGATACTAAGAAGAGGAGGCAAGAATACACAGAAGAACTGTACAAAAAGATCTTCACAACCCAGATAATCATGATGGTGTGATCACTCACCTAGAGCCAGACATCCTGGAATGTGAAGTCAAGTGGGCCTTAGGAAGCATCAGTACCAACAAAGCTAGTGGAGGTGATGGAATTCCAGTTAAGCTATTTCAAATCCTGAAAGATGATGCTGTGAAAGTGCTGCACTCAATATGCAAGCAATTTGGAAAACTCAGCAGTGATCACAGGGCTGGAAAAGGTCAGTTTTCATTCCAGTCCCGAAGAAAGGCAATGCCAAAGAATGCTCAAACTACCGCACAATTGCACTCATCTCACACACTAGTAAAGTAATGCTTATAATTCTCCAAGCCAGGCTTCAGCAATATGTGAACCATGAAATTCCAGATGTTCAAGCTGGTTTTAGAAAAGGCAGAGGAACCAGAGTTCAAATTGCCAACATCCACTGGATCATTGAAAAAGCAAGAGAGTTTCAGAAAAACATCTATTTCTGCTTTAATGACTATGCCAAAGCCTTTGACTGTGTGGATCACAATAAACTATGGAAAATTCTGAAAGAGATGGAAATACCATACCACCTGACCTGCCTCTTGAGAAACCTGTATGCAGATCAGGAAGCAATAGTTAGAACTGAGCATGGAACAGCAGACTGGTTTCAAATAGGAAAAGAAGTACGTGAGGGCTGTATATTGTCACCCTGCTTATTTAACTTATATGCAGAGTACATCATGAGAACTCCTGGCTGCAGGAAGCACAAGCTGGAATCAAAATTGCTGGGAGATATATCAATGACCTCAGATATGCAGATGACACCACCCTTATGCAGAAATTAAAGAAGAACTAAAGAGCCTCTTGATGAAAGTGAAAGAGGAGAGTGAAAAAGTTCGCTTAAAGCTCAACATTCAGAAAACTAAGATCATGGCATCCATTCCCATCACTTCATGGCAAATAGATGTGGAAACAGTGAAAATGATGGCTGACTTTTTTTTTTGTGGCTCCAAAATCACTGCAGATTGTGATTGCAGCCATGAAATTAAAAGATAATTACCCCTTGGAAGGAAAGCTATGACCAACCCAGATAGCATATTAAAAAGCAGAGACATTGCTTTGCCAACAAAGGTCCATCTAGTCAAGGCTATGGTTTCTCCAGTGGTCATGTATGGATATGAGAGTTGGACTATAAAGAAAGCTGAGAAGAAGAATTGATGCTTTTGAACTGTGGTGTTGGAGAAGCCTCTTGAGAGTCCCTTGGACTGCAAGGAGATCCAACCAGTCCATCCTAAAGGAGATCAGTCCTCAATATTCATTGGAAGGACTGATGCTGAAGCTGAAACTCCAATATTGGCCAGGTGATCTGAAGAGCTTACTCATTTGAAAAGACCCTGCTGCTTGGAAAGATTGAGTGCAGGAGGAGAAGGGGACGACAGAGGATAAGATGGTTGGATGGCATCACCGACTCGATGGACATGGGTTTGAGTGGATTCTGGAAGTTGGTGATGGACAGGGAGGCCTGGCATGCTGCAGTTCTTGGGGTCACAAAGAGTCGGACAAGACTGAGTGACTGATCTGAACTGAATTACATTATTATCTTTAAGAAACTTTACAGTTTTTCCTTTATATTTATATCTGAGTCCAATGAGAGATGATATTTTGAATGATGGAAGATTGGGACCAGATTATTTTTTCATGTAACTATATAGTTGACGAGGTCTTCATTTCCTTATCCCTAGGAAATGTCTATAGAAGTGTGGGTCAATTCCTGAACTTCTAAATGCCTCCTACAGGCAAGAGGCCCCATTTGGCCCACTTCTCCAGAATTTTCTTCTTTTTCTTTTCTTGCCTTACAAGTTATTGGCCTCTTACTCATTCTCTGAGGTCTTCAACAAAGTTTTTTTGCTTGTTTGTTTATTTTTCTACCTTTCTAGTTATTATTAGTAAGTATATAGGTCAGAAATAAACGAATATGCCATAACCTGAAGAACGACATTTTTAATTAAGAATGAATGTTTTACATTAATTGTTGTCTCTAAATATAATGAATTACTCATTTATTTCCTTCTTTTGTACATTGTATAGACTAAATAGACAATACCAAACATTCCATGTTGCACAAGACTATTCCAATTGTAGCACTCAAAATCCAGTATCTCAAGAAACCTTGTAAACTAAAGAACCAGGGCAACTCTTTAGCCTATTAGTAAGGGAGTATATATTGATAGATATTCTTACATAATACTTTCCATCTAATTTTTGGTAAAGTCCTACTTGGCCATAGAGCACTAATTCTTCAACAATCACTTGCACTCTGTTAAAAGCTATATTTAAAAACCTTTTTAAAAAGGGCTTTATATTAGCTAAGATTAGGTTTGACTGCATGTAACAGATTAAACCAAAATAACCATGTGTAACAAAATAAATCTTTTCTCAAGTTTTGAAATTCTAAAAGTAGTAAGTTCAGAGCTTGTGTGATCAATTCTCCATGAAGTCAGACTTCTGATATCCTTTAATTGTATTACTTTGCCATAAATAGCCATTCCATAGCTCAACTCCTGATCTATGTGGCTGCTAGGGTACTCTCCACCAAGTAGAAAGAGAGGAGAGGGCTTTAATCTTTCCCTTTAAAGGTATTTTCTAGAAGCTGTGCAAAACCACTTCTGTTTGTATCTCCTTAGCCAGAATATAATCACATAGTCATACATGGATAAAATAGACATTTAAATTATCTGTACTTTATTTTGATTCATCATTCGCCTAAACCCAGGATACATTACTAATGAAAAAGGCAAGTGTTTGTCAACAGGTGAATGGATTGAGAAAATGTGATTCACATATCACTTCACACCATTGCTTCATTGTAATAAATATAGTACACAGCCATAAAAAAGAGAAGTCTTATCATTTGCGATAAACCTGGAGGTTATTATAATAAGTGAAATTATTATCAACAGATTCAATATGCAATTAGAAAAATGTTTATATGTCATTGCAACAGAAGCAATATACTTTAGTTTGTTTACAGCCAATTTTACAGTTTGCTCAGCTGCCATTTTATGTGTTTTATAAATATAGTTGCTTACTATAAATGATATGTTAAAAATGTTCTGTTTATTTTAGCCTCTAATCCACTATTTTGTGTGGGTAGCAAACGCATTGTTGTTTTGTGTGTGGTAAGTACTAAGTAAAAACAAGGCTATTTTTAAACTTCTGAATAAAAAATTCATTTGATAATGGTGGGTGTTTGTGTATATTTTTAACATATTATAAAATATATATTTATTGTAAGTTGTATTTTTCATCTTCCTAAAAGCAGCAGAAGATCCCCTGGAGAAGGAAATGGCAATCCACTTCAGTAGTCTTGCCTGGAATATCTTATGGACAGAGGAACTTGGCAGGCTACAGTCCATAAAGTCATAAAGAGTGGGGCAGGACTTAGTGACTAAATATCAACAGCAACAAAGCACAAAATAAATGCCACTTCCTTCCCTGTTGATGATATATTTTTACACACAGTCTAAAATTATACCGGAGTAGGAAATGGCAACCCACTTCAGTATTCTTTCCTGGGAAATCCCATGGACAGAGGAGCCTGGAAGACTATAGTTGATGAGGTTGCAAAAGGGTCAGACACGACTGAGCGACTAAATGACAAACAACAACTAAAATCAAATATATTCTTAACAACTGCATCATGTTGCATCTTCTTTTAGTTTGCTTTTGACTAAAGTCTGTGTTAGTCCAGGCTTCTCCTGAAGCATTGAATTCCATTATATATCTGGACTTCTTTAGTATTTTGCATTTTTTAAGGGGCTTGAGAAACTATAGTGAAGTGTTCATTGCTCAGTTGTGTCTGACTTTCTGAGTGGGTAGCTGTTCCCTTCTCCAGGACATCTTTCCAACCCAGGGATTAAACCAGGTCTTCTACATTGCACGCAGGTTCTTTACTGTGTGAACCACCAGGGAAGCTCAAAATAGTGAGAGGACCTACTCACATTGTTAAAGATGTAGTTTTTTAAGAAAAAAATATTTATACCAAGCAATTTTTAGAGTTTATTTGAATAAACCTTATGGCATCCAAAAATTAAGTATCAGAAATTACAGGAAAATACATATATAGAACTTCAGAGGAGTGTGTATACCTCTGAGATGGAGAGAGGACATCATTTAGACGCATATGAGATCCTCATACTATTGGTAATGTTCTTATTCTTAAACTGTGTAGGTGTTCATTATTTCTCTCAAAATTAACATAACTATTATATACATTCTGTAATATATTCCTAATTTTATTATAGGACAATTTTCAAAAAAAAAAAAAGTAAAATTATGACCTTAAGGCTAATATAAAATTTGAAAACCTGTCAAAAATTTTATTCCATTCATTAACAAAGAAGACATTCAGAAAGACATTCAGATCAATTTGAAGTATTTGAAAAGCTATGTATTTAATAAGGGCATGTTATAATAAGATTTTCTGGGTAAGATTCATATTTAAATTTAAATATCATAAATCACAGTGCTTAGATGGTTTTTTCTTTCATGCATGCATGTGTTAAGCCACTTCAGTTCTGTCCGACTCTTTTGCAACCCTATGGACTGTAGCCCACCAGGCTGCTCTGTCCATGGGATTCTCCAGGTAAGAAGACTGGAGTGGGCTGCCCTACTATTCTCCAGGGGTTCTTCCCCACCCAAGGATTGAAACTGGGTCTCTTAAGTCTCCTGCAGTTTCCCCCATATGATATCATAAAGATATGCCAATCAGATTTTTTTGCTTGTTTTGAAATTTAGAGGTAGTTTTTCTTAACAGTTAAAAATTTGTAAAAATAAGTTAAAACTAGAGTTGGAGAGCAAAGTTTTATATTTATACAAAAAGATTTCACTTTGCTTAAAATTTTCATTCAAATAATCTGAATAATTCACATTTGAATAGATATAAAGAAAGAACTTTTCTTACAAGATTGCCTTGTAAGTAATCTTTTTTATCTGTTTAAACTTGAAACAAAAATAAGAATGTTAATAGAAAAATTAGTTAAAATGATCCTTGTTTTTTCTTTTGGATGACTCTCATCTATTAAACAGTTATTTATTGTGCTTTATAGTAATATGTTTTCTTTCGTACCACATGCCACTGTGAGATCTAAGGATACCGACAGAAATGTGACACACTAATTATTTTCTCTCATTGCATTTACAATTCAGTGGCAGACAGCAAATGACAAGTAAAATACAAAATGGTATTTCAAATAATAAGTGCTACATAAAATTTAAAAATAAATTAAAAATAAAATTAGGATAATGGGAACGAAAATATCTATGGATGGATAGTCAGTTCAGTCACTCAGTCTGACTCTTTGTGACCCCATGGACTTCCCTGTCTATCACCAACTCCTAGAGCTTGTTCAAACTCATGTCCATCAAGCTGGTGATGTCATCTGACCATCTCATCCTCTGTCATCCCCTTCTCCTCCTGCCTTTAATCTTTCCCAGCATCAAGGTCTTTTTAAATGAGTCACTTCTTCGCATCAGGTGACCAAAGTATTGGAGTTTCAGCTTCAGCATCAGTCCTTCCAATGAATATTCAGGACTGATTTCCTTCAGGACTGACTGGTTTGATCTCCTTGGAGTACAAGGGACTCTCAAGAGTATTCTCCAACACCATAGTTCAAAAGCATCAATTCTTCATACTCAGCCTTCTTTACAGAGAGAGGGAGACCATTTTGGATTAAGGAGACAGTTTAGGTCAGGAAAGCCTCTTGGATGATGAAAAAAGCCAGTTCTGCTAAAATCATTTGAAAACCGTAGTTGCCTTCAAACAGATGCTTTTGACTGGAATAAGTGATAAAAATACCATGTCGCAATTTAAAAATTATGTTACAAATATATATCATGTCTGACAGATAAATTGAACTTATCTAATAAACTGTTCAGTAAAATTTCCAGGTAGAAAAGGCTGATGCTTCAATCCTGGTGCCTCTATTTCAAAGTTATTTGTCAAAATTTAAAACAAAAAATAAATTATGGCCTTAAAATATGAGTTTTGGGTATGCCACAAGTTGTAATATAAGATTTAGTTTAACAAGATTTTCAGATCAAGCTGCAAAGTAAATCACTTCAATGATTGAAAAAATGGTGCTAAAATATTAAGATTGTATTTATCTGCAGATTGTGTTTCATGATTACTATTAATCTTTAGTTGGTTAAAATGAACAATTTCTCATATTATCCTTTGTATGGTTACTGAAGGGATATATGTACATTTTAAGTGTTTAAATTGTACACCATCTAAGTGGACACAATGTGGAAAGTAGTTTCCTTTTTGGCTATTGCTGTAACTTCAGCTTAATTTTGTCCTTTTCTGCTTCTAGTTTGTCTGACAGTTCAATCTGTAACTCTAAATAGTATATATGTGGCTGTTCCAAAATAATTTTTTAGGAATTGAATTGTATCCCCCTCTCCAGATTCATATGTTGAAGTCCTAATCTATAGTATGTTAAAAGGAAGAAATATAGTGCCAAGTCGTGTCTGACACTTGATCCCACTATCTGCAGCCCGCCGGGCTCCTCTGTCTATGGGACTGTCCAGGCAAGAATACTGGAGTGGTTTGCCATTTCCTTTTTCAGGGGATCTTCCCAACCCAGGAATTGAATCTAGATCTCCCGCATTGCAGGCAGATGCTTTACTGACCGAGCTATGCAGGAAGTCCCATAGGATGTTGCATGTGACCTTGTTTGGGAGTAGATCTGTCATTGATGTAATTAGTTAAAATGAGGTCATACTGAAGTAAAATGGGCCCCTGATCCAAGTACGACTGGTGTCCTTATACAAAACGAGAAATGTGGACACAGATACTTTGGAAGGAGAACATTCTGTCAAGACTGGAGTTGTGCTTTTATCAGCTAACCCCACCACAAGTGTGAAGAGGGCCTTCAGAGAAAGCATAGCCTTACCACACCTTGATCCTGGACTTCTAGCCTGCACAACTGTAAGACAAGTCCTGATGCTGTCACTCAGTCTGTGATACTCTGTTACAATGGCCCTAGCAAACTAATTCATGGTTTGTCATATTTATAGGTTTCTCACAATATGCAGGCACATTTAAGTTTTTTACATATGACATGGTCGGTCGGATAGCATCACTGACTCAATGGACATGAGTTTGGGCAAACTCCAGAGACAGTGGCGTACAGGGAAAGCTGGCGTACTGGGGTGCATGGAGTCAAACAGGACTAAGCAACTGAGCAATCATTTAATACTCACCATAGCCCTATTACATATCTACTACTATTATCCCTATTATGTAAAGAACAAAGCAGAAGAAGGAGAGAAGTACTCTTCCAAAGGTTACAATCAGTGTGATTTCAGAGCTGCTTATTTAACTGTGCCAACAGGACATTGAGTTCTTGATTCTTCAACTCAGTGAACTCTAACTTTTCACTGAAAAGCCTGTAGAATTTTGTTTGGTTAATATAATCTCTCTTACCATAACCCTAAATATTTATAAATTTTAATTAATATTTTCTATTGGTTACCTTTTTAAAATACTATATTTAGACCTCTACTTCCCATTCAGTTTTGGACATTATTTATCTACCACTCTGTACAATTAAGAAAATAGTTCTTCTCCATTTCCTTCCAACTGTTTTTTCCCTTTTTATCTCCCGGTCTCTGTCTGTTCTCCTCTATTATGTTTACATCGTCAAAGGAGTTACATGCAGTAAACTTATAACTTGATTGCTGCTAAGTCACTTCAGTCGTGTCCAACTCTGTGTGACCCCATAGACAGCAGCCCACCAGGAGTGGGTTGCCATTTCCTTCTCCAAAGCATGAAAGTGAAAAGTGAAAGTGAAGTTGCTCAGTCGTGTTGGACCCTCAGCGATCCCATGGACTGCAGCCTTCCAGGCTCCTCTGTCCATGGGATTTTCCAGGCAAGAGTAGTGGAGTGGGCTGCCATTCCCTTCTCTGATAACTTGATTAAGTCCACCTAGTTTCAGATATCATTTCCTATTATATAAAGATTCTCTAAATTTAGTAATATAAGTAAATCATGCTGCTGCTGCTGCTGCTAAGTCATTTCAGTCCTGTCCAACTCTGTGCGATCCCATAGATGTCAGCCCACCAGGCTCCCCCATCCCTGGGATTCTCTAGGCAAGAATATTGGAGTGGGTTGCCATTTCCTTCTCCAGTGCATGAAAGTGAAAAGTCAAAGTGAAATCATAGATATGTAAATATTATTCTATGTCACTAAGCATGCTGTTTCACATTTAAAAAATCAGGTGCAGTATATTTTCTGACACTTTTCTCACCAATTAAAATGATTAATTTACCTAATTTAAAATTATTCACTTTCTTCTACATATTCTTTTCCAAACACCACTTTCTCCAAAGTTTCCTATGAATTTCCCATTACTTTACTATTCAATTCAGTTCAGTTGCTCAGTCATGTCCAACTCTTTATGACCCCGTGGACGGCAGCACACCAGTCCTCCCTGTTCATCACCGACTCCCAGAGCTTACTCAAACTCATGTCCACTGAGTTAGTGATGTGATTCAACCATCTCATCTTCTATTGTCCCCTTCTCCTCCTGCCTTCAATCTTTCCCAGCATCAAGGTCTTTTCTAATGAGTCACTTCTTCACATCAGGTGGCCAAAGTATTTGAGTTTCAACTTCAGCATCAGTCCTTCCAATGAATATTCAGGACTGATCTCCTTTAGGATGGACTGGTTGGATCTCCTTGCAGTCCAAGGGACTCTCAAGAGGCTTCTCCAACACCACAGTTCAAAAGCATCAGTTCCTTGGTGCTCACTTTCTTTAAAGTCCAACTCTCACATCCATACATGACTACTGGAAAAACCATAGCCTTGACTAGATGAACTTTTGTTAGCAGAGTAATGTCTCTGCTTTTTAACATTCTGTCTAGGTTGGTCACAAATTTTCTTCCAAGTAGAAAGTGTCTTTTAATTTCATGGCTGTAGTCACCATCTGCAGCAATTTTGGAGCCCAAGAAAATAAAGTTTGTCATCATTTTCATTGTTTCCCTATATATTTACCATGAAGTGATGGGACAGATGCCATGATCTTAGTTTTCTGAATGTTGAATTTAAACCAACTCTTTCACTCTCCTCTTTCACTTTCATCAAAAGGCTCTTTAGTTCTTCTTCTCTTTCTGCCATAAGGGTGGTGTCCTCTGCATATCTGAGGTTATTGATATTTCTCCCGGTAACCTTGATTCCAGCTTGTGCTTTCAGCCCAGCATTTTTCATGATGTACTCTGCATATAAGTTAAATAAGCTGGGTGACAATATACAGCCTTGACGTACTCCTTTTCCTATTTGGAACCAGTCTGTTGTTCCATGTCCAGTTCTAACTGCTGCTTCTTGACCTGCATACAAATTTCTCAGGAGGCAGGTCAGGTGGTTTGGTATTCCCATTAACTTAAGAATATTCCACAGTTTGTTGTGATCCACACAGTCAAAGGCTTTGTAGTCAATAAAGCAGAAGTAGACATTTTTCTGGAATTCTCTTGCTTTTTCCATGATCCACGTAATGTTGGCAATTTGATCTCTGGTTCCTCTGCTTTTTCTATATCCAGCTTGAACATCTGGAAGTTCTCAGTTCACATACTGTTTTGTTGAAGCCTGGTTTGGAGAATTTAGAGCATACTTTCTAAGCATGTGAGATGAATGCACTTGTCCGATAATTTGAGCATTCTTTGGCATTGCGTCTCTTTGGAATTGGAATGAAAGCTGACATTTTCCAGTCATGTGACCACTGCTGAGTTTTCCAAATTTGCTTTTATATTGAGTGCAGCACTTTCATAGCATCATCTTTAAGTATTTGAAGGAGCTCAACTGGAATTCCATCACCTTCATTAGCTTTGTTGGTAGTGATGTTTCCTAAGGCCCATTTGACTTCACATTCCAGGATGTCTGGCTCTAGGTGAGTGATCACTCCATCATTTTTATCTGGGTCATGAAGATCTTTTTTGTACAGTTCTTCTGTGTATTCTTGCCACCTTTTCTTAATATGTTCTGCTTCTGTTAGGCCCATACAATTTCTGTCCTTTATTGAGCCCATCTTTGCATGAAATCTTCCCTTAGTATCTCTAATTTTCTTGAAGAGATCTGTAGGTTTTTCCAATCTGTTGTTTTCTTCTATTTGTTTGCATTGATCTCTAAGGAAGGCTTTTTTTATCTCTCCTTGCTATTCTTTGGAACTCTGCATTCAAATGGGTATATCTTTTCTTTTCTCCTTTGCCTTTCACAAGCATCTTTATTTGATAAAACAAATAAGTCTCTACTAACTTCCTTTCAACTGAGTTATATGACTCTTGTCCTGGTATTTCATTTCAATACATACATATCTGGGCTATTTTTAATTCCAATATTTTTACTCTTCTTAGCTCTTTTTTTTTTAAGTCATATTTCATCACCTAGGAAATGTATCTGGGTCCTAGCATATTGTCATTTATCTTATTTTTTCCATATGCCAATGATGAGGCATATTATTTCAGGTGGAAATTTGTTTTTGTTGAGAACTTTGCAGGTCTTGCTTTTTTCTATGACTATTAATGAAAATCTGATAAAAGTTAATAAAACTTTTTTTTTTTTGTAGTTTACACTTCCTCAGGGTAGACTTTGAGGCATGTATTTGATTTTGGATAGTTGATATTATAAGTGAACCTAAAAAACATTTGAATCAGAGAGAGTAAGCTGTACAGAGATGGGAAAGTGGCCAGTAGAAGCTTTGTTATCAAGTGAGTTACCACCCTGGGTAACTGAAGCTTACCTAATCCCACAGAGTATCCCTCAGGTTCAGCTAAGATGATGTTCCTCAAAGTGAATCCATCTGAAGAGTGAAGGTCTAGGGGGGTCTATTCCTCAATTTTTTCCAGGCATCAGATATGGAGTTCACTGGATGTGGAACTGGATTTCCTGGCACAGGCACCAATTAGATGAGAAAGTTCTCAGGCAAAGTCAGTCTGGTGCCCGCAGTTGGAAGTTGGGCCTGAGGCAATGCATGGCAGTGGGAGGGGCTGACCTATGGTCTCCAGTCTTGCGTGCTACATTTTATGTGCGTACATCACTGTCAGCTGGTACCTGTTTCCCCACTCCCTATGGAAGTGTTTATGATTCTATCTTTATTCTCTGAATCCCCAAATTTTAGGAGAATGTGTCTACATATTTATTTTTAAAGGCTCTAACATCTGACAGGGCCTTTTAAATAAAGTACTAAGCCTTTCTTTCACTTTGTGAAAATGTATTCCATTATTATTGTGATTATATCCTTTATTTCACTATCACTCTTTTTTCTTTTTCAGAAACTTCTATTAGACAAATGTGGGTGGATTTCCTAAGCTTTATTTTCTCATACAAATTGATTTTTTTCTAGACAGTTTTGTTTTTATTTTCCATGACCTATTTCTTGCTTCCTGTTTCTTTTTTCATATCATGTTGTTAGGTTTTATGGATTCATTTTATATTTTTTATAGAAGGAATGTATTCTGATGATATTTTAGAAGCATATTCTGGTTTTCTTTCTCCTGTCTTTGCCCTTGTTCTCAAATTAGTCAAGTTTCACTGAACAGACTTTTATTATTGTGACACCTCCTTCTGGAGAAATCTCTTTCTTATTCAAGGTCTAGGGAGCAGTTTTTTCATCTCTCAGTTTACCATCAGTCACTCTAGTATTTAGTATAGATTTCAAGTATTTGTCAGGTCTGCTTTTTTGCGCTGACTTTACAATTGTAGGCTTTCCTTTGCTTTCATGTATTATAAATGCTCATCCTCCCTTTTTTATTATTTGACCATTTTGCTTGAACTCTAGGGAAGCAAGTGGAATAGTTCACGAATTTTGTGCCGGATTAATTCACATTAACATGAATACATATAAAATATAACATTTAAACTATAAAACATAAAAATATAAACATTTTAAATATTTTCAAATTATTTAAAATTCCCCTTTATGTTTACAAGTTAAAAATAATGGTAGTGAAAATGACACAGTAGGGCTAAACACTTTGCTAAAAAATCTTTCTAGCTTCTTTGATATTGGTGCCTCAAAAATGTCTAGTTCTACTTTTGTTCTCTTATTTTCCTTTAATTAGGTAACACTTTTTTTTTGTTTGTTTCCTTTATGTTTATTGATATCTTCTCTTTTTTCCTGGCAGTTCAAATTATTTGATAAATTTGTCTACATAGATGTCATTTTCAGTCATTTTTGGCTGAAATATTATATCTATTGTAAAATTAATTCTGCCACTGTAACAAAACATTTAAAGAACATGGTTCCAGCCTTGGAAATGTCTGTAGAAATATTGCAGAGAGGGCAATTAACAGAGAACTTCTTATACAAAGTTCAGGATTTAAGCTAAACATGCAGATCGTTTCTTTTGACTTTCAAAATCTGTATCAAAACTACTTATTTTCTGGAAAATAATCAATGGCATTATAAGTAAGTCTGAAACTCTTACTTAAATTTTACAAAAGAATAATTAAATAGGGCTGGAGTAATGTAAAGGCCACTAGAATTCTGTAAAATATATATTAAAGGATTATCTTTTAGCTTATTTTAAAATTTTAATGAGCTTTCCAGGTGGCGCTAGTGGTAAAGACCCCTCCCTGCCAATGCAGGGGGCATAGAGATGTGGATTTGATCCCTGGGTCAGGAAGATCCCCTGGAGGAGGGCATGGCGATTCATTCCCGTATTCTTGCCCGGAAAATCCCATGGACAGAGGAGCTTTGAAGGCTACAGTCCATAGAATCTCAGAGAGTAAGACACATTTGAATTGAGTCAGCATGCAGAATACTCTTTACCAATCATTTCCCTAGACTTTCAGTAACATGTTTTCTAATTTCTACTTTATTTTACTTCAGAAAAAGTTCCATTTGATATTTGACACTAAAATAATTATTCCTAGTTTTTTAATAATTATTTCACAAATTATACTATTGTAGTGATGGTGATTATAAAAAAGAAAAGATCAAAGATATAATCAAAGATATTTGAAGTTTGAATATTAATGTTAAACAGAGATAAAATATTTTAAAATATTTGTAAGATAACAAATATGAAGAATGAAATTATATTTCTTCTAAACGAAATAGCTTACTAGGAAAGAATTGCTATTGTTTTCACAGGCAATTCAAGGTAAGAGAGGAAAAATGTTATTATACATAAATATGTTCAATTAGAGATATTTTTCCTGTATGTTTCTTTGTGGTGGTGTGGAATTATAGTTTAAGAAGTTTGGATTGAATTTGTAGACATTGTGGCTTTTCTATATAAAGACTATTCAGTAGGGAATAATCAGAGGAGAGTTGACAGTTGAAACAACAACAAAAAATTGTTCACACATGGGAACTGAGTGGAGATATAAAAGAGCATATATCAGAATGTTATAATGAGTTTGGGAAATATAAATGATATTACACAAATAATTATTTGAAGGAAGCTTATAAGGATTTTTCAGAGATGTAACAGAGTACAAAGAGATTGTTTGGGCATGAAAATCAAAGAAAGGAAAATTTTAAAACACATGCTAAATATCAAATGTGACTAAAAAGAGAAAACAGAAAATTGAATTTTAATAATGATTTGAATAACAAGTGTATTACAATTGCCTTAATTAAGTATTAATAAAATAATACAAGAGAGACTACACTGCACAGAGTCCAGAGAAAACTATAGTAAGAAAACACAGAAGCAATGGACAGAATGCTCATTGGAAAATGTGGGGAAAGTAGAGCAATACATATATAAGAAGGAATCATAAAAATGTTGGTGATCCTAGTCTTAATTTGAGCCTGGAAAATGTATTAAGTTAACAGGAAAACTTAAATGATAAAATAATAACTCATGATAGTCAATTTTTACACAAAATATTTCACAAATAGTTTTACAGAAACCATGTCAATTTTATCATACTGCAAAATTTTTCAGATCACAATGTATGTAAGATATCACTAATATACCAATTGTATGCACACATGTAATGATTAATACGGTTTTACTATCGTTGCAAAAGGATCCTGAAGAAGGAAATGATGAATAAAGTTACACCACAAGGGAAAAAACAGAAAAGTTTGAGTCATCTTAAATAGGATTAAAGCAAAATCCACAAGATGCCACCTAGACAGCCAGCACAGTTTATATATATTGGAAAGCAATTTTCTCTCAACTTGTCTTAAATCTAACCTAAAGTTGTAAGGGCAAGAATACACAGAAGAACTGTACAAAAAAGATATTCACGACCCAGATAATCACGATGGTGATCTAGATCTAGATCTAGAGCCAGACATCCTGGAATGTGAAGCTAAGTGGGCCTTAGAAAGCATCACTCCGAACAAAGCTAGTGGAGGTAATGGGATTCCAGTTGAGCTATTTCAAATCCTGAAAGATGATGCTGTGAAAGGGCTGCACTCAATATCCAAGCAATTTTGGAAAACTCAGCAGTGGCCACAGGACTGGAAAAGGTCAGTTTTCATTCCAATTCCAAAGAAAGGCATGCCAAAGAATGCTCAGACTACTGCACAATTGCACTCATCTCACATGCTAGTAAAGTAATGCTCAAAATTCTCCAAGTCAGGCTTCAGCAATACATGAACCATGAATTTCCAGATGTTCAAGCTGGTTTTAGAAAAGGCAGAGGAACCAGAGATCAAATTGCCAACATCCGCTGGAACGTGGAAAAAGGAAGAGAGTTCCAGAAAAACATCTATTTCTGCTTTATTGACTATGCCAAAGCCTTTGACTGTGTGGATCACAAGAAACTGTGGAAAATTCTTCAAGAGATGGGAATACCGGACCACCTGACATGCCTCTTGAGAAACCTGTATGCAGATCAGGAAGCAACAGTTAGAACTGGACATGGAACAACAGACTGGTTCCAAATAGGAAAAGGAGTACATCAAGGCTGTATATTGTCACCCTGCTTATTTAACTTATAAGCAGAGTACATCATGAGAAATGCTGGGGTGGAAGAAACACAAGCTGGAATAAAGATTGCTGGGAGAAATATCAATAACCTCAGATATGCAGATGACACCACCCTTATGGCAGAAGGTGAAGAGGAACTCAAAAGCCTCTTGATGAAAGTGAAAGAGGAGAGTGAAAAAGTTAAAGCTCAACATTCAGAAAACGAAGATCAGGGCATCTGGTCCCATCACTTCATGGGAAATAGATGGGGAAACAGTGGAAACAGTGTCAGACTTTATTTTTGGGGGCTCAAAAATCACTGCAGATAGTGACTGCAGCCGTGAAATTAAAAGACGCTTACTCTTTGGAAGAAAAGTTATGAGCAACCTAGATAGTATATTCAAAAGCAGAGACATTGCCAACTAAGGTCCGTCTAGTGAAGGCTATGGTTTTTCCTGTGGTCATGTATGGATGTGAGAGTTGGACTGTGAAGAAGGCTGAGTGCTGAAGAATTGATACTTTTGAACTGTGGTGTTGGAGAAGACTCTTGAGAGTCCCTTGGACTGCAAGCAGATCCAACCAGTCCCTTCTGAAGGAGATCAGCCCTGGGATTTCTTTGGAAGGAATGATGCTAAAGCTGAAGCTCCAGTAGTTTGGCCACCTCATACAAAGAGCTGACACATTGGAAAAGACTCTGATGCTGGGAGGGATTGGGGGTAGGAGGAGAAGGGGACGACAGAGGATGAGATGGCTGGATGGCATCACGGACTCAAAGAACGTGAGTCTGAGTGAACTCCGGGAGATGGTGATGGACAGGGAGGCCTGGTGTGCTGAGATTCATGGGGTCGCAAAGAGTTGGACACGACTGAGCGACCGAAGTGAACTGAACTGAAAGTTGTGGCTGCTGTATATAAAATCATCCTTAACACTGCCTCAGTTTTAAGCATCTCAGTTTCCTTGGAACCAAAGATTGGAAGAGTTGATCAAACAGTATACAATTCTCATGAAATAGTAAACTAGACTTCTTCAAATATGTAATTTTTTCTTACATTTTAAATATTTCCCATGCCATATACACTAACAAAATTATGAAAGTAAAGAATCTGGCTCATAGTATATTTGCTTAATGACCAACTGTTACTCTGAAATTTAGAGTAATTAGTCGGTGATTTCGGATTTCAGGCAACAGTTCTCTGGCAGGCCTCTGAAATGCATAAAGACAGCGGAAGAAATCCCCAAATGTCCTGCACAGTTCGGTATGGACACTTGGTTGCCAGAGGTCGAATGATAGGAAAACCACGAGGCTCCACTCCTGGCACACAGTGGTGATAAACTATTCTAACTCACTGTAACAATCTGGGTTTCTTTAAACAATTATGAATTGAGCCTGCAAATTTAACCATCATCTGTAACAGTAGGGCTGCTATGAAGTTACATAATAAAATAGGCAGCTGTTAGTTTGGTTGCAGGAGGAAATGTCTGAAAAAAATTACATTTAAGCAACTTACTTTCAATGGAACTACTACCAGCAAATTTCTTTGGAGAATCTATATTTTAGTCACTAAAAATAGTTTCAAAAAATCTTTTGACTCTCAAACATTCATAGGCTAGATAAATGTCTTTCAGTTTAGTTTGAGTTAGTTTTTTCCAAAATGTATCTAAAAGAAATTCTTATATTTAAGGAAAACTTTGTTAGCAAGAATGAAATTCACATACTATTCATTGTGAAGGGATCAAATGATTTCAGTAGTTTTTTTCAGCAGGTGTTTTTAATGATCAGTTAAATTTTTTTTAAACATGTGAACTGGATCAGACTCTTAGAAGTCCTTTTGATGAAAAACTTGTGAAAAATCATTGAATTATTCACATTTTTAACGCCTATGTTAGGGGAAGCACACTGACTGAAACTGTCCACCCTGGTCAGGCACCGTAGTAGCTATTTGCATGAGTTATTTTATGACAGGAGCTCCTGGTAACAAACACCTAACTAATAAGCCATTACCAACCAGAAGAATTCAGGAAAAGTCAAAAGGAGACACCACATGTCCGACCAGCTCCCACAATCCTCTTGCTGGCATCCATCTTGGCTGAACAAGGCATGAAGCACCAGGAAGGACTCTGAGTCAGAATAATTGGCTAAAGACAACCCGGAAACTAATCCTTTCACCATAAAACCTGAGACTGTGAGCCACGTGGCAGAGCTATTCTCCTGGTTTCCCTTACCCTACTGCTTTCCACTGGAGTGCCCTTTCCCAATTAAATCTCTTGCTTTGCCAGCACATGTATCTCCTCAAACAATTCATTTCTGAATGTTAGACAAGAGCCCAGTTTCGGCTCCTGAAATGTGTCCCCCTTACTGCAACACCTATACATGCTAGATTAACATTGAGAGAGGATAAAAATATGTAATTTACTGCATGTGTGGCCATTTTTGAATTTGTATGCTTTTGTATGTTATGCTTTGTAAGAATATATTTTAAAAATATGAAATATTATAATGGCACCCCACTCCAGTACTCTTGCCTGGAAAGTCCCATTGATGGAGGAGTCTGGAGGGCTGCAGTCCATGGGGTTGCTGAGGGTTGGACACGACTGAGCGACTTCATTTTCACTTTTCACTTTCATGTATTGGAGAAGGAAATGGCAACCCACTCCAGTGTTCTTGCCTGGAGAATCCCAGGGACGGGGGAGCCTGGTGGACTGCCATCTATGGGGTCGCACAGAGTCGGACACGACTGCAGTGACTTAGTAGCATAACTAATTTTGTTTGCCAAAAATTCCAAACGCAAAAAGTATACAGTTTTCCCACACATCATTTTGTCATTTGTCTTAGATAGTGATGGCTTAATGTTACTGTACATAAAAAAATGAGAAGCCCTATTCAAAATGTGTCATTTGTAAATCAATCTAATGAATGAACTTAGAATATAAGATTGTATTTCTGGGTCATGTTTCCCAAAACATGAAATAAGCTTCTATGTAGATAATTATCTGAATAGAAATCTAAAGGAGAAGCATTATTCCACTGCATATATACATACATACAGTATATAAAATACATGCAACATATATTTACAGATATACCTATACTTACAATTTACAAGCAAATATATGCACACTTAAAATGAAGGAACACAAAAATGCAATTTTAGAAGGAATTTAAGTGTATAGGAATAGATGGAAATTCTGAAAAAAGAGGGCAATTTTAGAAGTAATTTATCTAGATTTACATCTTAATAATAAGACTGATGGCTAATTACTTTATTCATTGGAACTGAATGAAGAAAGATTATTACTCCTTTTTACTCTTGGCACTTTAAAATGTTAGCACACACTCACAGAGGCAGGATTCATTGGTTCTAAAGGCTATTTGGCTGTTTATTATCATTTTCTTCATCTAGTTTCTTCCAAAATTGCTAATACCTACAGTTTGAAAATTATGGGTTACATTGAAATGGTTCTTTCTTTGTGACACTCTTGTAGATTAAAATTGAAAATCATGATTCTAATCCCTTTTTCTCTGATTCTTAAATGCACTATTACTCATAAATGTCAGTTTCACATGGAATAAAATCTATTAAAAAATACAGTACATTCAAAAGTGAACATGTCTTCTTTGTTCTCTCCTACATTCTGAACATTGTTAGAATTTGAGACATTTGTTGTTCCTTTTAATCAATTTAAAATTTAGTCTTCTTATATGTGTCATTGAATAAGCCCACGTTCAGTCTAAAATTCTGTTTAAAACATACCTTTTTCTTCCTACTGTTCTTTTAATTTTGCACATTATAAGCCTAATTCTCTAATCCACAGGTTTACACAGAGGGTGGGGAAATAGCAATTCTCACCCCTGTAGGTGTAGTGCCTTTTTCTGCAAGCTTGTTCTACCGCTCAAGGCCCAGAGGATATTGAGGAAGTGATGTGTGCTCACTGACAGAGCTATCAACTCCAAGGCTACCGTACATCACATTTTAGTGGGTCCAAAATATAGATTGCATGTATATGTTATTGTGTGCATATGTGATGCTGTTCCAACAGACAATGGCTCAATAACTGACATCGCAACATGAGTGGAATTTATGGCTTGTAACAGGAAACTCAAAATGGTTTTGATGTGGAAAAAGTGTTTTTCACTCCCTGCAGTTAGTTGTGACGGCACCCCATGGAGATGATAAGGGAAATAGGACAAGAGATGGATTATGAGCATTCTTGTGCAGTCTTATTATGTTACATGGTCTTTCACTGAAGTCAATATAACCTCAGGACAAAATTAACTTGCTTTAAGCATTGCATTATGTTGGAAAGTTACCAAAAACAGGACTTAAAATCTGAAAGAGCAGGGAAGCCAAATATATGTCGATTAAGAATGTATCTATACTGTTTCTAGACTGTATTTATAAAGAATTTTAGTACACCATATCTGGGATAAAGTTTTTTTCTTAAAGTTAATTTTAGTGACTGACCATTTATTAGATATACTGCTTGAGAAAACGTGGTAATCGTTAGTTTAGAAAGTCTTACTTTGGGACCTGAAGGTTTTGAGGGAGACAAAATATAGGTGCTTCACTAGTTAATCAGAAGCAGAAGATATTAAAAAGAGGTGGCAAGAATACACAGAAGGACTGTACAAAAAAGATCTTAAAGACCAAGATAATCACGATGGTGTGATCACTCACCTAGAGCCAGACATCCTGGAATGTGAAGTCAAGTGGGCCCTAGAGAGCACCACTATGAACAAAGCTAGTGGAGGTGATGGAATTCCAGTTGAGCTATTTCAAATGCTGAAAGATGATGCTGTGAAAGTGCTGCACTCAATATGCCAGGAAATTTGGAAAACTCAGCAGTGGCCGCAGGACTGGAAATGGTCAGTTTTCATTCCAATTCCAAAGAAAGGCAATGCCAGAGAATGCTCAAACTACCACACAATTGCACGCATCTCACACGCTAGTAAACTAAAGCTCAAAATTCTCCAAGCCAGGCTTCAGCAATATGTGAATGGTGAACTTCCTGATGTTCAAGCTGGTTTTAGAAAAGGCAGAGGAACCAGAGATCAAATTGACAACATCTGCTTGATCATGGAAAAAGCAAGAGAGTTCCAGAAAAACATCTATTTCTGCTTTATTGACTATGCCAAAGCCTTTGACTGTGTGGATCACAATCAATTGTGGAAAATTCTTCAAGAGATGGGAATACCAGACCACCTGACCTGCCTCTTGAGAAACCTATATGCAGGTCAGGAAGCAACAGTTAGAACTGGATAGGGAACAACAGACTGGTTCCAAATAGGAAAAGGAGTACATCAAGGCTGTATATTGTCACCCTGCTTATTTAACTTCTATGCAGAGCACATCATGAGAAACACTGGGCTGGAAGAAGCACAAGCTGAAATCAAGATTGTTGGGAGAAATATCAATAACCTCAGATATGCAGATGACACCACCCTTATGGCAGAAAGTGAAGAGGAACTAAAAAGCCTCTTGATGAAAGTGAAAGAGGAGAGTGAAAAAGTTTGCTTAAAGCTCAACATTCAGAAAACGAAGATCATGGCATCTGGTCCCATCACTTCATGGGAAATAGATGGGAAACAGTGGAAACAGTGTCAGAATTTATTTTTTTGGGCTCCAAAATCACTGCAAACGGTGACTGTAGCCATGAAATTAAAAGATGCTTACTCCTTGGAAGGAAAGTTCTAACCAACCTACATAGCATATTGAAAAGCAGAGACATTACTTTGCCACCAAAGGTCCGTCTAGTCAAGGCTATGGTTTTTCCAGTGGTCATGTATGGATGTGAGAGTTGGACTGTGAAGAAGACTGAGCACTGAAGAATTGATGCTTTTGAACTGTGGTGTTGGAGAAGACTCTTGAGAGTCCCTTGGACTGCAAAGAGATTCAACCAGTCCATTCTGAAGGAGATCAGCCCTGGGATTTCTTTGGAAGGAATGATGCTAAAGCTGAAACTCCAGTACTTTGGCCACCTCATGCGAAGAGTTGACTCATTGGAAAAGACTGATGCTGGGAGGGATTGGGGGCAGGAGGAGAAGGGGACGACAGAGGATGAGACGGCTGGATGGCATCACTGACTCGATGGACGTGAATCTGAGTGAACTCCGGATTTCGTGATGGACAGGGAGGCCTGGCGTGCTGCGATTCATGGGGTCTCAAAGAGTCAGACACGACTGAGCGACTGAACTGAACTGAGCTAGTTAATCAAAATGGAAGAAATAAAAGGAAAACAGAGATGTAAAACTATTACCAACTTTCTATATATTCTTTCATCAAGTAAAGACGATATGGAAAATGCATATTTTTCCTAAAATATTCTTATGTATTTTTAGTTCAAGCCTCTATAGCATGGAAAGAGAAATGAATAGTTTCATTAATAAGAAAATACAAACATTTGATTAGTGTTTTTTTAAATTATTTCCCTACAAATTGCACTCATTTGTGTTAGTGTGATGCACACATCTGTGAAGTGCACAAGCACCTGTGAAGCTCTATAATTGTTTTCTGTTAATAGATCCTTCAGGACTATCATCGATGCTCTGCAATTCCAGAATATCTGAAGCTTCCATCTGGGTGAAGAACTCACATTCTAGTCAAGCACCCTGTTTCCCCCTATTACTATCATACTGAATCTTTTTGTTAGATCAGATAGATTTCCCATCTCCCAATTCCTTCAACTTTCCTTCCTATATCCAGGAACAGTGGTGGTCATGGATTCTTAAATTTCCAAGTACACATACAGTTCTTAGGCAAAGAATAGTTTTAATTCATAAGTCTATTATAATAAATTAATCAGGAACACTATGAAAATTATGGCCTCATCTTCAAGGGTAGAGAACCACATATGTGGATGTCTAGGATTAGATAAGCAAAGTGGGGATTAGGAACAAAGTGGGTAAGTGGTTGATATTACAAGTGCTCTAAGCACTTGCCTCATCTGTACTGATTGAAAGACCACAGGTTCTGAGATGGCAAACACTAGATTCAGAACACTTACATTTTCTTAAAATAGGATTATGGTACAGTTTTTTAATTTGCCTGAGCCCCACTTTCTTATAATTGGGATTTATTATTTTACAAATGTAAAATCTGTGCCAATGTTCAGTAAGCATCAGTCCCTTAGTCTCCTTTCCTTCCCAGTTCCAGATATGAGTACCAGAATATGAGAACAAAACTGTTATATCTGGATAATTTTGACAGCATCAATATATTAAAAAATTGTAATATGACTTCACTGTCAGGAAATGTTAATATCTATCATATAGAAAGATGTTTGTTTTTAATTTAGTTATTAAGAACTATAATATATAAGACATTGACAATGAATAGACAAATACAAATGAATCAATACTGTATTTCCAAAGGCATTGCGGATTTTCTCACTTTGGGAAAAACATGTATGCTTATAGTATTTTGTTCCTAATTACAGAATATTTTAATCATTGTAATTGTCACTAGCCAGATTTGCTAAAGGTAAAGTAGACTAGGAAAGCACTTTAAGCTCTTTTGAAGTAAATTTGTATGGAAAGAACAAATGCAATAATTATTAGAGTTGTGCTAATTGCAGACATAAAAGTACCATTTGTTTCTCTACTACAAATATGCTCCTTCTGCACTCTTTCTCAATCATGGGGTGGTTCCTAGGTGGAGGAACAACATATTTGCTTTACTGAGGACAGAGTGGCTTCATCACAACTGATTTGAAAACATAATCAATCTGAATTTGAACCCATTCTTCCATTCTGGTCAATTTAGATTCAGTTTCATTTCATTTTTGCACCAGCCTGTATTCTTGATGAACACTTCCTTATAGGATTCATGGGTGTTTCAAATTCAAGATGTGATTTAATAGGTTTAAATTTTGATATTACAAACTCAACTTCTATTAATGATAGATATGCTCATTTGAAGACGCTTTCCGTAGATTTTATCAAACTATTCTTGAGGACATTAAATTTTCTTTAATATCACTTACATAAATAATATGTAAATTCTACCATGTATGTGTACTCTAAACCAATCATCTAAAATACATATTGAATAATTCCAATTATAGATTAAAAATAAAATAAATTATATTTGTAAATAGTAGTCTGCTTTTCTAAATACAAAAGATAAGTTACTAAGTATAGCAATAACTTCTAATCACTGCATGGGAGATTAAGGTGAAACATGAATAAAAATGGGCTTCCCTGGTGGCTCAGACAGTAAAGAATCTGCCTGCAATGCGGGAGACTTGGGATTGTTCCCTGAGTTGGGAAGATCCCCTGGAGGAGGGCATGGCAACCCACTCCAGTATTCTTGCCTGGAGAATCCCATGGGCAGAGCCTGGCGGGCTATGGTTCATGGAGTGGCAGTCAGCTATGACTAAGCGATTAAGCACAGTACACATGAACAAAAATGTGGAGTGTTTGAGACTTCACAACAAATTACTGAATTGAGTTGGGAATTTTTTTTAGATTGTAGATGAAGTAGCAACACTCTGAAAGCCCTGCCTATTCACTGTAACAATTTTGGAAAATGTGGCTTAATAATGATACACTTTGGTCATTGTCTTGCTGAGAATCAAATGAGCACTGCCTTTTAGAGCAATATGACTATTGTACTGCTAACGCTTTCCAAAGCTAACCATCTGTGCCTCTAAACTTGTCCTGTTTACAGTGTCACTTGAAAAGATCCAATGATTTTTTTTTTTTTTTTTTTTGGTATACATTTGTCTTGACTGTGAATAAAGACTTTCATCCTTAGTGGATAGTCTTTGAAAGTTTGAATCTGAAGAATAAATGATTTGAAATCAGAGGTTTTGTAGAAGTGATTTCTAGAAAATGTAAGGAATGAGGCAAAACTGTTACTGTACTTTACATATGAAGAGATTTCTAGAAGAAATTATTTACACCATACTCAGTGGAGAAATAGGATAAAGCTATTTATTTTTTGAAAATTAACAGGGGGCACTTTCTCCCTTTAACAACTTGATTTCCATAAGGATAGTATAACATTATATTTCTCATCTTCCTTCAGGTAGCTATTTTATGTCTTCAAAGATGCATGTGAGTGTGCCTTTTCCTAAAGCAACTGCTGCAGAAACCACACATTTCTCAGAAATTATCTCATAAAACTACTTCTCTATCCTTTCAGTATTTAATTGAGGCCCTGAAATTAGACTGGGCTTTTACAAACACTCATTAGTGGGTCTAATTCTTTTTATAGAAGTAGCCTTCACAGAAGAAGATAGAATTGGCATAGTGTACACATTTAAATTCTAAAAGGAATTATTCATCTTCTTCTGAGAGAATGAAAAATCATTTCCTTTTCTTCCTTAGTTTTAAATCATTTCCTCTTTTGGTTCATGAAGGGGGCACAATTAGGTAAGATGTCATGGGAGAGAGGCCATGGAGACAAAGGAAGGACAGTCTCATTGATTGAAATTTTATTTCTTGCTCATTAATTATCTGGATGCTGTGCTATCTGATTTGAGAAAAGTAACTTCAGAAAATGTTGGGACTTCTTTGTAACATATTATTAACAAAGTTTAAATTTTAATTGGACTTTTGGTTACATGACCTTTGTTACTCCTGGCAGAGATGCCACACACTATAACTAGATAATCCCACTGGAGTCAGAAGGATTCCAAATGTCAAGATGGCAATGAAGATGGTACAGCCCATGCTTCTGATTTTCAAAACCAAAAAGGCAAGACAAACCAGACACAATATATATCAGCAGAGAGACAATGAAAATGAGTCTCCTATCTTCCAAGCCACCACCTATGCATATTTGAAGAAGTAATATAAGAAAAAATACTGATTTTTTTGTGCTTAAATGAGATAACATGATGAAGAATCATAGGATCTATTGCTATACATCTGAATTAAACTCTGATTAGATGTTCTTGGAGGTAAGGGGAAGTACTACATCTAATATAACTTACATAAAAAATCATGTCCCAATTCTGCAAAGCAACCAGGTTTTATATAATCCCTGAGGTCTGAATGTACTCTGAGAAAACATTTAGCTCTTGCGTGCGCACTCACTTGCTTCAGTCATGTTTGACTCTTTGCAACGCTATGGACTGTAGTCTTCTAGGCTCCTCTGTCCACGGGATTCATACTGGAATGAGTTGCCCTGCCCTCCTCCAGGGGATATTACTGACCCAGGGATCAAACCCCAGTCTCCTGCATTGGCAGGCAAATCTTTACCACTGGTGCCAGCTGGAAAGCCCTGCTACCCTCAGCTTGCAATGAGGAGGCACTGAGTGAGCGTGTGATACCATGTAGAGAGAAGTATCATTTGTACCTTCTCAGGAAAGAAGAAATATGATCATAAGAGGATGAATACTGTTTAGGACTTTACTAAATTTTTTCCTAAAATTGTCAGTTTTGTCTTATCTTATTTAAAGAAGTCAGCTATCTCTATATTTAATTTCCTCAGGATAATTGTAGGACAGATCAAAAGTAAAGGAAGCAAGTCTTAATTTTTGCTTTCCAAATGTTTAAGCTCTTGGGGGGATTTGTTAAATTTGAAAAATAAGTAAAAAGAAAGAATGTGCATGCAGACATCAAAATAGTCAGTTCTCAGCCTTTCCTGTAACTGAGAACTTATTCTTGGTTGAAGAGAGACAAGCTGATAAGGAAGAAAACATGTTCTCAATATCATTGCCACTTGTGTGGTGATGCGCATCAGGGCAAAGCATTTGACCTTATTATTTGACCTGAGGATTAAAAACTCTAGGCTATACAGTAATATGTTTAGCACATATTTTGACAAGAATGCTGCAGATGGATAAGTCTGTTTTTCTGTTGATAAATACACTCAGTATAGCCTCTCATTTCATCAGAGTAAATTCTGCCCCAGAGGAGCCTTTCTGAAGACTTTCTCTGATTAAGCTATGTGATCTATTGGTTCTTTCCTTTCAAAATTAGAAACCTAAATCTGCAAGCCATAAACTATTTCCCACTGCACTGACCATATTCTAGCAAATTATAACTATATAGCTCATAATTACTCCTTTGTATACAAGACTAGCTCCATCAAAACATTTACTTTGCCTCAGCATTTCTCAGAGCTAAGCTACTATCAGAATGTATATTGTTATAGCATATGGATTTATATATATTGACTTTGTATATATCTATCTTTGGAGTATAATTGTGCACATGAACACGAATACACACCTATTTTACATATGTACATTATGACTGGGTAAACAAGCCACTAAATGCATTCTATTTCCTTTTTAAAATAGGAGGCAGTGATTTCATTGATTATTGATAGATTTGAAAGTAAAAGTTAAGTCGTTCAGTCGTGTCCGACTCTTTGCGACCCCATGGACTGTAGCCCACCAGGCTCCTCCGTCCATGGGATTCTCCAGGCAAGAATACTGGAGTGGGTTGCCATTTCCTTCTCCAGGGGATCTTCTCGACCCAGGGATCGAACCCGGGTCTTCCGCATTGGAGGCAGACGCTTTAACCTCTGAGCCACCAGGGAAGCCCCATTGATAGATTTGGGGGACATTATTTTTAATAGACAGTTATAAAAGTTTTATTAGGTATTTGTGAATTGCAAAAATAATAACCAATATCTTATGTATAAATTTTCTTTTTCAATTCATAATATACATATTCAAAGGGTTCCATCTTTGTTAAAATGCCTAGATAATGTACAATATTATAAAAGAAATAATCATATTTCTTTTCCACTGTAGTCTATAAAACATGACAATTAGATATTATGCTTCCAATTATTTTTAGTTTCCTTGATACTTTTTCCTTCTTAGTTCTAGTTCAGGAGCAACTTGAAAACCTTCATTTGTGCTTACTCTCTCTAGCCAGTGCTTGTGATTGCAAACTAACATGTTACCGTGCTGCAGATCAATACATCTGGCTCTACCCATCATATCGCTAACATTTGTTTCTATGAGTTATAAAACATATGATTAATTTTCCATATACTATAATCACAAAATATGAATAAATATTTTAAAAATACCAGATGAAGAACTAAAAAGATATAAATAGGTATAGATTATATATAGATAGTTAAGGGAATAATCATTTGATGAGTCAAATGAAGAATATATGCTCCACATTTTACTGTTTTAGAATTAAACCATCAGACATACACTTGCCAAGGATTTTTACCACCTAATTTTTATAATATCTAATATAGCTTTAAATCAATATTCAAAGTATTTGTATATAACCTGAATTCCCAAACACTGTTGAGAATTGAGCTTATTGCAGCTGTTCCAGTTATTAAGTATCTCACTGACAAAGCCTGTGATTTATGTGATGGGAAGATAAGAAGTAAAGCTAGTCCATTGAGTCATAAAGCAAATTATAAATGATCAGCAAATTCAAGGGTTCAGAGCTTTTGAAAAAAATGTCAAAGGGCCAAAATTTGGAAATTCACCGAGTCAAAGAGGTAGGAAACTTGGGTTCTAGTGAAAAATATCTGACTGAGATTTGTTAGGGTAAGGCCAGAGCAATTTTTTGGAGTAGGTTATGGTATTCTTTCAAAAAATTTTTGTTGGCTCTCTTATTTTGTGTATAAGTGTTTTGAGTTTACAGAAACAGAGTTTGGGTAGATATGTATACAGTAGCTCAATATTTTTCAAATATGTATCATGAAGTCAGTGTTTCTACATGCGCTTTTACTGTCTTAAAACTAAATTGCAAGCATTTAAATTAACTTAGAGCTTATGCATTCTATCAAAGAAGATATGATTAGGTTAGAAATAAATGCTAAAAACTTTGGTTTGCCCAAAGTTACTAACATACAAAAGCTGTGTGTATGTATATATACATATGTATATGTGTATATATATGTATACATATGTATATGTATATATATATACAAACTGGGTATAGTATTTATTTACAAAGTGATTCCATGGTCATGAATAACAAGAATTTCTTGAAGTAAAGGTGGGACTTGCTTGTCTCACTTCTAGTCACAGAAGAAAGGTTTCAGCACTTTATTACTAAGTATGTTATTTGCTATTATTTTCTTATAAATATCCTTCATCTGACAGGACACATTTCAAGATAATAAGAATTACTATAAAGAATAATAAATATTATCATGTTGGCACAAGAATATGCAAATAGAATTTATGTAAATATTGATAATTAATTTATCAATGCAGGCTATGGAGAAACATGGTCTTTTCAATAAGGAGTGATGGGTCAACTGAATAGTCCTCAATTCAGTTCAGTTCAGTCCCTCAGTCGTGTCTGACTCTTTGCAACCCCATGAATCGCAGCACACCAGGCCTCCCTGTCCATCACCAACTCCCGGAGTTCTCTCAAACTCAGTCCATCAAGTCGGTGATGCCATCCAGCCATCTCATCCTCTGTCGTCCCCTTCTCCTCCTGACCCCAATCCCTCCCAGTATCAGGGTCTTTTCCAATGAGTCAACTCTCCACATGAGGTGCCCAAAGTATCGGAGTTTCAGCTTCAGCATCAGTCCTTCCATTGAACACCAATGACTGATCTCCTTTAGGATGGTTGGATCTCCTTGCAGTCCAAGGGACTCTCAAGAGTCTTCTCCAACATCACAGTTCAAAAACATCAATTCTTCGGCTCTCAGCCTTCTTCACAGTCCAACTCTCACATACATACATGACCACAGGAAAAAAACATAGCCTTGACTAGAATATCAATAACCTCAGATATGTAGATGACACCACGCTTATGGCAGAAAATGAAGAGGAACTAAAAAGCCTCTTGATGAAAGTGAAAGAGGAGAGTGAAAAAGTTGGCTTAAAGCTCAACATTCAGAAAATGAAGATCATGGTATCTGGTCCCATCACTTCATGGGAAATAGATAGGGAAACAGTGGAAACGGTGAGAAATTTATTATTAGGGGGCTCCAAAATAACTGTAGATGGTGAGTGCAGTCACGGAATTAAAAGACACTTACTCCTTGGAAGGAAAGTTATGACCAACCTAGTTAGCATATTGAAAAGCCAAGATATTACTTTGCCAACAAAGGTCAGTCTAGTCAAGGCTATGGTTTTTCCAGTGGTCATGTATGGGTAGTCCTAGAGAGGAATAAATAAATAAACCTTCACCAATAACTATATTGTATCAAATATTAATTAGTTGGACTGTAGATTTAAATGTAAAATGTAGAATAGTAAAACAAAGCTTCAAGAAGTTAACACAAGAGAATGTCATCATGGACCACTATATAAGCAAGGATTTATTTATATGACACAAGACCTAACAATAATAAAAAAGATTTATAAATTCTATACCTTAAGAACTACAAAGTTTTATTAAATACACCATTAAAAAGTGGAAAAAAAAACCATCAAGAGAGAGAATTTATTTTAATATTTACACTAACCTCCTGTTTCCAGAATGTTCAAGAACTCAAACGCATAATTAGGTAAAAGAGAACTTAGGAATAAAGAGCAAGAAGTGTGAGGAAAGAATTCTATACGAACATATACCAATATTCACTAACTGTATGAAAAACTGTTCAGTTTCATTAATGATCAGGGACATGTATATTAAAAGCAAGTGAATACTAATATGAACCTCCAAAATGGCAAAATTAAAACAAAACAGGGAGAGGGTGGGATGATTTGGGAGAATGACATTCCAACATGTATACTGTCATGTAAGAATTGAATCGCCAGTCTATGTCTGACGCAGGATGCAGCATGCTTGGGGCTGGTGCATGGGGATGACCCAGAGAGATGTTATGGGGAGGGAGGTGGGAGGGGGGTTCATGTTTGGGAACGCATGTAAGAATTAAAGATTTTAAAATTTAAAAAATAAAAAGCTTAAAAAAATAAATAAATTAATTAAAAACAAAACAAAACAAAACAACCTGACATATACTGTCAAGTGTTGCCAAATATGTGGCAATAGTAGCTCTATTACACAGATAAAGAAAATATAAATGTGCAACTTATTCAACTATTACTGAAAACTTCTGGATCCAATCCACTTCAGTTGAAAATATATAAGCCTTACAACTTAACAATTCTGCCCCTAGGTAGAGAACACATTTTTGCAAATATGGATAGATACAAGAAGGTTCCTAGAAACATCATAAAGAAACCAATAAGAAAATATTGGTGAAAATCCAATTTTCATCATTAGTGAAATGATAAATTCATTTATTATAATATTAAAATGCAATTAAATTAAAAAATTACTTCTACATTTAACAAGAGAGATAAATTTCATAAACATGATGTTGCATGAAAGCCATATACTACCTATATGTATATGTATATTCTGTGCTTTATGTATAATTACATAAAAGTACTACACTGAATATATATGTGTATATGAATGCATTTGTGCTTCCCAGGTGGTTCAGATGGTAGAGGATCTGCTTACAATGCAAGAGACCCAGTTTTGATCCTTGGGTCAGGAAGATCCTTTGGGAAATGTAATGGCAACCCATTCCAGTATTCTTGCCTGACAGAGGAGCCTGGTGGGCTACAGTCCATGGGATCACAAAGAGTTGGACACAGCTGAGTGACTAACACACACATTATATAATATATAAATATGTATACATAGTATGTGTAAAGTAATGTTAAAGTCAAGATGATGATTACCTATGGAAGAAGGAAAGAAAGATGAATTTGTAAATGAAAAGGGGCAAGAGGGCAACTTCATGGGGCTTCTGGAATTATTACCAGACCACCTAACCTGCCTCTTGAGAAATCTGTATGCAGTCCAGGAAGCAACAGTGAAAACTGGACATGGAACAACAGACTGGTTCCAAATAGGAGAAGGAGTACATCAAGGCTGTATATTGTCACCCTGCTTATTTAACTTATATGCAGAGTACATCATGAGAAATGCTGGACTGGAAGAAGCACAAGCTGGAATCAAGATTGCCGGGAGAAATAACAATAACCTCAGATATGCAGATGACACCACCCTTATGGCTGAAAGTGAAGAGGAACTAAAAAGCCTCATGATGAAAGTAAAAGAGGAGAGTGAAAAAGTCGGCTTAAAGTTCAACATTCAGAAAATGAAGATCATGGCCTCCGGTCCCACCACTCCATGGGAAATAGATGGAGAAACAGTGGAAACAGTATCAGACTTTATTTTTGGGGGCTCCAAAATCACTGCAGATGGTGATTGCAGCCATGAAATTAAAAGACACTTACTCCTTGGAAGAAAAGTTATGACCAACCTAGACAGCATGTTGAAAAGCAGAGGCATTACTTTGCCGACTAAGGTGCGTCTAGTCAAGGCTATGGTTTTTCCTGTAGTCATGTATGGATGTGAGAGTTGGACTGTGAAGAAGGCTGAGCACCAGAGAATTGATGCTTTTGAACTGTGGTGTTGGAGAAGACTCTTGAGAGTCCCTTGGACTGCAAGGAGATCCAACTAGTCCATTCTGAAGGAGATCAACCCTGGGATTTCTTTGGAAGGAATGATGCTAAAGCTGAAGCTCCAGTACTTTGGCCACCTCATGCAAAGAGTTGACCCATTGGAAAAGACTCTGATGCTGGGAGGGATTGCGGGCAGGAGAAGAAGGGGACGACCAAGGATGAGATAGCTGGATGGCATCACTGACTCGATGAACGTGAATCTGAGTGAACTCCGGGAGTTAGTGATGGACAGGGAGGCCTGATGTGCTGCGATTCATGGGGTCACAAAGAGTCAGAAGCAACTGAGCGACTGAACTGAACTGAACTGAACTGAACTGAACTATTTCTAGAATTGAGTCATGCTCAGTTTGTGGTAACATTGTGTTGTACATTTATTCTTTCATCCTTTTAATCTCAAGTGAGACATCTTCAGTCAGTTTACAAAAAATAATAATAATAAAGGGACAGTTAGATACACATAAACAAGGCCTAGGCAGGAAAATGGAAATAAAGGAAGTGGGCAGGAGAGGAATGAGCCAAAGGCCAAGACATAAGAAGAGACTGGATCCCAACTTGGTGGATGTGGCAGACAGAAGTGCTAGCAATGGAAAATGGCCTTTAAACCTTCAGTTCGTGTGAACAACTAAGAGTGTTCAATTCCTCTCTAAAATATAAAGCGTATGTCATTAGTTTAATCAATCGACAACTGCAGTTCCTTAACATGATTGAATCAGAAAAGTTGCTGCTCTCAGGGGGGCATTAGTCTTATGGGAGAAAGAGAGGTACAAACATGATTTCCAGCTAGAAGAGTCTCAGTGTTCTCTAGTCCTGGAAGTGGCCTGTGATGCAGAAAGTTAATTTTTTTAGTGACATTTAAATTAGTGCAGAAATGGTGTGGCTTCACATCTGAGTGACATTTCAGAGATAAAGTATACCTACTGTAGTAGATTCAGTAATATTTATAAATTTGACTATAACTATAATGAGTTCCTGGTCTTCCCTGGTGGCTCAGCTGGTAAAGAATCTGCCTGCAATGCAGGAGACCTGAGTTCAGTCCCTGAGTTGGGAAGATCCCCTGGAGAAGGGAATAGCTACCCACTTCAGTATTCTGGCCTGGAGAATTCCATGAACTGTATAGTCCATGGGGTGGCAAAGAGTCAGACACGACTGAGTGACTTTCACCTTCATAATGAGTTCCTGTGGTTGCCATTTAAAACATGATTTTGAATTAACTACTACTGCTACTATTACTATCATTATGAAAATTTAACTCTAACTACATCTAGCTGATAGTTATTATTCAGAATTAATTCTTTCCCTCCTGTGCACCCTGAACTGTTTTAAGTGCTTTATGAGTATAAATTATTTTAAAGTTTATTTCAATCTTTTATTTGTCACAAAAGATTAATGAAGCAGCCACATTTAGTTTTATATTTTGGAGATGAAGGAGCTAAAAACCAGAGAAATACCTAAAACTAATATATTCTACAAATGTATCATTATAAATAATTCACATTGAAAGTAGAGTTTTAAAAATACATACTGTTCTTCTGAGCCTAGAATATTAAGTACTAAATCATCTGAATAAAGAAATAAGCAATTCTTGCCATATGTCTGTTAGGCAAGAATTTATGGACACTTGTATATATTGTGATGTACAAGCCTTCTTAACTTTAAAAGAAAAATGAACTCTTAGGTAATGAATTTTCTAATTAGAGCCACATTGCTCTTCCTTATGTGAATATGACATGAATAAACCTTGGAGTATGTTTTCTATCTATTTTGATTGCCAATAATTTTATTACTATACACTAAATTAGTTTTTCATTTTAAATATGTAAGTTTTGATAGGAAAATTGAAAAAGATTGAAAAAGATTCTCTTATAAGGTAGAAGAATCTGTCTCCTATTACTTTACCTTCTGGAACTTGTCCATTGTCTCTTCTTCTTTTTTGTTGTTACTTTAATTATAAAAAATGATTTCACATTTTTTGGAAAAAACCTATTATATTCACCATGAAAATGTTTGAAAGAAAAGCTGCACCCATCATCTTATATTTCACCTCACAGTTCTAGAAGACAGAAACAATAATTGTGCTATCACCATGCTCTGCTGTATCACAGTTCCTAAATGATTCACTTTTATGAAAATATATTTTTAAGACTAGTATGAACATTTTAAAAAGAAATAAACATGACCTCATCTTCTTCCATTAAGTCTGTAAACCAGTACAGGGCAGAGAGGTGTTTTTAAATAATGCTATTTCATTTTGAACTTGATTTTCATAGGGAAGATTATAGAAAGGAAAGCCAAAAGCATAAGGTTAAATCTTATTACTCACTACATAGGCCAAGATACAAAATGAAGACCAGTCACATCCCAAATGAAAATGCCATGTCAAGGCAGTAATTCTGTCAAACATGAACTCAAGCCTAATAAACACAAATACTGAAGGAACATAGTGTTTATAATCTCTTGCGATTTGTGATGTTTGGACCTAAATTGAGCCATTCCATTTGACTTTCTACAGGCAAGGGAAACTTTTTTGAAAATCTACAAGATTAACAGAAACTTGTAAGGAAACCATCACTTGTAACCTACAGCCACAACACAGGCATATTAAGCCTGTTTTGAACACATTGGTGCAGATCTTGACTTGAGAACATTTTTCATTATCTAGGCAGATGACACTGCAACAAGTCAATTTAACACTTTGGCCATGAAAAATCTCACTCTTTGATCACACTGTGATAAAAATAAGAAGTTCAGAGTCGACATCGTTCTGAAAAGAGAAGCTGCTATCATGCAGTGATTTGTATCCAATGTTTGAATGTTTTCTATTTCCGCCACATCAATGTTCATGCTTTCTAAACAGCAAGAAAGGAGATAGCTATTATTTAAAAGAAAGAACTGCACATTTACTAACACAAATACATAAAAGTGACTTATCCAACTGGGTGATTATTTATGAATCTCTAATACAAATATCATATTTGTATTTCAGTTTCTATCCCAAGGAACTGGAACACTCAGTGTTCACTCATCTTAGATTCTGGGAATAGTTATAACACCTGGAAAAGTTTCTGGTCATCCAATTGCAGTATAACTAGTCTAACCCAAAGCCTCTAAATATCTTTACCAGTCATTAAATTCAAGCCATCTCAAAAGATATGTGAAGTTTTTATCTTTCCCTTCTATCTGTCAGCATAAATTAATACTTGCCAAAATAAGAATTGAATCAGCTAATTAAAAAATTAAGGATAATAGTCAAAGTTTATAACTCATATATTTAAAAATACTATACAAATGCATTGTAATTACTCTAAACTTTTTAATAACACTTCAAGTAAAAGAAATTCATTTCCTTTCCATTATGCATTAGATTATTTGTTTCTCAGAATAGCTCTCTGATATAAACAGCATGAGATTTTAAAGTTTATAATAAATGAGCAACCAATGTTCACTGAAAGTAAAAATGACTTGCCCACGGTTGGGAGCCAATTCTCCATGGGTCTCTTGCATTTCTGCTCATCTTCCGAGCAAAATGTTGGTGTGTTTTATTAAAGATTCTTTTCAAGGATGTTTGTATAGTAAGCAGCTTGTGATGAGATTTCTCTATTCTCTATTCTCACTAGAATGGATAAAATTGAAAACATTGAGAATACCATGGTTTGGATATGATATGGAGAAACTGCACTCTGATTTCAGCACTAGAGACATACTGAAGCTGGGCATTTGGTCTGTTTCATGTTTCTCTGATATAATCCTTGCAGTCATAAATGATTTTTAGCATAATATGACCTTTAACTGCAGATGACGTAGATCTCTCTCTAAATGTTGTTATAAAGAGTTTCTGGCTTTTGAGCTTTTCCTTGAATTGATAATGACTTGAATCTGTCACTCCTTTTTTTTTTCTTAAAGTAAACTAAGTGTTGTTCTTTAGTCGCTAAGTTCTCTCCAACTTTTTTACAACCCCATGGGACTATACCCCACCAGATTCCAGCAACTGCAAAATCTTTATCAAAACCACTGCTCCATAAAATTCCAAGTGCTACAGATGTTGTTATGGGTAACAGAGTCTTGCTTGTCTTCACCCCATTTCTTGCATCTTCTGCCAGTGCCCATAAAACTGTGGCAAGCTAACTTTTTTATCTAGCAAATAGGGTAAATTGTATACCCTTGCCAGTCCTTGACCATTTTGGTGATGAAGATTTGTTACTGACAGAGAAACACCTTTCTCCACAACTCTTTTTCCACAGAGTTGTGGAACAGGCACTGGGCTCTAGAGGATGAAAATATCACCAGCTACTATGCTATGGATGGATGTGCTCCCAGAACCTCTCCTGGATGGGTCAGGCAGGCCGTATGCGGGACATTTCTGTTCTTACTGCCTGAGAACTGTTGTGATAATTTGCTAATAAATTCTGTGGATGGCAAAAGAAATTCTTCAGATGGCACAGCTTTTTCAAACTGGCACATGTGTAGTAAATTTAATTGACTGCTATGTCTGCTGTCCTGCCTATGTCTGCTAACCATGCTTTGATCGCCATTCCTGTTAATCAAAGAAGAAGAGACAGAAACTGTAGAGATAGTACCTATGCTTAAAGTACCTATGGAGGTCTTCTCCAACCACACTCTCCATCATTCCTTTGGGTACATAAATGCCACCCTGGCTGGTAGTGTAGGCTAACAGGACAGGTGAGTCTAACTGGTCTCAGGAAATTCCCCTAAAGAATAATTAGACTCAATTATTCTAAAAGGAAAATTCTCCAAGCCAGGAATCAACAGTACATGAACCATGAACTTCCAGATGTTCAAGCTGGACTTAGAAAAGGCAGAGGAACCAGAGATCAAATTGCCAGCATCTGTTGGAAAATTGAAAAAGCAAGAGAGTTCCAGAAAAAAAAAATCTATTTCTGCTTGATTCACAACATCAAAGCCTTTGACTGTGTGGATCACAATAAACTGTGGAAAATTCTTAAAGAGATGGGAATACCAGACCACCTGACTTGCCTCCTGATAATCTGTATGCAGGTCAGGAAGCAACAGTTAAAACTAGACATGGAACAACAGACTGGTTCCAAATTGGGAAAGGAGTACACCAAGGCTGTACATTGTCACCCTGCTTATTTAACTTACATGCAGAATACATCATGAGATATGCTGGGCTGGATTAGGGCACAAACTGGAATCAAGGTTGCTGGGAGAAATATCAGTAATCTTAGATATGCAAATGACACCATCCTTATTGCAAAAAGAAAAGAAGAACTAAAGAGCCTCTTGCTGAAAGTGAAAGAGGAGAGTGAAAAAGTTGGCTTAAAGCTCAACATTTAGAAAACTAAGATCATGGCATCCAGTAGCATCACTTCATGGCAAATACATGGGAAACCAATGGAAACAGTGAGAAGCTTTATTTTTGGGGGCTCCAAAATCATGGCAGATGGTGACTGCAGCCATGAAATTAAAAGACATTTGCTCCTTGGAAGAAAAGCTATGACAAAAGTAGATAGCATATTAAAAAGCAAAGACATTACTTTGCAGACAAAGTTGTCTAGTCAAAGCTATGGTTTTTCCAGTAGTCAGCTATGAAAGTGAGAGTTGGACTATAAAGAAAGCTGAGCACTGAAGAATTGATGTGTTTGAACTGTGATGTTAAAGAAGACTCTTGAGAGTCCCTTGGACTGCAAAGTGATTCACCAGTCAATCCTAAAGGAAATCAGTCCTCAATATTCATTGGAAGGACTGATGATGAAGCTGAAACTCCAATACTTTGGCCACCTGATGTGAAGAACTGATGCAGGAGGAGAAGGGGATGACAAAAGATGAGATGGTTGGATGGCATCACCAACTTGATGGACATGAGTTTGAGAAAGCTCCAGGAGTTGATGATTGACAGGGAAGCCTGGTGTGCTGCATTTCACGGGGTCACAAAGAGTCGGACATGACTGAGTGACTGAACTGAACTGATTCTAAAAGGAACTGGAGCTTTAATGCATTTAATACAGGGAATGACCATGTGGGAAGTACTCTCAGCCTGTGTCCCTCTATGCAAGCCCAACATGGGGAGCCCCAATAAGTGTGAACAGCACTTTCATTTCCAGTGTATACCTTGCCTCCTAGGACTCTATTTTCAGTGTGAAAACAAGGCATTAAACTGCCTCTCTTGATTTTCATCTTATGTGGATTAGACCTAGAGATCTTTAAGTGTTTAAGGAAATACCACCTGAACCTTGGAAGGCACTTTTGCAGACTCAACTCATTGTCCAAAATTCTAACGTATGACCATAGTCAAGGTGGAATCGGCATAATCCTTAAACAAGTGGAAATTTTCAGTCCTACACTCATGTGGCTTTGTATGTTGAATAGTGGGGGATTCATAAATTTGTATACCCAGGACACTGGAGTGCATGACTGAGGTCAGCACTGATGAGTGGCCTCACCCTGATGCTGGGCAATCTGCTTATTGCAACCTTAGTTCAATGCTGTCTGAGAAGAACTAATCAGATTCCATTTCAGCTCCTGCTCAACAGATAAATTAGAGTAACACAGAGAGTAGTGTGCTCATGGCCAAACTTACCTAAAGTCAAGATGGTTTAGAAACATGGTGTGGTTAATGTTGGAAGATAATTCTCACTGAATCTCTTATGTTTCTGTTCTTCTTCTAAACACAGGCTTTCTTTCTTTTTCCTTTTTTCTGGATTATATTTTCAAGAATCTTTGTATACCAGACATTTTAGAAGGATAGTGAACAGTGTTTCTCTCCAGACAGAGGACAGATTTGTTTTCTGATGAAACTAATAAAAACAATGTCTCCCTCCTGGGCATTGCCTGGCCCATTTGCTAGCAACTGTTCTACACAACTGGGAGGTTTTCCCAGCTGGAAGCCATTCAGCTACAATGAAAACTCACTGCATGTACAGCATCCACCTGGACTACTCCACACCCTCCCCATGGAACTCGGGGGGTAGGCCAACCAATGCAAACATAAACCACATGCTGCCTGGTGTTCTGAGTAAAAGTCTTTTTTAGACCAAGACATATATTTTCTGCCAACATACAAAAGACTGGGCAGCTATACTGTTGTCTTGAAAAAGTGAAGTGAAAGTGTTAGTTGCATCTGATTCTTTGCGACCCCATGGACTATAGCCCATCGGGCTCCCCTGCCCATGGAATTTTCCAGGCAAGAATACTGGAGTGGGTTGCCATCCCCTTCTCCAAGGGATCTTCCTGATTCAGGGATCAAACCCAGGTCTCCTGCATCATAGGCAAATTCTTTACTCTCTGAGCCACCAAGGAAGCTCAAAGTAATAAACCTTATACTCTTCACAGAGTTTGATATCCATATTTACTCCTCTACCATCCCAAGGAAATAGGACAGAAATTAGGCCTCTTATTCCTCAATAATACGTTCCTTCAGTACAACCATGACTTTAATTGTTACCCCTACAGTGCCCCAGAGAAGACAATGGCAACCCACTCTAGTACTCCTGCCTGGAAAATCCCATGGGCAGAGGAGCCTCGTGGGCTGCTGCCTATGGGGGTCACACAGAGTCGGACAAGACTGAAGCGACTTAGCAGCAGCAGCAGCAGCAGCTACAGTGCCCAAGGAGAATATATAGTCTAAGTGTATTTTTTGATAGAACAAAAAAAGTATTTTACACATCCCCACTTCTAATGTTTACTTATGAATATTTTTTTCAATGAAGAGGCACATCTAGAGTTTCACTGACATTATGTTTTCCTGTAAGAAAAGTTCACCATGCTAGTGTTGATCTTAAAGTTGGAAAGCTAATTTTTCTATTTCAAATTTAAACTAAGAGATTAATCAGCAACAACAGGGCTGTAGGGGAAAACACCAAGCTGAAGTGAAAGTAGTTTTGGTTCTTTGAATTATAGGGATTTACTTTGTTACAAGATTTATGTACAACCTAAAGCAGTGCACATTAAAAAAATATTTCCCAGTTGATTAATCTGCAGTCTTTGGAAAAAGCAATGCAGACTTGAAAGTTTTTGACAAAAATTTTGAAACACTGTGTTCTGGATTTATATGTTAGAATTCTAACAGAATTCAAGGTGTGAAATTCTCATAAAATTTACAGTAGAACTATCAATTCTTATCATTTGTAATACTATATATATGCCAATATATATTAAATGATTAAAACATTATTGATTTTATGACATGAGATTCTAGTATTATTACATATTAATAGTCATCATGTAAACAAAATAAATGGCTACAGGGACTATTATTGGTGTATATCACAATTCATGTATAAAGTATAAAGTAAAACTGTCTAAGAAGTGTAAGTTAGAACTGACGAAAATTAACTGAGGAAAACTTTAATAAAACTAACTTGATAAAGTACATTTTATTTATTTTTATGGAAAGTTGGTCTAAATCAGCTAAGTCTAAATTATAAACTAAGCTTAACAGAGCGACAAAACAGCTGTTTTACATATATATATATATATACATATATATATATATGCATTAGGCAATCTAAATAATTTCAGCCATGTATTGCTTTAAAGAGGTCCTTAGATATCTGGAGTTTATCTGAAAATGAAGAGAAAATCACTTAAGAACATTATAGAGAAGTTCTTGTTCAAGACGGCCATGTATGATGACCATTAACTCACCTCCTCCCAAGAGTCTACAGCTACACATGGAACAACTTCCTCTTATAAAAACCTAATGGCTGGCTGAGTAATGACTACACATTGGGCAAATGAAAAGAAAATCACATCAATGTGGGTATGAAAGGCTAGGCCATAATAAATGTCATATATGATATTATCATATAAAGTCATATATGACAAACCCACAGTAAACATCATTTTCATTGGTGAAAAGTCAAAAGTACCTCCTCTGAGATCAGTAACAAGACAACAATGTCCACTCTCACTGCTAATATTCAACATAGTTTTGGAAGTCCTGATCACAGCAATCAGAGAAGAAAAAGAGATAAAAGGAACCCAAACTGGAAAAGAAATAAAACTGTCCCTGTTTGCGGAGGTCATGATACTATGATAGAAAATACTAAAGATGCCAGTAGAAAACTATTAGAGCTCATCAACAAATCAGGTAAATTTGCAGAATATAAAACTAATACATAGAAATGGTCTCTTGCATTCTTATACACTAAAAATGGAAGATCAGAAAGAAAAATTAAGGCAACAATCCCATTTACCACTGCAACAAAAAGAATAAAACACCTAGGAATAAACCTACCTAAAGAGGCAAAAGACCTGTGCCTAGAAATGTAAACAGGTGAACAACCTTTACTTTAAAGTCTGGATGCAATCAGCTGCCTCTGAGCTGGACCCTGTAAGATACTGATGAAAGAAATCAAAGATAACACAAACAGATGGGGAGATATACCATGTTCTTAGATTGGAAGAATCAATATTGTGAAAATGGCTATACTACTCAAAGCAATCCTCAGATTCAATGCAATCCTTATAAGATTACCAATGGCATTGTTCACAGAATTAGAACAAACATTTTGCAGTTTTTGTGGAAATATAAAAGACACTGAATAGCAAAATCAATACTGAGAAAGAAAAACAGAGCTAGAGGAATCAGATTTCCTGACTTCAGGTTATACTACAAAGCCACAGTAATCAAGAGAGTATGGCACTGGCACAGAAACAGAACTATGGATCAGTGAAAGAGGATAAAAAGCCCAGAGATAAACCCGTACACCTATGGTCACCAAATCTATGACAAAGGGGGGAAGAATATACAATGGAGAAAAGACATCTCTTCAGTAAGTGGTGCTGGGAAAACTGTACAGCTATATGTAAAAGATGACATAAGAACCCACCTTAACACCCTACACAAAAGGAAGCTGCTCTTAAAGGACTCCTGTGCTCAGATTCATCTGGCCCAGGGCCCAGCTCAGAGGCAGCTGATGGCATCCAGACTTTAAAGTATAGGATGTTCACCTATTTACATTAATGTGTAGACCTGAGGAGCATGGGATGTAATTTAACACACACATCTAGGAACCTGGTGGAACCTTCTAAGGGAATGAAACTGCAGTTTACCCTTCTAGGTGAAGAAGTTTCTCCATTAGAGTTTTTACCTGTTCTCTGAGGTACCAAGCTGACACTCTTGCAATCCTTTGACACTAAATCAGGCTTCTTAAATGTAAACCTGATTATTTCATTATTCAGCTGCAAATATTTCAATGACATCTTTTTTTTTTCAGTTTGTTTCCTGAAAAAAAAAAAAACAACACAACAACACAAAGCATGATTTTAAAAATATTTTGATCAAACTCTACTTATTTTTTCATATCTGTTACCACTCATCCATGTTCAGAGATACCAGTGTGTTTCACATGTCCCTCACTCTGCCTGGAATGGTCTTCCAAAATTAAGTATGGCTAATTTTGCTTTACTCACTTTGAATATCCACTCCTCTGTGAAGCTTTTATCTATCAGACAAGAGTTAGGTACTCTTCTGATATGTTTTCATGGAATGTTGCAATTACATCCATCATGCCATAGAGTCTATTTCATTTTTATGAATAGCTCCTTAGCCTGCCAAATAGCAGATGCTCAGAAAAAAACTGGTACATGAAAAAAGTGTAACTGGAAAAATTATAGGTAATAATTATTACCAGATTTATCCAGTGATGCAGATATATTGACGTTAACTAAATGTGGGAAAACTGTCTTGTCTCCAGTATATAAATCAATATATATTTTCTTTTCTTTATGATCTTACAGTTCTTATTAGTAGTCATAAATAAGGCCTGGTGTTTCACATCAAAATTATACCATCTCCACTGTAACACAAATGATACCCACATTTGGCCAGGTGAATAGCTAGCACTTGGATAGTATTTCTTACTAAAATAAGAAAGAACTGCATTTTTCACCAAGTAACACTTATGGCTTTATAGTTCTAAAAATTCAGAAACTGAACAAATTCTTGGCAGATATTTCTCTAATAAACAAAGAAAAAATTATCTTTACAACAAATACTTCAATGATGATGAGATAAAAAATTGAAATTAAGGACTTTCTTTGGTTCTTACATTTACTATAGCAAGGGAGTCATTTAAAGAATATTTTACATGGTTAGTACTAAAATACCAATAGGACAGCAAATTATTCTTACTGAGTGCTTTCCAGAACTTGATAAGTTAGAGCCCTGTAACACTAAACTTTCAGTTCCCAAAACTTATCAGAAAAGTTTATATTTAATATACCTTCCTTCTGCAAGGAAATTAAAGACAATATACTATTATTTGAATGCTGCTCAGGAATGCTAATGCATCAAATGTGTAATTCTTCAGGGAAAATCTCAAAGATAGCAAGTAATTAGATTGGCATTAATGGCCAGCTAATGAAAATTTAATATAAGCTGAACAGCAGGATATGAGGAAATTGTGGTGAATTATATATAAAAAATGGCATATTGTTGCAATGTTTTATTTGGTTAATGTGAATGTTTCATTTCTAAGGTGGTAATTAAACCAACACAAACACTGAGTTAATGTACCTGGTTCTTTGTAACATTATACATGTTCTAAAGTCTTAACTTTTTAGAAAAACATCTCTATTGAAGAGCACATCAAGTAACTTTAAAAATTATGGTTTTATTTTTCTAATTGTCAGTTTTTGAGGGGTGGATAGAGATTTATTATGATTTTCATAATAGAGACTTTTTTGTTGAAAGAATGCTTATAACCTAAGCATCCTTCACCAAATCACTTTGATATTTATCTTTGCATATAAGATACATAGAACATCAAACCATAAAGCATATGAGCTGAGGTGATAGGTATCATATTATTAAGGAAGTGTTGCCCTTCTTCTGCTTTGAGTAAGGAAGCTAGGGTCTGCATACACCCTCCCCTTCTAGATGCTTCTCTTCTTTCCCAGTGCTGGTTCAGTTTCATGTCAGTCATGTGTGTGACAGGGACTAAAATTATTAGCACCAATGAGTTTAATACAGGATCATAATTTAACATTTAAGGGCATGATTTCTAGAGTTAGATATGAAGGTAAGCCTTCATGCTTACTGTGGATCCCTTGCAAGTTATTCAACCTCTGTAAAGTTGAATTTCCTCATCTGTAAAATAGCAGTAATTATTATACATACCTCACTGAGTTACTGTGAGGTCAGTGTGTTGATGAATGCAAAACAAGGAATAAAACTTTTAGTGGTGAGACATCTGATCACAAGCTCTGCTTATTCCTACAAATTCAGGAGGGTGGTATTGCTTCTCTACCTTTCAAGTCTCCATAAATATCCTAACCCCAAATTTCAAACAGATGGCAAGTTTTATTTTTTCAGAGTCTCATTATGTAGGTTGAAGTAATGAGTAAGAGAGGTTCTGGAGAGGTGAGAGGAATTCCACAGGAAAATGTAAAGGAAGGGAAAGAGGGAGGAAGAGTCCAGAAGGAACTGTATGAGAGATTAGCAGAAAAATTTGGAATATGGGTAAGCAAGATTTTTTTGGAAACAGTCACACTGTGTGTGAGAATTATTAGTAGAATTGGAGAGATGGGGGGGTAATGAAATAATTTTTACTGAATTGTGGGGATGTCCTTTTACTTAGATACTTCCTTTTAATTTCAAAAAATAAATTATCTTATTTTTTGTTGACCATATATTCTTTGAATGAAATACCAACTCAAAGTAAGAAGTTATTCCAACTTGATGAAGGTTACATATACATATATGTATTATACACAATCAGTAGTTCTGCTTATGAAATTTCTTAGTTAAAAGATAAACTGGAAAAAGTCTACAGTTACAATACACTGCTATTTTTCAAGCAACCAGCATTCTTTATCTGCTCCTCTAAATCTTAGCAAGGTTGTAAGATTGAGAAACTCCCTCCTTTGTATTATAAATATCTGATAAAACCATTGTAATTTGCTGGAATAACAGTGATTTTACTCTACTTTTTTTTTTTTTTTCCTGTAGTCATACCAACACCTAAAGTGTGTCTCTAAAAGACTACTCAGTACTTTTCAAGGAAGTGATCACATGAATTCAACCTGAAAATATTTTCCCACTGAACTGGACATCTTGATTATGCTTCTTCTCTTTGACATAAGCAAATGTATCCACTGGCTACAGCACAAGTTTGACTACGCTTAAAAGCATTGTAGGGTTGTACCTGCAATGACATGATTTAGGGTCTAAATTACATAGTACTTTTCTTTTCCCTGTCATAGTTGCATATTCTTAAACAGAATTCTCAGTCTTCAACAGTGAAAACAGTACAGACTTCAGTAAGAAATATTTCTGGATGTTACAGTTGCCATTCCAAAATAGAGGGGTTAAAGGAATGCATTGCTTAAGGAAGCAAGCTTCTTCATTGTCATCTCAATACATAGCACTGAAAGGCATTATTCACAGGGAAAAGGGACAAAAGAGAACAAACGACATTTTGAAATGTACAGAATTCATACTTTGGGTCATTAGAAGCATACCATTTTTCATTTTGATAGTGTTTTCAAATATAAGTATAAACAACATAAACATCCTTTTATCATTAAATAGGGGTATCCTGGGTAGTTCAGAAGGTAAAGAATCTGCCTGCAAAACAGAAGACCTGGGTTCAATCTCTGGGTTGGGATGATCCCCTGAAGAAGGGCATGCAACCCACTCTAGTATACTTGCCTGGAGAATCCCATGGACAGAGAAGCCTGGGGGGCTATAGGCCATGGTCAGATTATTAAGCCTAAAGACATCTGTATGCTTTCATAGAGCTTTAAGACTACCGCAAAATTTTTACCCAATAAAATGGCTACTTAAAAATATATAATAGGAGTTTCATGTAGATAGGTCAGTTCAGTTCAGTTGCTCAGTCGTGTCCAACTCTTTGTGACCCCATGAAGCGCAGCCAGGTCTCCCTGTCCGTCATCAACTCCTGGAGTCCACGCAAATCCATGTTCATCGAGTCGGTGATTCCATCCAACCGTCTCATCCTCTGTTGTCCCCTTCTCCTTCTGCCCTCAAGCTTTCCCAGCATCAGGGAAAGCATCAGTCCTTCCAGTGAACACCCAGGACTGATCTTCTTTAGGATGGACTGATTGGATATCCTTGCAGTCCAAGGGACTCTCAAGAGTCTTCTCCAACACCACAGTTCAAAAGCATCAATTCTTCGATGCTCAGCTTTCTTTATAGTCCAACTCTCACATCCATACGTGACCACTAGAAAAACCACAGCCTTGACAAGATTGACCTTTGTTGGCAAAGTACTGTCTTTGCTTTTTAATATGTTATCTAGATTGGTCATAACTTTCCTTTTAAGGAGAAAGTGTCTTTTAATTTCATGGCTGCAGTCACCATCTGCAGTGATTTTGGAGCCCAGAAAAATAAAGTCAGCCACTGTTTCCACTGTTTCCCCATCCATTTGCCATGAAGTGATGGGGCCAGATGCTCTGATCTTAGTTTTCTGAATGTTGAGCTTTAAGCCAACTTTTTCACTCTTCTCTTTCACTTTCATTAAGACGCTATTTAGTTCTTCTTCACTTTCTGCCATAAGGCTGGTGCCATCTGCATATCTGAGGTTATTGATAATAATGACAATCCTGACAATTTTGATTCCAACTTGTGCTTCCTCCAGCCCAGTGTTTCTCATGATGTACTCTGCATATAAGTTAAATTTGCAGGGTGACAATATACAGCCTTGACATACTCCTTTTCCTATTTGGAACCAGTCTGCTGTTCCATGTCCAGTTCTAACTGTTGCTTCCTGACCTGCACACAGGTTTCTCAAGAGTCAGGTCAGGTGGTCTGGTATTCCCATCTCTTTCAGAATTTTCCAGCTTATTGTGATCCACACAGTCAAAGGCATTGGCATAGTCAATAAACGCTAGATCAGAGTTACAGAACTGTCTCAGAATTCTTAGCACATTTATGCTCTCTGCTAACAAATAAAACTGCTTGGTACTGGAGATGGTAAGACCTCCATTTGTGTAAGAATCTCTGCAAGTCTTACTGCTAATATTGCAAGGGGTTTAGCACAGAAAACACTAGCAATGGATATAGAAATGTGTGTAAAATCTTCTCAGTAGTTACAAGGCCATGGTCAGTATATATGGTCTAGCTACTTTAAACACAGACCCATGCACACACACACAGTTTAATTTGTGGTTTCTATTATGTTCTATTACTACCATGATGGCCCATAGCACTTAAATCGAGTACAGACATTTTATCACTGCAACTGAAGAGTAAGAAAATGGAAGCAATAACAATGAAATGTAGTTCAATTATAAAAATTCAATAGATTATAATATATATGTGACCAAAACAAATCACTGAGAATAATTTGAAAATTATAACTGAATGTTATACATATAATTTGGCATACTGCATTAAATATAACAATTATATAAAATCTCAAATTAGCAAGAAATAAGCTAAATACTGCATTACATGTTACACTTCATATATTACTTTATATTACAATATTTATCTTTATAATGATTTGAAACCAAATTATTAAAAACGTTTCTCTGACTAAAAAGAGCCAGAGAAGAGTCTGACTTAGATTAAGCACTTACTTTTTCTGCACTGCAGTTTCCTTGCCTTATGAACTGCCCTGTGCTCCCAATCAGGGCCTGACCTTGTGACTTGCTTGGGGTAATGTCATGTTAGCAAATGTGATAGAAGCAGAAGCCTGACTAGTACTTGCAGAGGGCTAGTCCTCTCGTATGGACTTCAGACGGTAAAAAAGTGTCTGCCTACAATGCAGGAGACCCGGGTTCAATGCCTAGGTTGGGAAGATCTCCTGGAGAAGGAAATGGCAACCCACTCCAGTATTCTTTCCTGGAAAAATCCCTCTCTTATAGCTCCTGTAGCTTCTACTACCTTGAAAAGAAGCCCAGTCAGACTACCAGATTGATGAGAGACATATGAACTGGTAACTTCATTGACCTGGCTGACAGTCTGCAAACCATTCACGAGTGAGGCCAAATTGGAGTATCCAATTACCAAACTATCACTCTATCATGCAACAGAAAACCCAGCAAAAATGAATCCAGCTAGCCCAATTCCAAATAATTGCCAAAAGAGCCTACAAAATTATTATCTAACTGGATGGTTGCAGTTTTAAGCCACCTTGTTTTGAAGCGGTCTGTTACACAGCAAAAGCTACTCACACAAAGAAGTACAAAGTAATATGTCAGGGATTGTTTCACTATGTTATGCAACATGCTGAAAATGGAAGGTTGCATGGCAATTTTAATGATTATAGATACAGATCTATAAACAGTAGAATGGGTTATAATAATAAAACTTAAGAACCATTATTTACCTTTTTCACTTAGAATGCATTTAATGTTGTTTCAGTTACGCATATGAACACTTTATATTCATATGTCAATCTGATAAAATGGTAGTGTTTTTATCTCTCTCATTTTATATAGGAAGAAACAGAGAATAAATCAGTTAAACAAGATGGATGATTGATTTGAAATGAGGCAGTCTGGCTACAGAAACTGTATTCCCAAACATTGTGTGGCTTCTTGCGACATACTCACAGTACACTGTAGGGTGACTAAAACAGGAAACAAAATATTATGTAAATTACAACCTACATTTCTGTTTAAAAAATGAATAGTCTGTGCAGACTAGACAAGGATAAGAAGTGACATGAACATTAGTTTCTTGTTGTTATTGTTACAAATTACCATAAATCAAATGGCTTGAACAACACAAAGTTATTATCTTACAGTTCTCCAGGTCAGGAGTCCAGTATGTTTCAGTACACTACAATCAAAGTACTGGCAGTGTTTCTTTGGGAGAATGTGGCAGAGAATGTGATTCCTGCCAATTCACCATATTGGCAGTATTCACTTCACCGAGGTTGTTGGACTGATGTTCTTGCTTGTTGGCTCCTAGAAACAGCTGCATTCTTTGTTTCCTACTCCTTTTCCTCCATTTTCAAAGCCAGGGATGATGAATCAACAATTTTTCAAGCTACATCTCTCTGATGCGCTTTTCTTTTGTGGTTTTCCTCTTAAAAAAATCATGTGATTAGATTGGGTCCACCTAGATAATTTAGGATAATTTCTTTGTATCAAGATATTTAGCCTTAATTACATCTGCAAAATCCCTATTATTGTATAAGGTAACACAGTCTTAGTTTACAGGGATCAGGACATGAGCATCTTTGTGAGCTATTTTCTGTCAAATTTATCTCATAAAGATATATACCCCAAAGCTACCAACTATAGTTTCTGAATTCTTTCAGTTTGTAGGTGAGTTTTGTTCACTTCTTTCAGTTTAATAGAATTCTCTGGTATTCCCAAAGGGGAATTTATTATAATATTCACATAAATAGTATTTGTACTCATAGTACATTTCCTGAACAATATTTAGTGTATGTTTTTCAGATACCCCAATTTCTGTATCTTTTGAATATAAACAATATTATTTACTTAAATTAACATTGCTTGAATATCAAATTCTTTAATTTATTGCTATAGTCAAAATCATTGTGCCATATGGCACAAAATTGGACTTATTTTCAAGTCTACACATTTACAGGTTATACTGCTTTTCTAGTTGTCCACAGGTATTAAAGAATTAGGAATTTAAGTTATTCTGATGTTTTTTATTAACCTATTATAGTATTACCATATATAAGCTTCTCATGAATAAAGTTAGTAATCCTTCTTGAATATCTTTTTATTTCCTTCCAGAAACTGAGTTCAGTTAATACAGAAATTTTCAGAAATCTAATATTTTCAACAGTTTTATTAAAATTTTGATGTCCATTTATTAAAGTGGTATTATGACATTGTTGACCTTTTAAGCTCTTATTAACTCATATTCTCTCAGTGTCTCCCTGCTTTTCCCCTCTCCTTGTTCTTTTCCATCCCATCTCCTGTCCTTAAAATGTCTCTTTCCTTAATATCTCAGCACGTTTAGATTCATATTTCCAACTCCGTTTCCTTTTTATCTGTTTCTGTTATATTTGGGGGCCTTAAATGACATATTGTGAGTCTTACTGAACTCTCACAGTATTGGCATTCTGTACACATGACACATTACAAACAATATGTGTAATGGGATGGCAAGGAACGTTAGACATGTGCCTTGCACATATTCCTCTGATCACACGCACGCTTCATTGTTCCATCACACTTCGCTCATGAAACTCAAATTAAAAAATAAAATTGTTAAGATGTCACCATGATGGTGACAGCACTACACAGAATTATGGGCGGTGTCCTTCTTAGTGTAGGCTCCATGTGAAAGCACAGCTTGTATATCCATGAAGCCAGCCCTGTTTTCTTGCTCCCATATCACTTTCCCCATGTTTTCATTTGTGTTTCTTGTGATTACCTCCTGGACAAATTAATTGCATCCCAAACCTTTACTTATTTTATTTTAAGGAAATCATATCAAAATGCCAATAGTATTTGTGATCAAACTGAAATGCTGGAATTAGTCAGAGAGCACCAAGAGCCCCACACTGCTGGTGGCAGAACAGGTCAGACTGGTAGACCGACAATGCATGCTAAACTGAAGCATCGCAGTTACTTAGACCCTCATTTTCAGAGAATGAAATCATGTGCAAGTAGAAAGGAAAATGTTTCATGCAACAGTTCAAACATTTGAACCATACTGGTGCAACTGCCATTCTAATGCTATCAAACTTGGCTGCTGCTGCTGCTGCTAAGTCGCTCCGGTAGTGCCCAACTCTGTGCGACCCCACAGATGGCAGCCCACCAGGCTCCCCCGTCCACGGGATTCTCCAGGCAAGAACACTGGAGTGGGTTGCCATTTCCTTCTCCAATGCATGAAAGTGAAAAGTGAAAGTGAAGTCACTCAGTCGTGTCTGACTCTTAGCGACCCCATGGACTGCAGCCTACCAGGCTCCTCTGTCCATGGGATTTTCCAGGCAAGAGTACTGGAGTGGAGTGCCATCGCCTTCTCCGTCAAACCTGGCTACATATTAATATTATCTACTGACCTAGGGAAAAAAGAGAATGACAGACTCATGTCAGGGGATTAGCAACATAAGGCATACGGCAAGTCAGAAATCCTTCAAGGCAAAATGTAGTGAGACCCATATATTTAGTAACCAAAGGTCAGATTTGGCCGAAACTTAAACCCATGTTTTGATTTTAAGAGCTCTAGAATCACCAAACAATATTAAATTCATAGGCCCAGAATGTATTCACCAAAAACGTACGCCCTTTATAGAGAAGGGCTGGGAATTGGAGATCCGGAAAAGACACTGGATAGGTTCACTTAAATGTGAACTTCAGATCTCCCTGAACCCTCTGAGGGGATGGAAATGTGTCCTCATCTCTTGCTATAGAAGGGAAAAGCTGCCTGAAGATCAAGGACGATCTTACCTAAGAGCGGTAGTATGTTAAAGATACTTTCCCTCATGATCTTTACCATTTGCCTTCATTGCCTGCAAATTAATAGCCAAGCTAAACTCTCAGCATGTGTCAAATGGGAAGTTTGGATTATATTATGTGAACAAAAGAATTATCCATTTGTAAGGACACCATAAACTGGTTAACATCTAACAGGAGAAGAATCAATTCTGTAATATATAACATCTTATAATGTAAGATTAAGTATATAAAATGGTGACTATGGTTAATAACACACTATTGTGAACTTGAAAATAAGTGACTGAATATAGAACCTGAGTTCTCATCACACACAAAAAAGTCTTATCTATGTGAGATGATGGATGTGTTAATCACCTTGATCTTGGTAATCCTACCACAATATGTATGTGTATCATATCATTACATTATATAATTTAAATATACACCATTATATTTGTCAAGTATTTCTTTAAAAGTTGGGGAGAAAAACCAGTAGAAGCCAGTTCACTATGAAAGTGAACTTTGAGTATAGTGCACAGAAGAAAGAAGAAAAGACATAAAGCTACTTGGCAAGAGAGTATATAGTTATGGGAGTGATATCTGGCTCATTAGGACTAAAAGACCAGCAGGTCTGATGAAACGCCTACAGCCAGTCCTAATACACTGCTGAAATAGATCTGTATTAGTTTTCTACTGTCATAACAATACTGTAAAACAGATAACCACAAAACCCAATGACTTAAAAGAGGAATCATTTATTCAGTGTTTTGCTGTTCTAGATCTGGCTCAATATATGGCCAGTGGATTATCTCTCAGGCATATAATACTAGCAGACAGGTGGTGTGAATGTAGCTTTTCTCGTACCACCTTGGTTCATGTAGTCTTTCATCCTCTTGGAGCTTAATTTATACTTCCTTGGATGGTGAGGCAGAGGCTGAAGAGAAAGAACTGAAGTATGTACTACTCTAGGCTAGATAAACATACGTTGTTCCTTCCACTTCATTCTAGTGGTCAATGCAGGTTAAAGATCCAGCTGAGATTCAGAGAACAAAGAAACAGATTCTGCCTCTTAAGCTGCAAAGTCATATTGGAAAGAAATGGGTACTAGAAGGAGTAGATAATTGAGCCATTTTTCAAATATCCCATCTCTCTTGAAGCTTGGGAAAAGATAATCATCACTGCTTTGAGAGAAAATTGAAAAAAAAAGGAAGTCAGAAAACTCAGAGACAAGCATGCCAGGATGAATTTATCATGTGAGAATAGGAAGACTATCTCATCTATGGTGCCAGATGCAGCATCTTTGGTGGAATAAACCCACACAGCCGCTTAGTATGGGATGGGTAGCTATTGGTCTGGCAAATGTATCTTTTCTAGTTACTGACAGAAAAGACCTGTTACATGTCTGCTCTTGTTCTGAGAACCACTCAGATCTGGGAAGGAGGGTTCAAAGGCCTACTAATTTGAGTGAAGCCCTGGGCAAGAGATGAGTCTGCAGCAGGGTCAGGTATCCATAGAGGCCAACTCTGAAAGGTGGGCTGCAGTGCAGATTGCTAGGAAGCTGTAACAAGGTCAAGCCTTCAGCAATAAAGAATTTTTAGTAGAAGGGAATGGCTATTTACTCCAGTATTCTTGCCTGGAGAATTCCATAGACAGAGGACCCTGGTAGGCTACAGTCCGTGGTGTCACAAAGAGTCAGATACGACTGAGCGACTTTCACAAGCAGTAATTATGATCACTCTTTGAAAAGTAGCCTGTAGCATTTTTCTAGATCCTAGAAGAGACTCAGGATCTGAAAATAGTACATCAAGAGACTATGAAATTGACTCTGTTCTTTATAAGCTGGGTTGTCAGATATACCGATTAATAAGTTTAGATGGGCACAGCAGCAACCCATCACATGATGGAAATCACTCAATCTTGATGGAGCCACAGTCACTGAGTAGGTAGAGAGTACAAATGAGTTAAATGAACAGAATCCAACATCAGCTACATCTGTTGCACCAATACCTCTCCCTCAGCTAAGGACTAGTTTCACATCATCAGCTGATGGAGGAGGGAAACGCTGAGGACTAGTTCAAGGATGGGTGAGTGAAATACATATCTGAGCTCAAAATGGACTGCCACCATATAAGGAGTAGCATTAAATGATAATGTTGAAGGAAAGAAACCCTAGTGGAAAGAATTTCAAGTAGCATACATGGTCATCAACTTTGCATGGAAGGAGAAATAGTTTGAGCTAAAGATATACATTAACTTGTGCACGTGTGTTAAATCGCCAAGTCGAGTCTGACTCTTTTGCTGCCCCATGGACTGTAACCCACCAGGCTCCTTGGTCCATTGGATTTTCCAGGCAAGAATACTGGAGTGGGTTGCCATTTCCTCCTCCAGGGGCTTTTCCTTACCCAGGGATTGGACCCATATCTCCTGCATCTCCTGCATTGGCAGGTGGATTCTTTATGACTGAAGCCACACATTAACTTGTGGACAGTGGAAAATACATTTGATTAACTGGTTAGGGACCTAGAAAGAGCACTTCTCAATTCCTTGGTGGAACAATTCTTAGGCACAGTCCATGAGCTTTCTCACAGTTATAGGCAAGATTGGTCCCAGTTGCCCATGCCAGCCACTTAGCCACTTATGTATAGTTAATTTCCCCCATTCATAGCTTATTCTCCTTTCTCCCTCATTTAATTTTCTCATGATTACCTCTCACAACTATTTGCAACAAAGCCTCATCTTAAGAGCTGATATTAGGAGAACCAAAATACTTATTTTTACTGGCAACATTGTTTTTCTTCAAAGGTAATTTGTGAGTGTCCTATGCATGTTTATTGAAATTTTTCTATTTTAAGGGTATTGGTTCTCCTTGACTTACTGCAGATTCGTTTATATATTAAACTTCATGTAACATCTTACATATTTTTCATTACTACATATTTTAACATTTTAGATATTGTCATTTGCCATTCTGTTACCTTCATGATATTTTAATATGAAGAAATTTTAGTTAATAAATCTAACAACATTTTCTTTCATGGTTTTTTCCTTAGCTGTTTTATCATAGATCACATTTTCGTCTGACATTTTACTTGTAAACCAAGACCAGATATTCACTTTTATATTCTTCTTATTTTTTTCCTTGCCAAGAATGCTAACTCTCCACTTTTTATCATTTCTGGTACTTCACCTAGTTAGTTTTCCAAAATGAGATCAGAGTGAGATCGCTCCTTTATGAATCTAATCTCTTAAAAACACTTATAACATTTAGTTGCCTTTTCCCCCTCTTCAACCTAAATACAACCACTACACTAGTTTTGTTCACCACTGAGTATCTGGCACCTAATTCAGTGCCTGGCACAGAGTAGGAGAGTAATAAATAGGTTCTGAATAAACGAATGAATTGACCTTCGTCTGGATTCAGTCACTTTCTTGAAAATCATTCTTTAACAATTAAAAAATTTCTACAACTGTCATTGATCTATTCATTCCCACTCATACTTTTAAGTTGATTTTTTAAACTTTTTGTGAAAATGTATTTTTTATTTCAAAGTTGTTATAGAATTGTGCATATTATTTTCTTTTTATTTCTGTGGCACAGAAAAATTTTAATTGAAATAATTTTGTGCTCAATTTCCTTATTGTCAGTGTTCTCTTCAATGTATTTTGTCCTTGATTTCTGACTTAATTGGTTTCAAATGATCTGCAATTTTCATTCATCAGTATGAATGAAAGCTAAATGTCTAAAAGTTGATTTAATGCTTATGTTGAATGGCCCCTACTTTAGCATCTTAATTTATATAATTAGCAAAAATAGTTTCATCATCCAAACAGGGGCAACAAATATTTCCTATTAAATTCAGCACAGATTAGAAAGCATTCGATTGAGTCAGTAGCAGATAGAGTACAAATAAAGTTTTTCTTAGCATGCTGCATCAAGATTTCATATTCTTCTTTATGTTAGTTGTAAACACATACTTATCAAAAGAAAACTCATCACTATTGGTCCCAGACTATCTTATCTGGGGAACCAAATGTTGATATTCCCTAGATAATTTCCAGCAAATTTTACCTAACATTTGACAAAGAGTTAGATTCTCCTTATTTTTCAAGTTTCTAATGCATTCAGTTCAGTTCAGTTCAGTTGCTCAGTCATGTCTGACTCTTTGCGACCCCATGGACCACAGCACGCCAGGCCTTGCTGTCCATCACCAACTCCCGGAGCCCACCCAAACCCATGTCCATTGAGTCGGTGATGTCATCCAACCATTTCATCCCCTGTCGTCTGCTTCTCCTCCTGCCCTCAATCTTTCCCAGCATCAGGGTCTTTTCAAATAAGTCAGTTCTTCACATCAGGTGGCCAAAGTATTGGAGTTTCAGCTTCACTAAGGACTTGTTGATAATGCTGATTTTATTTCAGCATCAATTGTACTTTTCCTTTTTTATTTCTTTTTGCCAACTTCATTGATTTTCTTCTATACTGACTGAAGGTTTTATTTATTCTTTTGCCATTTTATAAGGTTTAATTATAATAAAAGATAATTTCATAGACTGCTCTTACCTAAACTCTCCACTCTCTGTTATGAATTCTGTTGCGATATAGCAATTTTAATTGGTTTCAGTGTACCACATAAATTTGCAAATTTTGTATTTATATTTATTTTAATTATGAGTGCAACAGAATCAGAAATTAAAACTCAGTTGTTTCCCAGTAGCTTGACATATTTGGTAGTATCAAAGTATTTGGCTAGTTTTTATTGTATCAGAAACATTTACTTTTTTTTTTTTTATGTGTGATCACAAGTACAAACAAATAAATTCTTCTAGAAATGTTTAGTAGAAGTGATGTAAAAAGCTATATTTCTTTGGGCATCTCCATAAATATCAGCAACAGCACTTTCAATGCTACATGCTTGGGAAAGGGTCATTTTTCTTACTTAAGGCAGTGATATCACTTTGTCAATTGCTTCTATAGCTGAAGGATGGCTTGTTTTAGCCCTGGCTATAGCAAATACCTAAGTTCACTGGCTTGGATAACTGCCCAGCATTACAAAGAATATTGGATCTTCTTCTGTTGCTTTTTCACACCAGCAGAGTCCCACTCTTTTGCCTTTAATGATCTTTCTGAGATAATATTCAAGCTCTCTTTTTCTTCAACAAATTAGAAATATTTCCATATCCTGGGGAACACCAAAATTGCATCGTATTGATATAAGACCAGGAAAACTATTACACTATAGGAGGTCACTGTGAAAATCATGGAAAATGGAAGTACAAAGCATTTCTGCTAAGTGTGCTCCTTAACTCTGTACCAATCACTAGTGTCTCTGAAATCAAATAAATTCAAAGTCTGAGAATTAGGATAAAAAAGTGCGGTCCAGTGAAATGAAAAGTTACGTGATGTTTTTCCCTTAGGTCAAATGATACCTGGGAGACCATAAGCAGAATATCCCAGGGAATGTACTCATGAATAGAGATTTAGGAGAATCATTGCTTTGAAAAGATTTATGAAGTGTAGAAAGATGACAATCTGTTTGAATCTCAAGAGGTTGAAAATTAGTAAATCAGATGAACAGAAGCCTCTTCAAATTTAAAAAGCTAGGAAAGCTGTAAAGTTTCTAGCCAACATTAGGAGAAAAACTTTCTCTTACTTTGTGGACAAGGGAACTGAAAATCCTGGCTCTAGTCAACAGAGAGGGAGATCTAATAACTCCTACCATTCTTCAGTTCAGTTCAGTCACTCAGTCATGTCCAACTCTGTGACACCATGGACTGCAGAATGGCAGGCCTCCCTGTCCATCACCAACTCCCGGAGATTACTCAGACTCATGTCCATCGAGTTGGCGATGGCATCCAACCATCTCATCCTCTGTCATCTCCTTCTCCTCCTGAATTCAATCTTTTCCAGTATCAGGTTCTTTTCCAATGAGTCAGTTCTTCACACCAGGTGGCCAAAATATTGGAGTTTCAGCTTCAGCATCAGTCCTTCCAAAGAATATTCAAGACTGATTTCCTTTAGGATGGACTGGTTTCATCTCCTTGCAGTCCAAGGGACTCTCTAGAGTCTTCTCCAACACCACAGTTCAAAAGCATCAATTCTTCGTGTTCAGCTTTCTTTTTAGTCCAACTCTCACATTCATGCATGACAACTGAAGAAACGACACCCTTGACTGGACGGACTTTCGTTGGCAAAGTAATGTCTCTGCTTTTTAATATGTGGTCTAGGTTGGTCATAATTTTTCTTTCAAGGAGAAAGTGTCTTTTAATTTCATGGCTGTATTCACCATTGCAGTGATTTTGGAGCCCCCCAAAATAAAGCCTGTCACTGTTTCCACTGTTTCCCCATCTATTTCCCATAAAGTGATGGGACCAGATGTCATGATCTTTGTTTTCTGAATGTTGAGCTTTAAGCCAACTTATTCACCCTCCTCTTTCACTTTCATCAAGAGGCTTTTTAGTTCTTCACTTTCTTCCATAAGGGTGGGGTCATCTGCATATCTGAGGTTATTGATATTTCTCCTGGCAATCTTGATTCCAGCTTGTGCTTCTTCCAGCCCAGCGTTTCTCATGATGTACTCTGAATATAAGTTAAATAAGCAGAGTGACAATATACAGCCTTGACGTACTCCTTTCCTGATTTGAAATCAGTCTGTTGTTCCATGTCCAGTTCTAATTGTTGCTTCTTGACCTGCTTACAGATTTCTCAGGAGGCAGGTCTGGTTGTCTGGCATACCCATCTCTTTCAGAATTTTCCACAGTTTGCTGTGATCCATACAGTCAAAGACTTTGGGATAGTCAATAAAGCAGAAGTTGGGGTCCACCTAAGTTAGTACCTGAACACATGCTCTAAGTAGTTTTCAAAATCCTCTGACAATGTACCTGATCTGTTCTAGTAGCTAGAAAAAGAAAAGAAAGAAAAACATACTGAATATCCAAACAGATAAGTCATTGTAAATTAGAATTTTTGGAAGAGAGTGGTAATTTGGTGGCAATTTGAACAACAATGAGAGGAAAGAGAAAAGCAGAGAGGGATATTGAGTTTAGGATGTAAAATGAAAACCAGAGCCAAACTTAGTAAAAAGAAACTTTATTTGAAAAGGATATTCCAAGAAGAAGAAAGGTACTATTTCAACATGGGAGTGGCACTGTTGCAGCAGGGAGATTATTCTGATCTCAATATCAACAAGTGTCTCACCGGTTTTTCTTTTATAGAGTGAACTGAACAAGGTTAAAAGGAACAACGTATGTGCAAGTGGGATGGATAGAAGGAGAATGATTGGGCAGAAGATCAGAGAATGTTTTTCCTGAACACCAGCCTATTCTCAGGGGAGGCTGAGGAGGGTAGGCACACCGGTTCAGGCTGAAGGTAGGTCAAAGTTCAGGTACCTTTGGCAAGCAGAGAAAATTAATCAGAGTTTGTTTAAAAAGTGTTTTGTTCCAACAAAGAATGAGAATTTGAAGGATCTCTGTCTGGTCTTACTATAAGTACACATGGAGGTGTCCATGAATTTTATTGAAATTATATGGGGCTGTAAGTCCTTTGCAGCAAACCCTTTTTTAGAACAAAAAGGGTGAGAAGATTTCTTAACCTTGGCTGTCTTCTAGGATTTCACATAAATGGCAACATTCAGTATTGTCAGGGAGTACAAAACAGTTTTATAGCACAAAACAGTTTGTGGAATTTAGGAAATACATATTTCCTGAAAATAATCAGGAGATAAGTTGAAAGAATTTTCTCTATTGGATAGATAAACTCTTAGATGAAAGATTAAATGGAAGAAATATCATAAAACTTAGGTTAAAATTTCAGAAAGGAAAAATCATGAAGAAAGAGACAAAAATAATTAGAGCAGATAATGACAACTGGGAGAAGGAAATGGCAGCCCACCCCAATATTCTTGCCTGGTGAATCCTGTGGTCAGAGGAGCCTGGTGGGCTGCCGTCTATGGGGTCACAGAGAGTCGGACACCACTGAAGCGACTTAGCAGCAGCAGCAATGACAACTAATGTAAAAACAGTTTTTAATTATAAAGGATACGTTAAACGAATTAAAGACAGAGAGATGCAGGTTCAATCCCTGGGTTGGGAGATCCCCTGAAGTAGGGAATGGAAACCCACTCTGGTATTCTTCCCTGGAAAATTCCATGGACAGAGGAGCCTGGCGACTTACAGTCTATGGGGTTGCAAAGAGTCAGACATGACTGAGCATGCACGCACATTACTATTTTCAAATTAAGACTTATACTTCTGAATTACCCTAGATAGAAGAGATCAACTCTAAAGCTGAAGCTGCCTAAAAAGCAATGAAAATGAGAGTACATTTTACATCAGGACTTAAGCCTGATGAATTTTGAGGAACACTCTCACTGTAAACACGGTATTCCAATTTTATCTGAAGCTAATTAACAGAGTGCCTGAAACTCTGTATGAAGCTATGTAATGCTGCTGCTGCTGCTAAGTCACTTCAGTCGTGTCCAGCTCTGTGAGATCCCATGGACTGCAGCCCACCAGGTTTCCCCATCCACAGATTCTCCAGGCAAGAACACTGGAGTGGGTTGCCATTTCCTTCTCCAATGCATGAAAGTGAAAAGTGAAAGTGAAGTCGCTCAGTTGTGTCCGACTGTTAGCCACCGCATGGACTGCAGCCTACCAGACTCCTCCGTCCATGGGATTTTCCAGGCAAGAGTACTGGAGTGGGGTGCCATTGTCTTCTCCAAGCTATGGAATAGGCAGGTGTATTTTCCCCTCTGACTGGCAAGGATAGTTAGAATGAAGAATGAGGGGAAGAGAGACATCACCTCCTCAGCATTGCACTGGAACTCTCAGCGGTTATATTTCCTCATGGCTCCACCTCTTGCCTGCCTGCGCCACCATGATTCTACATTGCCTTTTTGTATTTGTTTGTTGGGGCTGCCAAAACAAAGTATCACAGACGCGCAGCTTATACAAAAGGAATTCATTTTCTCCTAGTCTAATAGATAAGGGTGTCCTGAGGTTCGGTTTCTCCTGAAGTCTTTGTCCTTGTCTATCAGATGGCCACGTTCTTGCTGCGTCCTTACGTGATCTTTCCTCTGTGTGTGTGCATTGCTAGTGTTTCTCTGTGTCCAAATTTCCTTCTCGTGTAAGGACACCAGTCAAATTGGATTAAGGTGCAACTTAATGACCTTGTTTTAACTTAATTAAATTGTAAAGGCTCTATTTCCTATTCTTAGACACTAGAAGTGAGGGCTTTAACATATAAATGTGAAAACAAGTCAGTTCAGACAGAGCATTCTTCTATTTAATTTTTAGCCAAGGAGAGGTTAGAACATCTGAAGATAATTAATCACCAGGCCTCTTCTGTTAGCTTTTGTGCTCTTTGATCAACTTCACTTTTTATTTTTAGAAAAATTTAAAAATTATATTTAACTTCATTATCAATTTTAACGCTTTAAGGATAAGGTAACGTCATCTCATTTCTCACATAACTCATACATCTGTTGACCCACTAACATGCTTTTATTATGACCGTTATAATTACTAAGCCCTCATACTAGAAACATTTGCTTTGTGTCAATAGATGTCTCAGATGTACATGAATTTTTTCCAGTTTTAAAATTTGAGCAGTATCATTTTACTATTTTCTGTGACATGACAACAGGACCTAGAGATAGAGACTAACCATGATAGACTGGCTATTCAGTGCCATTCTCAGCAAATTGATGTTCATCATGAAAACATCATAGTGACTTAATGACTATGGGTCAAAAACTATTAAGAACCATTAAGATAGGTTAACAGGACAAAATACAGCACTGAGGCTGAAGGGTTTTAGTAATGATTCAATGGACTGTGTTTTAATTACTTGCAGGATCTCTAATTTCATAATCTTACTCTTTATAAAAGAATTCTCTATTTTCACTCTCATTAATAAAATAAAGACAGAAAACATTAGCTCTATTTTTGACTATAATGTGGTGAACAAACCAGTGCAAATCTCATTAACTTAAACAATGATCATTACTCTCATACATCTGAGTTTCCATTGATTGTTGGCTGGTCTAGGTTGGACTTGGCTCCAACTTCCATGTTGGACACAGATCTGCTTTACAACTCTTAACTACTTATTTATTTTTTATAATTGACCAGACAAGGATAAGTTTTTATTATAACATGGAACAAGAGAAAGGAACAAGCTCATTGACACAGGCATATTTCAAGCCTCTGTTTACAAATTCAGTCTGGTGTAACATCCTGTCAGCCAAAGCAAGCCCAAAGTTAACAGGCAAGGAAGCACTGTCTTTGTCTAGGGGACAAACTGTAAAGTCACAGTATAAAGGAGTAAATAGAATGAAGGAGGACTATTAAAGAAAAATTGATATTTTGTGAACGTTACTAGATATTAACAGGTTCTTAGCATTTACAGAGATTGTTCAGTATTGAATTCAACCCTCAACATTGTTCTCGGAATATAACAACTGACTTCATAGTATCAGTGTTATAGAAGAAGCCCAGTGATCTAACTCTAGTGTTACTCTAGTAAGTAAGTCATTCAGTCATGTCCAACTCTTTGCAACCCCATGGACTGTACCCCTCCAGGATCCACTACTCATGGAATTTTCCAGGCAAGAATACACGGGTTGCCGCCGCCCCTCTCCCGCCTCCTCCCCCTTCTTCCTCCCTCCTGGCTTCCTTTCGTCCCTTGAAATCTTTGATGTTAGTACTTGGATTCTTGTATTTAAGGGCTTCCTCGGTGGTGCAGAGGTTAAAGCATCTGCCTGCAATGTGTGAGACCTGGGTTTGATCCTTGGGTCGGGAAGGTCCCCTGGAGAAGGAAATGGCAACCCACTCCAGTATTCTTGCCTGGAGAACCCCATGGATGGAGGAGCTTGGTGGGCTACAGTCCACAGGTCGCAAAGAGTCGGACACGACTGAATGACTTCACTTTCACCTTCTCCAGTGGATCTTCCCAACCCAGGGATCAAACTCTGGTCTCATTCATTGCAGGCAGATTCTTACCATCTGAGCCATCAGGGAAGCTTGAAATATTACATTGGCTTCATATTTTCAATGTTATGGAAGAAGCCCAACAATGTAATTAGTTGCATATTTTTACTATACCTGCTTACATATGCACACTGTAAATAATCATTGTTTAATAACCATTCAAAGAAGCCTTACTACTTTCATATCTTCTACCCTTTATATCTCTGCTTGACATTTTAAGTATAATGTCTGAACAGCCACTTCCTACTGATTATAAGATAAAGAATGTTGTGGAGGATGAATTCCAGCATGATAGCTACTAAATTAATCTATTGAGTCAAGATGAAGTTCTTCTTTTATACAAAAGCAAATATCAGGACATAAATTTTATTGCTTCAAAAACTTACTTCTTTATTATCAAGTCTTTTATGAGAGGAAAAACAAGCTGTTGATCATTGGGAATAAGCCTTACAGAAGACTTTTGTGCAGAGCACTCAAATTGTATGAGTTTTATTATTCTATTCTTGAAGAGAGGATAAATATATGTACTATTTGAAGCTTGGGTAACTGAATTACTCTATATATTAAAAAAAATTGATCACTTGTTTATTTTCATGGCACTAGTTGAAAGTAGACGTGTAGATTAAAAAAAATTCTAATTCTCTGTAAGGAGATTAAAAAATTTAAAAACCTACTGATAGCTTTATAACATTTAGAAGAAACAGTCATGAGTTTTTTTGTTTTATTTTTTTAGATTTGACATTTTCAAAATATATAATTTTGATTATTTAAAACATTCTTTAAAGTAAATTCAGATAATATACCCAAATATAACATTTGTTGTCAAGAAAATATTTTACTTAATACATAGTTAAAGTCACACTAGAAATAAACTATTATTCAAAGGATAATGAGTAGAAGGCCATGCTTCAGTATCACTGCATTTTTGTCTTGTTTGCTGCTGCTAGGTCGCTTCAGTTGTGTCTGACTCTGTGCGACCCCATGGATGGCACCTCACCAGGCTCCCTCGTCCCTGGGATTCTCCAGGAAAGAACACTGGAGTGGGTTGCCATTTCCTTCTCCAATGCATGAAAGTGAAGAGTGAAACTGAAGTCACTCAGTCATGTCCGACTCTTCGCGACCCTGTGGACTGCAGTACCAGGCTCCTCCGCCCATGGGATTTTCCAGGCAAGAGTACTTGCGTGGGGTGTCATTGCCTTCTCCATTCATCTGGTTTAGGGCTTGTATTTTTTTGTGTTTTTATGTAAAATTTGCTTTTGAGTGACTATTACCCAGAATGATGCCACAATATATTTGCTGAGTAAATGCTTTCATGAACAGAGGCAAAAGATAAAAAAAAAAAAAAAAAGGATTCAAACTTTAAATATTCACTCCAAACATCTTTTATGAGGTTATCTGTCACCTATCTTCTAATACTTTCCTTTTCACTTGGTACTATCCTCTGTCTACATACATTTTCAAAAGAATTCATTTGAATCAGTTCTGATGAGATGGATGAAACTGGAGCTGATTATACAGAGTGAAGTAAGCCAGAAAGAAAAACACCAATACAGTATACTAACACATATATATGGAATTTAGGAAGATGGCAATGACGACCCTGTATGCAAGACAGGGAAAGAGACACAGATGTGTATAACGGACTTTTGGACTCAGAGGGAGAGGGAGAGGGTGGGATGATTTGGGAGAATGACATTCTAACATGTATACTATCATGTGAATTGAATCGCCAGTCTATGTCTGATGCAGGATGCAGCATGCTTGGGGCTGGTGCATGGGGATGACCCAGAAAGATGTTATGGGGAGGGAGGTGGGAGGGGGGTTCATGTTTGGGAATGCATGTAAGAATTAAAGATTTTAAAATTTAAAAAATAAAAAACTAAAATTTAAAAAAAAAAAAGAAATGTTAAAAAGGAAACTTGTCCTTGATCTTGATTTTGTTAGAACTTCAAAATACTATCCTGTCTTAAGTTTTGCAACAGACGTCTTTGTCCAGTAATGCTCATTTATGGAGTGAGGAGATCTAGCAAATCTGAGGCTTGAAAACTTCAGACCTTTGAAATTCAGATAAAGTCTTTTGTCTTTCAGAGGCTGCCATTCCTCATGTGTTTGTTCAGAAAATACTAAGGACTTGGGGTAATAAAATGCATTGGAAAATATGGAAGGGTTAGTCCCTGGAAGGCTTGATGGCAGACTGATTTGCCATGGATGTCTCCAATAGGAACTAAATAGACATTTCTCCAAAGAAGACATACGGATGGCTAACAAACACATGAAAAGATGCTCAACATCACTCATTAGTAGAGAAATGCAAATCAAAACCACAATGAGGTACCACTTCACACCAGTCAGAATGGCTACGATCCAAAAATCTGCAAGCAATAAATGCTGGAGAGGGTGTGGAGAAAAAGGAACCCTCCTACACTGTTGGTGGGAATGCAAACTAGTACAGCCACTATGGAGAACAGTGTGGAGATTCCTTAAAAAAATTGCAAATAGAACTACTGTATGACCCAGCAATCCCACTGCTGGGCATACACACCGAGGAAACCAGAACTGAAAGAGACACATGTACCCCAATGTTCATCGCAGCACTGTTTATAATAGCCAGGACATGGAAACAACCTAGATGTCCATCAGCAGATGAATGGATAAGCAAGCTGTGGTACATATACACAATGGAGTATTACTCAGCCGTTAAAAAGAATTCATTTGAATCAGTTCTGATGAGATGGATGAAACTGGAGCCGATTATACAGAGTGAAGTAAGCCAGAAAGAAAAACACCAATACAGTATACTAACACATATATATGGAATTTAGAAAGATGGCAATGACGACCCTGTATGCAAGACAGGAAAAAAGACACAGATGTGTATAACGGACTTTTGGACTCAGAGGGAGAGGGAGAGGGTGGGATGATTTGGGAGAATGGCATTCTAACATGTATACTATCATGTAAGAATTGAATCGCCAGTCTATGTCTGACACAGGATACAGCATGCTTGGGGCTGGTGCATGGGGATGACCCACAGAGATGTTATGGGGAGGGAGGTGGGAGGGGGGTTCATGTTTGGGAATGCATGTAAGAATTAAAGATTTTAAAATTAAAAAAAAATAAAATAAAAGTTAAACAACAGTAATAAAAAAAAAAAAAAGAAAAGAAAAGGAATATTCTAAAATGGTCTTCATTTCCAAGCACAATGGCTGTGGCTTGTATGAAAAACCAGGCTTGATTTGTCCACAAAGATGGAAGTCTATAGAGTTTGTCTTAACACAAAACAGGATATGTGGCCCATTATTAAAATTTCCTTAATATTTTTTTAAAATTTCTTTCACTGCTGCAAATGGATACCTGGTTTTCCTGGTGACTCAGTGTGAGGTTAGGTGTGTTTCTCCCTTGTCAGCAAGTGAGACTAAGATGCTCGCAGAATTTCAGAAAACACTGTGAGCTAAATACTTACACAGTCACTATTTTTCCCACAACGCAAATATATCTTCCTAAGACTTTATTTACTGTCATGAAAGTTTGTGGTATTCATGAAACTTGAGAATAAAAATTGAATAACAAACGAAAAAGAAAAACACAAACTGAGCATTACTCTTAGTATGACAAGTGATAAGCAGATCACAAATATAATCCTTATTCATAACATGCTTGCAAAAGGTACTGCTAAATCATATACAAATGAGGACTGTTTTATATAGTATGTAATTATTTGTAGGGTACATTATCAAACCATAAATTGAATATATAGATAGATCAGTTCAGTTAAGTTCAGTCACTCAGTCGTGTCCGACTCTATGCAACCCCATGGACTGTAGCCTGCCAGGCTCCTCCGTCCATGGGATTTTCGAGGCAAGAATACCGGAGTGGGTTGCCATTTCCTTCTCAAGGGGATCTTCCTGACCCAGGGATCAAACCCAGGTCTCCCACATTACAGGCAGACGCTTTACCATCTGAGCCACCAGGGAAGCCCTATGTAGATAGATACCTAAAAGTTTTGACCGAATTTCTTAATGATAGAACACAGGCATGTGAAAAAAGAAGTGTTAAGTCAAAGTCAAGAGTTAAAGTTTGTCCACCATATCACTCTTTTGATCGGATAATCCCTTGCTACTGAGTCTTCTCTGTATAACATAGGATGCTCAATAGGTTGCCTCTCTCCCTGGTGGTGGCTTAGTTGGTAAAAACGTGCCTGCAGTGCAGGAGATCCAGGTTCAGTCCATGGGTAAGGAAGATCCCCTGAAGAAGGGAATTGCAACCCACACCAGTATTCTTGCCTGGAGAATTCCATAGACAGAGGAGCCTGGAGGGTCAACGGGATCACAAAGTGTCAGACACAATTAAGCAACTAACACTAACACCGCTAGGCCACTACATGCCAGTAGTAATTCTCTACTCCAATTATGACAACAGAAAGTATATCTTTACAATTAAAAACTTTTTTTAGAAAATAAGGGTTCAAAATAAAGATATACTTGGAAAGTATCACAATATTTTATTTTACTTGTAAAATATTTAATTCTCTTATAAAATATCACACTCCTCCAAGGGAAGTAAAATATTCATGGTTGATGGAGTTTTTATTAATGAATGTTGAAAGAAATTTATTTCTTGATAAACATTTGACAGAAGATTTTTTGATATATTGACATACAGATTTGTCGTATTATTGCAGAGCTTATTAGTGATGACCCTGTGCCAGAGATATTTCAAGGGCATCTGTTGTTGACACTTCTCTTTATGGTTTACAGAGTCAATGTCAATGATGTTCAAGTGGAAATAGATATCTTTGTCTTCCTGCTGGCATGCCTTTCCCATTCTTTCCATTTTTCTAGTTCACATTAAAAACAGCAAAAACAGTACCCAGCAAATTAATCCATAAATATATAAAAATATTTATACATAAATGAAGAATAATGATAGAACTAAAATTATCTAAAAAAAATCTCTGGCACAAATAATCTATTTTTAAAAATTCCCATTTAGTTTTCATATAAATTGTAGAAAAACATTAGTGAAAATTCAATGATGATTCTTATTTTCACTTTTCCTTCCAACATTTCCCTCTAGTACATGTCCCATTGTTGAAAGCCTTTGAATTTGTCGTTCATGAGGATTAGAAAAATGACCTAAACTGATGTTGCTAGGAATATTTCTTTTGTGTGTGTTTGTGTGTGTGTGTGTGTGTGTGTGTGTGACTGGGTTTTTATCATAATGATGCCCTGGGGAAAAATATATAATCATAAATTGTTTTCTGCTCTTGCTTCAGATTTGTTTGGCCTTTGTAAATAATGAATATCCAATGGGAAAGATTTTGAGTTAGCCTGGTTTTTATGCATAATATTACTAGATTTTTAAACTTTTTAGATACATTGTTTCATTTGAAAATATTATGAAATGTATAAAATAGCATTAATTCATAAGCAGTAACAATGTTGAAAAGAAAATTATAACTTTTATGTCATTAATTGTACTTTAAACATTATATTTGTCTTTAGCTATTAAAAAGACCTCTTTTTAAAATAACAAATATTTCTTTCCTTGCATTCCTCTAATGTATTAGTTAAAACATTTTTCAGAACAGACATCTTGAAATAATTTTCTATATGGGTGTACCTATAGCTGATTCTTGTTGATGTTTGAGAGAAAACCACAAAATTCTATAAAGCAATTATCCTTCAATTAAAAACATAAAGTGACAAAAAACTTTTCAAAACGTGTATACATTAGCATTTATGGTTTAGAACATGAGAGTACCAAACTCTTTTCCAGTTTTGTCCTGCTTAATGCAGATTGAAGTAATAAACAATATAAAGAAAAAGAATCTTGATGTGTCATTATTATATTTAATTTTGTCATTTTCTGAAACGTCAAAATATACTTTGATTCAAATTGCTTTTATCCCATATAAATTCATACAAGAATTGAATTTAACACTAAATTTACTCCAGTAAATGGAAGATATTATGGCTATGTATAGAGATATTTCAATTAAAGGCTTTTAGTTAAATAAGCTGAATTACATTGACTTAAGTTATCTACTCAGGATTAATTATGCTGCTAATGAACATAAATTTGAATTCATCAATGCCGCTCCTATTTATCAACTATTCTGATAATTATCAATTTTCTAAAATACATTCATCATCATTGCTATATCATTATTGACACTACATTGTTTTGATAAATCCCATCATGTTTCTTTCTCAAAGAGAATATTACAAAGTTAAAATCATGTTAAAGGTAAAATATCATCTTCTAATGTATGTTTCATTAATTCAAAATTTTATACTTTATATACTAATGCTGCTGCTGCTGCTGCTGCTAAGTTGTTTCAGTCATGTCGGACTCTGTGTGACCCCATAGACAGAAGACCACCAGGTTCCCCCATCCCTGGGATTCTCCAGGCAAGAACACTGGAGTGGCTTGCCATTTCCTTCTACAAAGCGTGAAAGTGAAAAGTGAAAGGGAAGTTGCTCAGTCGTGTCCAACTTGTAGTGAACCCATGGACTGCAGTCTACCAGGCTCTTCCGTCCATGGGATTTTCCAGGCAGGAGTACTGGAGTGGGGTGCCATTGCCTTCTCCATATCCTAATGCAGGACACATCAATTATACTTCTTTTTCAAAGTGAATTTATTTCATGATCATCTATACCTTAAATAGTCAATGCAGTTTTGTATATGCTTTTAAGTGGACTTATTGAGGCTCTCTGGAATCAAAATAACTACTTCTCAATTTAATTTTCTTTTTCACCTAGATCAAATCTACTTATTTAGTTGGCTCCATTTCAATTCTCCCACTTCCCATGTCCATATATATTTTGCTAGCCATTTCTTCAACTTACTGTTTTTCTTAAATCACTTCAACAAGACTTAATTTCGTCAGCCACAGGACTGGAAAATGTCAGTTTTCATTCCAATCCCAAAGAAAGGAAATGCCAAAGAATGCTCAAACTACCACACAACTGGGCTCATCTCACATGCTAGTAAAGTAATGCTCAGAATTCTCCAAGCCAAGTTTCAGCAATACATGAACCATGAACTTCCAGATGTTCAAGTTGGTTTTAGAAAAGGCAGAGGAACCAGAGATCAAATTGACATCTGTTGGATCATGGAAAAAACAAGAGAGTTCCAGAAAAACATTTATTTCTGCTTTATTGACTATGCCAAAGCCTTTGACTGTGTGGATCACAACACACTGTGGAAAATTCTGAAAGAGATGGGAATACCAGACCACCTGACCTGCCTCTTGAGAAACCTGTATGCAGGTCAGGATGCAACAGTTAGAACAGGACATGGAACAACAGACTGGTTCCAAATAGAAAAAGGAGTACGTCAAGGCTGTATATATTGTCACCCTGCTTATTTAACTTATATGCCCAGTACATCATGAGAAACGCTGGGCTGGAAGAAGCACAAGCTGGAAATCAAGGTTGCCAGGAGAAATATCGAGAAACACAGATATGCAGATGGCACCACCCTTATGGCAGAAAGTGAAGAGGAACTAAAAAGCCTCTTGATGAAAGTGAAAGAGGAGAGTGAAAAAGTTGGCTTAAAGCTCAACATTCAGAAAATGAAGATCATGGCATCTGGTCCCATCACTTCATAGCAATAGATGGGGAAACAGTGGAAACAGACTTTATATTATTAGGCTACAAAATCACTGCAGATGGTGGCTGCAGCCATGAAGTTAAAAGGTGCTTACTCCTTGGAAGGAAAATTATGACCAACCTAGATTGTATATTCAAAAGCAGAGACATTACTTTGCCAACAAAGGTCCATCTAGTCAAGGCTATGATTTTTCCAGTGGTCATGTATAGATGTGAAAGTTGGACTGTGAAGAAAGCTGAGCACTGAATGATTGATGCTTTTGAACTGTGGTGTTGGAGAAGACTCTTGAGTCCGTTGGACTGCAAGGAGATCCAACCAGTCCATCCTATGGGAGATCAGTCCTGGGTGTTCTTTGGAAGGACTGATGCTAAAGCTGAAACTCCAATACTTTGGCCACCTCATGTGAAGAGTTGACTCATTGGAAAAGACTCTGTTGCTGGGAGGGATTGGGGGCAGGAAGAGAAGCGGCAACAGAGGATGAAATGGCTGGATCACCATCTCATGGTGAATTTTTTAATTTTATTTTTTCCTTTTATTTTATCTCAGATCACCAACCTGATGGACGTGAGTCTGAGTGAACTCCAGGAGTTGGTGATGGACAGGGAAGCCTGGCATGATGCAATTCATGGGGTCGCAAAGAGTCGGACACGACTGAGTGACTGAACTGAATCATTATATTGTATATAACTGTAAGACATTCTTCAATCAATGACATTAGATTTTTAATAAATGATATATAAACTGATTCCCAATATATTAGAGGAGACTGTAATAATGATTTAAAAACATTTCATTAGTAACAACATCTCCTAATAAAGACAATGATTCTTGAGGAAATGTGTGATATAAGAGGGAGAAATAGAAACTAAATTTTTCTCTCATTAAAATAATGTGTAAAAGAGAAAATGTGATGTGAAAACAATGCTTAATTTTAAACATAATGCTGAATGCCAATTTTAATCAACTATAACCAGGGGATAAACTTTTAAACTATGCCCCAATGTCCTCTAGGTATACCATCTGGAATACGTAATCTTTATCTCCCCAGTGAAGAATGAAAACACTGGATAGTCTTCACTGACAAATATATTGGTCCAGAACTGATACCCATCACTCTTCTCAAACCAGACAGAATTCTGCCTAACTTCCAGGGGCCAAACAAGTGTAATCCTCCAGTATTCCTGGAAGAAAAGGAGAACCAGATGTGGATAAACAATAAAACTTTCTATCAATGAAAGTTTCTATGATAAAGACCAAGAAAGATATAAATGCATAAATCACAGAACAAATCAGAATGGATCACATCCATGTTTAAGAGAATCCTAGTTGCTGTTTTGAGGAGTCTAGTGTATGACAGAATCCTTGGGTGATATTTCAGGCTCCGACATTGATAAACTCACTTTGAAGCTGCCCACTCACACGAGATTTGGTACACAATGCCTTGTAGATTTCTGCAGGGTATTAGAGTCAAGATTCAGTACCTTACTCCATCCCCAGGCCAGTCATACTCAAGCACTTGATCCTGGCACCTCTATTCAGAGGCTATATCAGAGGAACTGGCCAAGGGATTTTTCCATAGTTTGATTCACTAGCTTTTTTCTCCTAGCCTTTCCAAGACAAACAGATCCATAAGCAGGCAATCACCCTTTTGGGGGCTCCCTGGCAAAAAGAAAATACCACATATCTGAGTTACATCTACATGACCCTTACCTGGTGCCATTCTGTGGGGGAAATTGAACATTGGGCAACTGGCCCCTTGCTTTTCTTCCTTCTTGCTCACACTGTTATAAGTGAATAAAGGCCTGATTGTTACTTTGACATTGACTCATTGCTCCAGCTGACCAACTTGACACCTGGTTGTTTGGCATTTTGAATGGCAGAAAAAGCCTTGTGAATTTTGGGAAAGAACTAGAGGTCTCTGGAGAAAAATGTACTCTGAGATCTCAGATCTGAAAAAGAAAAATTGAGCTGCTGATGTGGCATGTTAGGAAGGAACACTCTAAGTGAAGTGCTGCTTTCTCCTAACAGTAAACATTACTTTAAAAAACGTGGATAACAGAAAGTGCCTAGTTTGATTTTTAATTTATGAGCATGAATTGAGAATTGCTTCTATAAGAGAACATGTATTTATACTGCTTTCCTTTTATTTTTAAATGTTCACCTTTATTTAGTGTAGAATATGTTCTTGCAATGCATTAACATTTTTTAAAAGCAACTAAACATTTAGAACCCTATTCTAAATATTTCATACCCTAAAAGATGATGCTGTGAAAGAGCTGCACTCAATATGTCAGCAAATTTGGAAAACTCAGCAGTGGCCATAAGACTGGAAAAGGTCAGCTTTCATTTCAATCCCAAAGAAAGGCAATGCCAAAGAATGCTCAAACTACCACACAATTGCACTCATCTCGCACGCTAGTAAAGTAATGCTCAAAATTCTCCAAGCCAGGCTTCAGCAACACATGAACTGTGAACTTCCAGATGTTCAAGCTGGTTTTAGAAAAGGCAGAGGAACCAGAGATCAAATTGACAACATCTGCTGGATCATCAAAAAAGCAAGAGAGTTCCAGAAAAACATCTATTTCTGCTTTATTGACTATGCCAAAGCCTTTGACTGTGCAGATCACAAGAAACTGTGGAATATTCTGAAGAGATGGGAATACCAGACTACCTGGCCTGCCTTTTGAGAAACCTGTATGCAGATCAGGAAGCAACAGTTAGAACTGGACATGGAACAACAGCTGGTTCCAAATAGGAAAAGGAGTACGTCAAGGCTGTATATTGTCATCCTGCTTATTTAACTTATATGCAGAGTACATCATGAAAAACGCTGGGCTGGAAGAAGTGCAAGTTGGAATCAAGATTTCTGGGAGAAATATCAATAACCTCAGATATGCAGATGACACCACCCTTATGGCAGAAAGTGAAGAACTATAGAGCCTCTTGAAAGTGAAAGAGGAGAGTGAAAAAGTTGGTTCAATATTCAGAAAACCAAGATCATGGCATCTGGTCCTATCACTTCATGGCAAATAGATGGGGAAACAGTGGAAACAGTTGCTGGCTTTCTTTTTCTGGGCTGCAAAATCACTGCAGATGGTGATTGTAGCCATGAAATTTAAAGATGCTTGCTCCTTTGTAGGAAAGTTATGACCAAACTAGACAGCATATTAAAAAGCAGAGACATTACTTTGCCAACAAAGGTCCATCTAGTCAAGGCTATAGTTTTTCTAGTAGTCATGTATAGATGTGAAAGTTGGACTATAAAGAAAGCTGAGCACTGAAGAACTGATGTTTTTGAATTGTGGTGTTGGAGACGATTCTTGAGAATCCCTTGGACTACGAGGAGATCCAACCAGTCCATCCTAGGGGAGATTGTTCCTGTGTGTTCATTGGAGGGACTGATGTTGAAGCTGAAACTCCAATACTTTGGCCACCTGATGCAGAGAGCTGACTCATTTAAAAAGACAGTGATGCTGGGAAAGATTGGGGGCAGGAGGAGAAGGGGACAACAGAGAATGAGATGGTTGGATGGCATCACCGACTCAATGGACATTGGTTTGGGTGGACTCCAGGAGTTGGTGATGGACAGGGAGGCCTGGCATGCCACGGTTCATGGGGTCGCAAGGAGTTGGACATGACTGAGCGACTGAACTGAACTGAACTGAACATTTAGAAAAACAATTGTTTTTCTAACTATAGGAGGACCCGATATATAAACCATATGCCACTAATAGCAATTAAGGAATTTCACTGCCTCTCTCACTTATAAGTATAAAATAATCATGTATTTTTCTGAACGTAAAGGAAATTTGAAGTTTTTTTTCATGTTCTATAGCAGTTCATACGGTATGATGAACTAAGTTATAATGAATTTGAATATATATATCCATTTAAAAATTAAATTATATATTTCAACTAAAGCCTCTGTAAATTGTTGTCAATGTTTTTCTACTGTGCATTTTGTTATCTCCCAGAAATTAAACAATGTCATAGGTAGAACATATTACTTTCTGAATTTTAAAAATTATGCAAATATTAATTTTACATATTTAAAATAAATAATATAGTGACCACATAAACCTATCTACTCTAAGATTAGAAACGTTCAGAGCCTGTAACATTTCTATGACTGCTTTGGTAAGGTGGCTGGGAGCTTATCAAGATCCATTCTCTACCACTTTCCTGGTAAGAGCTGTAGCAGGGATGGGCTGACTGGCTGTGAATTTTCCCACTCTTAATAACGCTAATTGTAGATATTTGATTTAATTCTTCCCAATGTTAGATGAGAAGAGATGTATACGTCTACACTGGGCCTAAAAAACAAACAAACAAAAAAAAAACAAAACAATATTTTCAGGTTTGTTCTTTCCCTTTCCATAAAATAGAACATGGAAACACCCACAAAAGTTTCATAAATAAAAATGAAACATTGAGAAGCCAGTGGAAAGATAGATGAGATTTTGATCCATAAATAACCATGTGAACCAGAGTCACATGCTATTTGAAATGTAACATTTTAGAGATATAAGTATTTCTTTTTCATTAAGCCTCTGAATTATTATATTTGATTGTTACAATTGAATTTTACAAAGCCAGCACAAATACATAAATGACTAACGTCATGTGATATAAATACTGAATAGGTGTTATTAGTAAAATAATTTCAAAGAATTAGCAGAACACAAATGATCCCCTGAATTCTCATTATCTCACAAATAGACACACCACGTTAGGCATGGCTAGACAATTACTCAACAGCATCATCAGTCTGGTGCTTGGTATTCAATTAAAAAAATATCATATTCATATTTAATGCTCATTCCATTTGATATATTCTCTATTAATTTCATCTTTTTATTAAGTTATATATGCTTATTAATTATTTTGATTTATTAAATTGAAGTTTTTTTAATTTGACATTACATTTTCAGTAAAAAGATCTAACTATCTACACATATTTTAACAGTATACTGAAGAGCCAATACATTTGAAAAGACCCTGATGCTGGGAAAGATTGAGGGCAGGAGGAGAAGGGGATGACAGAGAATGAGATGGTTGGATGGCATCACCAACTCGATGGACATCGGTTTGGGTGGACTCTGGGAGTTGGTGATGGACAGGGAGGCCTGGGGTGCTGCCGTTTATGGGGTCGTAAAGTGTAGGACATGACTGAGGGACTGAACTGAACTGAAAGAATTTAAGAAGTATTATTTTATTATTTCTAGATAATATATGATTTCAGTTTTAAATTTCTTAAAAATTATTCTTTCTACATCTTTAGTGTAAAATTTAGGTACAATTTCAAAGATATAGGAAAAGCACCATATTGGTTGAATATATGGATAAAGAATATCATTTTTTCTATTCATTTTTTTCCTGCTAAACTTGTTTTCATCATATTTTGTTCTGGAAGAATATTTTGCTTTCTGTATTTTACTGTTTCTATTTTACAAAACCATTGTAATTTTATTTTTCCTTGTTTTATAATGCTTTTAGCCTTAATTTCTACTTTTTTCCTCCCAGAATGCTGGAATTCTTATTTATTTATTTTATTTTTGCTTATTTTTCTGTGTTGGGTCTTAGTTGTGTCATGAAGGATCTTTCATTGCGGCACACTGGCTTAGCTGCCCCACAGCACGTGGTGTCTTCCCAGACCAGTGATAGAACTCTGCATTGCAAGGCAGATTGTTGACCAACAGACCATCAGTGAGGTCCTTAACTTCTACTCTGATATTAATGTTTTAGGCACAATTTGTATCTTTCTGTTATATTAGAATACATTTTATTTTATTGGAATACAAATATCATTATTTGACAGGACTTTCTTCTCATTTAACTTACTTTGACTGTCCATAGAAATTACATTTACCAGTCCACCTTTACAAGATGCCAGCACAACATCACCTTGTCTCTGTTGTAAATTCTCTTCTGTTGAGATCTTTTCTCTAGTTCAGTAACGTCAGTGTCATGTATCTAGTACTGACCTCAGACAGAATGCACAAGAGGTATAGCAACTTAACCCCACTTGAAAAGAAGTTCTGGAATGCTTCTCATTTTGAGTGCCACTTGATCAAAAAGTTCATAATATCATCGGCATCCCTGCTCCATTTCCTAGCAATAAACTCAATCTTGACTTTTGTAGTGTGCTTCAATTCTGAGTCCTCTTTATTGGCCAAAACAGACATGTTATTTAATTTAGAGAAATGTAGACTGTCTGTACTACATCTCCTATTAAGGAGCAGAATAACATTTTTTAATACTATGCCTTGTTCAAAATATTTGTTTCTTTAACTCAAGACGTTTTAAAAACCTATCCCTAGAACAATATGTGTGAGTAGGGTGATGCTATGCTAATAAAGACATCTAGTAAAGACAAAAAGTTTCCTCCTTTTTGCACTGTGTCTCTGTCAATAAAATGTATGAGATGTACTAAGATCTGTATATAGCCAGACACCTTATAAGGACATTATATTAAAAAATATATCAGAGATGAGATTTCTGGGTGCTATTAAAAATTGTCATGCAATACCCAAATTTTATAATATTTTGTTACATTATTTCAAATAAAGTTATTATTCCAAATGAAAATTGTCCTAATTATTGAATAATAACTTGATTCTCTAAGGAACACAACTGGGTTCTACATCTGAGCTGAAAACAAATGTTCTATTGACATATAATAAGATGAAATATATTAATTCAGAAATGGCAGATGATGTAAAGAGTAGGATGAATTACCAAGGTCTTTTTGTTATTTTCAATTTTTAATATTGATGGTAAGGTGACTACCACTTAATATTTTATCATTATTTCAGATTGTGCTTATTAACAAACTTCAGGGCTGGGGACAAAGTAATATGCTAGGGAAGATATGTGATTTTATTATGACCTTTTAATATTCAATTCTGGTTGGTTTAAATATTTATGGGAAATAAAATAATGAACAAAAGAACAAAGGCAAATATAGAATTATAAAACTGTAAAAATAAAAAACAAAAAAGAATAGCTTACACTTCAATCTTATTTTTTCAATACAAATTATACTAAAATAATTGAACCATTTTTGCATGAAATTTGCCATCTAAATGCAAATGTAAACTTGTATTTTCTGTGTGAAATTAGAATAAAAATAATGCAATTATCATGGCTTATAAAACACATATAATTGAAAACCCATGTCTATTACACTTCTAAATGCTTTGCTTAATCATGAAAGATTCATGGGAAATAGAAGATTTACATCACACAGATGGCAGACTGATACCACTCATCATGATAGCTTCACATTTTGGCAGTTGTCAAATATTTCACCTCATACATATACATACTAATGCTTTTACATAGTTAATCTTATTATAAACATTAAAAATTCTAACATATTTAACTCAAAATAAATTTTGCCTTATCTAGATTCTTAGCGTTGCCTTGTTTTCAGATTTCTTAGATGATTTTCATCTTTTACTAAAATTCTTTATATATTAAAAATAAGTTATACATTTAATGCTTATTTTACCCAGAAGTATGAGAAAATAGAGAAACTTTGCAGTATGATATATCTGGATCATTTTTCTTTTGTTGCAATATTTCACAGTCCTTTCCTTGGAGAAACCTGGTGCTCCTCAGAGAAGTAGGTTCTTATTTGATTTTTAGGACAAATTTAAGTTGGAATAATAACTTTCTTTGAAATAATATAAAAAGTAATATTCTCAAAGTTGGTATTGGTATTACATGACCACTTTTTAAAGGGCCCAGAAATTTCATCTCTGTCTGACATATTTTGTAATGCAATTTACTTATTAAATTTTGACTATATATAGATTTGCTTATAGAACCTACAAAATATGTCTGTCATAGCCAAATAGTGAAATGCTTATTTTTCCTTGTTAGAATTATTACATTGTTAAACAGGACAGTAAACTATTTAAAATAATGAAATAAAAAGTTTTATCACGGATAATACTGTGCTAGTATTAACTCTTATCATCTTAATAATACTATTGTAAAATTCAAACATTGTAAATCTAAAGTAAATAGCCAAACATGTCATGAATTGGAATACAGATATCCCTGAAGCATGTCTAGCACTCAATTGACTATGTTTTAATAATTAATCTGATTATTTCAAAAGATACAAATATTGTATCCTTTACTTTGTCATTTACTTGAATTTACATAATTTAAATCAGTTAATGTTCACATGAGTTTATATTTATTATTTTAATCACATAATTCATGTATAATTTTCAGTATAGTCACATTAGGTTTGACTGGAAAAAAGTTCTCTATTGTTTTATTATTTATTATAGTTATCTGTTTTTAAAAATAAAAGTGTAGTTGATTTACACTGTTGTGTTCGGTTCAGCTATACAGAAAATTAGTCACATTATATATATATATATTTACATATATTTATATAGTTGTTAATTTATATATATGTGTATTCCTTACATTCCCCTTTGGTAACCATAAAATTGTTTTCTATGTTTGTGAGTCTATTTCTGTTCTGTAAGTGTTCATTTGCATCATTTTTTAGATTCCACATGTAAGTGATATCATATGATATTTATTTTTCCTTGTCTGGCTTACTTCCCATAGTATCATAATCTCTAGGTCAAAGTATGTTGCTGCAAATGGCATTATTTCATTCTTTTATATATGGCTGAGTAATATTCCATTGAATATATATATCACATCCTCTTTATCTATTCACCTAAACACCCATTGACAGATAAATGGATACTCATTGCATTTAAATCAGATATAATTATCATATATTACTTTATATGGAAGAAAGTAAATACTGAATTCACAAGTTAACAGATTGTTAATAAATATAGAAAAGTGTTTTATCTAATAATTTATGTCTCAAAATTTTTACTCTCTGAACATGTTTCCTTTTATATCATCAAAAAATCTACAACCAATAAGTGCTGGAGACGGTGTGGAGAAAAGGGAACCTCTTGCACTGTTGGTAGGAGTGTAGATTGATACAGCCACTATGGAGAACCGTATGAAGGTTCCTTGAAAACCCAGGAATAAAAGTATCATATGACCCAACAATCTTACTATTGGGCATACACCTAGAGGAAATAATAATTGAAAAAGACACTTGTACCCCAATGTTCATTGAAGTACTATTTACAATAACTAGGACATGGAAGTAACCTAGATGTCCATCAATGAATGAACAGATGAAGAAACTGTGGTAGATATATTCAATGGAATATTACTCAGACATAAAAAGGAACACACTTGAGTCAATTCTAATGAGGTAGATGAACCTACAGTCTGTTATGCAAAATGAAGTAAGTCAGAAAGAGAAAAACAAATATCACATATTAATGGAATATATATGGAATCTAGAAAGATGGTACTAACCAATCTATTTGCAGAGTAACAATGGAGCCACAGACTTAGAGACAGACTTGTGAATGCAGTGGGGGAAGGAGAGGGTGGGATAAATTGAGAGAGTAACATTGAAACATACACATTAATACATGTGAAATAGATAGCCAGTGGGAATTTGCTGTATGATGCAGGGAGCTTGGCTCCATGCCCTGTGACAACCTAGGGGGATTGGGTAGGATGGGAAGTGGGAGGTAGGCTCAAGACGGAGGAGACACATGTATTCCTATGGCAGATTCATATTGATGTGTGGCAGAAACCAATAAAAAAATTAAAGAAGGGAAAATAATGTGGTATTTCACTCAAGAATTTGTAAAAATCAAAGACACCATCAAAAATATAACAAATGTATTTTCCAAGGAAAGCCCATTCAATTGATTTCATCACGGTTAGATAGAAGATATCATAACCAACATTATTTAGTCTGCATTTTATTAATAACTGATGTTTTAAATGCTTTGAGGATTGTCAGGCAGGAAAAAAATGTATGCTTATATTTAAAAAACACATTGTTGAATTCTACTGGACTGTTAGGGGCTTCCCTGGTAACTCAGTTGGTAAAGAGTCTGCCTGTAATGCAGGAGACTCGGTTGGATTCCTGGGTTGGGGAGATCCCCTGGAGGAAGGATAGGCTACCCACTCCAGTATTCTTGGGCTTCCCTGGTGACTTAGATGGTAAAGAATCTGCCTGCAATGCAGGAGACCTGGGTTCAATCTCTGGGTTGGGAAGATCCCCTGTAGGAGGGCATGACCCTGTTCCAGTATTCCTGCCTGGAGAATGCCCATGAAGAGAGGAGCCTGGCAGGTTAAAGTCCACAGGTTCACAAAGAGTCAGACACGACTGAGTGACTAAGCACGGCACAACACTGTTAAATTATATATTTATATATATAAATGGACGATAAATATATAAATATATATATGTGGACTATTAAATTTATATATGTGAACATTGTTTAAACTACTGCTATGATGTGCTATATGCTGCTATATTATCAAATAATTTAATATATATATACTTTTCATTTTATTATAAATGGAAAAGTAATGCAAGTAAATTATATGCTTTGCTTAGAATGAGATAGTCCAGTGCAGAGTTCAGCTATGCACTGAGTTTACAACAAAGGGATAGGCTTATAGAGCAGCATAACTTCAGATAGACATTTTATGGGAAATTCATTAGATGAAGGAATATCATCAAAGTATAATATTAGGAAGACCCAATCGATATTTGACAATTATGAGAAACAGGAACCTATGAATCAATGTGATTATAAAATTTGTATTACTTTGATACATTGCAGTCTATATTTCTTCAAAGAAGAGAATATAGAGACAAATTTTCTTCTGACTACAAAATCATAGTAGGTAACATTTCCACATGTAAACTCAATTTAGAAGTTTCATATATTATCCATGAATGTCATTAATTTAAATATTGCATTAGCTCAGAAAACTGGCAGTAGTTCTTCCAAACCTGTTATAGCTCATTGAGTGGTAAATTGGGCAAAGGCAGTTCTTAATTAAATTCATATGTGGTGGCTCTTTGCTAAATTAGCAACAAATGAGGATACTCAAGATAGTCTCTTCATTTTGCAAAATAAATAAATAAATAACAATTTCTCTAAGTACTGTTTCTCTTATGAGAATAATTTTAATAATAAAAGTCTATCTATATCATAGAGCACATTTGATAATGAAATCCACAAAAAGGAACCAGAAAAGCAGATTCTTCATAGTACTTTACTCATTAAAGGACTCAAGTAGGCACCACTCCAACCTTTTCTCATTAAAATAATGATTACTAAGTAATATTGTCTGCACAGCTTTATATTAAAATGAATAAAAGAATAGTCAATTTTAAAACTATTCAAGTATATTTTCTTTTAACTGACTTTTATTTTGCAGAAAAAGACTGCTTTTTAATGTATTATTTAAATTGTGGCTTGTAAAAGAAAGCAGTAAAATACCTTAAGACTGAAAAATGAACTGTTTTCATTTTATTTACAGGCTAAAAATGATTTTCTATTTAGTTTTCTGAATATATTTCAATTACTGCAGACCAACTACCTGGTGTTCAAGTCTGCTTTCAATTTAGCCACATGTGATGACAATAATTCAGAATAGTTTTATACTCTTTATAGATGATATATTTGCTATCTCTACTTCTTCAGAATGATCAATAATATAAACTCCATCAGGGAAGATCAGTATTTTATTCCTCCTCTCTATACCCAGAGCTTAAAATGAAGCTTCACATCTAATTGGTATTTAACAAATGTTTTCTGAATGAATGCACAAAGGATATTGCCATTCATTTATTGCTCCTTTGTGCCAAGTACTCTTCTAGGGGTTGGGATAGAGCAGTCAAAAGTTACATGAAATCTTCCTGTCACGGCTTTTGCCTTTTTAAAGAGATAGAGAAGAAACAAATTTCATGGAGAGTCTCACTTAATATATCACTAGGAGACTAACCCTCATTAACACTGCTATAAAGATTAAAACAGTATAAAGGGATAGACAGTAAAAATAGATTAATTTCCACAACATATAAAATAATTTTATCAAATATTTTAATTACACTGTACATCTCCAAGTGAAACAATATCTAATGTATCATTTCATCATGAATGGTTTTTATTTTTGCTTTCAAAGAATTTTTTAAACTGGTGTTTCATAGAACATACATTAGAAATGTCACCACAGTCATCTTTATGAATTGTACCCTATAAGAGTAAGGATCTCTTTCTTATAAACTGTCACCATAAATATTCCATTGCAATATTACCAAAAATGTGAAAAGTGAAAGTCCCTTAGTCCTGTCAGACTCTGTGAATTCTCCAGGCCAGAATACTGGAGTGGGTAGCCTTTCCCTCCTCTAGAGGATCTTCCCAACCCAGGGATTGAACCCAGGTCTACCCTCATTACAGGCGGATTCTTTACCAGCTGAACCGCGAGGAAAGCCCAAGAATACTGGAGGGGTTAGCTTATCCCTTCTCCGGCAGATCTTCCCGATCCAGGAATCAAACTAGGGTCTCCTTCATTGTGGGCAGATTCTTTACCAACTGATATATCAGGGGAGCCCCCAATGTTACTGAACTGACTTTTGCTTATTATTACTTATAGTGTTATTTATCATTACTTATTATTATTATTATTTTATATATTACTCTACTGACATTTATTAAAGACTTTACAAAAATTACAATATTTTAGGCACTACATTAAATACTAGTAGTGCAATATTAAATAACATATACTCTCCTAAAAGAGTTCAGTCCTTACTAACATTTTCTCAGAACTGAAAATTCAGTATGGTTTAGAAAGAAAGTAAAATCTCTATGTAGTCAAAACACAAAAACAAGTTTCCATTTCTACTAAGTTCCTACAGAACTGTTCTCTCTGAGGAAAACAATGATAAAATCTAGACATGAGGAGAACCTGGAGGATCTAGAGAGTAAAATACAGCAAGCAAATTCTTGCTGAGCATACACACTCAGAGGAGCAAATCTTATTCAGTGAGCTCTTGCTTTCACAGTTTTTAGCCTTTTGCCAGTCACACTCTAGTGTGACATCTGGGGTGTTTGTACTGGTGGAAAATATGCAGTTATTCGTGCCTGAGGAATCAGAAACTTGAATCGAGGGAAACTTCTGGGTAAGTAGGTAGAGAATCTCAGGTGGAAAAAAGCCATAGAAAAGATCCCCAAATTCTCTCTACCCACATTTTGGCGAATATGAAGGAAATATACATTAAACAGAGTCAAAGCAGCTCAATGAAAAATATCATATCTGACAAGACTGAAATATTTGATCCTAAAATCGACTTTGGAGAGTGATGTCAGCAAGATGGAGGAATAGGAAGCCCTACCTCTCACTCTTCCACTGAAACAATGGCACTGATACTAAAGCACCTTGAAGAGAAATTCAGTATACAGCTAAGGAGCAGACTCTGGTGGAGCCCAAACTGAGAGCCGTCAAATTTCAGTGAGTGAAAAGAACTCCTGCATGTTCTCCCTGACAGTCCCTGCCTCAAATCTGCTTTGCTCTGAGAAAAGGTTCCTCTGTGATGGGATCTGTGGGGAACATGAGATTTTGGACTGAGCTCCTGGCCTCTCGGGGCATCCTGCATGAGGCCAGGTTCTACATCACCTTATCTGGAGTCCTGAGTGACCTGCACTCCAGGTCACTACTCTCATGGACAGGGAGGAACAAAGGGAAGGGAAGAGAATTCCCCGACAGCCAAGCATGGCTCTGTGAGACTGGGAATAGGTACAGAACAGAGGTTATTTTTCTTCAGTTAGAGCTAGAAGGAGTTGAAGAGCCTTATCCCAGCATTTTAGAGCACTCTCCATGAAGATGATTTTTTCTTGCTTCATACCAAACAATGAACAACCTACAGAGCACAGTTGCCTGGAAGTTAGCTATAAAGACAAGGTGCAAACATCCACTCTGCTCTGCATCACTGGGATAAAAGCACAGAGCTGGAACTTTTCCTATGTAAAATTAATATATATATATATATAATATATATATAGAGAGATAGGTATATGAACATTTACTCAACATCACTAATCATCATGAAAATGCAAATTAAAACCACAATGAAATATCACCTCTACCTCTTAGAAGATTATCATAAAAAAATAAAAGATACAATTGTTGGTAAAGATATGATGAAAAGGAACTCTATTGCACTGTTGGTGGATTTGAAAACTGTAACGGCCATTATGGAAAACATTATGGAATTTCCTAAAAAATGAACAATATGATCCATCAACCAACTTCTAGGTAGACACTAAGTAGAAAGGAAATAAAATCAGTATATCAAAGAGATATCTACACTCTCAAGTTCATTACTGCATTATTTACATTAGCCAAGATATGAAAACTTGCATTCAGAGAAAGATTGTAAATAAGAAATATTTTATTGCATTATTGCATTTAATAGAGTCTCATACAGGTCAAATATCCATCACAAGTAAATTAAAAGACAGTGTTATATCTACACAATGTTCCTGTGTTTATCAATTCACAGAGTAGAGTGTTCATGAACTAATTATGGATAATCATCAAAAACTAATGTGAAATACCAGAAACACATATTGTATAATTTGATGCATATAAAATCTAGGAAAGGAAAATCAGTAATTGAAATAAAACTGTGGTTGCCAGAGCAGAAAGCTCCAGGTGGAGCTCAACTTAAAAAGGATAGGAGAAAATTAAAGTTGATGTAAATATTCTATATTTTGATTGTCATGGTGTTTACATGACTGTAGAAATGCCAAAATTCATTAAACTGTATATTTAAAATAGGTGAGTTTTATTTTATATAAATTACACATCAGGAAAACCAAGGGAAATACAACAGCTGCTTAAGCAGAATGTAAACACAGAGGAGACAAGAAATATGTCTAATTTAAACCTCAATCCCTCACTGTACCTGGAATATAAATGATAATCAATAAACAATAACTGGACAATTAAAAGCAGCCATGAATTTTATTCTTCCCTATCTCTATAAAATATATACAATGATTTACTATTTGTACACATACATGGACCAACAGGCTGGTTCCAAATTGGGAAAGGAGTACGTCAAGGCTGTATATTGTCACCCAGCTTATTTAACTTATACGCAGAGTACATCATGTGAAATGCCAGGCTGAATGAAGCACAAGCTGGAATCAAGATTACCAGGAGAAATATCAATAACCTCAGATATGCAGACGATACAACCCTTATGGCAGAAAGCAAAGAAGAACTAACGAGCCTCGATGAAAGTGAAAGAGGAGGGTGAAAAAGCTGGCTTAAACCTCAAGATTCAGAAAACTAAGATCATGGCATCCAGTCCCATCACTTCATGGCCAATAGCTGGGAACAATGGAAACAGTGACAGACTTTTCTTCTGGGCTCCAAAATCACTGCAGATGGTGATTGCCGCCATGAAATTAGAAGACTCTTGCTCGTTGGAAGAAAAACTATGACCACCCTAGACAGCTTATACAAAACAGAGACATTACTTTGCCAACAATGTCCAGTTAGTCAAGGCTATTGTGCTTCCAGGAGTCATGTATGGATGTGAGAGTTAGACATCCAACTCTCATAAACAAAGCTGAGAGCTGAAGAATTGAAGCTTTTGAACTGTGGTGTTAGAGAAGACACTTGAGTGTCCCTTGACTGCAAGGAGATCCAACCAGTCCATCCAAAAGAAATCAGTCCTGAATATTCGAGCTGAAACTCCAATACTTTGGCCACCTGATGTGAACTGACTCACTGGAAAAGACCATGATGCTGGGAAAGATTGAAGGCAGGGGAGAAGAGGACGAAAGAGGATGAGATGGTTGGATGGTATCACCAACTTGATGGACATGAATTTGACTAAGCTCCAGGAGTTGGTCATGGACTGGGAAGCCTGGCGTGCTGCAGTCCATTGAGTCACACACTGAACTGAATTTGATAATAGATTCTTACAGTTTGTCATTTTGACTTTTTGCCTTGTGACTCTTCTTAGAGTCAGCGGTTTACTGATTTGTTAATGAAAGAGTAAAATAACAGTTCACTGCAATCATGGTGGAAACAGACTGCTACAATAGAATAACAACAGCAAAAGCATTTTTTTCTTTCTTTCTTTTTTTTTTTTTTTACTGTGCTTATTTCTCCCCTAATCCCTTGCTTTTTTCAGGACTTATTCTTTCCCCATCCACAGTAAATCAATGCCAATGACTCAAAGAAAACACAAATCTTAGTGTAACAAAAAGTCTGACTTGTAGAAGAAATATTTCATCTTTAAGTGTCTGAAAGGGAGAGGAAAGAGAGAAGCAAGGTGCTGGGATACACTGTGGAAGAGAAGTGTTTAGTTTAATTGAGCCAGCTACCACAGAGTACCTCAGAAACAGGGGAGGGACTGTGAGGATAAAGTACCATTGAGCACGCATGCACCTCTTGCTTTATTTGTGGGCTGCTTATACTGTCACAGTGAAAAACATTTCTAAGCATAGCCCCTGCCCTGTTGCAAATCAAAGGAAGACAGGGGCTTTGCACACCCTGTGTGTGGTGGTGGCCTGAAAGGAAAGCCTTATCTGCTGCCCAGGGAAGAAATCAACAGAACCACAGGAGAAATTTCCCATGAACACAGTCAGTGCATGCCATGTACGACTGTTATTCTTCTTACAGGAATAAAGAAGAGCTTCTCCAGTCTAATCAGATCCACTTAATGTAGTTCCCCAGAAAGAATGAGATTCATGCCCAAAGAGGCAAGTTGAAATACTTGGTTTGACATCCAGATGCCTCTTTCCAATGAATCAACATTAGTCATCTTGTGACTTTATCAGGAGAAAAAAAAATATTTTCCCCATTATATCCATATGCTACTCAGAAGTTTCTTGCCTGTCCAAAATTATTTTTGAACATTTCAGCTTCCCCAGAGATAATTTGGCAGAGTTAGCAACCTCCGCTAACTAAGTCATTGCTGAAAAAGAACAATTCATCTTTGCTGGGTTGGGCATCATTTTAATTTGTTTGCCACTTATTTCTCTGTTTTCCACATCTATGCCTTGGTGAATTCAGCTGTGTTGGTACATCCTGATAGTATTTCTCTTGCCTTCATTTAAAAAGAAAAATACCAGCTGTTCAGATGCTGTGCTTTACATCTGTCTTCTTATCCTGCTCTGCTCTCTAAATTCTCAGTTCTATCAAGATCATTACTACTCTTTCTAATCACTCTGGATCACAATTTTAGCATTAGTTTTACTCCTATTACTGCTTCACCTTCAATCAGATTACTTATCAAATTTTCTTTGTTGGATTCATTTTTTTTTTTCTATTTGACTTGTTAGAACAATATTCTCCAATCTGTCTTTCTTCATTTGCCAGAAAGATAACTTTTATACTGTTTCCAGATTAACACTCCATTTAACATCACTTTCAGCACTTATTCCCTTGGTTAGAAACTTTTGCTCCTCTGAATTGTCCAGCATATTGGATAAAAGTGGCTTGACCTCGCACATAATTTTTTTTCTTGCTGTTCTTCACCTCGCTTCCTATGCTTGCTTGTATTTATAAATGTATAGTTCTTTCTTGACTGTGAAGTCTTACTTAAGAGAGATGTGTCTTCTCACCATATACATACTTAAGTCACAAATTTTGTTTTTCATGGTGATATATAGCAAGCCTTCTCATTTGTGGGGTTTGTGTTCTATAAATTTGCTGTGTTCTATAAATTTACTGTAAACACTGAATATTGGAGCATTACTCCCAGGAAACATCATATATCCATATCTATATACCTACATCTGTACATTCTTATCTCACACAGATTATAAGCTTAAATTCTAAAAATAATTTATCCTGGTAGTATATATATATAGTTTTACAAAAGAGGAAACAAGGTTTAGATGCTTTATGTGACTTGCCTAAGGCCAAGTCTTAAGTTCTTGGCCTTTCAAAGCCAAGAAGGCCAAGAGTTTCTTGTACTCCACTGCCCCCACCATTCCCACTCTCTACTCATTTCTGTATGAGAATGGAAATAACTGCTTTGTGTGGCCTCTCGGCTGGGAGCATGAGCTTATTAGTAGTCACAGTTGCTGTCGTGTCCAACTCTTTGTGATCCCATGGACTGTAGTCCACTAGACTCCTCTATCCACGGGATTCTCCAGGCAAGAATACTGGACTGGATTTCCATTCCCTTCTCCAGAGGATCTTCCCAACTCACCCCAGGTCTCCTGCACTTCAGGCAGACTCTACCATCTGTGCTATAGGGAAGACACTTATATGAGCTTAAGGTGACCAAAGTTTTTGCTACTCTACATATACCTGCAAATGTCCTTGAAAACACTGTGAATATTAATTTTAGGGTTATAAATACCTTGCTTATAGTAGGAATTCATTAATAATGATGATCAACTGAATATGTCTCTTCTGTGAGCTCATAATTTAATATCTGCAGCAGAAGAAAAAATATGAATTCTCTCTAATTCTTTTGTATTTTTATCTCACCACATTTTTTAGCAATTAATTTAAGATAACAACCATATAATTGTGTGTGTGTCTGTTTCGAAGAGCTCTAAACAGTGAAAAGAACACAATAGATACATCTAATAGGCACCACGATATAACCAGCTGTACATTGTTGTTTTAAGCCTTTTCAAATGCTCATTGGGCAGACTTCAGTGCAAAACTATTCATCTTGTAGTCATAGAATGTAATTCTTAGGGTGGCACTTGTAGAAGTTTTAATCTAAAACCTCTGCAGATGAATTGTATGACATTTGTGTTAGTAATGATAATGACTTCAACAGTTTAATGTATATCGATTCTTTTATTGAGTATCCACAGTACTTTATATAAAGTAGATTTTTTAAACTCCCATCAATGTGACCTAAGCCTTTTCATGTTTTCTATGTCAAATACTTGGAAAAGGAAGAGCAGGCTACTACTGCAGGTTTTCCTAATTGTAGAAAACATCTCAAGTGCATGTTTTTGTATACGGATATCTCAAAATCTTCTGCTTATAAACTCTGTAAAACTCAACAATATGTTGTTACCAAAAGTCTTTTAACATAAGAAAGGTATTCTGAATAATTTTTGAGATTAAATTTGAACATAGTGACTGAACAAAATCAAAAGTCTCCAAGGGATATATTGTTTCAGCTTGCAGATATAGAATACTTGAAAGAGTGTTACTGTGTTGCTCCACATAATAAGGAAAAAGATTCACAAATTTCCCCTGCAGTCATTAGACAACTGAAGTCACAAGCAAAAAAATAAAAATTAAAAACCTTAAATTTGGAGAAAAGTAAGCACCTGCAGGGAGAATAAAAAACTTGAGAATCTGCTACCTGGAACAGATTTTACTGGATGTTACAATGGCACCCCACTCCACTACTCTTGCCTGGAAAATCCCATGGATGGAGGAGCCTGGAAGGCTGCAGTCCATGGAGTCGCTAAGAGTCGGACACGACTGAGCAACTTCACTTTCCCTTTTCACTTTCATGCATTGGAGAAGGAAATGGCAACCCACTCCAGTATTCTTGCCTGGAGAATCCCAGGGACGGGGGAGCCTGGTGGGCTGCCATCTATGGGGTTGCACAGAGTTGGATATGACTGAAGCGACTTAGCAGCAGCAGCAACACACAAGTAGTATTCAGCTAGAAATGTTTTTTTGCTGTTGTTCAGTCACTCAGTCATGTCTGACTCTGTGACTCCATGACTGCAGCATGCCAGCCTTCCCTGTCCTTAACTACTCCCTGGAGTTCACTCAAACTCTGTCCTGTGAGTCAGTGATGCCATCGAACCATCTCATCCTCTGTGATCCCCTTCTCCTTCTGAACTCATTTTTTCCCAGCATCAGGGTCTTTTCCAGTAAGTCGGCTCTTTGCATCAGGTAGCCAAAGTATTGGAGCTTCAGCTGCAGCATCAGTCCTTCCAATGAATATGCAGGACTGATCTCCTTGAGAATGGACTGGTTTAATTTCCTTGCAGTCCAAGAGTCTCAAGAGTCTTCTCCAACACCACAGTTCAAAAGCATCAACTCTTTGGAGCTCAGCTATTTTTATGGTCCAACTGTCACATCCATACATGACTACTGGAAAAACCACAACTTTGACTATATGGACCCTTGACAGCAAAGTGATGTCTCTGCTTTTTAATACACTGTTTAGTTTTGTCATAGCTTTTCTTCCAAGGAGCAAGCATCTTTTAATTTCATGGCCGTAGTCACCATCCACAGTGATTTGGGAATCCAAGGAAAAAAAGTCTGTCACTCTTTACTCATCTATTTGCCATGAAGTGATAGGATTGGATGTCATGATCTTAGTTTTTTGAATGTTGAGTTTTAAGCCAGGGTTTTCACTCTCCTCTTTCATCTTCAATGAGAAATGTTTTTAAAAACTGCTCAAGATTGATTGTGGACTAGCTGGGTACATGAAGCTCCTGGGAATCACAGAAATAGGGAAATTTTCACTACCTTAAAAACTTTTCTTCAAGGACCCCAAGAGATTCACGGGAAATGTGGGTGAGAGTCTTGAAAAGTTTTCCCTGTGGTGCTGTGGACAGAAATAACAGCTACTGCCAAAATAATCCTAGATCCATTTTCCTTTTTTCCCATATGGAATAGCATACTTTGCTTATAGGGAGAATGCCAAGGGAGAAAGCAGCCTGGGACACTGGTGGATAGCCACTGGAGTTGGGGAGCAGAATAGCAGAGACCACTGAAAATATGTCTTTATCCATCTTCTTACCCTAGAAAACAAAGAGCTTTACAGTGCAGGGAAAATGGAAACAAAATAATAAGTTGGAACAAAAGTATAAACCCACTGCAGCAGAAGGGAGGGGACTAGCAATCAAACAAAACAAAGAGAGAGAGAAAGAAGTAAGGAAGGAAGGGAGAAAGGCTGAAAACATTATACTTGAAGGATTAGGTTTATCCCCTATGCCCAGGCTTACTTCTGGAGTATGGATAGGAACACTGGTGAAGTCCAAAACTCACAAACCCTTCTTAGGACTGAGGCTTACTCCGAATATCAGAGACTGACTTCCCTACCTCATATGTGCCACCATGCTAAGAAGCATCAAGTAAAAACAAAAGCAGAATTCATTTGGGGAAGTTGCAAGCGATGGAGTATCTCTGTTTAGAACAACAAAGGGAAAATCTAGAATCAGATGAGATGTAATGTCAATTAAGCAAAAAACATTTAATCTCAGCTCAATTTCTGACTACATGAACACAAAAACCCCACCAAAGGCCAATCAGGAGGATAGCATACTCATCTTTATGCATAAAATAATATTTATCTTAGCTTCTATCTATCCCATATGATATGGCTGAATTTCAACTAAAATTTATGTGATGTAAAAAAGCAAGAAAATTACAGTCAGAAAATAAAAAAGAATAAAGAGACCCAGCCTCAGATATTACAAAGATATTAGAACTATGAGACAGAGAGTTTAAATTAAGTAAATACATATATAAAGGCTACAATGGACATGGAAGACAGCATGCAAGATCAGACAGGTAATTTCAGCAGAGATAAAAATCATTAGAAAATATCAAACAGAAATGTTAGAAATCAGAGACATATTAACATACCTTTGATGAGCTCATCAGTAGGTTCAAATAAGAAATCAGTAAGTTGAAAAATAGGTTATTAGAAATTATTCAATCTGAAATGCAAAGAGAAATGGGGTGGGCAGAGGTATAGTGCATCCAACAACTGTGTGACCATAGCAAGAGGTCAACAGACAAACTGAAATCTCAGAAAGAGAAAAGAGAAAAATGGGGAGAAAAAATGTGAAGAAATAATGGCTAACAGTTCTTTTAGTGACAGATACCTATTCATAAAACCAAGAAGCTCAGAGAACATTAAGCAGAATCAAAAGAAACAAACAAAGACTCTAAACCAATGCATATCATTCTAATTAACATAAAATACATATTACCTAAAAAGGAGTAAGTGTAACAACTATAGAAAACTTCTTATCAGAAACTATGCAAGCAAAAAGATGAGTGATACCATTAAAGTACAAACAATATTCAAAACAGCTCTTAGAACTGAGTATCCTAATTCCCTGTGGAAATATTGGTCAGAAATGGGGTTTTTGAAGACCTGTTCTGTAAGAAATATTAAAATAATATCTTCAGGTAGAAATGATACAGTGTGGTCAGAAAGATTGATCTACATAGAGAAATGAAGACTACCAAACATGGAATAAAGTGAAAGTGAAGTGAAAGTGAAAGTGAAAGTCGCTCAGTTGTGTCCGACTCTTTGCGACCCGTGGACTAGTCCACGGAATTCTCCAGGCCAGAATACTGGAGTGGGTAGCCTTTCCCTTCTCCAGGGATCTTCCCAACTCAGGGACTGAACCTGGGTCTCCCACATTGCAGGTGGATTCTTTACCAGCTGAGCCACAAGGGAAGCCCAACATGGAATAAATAAAAGTTAAACATCATTTTCCCTTATTTTTTGTTACTGTAAAAGATAGCTGATTGGTTAAAGCAATAAGAGAAACAATGCAGCGTGTATATGTAATGTATACAAGACTGAAATATATGAATTCCATAGCACAAGGGATGGAAGGTAGGAATACCAATTTTTGTAAAGTTTTTCAGGAAATAGAAGAGAGAATACTTTCACGTTTATTTTATGAGGTCTGCATTGTTCTAATAGCAAACACATTACCATAACAGAATTAGAGACCAATATCACTTATGAATGTAAAAGCAAAATATTAGCAATTGACAAAATATTAGCAATCTGAATCCAGCAATACATTAAGAAGATAATATAGCATAACAAGATGGAGTTCACTCAAATAATGCAAAGTTGACTCAATATTTGAAAATCAGTTGATGTTATTTCACCATGCTATCAGACTTAATTAGAAACTCATAATTTCATCAGTTAAGACAAAAGTAAGCTTCAATAAAATTCAAGATTTATTTAAGATAAAAAATTCTCTTCTAAGTTTGAATAGATGATAAATCTCGTAACCTAGTAAAAGACATCTACAAGAAAACATAAAAAGACAAAAAGAATGGTGAGAAACTAGATGTTTTCTCCCTAAGATCAAGAGCAAGGCAGGAACACTTGCGGCACTTCAGTTTTACTAGAAAGATTGGTAATTTTCATAAATCAAGAAAAAGAAATGAAACGTCCTCTTGGAAAAGTAGAAATAAAACTACTTCCCCCTTCATAGAAGTCATAACTATCTGCGTAGGAACCTCCCCCCAAATCTATAAACTTTAAGAATAAATATATTTAAACAGTCTCAAAGTATCATTTTAAAAACATTCATTAATACTTGTGGTGGTTTTACCATAATCTTACAGGTATTCTATATTTTTATCCTCCAGGAGATAGAGCTTAATTACCTCTCTCTGAATATATGCTGGACTTAGTGACTTGCTCCCAATGAATTGAATACGAAAACTGAAATATAGTTACCTTAAAGTAAAGAAACCTGAAGGACACAACCTTAGTCAAGAGATGAAGATCAATATCATCAGCAATAAGTTGTGCTGATATCAGGTATCCTCTACTATAATTTAAGAGAAAGGGCACATCTTTCTGGGTATTTCAAGCTGAATTTGAGGGATATTCCACAAAATGCCTAACTAATATTCTATAAAAGTGCCAAGGTCAGGAAAAACAAGGAAAGATAGAGAAACTCTCACAGATTAAGACTATGGAGATGTGATGACTGAAAACAATGTCGTATCCTAGATTGAATTCTAGGACGTAAAGAAGATATATGTAAAAAATCTGTTATAAGACTCAGGTCTGCGGTTTGGTTAGTAGTACTGCAGAAGCATAAATGCTAGTTGTGTTAAATATAAAATAATTGTGTATGATGTGAATGGGGCTTCCATGGTATCTCAGTGGTAAAGAATCTACCTTCCAATGCAGGAGATGCAGTTCAATCCCTGGGTTGGGAAGATACCCTGGAAAAAGAAATGGCAACCCATTTCAAATATTTTCCCTGGGAAATCCCATGGACAGAGCAGCCTGGCAGGCTAAAGTTCAAAGGGTCACAAAGAGTTGAACATAACTTAGTGAATAAACAACAACATACTGTGAATATTAAGCGAAACTGGGGGAAGGGTATACAGGAACATTGTACTGCACTTTAGTCGCTAAATCTAAACTTATTTCCCAAAAAAATTTTTTAGGAAGTCATGGAAAAGGAAAATGTGCATCATGTCTTTACTAATAATCATGGCTAAATTCATGAATTCTCCATATCCACCACAGTTCAAGAACTCATCAGAAGCATTTAGTACACTGGTATTCTAGCATTCAGGTGACTATAATGAACAAATAAAGAGACTTTTGAGTTTAAGGCCCCCAAATCAAGGTATGATTACCTTGTGCCTGTTTAGAAGAGAGCAGAAATTTAGTTAAATAGCAAGAATAATTAAGTTGTAGTAGTAGAATCAAAAGACTATTACTGAGTCCTATACAATTTTGAGTTTTAAAAATCATTTTTTTAATTAAATTTTTATTTTTACTTTATTTTACTTTACAATACTGTATTGGTTTTGCCAATATACCTAATTAACTTGTATATAATTTTAATACTGGAGTAATTTTGGAAATCACTTAAATATCTTAAGTATGAAAAAAACTCTGAGACTCTGTGCCCTGGGAAACAATCTTCTGATTAATAGTCTAAATTTTTTTCTTTCTTTTTTTTTTAACAGAATATAATTTAGTGACAACTTTACATAATGATTCCAATTATAAACTGCTTCAGTAAAACAGACTAGTTCAGTTCCAAATTCCATCATACACATGATGAATGAATTTGTACGTTTCTTAGCATATTTGATCACTTTTTTCATTTATTAGTAGATGATAATGATGATGGAGATGAGGATATTTTCTCCACAGAGATAGAAAATTGAATGATAAAACATGTAAATCACTTAGAAGAATATGTTGCATGAAGTTTAGTTGCCATCATTAAGTAATATTCCTAAATGCTATGTACTGAACTGTGTTCCCCTACAATCCATATGTTGAATTCCTGACTCCCACTGTGACTGTATTTGGAGAGAGGGCCTAAAGGAGATACTAAGTTAAACAAAGTCATAAGCGTGGGACTCTGACCTGATAGGAATAGCATCCTTCTAAGAAGAGACACAAGAATGCTTGCTCACTCTCTCCCTCTCCACATGCATTCACCAGGAAAAACCATCAGAGGACCCAGAAAGAAGGTGGCTGTCAGCAGCCTAGGGATAAAAGCCTCATCAGGAAATGAACCATGCTCGAACTTTGGTCTGGGACTTCCAAGCCTTCAGAACCACGAATTTCTTCAGAAAACAAATTTCTGTTGTTTAAACCACACAGTCCATGGTCTTTTATTAAGGCATTCCAGCCAGATGCACTAAAGATACTAATTAGTCTTCAGGAACTGCTTCTTGACGTTCCCACACTGCTTACATTCTATCTTTGATTTGATCCCAAACATTGTGATGAGTGTATCAATATGAAAAGCATAATGCCTAAATGTCTTCATGGATAACACTCAACCCAATAGTATCAACTAAAAAATATAGAACTGTAGCCTGCCAAGCTCCTCTGTCAATGGGATTCTCCAGGCAAGAACACTGGAGTGGGTTTACTATTCCCTTCTCCAGGGAATCTTCCAGACCCAGGGATTGAATCTGGGTCTTTCTCATTGCAGGTGGATTCTTTACCATCTGAGCCACCAGGGAAGCCCTTCTATAGGCCACTTATTACAGCTACTGCATTTCTGCAGCAGTCATAATTTTTCACATCATTACATAGAGCTTCCCCGGTGACTCAGTGGTAAAGAATCCTGGCAATGTAGGAGACTAAGAAGACTCTGGGTTGAATCATGTGTCAGGCAGATCCCCTGGAAAAGACAATGACAAACCACTCCAGTATTCTTGCCTGGGAAGTCACATGGATAGAGGAGCCTGGTGGAATACAGCCCATGGGAGTCACAAAACAGTCAGACATAACTTAACAACTAAACAACAACCAGTGCTTGAAGAGCAAATTCAATCATTTATAATAATTCTCCATTTTTAAAGATTTGTAGTATTCTATTTGTTACTTCAGTGTGATTTGCATACTAACATACTATTTTTGTTTTGAATTCAGTATTATTTTAAACATTAAAATTTTCTCAGTTGAACTTTTATGCAAATTTACAGGATAAGACTATTCAGTGATAAAAACAGCAATGCATTAGAAGTTGGGACAGTTTTACTTGCTTTCTTTGGTGCATAAATAAGTAATAGTTTGTTACAGTATAAACTCATTTGAATTATATGCAATCCAATAGTCTTCTCCAGCACCGCAATTCAAAAACATCAATTCTCAGCCACTCAGCCTTCTTTATTGTCCAACTCTTACATCAATACAAAACTACTGGAAAAATCATAGCTTTGACTATATGCACCTTTGTCGGCAAAGTGATGTCTCAGCTTTTTAATATATTGTCTAGGTTTGTCATAGATTTTCTTCCAAGGAGCAAGCATCTTTTAATTTTGTGACTACAGTCAACGTTCCATTGATTTTCGAGCCCAAGAAAATGAAACCTGAAAGTAGGTCAGTGCGTGTCAAATGTACCACTGGGGAAGAGCAAATAAATATCTACAAAAAGAATGACGAGCCTGAGCCAAAGCAGAAATGATGCCCAATTGTGATTGTATTTGGTGGTGAAAGTAAAGTCCGATGCTGTAAAGAACAATACTGCACTGGAAACTGGAATGTTAGGTCCATGAATCAAGGTAAATTGGATGTGGTCAAACAGATATGGCAAGAGTGAACCCTGATATTTTAGGAATCAATGAACTAAAATGGACCGGAATGGGCGAATTTAATTCAGATGACTATTGTATCTATTACTGTGGGCAAGAATTCCTTAGAAGGAATGGAGTAGCCCTCATAGTCAACAAGAGTCAGAATTGCAGTGCTTGGTTGCAGTCTCAAAAATGACATAATGATCTCTGCTTGTTTCCAAGGCAAACCATTCGATATCACAGTAATCCAAGTCTATTTCCCAACCACTAATGCTGAAGAAGCTGATGTTGAATAGTTCTATGAAGAACTACAGGATCTCATGTAACTAACACCAAAAAAAAAAAAAAGATGTCCTTTCCATCACAGGGAACTAGAATGTAAAAGTAGGAAGTCAAGAGATACTTGGAATAACAGGCAAGTTTGGTCTTGGAGTATAAAATGAAGCAGGGCAAAGGCTAACAGAGTTTTGCCAAGTGAATGCACTGATCATAGTAAATACTTTCTTCCAATAACACAAGAGACAACTTTACACATGGCCATCACCAGATGGTCAGTACCAAAATCAGATTGATTATATCCTTTAAAGCTGAAGTGGAAAAGCTCTATACAGTCACCAAAACCAACTGTAATTATGCATTTAAATTCAACTATGATTAAATATAGTCATTCGAATTGTTCAACATGTTCTTTCCATTTCTAGTATGATATAACTGTTGATGGCTGTGGTTTAGTTGTTAAGTCGTGTCCAGCTCTTGGGACCCCATGGACTGTAGCCTGCCAGACTTCTTTGTCCATGGGATTGCCCAAATAAAATACTGGAGTGGGTTGTCATTTCTTTCTTCAGGGGACTTTTCCAACCCAGGGATCAAACCCATGTCTCCTGCATTGCAGGTGGGTTCTTTACTGACAGAACTGTGAGGGAAGATTCCCATAACTGTTGATAGAAATCCTTTCTTAATATTTCAAATGTCTTATTTTGAAAACTCTTTTATAAATATTTGGTGGTTTTACCTTGGACTATTCAGGTTCTGAATGTGGAAATTGGGAATTTTGAAGACAAATGAGCACTGTACCTCTGAGGATTCCTAACAGAAGATAAATAGTATTTTGCATTCCTAAATATCTGATCATCTGTTCTCTGTAATTCTTCAAAAGAAAGTGTTTGTTTTAAAATGTGCCTTTATTATGAGATTAAAAATAAAATTAGTAATATATTAATAAGCACAATATTAAATCTAAGTCATGTTTTACTATTTCTGCATAGCATGTTTAGAATAAATGCATCATCCCACACAGAAGTAATTTTCTTTTTAATAAAGTCTGAACTTTGGGCCTGGAATATGATCTATGTTGTCCTCATAAACATGTCTGGCATAACCCACGTGGAACGTTAACCTACCTTAATTTATTGGACATTTTGGTGAATGGACTAACTCAGGGATCTGCATTATTCAGGTGATTCTGAAGAAAGAAAAAATTAGACAAGATATATCCATTTGTTCATTTTATCAAGTCTTTGTTAAGAACTTTATATACAATTTGCTGTTCTTGGTTATAAGGACAGAGCAGTAAAATCAAAGTTTTATCTTAATAGGCAATACTTCTGATAATTCGACGTTAAAAAGTTTAAATATATAAGGCTTCCTTATATTATATGGAGGAATAATGCATTCATAAAGACAATCATAGAAATTAATTTTTAGTTACTTCTTGGCTAAAGGTAAGATGGTAATATAAGTCTACGAAAAGACAAATTGAGAGAAAATCCTAATTTCCAGAGTGGAACAAAATCCATATGTAGCTCATGGTACATTCCATTTTTGTCTCACTAAAACTGACTCAGCAGAATTCTACATAAAAGGGGGAAATTAATTAGTGCTATTTAATATGCTTATTTGTAATTTCAGTAGAAGCCCATTAAGGTTATATTTTTCTTATCCTTTTCAACATCAGTATCATCAATTTGCATCATTACCATTGACAGTGTCATTATCATCATCATCTTCATCAGCATTTTTATTGTTTTTCATTAAACATATATTAAATTTTACTGTGTAGTTAAGATATTTTGTGCTAAAGTTACAGTAGGAAAGGTCTCCCTACAAATTCATCTCAGTAAATAATTTCCCAATTCATCTTACTGATCAAAGTAGTTTTAATATATTTAAGATTCCTCATTATTATCATATCTTCTATCAAAAAGTGAAAGTGAAGTTGCTCAGTTGTGTCCAACTCTTTATGACCCTATGGACTCTAGACCACCAAGCTCAACCATCCATGGGATTTTCCAGGCAAGAATACTGGAGTGGGTTGCCATTTTTTTCTCCAGGGGATGTCCCCCACCCAGGGATTGAACTTGCGTTTTCCGCATTACAGCCAGACTCTTTACCGTCTGAGCCACTAGGGAATCCCAAAACAAGGTATCTTGCATCAAATCCATCAGCAAATTCTGTCTCTTTTGCTACCAAAATGAAACTGAACTTTCTTCTCACTATAATCTGTCCTCAGTTCAGTTCAGTTCAGTTGCTCAGTCATGTCCGACTCTTTGTGACCCCATGAATCGCAGCACGCCTGGCCTCCCTGTCCATCACTAACTCCCAGAGTTCACTCAGACTCACGTCCATTGAGTCAGTGATGCCATCCAGCCATCTTATCCTCAGTTGTCCCCTTCTCCTCCTGCCCCCTATCCCTCCCAGCATCAGAGTCTTTTCCAATGAATCAACTCTTTGCATGAGGTGGCCAAAGTGCTGGAGTTTCAGCTTTAGCATTATTCCTTCCAAAGAAATCTCAGGACTGATCTCCTTCAGAATGGAGTGGTTGGATCTCCTTGCAGTCCAAGGGACTCTCAAGAGTCTTCTCCAACACCACAGTTCAAAAGCATCAATTCTTTGGCACTCAGCCTTCTTCACAGTCCAACTCTCACATCCATACATGACCACTGGAAAAACCAGTGATTAGTAAACTTAATACTATTTTAAATAATAATTCCCCCATACCATATGACAAAATATCCACAATTCTGAGGATTGGATCTGGATGTTCTTGAGGATTATTACTCCACCTACCACACATATTTATTATAAATTCATATAATCCACCCTTCATGAACTTTCCACTTTTCATGTCATATTATTCTGTGCCTTCCTTGATATACTTAAGTTGTTGTAATCTCCTTTTTGTTCTTTGAAAAATGTGGATTTCATTTATTGGCAGGGATCTTATATCATTTCTTCTTTCTTCCTTGAGGAAACTGTTCTCAAAGATTCATGCTTCAAATTCTCCTTTGTGTAGTTTCATTTGTTTAAATGTCCTGTTTTCAAAAAGTCCTTCACTAACCAATCTATGTAATACAATATTCTCTAAAATTATAATTTCCTTACCCTGCTTTACTTTCTTCATAAAATATATGTACTTATTTCTTTTATTACTATACGAGTCCCACATAAGAATTTAAGCACCATCAGGGCAGAGATTCAATATGTTTCGATTTACCTCAGTGTGCTTATTAACATCTGAAAAAGTGACTGTTATAGAACAAGCACTCAAATGTTTGTTATATAAATGGAAAGGTGTACAAATGCTTGCCTTTCATGCTCAGATCTATGGTAGGTATTTCACATTTGATATACCACTTCATCTTCGTGGCGTTCTGATGAAGTCATTTATCATTGGTACCAGAATCTTCAAAATTTACTCAAGTGGTTCTAATGTTTAGCTAAGCCTGGGAACCAATGCAATAGTATATGTGCCATGAGAATACTTAATAAAGGCCAGGGTCTGCATTCAGTAATCAAAATGCTTAGAGTTAACGGGTTAATGGTTGCCTTAAACTATGATTTGTTGAAGAGAGAAGCTTTAATAAGAAACATTGTACTGCATTCAATCTAATTTTTGTATGTAATAAATGAATACATAATTTAACTTAGATATCCAATACCTGAGTCATGAAAAACCTATATATATCTTTCCATTATTAATGAATATAAATTAATGGGTTTTATGTATAAAAATGATCTTTTCATGCCTTCAAAATAAGGTATGACTTCCTTCGAACTTTTCACTGGCGTAAAATTCCCAGAAGCAATGATTTCTTTTGTTTTTCCTGGGTAGAAGTTTTAACATATGTATCTCACAGAAGTAGTAATTTCATTTAAAATGACAGATGGGATACTGATGTAGAAATCTGAACAACTGAGAATAGACATGTTAAATGTCTTAGGTCATTCTACTGGTTCCACTTACTATTCTTGAGACAATGCTTGTTCTAAACCTCTATAAGTATGGTATGAATGCAAGCTATTTTCATTACTTTTGGCTTTTTAAAATAATAATCATTTTCCTGTAAAGCCAGATACACTGAGTGGCAGAATACAACTTAGTTTTAATCAAAAAAATATTATATTTTAATACTTTTAAATGCTATTGCAATTATTATCTCCCCAAAGAGTTACTTAGTTATCTTAGTTTAAAAAAAAAAAACAAAAAGAATTGCTTAATTAAATAGAATAAACTGAAGGTTATACAAAGAAAAGCAATCATAAACTTTTCATGGAATATTACTGAATATCTGAATATGGTCACCATTTATATTTATAAATAATAACTACTACATAATATAGTAAATAGCTCTAAATTAATATAAATTCCTATTTCTGCTGGTTGGTAAAATTAGCATCAAACACTATTTAAATTTGTGATTTGCTTAATAAATAACTTCATTCCTTTCAAGTTTTACATATTTGCCTTTCCTATTATATTAAGACTCCTCATTAGTCTGCATGTCCTCTCACTATTCCTCAGATGAGCACTCCTTGACATCAGTGAATGGGTCTCTGTTGATGAATCACAATTGAATGCATAATCAAAAACCATGAAGAAAACTTTCATTCACAATGAAGACTAAAGCGAGGCAGGGCAACGGCACGAGCTATTTCAGGGTTTTTAAAACATAAGTTCTCTGTGAACTTTTCAATGTAATTTTCTGTAAATTACTTACTTAAGCAGCAGACTTTTACACATAACATCCTTACAGAATAAGCATAAATGTGAGTATGCTTGAAATTCTCACCTAAAAGTTGAAATCAAATGGCAGTACCTATGACTGCAAAGTGAGAAACAGTGAGAAAAAAAAGGTAGAGCTATAGATTTGGCTGTGTGATTAACCAGTTGTCAAGGTAGAAAAATACTTCATTGCTATAGCAAAGGGGCAGCAAAATGGACATTTTGAGATTAACTCAGCAGGTGCAGAAACCAGTCAATGCCTTCAAGCAGCTGCTCTGTACATGTCATTGGCAGTAAATGTGGACTTCACAAACATGTCTGAAAGAGGAGTCCAGCCAAGTGAATGAATATTTGACCTCTTACTTATTGTTTCTTTTCTGCCATGTCTCTTTAAGTATAAGCAAACTACTCACAGAATCATTTCAGGCTACATTGTTTAATTCTCTGTTACTCAGCTGGGCCTTCACCAGGTACTTGACTTAGTTATGAATAATAATGCTGGTGGTATTGTTCTGAAAAGAAAAAAAAATAAAAAAATATTCTAACATGATCTTTCTTGGTTGGATTTCATTTTCCAATAACGAAAGTTGAGCTGAAGTTTCATTATCAAACTCAACCTTAAGGTTATCATAAAAACTTAAAAAATACTTTAATAGATTAATAAGAATTGAAATGGAAGTAAATTTAGTATATTTTACTTGAAACTTTTTTTTTCCATTTTTTCTTCCTCTTTTCTTTACCCTACTCTTCTCTCACCACCTTTTTTTCTTTATCAACTCTGGCTCTCCCAAATATTTCAAGTCCTTTTTTTCTCACAGTGGTAAGGTTGATTGTGCTCAAAGAAAAGCACAACTGGAACTTGGATATGGGCTAGGGAATGGCCAGGGAAATGATGGCCATCTTAGTCCTCTAACTGGAAGCATTAGAGATGCTGAAAGTGCTGACTTAAATACTTGTGTGTTAAGAGAAAGCTCAGTATTTACATTGATAAAATTCAAATAGAATTAGAAAAGACAGAGAATATATAAAGGTATTATGACAATGAAAGATTTCATTAATAGAATAAGTTTTATAAAAAGTCTGACACAACTAACTTAGCATAACTGTGACTAATATATGCAATTTAATTATGCTCCTTTGGTTCAGCTCATCAATCTTAGATATGTACCTAAGATATGAAAGATATGAAAATAAATTCTATTATTGCAATTTGAATAACTATCCTCAATTTTAAAAGAAAATACATACTTTTCATATTAAATCCTTGGTAATAAAATTAAACCAAAATATTAAAGGCTATATTTAGCATTTCCTTGTAAGGGGCATAATGCAATTATTTTCCAAAAATTACTATTGATTATGTAAAATCAATTCATAAAAGGTCATTTCAAACTGGTCATTCTTATTATTCAAAAGCTGATTATTCTGATTTGAATTAAAATGAACATTTCTTATTGTGGCATATATAGAATGTTACATTATATATCATTAAATTCTCAATTTTTGTATTCAAGAAATACAAAAAATTACTATGGGTAAGTTTAAAAAGAATTTTTTCAAATATATTAATCTAATCTTGCTTCCCAACATTTTCAAATGATTTTTATCCATGGGCATTTCAAACGTTCTTTATGTGGGAAATACAACAGAGATTGCACATTATCTATTGACAGTTCTCTCCTCTCACTTCAGTAACACAGACTGTAATGATAGATACAATAGGATGTAAATACATTCAGCAATAAAAATCCTTCATTTCTTGGCTTTGCTTTGAAAAAACAAGTAGTCAGAACATATACTGCAGTCATTGAATGGGACTTTGACAGCTTCATTCCTTCTCACTCCCCTTCACTTATTTTTCCCTGAGTATAATTAGGAATTAGTGGTTAATACTGTAGTATTGATCTTTTGAGTAGAAAGAAACTTGAATACTAAAGATGGGTTCAACAGAGGACAGTGATATTGTTGAGACACACAACTAGTCCTGAGCTTCCTGCCTAAAAATTTAGTTATATTTTAAAGCACTTTTATTTCAGCTCCATTTCTCTAGAAGCAAACTATATTTATCATTGACACAATACAAACATTTTAATTCCAACTACAGTTCCAGGTGCTTCTTTTACATTTGTGTTCTGAGGGACAAAAATTCAGTAAACTTGACTGTTTATGGTGTGCTGATGACTCTGTTCTACCACTACCCAGACCAATGAGTATTTTCAGATTTCCATGTGGTAACGTAAGTAAGAGGCTATGGAAATTTCAGTGATGGAACAAGGAGGCAGGGAAGTTAGAGTCTTGATGTTTATTGATTTAAACTTGAAATTAAAATATGAATTAGTAAATACAAGCTTAACATGCAGACAAATAAATACATTAAGGCAATGTATTTTTAAAAATTTAAAGAACTATTTCTCTGGGGAATTTTCTTTTTAATATAAACATTTTAGTATTCTTCATTGTGCCTCATTAATTTTTCCCCTAAAAGTTTATGTTTCTTTCTACCATGTTAATTTCTATGAAAAAAAAGATGTATACTTTGATAATCTTAAATGTTATTTTCTTAGGTTTAATGGTACATTTATAGGACAAAACACTGTGTTCATATGTTATTCACACAGAAAAATATAAGAAACAGGAATGAGATAAGAAATCTGTATGTATTTGAGAATTGATGATTATACCATAAAACATATTTCAAATATCAGTATCATCTATAACTGTCACTTCTATAATTTATGGTAATAATATGTTGATTGTAAGGTTTTACAGAGATGAATGCAGAAGTTTGTAGGAATGAAATTACATAATAAGTGATTTGTTCAATTGCCCTGTCATGTCCGACTCTTTGTGACTCCATGGACTGCAGCACACCAGGCCTCCCCGTCCCTCACCATCCCCCAGAGTTTGCCCAAGTTCGTGTTTATTGCATCAGTGATGCCATCATGCTCTCAAATTATTCACATAAATAGTAGTGAATAAATAAATATTACCAAATCTTAATTATTGTTTAACCTAAGTCATGGTTATATTGGATTTAACTTAACCGTACTATTTTTAAATTTTCTTTTTAATTAAAAAATTAGCTTGAAATGGAAATAATGATAAAATCCAAGTATCGGCAGATAGTTTCTTAAATTAAAAATATATGAGCAAAATGATGCTCTACAATTTTATTATCTTTCTTATGTCACTTATGTTTCTTATATTTAACATCATCTTATGACTCAGAGAATTTTACACAATATTGTAGATGTAACCTGAGTAGTAAAATGGGCCTGGCCGGAGGCATAATATAGTTTGCATATTAATAGTCATATGCTTTCTGCGCTGTATTTCTACTAAAGGAATCAAAACCTATCAGAGCAAGTTCACACACTCCTCATGCTAATAATTCAGAGCATAGTTTAATCAATTATTTTTTGTAAGATATATGAGAAAATAAGATAAGACGGAGTCTGTTGCTGAACAATTTAGTTTCCATTTCCACAGGGACTATTTAGAATGATGCCTTGTGTTGTAAGTTCTTTATCTCTAAACCCACTGCTTAGCTATTTCTGCAGTAGCCCACTCTTCTGGCCTGTTAGGTTATTTTTGATTCTAATATTTCCATCAAAATAATTTCCTGTAATTCTTAGCTCTTTTAGTTCTGAAAAATCTGTTTATGTGACTCCTATGGTTTCATCCAAGTTTCATATAAGGATATATAAATATGAAGTGTGCTACATTCTATTTAAATGTAAGACATTCCTATTATTAATAAAAATAACAAGATCACTGGAAACAAAGGCCTGGCCAACAAAAAAGCTATCTAAATTCACAATGGATTATCAAGCAGTATCTCTAAAATATTATGAACTATGTAATAAAGTGTTGTTTTGAACTGTAGTCTGCCAGGACCCTTTGTCCATGGGATTTCCCAGACAGGAATACTGGAGTGAGTTGCCAATTCCTTTTCCAGGCTGTCTTCCCAACCCAGGGACTGAACCCACATCTCTTGTGTCTCTTGCACTGGCAAGCAGATTCTTTACCACGGAGCCACCAGCAAAGATATAAACAAATGAATAGGTATAAATAATGAAAGCTTCTGCTCAGTCCTTTTGTTTTTGTTTCCACTCTATCCACATATAGTTTATATAATTTCCATAAATTTCTTTTGTTTTTTACTACCACCTTTCCGTATTCCTAAACTAACTTTGCATATATACATAAATACACATACATAAACATATATGTATGTGTGCTGTACTTAGTTGCCCAGTCGTGTCTGACTCTTTGTGACCTCATGGACTATAGCCCACCAGGCTCCTCTGTACATGGGGATTCTCCAGGCAAGAATACTGGAGTGGATTGCCATGCTCTCCTCCAGGGGGGTCTTCCCAGCCCAGGGATCAAACCCAGGTCTCACACATTGCAGGTGGATTCTTTACCATCTATATATATTTTCTGTGTTTTAATAGTCATATGCTTGATTCTAGTTTATATATTATCTTAATGTTATAATGTTTTCTATTAAAGTATTCCCTACATTTAATGTGTAACAGCAATAACTTTCTTTCATCAAAGCTGATGGTCTACTATTCATTCTGAGCATTGTCTTACCAGCAGCAAGGTTAATGCCATGGTCTTTTAAGGAGACCAACCAATGTCTTTGTGACAAGTTGATGAAAGTGCATCCCTTCCACCATGGAAATAATAGCATTTCATCCTAATTGTGTTTATATATATTACAGTTATAAGTTTGCCTCTCCTGAACACAGATTTCACCCAGCATCACTATCAGAGGCTCACAGAAGTATCATTTATCATGATTCCACTTAGCATCCCTCATGCTAGAGTGATCTATTTTATGGAAAATGTGGTGCTGCAGTGAGTACAGTACCATGAATACACTGGTCCCAGCAAATGCTGTACTATCCAGAGTTTTCATCCTGAAAAAGCAACAGGAGAGCCTCTTGACAATGTAGCAAAAGCACCAGCTTGAACAATTTATTACACGAGACTGGTGTATTATCTTTCATGGTGCAGGATATTCCTTAAATCAATCGACATTTTATGGTTCTGTCATTTCAACAGGTAGAATAAATGGGCCTGGAAACAAGACACTGAAGGAGAAGTTGCCATCCTCCTTGGAAAATTGAAGTTTTCACAATCTTAGTCTTTGTGAGTGGAGTGTTATAAGAGGGACTTGAATGAAGACCATGATGAAGAACCATATTCCAGACAGAGGGAATAGCAAATACAAACTCTACATGTGTCATAAGCAGGGTGAGCCACACAGAGTATTAGTGGTTCGTGGGAGTCTTCTCAGAGGTTCATAGCCAAGATGAAAAATAGAAAATCTTGATTATTTTCCTAGCTGCAATATAATATCTTTTTCCCTTATTTTTTCTAAGATCCTTTTTCTGTGATTGTGTTCTCTCAATCAAATTTCTATATTTACATTTTTCACAACCATTAAGATTGCTAAGATTTCCTATAGTCAAATTCTCTCCAATAAATCCAGTGACCACATGCCACATCTAAATGTTAATCTTTAAATTATACAGAACTGTGACTTGAATATTGTTAACCATCCAATTCTTGAAATTCCTGTTAACTTCTACAATAAAGTGGTCTCCTGTCATTCAGTAAAAGGACCAGTGTGGTTAGAAAGAACTGGCCTGGGGCAGATTTATTACTCTGAACTTATCAGCCTCACAGGTATGATTCTAGGTCTATCTCTGCTAGGCATATTAACCACTGACAGAATTGTCTACTTTATCCAGATGCTGGCCTAAACATGCATGATCTCCTAAGAATATGATCTTAAACACTCCCAGCAAAGGTGGCTGCTTTTCCTCACTGAACCATTTAGTCTCTTGGAATTAGTTTCACATATTGGTTGTGTGAATACATTATTATTATTTATTGCATTCCTTTTTTTAAAACTCTCAGCCTGAAGTTTGTTCATATATTTATAAATCATTGCCTTCTTCCTACTGTTCTCCTATCAACATAATTTTAAACTATTATTTAATTTATTAAATCTACTAATCTCTCCTGGCTTTCATGATCTGGCATAATAAGATTTTGCTATACTTGAGTGATGATATTTTCCCACTATTTCTCAGGCACCCAAAGCAAGCTCTAGTGTGGTACATTTTCACCAGGGACGTTCCCAGGATGTTAGTCATCTATTCACATTTTTTGTTTTTAGTGACCACCAAGTATCATCATCTCTCACAAAGTCTTTTCCAGTTAAGGCCACACATTTTTCTTCTCTGAAGTATAAATCATGTTAAAATAACGTGATTTCAGTTATTTGTCAATATTTTATTATTTTCTAATTCCTAAGCCAATTCAAATAGAATACACCTTTTTAGGCTTTAAAGTGATTCCCAAAAAAGTATACAAATGTATTTGAGAATATAATACTTATATAAAGTTGATTATAGGAGTCCATAAACAAAGTAAGTCAAGGAAACTGTAAAACAGTGTGTTCATAGTTAATTGTTAAATACATAGCATGGGGTAGCAGTTAACTATGAATGAGATGCTGAGTGTCTTAATCAACTTGATATGCCTTCGGTATTCCATTTAGAGTACGTTTTTTTTTAATGCATTATGTTTTGTTTCAATGCAATTCATGGCACTCAACATAAGACATGAAGAAATCAAAGCAAACAAATGTTCATAGATGCCTAAGGGTTTTTGATAGGGAAACATCTGGAAAATAAGTAGATGCATCAAGTTAATGCTAAAAGTAATAGCTGCATTTTTATTCTTAGAGTTATCTGAATGGCATAGTGTCATAGGTAATTATAAAATATTCTAAATATCTAGGATTTCCACTATTTCTAGGGAAGGTTTGTTGGTTATTGGCAAGCTATACTACAAGTGAGAGATCTATACATTTTTTTAAAAAAAAGCACACACACACACAAAAGGATCAGTACCTAGCCTTGACTTAACTACAAAATTAAGAAAAATGTCTAAAGGAAAATAACAACAACTTAATGGACAAGTGCTGAATGAGACATTAAAATGAAATGAAAATTATGGTAGGTAAAAGTTCATAAATCTCAGAAGAGCTTATAGAATTGATTATAATAAAAATTAATCAAAAAAAGAAAAGACAGGCATATAAAGTAGAAAGAAAAAGTAAATCTTTCATTATTCCAGTAACACATGATCTTGCATGTAGAAAATCTAATCTCAAGGAATCCCCTAGTAAACTATTATAATTAATAAGTGAGCTCAGTAAGTTTAAGCATACAAAATTAACACAAAAATCCATTGTGTTTCTAACCTGCCAGTGAATAATTTGAAAATAAATTAAGAAAAGTTACATTCACAAGAGTATTAAAAACATGAAATTATTAGGAATAAATTTAACAAGAACAGTGTAAAACATAATGAGAAAACTACAAAACATTGCTGAAAAAAATAATAACTAAACAATGAAAAAATCCCCATGTTAATGGACTGGAAAACTTAAGTCTGTTAAATGGCAGTACTCCCCAGTCCCTAAGAGTATGATTTTTACTTCTATGGCTTTAATAAAAGCTTTGCCAATTGGTGTGCATACACACACACACACACACACACACACACTTTGGTACATAGTTAATGACAATCAGGTTAAGAAACATATCCATCAACTCTCATACTTAACTCTATGTGTGTGCATGTGTGTGTGTACATGTGTATATGTGTGTTAAGAGTGCTCAAGGCATAATCTCCCAGCAAATTTCAAGTACATAATACAACATTATTACTTCTATGCTGCACATTAGATTTATAGATTTTATTCGTATTATAATAGAAGACAGAATTCTAAAAGTTGAAAGAAGTTTAACTTTCAGCAAACATCCCTCTGCTCTTTTAGAAAGTAAGGTATGAGAATGGCAGGTTGAAATGGAAGCTGTTGAAGTAAAACACTTAAGAGTTTCAGTGTGTAGTGAAAAGTGGTCTTAAAGGAAAAGATGAAGGCTTGGTCAGTAAGACTTTTATTGGAAACTATGAGGGAGGTTAAAAAAATAGGAATTATATATATAAGTAGATATATATATATTCATATATATATATATATATATATATATATATATATATATATATATACACACATCTATACATGCATAATGGAGAAGGCAATGGCACCCCACTCCAGTACTCTTGCCTGGAAAATCCCAGGGACGGAGGAGCCTGGTGGGCTGCAGTCCATGGGGTCGCTGAGTCAGACACGACTGAGCAACTTCACTTTCACTTTTCATTTTCATGCATTGGAGAAGGAAATGGCAACCCACTCCAGTGTTCTTGCCTGGAGAATCCCAGGGACGAGGGGCCTGGTGGGCTGCCGTCTATGGGGTCTCACAGAGTTGGACACGATTGACGTGACTTAGCAGCAGCATACATGCATAAGACTTTTATCAGAAACTATGAGGGATGTAAAGAAGCAATGATTAAATATATATATATATATATATATATATATATACACACATAGATAGACAGATGTGTGTGAGTATATTTATATCTGTGTATATATCTATAAATAGAGAGATATATATATACATACACATGTGTGTGTATACATTAGCTTCCCAGGAAGAACAAATGGTAGAAAACCTGGCTGCCAACAGGAGACTTAAGAGATGCAGGTTTGATCCGTGGGTTGGGAAGATCCCTGGAGGAGGGCATGGTAATCTACTCCAGTATTTTTGCCTGGAAAATCCCACAGACAGTAGAGCCTGTCCACTGGTGGGCTACAGTCCATAGAGTTGAAAACAGTGAAATATGACTGAACAGAATTAGCACAGGCAGATATGTGTATGTGTGTGTATCTATATAGAAAGAGTTTCATATTTTTGTTTTATATATTTTATACATATAATTATTTGTTATATATATATTTTTAAAATTTTTATTTTTACTTTATTTTGCTTTACAATACTGTATTGGTTTTGCCATACTAATATATTTATTTGTTTTACATATTTAAGAGACAGAGTTTATATATTTGTTAGGGCAAAGGCTAACAGAGTTTTGTCAAAGAAACGCACTGGTCAAAGCAAACATCCTCTTCCAACAACACAAGAGACGACTCTACACATGGACATCATCAGATGGTCAACACCGAAATAATTGATTATATTCTTTGCAGCCAAAGATGGACAAGCTGTATACAGTCAGTAAAAACAAGACTGGGAGTTGACTGTGGCTCAGATCATGAACACCTTATTGCCAAATTCAGACTTAAAATGAAGAAGTTAGGGAAAATAACTAGACCATTCAGGTATGATCTAAATCAAATCCCTTATGATTATACAGTGGAAGTGACAAATAGGTTCAAGGGATTACATCTGATAGACAGGGTGCCTGAAGAACTATGGGTGGAGGTTCATGACACTGTACAAGTGGCAGCGATCAAGATCATTGCCAATAAAAAGAAATGGAAAAAGTAAAAATGGTTGTCCAAGGCGGCCTTACAAATAGATGAGAAGAGAGAAGCAGAAGGCAAAGAAGAAAAGGAAAGATATAGCCATCTGACTGCAGAGTTCCAAAGAACAGCAAGGAGAGATAAAAAAGTCTTCCTAGGTGATCAGTGCAAATAGAGGAAAATAATAGAATGGGAAAGACTAGAGATCTCTTCAAGAAAATGAGATATTCCAAGGGAACATTTTATGTAAAGATGGGCACAATAAAGGACAGAAACGGTATGGAACTAACAGAAGCCAAATATATTAAGAAGAGGTGGCAAGAATACACAGAAGAACTATATAAAAAAGATTGTCATGACCCAGATAACCACGTTGATGTGATCACTCACCTAGAGCCAGACATCCTGGAATGCAAACTCAAGTGGGCCTTAGGAAGCATCACTACAAACAAAGCTGGTGGAGGTGATGGAATTCCAGTTGAGCTATTTCAAATCCTGAAAGATGATGCTGTGAAAGGCTGCACTCAATATGCCCAAAGTTTGGAAAACTCAGCAGTGGCCACAGAATTGGAAAAGGTCAGTTTTCATTCCAATCCCAAAGAAAGGCAATGCCAAATGATGTTCAAAAAACTGCACAATTGCACTCATCTCACATGCTAGTAAAATAATGCTCAAAATTCTCCAAGCCAGGCTTCAGCAATACGTGAATTGTGAACTTCCAGATGCTCAAGCTGGTTTTAGAAAGGGCAGAGGAACCAGAGATCAAATTGCCAACATCCACTGGATCATGGAAAAAGTCAGAGAGTTCCAGAGAAATGTCTATTTCTGCTTTATTGACTACTGCAAAGCCTTTGGCTGTGTGGCTCACAAGAAACTGTGGAAAATTCTGAAAGAGACGGGAATACCAGATCACCTTACCTGCCTCTTGAGAAATCTGTATGCAGGTAAAAAGCAATAGTTACAATCGGACTTGGAACAATTAACTGGTTCCAAATTGAGAAAGGAGTACATCAAGGTTCTATTTTTTCACCCTGGTTATTTAACTTATATGCAGAGTTACCTCATGAGAAATGCTGGGCAGGATGAAGCACAAGCTGGAATCACTATTGCCGGGAGAAATATCAATAACCTCAGATATGCAGATGACACCACCCTTATGGCAGAAAGCAAAGAACTAAAGAGCCTCTTGATGAAAGTGAAAGAGGAGAGTGAAAAAGCTTGCTTAAAATTCAATATTCAAAAAGTGAAGATTATGGCATCCGATCTCATCACTTCTTGGCAAATAGATGGGGAAACAATGGAAACAGTGACAAACTTTATTTTTTTGAGCTCCAAAATCATTGCAGATGGTGACTGCAGCCATGATATCCAAAGATGCATGCTCCTTGGAAAAAAAAGCTATGACAAACATAGATAGCATGTTAAAAAGCAGACACATTACTTTGCTGACAAAGGTTTGTCTAGCCCAAGCTATGGTTTTTTCAATAGTCATGTATGGATGTGAGAGTTGGACCACAAAAAAAGCTGAGTGCCAAAGAACTGATACTTTTGAATTGTGGCATTTCAGAAGACTCTTGAGAGTCCTTTGGACTGCAAGGAGATCCAACCAGTCCATCCTAATGGAGATCAGTCCTGAATATTCATTGGAATGACTGATGCTGAAACTGAAACTCCAATACTTTGGCCACCTGAATGCAAAGATCTGACTATTGGAAAAGACTCTGATGCTGGGAAAGAGTGAAGGCAGGAGGAGAAGGGGACAGCAGAGGATGAGATGGTTGGATGGCATCACCGACTTGATGGACATGAGTTTGAGCGATCTCTGTGTGTTGGTGATGGACAGGGAAGCCTGGCGTGCGGCAGTCCATGAGGTCGCAAAGAGCCAACCATGACTGAGTGACTGAACATATATATATATAACAATATACATATATCAATATGTATATTTCAAACATTTATTTGTAGACATATGCAAACTTTCCATAATTAACAACAGGTCACATGGCAGAGTAATGTGATTGTTTCAAGAAGAAGATTTCAAAAGTGACTTTGAACTAAGAATAGTTATTTTAGATAGCTCTCTTTACCTCATGAGATCAGACTAACACTAATTCAAGCCCTGCTGTTTTACAAATAAGAAAAACTAGATTATAAGCTTGATTTGTAAGTCATGTGATAATCAACAATGAACTTTGGTTTTCTATGCTATGGTAATAAAGGTGTTTTGAATGTAGAAATTTCTAGTACAGAGACAAAGGCTGATGAGGTGACATTTTGCAAGGGTATACATCATTATGTTTTTATTGTATAAGTAGTTCTTCAGTTCTTTGTTTTGATAGAGTTATTTGACCTCTGTTTCTTGTTTACGTTTGTATGATTATTATCTTATTTTTATGGAGACAAATTAAGGCAGTTTTGTTTTCTTGAGAGTGACAGATTAAATTCTCTTTTAAGGAAAATTTTAGCTACTTTTATAGGCTTTTGCTTTGTAAATATGTTTTGCAAGTAGTGATTAACTAAGCACAGTTATTCTTCAATCGTATAACACAGCTACAATTGTACAAAGTGGCAAAAAGTTTTCCCTCTCCCTTCAATCTCTTTACAGAATGATTAAGAGTTTCTCTTCTTGATGTTTATGCCTCAAAGATAAATGTATTATGTATTTACAGCAGCCACAGGTCAGCTTAAACAATGCACATGAAATTCATTATTAAGTACTATTTATCTTACCAAATCTGCTCTTTCTCTGCCTAAACTGACAGTAGAATTCTTGATTACTTACGCATCCTTATGGCTTAAAAAATGCTTTTTTGTATATTTTTCTATTGGTTTATTTTATAGAGAAGTACATGCTCAAGCATAAATGTTTTCAAAAAGTTCTTTTTAGCAGTGGTTAAAACATTTTATCTTTATATTTGTGACGATGGGTGAAAAACTTTAAGTCTACAAATTTTTCTGTGCTCAGAGGCTAATCAGATAGCATTTTCTCTTAATGATTTCTAATCAAGGAGTTTTTTTATTACTTATGAATTTAAGAATAAGGCATATTTGGAGATAACTAGCAGAAGGGAAAACTTCTCTTTGAAATTACATCATTGCCACTTGATGTTCCATGAATGCTTTCAAGATGTTTGAATTTGTCCAGGCACTTTAAGTGTGTATCTCGAGTTCCACTGTTTTCTTTCTCAAAAATCGGTATATTAACAAATTCAACTAAGAGAGAGAGAGTTTAAGTAAGTTTCAGAAGATCACACAGCTACTAAATGGCAGAACAAGAACCCAAACTCACACATCTGTACAGCAAAGCTTGAGCTCCTGATCACGGACCTTAACTACCTCCCAAGGGAACAGCAAGTGAAAGGAATAATATGTTATCACTAGCACTGATGAAGCTGAGAAATCTATTCCTTTAGCATGGCACTGAATACATCTTTAAAGTGATGAAACTTGCGAAAATGGCTGAAGTGTCATAACAGAAATTTAAAGTATATGATAATAAAAGATGCTTTATTGAGGAGGAGATATGACACTTGGTATTTGGACTTAATTTTTAGGTACCTATTTTTAAAGAATTCAGAAATACATGTAGATTTGTAAGAATGAGCATAAAAAAAAAACACAGTGTTAGATCTCTGCAGTGCCATATCTAAAGTCCAAAACAGACTACTTCTTTCCAGTGTTACATACAACCTTGAAATGTATGCAATACCTTTATAATTTTATTCTACATTTGCATTGCTATTTGCCTGCACTTAGAAATCCATATATAGAATAATCTCATGAATTTATTAATAACGAGGTTTTAAAGCTGAGTCTTTTGGTGCCACCTTCTGGCATAAATTATTGTATAAAATGTTCCAAATTGCAATAAGTTCAATAAGTTAAAGTACATGATTTTTATGTCTATCAGGTATGTAAGTTTCTACTTCAAGGTAAATTTACTTGTACTGAGGTCAATATAGAAAAGGAAAGTGTAAAAGTAACTTGAACTGTACAAAAGCAATATTACCTGGTAGCTCAGAGGTTAAAGCGTCTGCCCGCAATGCAGGAGACCTGGGTTCGATCCCCGGTTTGGGAAGATTCCCCTGGAGAAGGAAATGGCAACCCACTCCAGTATTCTTGCCTGGAGAATCCCATGTACAGAGGAGCCTGGTGGGCTACAGTCCACGGGGTTGCAAAGAGTCGCACACGACTGAGCAACTTCACTTCACTTCACTTTCACTTTAGTATACTATTTATCATGTACACAGGGGAAAAAAAAAAAAACTAACAGGAAAAGTAGTGACATTACATAACACCACTTCATAGATTTTTTTAAAAATTATCTTTATTAACTGAAGGCTGCCAGTGAATTTAAATTTTTTCTGAACAACTAAATCTACAACTCAATACCTTTCATTGTTCTTTGAATTAATTGCATTTGATCCAGTACTTTAACATGTACAAACTACTTTATAACTATCAGCTCATTTTTGTTTTATTAGCATGTCATTTATTGCACAAAACTTATTCTTTCTTTATTTACTATACATACCTCTAATTAAAATATAAAAACAATTTCTGAAAGGTAAGGGAAAGGTAAGGGAAGAAAGTTTTATCTAATGATGGTGACCTGTTTTCCAGGAAACCATTAGCATCTGATGTTATTACAGTTAGAATTTAAAAGCAAATTCACTGTATCTTAATAAATACACATTTGCGTCATTCCAGTCTTATTATTATGCATAATTTATGGTGACTTTAACCATTCACTAGGAAACCAAAATGGAAACTTCTGAGTACAAGCAATTTTTTTGCTTTTTATTATTAACTCTTCTCATTATTGCTATTAGCAATAGCAATATTTGTACACCTTTTAAAATATACCAATTTTATAAACTTGAAAAAAAGGTTTTCAGTGTTTTCTTTTAAATTTAGAACACCATCTAATCTGGATTCCCTACATATGCCTTCTAAAATGCTTTACCATTTATTTTCCTCTATCTGAGTTTATTTATTTATTTTCTTTCATTGTGATTACAATTAAAAATCTCTTCCTTTCTTCCTTCCCTCCTACTTTCCTTCCTTCTTTCCTTTTTCTCTTCCTTTCAGAATCCAAACACATATTATAAAGATCACACATCATGATCAAGTGGACTTTATTCCAGGAATGGAAGGATTCTTCAATATTTGCAAATCAATCAATATGATACACTATATTAATTTCTTTGAATTGAAAGATAAAAACAATATGATTATTTCAAGAGATGTAGAGAAAGCCTTTGACAAAATTCAACACCGATTTGTGATTAAAAACTCTCCAGGAAGTAGGCATAGAAGGAACATACCTCAACATAACAAAAGCCGTATATGATATAGCAAACATTATCCTCAATGATGAAAAATTAAAAATATTTCCTCTAAAATCAAGACAAGATAAGGGTGCCCACTCTCACCACTGCTATTCAGCATAGTTTTGGAAGTCCTAGCCACAGCAATCACAGAAGAAAAATAAAAGTAATCAAGATTGGAAAATAGTAAAACCCTCACTGTTTGCAAATTACATGATACTCTACCTAGAAAATTCTGAAGATGCCACCAGAAAATTACTAGAGCTAGTCAATGAATATAGTTAGGCCATAGGATATAAAATTAATACACAAAAGTCCCTTCCATTCCTAAAGAATAATGTTCGAAAATCAGAAAGAGAACTTAAGGAAACAAGCCTGTTTGCCATTGCGACAAAAGAAATAAAATACTTAGGAATAAATTTACCTAAAGAAAGAAAAGACTTGTATAAAGAAAACTATTTTTCTCTTTTTATTTTATTTTTTGGTTTAAAGTTTTAGTTTTTTCTTATATTCGTAAATTTCCTTTCATTTTCTCAGAAAGCACTGTCCAGGAGATTTGGGCCAATAACCTCAATATAGAATTCAACTATCTATATGTATGTGTCTATATCTGTATCTATATGTATGCGTGTGTCTATCTCTGTATGTATCAGATGCCCTTGACATTATGATATTTTCAAACTGATTAAATAATTTCAGTACATGGTTCTTTAGTTAGCATTTTGTCAATAATGTGTCTTTAAGATTTATATTAGATAGCTAAGTCACAAGAGTATCTAAATTACAGTACCCTAGGAGATACTTCATCTAAAATATTTAACACAATGCTTAGCTCATAAAATAAGTTAGCTTAGCTCAAAAAATAAGTTAATTACTATCATTATTAATACTTCATTTACATAGGTAATTTAAAATACTTATATATATTAGCTTAGATTATTTTTATAATTAACCTAAATTTCTTTTTATTAATCTCAAATTTATTAACAAATTGCTCAACTTCATTTGAACATATGTTTTGTACTTCTATATTATGTAGTCAACAGTTTTCTTCCTAAATTTAGCTTAAATGTTGTTGCTGAACTTTAGTCAATATCAAAAGAGGCGTTTCCAGCTAACAAATCTGGAATGCATAATTTATGAAGACATAAAAGAAAATTTTGAATACCACGGTTAAATAAGGAAAATTTTAATAATGGATTAGATATTTAACTAAATATATACAAGTGCGAAACTCTTTTTTTGAGATACTACCAGATATCTTTAGATATAACATGGCACTATGGTACAGCCACTTTAGAAAACAGTATTGAGGAAACTCAAAAATTAAAAATAGAGCTATCATATGATCCAGAAATTCCACTTCTGGGAATATACATAAAGAAACAAAAATGATAACTCAAAAGATATCTGCACCCACATTTTCATAGCAGTATTATTTACAATAGCCAAGACATGGAAACAAGTGTCCACCAAGGATGACTGGACAAAACATTTGTTATATATATAATACAATAGAATAATATTCTAGTGTGACTATGTGTACACACAGGGGCCTCCCAGGTGGCACAGTGGTAAAGAATCTGCCTGCCAAGGCAGGAGTAACAGGAGATGCAGGTTCAATCCCTGTGTTGGGAAGATCCTGTAGAGGAAGAAATGGCAACCCACAGCAATATTCTTGCTAAGATAATCTCATGGACAGAGGAGTCTGGTGGGCTATAAAACATGGGATTGGAAAGAGTCAGATGCAACTGGGAGACTGAGCTCACATGTGTGTATATACATGTATATACACACATATACACAACAGAATATCATCCAGCTATAGAAGAATGAGAAGCACCTACCACTTGTGACAACATGGATGAAACTTGAAGGTATTATGCTAAGTGAAATCAGAAAGACAAAGGCTATATGATCTCACTTACATATGGAACCTAAAGTAACAAACAAAAAAACCTAAACTCACAAAAAGAAATCCAATTTTTCATTACTAGCAGTGAAGTGTGAGGTGAGAGGAAATTGGAGGAAGATGGCTAAAAGTACAAAATTTCAGTTATAAGATAAATAAGTACTAGGTATTGATGTATGAAAAACAGGAAAGTTGTTAAGAGAGTAAATCCTGAGTTCATATCACAAGTAGTTTTCTCTCTTCTTATTCCCTTTACTGTATGTATGTGAAAAGATGGATTTTAGATGAACCTATTATAATTATTTACCATATATATGCTTGTTTATGCATACCTATGTAAATCAAACCATAATGTTGTACATCTGAAAATTATATAAAATATGCTAATTAAAACTGGAAAATTTTTAGCAGTATTAAAGATAAAAAATGTAATTAATGCTTATTTCAGTTCTTCTCATTCTTTTGAAATTTCTATGTCATTATATTTTTTACTTTTAATAATATTAGTTCAAGAGTGTAAGTAACAAAAAAATTATTAATTAATTCTCAATAAAACTGGGGAAAAACCTGTTATCTAGAAACTTTCCATACACAAAGCGCTGATGAATTTTTTGTTCACTCTTTGCTATTAACATTGCTTCTCTTATATTGCACTCAGTATCTTTATCTTAAAAATGACAACCACATGCTGTTAAAGCCAAAAATGCGAAGACATGATAACCAACCACAGTTTTCAAGTTGCCAGGTGTGATGCGAATGTTGTTAAAATGTTAACATCTTTGATGCAGATGGAACAGAACAGAAATATGAACTTTGTTCTACTTCACTTTAAAGCTAATAAAACAAATGAGCAGACAAAGCAAGAGCTAATTTAAATTTCTGTTAATTATTTCTGCATTTAGCCTTCATAAACTCAGTGAATCCTGGAAATGAATTTGAACATGGCACATACAACAGCATAGATTCTTCTTCAATAAAAGGTAACTTAAATTCTGGAGCTCTTTTACCTATTATTAAGATTTCACTCTAGTTTGACTTCTCTTAATAATTTAATTACATAACCACTGACAATTTGTTTTGAATAATTTACTTAACAATATGCTGTAGATTGAATGAATATAAGAAAAATATTTCACTGAAAATTTCTGATACTAACTTCTGTGTGCCATGAACATTCTTTCATCTTCTCTAAGGCTTTGTTTCTTCATGTGTGGGGGGAAAAAGGAGTTTGGAGTCAACAACCCTTTCAATCTTATCAGCTCTGAAATTCTCCGAGCATATTCTTCTGCCAACCAGAGGAATATGAATGCAACTGGACACTTTATTGTATGCATTTACTCTGTTCTGGTGGCTGGAGGAAAATCTCAGGATAAATAAATAAGTAGAATGGACAAACCTCTGTGTATGGTATGGTCTTCATGTGTTTTATGGCTGTACTAATGAATTCTAAGCTTCAGAATCTCAAAGATAACTTAATAGCATCCTATATATTATCCTTATCCAAGACTTTATGTGGAAGCCTTTACCACTGATAGACATTCATCAGAGTAGAGAGGAAGAGGACGTACATGTTGCTATTTTGTTTAATGAATTTCCGTAAGATGAGATTCAGGAGTGAGTGGGTTTCATGATTAGTAGAAACCTCTTAAATGCAGGACCATTCGCCAGTGTGTAGTGTGTATGTGTGTCTTGAAATGCTTACTAATGAGACTCCATGGGAAACAAAAAACTTCTCTTGCCCAATGCTTACACAGAAAAATAGAGCTGCTTAAATGCTCATACAGATTATGGGCTTTTGGAATAACAGGAGTAGCAAACATTACAGTTTGCTACAGAAGTTAGAGTCCATTTCTTACATTTTATGTGCTGGATAAAGTTATAATATTATTGTACTTCTAAAAAAAAGAAATATTTTTTCATAAAGATTGTTACCATATGAATTGTGTGTGTGTGTGTGTGTGTGTGTTTTGTGTTAATTGCTTAGTTATGCCTGACTCTTTGCAACCCCATGGCCTATGGTCCACCAGGCTCCTCTGTCCATGGGGATTCTCCAAGCAAGAATACTGGAGTGAGTTGCCATGAACTTCTCCAGGGGACCTTCCAGATCCAGGGCTCGAACTCAGGTCTCCTGCATTGCAGGAAGATTCCTTCTAAATTGTATTCCCCCCAAATTAATATTTTGAAGCCTTAACCCCCATGAACCCGAATTTAGAGATGGGGATTTTAAGGAGGTAAAGTTAACTGAGATCATAATGGTGAGGCTTCAATCCCACAGGACTGAGTCCTCATAAGTAGAGGAGACAATCAGAGAGCTCTCTTCACATACACACAGAGGTAAGATTATACTGGGGCAGTGACAAGGAGGCCAAAACAGGAAGAGCAGTTTCCCAAGAAGTCAACCCTACTGACACCTTGATCTTGGACTTTCAACCTCCAGAACTGTATGAAAATAAATGCTTATTGTGTAAGCCTCCCATTTTGTTATGGCAGCCTGAACTAACTAATATAAAGACTAATTTCTGAATTCAATCAGACTAATCGTTAGGGGTTCTAAATTTTATTAAGAAATTCCATACTTGTCCATGGAGTAATATTTCAATTCATTTCTCTAACAAGTACTTTGAACAGTGTTTTACCTTAAGCAGAGATGAAGAATAATAAAATTTTATTTTCTTCCTCTCTGTAAGTAAGGTATTTTAATTGTCTTCTGAAGTCTTTTAAGTTTTGTTTTGTTTTCTTTTTTTGTCTTTGGTTTTCTTTAGTTTAAATATGTTACACCTAGTCGTATACAGTCTCTGGCATTTTTCCTGCTTGGTGTGTTGTCTGAACATCGGGATCTATAGTTTGCTGTCTGTAATTGAGTAAAATTCTCAGCTACTATTTTCCTTTTATTTTAAATTTTGCCTCTTTCTGTTCTTTCTCTCTCCCTTTCTTTCTTCTGCTTCTGATATTTCAATTACGCAAAAGTAACACACACGACTGAGTGACTGAACTGAACTGAACTGAACACCTTTGTCGGAGAAGGCAATGGCAGCCCACTCCAGCACTCTTGCCTGGAAAATCCCATGGATGGAGGAGCCTGGTGGGCTGTGGACCATGGGGTCGCTAAGAGTTGGACAGGACTAAGCGACTTCACTTTCACTTTTCACTTTCATGCATTGGAGAAGGAAATGACAACACACTCCAGTGTTCTTGCCTGGAGAATCCCAGGAATGGCGAAGCCTGGTGGGATTCTGTCTATGGGGTCGCAGAGTCGGACATGACTGAAGCGACTTAGCAGCAGCAGCAACACATTTGTAATTGTCACAAAATTTTTGGATATTATGTTATGTCTTTTCATTCCTTTTTCTCTGTATTTCAATTTAGAGAGCTCTATTCATGTATTTCCGGATAAGTCAATGGCACCCCACTCCAGTACTTTTGCCTGGAAAATCCCATGGACAGAGGAGCCTGGTGGGCTGCAGTCCATGGCGTCGCTAAGAGTCGGACACGACTGAGCTACTTCACTTTCACTTTTCACTTTCATGCATTGGAGAAGGAAATGGCAACCCACTCCTGTGTTCTTGCCTGGAGAATCCCAGGGAAGGGGAAGCCTGGTGGGCTGCCGTCTATGGAGTCGCACAGAGTCGGACAGGACTGAAGCGACTTAGCAGCAGCAGCAGCAGCAGCAGCATTCATGTATTTCACTGGCAGATTCTTTAACAGGAGCCACAGGGAAGCCATTCTTGACTCTAGGCTTCCCTGAGGACATATTTTGGGGAAACAGTTTCAGACTTTATTTTTGGGGGCTCCAAAATCACTGCAGATGGTGATTCCAGCCATGAAATTAAAAGACGCTTTCTCCTTGGAAGAAAAGTTATGACCAACCGAGATACCATATTCCAAAGCAGAGACATTACTTTGCCTACTAAGGTCTGTCTAGTCAAGGCTATGGTTTTTCCAGTAGTCACGTATGGATGTGAGAGTTGGGCTGTGAAGAAGGCTGAGCGCCGAAGAATTGATGCTTTTGAACTGTGGTGTTGGAGAAGACTCTTGAGAGTCCCTTGGACTGCAAGGAGATCCAACCAGTCCATTCTGAAGGAGATCAACCCTGGGATTTCTTTGGAAGGAATGATGCTAAAGCTGAAACTCCAGTACTTGGGCCACCTCATGAGAAGAGTTGACTCATTGGAAAAGACTGTGATGCAGGGAGGGATTGGGGGCAGGAGGAGAAGGGGACGACAGAGGATGAGATGGCTGGATGGCATCACTGACTCGATGGATGCGACTCTGAGTGAACTCTGGGAGTTGATGATGGACAGTGAGTCCTGGCGTGCTGCGATTCATGGGGTCACAAAGAGTCAGACATGACTGAGCGACTGAACTGAACTGAAGGACATATTTTATTTGAAAAGAAAATGAAGGGATTTTTTTCCTTTTATACACAATGATTTGTAGATAACATTTTTAAAGTAAAGGCCATGAAAGTAATATGTGTAACTGTTATTATTAATAGTAATTATATTATTACTATTTTAAATATATTATTAAAAGAGTTTCCTAAATGACTTATAAAACATGTTTTTTTGAAAACCCTCAGAGCCAGTTTTGTTAAGAAATGCCTCATTAAATATTTGACCTAATTACAGGAGTTTAGATCTAGAATAGGATTTCACCTTCTCAAAACTGATTACTTGAGAACTTTTTAAAATTAAAAATATCTTATTAGAGAAGCTAGTCAGATTGCTTTCTGAAAACTTTCACTGCATTTCAAATCAAAGGGAAAGCACCTTTCTGTCAAAGAGACAGTTTCTGATTAAAAAAAAATACTTTGCTAAGATGCCATTCATTCAATGACCATCATTTCCCAAATTTTACTCAAATTTCACTCATCATCTACCTACAGATGGGAAAATAGCTGAGGGAAAAAGATCAAGCACAATGCTAGGTAAGCGTTTTCATGCTAAACCACAGGGCATGAGTGCACATATGAGGAATAAAGTATCAAAGAACACGAGAAAAGCATCGATCCTTAAATGCTATATATAGGTTCATTGCTTCCAGAGTTTTTGTTTTTGTTTTATGTTGAAACCCTATTCCCTTGAAATCTGAGAAATACAGAATTTTTATTCAAATGTGTTTGGAAATATTTTGAGCCATATGTTCTACCTCACTCATTTGCTTAGTCTAGGTTCAAAAATGTCTCACACTAACTTGGTTTAAATCATGTATTACCAATGAGAGCTATATCAGCCCCCAAGGGATGGATGTTGGTTCATGGGGCTGAAAAATTATTAGATAATACAATAGTTTATGGCCCTCCCAAGCAAATTCTACTGGACAACACAAACATATTTGTTTATGGTATTAAGATTCCATGGATGTGGAGGGAGATTAAAAAATATCTGAAAGCTTTCTTTTTTTTAAATTTACTTTACAATACTGTATTTGTTTTGCCATACATCAGCATGAATCTGCCACAGGTGTACACGTGTTCCCAATCCTGAACCCCCCTCCCACCTCCCTCCCCATACCATCTCTCTTCCTTAATGAAGAAAATAGATTGTAAAATCTTATTTTAAAGTATTTTCCCTTAAAATTTAATGTATGGCACTTCTATAAAAATGAATAAGATAAAAGTTATATATCAATTCCTTTGTATATATATTAAGGAACTTCTCATAAACAGTATGATTTATTTAGATAGCCATTGGAATTTTAGGTGATTTTTTTGGAAAAAAAATGAAGTATACTCAATTAACATCATAAACCCTGAAATTTCTTAAGTTTTAAAAGAATAAATGTTTATGGATATTAACAAGCTTACTTTTCAAGCAAATGAGTAAGTGGAGAATGGACAAGAGTCAAAACAGAGATGCTTACTCTGACTGCAAAATCTGTTCTGTTATACAGGATTTTCTCCAAGAATTTGATTCTGCTTCTTTAAAAAAGAAGCAGATGTGCACCCATGGGTGATTCATGTCAATGTATGGAAAAATCACTACAGTAAGTAGCCTCCAATTAAATAAATAAATTTAAAAAACAAAAAAGAGAGAGAAGCACTGAAAGCTTTTCCCTCCCTAAGTAAACTACTGCGCTTCACAGGAAAAAACAGCAGGCCCCATGGCCTCCCCACGCTGCCCACTGGAGTGCATTTCACGGCACTGCCCAGGCCGTGACTTCCTCCTTGGGTTTTTCCTCTATTGGCTTCCATTCCTTTACATGTTGTCTTCTACAGATTCATCAAATAATTATTCTTCACATAGCCCCTATGTTTTTTCAAACCACTACTCTAACTTCACTATTGTTTCAAAAGAGACAAGACAAAATGCTTCTCTCAGTCTTCCATGGGTAAACCTCTCGTGAAGTGTTAAATAATAGATAAAATGTTTTATTTTATCCAAGCAATCTGTATTTTCATCAATAGTTATTCTGTCTAAGTGAGCCATAATTTCTCAGTGTTGAGCGGGATTTTCCTGCTGGCACCTCTGAATGTGGAGAATTTGAGGCAGAAGTGGTGTACTTGCAGTGCTTCTGACTTGTTTTAGATTACAAATCCACAAAAATTAGCCTTAGTTTCTCCTTCTTTTTCATAATTGTATATGGTTTTACTAAATCAAAAACACATAATAATTTATTTTATAAACTATATGTATTGCTAAAAAGTAGCTGAAGGTTTTTAGACATTTCAAAAAATTCAATTAAAAGCTAATACATTTATATACTAAAATATTATATTTATTTACATAGATTCATAATATCAAAGTTCAAAGAATATTAGAATCATAAATAAATGGGAATTATTTACATCAACATATATACAAGTTTCAGTAAAAATATTTTTAATTAAAGCCAATTTCATGGAGCAAAATTGAATGCATATATATGTATGTAATGAAACTACATATATAACTGAACATATATACATATCATGTGTTATATTTTATTTTTATATATTATTCAATATGAGGTGTTTAATCCTACAGATATTATTAGCAAGAGTATTTATATAAGCAAAACTTGTGTATGGATATAACATACGATACTTTTAACATGCAATACCGTAAAATCAAATACAGTATAAGAACAAATTATGTAGTTAACTGATTGGTTGTTTTATTTTAAAGCAAAGTCTTTGAAAATCTGCTGTTACTGAATGATTACTTTAGAATAAATTATGAGTGTTTTAAAATATCAATTATGTGTTGAAAATAGTAAGGAAAAGCAACATTTTCAACACCTCATTTGCATTGATGCCTCTTTGATGACTTCATTAAAAATGTGTTAATTGAACAGAGTGTACATTCATTGAGAAAACTAACTCTGTTATAGTATGTATGGTTCATACTATTAACATATGAGTTTAAACACACAAAAAATATCTGCTGCTTAAATAATAAGGGGGAAATTAGCTGACATTTTTTCTGGAGCTACCATGAAAGCATGGGTTACCATATTCTAATAACAGAAATTAATTTTTAAGTTTTTATTATTAACTGGAAAAGTATATGGTTTCAGTGGCACCCAAACATATCAATAATTTATTACTAGCTTTTATGTAACCAGTTCAGTTGCTCAGTTGTGTCCAACCCTTTGCAAACCCATGAATTGCAGTGAGCCAGGCCTCCCTGTCCATCACCAATTCCCAGAGCCTACCCAAACTCATGTCCATTCAGTCTTCGATGCCATCCAACCATCTCATCCTCTGTCATCCCCTTCTGCTCCTGCCCTCAATCTTTCCCAGCATCAGGGTCTTTTCAAATGAGTCAGCTGTTTGCATCAGGTGGCCCAAGTATTGGAGTTTCAGCTTCAGCATCTTCCAGTGAACACCCAGGACTGATCTCCTTTAGGATGGACTTCCTGGATTTCCTTGCAGTCCAAGAGACTCTCAAGAGTCTTCTCCAACACCACAGTTCAAAAGCATCAGTTCTTTGGCACTCAGCTTTCTTCACAGTCCAACTCTAACATCCATACATGACTACTGGAAAAAATAGCTTTGACTAGATGGACTTTTGTTGGCAAAGTAATGTCTCTGCTTTTTAATATGCTGTCTAGGTTGGTCATAACTTTTCTTCCAAGGAATAAGTGTCTTTTAATTTCATGGCTGCAGTCACCATCTGCAGTGATTTTAGAGCCCCCCAAAATAAAGTCTGACACTGTTTCCACTGTTTCCCCATCTATTTCCCATGAAGTGATGGGACTGGATGCCATGATCTTTGTTTTCTGAATGTTGAGGCTTTAGCCAACTTTTTCACTCTCCTCTTTCACTTTCATCAAGAGGCTCTTTAGTTCCTCTTCACTTTCTGCCATAAGGGTGGTGTCATCTGCATATCTGAGGTTATTGATATTTCTCCCAGCAATCTTGATTCCAGCCCAGCATTTCTCATGATGTACTCTACATAGAAGTTAAATAAGCAGAGTGACAATATACAGCCTTGAGGTACTCCTTTTCCTATTTGGAACCAGTCTGTTGTTCCATATCCAGTTCTAACTGTTGCTTCCTGACCTGCATACAGATTTCTCAAGAGGTAGGTCAGGTGGTCTGGTATTCCCATCTCTTTCAGAATTTTCCACAGTTTAATATTAAGACATTGTATAAGGACTCTGTAACACTAGCGAGAATTATAGTGACAGTATTCCATAGATAACTTATAAGTGTTGAACTCCATCTAAGAAAATTGCATTAAAAAGACCTGTGGCACACTTTGGTAATAGGCTATTTTCACCTATGATGAAATCATATAACATTCAATACTTGAAAGCATTTTAGCAAAGAAAAATAGAAATCAATTTTAAAGTAGAGTATGATACTTCTTTTGATAGTGTCATGTTGTGGAATTTTTCTATATAAATTCTCTCAAAATAATTTTCCAGTGTTTCTCATTTTAACTTGAAAAATATCCCTATCTACAAACAAAGTATTTTTTGGACCTGTTTTGTTTTCTACACTCACTCTCTTCACAAGAGTTTATTATAAGGCTTCAAAGAACAACTGAAACTTGCAACTCAAATGTCTTCAGTCTGGATTTTTTTCATGACCTTTGGACCATAAATTTAGTTCCATATTTAACACTTCCACTTGGATGCTCAACAAGCAATTTAAGCTTAAAATATTGAATTTGCTCTACCAGAGCATTCTCATCTCAATTATTGCCAGCCTCTTCCTTTGATTGCTCAAGTCAAAAATAATGGAAACATCCTTGACATTTATTTATTTTAGACAATCAGGAAATCTCCTTGCTTCTACAACTTGCCACCATTTCCATTGTTCTATCACCATGGTCCAAACTACTGTCATCTGGAGGCTCTGCTATTATATGCCCACTTCTATTTTTGCCTCTTGGAGATTACTAATAACATTTAAATAGAGTTCTTCTATGATTCTCTTGGCACCCCACTCCAGTACTCTTGCCTGGAAAATCCCATGGACGGAGGAGCCTGGTGGGCTGCAGTCCACGGGGTCACTAGGAGTCGGACATGACTGAGCGACTTCACTTTCACTTTTCATTTTCATGCATTGGAGAAGGCAATGGCAACCCACTCCAGTGTTCTTGCCTGGAGAATCGCAGGGAAGGGGGAGCCTGGTGGGCTCCCGTCTATGGGGTCGCATAGAGTTGGACACAACTGAAGTGACTTAGCAACAGCAGCAGCATGATGCTATTATATCAGGTCATCCTGTCAAAACCATTCAGATTGCAAACTGCATCAAATCAGTTGCCTTTGGAATCAAATACTTACATTTCTGGCTTCATTTTCTTCTATTCTTGGTTCCAGCCACTCCCTTGCCTTTTTTTTTTTCTCATTCATATTAAAAAACATGTCCATCTTAGGTCTTTGGCATTTGCTTTTTCCTCTTATGGAATATTTCTCTCCCAGATCTCTAAATATCTAGCTGCTTGAACTCCACCCTTTTTTTTTTCTTTCCCTAAAATGTCATCCCCTCCTAGATAATTTTTATTTACTATCTCAATGAACTTTCAAATTACCATCCTCTTTCATGAACTTTTTAACTTCTTAATATCTTTTCTGCTTTGCTTATCATCTGTTTCACCTCTCTAGATTGTGAGGTCTGTGAGTTCATTACTTCCCTCCTAGTTGCATAGTCTCTGACATTGGTTGCTTAAGTGAGGTTAAATTAAAAAAAAAAAAAATCATCTGGACCAAATAGATTACTTGGCTGGAAGAAATACTTCCATAGGTTTGCACGTAGTAACCACACAGTTAGTGGTATGAGACTATAGGAATCTTAATTACCCAGAGAAGGGAAAAAACCTGAGTATTCATGTCTTTCTTTATGAAAAGAAAACAGATTTTAAAGATCACTCTATTTTCAGTATGAAAAGTTAATTCCCCAGATGTCCTCAGTCTCCTTAGGGTTGTAAAACAACATTTTAACAGCAAGTGTATTCTTCTTCCAATAAGGGTCAATAAAGTCCATTATTTATTTAAACATTTCATCATCTTATTCAGGAATAAAGATGGAGGTATAATATCTAGATCTTCAAAAGTCTGGCCTCAGCCAAAACATCCAGTTAGAGCCCCTGGTGGCTCAGAGGGTAAAGCGTCTGCCTGCAATGTGGGAGACCAGGGTCGGGAAGATCGCCTGAAGAAGGAAATGGCAATCCACTCCAGTATTCTTGCCTGGAGAATCCCATGGACAGAGAAGCTTGGTAGGCTACAGTCCATGGGGTCGCAAAGAGTCGGATATGACTGAGCGACTTCACTTTCTTTTCTTAACATATGTCAAATGAATTCATGTCATGAGTCTAAGATATAAGTCCCCAGGATGTATTGGGCTTCCCTGGTGGCTCCATGGTAAAGAATCCACTTGCAGTGCAGGAGATGCAGCTTTGATGGAGACGCGGGTTCAACCCCTGGGTTGGGAAGACTCCCTGGAGAAGGAAATGGAAACCCACTCCCGTATTCATGCCTGGGGAAATCCATGGACAGAGGAGACCAGGGGGCTACACTCCATGGGCTCGCAAGAATCAGACACGATTTAGAGGCTAAACTATCATCAGGCTTTATTACTGCCATCAAATGCCAGAGAGGTTTTCCCTGTGGATTCAATCTTCCCAAAACTCCTAGTCTCCATTGATACCACAGTGTTTACACCCAGTATTTTGAATGTACATAACTATTTTTATCCTATCTTTTCTATGTTTTTATTACTCATCATGAGAAAATCCCAGACTCCCAGATCATCATTTACTATTACACTCTAAACTCCAGAGTTCTGCACAGCCACTAGATAGCATCTACTGGCTTTTCAATAACACTATTGATGGATATTGGGCTGTGTTCAGGTTTTGATTTTTATTATTACTAGTAATGTTAGAAACATCACTGTACATGTCTCCTTAAATCTGAATTTTAGATAAACAAGTATTTTTTATTATAAATATGCCCAAAGATTCTTCCAATTCTACTCTCTTGAATTTACAGTTCATGTTTAATAAAATCACTTATCTACATTTTTTTTTCTGAATTGTCCCTTTACTTTCAAATAGTGATTGCTTTTATTCTCTGAGAGTCCATACACCCCCATGACTGGAGGTTGGTGGGCATCTTCTTTGTTCTTCATTGTTAATTTCAAATCATTCTCCTTCCTTCCTCCTTTAAATCCCTAGCTCTGAAGCATCTGTTATCAGATTATGTTTTCCACTATTGCTCATTCAAAGTCTAACTAAGTAATCTCTTTAGTATAACCCCACACCCACCCCCTCACCCTGACAACTCCTTTAAGAGTTTAACTCCTAGTTCTTACTGATTTCCTCCGATGACAACCACACTTTATTGTTCAGAGATTGCAATAATTATATGATTGACACCTTCAACATTGTGGCTCCAAGTCCTTGAGGCCTTCTCCTCTAATAACCTCAGCTACCCATTCCTGTGATCACACCTCACACATGGTTTTTACTAACAATGGCAGCTCTCTTGGTTTTCATCATGTCTTTTGGATGATTACATCTCATGTTCTTTTTCTGGATCCTTCTGGCTCCTTCTCTTCTCCCAGACATGAGTGTCAGGATGCTCGGTCCTTGGCAGCTTTCTTTGGCATGGTGCCCTCTCTTTGGGGTGCTGCCAGTCTTATACCTTTAATTAGCATCCATATTATGATTAAAATCTACATTCATATTATTTATATACTAAGCTCAGGCATCAGCTCTAAATTCTGAAATATCATATATCCTCTTTGATAACTACAGACATCTCAAGCTTTACATTTAAAACTGATCTCTTCATATTCATTTAAACGTGCTCTAATTGCACCTTCCTCTTCACAATTTAAAACAACTGCTTTCATGCAATTACTAAGGCAAAATATTCTGAGTAATCTTTTAATTTTCTTTCTTTCATATTAACATCTGTTTTAGCAGGAAGTCCTCCTACTTCTATTGTCAAACTAGCTTCAGAATCTGATTGCTTCTCATCATCTCAGGTGCTGTAGCCCTCGTTCAATTTGCCATCCTTTCTCACTCAGATTATGGGAATACCCTACCAACATATTTTCTTAATTCTACCCTTGGCCAGTTAAAAGTCTGTTTCCTACATTCCAGCCAGAGATGTACAATTTAGACATATTTCAGACTATGCTAATTTCCTCCTGAAAATTCTTAAGTGGCTCCCATTTCACTCAGTCTAAAAGCAAAGTCTTTAAAATGACCTGTAATTCCTTAGACATTTTGGCTCCAAGTTATCTCTGACTTCATTTTCAGTCTTCATTCCCTCAGTTTTCTCTGGCCACACTGTCATCTTTGCTAGGCCATGAATCCACTGGACATATGCCTTTCTTAGGCCTTTGCAATGGATTTTCTCTTGGCCTGGTGCACTCTTGCCCAACTTAGAGGCAGACCAATTTCCTCATATATTTTGCCTTTTCTCAATTATCATATCCTCAGTGCCTGACCACTATGTATAAACTCCATAAATCTCCTCTCTTATTATTGTCAATTTTCTACACTCTGTTCTATTTAACATTAATAATACATATGTCATCAATTAATCTATTACAGTTGTTATTTAACTACTTCCTCTCTTTGTAATATAAAGTTGAAGAGAGAGATAAGTGTGTGGTGCCCGGCACACAGTGGATGCTCCATACATATTTGTCATATTAACAAAATAAATATTCCATTGATAAACTAGGGATCTTCTTAAAGTACAACAGCTATGTCATCTCAATCTTGCCAATAGTTACTAAACATCATTTTCTTATGGTAACTAAATACTGTTATTAATTCATGTCCACTGACATGTAGAAACAGTTTGCTGAGAATAGCACTTATAGCTTCAATTTCTGAAACTAACTGATTGCACAAAATTATGTCCAGAGCTGGAATATTTCTTTTGTCCTTTCCCATTCCCTCTTCAATGAGCTAATTATACTTCAAATTTAGTGTTCCTTCAAAAGAAAAGATGTCCCTGTACCCTCTAATTAGATAAAGTTATTCATACCACTGTAACCTCTTTATCATGCTTTACTTCACTCTAATAATACTTTTAATAATTGTAATTAAATAATTGCTTCATTCCCTATCTGTCTCTTCCCAATAAATATAAGTTCCATGAAAACCAGGATTAGCCATATTATATTTCTTAAATGTCCATTTATAACTTGTCAAGTTATCCCTAACAAGTATTGAGTTATTTTAAAATATACCCAATAATTATTTGTTGAATGAATAATTTTCATCGAAAAAGATCAATGACATTTTAATAAACACTATATTTCTTGATGTATAATCAATCAATTTTTTTGCTGATGACTATTACAAAGCATCCTCAATAATACTGATTACTAAGAATAATATCCCATATCATCTAAATTTGAACTGAACAAAATTTGTAATATATTATGTATTGTATACATTTATATAAACATAAAAATTACATTTCTTAAGTGTTCAATAAATGGAACATTCACTTGTTAAATGATTAGTTTAGACTAATATGAATGTTAAAATTATATATTCCAGTTTTACTTACAAAAAAATATCTATCTAGAAACTGAGTGGATTAGAGAAGTTATACATCTTTCAGAATTTACTCCAGTTATATTTATTTTTTCAAGAAATGTTTAGCCTCACATTATCATTTACTCTGATGTTTTTATAAAGCTCACAGTTTTTGATATATGATATATCCTACTTTAGTAGAAATCACATATTACCAATTCATAATATTTTCATTTCAAAATAAGTTATTTTCTTCAATCACACATGGAAAAAAAACTCCCCAGGGATTCCCAAAGACAATCTCTAAAATTAAAAATAAATAAACTTATGAATTAGTTTAGCTTATAAAAAGGCAGTAAAATATATGGCCTTATCATCTCAAGAAAGAATAAAATACATAACAAAAACAATACTATTATGCCATTGATAAATTTAGTCATCTACTATATAACACTTATCTCTATAGGAATACTTATTTTTATCAATCAATAATAATAAACAGAAATGATTTTTCATCAGTCTCACCCAGAGCAGTTACACTTTTCTAGTTTGAAAACCAAATATAAAATATATCCTTGGCTATCAAATCTCTGTGCTAAGCAGAGCTGAAAATGCTAGCTTAAATTATTTTAGGAGAGGGCAAATAGCTCTATTTGGTCCTGAATGAATTTTAAAAGATTTACTTAGATTAGAAAATTGGGTAAAAGCCTACTGTCTCTAAATTCTACATTTAATTATAAATTTTATGGTGAAAAAAACATGTTTTATATGTTTCATCCAAGTCTCCATGAGAGGTAAGTATAAAGTGATTATGATTTGTGATGTTTAATATTTTAATTTTTTTGTTATAAATGTAGCAAACATAGCACACCAGAAGAGAAATAATATGTTTTGTAATTTGTATGAAAAAGTTGGCTTAAAGCTCAACATTCAGAAAATGAGATCATGGCATCTGGTCCCATCACTTCATGGGAAATTGATGGGGAAACAGTGGAAACAGTGTCAGACTTTATTTTGGGGGGCTCCAAAATCACTGCAGATGGTGATTGCAGCCATGAAATTAAAAGACACTTACTCCTTGGAAGAAAAGTTATGACCAACCTAGATAGCATATTAAAAAGCAGAGACATTACTTTGCCAACAAAGGTCCGTCTAGTCAAGGCTATGGTTTTTCCAATGGTCATGTATGGATGTAAGAGTTGGACTGTGAAGAAAGCTGAGTGCAGAAGAATTGATCCTTTTGAACTGTGGTGTTGGAGAAGACTCTTGAGAGTCCCTTGGACTGCAAGGGGATCCAACCAGTCCATTCTGAAGGAGATCAGCCCTGGGTGTTCTTTGGAAGGAACGATGCTAAAGCTGAAACTCCATTACTTTGGCCACCTCATGTGAAGAGTTGACTCATTGGAAAAGACTCTGATGCTGGGAGGAAGTGGGGACAGGAGGAAAATGGGACGACCAAGGATGAGATGGCTGGATGGCATCACTGACTTGATGGATGTAAGTTTGAGTGAACTCCAGGAGTTGGTGATGGACAGGGAGGCCTAGCGTGCTGCAATTCATGGGGTCGCAAAGAGTCGGACACGACGGAGCGAATGAACTGAACTGAACTGAATTTGCATGAAGGAAACATATTAATACCATTTGGTGTTGGAAAATCTTGTTAGAAAATTTCATTTACTGGTAGCCTTTTGCATTGACTAAAGAACATAATTTAGCACACACATAAAAATATGAAATAGAGTGCCTGTTATTCAGGACCAAGATTTCCTTGAAATATATTAATTTCACATTTTAAATTGCAATTTTAATGAAACTACTATCATTTTCATTTGATTTTTAAGCTATTATATTAATTTACATTTTGAAACAAAGCTTACAATTTATATTAATCTATTTTTTAATTCAGTTTCCAAAAAGGACCTGTAAGTTTTAACAAAAGTAAAATGTACAAAAGATAAACAATGAAACAGTCTACTGAAGTATTAATAAAGTCTAGAGATTGTTTCTAGAATATACAGGAAAAATGTATATAATACATTTCCCTATTTATATATTCACAGAAAGGTCTGAGGAAATGACGTAGTCAATTCCTGAACAGAAGATAAATGTAAACTAAATGACTGGTCTAAGTCATATGAACCAGATGGCAGCAATAATGGATGAGGACCATGTTGCCTGACATCCAGTATTCTACATGTACAACTTACTTAATTTTACATCATAAAAATAATACATACTAGTTACCAAGAATATGAATTAGTAAAATATTAGGAAATCCTCCCGTAATCCACCTAACCATTTTTAGCCTCCTGCTGTTCCTCAAACTCATTAAGCAGGCTGCTGGACTGGGCTGTAGTTTTGATATCCATTATTATAGACTCTGGGACTTCCCTGGTGACTCAGACAGTGAAGAAACTGCCTGTAATGCAGGGGACGTGGGTTCAATCCCTAGGTCAGGGAGATCCCCTGGAAGATCATATGGCAACCCATTCCAGTATTCTTGCCCTGAGAAATCCTACAGACAGAGGAGCCTGGCAGGCTACAGTCCATGGAGTTGCAAAGAATCAGGCACAACTGAAGCAATGGTGCACAGCGCACACACAGCATACTCTTTGAACACTCTCCTTGAGGCAGAGTTACATGGTTCACTCCCATTCTTCAGATCACACTGGCTCAAATTTCTGTAGAGGCACACAGTTCTTTCCTGGCTACTTGATATTAAAATGGAAACTCTCTCATGCCCCCATCACTGCTGCTGCTGCTGCTGCTGCTGCTGCTGCTATGTCACTTCAGTCGGGTCCCAGTCTGTGTGACCTCATAGACGGCAGCCTACCAGGCTCTGCTGTCCCTGGGATTCTCCAGGCAAGAACACTGGAGTGGGTTGCCATTTCCTTCTCCAAAGCATGAAAGTGAAAAGTGGAAGTGAAGTTGCTCAGTCGTGTCCAACTCTTAGCGACCCCATGGACTGCAGCTTACCAGGCTCCTCCACCCATGGGGTTTTCCAGGTACTAGAGTGGGGTGCCATCACTATACGTGTACTATGCTTTTTTCTTTTCTAGTTTCAGAGAAGGCAATGGCAACCCACTCCAGTACTCTTGCCTGGAAAATCCCATGGGCAGAGAAGCCTGGCAGGCTGCAGTCCATAGGGTCATTAAGAGTTGGACACGACTGAATGACTTTACTTTCACTTTTCACTTTCATGCATTGGAGAAGAAAATGGCAACCCACTCCAGTGTTCTTGCCTGGAGAATCCCAGGGACAGGGGAGCCTGGTGGGCTGCTTTCTATGAGGTCGCACAGAGTCGGACATGACTGAAGCGACTTAGCAGCAGCAGCAGCATTTACTGTATGTCTCCTCTCACTATATTCCAATCACAATAAAACTTTGTCCACTTGATTCAACACTTTATCTCAATTCCTTGACAGATTCCTGACAAGTGGTAGATGTCTATATCTATATATCTATATCTAAATAGATAGATAGGTTAAGTTAGCTAGTTAAGTCGCTCAGTTGTGTCCGACTCTTTGCGACCCCATGGACTGTAGCCCACCAAACTCCTTCGTCCATGGGATTCTCCAGGCAAGAATACTGGAGTGGGTTGCCATTTTCTTCTCCAGGGGATCTTCCTGACCCAGGCATCAAACCCAGGTCTCCCACATTAGAGGCAGACACTTTACCCTCATAGCCACCAGGGAAGATAGGGAGATAGATTAATCTATCTATTTATCTATTATATCACTAATCTCCACCACTCCCACTGCAAAAATTTAACTTTAAATGTTTCTTCCACTCATGATCTGGGCAACATAAATTAAGAACATGAAGAACAAGAGGGGGCATAAATTTTTAGAACCAGAGAAAGAGTATATTGTGTGGAGAGAACTGGACTAGAACTGGGCTAGGCATCCTCAGTCTCAGGATGCCTCTAGGAACATACAGTGAAGCAATATAAAGAACAAAAAATGAATTGCCCATGTAATAAGAGTAAATAAGGAGCAGTTACACATACTGACATGAAATCTATAGAAGAGGTGGAAATATGTATTCTTTAAAAATATCTAAGAATAAGTTACCAAAATATACTCAAGTAAAATTTGGCAGAATGTCCTGTTTTACCACTGAGATAAGAAACAGAGTTTAAAAGGATGCTTTCTTAGAGAAAAGATAATTGACAATATAGAAGGAAAAGACCAGAAAAACTAAAGAATATTATCTTTGCCTAAAAACAAAATCCAACAAAATGCAAAATATTTTAGGCTCAGTTCAGTTCACTTCAGTCACCCAGTCATGTCTGACTCTTTGTGACCTCATGAACTCTAACATGTCAAGCCTCCATGTCCATCACCAACTCCAGGAGTGTAACCAAACTCATGTCTATGTGTCGGTGGTGCTATCCAACCATCTCATCCTATGCTGCTCCCTTCTCCTCCTACTCTCATTTTTTTCCAGCATCGGGGTCTTTTCCAATGAGTCAACTCGTTGCATCAGGTGGCCAAAGTATTGGAGTTTCAGCTTCAACATCAGTCCTTCCAGTGAACACCCAGGAGTGATCTCATTTAGGATGGACTTGTTGGATCTTCTTGCAGTCCAAGGGACTCTTTAGACTCTTCTCCAACACCACAGTTCAAAACCATCAATTCTTCAGTGCTCAGCTTTCTTTATGGCCCAACTCTCATATCTATACATGACTACTGGAAAAAACATAGCCTTGACTAAACAACTTTGTTGGCAAAGTAATGTTTCTGCTTTTTAATATGCGATCTATGTTGGTCATAACTTTCCTTCCAAGGAGTGTCTTTTAATTTCATGACTGCAGTCCCCATCTGCAGGGATTTTGGAGCCCCCAAAATAAAAGTCAGCCACTGTTTCCACTGTTTTCCCATCTATTTACCATGAAGTGATGGGACCGGATGCCATGATCTTAGTTTTCTGAATGTTGAGCTTTAAGCCAACTTTTCCACTCTCTGCTTTCATTTTCATCAATAGGCTCTTTGGTTCTTCTTCACTTTCTGCCATAAGGGTGGTGTCATCTGCAAATCTGAGAAATTGATATTTCTCCCAGCAATCTTGATTCTAGCTTTTGCTTCTTCCAGCCCAGCGTTTCTCACGATGTACTCTGCATATAAGTTAAATAAGCAGGATGACAATATACAGCCTTGACGTACTCCTTTTCCTACTTGGAACCAGTCTGTTGTTCCATGTCCAGTTCTAACTGTTGCTTCCAGACCTGCATACAGATTTCTCAAGAGGGAGGTCAGGTGGTCTGGTATTCCCATATCTTTCAGAATTATCAACAGTTTATTGTGGTCCACATGGTCAAAGACTTTGTTTGGCATAGTCAATAAAGGAGAAATAGAGGTTTTTTGGAATTCTTGCTTTTTTGATGATCCAGAGGATGTTGGCAATTTGATCTCTGGTTCCTCTGCCTTTTCTAAAACCAGCTTGAACATCTGGAAGTTCACAGTTTTCATATCGCTGAAGCTTGGCTTGGAGAATTTTGAGCATTACTTTACTAGCGTGTGAGATGTGAGATGAGTGCAATTGTGTGGTAGTTTGAGCATTCTTTGGCATCGCCTTTATTTGAGATTGGAATGAAAACTGACCTTTTCCAGTCTTGTGGTCACTGCTGAGTTTTCCAAATTTGCTGTCATATTGAGTACGGCATTTTCACAGCATAATCTTTTAGGATTTGAAATAGCTCAACTGGAATTCTATCACTTCCACTAGCTTTGTTTGTATTGATGCTTTCTAAGGCCTACTTGACTTCACATTCTAGAATATCTGGCTCTAGGTGAATGATCATACCATCGTGACTAACTGGGTTGTGAAGATATTTTTTGTACAGTTCTTCTGTGTATTCTTGCCACCTCTTCTTAATATCTTCTGCTTCTGTTAATTCCATACCATTTCTGTTCTTTATTGAGCTCATCTTTGCATGAAATGTTCCCTTGGTATATCTAATTTTCTTGAAGTATTCTCAAGTCTTTCCCATTCTATTGTTTTCCTCTATTTCTTTGCAGTGATCCCTGAAGAAGGCTTTCTTATCTCCTCTTGCTATTCTTTGGATCTCTGCATTCAGATACTTATATCTTTCCTTTCTCCTTTGCTTTTAGTCTCTCTTCTTTTCATAGCTATTTGTAAGGCCTCCCCAGACAGCCATTTTGCTTTTTTGCATGTCTTTTCCATGAGGATGGTCTTCATCCCTGTCTCCTGTACAATGTCACGAACCTCATTCCATAGTTCATCAGGCACTCTATCAGATCTAGGCTCTTAAATCTATTTCTCACTTCCACCGTATAATCATAAGGGATTTGATTTAGGTCATACCTGAATGGTTTATTGTTTTTCCCCACTTTCTCCCACTTAAGTCTGAATTTGGCAATAAGAAGTTCATGATCTGAGCCACAGTGAGCTCCTAGTCTCTCTCTCTCTCTCTCTCTCTCTCTCTCTCTTTTTTTTTTTTAACTGACTATATAGAGCTTCTGCCACTTTGGCTGCAAAGAACACAATCAATTTGATTTTTGTATTGCCCATCTAGTGATGTCCATGTGTAGAGTCTTCTCTTGTGTTATTGGAAGAGGGTGTTTGCTATGACCAGTGCATTCTCTTGGCAGAATGCTATTAGCCTTTGCCCTGCTTCATTCTATACTCCAAGGCCAAATTTGCCTGTTACTCCAGCTGTTTCTTGACTTCTTACTTTTGCATTCCATTCCCCTATAATGAAAAGGACATATTTTTTGAGTGTTAGTTCTACAAGATCTTGTAGGTCTTTATAGAACCATTCAACTTCAGCTTCTTCAGCATTACTGGTTGACGCATAGTCTTGGATTACCGTGATACTGAATGGTTTGCCTTGGAAATGAACAGAGATCATTCTTTCATTTTTGAAATTGCATCCAAATACTGCATTTTGGACTTTTTTGTTGACTATAATGGCTACTCCATTTCTTCTAAGGGATTCCTGCCCACAGTAGTAGATATAATGGTCATCTGAGTTAAATTCACTCATTCCATTCAATCTTAGTTCACTGATGCCTAGAATGTGGACCTAATATTCCAGGTTCCTATGCAATATTGCTCTTTTTACAGCATTGGACCTTGTTTCCATCACCAGTCACATCCACAACTGGGTGTTGTTTTTGCTTTGGCTCCATCCCTTCATTCTTTCTGAAGTTATTTCTCCATTGATCTCCAGTAGCATGTTGGGCACCTTCTGACCTGGGGAGTTCATCTTTCGGTGCCTTAAATTTTGGCCTATTCATACTGTTCATGGGGTTCTCAAGGCAAGAACACTGAAGTGCTTTGCCATTCCTTTCTCCAGTTGACCATATTCTGTCAGACCTCTCCACCATGACCCATTCATCTTGGGTGGCCCCACACAGCATGGCCTAGTTTAATTGAGTTAGACAAGGCTGTGGTACATTTTAGGCTCACGTTGGACCAAATCTTTCTAAAACATATATTCACTACTTTACATAATTTTTCTAAAACAGAGAGACTGGAAAACTTTCAACTATCCAAAAGGTCCATTCCAATTATACATTCGTAGTGTGGGAAAATGACAACTAGGGTAGTAGCTCTGAATTCCAATGGGCTCCTTGGGAGGTAAACTTAAAACAAAAATTCATTAATACCTGGCCCAAAGATGCCCTGACTGTAGTCAAGATGCTGTGTAAGGTCTTTGAATATTAATATCATCATAGGATTTGAGTGATTTAAACATTTCCCTTTTGATAGTATAAGTTAGATAAGTAGAAGGTCATAATTCTCTTTGAGGGCAAGGTATGTTAATCCTTACCAAAGTTTTGATTTTAGGCCCAGCTTCTCTTTGAGTCAGTAGCTTATTGGTCAACGCATCCTGGGTATAAATACTAGTTTAGATCAGGCAACTAGCAAGAAATCAGGACTTTTTACTAGAGTAGCCACTCCAGCCATCTGATTATTTATCATTAATTACTTTGATCTTAAAACACTGATCAACATCTTGCTGGATGCCTATCTATCGTGTCCACATGGTCCCTATATTATGCTATTATTGCCATGGTTTCTGAGTACTTTTAGCCACTGCTCTGATATTTCTGTTCATTATAACTTTGTCAAACTGGCTTCTGACAGTTAAGCATCAAGATCTTTTATTGACCGGTTAAGGGTAATTTTCTGTGAATTGTTCTAAGGGTGGCAAATTCTTTAACAGTATCTCCTTAATGACAGTTTTGGCCTGGAGAGGACAGCCACCACTGGCCTTTTCAGAGCTGATGGTTCTCCTCTCACCAGAACATTACTTACTGTTTTACTAAATGGAGTGTTTGCTAGACCCTCTAGTAGCACAATACCCTTTGTGGGTTTTCCATCCATAGTGTATACATCATAGCCTGCTAATCATCTGAGCTTTTCTTCCCTTTGTCTACAATGTGCCACAGCTACTGTGTTTTTTTTTTCTCAAAGTGTTCAAGAATCAGCCTTATAGTGTGTCAGCTGCCAAGGTTTTAAATCTTGTCAAACATGGGTATGTTCCCAAATCAACACATTCTCTATTACACAACATTATTTTTCCCCCTTATCCCCTTGAATTTAGTTTCACACAGCGTCTCCAGCTGGTAGGTTCTATAGTTCCTTGGGGTGTAGACCCTTTTTTCCATGAGAAGACTCTGATCTCCTAGCAAAGTTAAGTAATGATTTAGTCCTAGTTATTGGTTTAATGACAGGAGAAGAATTTTGGTCCTATTCTCAGGGGGATATGTGTTGACTTGTAAGCGGTGGTTTCATCAAGCAAGAGGGTGGAAAACACTACTCTTTAACAACATGCAATGCTATCACTGAAAACTAAAAATGTTCTGGGGAATTTGGGTTGACTCAAAGCAGATATCATCACACATTTCAGAGTCCAATGACCTTGATATAGTGGACCTGCTATGGCTGAAATTTCAACATTCTCTCAACATCTGCTACTACGACATAATTAAGTCCTGAGCACAACCTGCATCCAGCCTTCTTCCAGCTCAACCTAAGCTTGTTCATATAAAATCTATTTATATGTTGTCAGAAAGGTTCTCTGGCTTTAGTGCTTAGCTTTCAGTTAGTGATTAATCATACTCAAGACTTTCTTCCCATTTCTCCAACCATATCATCTCCTCCCAGATGTTCAGTTCAGTTCAGTTCAGTTCAGTTCAGTTCAGTTGCTCAGTCGTGTCTGACTCTTTGCGACCCCATGAATCGCAGCATGCCAGGCCTCCCTGTCCATCACCATCTCCCGGAGTTCACTCAAACTCATGGCCATGAGTCCGTAATGCCATCCAGCCATCTCATCCTCAGTCATCCCCTTCTCCTCATGACCACAATCGCTCCCAGCATCAGAGTCTTTTCCAATGAGTCAACACTTCACATGAGGTGGCCAAAGTACTGGAGGTTCAGCTTTAGAATCATTCCTTCCAAAGAAATCCCAGGGTTGATCTCCTTTAGAATGGACTGGTTCGATCTCCTTGCAGTCCAAGGGACTCTCAAGAGTCTTCTCCAACACTACAGTTCAAAAGTATCAATTCTTCAGCACTCAGCCTTCTTCACAGTCCAACTCTCACATCCATACATGACCACAGGAAAAACCATAGCCTTGACTAGACGGACCTTAGTTGTCAAAGTAATGTCTCTGCTTTTGAATATGCTATCTAGGTTGGTCATAACTTTTCTTCCAAGGAGTAAGCATCTTTTAATTTCATGGCTGCAGTCACCATCTGCACTGATTTAAGAAAATTAGAGATACCAAGGGAATATTTCATGCAAAGATGGACTTGATATAGGACAGAAATGGTATGGACCTAACAGAAGCAGAAGATATTAAGAAGAGGTGGTAAGAATACACAGAAGAACTATACAAAAAAGATCTTCACGACCCAGATAATCATGATGACATGATCACTCATCTAGAGCCAGACATCCTGGAATGTGAAGTCAAGTGGGCCTTAGAAAGCCTCACTACGAACAAAGCTAGTGGAGGTGATGGAATTCCAGTTGAGTTGTTTCAAATCCTGAAAGATGATGCTGTGAAAGTGCTGCACTCAATATGCCAGCAAATTTGGAAAACTCAGCAGTGGCCACAGGACTGGAAAAGGTCAGTTTTCATTCCAATCCCAAAGAAAGGAAATGCAAAAGAATGCTCAAACTACCGCACAATTGCACTCATCTCACATGCTAGTAAAGTAATGCTCAAAATTCTCCAAGCCAGGCTTCAGCAGTACGTGAACCGTGAACTCCCTGATGTTCAAGCTGGTTTTAGAAAAGGCAGAGGAACCAGAGATCAAATTGCCAACATCCCCTGGATCATGGAAAAAGCATGAGAGTTCCAGAAAAACATCTATTTCTGCTTTATTGACTATGCCAAAGACTTTGACTGTGAGGATCACAACACACTGTGGAAAATTCTGAAAGAGATGGGAATACCAGACCACCTGACCTGCCTCTTGAGAAACCTGTATGCAGGTCAGGAAACAACAGTTAGAACTGGACATGGAACAACAGACTGGTTCGAAATAGGAAAAGGAGTATGTCAAGGCTGTATATTATTTAACTTCTATGCAGAGTACATCATGAGAAACGCAGGACTGGAAGAAACACAAGCTGGAATGAAGATTGCCGGGAGAAATATCAATAACCTCAGATATGCAGATGACACCACCCTTCTGGCAGAAAGTGAAGAGGAGCTAAAAAGCCTCTTGATGAAAGTGAAAGAGGCGAGCGAAAAAGTTGGCTTAAAGCTCAACATTCAGAAAATGAAGATCATGGCATCTGGTCCCATCACTCCCAGATGTATCCATCTGATATCACTGTTTTCATAATTACTATTTCACCCATATTTCTCAAGCTCCAGATACAATGCACTCATAAATATATTCCCTTTCAGGATTATCTCATCCCATGTCCTCACTAATTAAAGTTTAATAATTGCATTCTAATTGCATGTCAAAATCTTTCTGACCTCCACCAACTCACCAGTAATTAGGCTCTAAATGACTAGTGGTAACACAACTGTATAACCCCATACTTTAAAATCGGTTTTTTTTTTTCCCAGACTCATTATAATTTGCTTTTGGCTTCAATACCTACAGGTTAAGAAGAAGATAATATTAGCAGGTGGGGAAATTGTTTTGCAATACTTTACAGCGACGATATTGCTAATCCAAAGGGAAATCTGGAATTTGAATGACCCTTCAAAGTTGTCCCAAATTTGGAGAAGATCGCTAGGCTCTTTAATACCAATGTTGACCAGTATTCCTGCCCTAGAAAGAAGACATTTCCTTGTGAGATTATCTTTGGCCACAAGCAATCACCAAAGGATAGCTTGAATGTGAACTCTCAGTCACCAAGACTCTCAGCATCTGGAGGAAGGAGTCCTTTAACTGCCTTTATTATATTTGCTTTAAAACATTTATTCATGCACATTCATACACATTTTTCATTCTTATGGTTTATCCTCTGAAGACACCTTCTTTTCTTTTATTTAAATAGCATGATCAAATAATATGCTAAATTTCTTTCCATTTCAATATCTTTAAATGAGATACATGTTTTTCTTTTGTAAGCTCTATATTGTATGGAGTTAATAGATACAGAGGCAGATAGCTGTTATGTTGCTATTCATTAAGCCATTTTTATTTATTTTCTTATCAAGTCATTTTCTGACATGAAACAGATTTTAAGCATTTTGTATCGTTCACTGACTTTTAAAAATACAGTTTTGTACCTCGCATTAGCTAAGAACAATAGTTATCATTGTCAATAGTCATCATTTAATTCCTAAAATGCCTTAAACGCTCTCAGTAGGATGCTTTAAATAATACATTTTATTAAATAAAATATTCATGTCTTCTTTTGAAAAATATTTTGTTTCATCTTTTCCCCACATGATTAAACATTTTATGTCAAGGGTTTTAAACATGAAATTAACTGGGAAATGATTAAGTCCAGTGTTGCCTTTCTGGTTAAGTTATATTAGATATGACTTCTTCACCAATTTAATTAAATATGGTAAATTTTTAAATACCAGTCAAAATCATTCTCTGATTTAACTGGAATTTTTAAAAATTCACATGCCATTTTATTCAATGACATTAAAGAAGTCAGCTAATATAGTAGAGGCTTATTATAGTTTAGAACTGTAATCACTCCATTCTGACAATAGTTTAACATTAGTTCTTTGAGTATATAAAAGAATGGTGTCTTCCAACCATCTAATTCATCCTTTTATAAGAGACATGTACTAATTGGATACTATATGGAAGTCATGAAATAACCTGACTGCTTATTATATAACCATTGCAGACACTGTCATCGTTCTATGAGACTTCACTAACACATTACAAATTCTGATATATTAAGAATTATATTCAGTTCATTACTTCTTAATCTCTAATGAAATTTTCTTCTGTACCTCCTTAAATATGGGTCATATTCCATCAATGGGAAAATTTCCATATGCCAAAAGCACTAACACTAGAATCAAATCCTTAACCATAAAATCCTTTCTTTAAAGTACAACTTCTAAACTCATCATAACTTTAAGTCCACTGATGCTAAAACTCTACTACCTTATTTAATTTCTTCAACTTCCATCATCTATTATTATTCTCATCTTTTGGTAGGCACTATCAATTCATGCAAAATGCTGGGCTGGATGAAGCACAAGCTGGAATCAAGATTACCAGGAGAAATATCAACAACATCAGATACACAGATGGAGGAAAGCAAAGAAGAACTAAGTAGCCTCTTGATAAAAGTGAAAGAGGAGAGTGAAAAAGCTGGCTTAAAACTCAACATTCAAAAAACAAAGTTCATGGCACCTGGTCCCATCACTTTATGGCAAACAGATGGGGAAACAATGGAAACAGTGAGAGACTTCATTTTGGGAGCTCCAAAATCACTGCAGATGGTGACTGCAGCCATGGAATTAAAAGGCACTTGCTCCTTGAAAGAAAGGTTATGACCAACCTAGACAGTATATTAAAAAGCAGAGACATTACTTTGCCAGCAAATGTCCATCTGGTCAAAGCTATGGTTTTTTCCAACAGTCATGTATGGATGTGAGGGTTGGACTATAAACAAAATTGAACGCTGAAGAAATTGATGCTTTTGAACTGTGCTGTTGGAGAAGACTCTTCAGAGTTCCTTGGACAGCAAGGAGAACCAACCAGTCCATCCTAAAAGAAATCAGTCCTGAATATTCGTTGAAAGGACTGATGCTGAAACGCCAATATTTTGGCCACTTGAAGCAAAGAACTGACTCATTGGAAAAGACCTGATGCTGGGAAAGATTGAAGACAGGAGGAGAAGGGGGCGACAGAGGATGAGATGGTTGGATGGCATCACCGACTTGAAGGACATGAGTTTGAGTAAGCTCTGAGAGGTGGTGATGGACAGGGTAGCCTGGCAAGCTGCAGTCCGTGAGGTTGCAAAGAGTCAGACGTGACTGAGCAACTGAACTGAACTGAATCAGTTCACCTTTACTTTAAATCTTTGTCTTTCTCTTCCACCTGCCTGGAAAGACCTTATTCTCCAATGAAACATGTATACTATTTCAAGTGTCACACTCCCAAAGTTTAGCTGCTCAGTCATGTCCTATTCATGACCCCAAATACTAGCCCACCAGGCTCCTCTGTTCATGGAATTCTCCAGGCAAGAATATTGGAGTGGGTTGCCATTCCTTTCTCCAGGGAATTTTCCTGACCCAGGGATTGAACCCAGGTCTCCTGCATTACAGGCAGATTCTTTAGTATCTGAGCCACATCTAAGCATAATTGGAGGAAATCAAGTACCCAAGATGACTGAGGTTAACTAGATTTTAAAGATTACCAAATTCAGTAGCTCTTCATATTTATGATTTCATAATTAAATCTCTTCTCAAACCTCACTTTTCCATATGTCCAAGTTATTAATACTATTCCAACTACTCACCAGCTACTCTGTTTCATTTAAAAATAGAACACAGACTATAACTCTCTCTCTCTTTTATGGACATACATGTCTTTGAGAACTCTTTTCTCTCATGACAATAAAGAAATCTTCCTTTCAAAATTCAGTTTTTCCTCAACAGTTCATCATTTGATATCCAAATTTTACTATACTACTTAACATCTCTTCCCATTAGCACAATCACTTAATCATTGCTATGTCTTACAAATATAATTTATTTGTTCCCATTAAAATACACAAGTGTGTACACACACACAATCAAAGCAAACAATGAATTATATCTCTTGACCCTGCTGCTGCTGCTGCTGCTGCTAAGTTGCGTCAGTCGTGTCTGACTCTGTGCGACCCCATAGACAGCAGCCCATCAGACTCCCCTGTCCCTGGGATTCTCCAGGGAAGACTACTGGAGTGGGTTGCCATTTCCTTCTCCAATGCATGAAAGTGAAAAGTGAAAGTGAAGTCACTCAGTTGTGTCCAACTCTTCGCGACCCCATGGACTGTAGCCTACCAGGCTCGTCTGTCCATGGGATTTTCCAGGCAAGAATACTGGAATGGTGTGCTATTGCCTTCTCCATCTCTTGGCCCTACTACTCCTCAAATCTGCTGGTCTCTGTACACCTTTACTGTAACAAATAGTGCAAATATTTTATGGGTCAATTTCTTATCTTCCATTCATTTTTAACCTTACTACAATGTGCTCCCTCTTCTCCCAAACTAATAAAGTACATTATAAATTCACCCATACATAGTGCAAAAGACAGTAGATGCCTTTCAATCTTTATAATATCTCTCATTAGCAATTAACTCACTTGATAACTGCTTTCCTTTATACATATTCTCTTGCATTCTATGCATTACAGGTTCCAATTTTTTCCCTACATCCCTAGCCATTGTTTCTCATACGTTTTTGCAGGCTTATTCTTTTTCACAGTGCATCATGTGCTGAAGAGAGTCATGTTTTGGTTTAAAGTATAGCAAATGTTAAAATAATAATAATAAGATCTAAAAATCATCATAATAAATTGATAAAATAAAAATAAAGCAAAATAAAATAATAACATTGATAAATGTTTATCAAGCACTTATTTTGTGTAAAGAACTTGGCTAAGTTATTTTATATGGATTATCTTACTTGTAACAACTCTATTATGTAGATAATAGAGTCATTTATATTTGGAGATGACAAAACTAAGGAGAGTGTATGACTGGTCAAAGTGAAACGACGCAGTTCCTCTCTTTCTTCTCATTCCTTGTAATCTCAGCCATACCTGTAACTCTAAATGGCATCTCCAGGTCACAACTCCAGAAGTTTAGATCTTTTGTTCAGACTTCTCTATTAAATCCAACATGTACATTCAGATGCTTCTTAGGCCTCTCCTAATGAACACTGCAAATCTAAACTGTTGTTCACTCCATTTCTCAAGAGCATCTGCTTAGAATATCAAAGAGTATATGTAGATGCTCTAAACTGAATGGCGCATGTACTCAAGCCTAAAATACAGAGCATTATTCTGAGACAAAGGCCCCTCACATTTATGGATAAATCTGACTCCCTTACCTCCCTGACTTAGAGAAGAGACCCATGTAGATTTTGAAAGGAGGCAAGAAGCTATCCTTGGTAGCTCAGATGGTAAAGTGTCTGCCTACAGTGTGGGAGACCAGGGTTTGATCCCTAGGTTGGGAAGATCTCCTGGAGAAGGAAATGGCACCCCACTCCAGTACCCTTGCCTGGAAAATCCCATGGACAGAGGAGCCTCGTAGGCTACAGTCCATGCTGTTGCAAAGAGTCAGACACAACTGAGCGACTTCACTTTCAATGTAAGAAGCTGTCTCTTCAGGGAATTCTGCAGTTGAGATCCTAGACCACGTCTGGAAGTGAAGGCACAGGAACATCTTTCTCCTGGGGATTTCTTCCTACTGTTACAGCAATTCCACTAACAACTGAGAAACTGTCCTGGAGCAGGTCTACAGCACAGACTTGAAGGGGAGGGATGCAGTTTCATGACTTTATCATTCCAAAATGCCAATCCATTCCTGAGCTGGTTTGTGAAGGCCTATATTGGGGCCTTATTGCATTCCTTCCACCCCAGGATTATGTGGGCAAATGGCAGTCTGCGTATCAACCAAAGGATGTGTAGGAGTTGGAAAGAGGGGCTAGTGACTGAGCAATCTAATAATTTCCTGCTTCAGATATGAGTAAAGCAGGGGGAAAAAATCAAGGGACTTACTATCCCAGGACAAATTTTGCTTAGATTTATAGACATAAGAATCTGTTCCTTGGTTGTATAATATTTAGCTGCCGAAATGGTAAATGTCTTGCAGGATTTACCTGTTTTTAATAGGGGACAATGAGTCATAAAATATTTAATTTCAAAATAAATGAAACAAACTAATAGTATTAATAATTACACTGTGTAAAATTTAGTACTAAAATAGTTCCTTGTCATGATAAAAATTAAGCATTTTTGCTATTTTATTTTTTGTAAAAATAATTTCCAGAAACAAACTTATTGCTAACAGAGTAATACGAATATGGAGATAACAGATAGATAGAAATAGATATAAATATACCTATGCAAAGTTAGCAGCAGTAGGGACCAAGTATCCTGCAGTTTCATCACTATGAAAACTTTTCTCCTATTTTTTTTCTTTAATTCAGAGAAGCATTAATTTTGTCAATATTGCTCAAAATAAGCTTAAAATAACATAAAATGAAAAGCTATAAACTGTCACTCTCTAAAATTATCTTTCTAAATAATAATTTCTCAAACTACTCCTGTGATTTGTATAGATAGAAAATAGCTTCAGTTTTAATTTCCATATTTAAAAATACTTATGAGACCATAATAATTTTTCAAATTTTCCACTGCCATTTTTTGATGTTTTAAAGGGCTCAGAACTAATACCATACACATTTTATTTTTTAAATGGTACACGTTTAATATTCTGTTGCAAGTATTTCAAGAGGATATCATTCAAAACCAAATTTTTAGCCAAAAGTAATGCTGTTGGAGTAAATTTTCTTTTTACAGGTATATTATTCCTATACACCATTAATCATCATGGTTTGATAACTAGAAATATATTTAAATTATTTTATAAATATCATATTAAAATGGAATTTAACCATAAGCTGAATATATTTTATATCATTTAGGCTTACTCTTGGCTATATCTTTGTTGTGTCCTTTTAAATCTCCAACTGCGTGAGTCAGAGAGCTTGGAAATCAATTTGATGTTAGCATAAACAAACGATGGCCTTACCAAGAGAGAAAGGGTCCTTCTCTCATTGAAAGAGATAAAGCCCCAAATTCCCAGATTCATTCATCATTTTGGGGTCTGATTTTACAAAAAAAGAGCTCTTATTTCATGAAAAACAATTTCCTCTCACTATTGTGTTGTAAGAAGGAGAATCTTCCGAAAACCAAATTGATGCTGTAACATGCCCTGCCTAACGCTGGTATTCAAATCTTGGGAACTCACAGCTGGTATTCGGAGTACTGTGTCAGCAGGAAAATACCTCATGTAGACGTAAGATTGAAGATGCTGGCTCGGCTTAACGGTATGTCTTTAAACATCTGTATGACTTTTTGATTTTCACGTACAAAAGTACAATAAACATATTTTTAGTTTAAATTTTGATAGAAATAAAATCCCTTTGTGATGGTAAACCAGATTATTATAGCCTTAGGATTTAATGAAATATTTAAACTTTACAAAACATTTTCTTGAAAATAAAAGGTGATAGCATTTAACAAGATGTTACTGGGTTAAATTGGAAAAACAATAAGGATAATAGCAACAAAAACGCTGGACAAAATAAGAAGTCTGCTTTTCCACTAAAGCTATTACTACCTGTAATACAAAGATAAACTAGCATAATGTTAAATCATAGAAGAAAAATGAAAAAAATAAGTGAAACACACAGCTTCTTGTCCTGTTTTAAAGGTTATTGTCCTTTTTGAGAAAAGATTGTTTTTTAAAAACAATCTTAATCAATTATTATTTAAAATTTCTTGATCAATAATTGGAAAATATGTAGTAAATTCAAGCAGATTATGAGCTGTCTTCTGGGGGTACTCTTTCAGTTCCTCCTAAAGGAAAGCTCAGTCATATGCAAGCCCTGTCAGCAAACTGACATAAAATCCCACCTACTAAAAAAACATATTTTTGCAAAAATTTGTCAGCAACTGAATCCCATGGTTACTGAGAAAATCTGGCACAGTCAACAACAGTCACATTTTTGACATGAAATTCTTACTTCTTATACCATCATCATAACAATTCAAAATGAATTTAATGTGTTCTCATTCATGCATTTTGTAATGTTAAGTACTACATTTCTATAAAGTAGGAGAAAAAAGAATAGGAGGTGTGTTTGACAGAAAGTCATGATTTTTATATTTAGTCCTAATCCATCCCTCTTTGAACAACCTTCTTAATCTTTTGAAGCACATTGTACTAATCTCTAAAATGTATGTTTTTCCAGTCTATAAGAAATCTCCAAACTCTAGTTTTATGTTTCTGTGAGAAGCCTGATAAATGACAACCAATAAAAGATAAAAGTAGAAAACAAAATAATTCATCAAACCTTAGAACTATTATAATTTGTATTTTAAAAGTTTTCTAAATCTAAATATGTTTAAATTGAATTAAATTAATTCAAATGAGACTGGGAGGGCTTTTTCTTGCTTTGATACCTAATTATCAACTCTAATGCATGTTACCATGGCATCCCAATGTTTTCAATGTGCCTGCCCAGTATAGTTTTTTCTTTTCCTTTAATTACAAGAGCCATTGACTTTATTTCTTTTTTATTTTCATTATTAACTTTTTAACATAAGCATTTAATTTTTTCTAAGAGTTGTATTTTGTGTGCTATTTGTATACTGTTTTATTTATTCCTTTTTTTAATGCCCACTTTTTATTTTTTGTTTTAATCTTCATACATCATTCAGTTTTAAGTATTTCTTGAGTATCAAGAAATCAAACTAATATCAAATACGCACTAGGGTCTAATTCTTGTCTTGAAACTAGATTTTTTTTAATGTGCTCTTTTCAATGTAAGCATATCTTTCTCAATTTTGTTTCATAAATATTATATTTGGTTTTATCATTTATTTTGTGAATTCTTTTTAGTTCTGTTTCATTTCTGTATGTTATCATTTGCTGAACTATACAAATTTTGTAGGCCCTCATTATTTATACTTAGATATACAATTTCTTTAAAGTAGATTAAAATTTACCTCAACATTTTAAACCACACATTCACCAGAGACATTCTTAAAAATATGTTCAACTTACAGTTGAAATTTCTATCAGAACAATTTGTGTTTCTTCCTTTAGGAGCATATTTTATTTTCCAAATTCATCTATTCTTTCACATCTCTCCATTAAAGAAAACATTAATTTCTTTTATGAGTAAACAGTGATGCCATCTAAAAATGTGCCAGGGGTGGAGTAGGCCTGTACTCTCTTGGCAGCTGGCACCAAAATGTTAGCTAGAGCTAGTAAAAGTTTTGATGGTTTCACTGCTTCATTAGTCAATATATCTCCTCGACAGACACAGTTTTATAGCACCTTTCCAGAAATTATGGATACAAAAATAAACTGAATAAAGAAAACTAGCATGAACTTTTTGAATCTTAATTTTTTCCAGAATCACTTCCATAGTTTTCATGTGGTTTACTACTATTGTAACGGTATCTGTACATTTTCTTGATATAAAAAAATGTCCAGTAAGGCTTCTCTTGATATCGTTAAATTCAGCTTCAAAATAAATCCATTATTTTACTTCCCCAATTTAGCTAATACAGTTAAAATATATACAAATGGAGCTTAAATACAAATAAAAATTATTGTAAAATAATGTTAAATAATTATGAATGTTTATATATTCTCAGATTTTTATATAACTTTGGGTTACCACTGAGAAGCTAATCTTAAACTATCAAACATCACAATGGAATCTACTGCTCATGGTAAGTACATAGCTTGCTAAACATTCAGTTATAAGTCTGATAGAACTCTTCGGATGTTTAAAGTTTTCTGAGATAGGCCGATTGATAATGTACTTGCATGTAGTAGCCATGCCAAAACTCTGCAAATTTTTCCAATTATTTTTTCTCAGTTTTTCAATTTACCTACCTGGGTGGGTAACGAGTAGTTTGACAACAAGAACTGATGTGCAGGCTACACATTTAGTCTTAATCATAACCTTGGTATCTCAAAAACATATCCCTTAACCAAGGAATTCATATAATTACCAAAAAGTGGGGCTATCAGTTCATATGCAAAAAAGCACGGGTCTTCCATCACCCAGAAGCAGTTCACCTGGTAAAACTGCAAAACAGCCTACTTCAGAATGATTTATGATGTCAGGAAGCAAAGAGAATTCCCTGCAAGCATAAGGAACTGCTCTAGAGCATTCACTCTTTGCTTTTAATGGGGTGACTATGTAACATTATGGAAACCAAGATGTTTTCAGAGAGAAAAGAGCAACCACTCAAAGTCTCAATATGATAACGAACAAAAGGTGTGACCTGGTACTGCCTACAGAACATAGGGAAATACAGTCACTGTGAGCCAATATTCAGTGTGATATTCCCACAGAAAGGAAGCAAAGGCCCAGAATCCATGGTGGGGGTGGTTAAGAATGCCCCTCCCTACTATTATATCTAATGACCCACTTAAAACATTTTTGTATTCAACTTCTGTGATCCTTCAGTTCAGTTCAGTACAGTCACTCAGTCGCGTGCAACTCTTTGTGACCTCATGGACTGCAGCACTGCAGGCCTCCCTGTCCATCACCATCACCTAGAGCTTACTCAAACTCCTGTCCATTAAGTTGGTGATGTCATCCAACCGTCTCATCCTCTGCCGTCACCTGCTCCTCCTGACTTCAGTCTTTCCCAGCATCGGGGTCTTTTCAAATGAGTCAGTTCTTAATATCAGGTGGCCAAAGTATTGGAGTTTTAGCTTCAGCATCAGTCCTTCCAATGAATATTCAGGACTGATCTCCTTTAGGATGGACTGGTTGGATCTCCTTGCAGTCCAGGGGACTCTCAAGAGTCTTCACCAACATCACAGTTCAAAAGCATCAATTCTTCAGTGCTCAGCTTTTTTTATAGCCCAACTCTCACATCCATACATGACTACTGGAGAAACAATAACCTTGACTAGACAGACCTTTGTTGGCAAAGCAATGTCTCTGCTTTTTAATATGCTTTCTAGGTTGGTCATAACTTTCCTTCCAAGGAGTGTCTTTTAATTTCATGGGTGCAGTCATCATCTGCAGTGATTTCACAGCCCCCCAAAATAAAGTCTGCCACTGTTTCCATTGTTTCTCCATTTGCCATCAAGTGATGGGACCAGATGCCATGATCTTCGTTTTCTGAATGTTGAGCTTTAAGCCAACTTTTTCACTCTCCTCTTTCACTTTCATCAAGAGGCTCTTTAGTTCTACTTCACTTTCTGCCATAAAGGTCATGCCATCTGTGTATTTGAGATTATTGATATTTCTCCTGGCAAACTTGATTCCAGCTTGTGCTTCATCCAGTCCAGCATTCCTCATGATGTATTCTGCATATAAGATAAATAAACAGGGTGATATTATACAGACTTATTCATTTTCCTATATGGAACCAGTCGGTTATTCCATGTCCAGTTCTAACTGTTGCTTCGTGACTTAAAATATTTTTGCATTCAATTTCTGTGACTCTTAGTATTACTCTATTTATTCTCTAGGACCCAAAAAGAAAAGCTTTCACTGGGAAACATAATTATGGGTTTATTTTATTGAAACCTAAAGAGGTCAACTTCCTATTTGAAGCTTTGCTACTGAACTGAGTGTAGTTAATGCACGAGACAAAGTGATTGATGTTTATTACTAATGAAAAAAATAAGCTGCTTCTCCACAACAGTGTCAAGAACACATGTATTATTCTAATGGTAAAGTGAAAGAGTTCTCTTAAGTGCCTCCTATTTCCCATAGGAGATAACAGCGGTTACCCTGGTAAACATAGGAGCATGGGAAATGTGTGTCTCAGGGGAATGAAGATTTGCATTAAGTTAACCCTCCACATAAAAAATCTCCAACTAGTTAATACACTTATAGAAGGTAAGAAAACATGCAATAAATGATATAAGAAGGAATACTAAATTGCTACATAAAAGCAACCCTGCTTTATATTAATTCATCATTTCCATTATTCTTCCATGTTATATGTCTTCCATCCAAAACATCAGAGTTGACACTAAGGGGAAAAGGGGGAAAAGAAGTAGGTTGTACAATTTATTCTCTATTTGTCTCTCCAGCTTCACTGTTCCATCTATTTTATCTTGCTACAAATACTGAACATCTGGCTTCTAAGGGCTAACAACCAACAAAGCTGTTATTTCCATCTTCCAGGAGAGTGATCCAATAGAGAGCAAAGGAAAGCATTCAAGGGCAGTTGGAGAGAAAAGTCAGGGTATTTATTACCTTGGTTCATTCAATTTCTGTTTGGTTGCACTCTGGCAGTAGTTGCTCACCACTATTTTTTTTATTATTGTTGTTTTAACTAGCTACAGCCATCAGATGTGATAACCACTAGCTCTAAACCCCTACCAGCCTAGGGGTGATAACAGATGACTGCTATTAATAGTCCTGTGGTGATTCACTATCCCTTATTAGTTTTCTCTAACCTTGTCTTTACCTCCACAGATAATGTTTCATGAAACCCTCTTCATTTGTAATTTTTGAGATTGCCATCTGCTTCATGTGAGCATTCTGACCAAATGGACATTTTATGCTGTGATTAAAAAAATATATTTATCTATACTAATTATAATTTCTTCTATAATAGAGGATAATTACTGCTAGTAAAGATACAAGAAGGCAGAATCTAAGTTTTAAAATAAAAGAGAACTTTGATACAAACAAATTAAAAATTATTTTCTACTTTATATCTGTATCTAGGTTAAAGTTATAAACCCAAACATATATAGTGCACATAAATTTATATGTATTGATATATAGCTGAAAATTTTTGGTTCATGAAGAAAAACATAATCTGCCTAGGAATAAAGACCTGAGGATATATTTCGCAAAATGTAAAGGGAGAAAAGAGGACAGAGATAAATTGCTCTGCACATGAAAAAGTGTTTTTAAAGTAGGGATAAATAGAGAAGAGAGAATATGGTATGTAAATCAAAAGGAGGAGGGAGTGATTAAGCAATGATGTAGAAAGCTAGAGACTATAAAAATTCCTTGAGAGGGGTTGTCAGCTAACTTTTCATTAATGTCAGAGATATGTTATATTCACTTTGGGTTGTTTGTCTTGTTACATAATAAAACTGATCCATCTACTCAAACATCGAGTAAAATCTGATTAAGTCCAGGAAAGCCTCAAATTATGGTGCTGGGTGCAAAAATATCATAAAGAAGTGCTATTCACCTCCGATATTTACACCTCTGCTTCAATTACAATGTGGAGGCCAGCACTGAGAAGAGTAATCGGCTTGTCAGATCCTTCCTGCCATAATAGGGAGTAGAGTGAATGCAGCAAATGAGAAGAGCACGAAGAAGCAGCCACATCTTAGAATCACCCTGGGAAATGATTAAGATTAAATTTTTTTTGCCCAAATACTCTAGAGAAAAGAAGAGACTGATGATCAGGTAAGTTTTAAAAAATTAAAGTCTATAATACAAAATTGCATAAATCAGAAAACATGTTTAATGGCTGAAAAGTGAAAGTGAAGTCACTCAGTTGTGTCCGACCCTTTGTGACCCCATGGACTGTAGCTATCAGGCTCCTGCGTCCATGGGTATTTGCAGGCAAGAATACTGGAGTGGGTTGCCATTTCCTTCTCCAGGAGATCTTCCCGACCCAGGGATTGAACTCCCGTCTCCCACATTGTAGGCAAACGCTTTACCATCTGAGCCACTGGGGAAGATTAATGGCTAAATAGGCATCATACATTTCTAATACATATGCTAATTTTGAATAAACTAGACTGCATAAGAGTCCATAAAGTCTTCTATAGTATTAGCATATATAGGTTTAAAGCATTTTGAGTAAACTAGACACTATAAGATAAACATTTTAAGTTTATTCATTATCTTTTCAAACTTTCCCCTTGAATAAAATTGCATACACATATGTTTGTTTTCTCACTTCCTTGCTCTACATGTCGTTTCTGATTTTTGTTTTAGCCCCTTGCATATGACAGGGGCAGCTTCGGGAGAGCAATGAAGACGCAGTGGTTTAAAGACACCAGACACATATGTATATAAATACACACACACACACACACACATACACATACACATACACATACACGTACACACACAGGGTAGATTCAAAATTTCTGCCTGTTTCCGTTAGGAGGTACTTATGTGGGTTTTATAGAGAATTCCACTGTGGGGCATCTCTCTGAGAAGTTAGTGATGCCTCTTCTAACTGGGTGTTCTCCCTACAGCCTTAGGAAGGTACCGTGCTCTGTGCACCCTAGCCCCCTGCATGCATTTCTACTGGACAGAAATGGGCCTGTCTGACTCCTTAACCAATTTTACAGAAAATTACATGCATCCTTACCTAGTCCATTTCTGGGACAGCCAACTATCCATGCTCTGCTGCTAAACAGTAGCAACTCTAGTAATTACTGTTCACCCTAGAGTTGAGCAGATGGACTCAGATATGCCCTGGACTCTAGTGAACGTATGGCAAGTTTTCCCAATGATTATTTTGAAGTCCTTCAATGTCTTGATATATATAAAAATACATATGTATATATATGTATATACATACATGCATCTTAACTATACAAATGACCTAGTTTAATCCCCTCAGGCTTATCTTTACTTTTTCTTATGAAGCATGGGGGTCGTAGGTAATATGCTGTTTCTGACAGTACCCTTTAACTTCTATTTAGTATTCTGTAAAGGTGAATCGAAATGAGGATTTTGCATTGCAAATACATGTTTTATTTTTTTAGTGATATTAATTCAAGCTCTTTATTTTTTTCCCATGTTATTTTTCACACCTTCTTCTCCATCTCATTCAAGCACTTAGGGCTTTTGGCGCTCATTTTCCCAGGAGAAGGATGCGACCAAAAACAATTTTAAAAAAATTTTAAGTTATTTTTAATCCTTTGGTTTCAAAGAACTCAAGCAATTTTGAAAGACTCTATTCATAAATAAAATGTTTGATAGCTATTCAGAATTTATATAGTAATGGATCTGAGAAATAAGCAGACTTTTTCTGAAAACTAGAAAATATTCTCCCTGGAAAAGGCAAAAAAAGAGCAAATAGTAGAACAATCTGTTCCAAAGTAGTCTGCATCTTGTGACTTGAAAGAAATAGAAGCCCTGTGCCTGCCTTTCTATAGAAAGAGGTGTTCTGTAAGAACTTTAAAAATAGAGATTGTGAACCTAGTCATTTTGGACTGTAAAGAGCCTGTCAGTGATTTTCTTACCTCGGTATGATGGAAAAGTAGCAATGTTAATCTATAGCATGAGATGATTGGGGAAAGCTGCTGGACCTAAGAGTCTTTATTAGAGACATAGTAAAGAACATTCTCACAACATTTACAAACACAAACAGATGGAATGATGCATCTCAATGGGTCAGTTGATATGTATATAGACACATGATACAAGGATTACATAGGCTTTCCTGGTGACTCAGATGGTAAAGAATCTGCCTGCAATGCAGGAAGGGATAGGCTACCCACTCCAGTATTCTTGCCTGGAGAATTCCAGGGACAGAGGAGCCTGGAAGACTACAGACCATGGGGTCCCAAAGAGTCAGATACCACTGAGAAACTAACACTTTCATTTTCATGCTCCCAACTCCTTGTCAGTGAAAAGTCCTACCAGAATTTTTACTCAACCTTGAAAAAAGGAGATAACTGGCAGGTTAAGATTATTTCTCTCCTATCTTAATTCAAAATAGAAATTAACCTGAGTTACAGAAAAATAAAGATGAACAGTAATGCATATCAGATTTAAGTCTGAAAACCAAAATGTGCATCTACATGTGAGAAAGAATATGCTTTAAATAAGTACAACTATTAGTAAAAATAATATTCATATATCACAAATTACTTGCTTATATAGTCAGGATTAGTGGCAAATAAATTGAAAGTTTATATAGGATAATGAGTAGTAAAGTTAACATTTCATAAATAATGTAAATCCAAGTTATAATACAATCTGTGTTGTTTCACAGCATCGAGCATTTTCTAAAACCTGCAAAGGGCAGGGTGATGTTTTTCATTATCACTTTGAGTTAAACTTCACTGCATGCAATGTCTTAGGTGTTATAAATTACTCAATTCTGCAAACATTATTTATGTCACCAGATGGTATATTTTCATAAAAATCAATTTCCCATACTTTCCAAAATGATTAAATTATAAGTAAATATCATAAGAATGCATACAAAATAAGTAAACCTCAGAAATACTTTTATGTCTAATTATTTTCACGTTGCTCCCTTATGGAAGAAATAAAATGAATGACAGAGAAGTTAAGTGAGAGAATATTAAACAATCCTTTTTAAAACACTGGTTAATTTGCCTTTTGAGTATAATTTGTACAATGTGCATATCTCCTCTTAAAACCAACAGATCATCCACCCAATCCTCTCTAATTGCAAAGCTGTCAGACTCCTTACCTTGGCAAGCAGTGCCCTGTTACGATGGCTGTTCAAAAAATCAGTGCTGATGAGAAGACTTGTGCCAGAAACTGTAAGCAATTAATTTCCACATTGATCTCTGGAACTCATCCAAACTTTTCAAAACTGAAAATAGCCTTGCCATACTGTCACTCAGGGAATGTATTTCCAACTAGACTGTCTGATAACTTTGCTGTGAAAAGGTGGGATTAACTGGGTCTAGTAATAAATTATGTGGCTCCTATTTTTATGTACGATGTGTAATACATGATTTTATTAGTGAAAAATAAATTTTTAAAAACAAACAAATGAACAAGGCTAGTGGTTGTTAAAGCATATTTTGGACTAGAAAAAATAATCTTAATTTCAACATGGATAAAAATGAAACACGGCAATTGGTACCTTGGGTTTATCATTCCTCAAAAGATTAATTTATCTCACATCCCATATTCACTTTGTCAGGAAATCCTTATGGCTCTAATTTCCTAGTATATATTAGTACCTAAATATCTGCTGCCATTCCCCACACCTCTTTAGCTCATTTCACCAATATTTCACTCAGTTTTACCTCTCTGAAGTACTAAGATTTAGGAGTTTAAGTTATGAAGTTTGGAGGAACATAATACCAGACCACCTGACCTGCCTCTTGAGAAACCTATATGCAGGTCAGGAAGCAACAGTTAGAACTGGACATGGAACAGCAGACTGGTTCCAAATAGGAAAAGGAGTACGTCAAGGCTGTATATTGTCACTCTGCTTATTTAACTTCTATGCAGAGTACATCATGAGAAATGCTGGGCTGGAAGAAGCAAAAGCTGGAATCAAGATTGCTGGGAGAAATATCAATAACCTCAGATATGCAGATGACACCACCCTTTTGGCAGAAAGTGAAGAGGAACTCAAGAGCCTCTTGATGAAAGCGAAAGAGGAGAGTAAAAATGTTGGCTTAAAGCTCAACATTCAGAAAACAAAGGTCATGGAATCTGGTTCCATCACTTCATGGGAAATAGATGGGGAAACAGTAGAAACAGTGTCAGACTTTATTTTGGGGGGATCCAAAATCACTGCAGATGGTGATTGCAGCCATGAAATTAAAAGACACTCCTTGGAAGGAAAGTTATGACCAACCTAGATAGCATATTGAAAAGCAGAGACATTACTTTGCCAACAAAGGTCCGTCTAGTCAAGGCTGTGGTTTTTCCAGTGGTCATGTATGGATGTGAGAGTTGGACTGTGAAGAAAGCTGAGCACCAAAGAACTGATGCTTTTGACCTGTGGTGTTGCAGAAGACTCTTGAGAGTCCCTTGCACTGCAAGGAGACCCAACCAGTCCATTCTAAAGGAGATCAGTCCTGGGTATTCTTTGGAAGGAATGATGGTAAAGCTCAAACTTCAGTACTTTGGCCACCTCATTCGAAGAGTTGACTCATTGGAAGAGACTCTGATGCTGGGAGGGATTAGGGGCAGGAGTAGAAGGAGATAACAGAGGATGAGATGGCTGGATGGTATCACTGACTTTATGGACGTGAGTTTGAGTGAACTCCAGGAGATGGTGATGGACAGGGAGGCCTGGTGTGCTGCAATTCATGGGTCGCAAAGAGTCAGACACGACTGAGCGACTGAACTGAACTGAACTGAATATAGTCTATAACAGTCATCATATTCAAGCAAAAGTAATATTCTGTCATAACTCTGCTCAGAATCCTACTCTAACTGAGACTCCTACATCTAAAATGAAAACAGCACCTAGCTCTTTCTCTTCCTATGGCTTTCCTCTTCACTTACTCTACCTCAGGCCAATTGGCTCTTCCGTTTATAATATAGAAAGCAAGCTACAGCACCAGAGACATTCCACTGGTGGTCAATCTGGAAGAACCATCTTCCAGATATTACTAAGAAGTACTCCTTCTGTGCATTCAAGTCTTTGCTTTACATTTCTTCTGATACTCACTGAGGCACCCTTTATCATTCATCTAAAATACTACTTCTCTACCCTTTCATGTGATTTCCTTTTGTTGTTTTTATTACTACTCCCAAATATTTATTTAAATATCTATTAATTACATGTTAATCTGTTACTTGCCTAGGATATAAGTTCCACGAGGCCAAGGAAAACTCAGTTTCTATAACAGCACGTGATGCATGGTGCAAAGTCATTTGTTAGAGTGAGTGAATGAATCAACTGATAAGAAGTGTTCCTGATATGTTTCAGTCATTAAATCTCTCTTTTAAAAAGCTATATATTTAGACAAATTTAACAATATTGTCTGCATTTTCCAGGTCAATGTTCCCTCTAAATGCTTTTTTATATAGAGCTCAATGACTTCCCACAGATTCTGTACCAATATTCCATCCAATTGTCTCTGAGAAGTATCTTAGTTTTAGGTTTCTGTTTATATAAATGCATTTTAAAAACTATTATTTTTGTAGTTTTAATCAGCACTGGACTCTTCTAGCTAGTTTCCATGGTAGATATGATCTAATAAACATATTTCAATAAAAACACAATAATAACTATTTTGCACCTACTATATATTCACCTATTTCCAGCTTAACAACCCCAAATAATATTGAGAGGTAAAATTTCAGATATCAAAAATAGGATGGTTTTGTCAGATTCTGGGTTCTGTTCTTCCAAGACAGGTTGAAATAGAATTTCAAGAAGTTCATCTACCCCTCTAGTAAGTATAAACCTCATTCCTCATGTTTTAATTCCTATGTATTGAGATCTGCACTTTTTCTCAATGAAACACTGTTTTCTTCACTGTTAGCTTACAGTCTGATCTTTCTCTTAGGGTGTTTATCCACTGAGAAGGTCTTCTGTCCTATTGGTATTTTCTCCCATGTTTTATCTTGGAAAAAGGTTACATTTATTTCCTGTAGCTGCCATAACAAAGTACCACAAACTTGGTAGCTTGAAACAACTGATACTTATTTACTAAGTACTGGAGACTAAAAGTACAAAATTAAGATTCTGAGCAAAGTCACGCTCCCTCCAAAGACTCAACTTGAAAGTCTGTTCCTTTCTCCTAGCTTCTGATGGCCACCCACATCACTATGCTTAAGGCCTCACTACTACAACCTCTGCTTCTATCTTCAGATCATTTCTCCTCTGTGTACTGATCTCTTTCTAAAGGTGCTTGTGATAGCATTTAGTGCTATAACAGACAGCTGATTTAATACAGGGTTACATCTCAGAAACTTTAACTTAATCATATCTTCAATAATCCATTTACAAATAAGTATTGATAACATTCACAGGTTCAAGGATTTAATGTGGATATCTTTTGGGGATCCATTTTCTATTACCATAGAAATAATAGAGGGAATTTTTCAGCATGACAAAGGAAATGGGTACCTTCCAAACTGAATGGTTCTTTTCAGTGCAACTGAGATGAATGAAAAAAAAGAAAAATTGCATTGCATAGAATGTAGGACTGAGGTTCCAGGTTTCTTGCCAGCTGGTGTCTGGAGGACACTCCAGATCCTAGAGACATCATTCAGCTCATAGAAACCTCCCATAATATTTTACCATGACACTCACATCATCAAACCAGCAAAACAAAGTTTTAAAGAGACTCTATGAGCAATACAGAGTTCTATCTAATGAAAAGCTATCACAGAAATGACATCCCATTAATTTTGCTTTAATTTATTAGTTTGAGATCTATTAGTTCTGAGTCAATTTCAGGGAATGGATTATACTTGATCCCAGGAAGCAGGCATCATAGTGAGCCCTCCTAGAGTTTGCCTGCCACACTGTGTTACTGTAGTGAAATATATTTGCATAATTCAAAAAGTATAGATACATTTAATGGATTTAAACTTATTAAATCAAGGTACACACGAAGCATGGAAGGCAAGAGTTATAAAAGAGATATAACAGGCACAACTTCAACAATATAAAACACAACTTAGAGAAATGACTCTAGAATTCTGAGAACACTCACTTTGAATAATTATGCTATATCCATGTCATTCATGAATTTTTTTGTCATTGCTGATACTGGTATATGATGAAAAATTATCAGCATATTCGGTATATGCTATTACAAAAATCTCACAAGAGGAAAGATGAATTCTCTCATCAAATTTAAAATGACCACTGAAGACATAAGCCAGATGCTCTTGGCACAGTCCTTAGCCACCACAAACAAATGCAAGATTTTGGAAATGTGCAACAGACAGCACACCATATTCACTAAGGCCCGGTAATCTGCTGATAAATAGAATCAAGAGATTCTAAGAAAAGTCTTTCAACTTTGCTTCCATTCCTAACACCTCTAGTAATGAAGCTAAAGATGAGCCATGTGATTTTCTTTTCAGATAACTGAAAATCAATCACAACAACACGACAATGGGAAGATGAAGCTTAAAGTAATATAGAGCATGAGGAGGCAGAGGGGTCCCTGTGTGACAAGTGATTATAAGCAATAAATCCACATCCACTAGAATGGGGTTTATAATACGGGTAAATCACAAAATATATAAATTTATTCAATAGAAAGGTTTGATTCACAAATGGATTAAAACAAAGCCAACAGTAACATTACCCCCAAGAAGTCTAATCATATATAGGGAGTGATCAGATAAAGGCCGATGCTTTCATTAAAATCATTTCATGTCACTTCATCGTTAATCAATTTTCAACCATGAATATAATATATGTATACACATTTATATATATATATAATTTAAAAGTTAAGATAGAACATGATAACACATTATAAAACTAAAATTTCAAAGAACATATTGCAAAAGATGGAAAAAAAATTTCCCTAATCCTTAAACAGTAGGATTAAAAAGAAAAATCATGAGCTAATCATGCTTTACCTAAAGGAAATTCTTTAAAAGAAAATCAAACATATTTTAAAAGATAATCTTTTACTGTAAGATATAAATCATATCTAATATTTTGTATGGATTTATATATATATATATATATTGGAGAAGGCAATGGCACCCCACACCAGTACTCCTGCCTGGAAAATCCCATGAATGGAGGAGCCTGGTAGGCTGCAGTCCATGGGGTCACTAAGAGTTGGACACGACTGAGCGACTTCACTTTGACTTTTCACTTTCATGCATTAGATAAGGAAATGGCAACCCACTCCATTATTCTTGCCTGGAGAATCCCAGGGACAGGAGAGCCTGATGGGCTGCTGTCCAAAGGGTCACACAGAGTCAGACATGACTGAAGCGACTTCGAGCAGCAGAAGCAGCAGCATATATATACATATATACATATATATATATATGTATATATATATATATATTTGACAACAGGGGATGAGATGGTTAGATGACATCAGACTCGATGGAAATGGGTTTTAGCAAGCTCCAGGATTTGGTGATGGACGTGGAAGCCTGGCATGCAGCTGTTCACAGGGTTGCAAAGAGTTGGATATAACTGAATGACTGAACTGAACTGAATAAATTCTATTTATGCATATATTTAATTTATATATAGTACATACATACATATATATACACACATTATATATATGTACATATACAATAATATTCATTAAGCTTTTAAAATTATCTTTGTCTTCATTTATCTGCTTAATTTCTTCAGGATGAATCAAATATGTAGCCTACTAAAATTGTGCTTTTGCTTTTTCTCATATTTCTAAAGAGTCTTGTTTTATATAATTTATTCCATGCCCTTTACTTTGTAATTTTTAAGAATTAATCCAAACTTGCACATAAAATGATGGGGGGCAGTATATACATTAGATATCAAATCTAGATATCATCTAAAAGTCCTGCCCAAGGACTATTTAATTCTCTATTAGAATATACCTATTGAAACAAATAAACAAACAAAACAAGCTCATAAAGAATAGATAGGTGGTTGCTAATGGGGTAAAATGGGTGAAGGGAGTTAAAAGACAAACTTGTTGTTAAAAAATAAATGCTAGATCTTAAAGGTTTTCATTAAAAGAAAATAAAATTCTGTATGCATGGTGAGAGATATCAACTAGACCTATTGTAATGATCATTTCACAATACACAAAAACATTGGATCATTATGTTGTCCCCTTGAAACTAATATAAGGTACTATGAATTATGCCCTACTTAAAATTTTTAAAATAAAGAATACACCTGTTTTCAACTTTGCTATTTGCTCTTATGGCCTCTCTGGTGCTCAGTGGTAAAGAATCTCCCTGTCAATGCAGATGACCAATTTTGATACCTGTGTTGAAACAATCCCATGGAGAAGGGAATAGCAACCCACTCCAGTATCCTTGCCTGGAAAATCCCATGGGCAGAGGAGCCTGGTGGGCTACAGTCCATGGGTTTGCTAAGAGTTGGACACAACTTAGTGACTGAACAACACAGGATACCCAACATGAGAAAGTCCTTGTTAACCTACAGATTAACTTGCAGATTATAAAGAAAAAACAAGACAATTAAGTTAATTGGTTTTGTACCTAACCCTGCATTTTTAAACAATTTTTGTGCTCTTTGAATGAATTTCACCATTTTACTGGTGTCAGCGTGCATGCTAAGTCACTTCAGTTGTGTCTGACTCTTCTCGACGTTATGAACTCTAGTCTCCCAGACTCCTGTGTCCATGGGATTCTTCAGGCAAGAATACTGAAGTGGGTTGCCATGCCCATCTTCAGGGGATATTCCTGAACCAGGGATGAAGCCCAGGTCTTCTGCATTGGCAGGTGGATTCTTTACACTAGCACCATCTGAGAAGCCCTAACAGGTGCCTGGTTAATTAATGGCTTTCATAGAGTTTTGTTTCTTTGCCTTTGGCTCCATATTTATTGATATTTGTATGACAATTACATTTTAACTTAAATTGTATATTTGACATACATTTTGTCTCAAATTATGGCCTTCCAAGATTTCTTTTAGCCTTATATGTGGCTGATGAATCTTCAACATTTCATTTATTTTAACCTTGATGCTCCTCTGGTTTAAATGTCCATTTTTCTATTAATTGAAGAATTTAATAAGCTTACATTTATGGTCATAACAGACTTTAGTGGTCTTATACTGTCACCTTGCTTTATGCTTTTATTTATTTTCTTTATATCCATGATTTTTTTATATACAAGCCAATTTTGAACTTCTATGGAACAATGTAGGTTTAGCAAGCTGCTTAATAGAAAGAAGACACATTACAGTTTAGAGATTATAGGAGCATCATTAGTCTAAATGTTTTACACGTATCATATAATTATTGTGATATGTCTGTAATTGCTATACTGAAAACTTTATTCACAGAAATATATCAAATGCGTGGTGATATTAATAAGGATTTCTTTTCTGATTTCAGCCAAAAAATATTTAAAGGGTACATTTTGAGTTTTGCCAACTTTTTTTAAAATCTCAAAATCTTAGTATCCAAATTCTGTGGGCATATGGTCCCATCACTTTATGGCAAATAGATGGGGAAACAATGGAAACAGTGACAGACTTTAATTTTGGGGCTCCAAAATCACTGCAGATGGTGACTGCAGCCATGAAATTAAAATATGTTTACTTCTTAGAAGAAAAGTTATGACCAATCTAGATAGCATATTCAAAAGCAGAGACATTACTTTGCCAACAAAGGTCTGCCTATTCAAGGCTATGATTTTTCCAGTAGTCAGGTATGGATGCGAGGGTTGGACTATAAACAAAGCTGAGCACCAAACAATTGATGCTTTTGAACTGCGGTGTTGGAGAAAACTCTTGAGAGCCCCTTGGACTGCAGGGAGATCAAACTAGTTCATTCTAAAGGAAATCAGTCCTGAATATTCATTGGAAGGACTGATGCTGAAGCTGAAACTCTAATACTTTGATAACCTGATGTGAAGAACTAACTCATTGGAAAAGTCCCTGATGCTGGGTAAAGATTGAAGGCACTAGGAAAAGGGGACAGCAGAGGATTAGAAAGTTGGATGGCATCACTGACTCAATGGACATAAGTTTGAGTAAGCTCTGGGAGTTCATGATGGACAGGGAGGACTGGAATACTGATGTCCATGGGGTCACAAAGAGTCGGACATGACTGAGTGACTGAACTGAACCGAACAAATATATACATTATTTTTTAAAATAGAAAAATATATTATTTAAAAAATAATTTCATAAAATTAGTGTCTCAATTAGTATATTAATTTTATAGGTTTAGATATAACACTTTTAATTTTTTTCAATGTATTTAGAATAGTAGTATATTTAATTGATAAAGCCTAAAAGTATAGAAGCTAGCCATTTTAAAATAAAAGTAGAATTTTATTATGCTTTCTACAGGAATATTTGAATCTTCTGTGTGATCCATTTTGTCATTTTAGAAGAAAAAATATTCATTAAGTAGGTACAGGTGCTCAATTCTATTTATACATTTGAGTTGTTTTATTCTACTTTAAAATTACAATAATCATTCAACTAGAATCTACTTCTGATATTACCTCATAGAGATTTTCTATGTGAAATACTGAACAAGTCTGACAATGATTTCTTTCTTTCTTAACTTTCAACATTGAGGATAACTGAAGAACAGCTTTTTAATATCAGTATAACTTATTTGTTATGCCTCAGGGAACAAAAATATACATTGCCAGACACATTGCAATTACGCTCACGACTGCACTCATCTCACACACTAGTGAAGTAATGCTCAAAACTCTCCAGGCCAGGCTTCAACAGTATGTGAACCATGAACTTCCAGATGTGCAAGCTGGATTTAGAAAAGGCAGAGGAACCAGAGATCAAATTGCCAAAATCTGTTGGATCATCAAAAAAGCAAGAGAGTTCCAGAAAAACATGTACTTCTGCTTTATTGACTATACCAAAGCCTTTGACTGTGTGGGTCAAAATAAACTCTAGAAAATTCTTAAAAAGATGGGAATACGGGACCACCTGATCTGCCTCTTGCAGAGAAAGCAATGGCAACCCACTCCAGTACTCTTGCCTGAAAAATCCCAGGGGCGGAAGAGCCTGGTAGGCTGCAGTCCCTGGGGTCGCAGAGTAGGATATGACTGAGCAACTTGACTTTCACTTTTCACTTTCATGCATTGGAGAAGGAAATGGCAACTCACTCCAGTGTTCTTGCCTGGAGAATCCCAGGGACAAGGGAGCCTGGTGGGCTGCCATCTATGGGGTCGCATAGAGTCAACGGCTGAAGTGATTTAGCAGCAGCAGCAGCAGACCTGCCTCTTGAGATATCAGCATGCAGGTCAGGAAGTAACAATTAGAACTGGGCATGGAACAACAGACTGGTTCCAAATAGGGAAAGGAGTACGTCAAGGTTATATTTTGTCACCCTGCTTATTTAACGTATATGCAGAGTATATCATGAGAAACGCTGGGCTGGATGAAACACAAGCTGCAATCAAGATTGCTGGGAAATACATCAATAACCTCAGATATGCAGATGCCACCACCCTTATGGAAGAAAGCATAGACAAGCTAAAGAGCCTCTTGATGAAAGTGAAAGAAGAGGAGAGTGAAAATGTTGCCTTAAAATTCAACATTCAGAAAACTAAGTTCATGGCATCCAGTCCCATCAGTTCATGGCAAATAGATGGAGAAACAATGGAAACAGTGAGAGACTTTATTCTGGGGGGATACATGACTGCAGCCATGGAATTAAAAGATGCTTGCTCCTTGGAAGAAAAGCTATGACCAACCTAGACAGCATGCTAAAAAGCAAAGACATTACTTTGCTAACAAAGCTCTGTCTGGTCAAAGATATGGTTTTTTCAGTAGTCATGTATGGATGTAGGAGTTGGACTATAAAGAAAACTGAGGGACAAAGAATTGATGCTTTTGAACTGTGGAGTTGGAGAAGACTCTTGAGAGTTCCTTGAACAGCAAGGAGAGCCAACCAGTCCTTCCTATAGGAAATCAGTCCTGAATATTCATTGGAAGGACTGATGCTAAAGCTGAAACTTCAATACTTTGGCCATCTGATGTGAAGAACTGACTCATTTGAAAAGACCCTGATGTGGGAAAGACTGAAGTGAGAAGAAAGAGCTTACAGAGGATGAAATGGTTGGATGGCATCACCGACTCAATTGACAAGAGTTTGAGTAATCTCCGGGAGATTGTGATGCACAGGGAAGCCTGTCATACTGCAGTCCACGGGGTTGCAAAGTGTAGAACACGACTGAGCTACTGATCTAAACTGAACTGACATACACTGCCTTTCCAGAACATGTTGTTATGAATGAGACCTAGTAGGAGATACGCAATTTAACACAGGTTTTCTTAATAAATATGTATCACAAAGGATGTTTCTGAATGTCCATGTTTGTGGGGAAGGTAGAGAGGGCCAGTGCAGAAGCTGACATTTTCAGCCAACTGTTTGTCAAAGGGCTGCTTGCAGCTATAGAATCATGCCATCATCTTAATATTCCCAGATATTTTAATGAGTTTTCACTCTAACTAAATGTGAGCAATACGGTTCATGTATTGCTGAAGCCTGGCTTGGAGAATTTTGAGCATTACTTTACTAGCATGTGAGATGAGTGCAATTGTGTGGTAGTTTGAGCATTCTTTCGCATTTCCTTTCTTTGGGATTGAAATGAAAACTGATCTTTTCCAGTCCTGTGGCCACTGCTGAGTTTTCCAAATTTGCTGGCATATTGAGTGCAGCACTTTCACAGCATCATCTTTCAGGATTTGAAACAGCTCCACTGGAATTCCATCACCTCCACTAGCTTTGTTCATAGTGATGCTTTCTAAGGTCCACTTGACTTCACATTCCAGGATGTCTGGCTCTAGATGAGTGATCACATCATCATGATTATCTGGGTCATGAAGATCTTTTTTGTACAGTTCTTCCGTGTATTCTTGCCACCTCTTCTTAATATCTTCAGCTTCTGTTAGGTCCATACCATTTCTGTCCTTTATCAAGCCCATCTTTGCTTGAAATGTTCCCTTGGTATCTCTAATTTTCTTGAAGAGATCTCTAGTCTTTCCCATTCTGTTGTTTTCCTCTATTTATTTTCATTGATCACTGAAGAAGGCTTTCTTATCTCTTCTTGCTATTCTTGGGAACTCTGCATTCAAATGCTTACATCTTTCCTTTTCTCCTTTGCTTTTCACCTCTCTTCTTTTCACAGCTATTTGTAAGGCCTCCCCAGACAGCCATTTTGCTATTTTGCATTTCTTTTCCATGGGAATGGTCTCCATCCCTGTCTCCTGTACAGTGTCACGAACCTCATTCCATAGTTCATCAGGCACTCTATCTATCAGATCTAGGCCCTTAAATCTATTTCTCACTTCCACTGTATAATCATAAGGGATTTGATTTAGGTCATACCTGAATGATCGAGTGGTTTTCCCTATTTTCTTCAGTTTGAGTCTGAATTTGGTAATAAGGAGTTCATGATCTGAGCCACAGTCAGCTCCCAGTCTTGTTTTTGTTGACTGTATAGAGCTTCTCCATCTTTGGCTGCAAAGAATAGAATCAATCTGATTTCGGTGTTGACCATCTGGTGATGTCCATGTGTAGAGTCTTCTCTTGTGTTGTTGGAAGAGGGTGTTTCCTATGACCAGTGCATTTTCTTGGCAAAACTCTATTAGTCTTTGCCCTGCTTCATTCCGCATTCCAAGGCCAAATTTGCCTGTTACTCCAGGTGTTTCTTGACTTCCTACTTTTGCATTCCAGTCCCCTATAATGAAAAGGACATCTTTTTGGGGTGTTAGTTCTAAAAGGTCTTTTAGGTCTTCATAAAATTGTTCAACTTCAGTTTCTTCAGTGTTACTGGTTGGGGCATAGACTTGGATTACTGTGATATTGAATGATTTGCCTTGGAGATGAACAGAGATCATTCTGTCGTTTTTGAAATTGCATCCAAGTACTGCATTTCGGACTCTTTTGTTGACCATGATGTCTACTCCATTTCTTCTGAGGGATTCTTGCCTGCAGTAGTAGATATAATGGTCATCTGAGTTAAATTCACCCATTCCAGTCCATTTTAGTTCGCTGATTCCTAGAATGTCAATGTTCACCCTTGCCATCTCTTGTTTGACCACTTCCAATTTGCCTTGATTCATGGAGCTGACATTCCAGGTTCCTATGCAATATTGCTCTTTACAGCATCAGATCTTGCTTCTATCACCAGTCACATCCACAACTGGGTATTGTTTTTGCTTTGACTCCATCCGTTCATTCTTTCTGGAGTTTTTTCTCCACTGATCTCCAGTAGCATATTGGGCACCTAATGACCTGGGGAGTTCCTCCTTTAGTATCCTATCATTTTGCCTTTTCATACTGTTCATGGGGTTCTCAAGGCAAGAATACTGAAGCGGCTTGCCATTCTCTTCTCCAGTGGACCACATTCTGTTAGACCTCTCCACCATGACCCGCCTGTCTTGGGTTGCCCTGCAGGCATGGCTTGATTTCATTGAGTTAGACAAGGCTGTGGTCCTAGTGTGATTAGATTGAGTAGTTTTCTGTGAGTATGGTTTCAGTGTGTCTGCCCTCTGATGCCCTCTTGCAGCACCTACCATCTTACTTGGGTATTTAATTATATGGAATTTAGAAAGATGGTAACGATAAAGCTGTATGTGAGACAGCAAAAGAGACACAGATGTATAGAAGAGTCTTTTGGATTCTGTGGGAGAGGGCGAGGGAAGGATGATTTGGGAGAATGGCATTGAATCATGAATAATATCATATATGAAACGAGTCACCAGTGCAGGTTCAATGCATGATACCAGCTTTGGGCTGGTGCACTGAGACCACCCAGAGGGATGGTATGGGGAGGGGGGTTCAGGATGGGGAACACGTGTATACCTGTGGCAGATTCATGTTGATGTATGGCAAAACCAATACAATATTGTAAAGTAATTATCCTCCAATTAAAATAAATAAATTTATATAAAAAACCTTTAGTGAAGCAAATATAGACAGAACAGAGGAAATATTAATAAAACTATATCTACAAGAAAGGAAAACTGATGGAAGAAGTGAAGTCATCAAAGTTCAGTATTAAAATTTCATGCTGGAATGTCAGACTTTCTGAGAGTCAACCATGGTGTGTCTACATGTTACTTCCATCTCTTGGTAGTGATTCATTAACACATAATATATTTTTGCTGGTAATAAGGTTAAGTGATGCATTATATGGTAATTTAGGTTAGAAGTCACTTTTAAAGCATCTTTCGAAACCCACTGGAAAAAGAACACATTTTTAACTGTAGAACACCTAAAATATATCTAGTGATTTTAAAATTTTAGATTACTTTTTTATACTTCATCTATTTTAAATTATTCTTGTATGGCCTGTGTTAAAAATAATTTATCAGTTGTTTTCTAGATATTGATATTGTGTTAAAGATAGCCAAGTAGGTGCACATTTATCACAGGTTATCTAAGGAGGCACTTTAAAGTGCCATGCAATAGATATCATGTTATCATATTTCTGCACAAATGCCAATCCATTTTTAGCTTGTCTCCTAATAAGGAAGCAGGATAAAATGTTCCCCATTGCTTCAGTAAAAAAATAAAAAAATAAAAAAAAATAAAAGGAAGAATTCACAGAGAAAAATATAGGTCATGAAGGCACAGTATTTAGGTCAGCAATCTGTGGAGAGAGCCAGTCCCAGGTTATAATGCAACAGGCTGCAACGCTTTTGCAGAATGTATCAGAGGGAACGAATATTTCAGGAAGACAATGGAAAAAGACTGGATTTAAAATGAACTTTGACCCACCTCATAACAGATAATGGTATTTTTTTTTTTCAAAGAAAAATAAGAATATCATGCCCAAGTACCAGGGTTAAACCGGGTCAGTAATATTTAGACAAAGATCAGCCAAAGATAATCCTGGTTAAAAGAAAAGAGAGATTTTTTAGAAAAGGAACATTCGTTATATAAGAGCTACATTATAGTTTGTCATAAATAATTATATAGAAGTTAACTGTATGCTATTACTGCTTAGTTTTACTAATAGTAAGGACGGATATTTTCTAAAGGAATCATTTACAAGATTACTTTTTTTTTCTATTTCTTGATGTGACACAATGATAATCTCTGTCCATAGTGCTGATTTTCATCTAACCTGGTTGTAGGGTCTTTTACCACAATAATTGCATTTATCTTATAGGATATTCATTCTGAAGAAAGGAGACAATACAAGCTGTTGTACATGGAGGAATGCCATGACCTACAATTACCCTCTCTGTAGAAAAAAGGAGAAAGAGCTATCTTTTCATATCTGACCACAGGAATTAAGAAGGTGGGGTGATTAATGCTGTTACATTGTGCAAGATTCCAGTGGGATGGAAAAGCGATTAATGAAAGAAGAAAGAGCAGGGGAGAAGGAACTTTCATCTCCTCTTCATGGCTGAATCTTGTTCAAAAGTGCCGATCAGAAGGCTTATGCTCTTTCTGGTAATGATTTCTTTACTCATGTTTTGGGTAAGGATAAACAATCCAGGACAGTGCTATATTTTAAAGAATTCATAGTACAATTTATGCTTCTCATTTTCCTTCTTTTTCTCCTTCTCCATTTATTAAATCAGGTAATCAGAATCTCTGAAGGAATAGACTTGTATTCAGATTTAATTCTCACCGAATGTATATAACAGAAGATTCAAAACACCAGCAGTAAAAGCAGATGCCCTTTATTCACCATCTACTAAGTTTCAGACATTGTTCTGAGTGGTTTAAAAGTGTTATTTCATTTAACGCTTAAAACTTCCCTGGAATTATGTATTATTTTGCCAATTTTATTAAATAGAAAAGTTGCTCAGAGCATCCAAGTTTACATAGCTGGGGTGGAAATTGAATTAAGGTTTTATTAACTGCAAAGCCCTATCTGCTAACATCACACATACACACGCATGGGCCTGTGTGCACATACCCCGCCCCTCCCAACACACACACAGGCCAAAAATCTCATAACACATCAGATTTGAAGCTACCTCTGCCTTGCTGGATTTGGAGCATTATTTTTAAGATCAAATATTTTTCTCAAGTATCATACATTATAAAATTTTACAGTGGATTGTACAATTCCCCCCAAACATAAACATCCCTGAATCTGTTCTTGCTGAATTCCTCAATTTCATCCATATTAGCAAATAGAAACGCCACCTTTTCTGTCTTGTTGTCCTAATACTAAATAAATATTCCCAAACTTCTGATACTCCTGGACTTTCTCTCCTTGAATCATTTTTCCCTCAGCTCCTGGGATTCCACTGTCTTCTGGATGTTTCTCCTAATTCCTGGGATCTCCTTTTTATTCACGTTTTTGCTAGTAAACTTTATATTTTTTTCTAAAAGCTCTATCTTTGGCTTTATACCTTGACCACTAGATAGTCAATCCCTGATCAACAGTATTTATTTTTCTGGCCTCATCTAGTGATCTTGATGTCTTACCAAGCTGTGACACAAATATACATTATATTCATTCAAAATTATTTCATTCAACATTCATCCATGCAATAAAATTTCAGGAAGATACTAAGGTGTCAGTGGTGATAGCGGTAGAGAACTGTCTACCAATGCAGGAGATGTAAGAGATGCAGATTCAGTTCCTGGGTCAGGAAGATTCCCTGGAGGAGGGCATGACAACTCACCCCAGTGTTCTTGCCCGGAGAATCCCATGGACAGAGGAGCCTGGCAGGCTCCAGTAGCTAGAGTTACACAGAGTTGGACATAATGGAAGTGACTTAGGCTGTATGCAAGGCATTGTAGGCACAGTTGTAGACTCTGGGGATACAGAGCCAAGCACCTCTCTCAAGAAGTTTGTATATTCCATTGATATCGTGAATTAATTATGTTCCAAATCTGACTTTGCCACTTCCTCAGAAAATATTTTTCTCTCATAGTCTCTAAACAATAACAAACCTGTTATTCATTCTTAAGTTTGAATTTTTGAGTTACTGTATCATTTAATTGGCACATTCTATAATGTCAGTAAGTCTTCAGGCTCTATCAATCATTATAGCACAAACCCCATTTCTCCCACAGCCGCAGTTCAGACTCTCACAGATTCTCATGTGGATTCATCAGGAAAAGCCTCCTGACTACTCCCCCAATCTCTCAGGTGGCTCCTATGTAATCTGCTTTCCACACTAATTCTGGAATGACCTTTCTAAAAAGCAAATTTGATCAAGACATTTCCCTGCCCAAGAGCCTTCCCAAAGCGCTCAGTATAAAGTTCAAACAGCTTAGTGTATAAAGCTTTGTCTTTATTTTCTCTCTCCAGACTGAGTTTCTCCTTATAAGTATAATCTTATATGCATCCTTGCATGCTATATACAATTGCATAGTGCAATTTTTCAGTTCTGTGTATTTGCTCATTATATCTTTCTAAATAGAACTTTCTCTGAGCCCATCTTGATACAGAGAAATCCCTGGCATGTTTCCTTTCACATTCAATTCATCTGTAAAATCACTTTTGCATTGCAATTTAAAATTTGAATCATGAGTGTGTTGAATACATTTAAGATTTAGGAACTGTAGTTTAGGAACTTTACTTGTATTTCTAAACCTATTACACTTCCTTGGGGCATGAAATCCACTCAACAGGTACTAAACAAAGTAATGTAAGGAATAATTGTATTCCTGATGCATGCTCTGGAATTAGTCCAAGGCCTCATGTAAGAGTGGAATAGATTAAGTAAGTACACATACTGTTTCAGTTGGTGTTGAAGAGAAAAGCTTTTGAATAAAGCAATGTCCTGTAAAAAGGGACAGACACACATATAAAATCAAAGTATAAAATATAAAGTAAATACACTAACCTATTGAGAGATTGTGTCTGTAGCTTGATGGCTTGAAATGTGCAATGGGGCTGACAAATGAGATCAAATGTAATGAAAATCTTTGGAGATTGCTATTTCTTTGTTTTCTTGTTCCACCCTCCCTCTTCCTTCCTTCTTTCCTTTCTTCCTTTGCTTTCTTTCCTTTAGTTCTCTCTATTAATTCCCTTTTTCCTTTTCGTTTTCTTTTCATTTTTTAAGACACACAAAAAGAAGCCCTCAAAGTACAATGTTTTTTGATTCCTTGATATCAAAGCTTTTCAATATTCATGCAGTCATTTCTCTAGTGCATGTTTCCTTTCCATTAGATCATGTGCAAAAATTTATTTACTTTCTCATCTGATTCACACACACATAAATTATTACATAGAAACTGAAATGGGGGGGCATGCCATTTATCCTATCTAGTCCTATTCTACAGTTACATATTATAAATCAAATCTTGAATTCAGACTTTATGGTCTTCTGTTTTATTTTGCTTCCTCTTTTCTGTTATGTGGATTATACATTAAACTTGTGCTTCAGAGGTTCTGGGCTTGATTTTCAAAAGCCTATTTTGAGGCTGCTTGTATACTGGACTTATACCCAGTCTCTTCCCCAAGATTATGTTTCTTCTATTTCCTCTCCTCCATAACACTACATTATAGAACATAGAAATCTAATGTAACATGATACCTGAGGGCACAGTCTGTGAAACAAGACTGTCTTGGTTGAAATAACTGTTTTGATCCTTACATGCTCTGTGACACTGTGCAAGTTACTTAACATGTCTGTGCAGTAGGAATAAAGTAGAAATAACAATATGACCCTCATAAGGAAGTCACAAGGTTTAAAATATTTGATATGAATAACACACTTAGAATGACTTTAGAAATACAATAAGAACTAAGAAGATTTATATGTTAATATTCTTTAAAATCATCACCTCTTGCTAATGACAAAAGATATTTATATTTTTTAAAACATGAGGTTTATTTAAGCACTTAGAATGCTGTTCATGGCTTGGTTGTTCTATGCTTTCTTCTTTCTACATAGGTTGCAAGTGTTTTAGCATTTTTCTTAAAAGGTCTTTACACTTTATTGCTCATTAGTTGATTGCCAATGCAATAGCATTTTCTTTCCATCATCATGAGTGACAAGATGTCAAATGGAGGCATTTCAATACTAATTAAAATGGTCAATTATGTACCTTGATGGCTAATGAACCCCTAATCAACAGTTAGAGGTTTATGTGCATTCTATTGACATTCATCAGCACTCTCTGACATCCCAATATGATTAAGCATATATCTATATGCTTATAGATATAGAGATAGATATATCATTAAAACAATTATTATTGACAGGGAAATAAAATTCTCATAAATTCAAATATATATTTCTTGGGGAGCAAACAGGTTCAAGCTTTCTTTTTTCTTGAATACCTCATTTGAGATATTATGCTGTAAGAACTTAGTGATATTTTAATATCTTCTATTTGAAGCAACTTTTCTTAACCAAGAAGGGCCATTGATAGCAAGCATTATAATGTCAATAATCACATTAAATATAAATGGTTTAAATGTTCCAGGTTGTTAGATAAATTGTTATAACTTGCAAAGAATATTTTAACCTGGAAAATAAACACTTTCACCCCAGACTTACAAAGCTGAGCAAAAGTATTACTACTATGTTGTGCTATTTTTAATTGACACATCTGAAAATTAAGATTAGCAAAAAAAAAAAAAAGGCAAGAAGAATAGAGAAGAATTCAGGGCAAATAACTCCTGGGTACATATACAAAAAAACCCAAAAACACTAATTTGAAAATATACATGCACCTTAATGTTCACAGTATTATTTGCAATTTCCAAGATATTGAAGCAACTTAAGTGTTCATTAACAGACAAATGAATAAAGAAAATATTCTCTGCAAGTTATAACAATTTACATAACAAACTGGAACTTATGTAATATGGTCAGCCATAAAAAAAGAATGAAATTTGGCCATTTGCAATAACATGGATGAACTTAGAGTGTATTATGCTAAGGGAAATAAATCAGACAGAGAAAGAAAGGTACTGTATGATATAACTTATATATGGAATCTAAAAAATAAAACAAACTAGTAAATATAACAAAAAAGAGACTCACAGATACAGAGAATGAACTAGTGATTACCAGGGGCAGAGGGGAAGGGGGAGGGGACTAAGACATATGGACTACCATGTGTAAAATAATTAAGCACAACGATATAGTGTACAACACAGGTGTTACAGCCAACAATTTATAATAACTATAAATGAAGTATAACTAAAATTATGAACCACTATACTGTACACCGGAAACTTATGTCACACTGTTCAATTATACTTCAGTAAAATTATACAAAATAATTGGAAAAATTTAGTTGCCATTAAAAAACTTTCAGTGCAAAGAAAAGTTAAAGGCTAGCTTGGATAGATTCAAAATTTGCTAGAATTGTTCAAATTAATTTGGATTTTTGTTTTTTAAAATTAGATTTGATATTATATAAAAATATGAGTTTATTTTCACTTTCTTTTCTCTCATGAGTTATTTCTTTAAGTGATTTGTATAACATTATTCTCAGCTATTATTTATTGCATTTATATTTTAGATATAAATATGTAGTAGTCATATGATCATATATATCACATAGTCATATGTATCAAAAATATTTCTTTTTCTTTGCCATCTGTATAATATTTGGACCTTAGTTTTAGTGGTTTCATGGCTATGTGGTTTATTTGCTCCTTACTCACTAAATCATATCCAACTCTTTTGTGACCCCATGAACTGTAGCCCACCAGACTCGTCTGTTATGGAATTTCCCAGGCAAAAATACTGGAGTGGATTGCCATTTTCTTCTTCAGGGTATCTTCCCAATCCAGGCACTGAATCTCCATCTCCTGCACTGGCAAGTGGATTCTTTACCACTGAAAGTGAAAGTCACTCAGTCATGTCCGACTCTTTGCAACCCCATGGACTATACAGTCCATGGAATTCTCCAGGCCAGAATACCTGAGTGGATAGCCTTTCCCTTCTCCAAGGGATCTTCCCAACCCAGGGATCAAACTGAGGTTTCCCTCATTGCAGGTGGATTCTTTACCAGCTGAGCCATTAGGGAAGCCCAAGAATACTGGAGTTTGTAGCCTATCGCTTCTCCAGGGGATCTTCCCAACCCTGGAATTGAACCAGGGTCTCCTGCACTGCAAGCGGATTCTTTACCAACTGAGCTATAAGGGAAGCCCTTTTACCACTGAACTTCCAGGGAAATTTATGATTAAATCATATAAATTTATTTCTAGTTATAATAAAATACATGTTCAGGTTTAATTTTATTGTTTTCCACAAGTAGAAAGATTGTCATATCAATTTCATATATTGAAACCTATCCTTCCCTGGTGACTCAGATGGTAAAGAATCTGCCTGCAATGCAGGAGACCTGAGTTCAATCCCAGGGTCAGGAAGATCCCCTGTAGAAATAAATGACAACCCACTCCTGTATTCTTGCCTGAAGAATTCCTGGACAGAGGTGCCTGGTGAGCTACAGTCTGTGGGGTCGCAAAGAGCTAGACATGACTGAGATACTGATACAAGCTATGTATATACGTCTGTATATAACATATATTATAACATCATACTAATTATTAAGTACTAATACACATCGGTATTTATTGACATTGTGTACTACAATCTGTTTCTAAAATTTTTATGTCTATTATTTCCTTATGGTCATTTCAACACCAATATCGCATTTCTGTTAATTTTTAACAGTTTTATTGAGGTTAATTGATATACAAAACATTGTATGTGTTTAATGTATACAATTTTATGAGTGTAAACATATGCATATACTCATGATACTGTCACCAAAATTAATGTAATACAAGCATATTTCTCAATTCCCAGAGTTTCCTTGTGTCCTTTTGTTTTTGTGTTTGTGGTAAGAATGTTTAACCTGAGATGTGCTCTTTTAACAAATTTTTAGGTAAACAACATCTTATTGTTAACTACAGTCACTGTGTTGAACAATGGATCTCTAGGACTTATTCATCTTGTAAAATTGTAATACTATACCCATTGAACAAAAAGCTCCCCATTTCTTTCTTCCTCCATCTGTAGGTGATGACCATTTTATTTTATGCTTCTTTAAGTCAGGTTATACATCATCTCATACCTGTTGGGTGGCTATTAAAAAAATAAAACATGACAAGTGTTAATGAGAACATGCAGAAATTGGTACACTTGCACACTGTTGGTAGGAAAAAATATGGAGCTTCCCCCAAATTAAAAACAGACTACCATATGATGGTCCAAACATTCTACTATTGGGTATTTATCCAAAACATTGGAAATCAGGACTTTGAAAGGATATTTGCACTCTCATGTTTATTGCAGCATAATTCACAAAAAAAGATACAGAAACACCTAAAATCCCTATCAACAAACAAACGGATGAAGAAAACATGATATTCATCTTCATGTTTATCTCCCTATCCCTACCTCCATCTTTATACCATGAACTGTTAAACATAAAAAAGGAAGCCTACCACTGAAAACACCATGGATGGATCTGAAAGACATTATGCTAAAGAAATATATTAGTTACAAAAGGACAAATACAACATAATTCCACACTTCTGTGATTTTTATAGCATATATAAATTGATGCTGTATTTCAAATTAATTACATTTGTCACATTCAATCATTCATTTGCTGTGAATTACTTCACAGAATATTATTCTTACCAAAATTGCTTTGCATTCTTTTACTTCTTTTTTCATTTTTCCTTGGTATATCCTTGAATATAAATTTATTTAATTTTTAACAGAACACTTTGGCATGCTGCCTTTTCCCAAGACAACCATAGTATCTTCTCTCAGCTAATATGCCTTTCTAGAATCTCACTAATTCTCCTCACAAATTACTGTATAATCTTCTCCCCTTGAATCTGAATGAGTTTTAAAATCATTTAAAACCATAAGAATGTGTCAGAAATTATTCAGTACAACTTCCAAGGATGGGGAGTGAAAGACAGTGAAACTTCTGACTTTTTAACTGAAATATCAGGATACTCATGTTTTGAACTTTCAAGTGCCATGTACACATTCCAGCTGGCATATCATCATGCTCTTAGGAAGATCAAATAAGCATTCCATGGAGAAAGACCAGCTGGACTATGCACCAGCTCATCCAGCACCCAGACCTCACCACCACTCCAGTCTTAGTCACAGTTAGACTAGATCTACATAAAACCCCAGGACATAGCCATTCTGGTGAACATTTCCTGAATCCATTATTCACAAAAACCATGAGAGATGATAAAACACTTGTTTTGCTTTATGTCAGTGAATTTTAAGGAGATTTGTTAGTTATCAACAGCTAACTGGAACAAAATATGATAATTGGAATTAGGAATCTGATAAAACAGAAATTAAAAACTGTGTCATTGAGCTTGAAACTGGATGGTTGATGAAAATTAGAAAAAACTGAGGAGGCTATTGAAGACTACAGATTAGAGAAGAAAATTTATGGGACACTGGATAAGATGAGACCTAAAAAATACTTTGAGCTTCCCCCTAAATTATCAGTCATTGTGCAAGAATTTGATATCCTATCTCTGATTATAAGCAATGGATGGTACCATACATATAGCTAGAGTAACTTTATTTTTAAATAGCTTTTTTGAGATGCAACTTATATACTATAAAATTAACCCAAGAGCATAATGTGATACTTTTAGTGTAGGTACCAACAAAATCTAATTTTAGACATTTTCACCCCAAACTAAACCCTGTGCCTACTAGCACTCACTCCTCATTAATCTACATTTCATATAGGCAGGTTTGACTATACTAAACATTTCATATAAATAGAATAAAAGATGTATTTTTTTTAACTTAGAGCTTTTCAATGTTCATCCATGTCAAACTATGTGTCAGTGCATTCTTTTTTTTTTTTTAAACACCAAAACATTTCATTGTATGGATCTACCCTATTCTTCAATTGAGAGGTATTTTGATTGTTTACACTTTGAGGCTATTACATTAATAAAGAAAGCTGCATTTGTTTACAAGTGTTGAGCGAACATCTATGTTTATTTATTATAGGTATATAGCGAGGAGTGGCTCGGATGTTAAAGAATCCGCCAGCAATACAGATCTGAGTTCAGTCCCTGAGTTTGGAAGATTCCCCTGGGGGAGGGCGTGGCAACCCACTCCAGTATTTTGCCTGGAGAATCCCCATGACAGAAGAGCCTGGCACACTACAATCCTTGGAGTCACAAAGAGTTGATCATGACTGAGCAAATAGGAGTGGAAATGCAGGGTTGGATAGTAATTCTATGCTTATCATTCTGAGGAACTGAAGAATTTTTGAAGTGGCTACTCCATTTTACAGTATCAGCAGCAATGTAGAAAAGTTCCAATTTTTCCTTTTCTTCACCAAGTCAAGAATTATGAGCACTCCAACTTGTTATGTTTTTTTCAGACTTCCTTTAAATAGTTTGAGTCTATTGTGTTTCCAAATAAATGTGAGTGTCAGCTGTTGATATCTGCCAAACATTTATAAAGTAAAATATGAAGGAAGCCAATAAAAGAAGGGAAAATGGTTTTATAGGGATTGAATCTGTAGATCCACTTGGGTAGAGGTGAAATTTTAGAAATAGGTCCTTCAAGCTATGAGTATGGGATATTTTCCACCCCTCGGAAGCAGGATGAAAAAAATAGGGAAATGGAAGTGGCAGTTTCCCATTTTAAGGATATATTCTGGAAGTGACTGTTCTGAGTTGCCAGTGCTTTTCAGAGTTTGGCGACTTGACCTCACCTACTACAAGGGAGACTGGGAAATGCAGGCTTCTGTCTGGTCTGCATTACTTGCTTTTTATCAAGATAAATGCTGAGCTTCTGTGACTAAACTAGAAGAGTACATATTTATACTCTACTTTCAGATTTCTGCCTCCTGCTGTGTAGTGCAGGAAATTAGAATCATTTTCCTTCAGATTATTTTTAAGAAAAGCCTCTATAGTGTGATATTACTCAGGCGTGTTTGGAAGGAGTAATTATTGCAAGCCATTATTAAACTATTCTTTCCCACCGTTTATTACATTTTCTGAATGTACCTATTCTAAGGATGTATCCTTAAAATACATTAAATGATTTACGCATTGCCTTCATGCTTTTCTAGCAAAATAACTTGCTTTAATGATTTTTATGAAATATTAATGATCAGTTACCTGCTTAGCTTTATATTACACTTAAGATAGCTATGATTTTGTTTGCAAATATATAGAAAGAATAAGTAAAATAGATCATAATTATTCTATAATTATATTACAAAGCATTTCATTGAAAAAGTAGGAAATGTGGAGTTTCCATAGCTGTGCATTGGAGGGAAACATGAAAATGAAAGATTTATTTTTGGTTATGCTGAGCTTGAGATATTGATCATACATTTATTTGGAAATGTCCTATAGACAGAACAAATATTTGAAATAGAAAATTGAAGCTTGAAATAAATGAGATTTTTGAAAAGCAGATAGCTGCTCTAAATGATTTTAAATCTCTTGATCTCTGTGAATTATATCATAAGATAATAAAAGAACTGGCAGTTGAACCTGATAACCTTTTAAAATATAGGCAATATGTTATTAAACTGGAAGCACCACAAGTTCATGTGAAGTAAATAAGGTTGTGGTTCCACAAAGGAGAAAAATATAGTTACAAAACAATCTATCCCAGGGAAGAGTATCAAGTACACTGCTTAAAAGATCAATTTCTCATCTCTAAAAATGTAATTAGCATCTTGAACCTTATAAACAAAAAAAAAAGTGATTATCATAGGAACAATAAGTCATAACAGTACATTATTTTGGGGCAGACTCCCAAGGGAAGTGAAACACTGGCAACCTTGGCATTGAGGATAGTTGACGTAGCAAATCACAACAGGGTCTTGAATGCAACAATGAGGTGAAACACAGCTGACTGAAGCACCTTCAGAAAAGTGTTTCTTCAGTTCAGTTCAGTTCCGTTCACTTCAGTCGCTCAGTCGTGTCCCATTCTTTGCAACCCCATAAATCGCAGCATGCCAGGCCTCCTTGTCCATCACCAACTCCTGGAGTTCACCCAAACTCATGTCCGTTGAGTCGGTGATGCCATCCAGCCATCTCATCCTCTGCCGTCCCCTTCTCCTCCTGCCCCCAATCCCTCCCAGCATCAGGGTCTTTTCCAATGAGTCAACTCTTCGCATGAGGCGGCCAAAGTATTGGAGTTTCAGCCTCAGCATAGTCCTTCCAATGAACACCCAGGACTGGTCTCCTTTAGGATGGACTGGTTGGATCTCCTTGCAGTTCAAAAGCATCAATTCTTTGGCACTCAGCTTTCTTCACAGTCCAACTCTCACATCCATACATGACCACTGGAAAAACCATAGCCTTCACTAGAAGGACATTTGTTGGCAAAGAAATATCTCTGCTTTTTAATATGCTATCTAGGTTGGTCAGAACTTTCCTTCCAAGCAGTAAGCGTCTTTTAATTTCATGGTTGCAATCACCATTTGCAATGATTTTGGAGCCCCCCCAAAATAAAGTCTGCCACTGTTTCCAGTTTCCTCATCTATTTGCCATGAAGGGATGGGATCAGATGCCATGATCTTCATTTTCTGAATGCTGAGCTTTAAGACAACTTTTTCACCCTTCTCTTTCACTTTCATCAAGAGGCTTTTTAGCTCCTTTCACTTTCTGCCCTAAGGGTGGTGTCATCTGCATATCTGAGGTTATTGATATTTCTCCCGGCAATCTTGATTCCAGCTTGTGTTTCTTCCAGCCCAGCATTTCTCATGATGTACTCTGCATAGAAGTTAAATAACAGGGTAACAATACACAGCCTTGACGTACTCCTTTTCCTATTTGGAACCAGTCTGTTGTTCTTACTAGTCACTAAACATGGTTGTGCTTAATGGAAATAACATGCCTTTGCTTATTGGCATGTGTTACTCCTTGTGTAATAAATCACAGTTTTTACTCAGCAGATTCCAAAACATCCTTTGGAAGAACTCAGGGACTGTTTCCTCCATTAAGGATTATTTAACTTCAGCCTAAGAGAACACTGTTACCACTTTCACAGCACCACATTTTGGCTTTATTTTTGAGAATTTGCCCATTTGCTTGGGATGTTTATTTTGATCACACTCTCTTGCAGTCCCTAGATTTAGAGGGCAAGGAATTCTAACTCTTAATTTTTTGTCAGTAGCTTGGAAAAGCACTTTGCTGCTATGCTGATGAAGAAGCATGGAAGTGAAAGATATAGCAATATTTCAGATAAAAAAAATTCAAAGGACTTTGAAAAGAACTGGATAGATATATCAGGATTAAATGAAATACCAACAATTTAAATTCACATGCATAAATTTACAAAATACCAAGAACTCAAGAACTGAATAGGAAATATATTCCTTAATAGTAGCTTATGAAAAAGTAAAGAATATTTAACTGATTTTAATCTCAATATACTTCAACTGCATAAAATAAATATTGCAGTTGTCTGAAGCATTTTAGAAACATGTCCATTAAAACTGTCTAATTCATCAAAATACCATACTTTTGTCAGTACATCTAAATTGTTTACATTTCATTTATATTTTGAATTGAGAAGATGCAAGAAAGGTTTAACAAGGACCTAGAAGAAATAAAAAAGAGTCAAAATATAATGAATAACACAATAAATGAGATCAGAAACTCTCTGGAGGCAACAAATAGTAGAATAACGGAGGCAGAAGATAGGATTAGTGAAATAGAAGATAGAATGGTAGAAATAAATGAATCAGAGAGGAAACAAGAAAAACGAATTAAAAGAAATGAGGACAATCTCAGAGACCTCCAGGACAATATGAAACGCTCCAACATTCGAATTATAGGAGTCCCAGAAGAAGAAGACAGAAAGAAAGACCATGAGAAAATCCTTGAGGAGATAATAGTTGAAAACTTCCTAAAATGGGAAGGAAATAATCACCCAAGTCCAAGAAACACAGAGAGTCCCAAATAGGATAAACCCAAGGCGAAACACCCCAAGACACATATTAATCAAATTAACAAAGATCAAACACAAAGAACAAATATTAAAAGCAGCAAGGGAAAAACAACAAATAACACACAAGGGGATTCCCATAAGGATAACAGCTGATCTGTCAATAGAAACTCTTCAGGCCAGGAGGGAATGGCAAGACATACTTAAAGTGATGAAAGACAATAACCTACAGCCCAGATTACTGTACCCAGCAAGGATCTCATTCAAATACGAAGGAGAAATCAAAAGCTTTACAGACAAGCAAAAGCTGAGAGAATTCAGCACCACCAAACCAGCTCTCCAACAAATTCTAAAGGATATCCTCTAGACAGGAAACACGAAAGGGTGTATAAACCCGAACCCAAAACAATAAAGTAAATGGCAACGGGATCATACTTATCAATAATTACCTTAAACGTAAATGGGTTGAACGCCCCAACCAAAAAGACAAAGACTGGCCGAATGGATACAAAAACAAGACCCCTCTATATGCTGCTTACAAGAGACCCACCTCAAAACAAGGGACACATACAGACTGAAAGTGAAGGGCTGGAAAAGATATACCACGCGAATAGAGACCAAAAGAAAGCAGGAGTGGCAATACTCATATCCGATAAAATAGACTTTAAAACAAAGGCTGTGAAAAGAGACAAAGAAGGCCACTACATAATGATCAAAGGAACAATCCAAGAAGAAGATATAACAATTATAAATATATATGCACCCAATATAGGAGCACCACAATATGTAAGACAAATGCTAACAAGTATGAAAGGGAAATCAACAATAACACAATAATAGTGGGAGACTTTAATACCCCACTCACACCTATGGACAGATCAACTAAACAGAAAATTAACAAAGAAACGCAAACTTTAAATGATACATTAGATCAGTTAGACCTAATTGATATCTATAGGACATTTCACCCCAAAACAACGAATTTCACCTTTTTTTCAAGTGCTCATGGAACCTTCTCCAGGATAGATCACATCCTGGGCCATAAATCTAAACTTGATAAATTCAAGAAAATCGAAATCATTCCAAGCATCTTTTCTGACCATAATGCATTAAGATTAGATCTCAATTACAGGAGAAAAACTATTAAAAATTCCAACATATGGAGGTTGAACAACACACTTCTGAATAACCAACAAATCACAGAAGAAATCAAAAAGAAATCAAAATATGCATAGAAACTAATGAAAATGAAAACACAACAACCCAAAACCTGTGGGACACTATAAAAGCAGTGCTAAGAGGAAAGTTCATAGCAATACAGGCATACCTCAAGAAACAAGAAAAAGTCAAATAAATAACCTAACTCTACAACTAAAGCAACTAGAAAAGGAAGAGTTGGAGAACCCCAGAGTGAGTAGAAGGAAAGAAATCTTAAAAATTAGGGCAGAAATAAATGCAAAAGAAACAAAAGAGACCATAGCAAAAATCAACAAAGCCAAAAGCTGGTTCTTTGAAAGGATAAATAAAATTGACAAACCATTAGCCAGACTCATCAAGAAGCAAAGAGAAAAATCAAATCAATAAAATTAGAAATGAAAATGGAGAGATCACAACAGACAACACAGAAATACAAAGGATCATAAGAGACTACTATCAGCAATTATATGCCAATAAAATGGACAACGTGGAAGAAATGGACAAATTCTTAGAAAGTACAATTTTCCAAAACTGAACCAGGAAGAAATAGAAAATCTTAACAGACCCATCACAAGCACGGAAATTGATACTGTAATCAGAAATCTTCCAGCAAACAAAAGCCCAGGTCCAGATGGCTTCACAGCTGAATTCTACCAAAAATTTCGAGAAGAGCTAACACCTATCCTCCTCAAACTCTTCCAGAAAATTGCAGAGGAAGGTAAACTTCCAAACTCATTCTATGAGGCCACCATCACCCTAATACCAAAACCTGACAAAGATGTCACAAAAAGGAAAACTACAGGCCAATATCTCTGATGAACATAGATGCAAAAATCCTCAACAAAATTCTAGCAATCAGAATCCAACAACACATTAAAAAGATCATACACCATGACCAAGTGGGCTTTATCCCAGGGATGCAAGGATTCTTCAATATCCGCAAATCAATCAATGTAATTCACCACATTAACAAATTGAAAAATAAAAACCATATGATTATCTCAATAGATGCAGAGAAGGCCTTTGACAAAATTCAACATCCATTTATGATAAAAACTCTCCAGAAAGCAGGAATAGAAGGAACATACCTCAACATAATAAAAGCTATCTATGACAAACCCACAGCAAACATTATCCTCAATGGTGAAAAACTGAAAGCATTTCCCCTAAAGTCAGGAACAAGACAAGGGTGTCCACTTTCACCGCTACTATTCAACATAGTTCTGGAAGTTTTGGCCACAGCAATCAGAGCAGAAAAAGAAATAAAAGGAATCCAAATTGGAAAAGAAGAAGTAAAACTCTCACTGTTTGCAGATGACATGAATTAGTATTACATTTATTTAGTATAAAAAGATGTCAACATTGAAAAGACTTCCTGAATCACAATCCCTTACCTTCTCAGTTTCTACCCTTCCCAAACTCTTCCTTGAGTTTTCTTAAGAATATACAAGAAAATGTTATTATAGGTTATCAACACTACTATTTTGTTTATACACACTTTGCCTGCTTTTATATAAAAATATATTTTATAAATATTTCCAGATTAATATAAAAATCTTGATTATTTTTACTGATGCTTAACATTTTATTGGATAGATGGCTTGAATTTTATCCAGTACCATACTGATGAATATTTTTATTCAATTATAAGGTTGTAAATGGCAATTAAATAAAAAATATTATAAATACTGTGTTTCACATAATCACATGTATGAAATCAAATAATCATGTAGGATATTCTTAGATGTAGAGTATCTGAGTCAAGTGTGTATGGGAGCTTTGGCAACTATAACACACATTATCAAACTGCCATCTTAGTATCTCATATTTTAAATATTATATTTTGGTGTAACGCACATATTTTTGTATATTATTCTACTAGGTTATTGGCCATTTATAATCATTCTGTAGAAGCGTCCAGCTCTTAGAGAAAGTAATAATTTTTGTGCTATCATTATCAAGTTTTTGCCTTTTTCTATTTGTATTTTTAATGGTATATACATACATATATATATTTCAGCCAGTTAAAAATTTAATTAATTTTGGTAGTTGTTGTCTGTTTTTCAATCTTTTCATATCTGTAGATTGTGTCTTAGCCTTAATATAAAAATTTCTCTAATTAGAAAAACCATGTCAATGTATGGCAAAACCAATACAATATTGTAAACAAGTAAATAAAACTGAAAACAAAACAAAAAAAGAAAAGAAAAACCTGTTCCTCTAGTGTTTTTTACTTCATTGTTTCTATTAAGATTTTTGATCTATTTGGAATTAATTATCCTGTTTTATAGTTTGAGTTCTATATCCAACATTTTTCTCACAATCACTACTCCATTTCTCCAGTAATATTTAGTCAGTTGTCCCTCCATCTTCAATGTTTGTAGATGTTACCTCTGGCAGAGAAAGTTGACACTCACTAGATGGTTCAAATGTTTCACTAAATATTTCTGTCAGCTTTGCTATTTGGCTCAAGCCATATGTGTCTTTGTGTCCAAAGAGCAATAATTAGTTATATTATCACTTCTCAGTAGGAGGTAGTTGAAAGCTGGTATAACTTACCCATCTCTCTCATTTCACTCAGACTTCCAATATCACATGTTTCAAATTTCAGTTCCAAGCTATTCAAGCCTTCCCATTTACCTATACATCTGAGTAAGGTGGCATAACAGAATTCTACCAATCCAAGCTAGCCATGTAGTGTCAGCAAGAGATAAACTGCTGAAGTTTGGAGGTTAATAACAGCAACACAGTCTCTCCTATCTGGAACATTAAGCCCAATTTATCATATACTAAAAGCCCATGGATGTTTGGACCTACTTCTGGATGTCTGTTACTTTCTACTATTCTGTGAGCAAAGACATAGCAAAATAGATCTGGAGATGCCTCTACTTCCCCTTTTTAAATGGCTTAACAGAAAACTTGGGGGTAGGTTAGTTTAAAGTAGGAAAATGGCAATAGCACAGAATTCTGGAGTATTCTCAACAAGACTATTTTTTCTTCAATCAGAGAGCAAGAATTTGGAAGGTTTTAGGTATTTATCAGCTTCCTTTTGTATACCAAGATGTTTTCCAAAAATACTATTTGGTTAAACTGATTAATTTAGTGCCCAAGACTGTAAAAGTATATTCTTTATAATAAAATGCTGCCTTTGAGGTTTAAGACCATCATCATTAATGTAAACCTTTTTTATATTGAGTTGTTCTAAATAAATCAGTGGTTAACATTTATTCCTTAATACATGGTTATAATGAGTTGATTTAAGCAATTTTGGACAGTTATTGAATTCATACCCAAAATTCATACTTAAAATTGTGCCAGAGAGCTTTAAATTTTGAATCTGCATATAAATATGGGTTACTAATAATCTGTTCTCCTAACAACAACAAAAAATAAAACCAATGGTGAAACAAGGTGAATGCCTTTAAATCTGTAACTCTAGAGTACTTGTTTTTACCTGATTTATGTTATGAAAACCTTTAACAATTGAATATAAGTTAGGGCAGTTTCCAAAGATGGGGGGAAAACACAACTAAAAAAAACTTACAATGTTTCACAGAATTCATTGTCCATAGGATTTCCCAGGTAAGAATACTGAAGTGGGTCACCATTTCCTTCTGCAAGGGATCCTCCCAACCCAAGGATCAACCCACCTCCCGCATCTCCTGCATTGGCAGGTGGATTCTTTACCACTGAGCCACCTGGGAAGCCCCAGAGATCACAAAGACTATTAAGTCCATAAAAGAAGCTTAACCTGTAAAGTTAGGGTATCCACAGATAGTTCTTTCAAATGTTTTGAAATGTACATGACATACAAAAAAATGTTTGAAATATAGGTACTTTAAAAGCTAGGATTAAGTCAAATAACAAATACATAAATCCTGTTAAAGAAAATCTCTGGGACATAAATGCCAATAATTATTATTGCTATCTTAACAGTAAAAATTTCATAAGCAGAGTATATGAACTGAAATATATTTATAGTATAAGCACAAATTTAATACGATAGCTCTAAGTTTTTAGATGTAATACAGGTAAATGCTTTAGAATACATTCAAATGTTGAAAGGTATAAAAAATGTCAATTTTTATTCTGTTAAGTTTTGGTTGTTGTGTTGTTGATGTTCAATATTGAGAAATTAACACTTAACGTATAAATCCATTCACATTGTTCAGATAGTTCAGTTTCCCTTCACCCTCAGTACCCTCAAAACCAAGTAACAGACTGGCCATCTTTCTAAAGTCTCTAGCACAAACCTTTGTACTGGGGAGCATGGGAGACAAGAAGAAGAGAGAGATCAAGTTGCAGTTTTTAGAAGGGTTAGGCAATGATTTGGAGGCCATAAAAAGCTTTGCATCACTTGTTCTAAAAGGCTACTAATTGAGAATTAGTTATAAAAATAAAGTGTGAAACTGTTCATACATTGGTTTTATATTTGTTTTTAAATTATATTAGGTGTGAATGCTTTATAATTGATAAGATATTCTTTATATATTCTTCCAAAATAGTGATTTATAAGATGGTTAATACTATTAAGATAAAAATAAATCATGTTCCAACTTGTTGATGTCTGTGTTTGTCCTGCTTTTTATGTGGCTATTGCTGTTCATTCCAAAATTGGGCCATTGCCAGCCTTTTTAGGTTGATTTGATTTACAGCACCTTCTGCAGTTATATAATTGCTGTACTCTTGCCAACCATTATACGATTCATCTTGTGCCTGTACTCTTAATTTGTTCTGGAAATTAGTTGGCATGAATTTCTCTTTGTTCTTATTTGATAATTTTCCAGATTCATCAACTAAACTTTTGCCTGAATTTTGCTAAGTCCATTTCACTTTTTTCTTTTGATTTTCAAGAACTTTATAACTTTCCTGTGAAATGTTCTACATCTAATTCTACTTAATTATCTGGAAGAAATTCAAAGTGTGAAAGATTATAAATTTGAATGTTGCTTCCATTGAGGCTAATGATCACATTTTAAAATTTTGATTTGATATCATAACTTATTTAGCTTATAATACTTTATGTATCTTATATATTGCATTTTAAAAATCAGTATAAAATATATACCTTGTATGTAATATATATTTCCTTTTCACCTGTCTACAAATTTCTTGTCAATCACTATTTAATTTTAAGATAATACTTTTGCTTACTGTCTCAAACTTTTTTCCAGAGCATAATTGTAAATCTTTATTATGCTGTACTCCATCTTCCTCAATTTATATGTAATATCTCTGAGTTATTTATAAATTCAGATTAATAGCTTACTGATTACTCACCGATTTTTTTAGGATCAAAAAATGTCATACATATTCTAACTCTGTGAACACATACACATGGAAGTTATTTATGTTAAATTGATATACAAAATATTATCATAGCATCACTCTTCTCTGTTATTCCTTTCCTCATTCAACAATAACTGTCATTATTTTCTGATATCAACAAACTTTTGCTCTATATTCCTATTTTGATATTGACCCTGAGTTAGTCACGTATTAGTGTACAGTGAAAATATAACAGCCAAAGTGACTATTATTTCTTGTGTAATTGTAGAAGGTAACAAAGTATAAGCAAAATTTTATTAGTTTAAAAAAATCAAAACTGTATATTATTTTTGAATTTTTCCTCGTGAGTCAGATCTACTTAAAACAAACATGCAGTAGACACCAGAAGTTAAAAATAAACAGTCTTGTGTAATATAGGCTTCCTTGTAAACTTCAGGAAGATTCTATTATTCAGCAGTTCAATCACTCTTTGTCTTAATTTCCCTCTCAACAAAAAAAGGACAGTAATAGAGTCACATCAGGATGATTGCAAGAACAAACTGAAACAATACACATGAAATGTTGATATTGGTACCTGGTACCTAGTTAATATTCAGGGAATCATACTATGCCTATAAAATTGCTACTAATAAATTGTTACTATTCCTGGATGGCATTAGAACAAGAGAGATTACAGGTCCAAATATTAAGTGAATACAAATTCTGACAGTCTAATCAATAACCACAAAATATAAATGTAGGTATTACTGAGGGGACTATTAGTTTTAAATTAACATAATTTCTTCCCTATTGATGATCCATAAATATTTAAGTTCTGATGGTTTCAGCATTCCTGTGTACCTTGTCTAATACACAGATAGACAACTTCTTTGTCTCACGTTTCCTATTCGTCTCTCTGATGACTTTAAAACTTCATCAAACATTTATTACTTGAATGGATAAATTCACTCATTCATATTCTAGCCAAACTTTGCTAACATGAGAACTATTCTGTTTGTCTCTTTTGACATATATCTTATGAGATATATTATTTCAATTATTAGACTTTACAGTATAAATCTTAGAGAAAATCACACTTTTCTGTCAAGTTTTTCCAGCATCCCCACTAAGTTCAGTTCAGTTCAATTCAGTCGCTCAGTCATGTCTGACTCTTTGCCACCCCATGAATCGCAGCACGCCAGGCCTCCCTGTCCATCACCAACTCCCGCAGTTCACTTAGACTCACGTCCATCAAGTCAGTGAAGCCATCCAGCCATCTCATCCTCTGTCGTCTCCTTATCCTCCTGCCCCTAATCCCTCCCAGCATCAGAGTTCTTTCCAATGAGTCAACTCTTCACATAAGGTGGCCAAAGTATTGGAGTTTCAGCTTTAGCATCATTCCTTCCAAAGAAATCCCAGGGTTGATCTCCTTCAGAATGGACAGGTTGGATCTCCTTGCAGTCCAAGGGACTCTCAAGAGTCTTCTCCAACACCACAGTCCAAAAGCATCAATTCTTCAGCGTTCAGCTTTCTTCACAGCACAACTCTCACATCCATACATGACCACAGGAAAAACCATAGCCTTGACTAAACGGACCTTTGTTGGCAAAGTAATGTCTCTGCTTTCCAATATGCTATCTAGGTTGGTCATAACTTTTCTTCCAAGGAGTAAGTGTCTTTTAATTTCATGGCTGCAGTCACCATCTGCAGTGATTTTGGAGCCCAAAGAAATAAAGTCTGACACTGTTTCCATTGTTTCCCCATCTATTTCCCATGAAGTGATGGGTTGGATGCCATGATCTTCGTTTTCTGAATGTTGAGCTTTAAGTCAATTTTTTCGCTCTCCTCTTTCACTTTCATCAAGAGGCTTTTTAGTTCCTCTTCACTTTCTGCCATAAGGGTGGTGTCATCTGCATATCTGAGGTTATAGATATTTCTCCCAGCAATCTTGATTCCAGCTTGTGTTTCTTCCAGTCCAGCGTTTCTCATAATGTGCTCTGCATAGAAGTTAAATAAGCAGGGTGACAATACACAGCCTTTACCTACTCCTTTTCCTATTTGGAACCAGTCTGTTGTTCCATGTCCAGCTCTAACTGTTGCTTCCTGACCTGCATACAAATTTCTCAAGAGGCAGGTCAGGTAGTCTGGTATTCCCATCTCTTTCAGAATTTTCCACAGTGTGTTGTGATCCACACAGTCAAAGGCTTTGGCATAGTCAATAAAGCAGAAATAAATGTTTTTCTGGAACTCTCTTGCTTTTTCCATGATCCATCGGATGTTGGCTATTTGATCTCTGGTTCCTCTGCCTCTTCTAAAACCAGTTTGAACATCTGGAAGCTCACGGTTCATGTATTGCTGAGGCCTGGCTTGGAGAATTTTGAGCATTACTTTACTAGCATGTGAAATGAGTGCAATTGTGCAGTAGTTTGAGCATTCTGTCGCATTTCCTTTCTTTGGGATTGGAATGAAAAGTGACCTTTTCCAGTCCTGTGGCCACTGCTGAGTTTTCCAAATTTGCTGGCATATTGAGTGCAGCACTTTCACAGCATCATCTTTCAGGCTTTGAAACAGCTCAACTGGAATTCCATCACTTCCACTAGCTTTGTCCACAGTGATGATTTCTAAGGCCCACTTGACTTCACATTCCAGGATGTCTGGCTCTAGGTGAGTGATCACGCCACTGTGATTATCTGGGTCATGAAGATCTTTTTTGTACAGCTCTGTGTATTCTTGCCACCTCTTCTTAATATCTTCTGCTTCTATTAGGTCCATACCATTTCTATCCTTTATTGAACCTATCTTTGCATGAAATGTTCCCTTGGCATGTCTAATTTTTGTGAAGAGATCTCTAGTCTTTCCCATTCTGTTGTTTTCCTCTATTTCTTTGCATTGATCGCTGAAGAAGGCTTTCTTATCATTTCTTGCTATTCTTTGGAATTCTGCATTCAGATGCTTACATCTTTCCTTTCTCCTTTGCTTTTTGGTTCTCTTCTTTTCACAGCTGTTTTTAAGGCCTCCCCAGATAGCCATTTTGCTTTTTTGCATTTCTTTTCCTTGGGGATGGTCTTGATCCCTGTCTCCTGTACAATGTCATGAATTCAGTCCATAGTTCATCAGGCACTCTATCTATCAGATCTAGGCCCTTAAATCTATTTCTCATTTCCACTGTATAATCATAAGGGATTTGATTTCAGTCATACCTGAATGATCGAGTGGTTTTCCCTACTTTCTTCAATTTGAGTCTGAGTTTGGCAATAAGGAGTTCATGATCTGAGCCACAGTCAGCTCCCAGTCTTGTTTTTGTTGACTGTATAGAGCTTCTCTATTTTTTGGCTGCAAAAAATAATCAATCTGATTTCAGTGTTGACCATCTGGTGATGTCCATGTGTAGAGTCTTCTCTTGTGTTGTTGGAAGAGGATGTTTGCTATGACCAGTACATTTTCTTGGCAAAACTCTATTAGACTTTGCCCTGCTTCATTCTGCATTCCAAGGCCAAATGTGCCTGTTACTCCAGTTGTTTCTTGACTTCCTGCTTTTGCATTCCAGTCCCCTATAATGAAAAGGACATCTTTTGGGGGTGTTAGTTCTAAAAGGTCTTATAGGTCTTCGTAGAAACGTTCAACATCAGCTTCTTCAGCATTTCTGGTTGAGGCATAGACTTGGATTACTGTTATATTGAATGATTTGCCTTGGAGATGAACAGATATCATTCTGTCATTTTTGAGATTGCATTCAAGTACTGCATTTCAGACTCTTTTGTTGACCATGATGGCTACTCCATTTCTTCTGAGAGATTCCTGCCCACAGCTGTATGTAATGATCATCTGAGTTAAATTCACCCATTCCAGTCCATTTTAGTTCGCTGAATCTTAGAATGTCAACATTGACCCTTGCCATCTCTTGTTTGACCACTTCCAATTTGCCTTGATTCATGGAGCTGACATTCCAGGTTCCTATGCAATATTGCTCTTTACAGCATTGGACATTGCTTCTATCACCAGTCACATCCACAACTGAGTATTGTTTTTGTTTTGGCTCCATCACTTCATTCTTTCTGGAGTTATTTCTCCACTGATCTCCAGTAGCATATTGGGCACCTACCGACCTGGGGAGTTCCTCTTTCAGTATCCTGTCATTCTGCCTTTTCATACTGTTCATGGGGTTCTCAAGGCAAGAATACTGAAGTGGTTTGCCTTTCCCTTCTCCAGTGGACCACATTCTGTCAGACCTCTCCACCATGACCCACCTGTCTTGGGTTGCCCCATGGTTATGGCTTATTTTCATTGAGTTAGACAAGGCTGTGGTCCTAGTGTGATTAGACTAATTTTCTCTGAGTATGGTTTCAGTGTACATGCCCTCTGATGACCTCTCTTGCAACACTTACAGTCTTACTTGGGTTTCTCTTACCTTGGAGTATCTCCTCACAGCTGTTTCAGCAAAGCACAGCCACTTATCTTTACCTTGGATGAGGGGTATCCCTTCCCTGCAGCCCCTCCTGACCTTGAACGTGGGATAGCTCCTCTAGGCCCTCCTGTGCCCGCGCAGTCACTGCACCTTGGATGTGGGGTTCCTCCTCCTGGCCGCTACCCTTGGCCTCAGGCATGGGGTAGCTCCTCTTGGCTGCTGCCCCTGACCTCGGACTGGGGTAGCTCCTCTTGGCCATTCCTGCGCAATCGCAGCCCATGCACTTTTGGCCGCTACCCGTGACCTTGGATGTGGGGTAATTCCTCTTGGCTGCCACCCCTCAGGCATGGGGTCCTCCTGGCTTCTGCCCCTGATCTTGGACATGGGGTAGCTCCCCTTGGCCATGCTAAGTGCGCCGGTAACAGCTGCCCATGCTAAGTTAAGGGACCGCATTTAAGAAATGTAAAAAAGCAAAATGGCTGTCTGGGAAGGCCTTACAAATAGCTGTGAAAAGAAGAGAGGCAAAAAGCAAAGGAGAAAAGGAAAGATGTAAGCATCTGAATGCAGAGTTACAAAGAACAGCAAGAAGAGATAAGAAAGCCTTCTTTAGCGATCAATGCAAAGAAATAGAGGAAAACAACAGATGGGAAAGACTAGAGATCTCTTCAAGAAAATTAGAGATACCAAGGGAACATTTCATGCAAAGATGGGCTTGATAAAGGACAGAACTGGTATAGACCTAACAGAAGCAGAAGATATTAAGAAGAGGTGGCAAGAATACACGGAAGAACTGTACAAAAAAGATCTTCACGACCCAGATAATCATGATGATGTGATCACTAATCTAGAGCCAGACATCTTGGAATGTGAAGTCAAGTGGGCCTTAGAAAGCATCACTATGAACAAAGCTAGTGGAGGTGATGGAATTCCAGTTGAGCTGTTTCAAAGCCTGAAAGATGATGCTGTGAAAGTGCTGCACTCAATATGCCAGCAAATTTGGAAAACTCAGCAGTGACCACAAGACTGGAAAAGGTCACTTTTCATTCCAATCCCAAAGAAAGGCAATGCCAAAGAATGCTCAGACTACTGCACAATTGTACTCATCTCACATGCTAGTAAAGTAATGCTCAAAATTCTCCAAGCCAGGCTTCAGCAATACGTGAACTGTGAACTCCCTGATGTTCAAGCTGGTTTTAGAAAAGGCAGAGGAACCAGAGATCAAATTGCCAACATCCATTGGATCATGGAAAAAGCATGAGAGTTCCAGAAAAACATCTATTTCTGCTTTATTGACTATGCCAAAGCCTTTGACTGTGTGGATCACAACACACTGTGGAAAATTCTGAAAGAGATGGGAATACCAGACCACCTAACCTGCCTCCTAAGAAATTTGCATGCAGGTCAGGAAGCAACAGTTAGAACTGGACATGGAACAACAGACTGGTTCCAAATAGGAAAAGGAGTAGGTAAAGGCTGTGTATTGTCACCCTGCTTATTTAACTTCTATGCAGAGTACATCATGAAAAACGCTGGACTGGAAGAAACACAAGCTGGAATGAAGATTGCTGGGAGAAATATCAATAACTTCAGATATGCAGATGACACCACCCTTATGGCAGAAAGTGAAGAGGAACTAAAAAGCCTCTTGATGAAAGTGAAAGAGGAGAGCGAAAAAGTTGGCTTAAAGGTCAACATTAATAAAACGAAGATCATGGCATCTGGTCCCATCACTTCATGGGAAATAGATGGGAAACAGTAGAAACAGTGTCAGACTTTATTTCTTTGGGCTCCAAAATCACTGCAGATGGTGACTGCAGCCATGAAATTAAAAGACGCTTACTCCTTGGAAGAATAGTTATGACCAACCTAGATAGTATATTCAAAAGCAGAGACATTACTTTGCTGACTAAGGTCCATCTAGTCAAGGCTATGGTTTTTCCTGTGGTCATGTATGGATGTGAGAGTTGGACTGTGAAAAAGGCTGAGCGCCGAAGAATTGATGCTTTTGGACTGTGGTGTTGGAGAAGACTCTTGAGAGTCCCTTGGACTGCAAGGAGATCCAATCAGTCCATTCTGAAGGAGATCAACCCTGGGATTTCTTTGAAAGAAATGATGCTAAAGCTGAAGCTCCAGTACTTTGGCCACCTCATGTGAAGAGTTGACTCATTGGAAAAACTTTGATGCTGGGAGAATTTGAGGGTAGGAGGGAAAGGGGATGACGGCGGATGAGATGGCTGGATGGCATAACTGACTTGATGGACGCGAGTCTGAATGAACTCTGGGAGATGGTGATGAACAGGGAGGCCTGGCGTGCTGCGATTCATGGGGTCGCAAAGTGTCGGACACGACTGAGCAACTGAACCGAACTGAGCTGATCTACCTGTGCAGCTCATTTATCTCCATAACACGTTACACGGAGATAATTTGGGAGATAGCATTCTTTCTGGGCATAAAGGTAAAAGTGAAATTGAAGTTTCTTAGTCCTGTCTGACACTTTGGGGCCTCGTGTACTGTAGCCTACCAGGCTCCTCTGTCCATGGCATTTTCCAGGCAAGAATACTGGAGTGGATTGCCATTTCCTTCTCCAGGGGATATTCCCAACCCAGGGATCGAACCTGGGTCTCCCGCATTGTAGGCAGACGCTTTACCTTCTGAGCCACCAGGGAAGTCTCCTTCACTTTTAGGGTAATTATTGATAATACTCCGTGTAAAAAATTGCCAATTGTAGGTAATGTTTTGTTAGTTATACTGATCCAAGCTAACTTTCTTCTATTGGAGCTATCATTAGGCAATTTGGTTTAGTTTCTCCATTTAGATGATAATTTTCCTGATTTTCTACTTAGTTAGGCATTTCATATCACCCTTCTGAAATCAGAAGGGGGTTTCCCTGGTGGCTCAGAGGTTAAAGCGTCTGCCTGCAACGAAGGAGACCTGGGTTCAATCCCTGGACCGGGAAGATCCCCTGGAGAAGGAAATGGCAACCCACTCTGGTATTCTTACCTGGAGAATCCCATGGACAGAGGAGCCTGGTGGGCTACAGTCCACAGGGTCACAAAGAGTCAGACACGACTGAGTGACTTCACTTCATTTTCACCCTTCTGAAATATGACATTTATATCCGTTTTCCTCTGAGTGATCTGTCATACAATGTGTTGTTATGGTTGATATTTGTGATTCTCTTTTATTTTCCAATTTCCTGGCATACATTTTATGTGAAAAGTTTTTTTTAGTTATGAAGCTATTCATTCCCTATATTGAATCTACCTGTTTCTTTTAAAGATGTAGCAGGCAATATGACATCTCAATGCCCCTTCAAAGTAGCTTATGTGTATTTCCAAACAGGCAGATTTCCTGATCTCGTGGACATCTGGTTCTATGGCCTTTAACCTAATCTCAGGAAGCGAAGAGACTTTGACCATAAGTCATATTTTTTGTAAAACAGTAATTCAAGGAATTTAGATTTTACTTACTGTTTGGCTCCCAAATAAATACAAAGCCAGATTAGTTCATGAGGAACCAGATTGTTACCAGAGTAGAAAGGTATGAAAGGTAAAATAACTTCAGATATGGTCGCTTTCCCAAACTGAAGTGGTCTAAACTCATCTACTCTTGTGTCTTTTGACCACTTGCTGCTGAGGTCTGAAATAAGTCTGGCTTCAAAGCCCAGCCTCTTAAATACTTGGTTATATCCTTCTCTAATGAGATCTTACAGACCTTTGGGAAAACCCAATAAAGTATGCATTAATAAATGACTTCTAATGCTCTGTGGTAAACTAAATGGGAAGGAAATCTTAAAAAAGAGGGGACACATGTACAGAAATAATGGATTCACTTTGCTGCACAGCAGAAACTAGCACATTGTAAAGCAACTAAACTCCAATAAACATTTTAAAATTTAATAAATGACTCCCCCAAATCATTGACTCAGAAGTTAATAGTTAACAAAATGAAGATTATAACAAAGATGACATTAAAACTAATATCCAAATTACATCTTTGGTTATAAACTTTAGTCACTGAATTTTTCCAGAAAAATCATCAATATCCTTTAACATTGTACTCATTTTGCTATGTAATTGAATTTATGTTTAACAAAATCATATTTGTTTTTCCTTTCTTTTTTAAAAAATTCTTTTTTTTTTTTTTTTTTTACTTTACAATACTGTATTGGTTTTGCCATACATTGACATGAATCTGCCATGGGTGTACATGAGTTCCCAAACCTGAACCCCCTCCCACCTTCCTCCCCATATCATTTCTCTGGGTCATCCCAGTGCACCAGCCCCAAGCATCCTGTATCCTGTATTGAACCTAGACTGGCAATTCGTTTCTTACATGATAGTATACATGTTTCAATGCCATTCTCCCAAATCATCCCATCCTCTCCCTTTCCCACAGAGTCCAAAAGTCTGTCCTATACATCTGTGTCTTTTTTGCTGTCTTGGATGCAGGGTTATCATTATCATCTTTCTAAATTCCATATATATGTGTTAGTATACTGTATTGGTGTTTTTCTTTCTGGCTTACTTCACTCTGTATAATCAGCTCCAGTTTCATCCACTATTCAAATGTATTTTTTTAATGGCTGAGTAATACTCCATTGTGTATATGTACCACAGCTTTCTTATCCATTCATTTGCTGATGGACATCTAGGTTGCTTCCATGTCCTGGCTATTATCAACAGTGCTGTGATGAACATTGGGGTACATGTGTCTCTTTCAATCCTGGTTTCCTCAGTGTGTATGCCCAGCAGTGGGATTGCTGGGTCATAAGGCAGTTCTATTTTCAGTTTTTAAGGAATCTCCACACTGTTCTCCATAGTGGCTGTACTAGTTTGCATTCCCACCAACAGTGAAAGAGGGTTCCCTTTTCTCCACACCCTCTCCAGCATTTATTGCTTGTGGACTTTTGGATCACAGCCATTCTGACTGGTGTGAAATGGTACCTCATTGTGGTCTTGATTTGCATTTCTCTGATAATGAGTGATATTGAGCATCTTTTCATGTGTTTGTTAGCCATCCGTATGTCTTCTTTGGAGAAATGTCTATTTAGTTCTTTGGCCCATTTTTTGATTGGGTTGTTTATTTTTCTGGAGTTGAGCTGCAGGAGTTGCTTCTATATTTTTGAGATTAGTTGTTTGTCAGTTGCTTCATTTGCTATTATTTTCTCCCATTCAGAAGGCTGTCTTTTCACCTTGCTTATATTTTCCTTTGTTGTGCAGAAGCTTTTAATTTTAATTAGATCCCATTTGTTTATTTTTGCTTTTATTTATAGTATTCTGGGGGGTGGATCATAGAGGATCCTGCTGTGATTTACATTGGAGAGGGTTTTGCCTATGTTCTCCTCTAGGAGTTTTATAGTTTCTGGTCTTATGTTTAGATCTTTAATCCATTTTGAGTTTATTTTTGTGTATGGTGTTAGAAAGTGTTCTAGTTTCATTTTTACAAGTGGTTGGCCAGTTTTCCCAGCACCACTTGTTAAAGAAATTGCCTTTAATCTATTGTATATTCTTGCCTTCTTTGTTGAAGATAAGGTGTCCATAGGTGTGTGGATTTCATAGGTGTGTGGATTTATCTCTGGGCTTTCTATTTTGTTCCACTGATCTATATTTCTGTCTTTGTGCCAGTACTATACTGTCTTGGTGACTGTGGCTTTGTAGTAGAGCCTGAAGTCAGGCAAGCTGATTCCTCCAGTTCCATTCTTCTTTCTCAAGATTGCTTTGGCTCTTCGAGGTTTTTTGTATTTCCATACAAATTGTAAAATTATTTGTTCTAGCTCTGTAAAAAATACCGCTGGTAGCTTGATAGGGATTGCATTGAATCTGTAGATTGCTTTGGGTAGTGTACTCATTTTCACTATATTGATTCTTCTGATCCACCCATGATTATATCTTTTTACTCATTTCTAAGTTAACCTAATTTAGTTAGCTTCTTCTATCTTTTATCTTTGACCTCTGCAATCTATCTATATTTTATTTATGGTTTACTTAAACAAATATACAATAAATTATTTATTTACTTTTAAACAAACTAGTTTGGGATTCTCTTATCATTTCTATATATTAGGTTTCTTAACATTTTGTCAGTTTTTAGGTTTAGTAATTTACATTTCTAGAAAGTTTCAAGTTTAACTTGTTATTTTTCTAACATTTTAAAATTATAGTTTCTTTTCTTTTTTCTTAAGTAATAAAGTCACTGAAAGGCAAATGTTTCCTGTGAACAAAATTTCCCATAGGCTTTCATTGAAATGTTTCTTTTTCATTGGTTTGTGGAGAGAATATAATTTCACTTTGAATTTCTTCTTTGACAAAAGAATTATCTAAACCTGTATTTCTTAATTTCTAAGTATATAACATGTAATAATTTGTATTAATACCTAAATTCATTGGCTTATAGAATGCGAAATTTTAAGTGTATAACTTTAAATACTTTAAAGATTTTCCTTGATGTCAACTACAAGCATTTTTCTGAAAATATCTCTCCTGCTGCTGCTGCTGCTAAGTCTCTTCAGTCGTGTCTGACTCTGTGAGACCATCTAAGACATTCCAATTACACATTTCACTTTATGTTTAAATTTAAGAGAAGTATTACTATTTTGCTTTGCTATTTTTAATTTTCTCTTGGATTACCTTTTATTTTTAACATTCTCTCAATAGAACATAATAAGTTTATTCACTTCAATGGCAAGATTATGCAGAGAAAATTGAATGGCTTCTATTTCCATGCTATATATTAATTTCTTACTAATATCTTTTTTCTATTTTAAGAATGTTTAATAACCATGGATAACTAATTACCATACAACTCAATTATTTTAAGTATATGTAAACACTTACATTAAAAGGTTGGTTTTTCATTGTAAATCACCTAAAATTACATAATCTGATTTTAACATCTCTATAGTTTCCTTTCCTTTCTTGACTTCTTATTTCTTGATATTTCTATAATTGATATTATTTCTATTTCTTGATATTTCAAATTGCCATGCATGGGTATTACCACAGTTATAGGTAGGTTCCTTTTTGTTTGCTCTTTAGCTTTTTTTTCTTTCTACTATTCCTTCACTTCTCAGTCTTCATTCCTACTGACTTACATTTAGGCTTCAAAATCTACACTCTGATTTACTTTAGCAAGGTTTTTTTTTTTTTTTTTGTTTTTTTTCTTCCCCTCTCATTTTAATCTTGACCTAATATGTATAACAAGTATTTAAGATTTATCACATTTGTATTGATTTATTTTCTTATTCAACCAATGTTTATTGAGAGTCTACTGTCAAGACTTGAGTGAAGCAGTAAAAGAGATTGTTTGGGAAGTAGAAATGTTCTTCAAAGCTTCTTGTTCTTATTGGAGATCAAATTACTTATCAACAACAAGCATAGTAGGGCAGAGAAAAATTACAGTGCATAACAAGAAAATTCTAATTCTTCAATGATGCCAATCTAAGTAATAACCCTTTCTTATTTTAGGAGCTTCATATAGCAGAAGTATTTTCCTTAAAATATGTTTTTATTATTATCACATTTTGTATTAACAAAATTGTATCAACATTTTGAAACTTGACTATTTATAATAAAATCATATTCTTGGAACTATACAATTATCTAAATCAGTTTGAATTAAATTTACATTAAATTGAAAATTGTTGCTCAGTTCAGTCACTTAGCCATGTCCGACTCTTTGTGACCTCATGGATTGCAGCATGCCAGACCTCCCTGTCCATCACCAACTACCGGAGTTTACTCAAACTCATCTCCATTGAGTCAGTGATGAAATTGTTGCTAGAATATTTGAAAATGTTTCCTGAAGGGGGTCCATGAAATCAGCCTTTTTGAAGCAGTTATAATAATTATTTATATCCATTTGAGATAGCTGGAGGCTAAATTAGAGAATTAGAGAATGGCGATCATAAAATCCTTGTGCTTATCTAGAATATGGCTATTTCCATAAGAAAGGGATTTAAAACACATCTTTAGTGTAAATAAAATATTTACTGCTTTATTAAATCATTTTGGCCTTATATAAGCCACATGTCACAGAAAACTAGGAAAACAAAAAGAGGAGAAAAACATCAAGTTTGCACTGGCAATATGAATTTTTAACAAACCTTTTAAAGTTGACGCAATTTTAAGCATAAATTCAAAATCAAGTATTAAACTTAAATCCCTAAATATGCCACCTTTACAGATGCAAAAGCAGGAACAACTCTTTCCTGTTTATTTTCTTCCAATTGATTCCCATATTGACCATCTGCCATTTGTTGGAAGGTGTTGTTTTTTCTGTTGGTAACAGCTTTGTTGAGGTATATATACAATCTACCCAATTTAAAGTGCACAAGTCAATGGTTTTCAACAATTTTCCCACTTAAGTGTATAATTCAACATTTGTATAGATATTCAAGAGTTGGGTAACAATTACCACAGTATATTTTAGGATATTTTCATCACCTCAAAAAGGAAATATGTACCAGTTAACTATCACTGGAGAGTTACCCTAAGCCTTGAAGTCTTAAGCAAATATTAATCTCCTTTCTGTTTCTGTAGAAGTTTATTTCAGACATTCAGTATAAATTGAATCATATAAAATATCTTTTGTAACTTCTCACTTAACAGGATGACCAGAAGGTCATCATTTTTCATGACCAAATAATATTACTGTATATCTACATATCACATTTTGTTTAAATGTTCATCAGCTGATGGATATGTGGGTTGTTGCTACCTTTAAGGTTTTCAGAAAAATTCTCATATAAACTTTCTGCATCTTAAACAAAATTGCAATTCTTCCATTTTAAATTATGTTTGCATGATATATATATTTTTTCCCACTCTGTTATTCCAGCTATTTGTGTCTTTGAATCTAAATTTTGTTTCAAGGAGATGCCATATGCAGAGCACTTAAAAAAAAAATCTTTTGATCTCTGTTTTGATAGAATTGTTTAGTCAATTTACATTTAGAGTTATTAATACAATTTAATTTGTCTACCATTTTACTGCTTATTTTCTGTCTCTTTGTGTGTTTATAGCTCTCCCTTTTACTGCTTTACTTGCAGTAAGAGGTTATTTTCTAACGATATTTTAAATTCTTATATCATTTTCCATTATTTAGTTTTGAGTTAATTATTTCTCTAGGGTTACCACATGAATCATAACAGAATCTGTTTCAGATTTATTCCAGTGTGATATGAAGTGGGAGTACAACATACATATTTCATCTATATATATAGCAGTCAGTGTATTTTTATGATTATTTATAAAATGTGTGCAACTTTACGTATTTCAAAGAATATAATAAAATAATGGAAAGTAAGTACATATTTATAGCTTTTGTAATATTAACTGTCTGCTAATTTTCTTGCCCTTCATTTTTTCCAGTGGGTTTCAGTTACAATCTGGAGTAATTTACTTAGCCCAATACCGCCTTGCTTTCATTTACCTCTTTTGTGCTAGTATTGAAAAATATGTTTTTATATGCTATATGCTCAGCAATATTATGAACATATTGTTTCATGTAATTGGTTTTTAAATCAGCTAAGAGAAGAAAGGAGACGAGATATACATTTACACTGTTTTTCATAATTGCATAGTTGTCTTTACTGGTGCTTTTTGCTTTTTCATATGAGTTTGAATTACTGTCTGGAATCATTTACAGAAAGCCTGAAAAACTTCCTCTGGCATAGTTAATAAAAGTGTGTTTACTGATTTGTTTACCGCAAATTCAGTTTTTGCTTTTCTTATAATGTCTTTGTTCCATCTTTGCTAAGGTGGCCTTTTGGGGGATATTGAATTATTTGTGAGCATGTCCCCCCCTCTTTTTTCCATAGTTTAAGTATGTTATCGTACTGCCATCTGGCCTTGATTGTTTCTTCATTGCTTCCCAGTTGGTGCTAGTGGTAAAGAACCTGCCTGTCAATGTTGGAGGCGTAAGAGATGTGCGTTCAGTTCCTGGGTGGGGAAGATCGCGTGGAGTAGGAAAGGGCAACCCACTCCACTATTCATACCTGAAGAATCCTATGGACAGAGGAGACAGGCAGGCTACAGGCCGTGGTGTTGCAAAGAGTTGGACACAACTGAAGCGACTTAGCACACAGCACAGAAGCAGTATTTTTCTCTTGCCATCTTCCAAATTCTCCTTGTCTTTGGCTTTGGGCATTTTTACTGTGATACGTCTGTGGATTGTTTTGTGTTTATCCTACTTAGATATTGGTAAGCTTCTTAAATGTGTCTACAACATTTTCATGAAGTTTTAAGATACTCATCACGTATTTTTCACTCTTCTCCTCTGGCATTCCCATTACATATACACTGTTGTCTTTAAGGTACTCAGCATTTCTCTGAGACTCTGTTTATTCTTTTTTAAGGTAATTTTATTTATTTATTTATTGGCTGCACTGAGTCTTCCTTCCTGCATGGGCTCTTCTTTAGTTGCAGTGAGTGGGAGCTACTCTCTAGTTGCGGTGCACAGGCTTCTCATTGCAGTGGCTTCTTTTATTGCTGAGCACAGAGTCTAGGGTTCAGGCCTCAGGAGCTGTGGTTCCTGAGCTCCAGAGCACAGGCTTAAGAGTTGTTATGCACAAGTTTAGTTGCTCCCTGGCATATGGGATAGTCCCAGCCCCTGGATCAAACTTGTGTCTCTTGCATCGGCAGGCGGATTCTTTACCACTGAATCGCCAGGGAAGCCCCTGTTCATTCTTCATAATTATTTTGCTTTGTTCTTCAAATTGCATAATCTCTCCTAAAGGATCTTTATGTTAGGTGATATTTTCCCTGCTGTTTAAAAGCTATTGTTGCGTGTACACGTGCTCTCACATGTACACTCGTGGCAGATTCATGTTGATGTGTGGCAAAACCAATACAATGTTGTAAAGTAATTAGCCTCCAATTAAAATAAATAAATTTAAATTAAAAAATAAAAACTACTGTTGAATGGATCTAGTGAATTTCTAATTTCATTTATTAAATTTTCATTCATTCCATTTTTATAATTTCTATCTCCTTATCTGTATTCTCTGTTGGATAAGATATTATCATATCTTTCTTTACTTCTTATATTTATTATTTATTTAAGTATAGTTGATTTACAATGTTGGGTTAGTTTCTGTTGTACAGAAAGTGATTCAGTTTTACATATATATTCTTTGTCCATATTTTTTCCATTATGGTTTATTACATAATATTCAGTACAGTTCTCTGTGCTATAGTAGGACCTGGTTGTTTACAGATTTTGTATATACTAGTTTGTACCTGCTAATCCCAAACTCCTAATTTATCCCTTCTCCGTTCCACTTCGGTAACTGTTTTCTATGACTGTTAGTCTGCTTCTCTTCTGTAGATAAATTTATTTGTATATTTTAGTTTCCACATATAAGTGATCTAGTATGATGTCAATTTATGACTTACCTCACTTAGTATGACATGCTCTAGATCCATCCATGTTGCTGCAAATAGCAGTATTTCACTCTATTTCATGGTTAAGTAGTATTCCATTGTCTATGTGTACCACATCTTCTTTATCCATTCATCTGTCAAAGACACTTAGGCTGTTACCATGTCTTGGCTATTGTTAATAGTGCTGATATGAACACTGGGGTGCATGTATCCTTTTAAATTAGATTTTCTCCAGATATATGTCCAGGAGTAGGATTCCTAGATCATATGGCAACCCTATTTTTAGCTGTTTTTAAGGAACCCTCATACTTTTTTTTTTTTTTTTTGCAGTGGCTGTACCAATTTACATTCCCACCAACAATTTAGGAGGGTAAATTTCTCCATACCCTCTACAGTATTTATTATTTGTAGATATTTGACGGTGGTCACTTTGTCTAGCATAAAGTGACAGTTCATTGTAGTTTTGATTTGCTTTTCTCTAATAATTAGTGAAGGTAAAAATCTTTTAATATGTCTGTTGGCCATCTGTATATCTTCTTTGGAGAAATGTCTATTCTGGTCTTCTGCTCAGTTTTTTTTTTTAATTTTTTAAAAAGTTTTTATTGGGGCACATAATTGATTTACAATGTTGCACTAGTTTCAGGTGTACAGCAAAGACAATCTGTTATACAAACACATATATCCACTCTTTTCAATATTCTTTTCCCACACAGGCTATTACAGAGTATTGAGTAGATGGAGTTCTCTTTATTTTTATTTTTAAAATTAACTTATTTTTTATTGAAGGATAATTTCTTTACAGAATTTGCTGTTTTCTGCCAAACCTCAACATGAATCAGCCATAGGTATACATATATCCCCTCCCTTTGAACCTCTCTCCCATCTCCCTCCCCATCCCAACCCCCTAGGTTGATACAGAGCCCCTGTTTGAGTTTCCTGAGCCATACAGCAAATTCTCGTTGGCTATCTATTTTACATATGGTAATGTAAGCTTCCATGTTGTCTTTCCGTATATCTCACCCTCTCCTTCCCTCTCCCCATGTCCATATGTCTATTTTCTATGTCTGTTTCTCCACTGCTGCCCTGTCAGTAAATTCTTCAGTACCATTTTTCTAGATCCTGTATATATACGTTGTGAAGTGAAGTGAAGTCACTCACTCGTGTCCGACTGTTTGCAACCCTGTGGACTGTAGCCTACCAGGCTGCTCTGCCTATGGGATTATCCAGGCAAGAATACTGGAGTGGGTTGCCATTTCCTACTCCAGGGGATCGTCCCAAACCAGGGATCGAACCCAGGTCTCCCACATTGCAGGCAGATGCTTTACCCTCTGAGCCACCAAGGAAGCCCAATATATACGTCAGAATATGGTATTTATCTTCCTCTTTCTGACTCACTTCATTCTGTATAATTGGTTCTAGGTTCATCTATCCAGTTAGAACTGACTCAAATGCATTTCTTTTTATGGTTGAGTAATACACAACTGAGCGACTGAACTGAACTGAATATTCCATTGTGTATATGTACCACTACTTCTTTATCCATTCATCTGTCAATGTACATCTAGGTTGCTTCCATGTTTTAGCTATTATAAATAGCGTTGCAATGAACAATGGGGTACATGTGTCTTTTTAAGTTTTGGTTTCATCATGGCATATGGCTAGAAGTGGGATTGCTGGGTCATGTGGTGCTTTTAATCCTAGTTTTTTAAGGAATCTCCATACTGTCTTCCATAGTTGCTATATCAAATTATATTCCCACCAACAGTGCAAGAGCATTCCCTTTTCTCCACACCTTTTCCAGCATTTATTGTTTGTAGACATTTTTGATTAGGGTCATTCTGGCCACTGTGAGGTGATATCTTGTAGTTTTGATTTGCATTTCTCTAATAATGAGCAATGTTGAGCATCTTTTCATGTGTTTATAAGCCCTGGGTATGTCTTCTTTGGAGAAATGACTGTTTAGGTCTTTTTACGACTTTTTGATTAGGTTGTTCGTCTTTCTGGTATTGAGTTGTATGAGCTGCTTGTATATTTTGTAAATTAATCCTTCATCCGTGGTTTCATTTGCTATTATTTTCTCCCATTCTGAGGGCTGTCTTTTAACCTTGTTTATAGTTTCCCTTGCTATGCAAAAACTTTTAAGTTTAATCAGGTCCCTCCCACTTGTTTACTTTGGTTTTTATTTCTGTTACTCTAGGAGGTGGGTCATAGAGGATCTTGCTTTGATCTACGTCATCGAGTGTTCTGCCAGTGTTTTCCTCTAAGAGTTTTATAGTTTGTGGTCTTATATATAGGTCTTTAATCCAATTTGAGCTTATCTTTGTATATGGTGTTAGGAAGTGTTCTAATTTCATTCTTTTACATGGAGCTGTCCAGTTTTCCCAGCACCATTTATTGAAGAGGGTATCTTTACTCCATTGTAAATATTCTTGCCTCCTTTGTCAAAAATAAGGTACCCATAGGTGCATGGGCTTATTTCTGGGCTTTCTATCTTGTTCCATTGGTCTATATTTCTGTTTTTGTGCCAGTATCATACTGTCATGATGACTATAGCTTTGTAGTGTAATCTGAAGTCAGGAAGGTTGATTCCTCCAGCTCCATTCTTCTTTCTCAAGACTGCTTTGGCTATTTGGGGTCTTTGTGTTCCCATGTAAATTGTGAAAAAGTTTGTTCTAGTTCTGTGAAAAATGCCATTGGTAATTTGATAGAGATTGCATTAAATTTGTAGATTGCACTTGGTAGTATAGTCAATTTCACAATATGGATTCTTCCTACCCAGGGACATGGAATATCTCTCCATCTGTTTATGTCATCTTTGATTTCTTTCATCAGTGTCTTCTAATTTTCTGTGTACAGCTCTTTTGTCTCCTTAGGTAGGTTTATTCCTACATATTTAATTATTTTTGTTGCAATGGTGAATGGGATTGATCCCTTAATTTCCCTTTTTGATATTTCATTCTTGGTATACAGAAATGCCAATTATTTTTGTGTATTCATTTTGTATCCTGAAACTTTGCTAAATTCACTGATTAGCTCTAGTAATTTTCTGATACAATCTTTAGTGTTTTCTATGTATAGTATCATGTCATCTGTATACAGTGAGAGCTTTGCTTCTTCTCCGATCTGGATTCCTTGTATTTCTTTTTCTTCTTTGATTGCTCTAGCTAGGACTTCTATAACTATGTTGAATAATAGTGGGGAAATTGGGCCACTTTGTCTTGTTCCTTATCTTAGGGAGAATACTTTCAGTTTTTTACCATTTAGAATAATGTTTGCTGTAGGCTTATTGTAAATGGTCTTTACTATGTTGAGGTAGGTTCCTTCTATGCCCATTTTTGAAGAGTTTTAATCATACATGGGTGCTGAATTTTGTTAAAGGCTTTTCCTACGTCTATTAATTATCATATAGCTTTTATCTTTCAGTTTGTTAATATGATGTATCACATTGACTGATTTGCATATATTGAAGAATTCCTGCATCCCTGGAATAAACCAGACTTGATCATGATGTATGAGCTTCTTGATGTGCTGCTGAATTTTGTTAGGTAAAATTGTGTTGAAGATTTTTGCATCTATATTCATCAATGATATTGGCCTATAGTTTTCTGTCTGCATGTTGTCCTTGTCTGGTTTTGGTATCAGGGTGATGGCGGCCTTGTGGAATGAGTTTTGAAGTACTCGTTTCTCTGCAAATTTTTGAAAGAGTTTAGAAGGATAGGCATTATCTCTTCTCTAGATGTTTTTACAGGATTCTCCTGTAATGCCATCTGGTGCTGGGCTTTTGTTGTTTGGGAGACTTTTGATCACAGCTTCAATCTCAGTGCTTGCAATTGCATTGTTCATAATTTCTATTTCTTCCTGGTTCACTCTTGGAAGATTGAACTTTTCTAAGAATCTGTCGATTTCTTCCAGGTTATCTATTTCATTGCCATAGAGTTGTTCATAATAGTCTCTATAATCCCTTGTATATCTGCATTGTCTGTTGTAACCTCTTTTTCATTTCTCATTTTGTTGATTTGATTCTCTTTCTTTTCTTGATGAGTCTAGCTAAAGGTTTGTTAATTTAGTTTATCTTATCAAAGAATCAGCTTTTAGTTTTATTAATCATTATTATTATTTCTTTTTCATTTATCTCTGCTTGGATCTTTATGATTTCTTTCTGTCTACTAATTTGGGGGGGTTTTGCTCTTCTTTTTCCAGTTGTTTTAGATGTAAAGTTAGGCTGTCTATTCAATGTTTTTCTTGTTTCTTGAGGTAGGGTTGTATTGCTATAAACTTCCCTCTTAGAACTTCTTTTGCTGCATCCCATAGGTTTTGAATTGTCATGTTTTCATTATCATTTTTTGTAGAAATTTTTTGATTTCCCTTTTGATTTCTTCAGTAACATGTTGGTTATTTAGAATTGTGAAGTTTAATCTCCATGTGTTTGTGTTTCTTACAGTTTTGTTTTTTTTTTCTTGTAAGTGATACCTAGTCTCATGGCATTGTGTTCAGAGAAGATGGTTGATACAATTTCAATTTTCTTAAATTTACTGAGGTGTGATTTGTGATTCTGTATCCTGGAGAATGTCCCATATGCACTTGAGAAAAAGGTGTATTCTTTTGCATTTGGATGGAATATCATTGAGAATCATCTCATCTAATGTATCATTTAAGACTCGTGTTTCCTTATTAATTTTATATTTTGATGCTCTGTCCATTTCTGTGAGTGGGGTGTTAAAGTCTCCTACTATTATTGTGTTACTGTCAATTTCTCTTTTTATGTCTATTAGTGTTTGTTTTATGTATTGAGGTGCTCCCTATGTCAGATGCATAGGTATTTATAATTGTTATATCTTCCTCTTGGATTGATCCCTTGATCATTATGTAGTGTCCTTCCTTATCTCTTGTAACCTTCTTTATTTTAAAGTCTATATGTCTGATATGAGGATTGCTACTCCACAATTCTTTTGCTTCCCATTTGCATGGAATATATTTTTCCATCCTCTCACTTTCAGTCTATATGTGTCTTTAGGTTTGAAGTGGGTTTCTTGTAGATAGCATATATATGGGCTGAATGGGACATTCAGCCAGTCTGTGTCTTTTGGTTGGAGCATTTAATCCATTTACATTTAAATTAATTATTGATATATATATGTTCCTATTGCCATTGTTTGGGGTTGATTTTGTAAATCTTTTTCTTCTGTTGCATTTCTTGATTATATAAGTCCCTTTAACATTTGTTGTAAAGCTTGTTTGCTGGTACTGAATTCTCTTAACTTTTGCTTGTCTGAAAAGCTTTTAATTTCTCCATCAGTTTTGAATGAAGTCCTTGCCAGGTACAGTAATCTTGATTATAGATTTTTCCCTTTAAGTACTTTAAATATATCCTGCCATTCCCTTCTCGCCTGCAGAGTTTCTGCTGAAAGGTCAGCTGTTACACGTATGGGGTTTCCTTTGTGTGTTACTTGTTGTTTCTCTCTTGATGCTTTTAATATTCTTTCTTTGTGTTTAGTCTTTGTTAGTTTGATTAGTATGTGTCTTGGCATGTTTCTCCTTGGGTTTATCCTGTATGGGACTCTTTGCACCTCTTGGACTGCATTGACTATTTCCTTTTCCATGTTGGGGAGATTCTCAACTGTGATCTCTTCAAAGATTTTCTTGTACCCTTTCTTTTTCTCTTCTTCTTCTGGGATCCCTAGGACCCCTATAATTCAAACATTGGTGCATTTGATATTGTCCCAGAGGTCTCTGAGACTCCTTAGCTCTTTTCATTCTTTTTACTTTATTCTGCTCTTCAGAAGTTATTTCCACCATTTTATCTTCCAGCTCACTGATTTGCTCTTCTGCTTCAGACATTTTGCTATTTATTCCTTCTAGAGTATTTTTAATTTCAATAATTGTGTTTGTCTCTGTATGTTTATTCTTTAATTATTCTTCTGCTGCTGCTGCTAAGTTGCTTCAGTCATGTCCAACTCTGTGCGACCCCAGAGGTGGCAGCCCACCAGGCTCCGCTGTCCCTGGGATTCTCCAGGCAAGAACACTGGAGTGGGTTGCCATTTCCTTCTCCAATGCATAAAAGTGAAAAATGAAATTGAAGTCGCTCAGTCATGCCAGACTCTTCGCCTTCCAGGTCTTTATTAATTGATTCTTGCATATTCTCCATTTTGTTTTTTTCAAGGTTTTTGATCATCTTTGCGATCATTATTCTGAATTCTTTTTCAGGCAGTTTGCCTATTTCCTCTTCACTTATTTGGACTTCTCTGTTCCTAGTTTGTTCCTTCATTTTTGCAGTGTTTCTCTGCCTTTTCTTATTTTTTTTAAAAGTTATTATGTTTGAGGTGAGGTCTCCTTTCCCAGGCTTCAAGGAAAGTTGAATTCTTTGCTTGAAGAAGTTTGAATTCTGTCTTCCTTTCAGTTTATGCCCTCCTAAGATTGGTCCAGTGGTTTGTGTGAGCTTCCTATAGGGTGAGATTTTTGCTGAGTTTTTATTTGTTTGTTTTTCCTCTGATTGGCAAGGCTGAGTGAGGTGGTAATCCTGTCTGCTGATTACTGAGTTTGTATTTTTGTTTTGTTTGTTGTTTAGATGAGGCTTCCTGCACAGGGTGGTACTGGTGGTTGTGTGATGCTGGGTCTTGTGTTCAAGTGGTTTTCTCTGTGTGAGTTCTCACTATTTGATACTGCCTACGGTTAGTTCTCTGGTAGTCTAGGGTCCTGAAGTCAGTGCTGCCACTCCAAAGGCTCAGGGCTTGATCTCTATTCAGGAATGAAGATCCTACAAGTGGTTTGTTAAGTGAGATTTATTATAAAGTGAGATTAAAACAAAATCCCAAGATGATTAATTGAAGATGTACCCTAGACAAATGGCAGCTACAAAATCAGGCAAATAATAATTAAAATAATGGACTAGCCACAAATACATATACACCCATAAGCAAAGTGGAAACAATTCAACAAAAATAAAGTAGATTAACTTGATGAACAAAGGAAATAAAAAAACTATATTTACCTGTTAAGAACAAAACTAACTTAGGCACAAACTGGAAAACAAAACTAAAGCAATGTGCCACCTGGGCAATAAAGAAATGAAAATAAAACTAACAAATATTTTGAGAGGAAAGGAAAGAAGAAAATAAAGAAAGAGTATCTATGTAAAGTTAAATAGAGGTAGATGAAGATGGTTTATATACACTAAATATTAACTGCAAGGGGGAAAGAACAGTAGGAAAGCCAAACAAATGAATAAATGTAGAAAAAATATAATAGGTTTAAAAATTAAAATTATAAAAGTATTTTAAAAAATGAAAGAAGGAAAGAAAGGAAAACTTCACAAAAATGCTAAAGCCCAAAATAAAGGCAGAGGTTTATAACAAGAGAAATTCTTTCTGAATATACACATTTACATATACACCCATAATCAAAATCAAAACAGTCCAACAAAAATAAAGTACAATAAATTGACCCAGCAAACAAAGAAAACCAAAAGTTATATCTACTAGAACAAAACTAATTAAAGCACAAACTGGAAAACAAAACTAATGCAAGGTGTCAATTGAGGAATAAAGTAATGAAATTAAACTAAGAAATATGTTGAGAGGAAAGGCAAAAAAGAAAAGAAAGAATAGATATGCAAAGTTAAATAGAGGTAGATAAAAAAGATTTATATATGTTAAAGATTAACTGCAAGGAGAAAAGAACAGTAGGAAAAGCAAACAAAGTAATAAACGGGAATAAATAATAATAGGTTTAAAATTGAAATTTTAAAAAAAAAAAGAAAAGAAAAATAAAAAGAGGAAAAATCCACAGACCTGTAAAAGTCCAACCTAGAGGCAAAGGTTTATGACCAAAAAAAAAAAAAAAAAAAAAAATTGACTAAAAAAAAAAAAAGAAAAAAAGCTCACAAGCTTAATTGGATTCCTTTTTTTTTTTTTTTTTTAACTATTTCCCCTATGTGCCTGAGAATAGTTACTTCTATCTATCTACCTTCTTCTGTGCCAGGCAAGACTAACATCTATTCAGTCTCACTTGATCCCTATTAAGACTCTAGGCTCAAGGTCAAAGTCTGTCTTGGAAATTTCCTGGTAGTCCACTGGTTAGGACTGTGAGCTCTCATCCCTGAGGGCTGGGGTTCATGAGAACTAAAATCCCACAAGCCTTGAAGGTACAGCCACAAAAAAAGGACAAAAGCTGTCTGGTGTGTCTTTGTTTCCCTTTGTATCTTCAGTGCCTAGCACAATGCCTGGCTATGCCAGGAATTTTTAAAATAATCTTAGGAAGTAGCTGTAACACATATTCATGATGACCCACAGAGATGTTATGGGGAGGGAGGTGGGAGAGGGGTGCATGTTTGGGAACACATGTAAGAATTAAAGATTTTAAAATTAAAAAAATAAAAAAAATAAAAAAATAAAAAAATAAAATAAAATAAAATAAAATGAAGATGATGATAGTGACTACTTTATAGGTTTGTTGAAATTAAATAATTGGATTCCTTAGTGCCTATAAAATTGACAACTGCAACAGAAGGGGGAAGAAAAGGGGGGGGGAATTCAAAAGAATCTACAGAGCAAGTCAAAAAATAATAAATGTTTTTATTGTATTACTGCTGTCAGTCCTTTCCCTCGCTGGGAGTTACAGTCCACCTCACCTCCCTAGGATGCCCTCCAACATTGTGCTGATCTCTGGACCTGCTCTGGGGGCAGCTCAGATTCTAATCTGGTCCTACACCTGTGTGTTCTTGCCTCTAATGTCCACAGCTATCAGAACTAGTGCATTTTCTTTTGTGAGAACTCTCAATGACCTTTTATATATTCCATAGACACACAGTCTGCCTAGTGGATCATGTGGATTTAATCTGCAGCTTGTACAGCTGATAGAAAGTTTTGGGGTTTTCCTCCTTAGCCACACTGCCCCTGGGTTTCAATCGTGGTTTTATTTCCACCTCTACATGTGGGTTGTCCACTGAGATTTGGCTTCTGAGTCTTCCCTGGAGGGCTTGGGTTCGCCCCTGTGAGGGCCAGGTGTGGAGGTGGTGCAGCTGCTAGGGTCGCAGGGGTTCTGGCAGCACCAGGTTTTCAGGGGGATTGCCGGCTAGGGCAGCAGGAAATATAATGCTCTAGAAGAGTATGGCAGCCAGTGTTGGCCAATATGGTCCAGTATTCTTGCCTGGAGAATCCCATCTCTGACAGAGAAGCTTGGCAAGCCACAGTCTACAGGGTTGCAAAGAGTCAGACACAATGAAGGAACCCCGCACATATAGACGCAAGACATTTTTTTCCCCTAAGGCAGCTCTGCCCCAGTCCAAGTTGAGCGTGAAGGTGGTGCAGCTACTTGGCTTGTGCAGATCTTGGTGGCACCAAGTGCGCGGGGGACATGGACAGCCTCCAACACAGAAGTTATGGTCCTATCAGAGTCTTTTTTCAAGCCTCTTGTAGCTGGCGAACAGAAGGCCTCTTTGGCCAGTCTTTCTCTGTAGCTCCACCGATTCAGGCACTTAGAAGGCTCTCTTGCCTGGGGTCCTTCTCTATTGTTCAGCGCGTCAGGCACATAGAGGCGCCCCCCTGACTGGGGTCCTACTCTGCAGACTGGTGCATCAGGCACTTAAAGGGGCACCCTGGGTGGGGTCCTACACTAGTTCAGTGTGTCAGTCTTTGATGGGCCACACTCTCTATTGCTCAGTTGCCAATGCTGGTGAGTTTTACATGGTTCAATATAGTCTTTTCCACTGGTCAGGTACTCCTGTCCACTCTCAGCTGGTGTTCTGCATGCCCTTCTGTGTCTGAAGGTGTATTCCTGATGTATCCATGGAGAAAGATATACTCCACATCCAACTGCTCCTCCGCCATCTTGTTCTTCTGGATGTCTGCTGTTTTTGACTGGATTTTTTGTTTGTTTTTTTTTGTTATTGAGTTGCATGTGCTACTTGTATATTTTAGAAACTAAGCCCTCATTGGTCATATCATTTGCAAATATTTTCTCCCTGTTTGTATGTTTTCATCTTTCTTTTCATGTTTCCTTTCATCCTATACTGTGCAGAAGCTTATAAATTTGATTTGGTCCCATTTGTTTACTTTTATTTCTTTTGCCTTGGGGGATTGACCTAAGAGAACATTGCTATGGTTCATGTCAGAGAATGTTTTTGCCTAAGTTTTCTTCTAGGAGTTTCATGGTGTCATTTCTTTAAGTCTTTAAGTCATTTTTAGTTTACTTCTGTGTGTGTGTGTGTGTGTGTGTGTGTGTGTGTATGGTGTGAAGGAGTATTCTAATTTTATTGATATACATTCTGCTTTCCAATTCTCTTAACAACACTGGCAAAGAAACTGTCTTTTCTCCATCATGTACTCATACCTCCTTTGTTGAAGATTAATTGACCACAGGTGTGTAGGTTTATTTCTAGGCTCCCTATTCTGTTACTTTGATCCATAAGTCTGTTTCAGAGCCAAATTCATGATATTTTGTTTACTGTAGCTATGTGGTATTGTCTGAAGTCTGGGAGGGTTATGTCTCCAGATTTGTTCTTTTTCATCAGGATAGCTTTGGCAATTCTGTGTCTCTTACATTCCATATAAATTTTAGGATTATTTGTGCTAATTCTGTGAAAAATGTCATGAATAATTTGGTAGAGATCACATTAAATCTGGAGATTGCTTTAGGTATTATGAAAATTTTAATAATATTAATTCTCCCAATCCAAGAGCATGAAGTATCTTCCCATTACTTTGAATTAGCCTCAATTTCCTTTATCAAGATGTTACAGTTCCCAAGGGGCTTCTCTGGTATCTCAGATGGTAAAAAGCCTGCTTGCAATTTGGGAGACCTGGGTTTGATCTAGATAGAGAAGATCCCCTGGAGAAGGAAATTGTAACCCACTCCAGTATTCACGCCTGCAAAATCCCATGGACAGAGTAGCCTGGCAGGCTATAGTCCATGGGTTTGCAGACATTTGGACAAAACTGAGAAACTGAGCACAGCACAACACACATCATTATATATAACGGCTACTCCAAACTCCTTGTTTTAAATCTAATATATGGTTACTCTCACTGGCAGTTTCTGTTGTTTGCTATTTCTGTCCAGCTATGCTCAGATTATTTTGCTTCTGCTTATATTTTATAATTTTTGTTGTAATCTAGATATTATGTAATACAACGTAGTAATTTTCATTTCTGCCCCAACTCCCATGGTTTGCTATTGTTATTTGCTGGTTTATTTGTTACTTAACTTCTCTGATGGCTTCCCTCATGGCTTAGATGGTAAAGAACCTGCCTAATATGCCGGAGACCTGGGTTTGATATCTGGGTTGGGAAGATCCTTGGGAGATTCTGGCCTGGAGAATTCCATGGACAGAGAAGCCTGGCAGGCTACACAGTCCATGGGGGTCACTGAGTTGGACATGACTTTCACTTCAGTTCAGTCGCTCAGTTGTGTCCGACTCTTTGCGACTCCATGAATTGCTGCATGCCAGGTCTCCCTGTCCATCACCAGCTCCCGGAGTTCACTCAAACTCACGTCCATCGAGTCAGTGATGCCATCCAGCCATCTCAACCTCTGTCGTCCCCTTTTCCTCTTGCCCCCAGTCCCTCCCAGCATCAGAGTCTTTTCAATGAGTAACTCTTCGCATGAAGTGGCCAAAGTACTAGAGATTCAGCTTTAGCATCATTCCTTCCAAAGAACACCCAGGACTGATCTTCTTTAGAATGGACTGGTTGGATCTCCTTGCAGTCCAAGGGACTCTCAAGAGTCTTCTCCAACACCACAGTTCAAAAGCATCAATTCTTCAGTGCTCAGCTTTCTTCACAGTCCAACTCTCGCATCCATTTCTACTTTTTAGAAACATTTATCTACTTCTCCCTAGGTCCAGGGTAAGGGATGAAGTTGCTTGTATTCTCAGTGTGCAGAGTCCAAGGTAGAGTCTCTTTCCTATGAGAGCAAACTGGGCAGAAAGACCCACTTCCAAATCCAAAACACACACACAAACTCTCTCTGTCTCACACACACACACACACACACACACACACACACGCACACACAGGCTATTTCTCTCTCTTTCTCGCTCACATCTATTGGCCTCATTCAGTCAGGTCATGACTGCTATGACAGGTAGCTGGAGGAGTAATGAAAAATATGGACAGTCTTCCCTGGTGAGAACATATCACCACCGTTCAATTAGGAGCTGGGGGAAGAGAGATTATTGTGTTTGTGGCTGCACCTATCTATTTGTTTATCTGTTTGACCTTGCCTTGTATGGAATCTATGAAGGCAGCACGCTTTTTTTTTTTTTTCTTTAAGCATCAGAGTTAAACTCAAGAGAATTAGATTTTGTTCTCAAGTCCATAGTTAACTCTGTGAGTTAATTTGGCTTAATCACTTAATAGCTCTTAGCTTGAGTTTTCTAATATTTAAATTGTATGGTTGAGCTAGTTATTTTCTAAGATGACTTTCTTCTCTAAGTTGTGAGTGATAACTTCTGCTGTAATTGTCACAAATATCTTTTTAAATATCGTATTGCTTGCTGCTTAGGTTTACCTACTCATGAGCCACTTCCCATTATCCATAAGACAGAAGATTTATTCTAACTTCTATTACTCACAGAAAGTAAACTAGACCATTTAGCTTAATTTTAAATAGTCTTGAATTTAACCTTCAGTGTTTTCTGTGTTTGAATAGCTGATAATTACAGAGAATCTGAGAAAAAATGATAATAGATGAAATTTATTCACAGAAGACCAAATGTATCCCATATTTAAGTATCATCCTACCCACAGGCTAGAATATATTGCTTATCTCTTTTCAAACTTATGTTAGTATATGCTTTCATAACACATGGGTAGTAACATTTTCAACTTGCATACCTAGAATACTACATGTAAAGCACAGTGTTCAGGGATATAAAAAAAATATCATATAGAAATATTGCTTTCAATTAGTTTACAGTAAAATGCAATCTAAATAGAATATACCACATAAGTGACTAGTAAGCTTAAGGAATATTAAGTGGAAAAATAAATGTGCTTGAGTAACTGGAAAAAAATTTACTTGCAAGACATATATATAAATTCCTTTTATATGATATTTGGATTGATATACAAATACTTGTACTCAATTCTGTATATTCACAGACAGATGTAAGGAAGTGTATTATGAATACATATATGTATATAGTGTCTATTAAAATTTCAGTATCAATTAATAACATGTGAATGTGCAATACATACATAATATATCAATAAAAAATCACTTTTTCATGCTTTTGTTTTACCTTTGGATATTTAACTTACTCTGGTTCTTATGAATTTTTCAGGGTAAAGTTTATATTACTGTGTTGCCCATTGCTTTTCAAATTTTAGAAATTTGAACTTGGACATCCCTGGGGGTACATGAGAGTGTATAGAAAATCATCTTCAGAAATACTGGTTCAGTGGGTCTGTAGCAAGGAACAGAATTCTGTAATTTTAACTAGTAACTATTGAGAAATGCTGACCTAGTTTTTCAGATTCCTTCAAATGGAAATGAGTTTCAATGAAAGGAAACAATAGAAACAGCTTTCCCTGATTTGAACTGAAAAAACAAACCTATTATTTTTTTGAGAATCAAAGAAAATATAACAACGAATAAATTATTTCTTTATTCTGTGCTTAAGATATAATGCCATCATGTATTATTTCTTTTTTTTTTAATTTTCACTGTGAGGTTCTTTTTTTCAGTGACAGGTGAGGCAGAGACAGTGTATCTACTCTTAAACTCAGTTACTGAAAATTTCTTAGGTGACAATGAAATAATATTTCTGATGAAAGGAATAGAGATAAAAATTCATTCATATAATTTCATACTTAAAGTAAAACTCTTTAAATTCCACTGTTTTTGTTCTGTTTTGGTCTAATGTTTTAAAAGATACTTTTGCCCTTGTATCTTTCCAAGTTTTCTGTTAAGGTTAATAAAAATGATTTTGGTGATTTCTTTTGACATTTGCTGTTCTCTTATTTCCACCCCTATTACTTTCATTTATTCCTTCTTGCACCATGGTAAAGTATCCCTTTTTGCCTTTAATGTTTACATATGCCAAATGCAGATGCATTATTCTAAGTTGAAATGGGTACTGTGGCAGCAAAAAACAGAAGAGTGATGAAACAAGGCAACAAATAGGCCCTAACTAAGCATACACGAGGATTTACAAATGCAACAGCAAAGATTAAAAGTCACTCAGATAAGAGCACTATAAAGTCTTTGGTTGTCCTTTCCTTAATTGTTAGACATGCTTCAGCGCAAAACTTTGTTGCAATGAATATCTAGCAAATCGTTATACTTATGTCCCAGACTATTTTAAATACAATCAGTTATTTGCATTATTTCATATTTAGAAATATATTGTATTACAACCAAGAGAAAAATCTCCATCCTTTTTTTTTTACGTGATTCTTACCTTAGCCTATCTAAATTTAAGGATTTATATATAGAGTGCTATAGCTAGGCAACTCTCCCACACCCACTTTTTTTCCTTGAAACATTTCAAAATGTGTGAATTGATGTAGGAACACATACCACATATTAATTTTACATATCTATAATTGTTCAAAATTAAAACCAGTGTGAAACCCTATGTATATTTATTTTCTCATTCAAATATATGTAAACTGGCAACTGCAAGATAAACATGCCTGGTTAGAATAATTTTGTTTCAATGTTATGTAGGATATTGGGCTTCTCTGAGAGCTCAGGTCGTAAAGAATCTCCCTGCAATGCAGGAGACCCTGGTTCAATTGCTGGGTTGGGAAGATCCGCTGGCAAAGAGATAGGCTACGCACTCCAGTATTCTTGGCCTTTACTTGTGGCTAAGGTTGTAAAGAACCCACCTGCAATGCAGGAGACCTGGGTTCAAACCCTGGGTTAGGATGATCCCCTGGAGAAAGGAAAGCTACCCACTTCAGTATTCTGGCCTGGAGAAATACATGGACTGTATAGTCCATGGGGTCGCAAAGAATCAGACATGACTGAGAGACTTTCACTTTCATGTTGTTTCAAGTAACATTACAATTCATTGGGCTCTTACATACAAATTGGAAACTCCATATACTTTTAGTTTCAGAATTTGATATTTCTTTTAGAGAAAACTTGAAATTCATTTTCTTATCAGTTAAAAATAAACACTGCTGGCAATACTTTTTGCAGAAATGTAATATTGCCTTTTCTGTATCCATATATATCCATGTTTTCTTTTCCAGTCTGTAACATAATTCCAATTATATCTTAAAGGCAGTGACGTTACAATAATTTTCTCATCCTTTCTTGCAATTAAGCTTGACTAAAGACACTGCAATAGTGGAAGAGATTCTAGAAAGGCTCCTTAAAAGTAGCACAGTGATTTAAAAGAAAAAAATCCTCAGAAACATGTGCTTATTGTTCTCTTCCTCCATCATCAGTTTTCAGTTAATATCCTCCTGCCAGTGGCACTCTTTTCCCATTCATTTTGCACTTCATCTCTTCTGTGCTCTCATGATTATAAAACAGATAGTAGCAATCTCACCCAATCTCTCATTTTCAGTTTTTTATTTTCTTATATTTCTAACAATCTTGAACTCTACAGTCTAATTAAATTGCTTTCATTTTCCATTGTTCTGTTAGAAATACTTATTACCTCTGCATTGCCATACATAGACCTTATTCTCTACGACTCTCTTCTATCTGGCTGTACCACAACTTTTCAGTTCTTTCATCTACTTTACAATATAAATAAGTTGTTCCTGTGAGAGCAGTCTATTCAAGATCATCTGTTTCCCATGTTTTGTGCATGGAAATGCGCCTTTTCTCATTCTGTATTCAGATCCAATTATTGTCCATTGATTATTTCCTACTCTAAGTCCTTTTCTTCTATGGCTGGACACACTTGTATACCATAAATTTTCTTCCTTTAAATATTTATGCAAAATATAATAATCATCATAATATAATATATCTGTTGATGGACACATTCATTTAAAATCAGTCAGATAAACTTTATAGTGCTAGAGAATTGAACATTTTCCTTATTTCTCCAAATGCCTCTAAGACAGGAAACATCTCTTAAAACCGTTTTGTACACTTTATAGCCCATATTCACAACACCCAACATATCTGTTTCTGAGCACTGCAAAAGGTCATTTCATGTCTTTAAATATCCTTCTCCATAGTTTTCATTTGTTCAATACAGCTACAGATGTTTAATACAGCAACTCACCACTTTCCTCTTCATCCTAACTTCTCACCGTTAGTTATCACAGAATATTCTATTCCTATTAGCCTTAGAGTTCTTCTTGACGGTTGTGAACCTACACTCACTGTCGTTTCAACTGTTTTAAAGAGTTTCAAGGTTACTGGGAAACACATATGCATATAAATAATACTGCATTATAATTTAAAAATAAATATTCAAACAAAGAGCCTCAATTCCTTTTTGTAATCTACTCATAGTTATGAAATGCATACTCAAAGAAAGCCAGACTGATCAGATTACTTTCCTAGGTTTTTCTAATTGGAGATAATTAGGAATTGTTCCCATTCATTTCTTGGTCAGAAGTTAGGAATGTGACCTCGAAGACAGCAGTCACAATAGAGCATGGCAGCAGAGCAACAATAGAGAATGTCAATTCTAAATAATGTAAACAGGCAGAATCCTATGGGGCTTTCCCAGGACAGACTCCTCCTCATGTCCTCCATCTGCTTTTTGTTTGTAGAAAAACCAGGTTCCTGGGCCTCCCCTGAGTTTAAAAAAAAAAAAAAAAAATGCTGACTCAGGAGTTAATGACTGAAAGAATGTTAACATGCTAGAAACAAAATACATGGCAGCTGGGATAGGAGGACTGGTAACAATTTCAACAGGAAATCTGCCATATAGCAGTCATGGAATCTTTAGTTCCTCACTAAGGAACATAGATAGCAGTGTCTGATATACAACCCTGAGATGTTTTCAGTTGTTTTACAAATAAAACTGGAACCAGATAGAAATTAACTGCATGATAATCCTAAACACATAGTTTCCAGACTGCCTGGCACATAATAATGTTAACCTGTGACTCCATCCAGTGATGTCACCATCAACCAATCAGAGAATTGTGCGTAAGCTGATCACACACCCAGACTCCCCTCCTTTACCTTGCATTTAAAGACTCTTCTCTGAAACACACTGGGGAGTTTGGTCTTTTGAGCACTGGCTGCCCATATTCCCTGCTTGACCCTTAAAATAAATGCTGTACTTTCCTTCACCACAATCAGCTGATTTGCTTGGTCAGTAACAGTATGATCCTACAGGTTTTCCCATACCATGTAAAAGTGGGATATAAAGAAACGTAGCAAAAATAATTCAATTCCTGTTCTAGAGACTAAATTACCTAGAACTCTCCTGATTCTTAAAAGTTTTCTTTCCCATAGTATCTTAATAAATTCCTTCTTACAGCAAGTTGAACTGAATGTCTGCCAAACACATCTTAGATAGTTCTAATTAATTTAATTTCAATGTCATTTAGGTGTTTTGAAACTTAAATATTGTTACACTCAATGTGAAGTACTTGCTATGCATCCTTTCCAGTGGTGGACCAACAGTGAGTCAAGTAAAGCGGTTTGTCCAAGGTGTGGAAAAGAAAATTATCTATGGGAAATCCATAAGCAGTGATAAAATCAATTCAACATTGGACTTTAAAAAAAAAAAAAACAACTCATTTTGCGTTGCTAATCTTATAGTGGTTCAGATGGTAAAGAATCTGCCTGCAATGAAGGAGACCTGGGTTTAATCTCTGGGTTGGGAAGATCCCTTGGAAATGGGAATGGCTACTCATTCTAGTATTCTGCCTACAGAATTTCATGGACAAAGAAGCCTAGCTACAGTCCATGGGGTCACAGAGTCAGACATGATTAAGTGACTTTCAATATTATTAACATCATTGATTAAACATTCTTCTTATAAAAATATCATTTGTTATTAGAGAAAATTGCTGCAGTTAATATTGATGAAAATATATAACTGAACTTCTAATTAGTGAATTTATGTTACTTTTACTTTAGTAAAAACTGTAGTCTATGTGGATGTTAATTTGGAGAACTCCCAACAATAGAGTGAGTCCTAGACATAACAGAGCTTTGTCACATGAATCCCCATTCAGAGTTAGTTCATAACATTCAGAATTACTTACGGTTGCTTGGGGGCACAGCTCACATCTTCAAGTCTTGTGATGCTCCATATTCCATTTCACTGTTTGGATATAAAAATAAATAACAATAACACAGCAATTGTAAATACAAAGAAACAGAACTCATTAATGAAATCACTGTGGATAGCATTCTTTGTACACTGTAGAGTGTACTTTTTGACAGTGTTTTTCATTTCATATTTACATACATCTTTCAAAAAATACATTAATGTAATAAAATCCTTCCTCTTTCCCAATTTATACTATTCGATTACTTCCAGTTATGTATATTTAATTTCTCAATTTATGTTTTCATTTTATTTTACTCATATGATTAATATAAAATAAAATGTCCTCTGCCTTCCTTTACAGACATTGTTATTATTTGGCTTTTTTCATGATTATTTGTGAAGAAACTGGTTAAAAATGATCTTTTAACAAAAGTCTTAAATACGCCCTACTCCTTTCCTAAGAAAATCAAGCTATGGAGTAGAGATAATAGGAATACATACACATATAAACACACATATATTGTGACATGTGTGTGTGTGTATGTGTGTATATATGCACCTAAGTTAGATAAACATGTGTGGGTCACCTGTGAAAAGTGTCTCACTAATTTTTTCCTTAATATTATCTCTGAGTCAGTAAAGTTATAATATATCAATATTTTATATCTAACTACTATTTCCAAAATGGCATGTACATTTGTTTCCATTTTTATCTTCTTTATTTCTATTTTCTATAAGTTGTTTTCTACATATGCTTTTTATAAGGAAAAATCTCCACCAGCACCTGTCTTGTTTTGAGAGGCAAGATCTTATCACTGACAGCTAATCAATAACAACAAATGAAAAGTAATAACGTCAGACTTGAGAAGTAAGGTTTTTATTCCTAGCCTGAAGCGAGGGTTCACCAATATGCTAAAATCAATCAATCTTTCCCTCAGACTGAACCTAAAGCCTAATCGTTAAATCTTTAAAAGGACCATATGCAGAGCGCTCTGCTGCTGGCTCTGGGAGCACCGCACAGAACTCACCCTGCTGCTGGCCCTTGAGCACGACACAGAACAGACTGTCTGCCGTTCTCCCCCTCAGGTCCTCATGTCCAAGACAGATCGCTGTGCAGGAAGACACCTGACCCTGAGGGTAGAGGGAGCAAGGCATCTGCACAACTCTTCTTGCTAAACAGATTATAAGCAACCTCCGTGCACCCCTTGTGATGAAAGTCATTCTGAGCTTTCTGAGAATCAGGCAGAAAGCTGACTAAACGCAAAGTTGGACAGTGATCAAATGCAATGGAAGTAATGGCCAAAGGGTTGTAGGTGGACTTGCATAAGCATCATAATCTATTATCAGTAAGACATGAAGCAGAGCAACGATTTTGCTGGAAATCGCTTACTTCATCAAATGAGAGAAACAAAATCACAAAAGCTTCAGGCTAATGTTTGGAAATGTTCTTGTATGTGCAACTTGCATATATTTTATTCTTCAAAAAAAAAATATTCTCTGCATGTACCCTAATTCTGCTTAGTCCTTAGTCTGCCCTTTAGCACTCATGCAGAATTGTCCTAATCATCCAACAGAGCTAATTAGAATATCAATGCACTTGAAAGAAGTCAGGGTATGCAGTGTAAGATAGGATATTTGGCAAAATTAATAAGATACATATTCTTATAAGAGTTCAGAAACAGTTTTATTTATTTTATCCACTAGTTATCTCTTATACATAATGGAAAAAATATTTACTTGCATTCACATGATCAGATTTCAAACACTAAAACAATTACATTTTTATATAATTTCTCATAGGAAAAGTGAAATAAATAATTTAGCAAATAAGATATTTTCCAATGACAGTTGTGGCAAAAATTATTTATCTGCAGAATGGGCTCAGACAGTAAAGAATCTGTCCATGGACAGAGGAGCCTGGGAGGCTACAGTCCATGGGTCGCAAGGAGTCAGACACAACTGATTGACTATTTAACTTCCATTTTTCATTTTTATCTTCTCCTGGCATTTTCCCCCTCCACCTTTGGGAATAAAAGCGAAAATTTTGTTTCTATTCTGGAGAGTAACAACAACAACAACAACAACAACAACAATACCTTATCTCAGAACAAAGTGATTGTACCTGCAGCAATGTTCCTGACAACAAGCAGAATGAAGGGTCCACCTCTATCTTCTTTCTAATGCCTCTACATCTGCTTTCCTGATTTTAGCTGTCTTAATTCTGTGACAGTCTTTATGATTTAGTCATAGGGTGGATGACTATGACTGAAAGAAAAAAATATATTATTTAACAGATTTATTTTCATCTGGTAGAGTAGCTACAATGAGTAGCTAGAATCAAGACCATCTGATTTTATGACTCATTATACCACTAAGGTACCTGAGACCTAGAAAGGGTAAGAAGTTAGGGTCATAAAAGTTTACTTTTCATAGTTACCTGAAATCAAGCAGACCTATGTTTACTGTCCAGATGCTGTCTTTTATTTTTCTATCTTTTAAATTTATCATCTATCTTTATATACACAGTGCATATGTAAAAACCAAGCTCTTGCTTTTATCTGCTATTGACCCAGTGAGTTGACTTGACTCAACTGGAGTCAGGCTCTTCTCCCCTTATAGGCTCACTCCAGCTTAAGCAACCACAGAGAAGCATAGCATTCTATGCTTAAAATCTTAAACCCTTAAAACATTCTAATAACTGACTGACTTCAGAAGAGAATATATTCCTGTTAAATACCCCTATCATGCCATCTGCTCACTTCCATCTGCTTGCTCTACTCCATCACAAAGTGCTTGCTAGCCTTGCTTACACTTCCCTACAAAGGAAAAACCTTTTTTTTTTTCTATTTAATTTTGAAACATTTCTAGATCTAATGTTCCAAGCATTCTCCCTATTGCAATAGTCTTTTTGCACTGTTTCAAAAGAGACTCTTCTCAAAAGAGGAGTTCTTTTCACTAGCTACCAAATTGTAACTTCATCCCTTTCCATGTTCCTGTAGAATGAATTTGGCACTTTCAGTTCACAAAATCTGCTTTCTTCAAACTCACAAGTCCATTCTAATAGCCTATTATCAGTTCTCAACCTGTCTGTACTCTTACAATGCATTTACACTGTAACTGTCCCTTTCATATAATACATATCTTGGCTCTCATGAGAATAACATTTCCATTTTTCCTTGTGACTATATCTAACAATATATGGGGACCTTCAGTCTTTCATTTCCTTGTCTCTTCTGTTGAGACATTTCCTATTTGGTTGCAATTGATCAAAGTTTCTTTCATAGATTCTTAGAGAAATCATAGGTATTTTTATTTGTGATCAGAAAATAATGTTTTAAGAATTTTATACTTTAAGGTAACAGTTTGCTACTTATACATAAGCACTAGTTTCTGGTGTTTTAGCTATATTTTATGTTGACTAGAGGCTTGAGTTGATGTTTAAATGTATTATATTTTTCCCTACATAAAATAAAGGGAAACAGGCTTTCTGTTAGAGTCTCAATGCAGAATATCTGATTTCTAAGAATAGATATTTCTCAAGATCTAGAAATATCTATTATGTACATATAGAGATTATTACTAAGTCATGCATTACTTGACTTTTATTTCTATCAAATGAATATTTATTAAAGATTTTGAAGTTTATTTCAATGCAAATTTAAGTCATTTTATTATTTTTTTTCTCTTTTTCACTTGAGTTTCCTTTCCAAAAAGGTTTGCTTTTCATGGTCTTCTGAGATATTCGAACTATAGCTTTCTATCTTTATAGGTGGGCTTCTCTGGTGGCTCAGATGGTAAACAATCCACCTGCGATGCGCAAGACCTGGGTTCAATGCCTGGGTTAATCCACACATTGACATTCATGCAAAGTTTTGACCATGTAAGTCAAAATGATATTTTCATAGAAATAAATGAACATATGCATTTGCTGAAGATGAGCTAAAGTAGTCTACAGTATAAAAACTTCTGAAAGCTTACGATATTTTTAGGTGTGCTTTTATTGTTGTTTAGTTGCTGTGTCCAAGTCGTTTGCGACCCCGGGTGTGGTATCTCTCCACAAAATTTTCTTTATTGAACTATGTATTTTATTATTTCTTTGAAATATCAGAGAGGTAGTAGTGACTGTGGCAACTTCACTAATTTATATATTGAATTTTTCCCAATATGGCTTATAAATAATATACTAATTGTAGCTATTCTACCAGATGAAAATAAATCTGCAAAATATATATATATATATATATTTTCCTTTAGTAATGTTGTAGATTCACACACACACACACTTGATTGTTGCCCTGCTAAAATGTGTCTTGGTTCAGAAGTAAGTCACAAGCTGCTGATACTTAAATTTTAAAATCTACAATGTTCCTCGACTAAGGTCCGTCTAGTCAAGGCTATGGTTTTTCCAGTAGTCATGTATGGATGTGAGAATTGGACTGTGAAGAAGGCTGAGCACCAAAGAATTGATGCTTTTGAACTGTGATGTTGGACAAGACTCTTGAGAGTCCCTTGGACTGCCAGGAGATCCAACCAGTCCATTCTGAAGGAGATCAGCCCTGGGATTTCTTTGGAAGGAATACTAAAGCTGAAGCTCCAGTACTTTGGCCACCTCATGCGAAGAGTTGACTCATTGGAGAAGACTTTGATGCTGGGAGGGATTGGGGGCAGCAGGAGAAGGGGACAACAGAGGATGAGATGGCTGGATGACATCACTGACTAGATGGACCCGACTCAGGGTGAACTCCGGGAGTTGGTGATGGACAGGAGGCCTGGGGTGCTGCGATTCATGGGGTTGCAAAAAGTCAGACACAACTGAGTGACTGAACTGAACTGAACTGATCTCTTGCATTGGTCTCGACACAAATCCTCGGGCTTCACACCAAACAGCTCAATTATAATTTCCAGGGTGGAGGCTCGATTTTTTTTTAAAATAGATTATCCTGGTGATTCTTCTTACATACTTTAAACTATGATGATCACTGACACTGACAAATTAATTAATTTACCTCCTATCTGCCCCCTATCTAGAGGTGTTAAAAGAGAACACAGTCAGTGAAAAAGCATACTCAGCTCTCCATCTAGCCCAATAAATCAGATGTAAATCTTCCTAGCTCTAAAATTCTCTACTCACATCTGTCTCAAACCTGCTAGCACCTATTAACAGGAAGGATGTCAGAAGACACTGCCATGGTTGCCACTCCTAAGGGGCGTGGCTGAGACTCAGTCAGGCCACAGGGCCCCACTCATTGGCTGGGGAGTGGACTTGCTTCAGGTTTCAACACTTGCAACAGGAAGCAATACTTCTACTCCTGCAGCTGTTTCACTCTTAACCTGAAGTCCTAGCCAAAATCTCGTCTGAAGCTAAATGGATTCCCTATTCAAAAGACCTAAAATATGACATCTTTAGATCCACATGGTAAGATTCAGTGGCCTATACATCCTTTGAAATTGTCTGTACCATATTGTCAGCTCCTATGAAATTATGTAACAAAGTGGTATACTAATATTGCTTAATTTGTATTGGACTACTCAAGTGGAAGACAAAGCACATGCTCTAGGCAGCAGTAGAACAGGCTCCAAAATGATTATGGAATGAATTAGGTACTAAATTTATTTTTTAAAGAAGTCATTATAGAAAATAAACTTTTAGGGAATTTCATTTTTCTTACAAAATAAACTTTTAGGGCATTTCATTTTTCTTACAAAATAAACTTTTTTAGTCACTGAATTATAAATGGCTGCAAACATTTCCACAGTTCTTTTATATTTGGAGCACCTAAATTTCTAATCATATATATGCTGATTTCTAATGAGTAAAGTTTACCTAGTCATATATTCTTTGATTATAGCAGTAGATATGACTATATAAACCCAATAATTATTATTGGCATTTAATTTACAACCAGTGTTCTAACCACAACCTAAGCTAATATACTGTCACTCTGTATAGAAAACATTCATATACAATCATTTTTCATATGTTAGCACACATGCTATTCTATTTGTGAATATATGGTCATTATCATTTAATACTGCATCTGTATAAAGCTGGCCAAATGTTATCAGTTAAAATGATACAGGTTCTCTACTTATGAATTGGGCATAACTGATTGCTAAAATATTACATATACAAAATACATATAGAAATTATAAATAACCTTCATAAGGTTTCAATTTAATTGATAATGATTAAATCACAATTTAAAATCAAGTAAAAAAGTATTTGAAATAATACCATTACAATCACAGAAATCATAGATAAAACTCCTGTGGTAAGCTAAGATTAAACAAAGGAAACCAAAATATTAAAGCTAGGGAGAATATATGAAAGATGGAAATGCTGTAATATTCAGAGGAATATTTTATATGCATAAATCATTTTAATCTAGTATGTTACAACTGGTTTGAAGTAGGACTTTCAAGGTAACAGGAAGAAGAATTTTATTAATATCATAATAATATAAGAATATAGACTATTGTACTATTTTCTATTTCGTAGTACAAAATAGTCTCTTTTTCCAATTTTATTGACTAGATATTTCAATTCGTTTGACATGGTTCACTTTAAGTCATTGGCAAATGATGATATATCTAATATCCAATGTGTGAAACATCCAAAATAAGATATTAGGTCATGCCACTTCTTCCAAAGTAGACATGTAACATGATTCATATATGAAGAGTGCTAGAGTGCTCTTGACTAGACTTTGATGTATATTTATTTTGTTACATTTATAATATAATCTTTTGCAAGGAAGTCATGAATTTGTTATCAGTTATATATACATACCTCACCTTTTCCTTGTAGTAAGCACCAACATAAATTTGTGAGATTATCATAATTAAGAGCAAAACTTAAGTAATAATTATTACAATAATAATTTGTACAAAGTTAACTGAAACATACATGGGATGACTTTTCTAAATGAGTTTGATTATTATCCAAAAAAGTAAGAAAGATAATTTTAGCTAAGTTTTCTCATGACCTTAACCATGATGGCTGAACAATGGCTGCAAGCAGATATCTAAAGCAACGATGACACAGTTGACATATATACTATTGTTGTTGTTCAGTCACTAAGTTGTATCTGATACTCTGTAACCCCATGGACGGTAGACCACCAGGCTTCTCTGTCCATAGGATTTCCCAGGCCAGAATACTGGAGTGGGTTATCATTCCCTTCTTCAAGGGATCTTCCTAATATAGAGATTGAAAGCGCTTCCTGCACTGCAGGTGGATTCTTTAGTATTGCTCCACCAGGGAAGCACTACCATGTGTATACACGGTCCTAATGAAATGAGGCAATAATGAAAATGAAAGATAATGAAAATAAAAGTTTAATGCTACTATCTGACATAGTGCACTCTTAGTAAACATTTTCAGGTAATAAAAAGAGGGTTCTACTATTTTTGGAATTGACAAAAAATAAGATATTGTAGTCTGTGATGAACATTTGGGCACTGAGATACATAGCATAAAGGTGAAAATATAAAAAAGAGTAATTGATTAATTAGGCAATTCGTATTGAAATACGTATATTTTCACATAAAATAAAATGTATGAAACATCTAAGGAATAAAATATATAATCTGTAGAGTTAATATACCTGTTCATTCACTGTACCCTCTCCCACACGGTGTATATTTCTACTTTCATCTACTTCCTTTCCTTCTGTCATCAAACATCTTAAAAGTCTGTTTATATTTAAGATCTTTAATTTTTTTTTTATGTTCACTTTCAATTGCTGCAACATTTCTCATGGTCCTTCCTGCTTTCTTTTCATATCCTTCGTTCAAAATTCCACATCTATATTTCCCATTTCAACCCTGATGCTTCCAAATCTATAACTTCAGCTGCTGCTGTTAAGTCGCTTCAGTCGTGTCCGACTCTGTGCAACCCTATAGACGGCAGCCCACCAGGCTCCCCCTGCCCCTGGGATTCTTCAGGCAAGAACACTGGAGTGGGTTGCCATCTCCTTCTCCAATGCATGAAAGTGAAGTCACTCAGTCGTGTCTGGCTCTTACCGACCCCATAGACGGCAGCCTACTAGGCTCCTCAGTCCATGGGCTTTTCCAGGCAAGAGAACCACTACAATATTGTAAAGTAATTAGCCTCTGATTAAAATTTTAAAAAATAAAACAAACAACAAAAAAAGAGTTATTAATTTGTGTGGAAGTGTCAGAGGCCTAGGTTATAACTTCAGCTAAGACCTCACAATTGAGTGTCTGACCTACATTTTCAGTACTATTAATATAAAAATTTAACCTAATCCAAATACAAGTGAAACACCTAACCACTATTTCCCCTTTATCTATATTTTATAGCTTATCATTTCTCAAGTCATTCTTAGAGGTCAGTAATGCTACTCTCTCTTCTCTTCTTCCCATATTTCATTATGTTTTTAAAGACATAATAACCATACTCCTCCATTACAGTTCTTCATTAATCTCCAGTGTATCATCAGCCTTCAGTATAAAACTGTTCATTATCAGTCTCTTTTTTGCACAATGAGTAAAGTATAATATTTGATTGGTAATTATTTTCCTTTTTTCAGTGTTATTGTAATTTCATTGATACTCACAGTTCAGTTAAATCTGGGAAAACTTAGAACCTATACACAAAAGCTCAAGTTGTAATAGGATAGGCATTGCCAGTAAACACCGAGAATTTTGCAATGGTAGGAATACTTGACCTGTGGAGACTGTACTGCAAAAACGCAAAAAGGGAGAAAAATATTGGTAGGGATGTGTTTTGCCAAATGTGGAAAGGTCAATATAAATTAGGATAGACCAAATGGTAATCCATCTTGTTATCTTGATAGTTATGTGCATTATTAGTTTACTCCCACCCCGATCCCCAGTAATTCAGTTTTTCATTTGTTCAACACTTTTATGTCTTTATATCATATTTGGGCTCTAAACATAGGAATCCATGAAGACATGTGAGTCAAGAGTAGAAGATTTAATGGAGTGGACTCATAATGATTACAGGACTAGTATAAGGTGGAGAAGATCATTCTAGCTATTAAGAGAGGGAAAGGCTTTTGGTAGCAGTGTCTGCTATGCACAATGGGCAGAAAGGCCAAATGTGGCTGTGGTTAAAGAGAAGTAAGAATAAATTGCTGAGTATTTCATTTGCTGGATTGAAGCCTTAGAAGACTGGCCCTCAAGTTGAATGACCCAGGGAATTGAAGAAATAAATGCTTTTTCTTTCATGTCCTGTGTCCTCAGATATAATCGAAGATGACTTAAATAATCAACCATTATGATTTTAAAAGAAGAGTGACAGGAACCCTTAAACACAAAACCCTGGATGTGAGAATCATAATGAAGGGGTTTATCTTGGTGAGGAGGAGAGTTTCATTGTTTGAATGCTCCAACGTACAAATCTTCCAAATTTCTGTGAGTCATTTACAATTTAGTTTTTAAATTTTTTTCTTCCTAGAATTGAACTTCTTCATTCTTTATCTTTTAGAATTCTGCCAGTAAGTCAAGATAGGATATTCTCAGTTATATTTCACTTCTCACATGTATAACTGTTAAAACATCATATCTTACTGATTTCAACAGTAATGTACTGTTAACAGAGCAATAACACTGACTCCATATTGGATCTATTCCTTTAGCTCTTACCTTTGTGCTTGGCTACCTATGCTGGCTCTGCACCTTTGTAAAGACTGTTGCCTACAGCCTGAAAGATACATGATAGCCCATTCTCAAGGCCCTGCCTCCCAGACTTGACTGTTTAAGGTGGAACACTTTTCCACTCATACAGAGATTTTTAAAAGTTGCAGAACAGAAAATATTTGTCCTGTTGGAGGTTTACAGGAACATCTTAACCAGACTTACAACGGACACTTTCAATGAACAGTTGCAAGAACAAAGAATTAGCACATCCCCTCCAGGATCTGGCCTGAACCAAGAACTCTGCAACAATCATATGTCCCCTACATTTTTAAGATAAAAGAATCCTAACTTAGGGAAAATAATTCTTTGGTACACTATTCCACCATCTCCATCTGCTAGCTTTCCAAATAAAGTCATTATTCCTGTTCCCAACAACTCATGTCTTGATTTATTGGTCTGTCATGTGGTGAGGACAACAATACTCATTCCAGTACATACATTTTAAATATAATTCTTAATTTTAGGAACAGGTAGGGATACATATAATCAAGCTTCATGATCACATATTAAATAATGATTTTAGTAACCAAAATATAAATAGCATGCCATTCACTGTTTTCTAAGTACTGTTTCCTGCTCTATGCACAGGAAAATGCTGCAAGGAACTTTAGTAAGCATATCTATGTTTCACAAAGGATGACCTTTTATGTAATTGGAGTAAGTTTTCCACAATATGCTGTGAAAGCTCTTAACAGTCAAAATGTGTCAGATATTGCCTCTTACAAGTGTTTGATAGTCAACCATAACTATTTGGCCTAAATGAGGTACTTATGTGAACAGATGTCAATACTGACAAATTGACTTATCAGATTTTTCTCCTTATAACCAGCATTGAGCATGGGATGGGAATTTAATTAAAAAGATGACTGAATAATCATATTTTGAGGGCATTGTCTCAGGCAGGGAGACCTCAAAGAGGAGCTGGGTGTTAATATGAAGCAGCCAGTGCATTAGAGAAAGACTCAGAACTGTGGGGCCTAAGTGTCAGGAGAAGATGGTAACTTTATAAGTAAGTTGCATTTAAAATTATTTTTGTAGAACATGTATTAAAGCAACTGTTCTTTGCAGGTTTTTCTCCATTTATTAAAGTGATTTCCATCAGTAAGGCAATATGACTTTGAACAATAATCTGGTTTTATAAGATTTTAAGGAAAAGATATTGGCTTGGAGGGGCATGAAGAAATGTCTGAGTTATCAAGTTTATCATCTCGCATGAACAAGGTTGCTCATGGAATGGGAACACAAGGGCAGCTATGAGGGAATTGAGTGGAACTCTCTGAAGATAAGGATTAACCTCTACCTCCAGTGAGGCAGAGAAGAGGATGCTGAAGAGACAGGTTTTTATATGCATATTTCAGCATGCAACATAAAGTAATATTATGGATGATGTTCCTACAATTTGTCTTTCTTTGCCTCGTTTACTATAAGCTTTGTGACCTACACTTTAAATTATTTGCCCTCCTTGGAGATTTATGCTTCAGCTAAAATTTTGCTTAGTTATATGGTATGGCATTGATATAAAAATCCTTGTATTTCCAATTTTCTCCTTTGAGCACCTCTTATTTCAGTATATTTTAAAAATGACTATGCTGGCTTTGCACAGTTTTGTTTTGTTATCACAGGGTTTCTGTACATGGTTTCAAATTGAAGTCATTTTAAAACTGATTTTATTTCCCAGTGACAGTTTGTGTAATTAAATATAAAGTTTCCATAGTACATATAGGACTGACATTGTAAAATGACACTTGAGTCATCAGGTTTTATTTATTAATACCTGTTTTTCATTTAATAACCAGCTGTGACAACTTCAATGCCAAAAACATATAATTGTGTATTACTCTACTGACATTGCATGTGTGTGTGTGTGTGTGTGTGTGTGTGTGTGTGTGTGTGTATCTTACAAAAGCATATATTTGTGAAGGTCATTTTGTAGAAATTTTATTTGGGAAGACTCTTAGTATGAGTAGGCAGTTTCAAATTTTCCACTCTTAATAAATCATTCATATACTCACATCTTATCCATTTCTGTTTTGTTTATTTAGCACTGTGATGTGATGATGAACATTACTGAAAGGACAAGAGGTTCTTTGTCACAAGGGAGGCAAGTTCTAGAATAAAAGATTGTAACCATAATCTTGAGTTTCTCCAAAAGTAGAGATAAATCAAAATGACTTCATTGTCAAGAAAGTGATTATTGGGAACACTAAGTTACATTTATGACTGGACTGAACATTACAGAAAGGTTATGGTCATATGAGCATGTTTTTCATTTTTATTCCTAATCAATCTTGTACTGGTGGTCTTTGAGCTAATAATTGTCAAAATAAGCCACAGTAATGAAAAAAAAAAGAATTGGGTGACATATTCTAATTGTTTAAATATGTTGATCTCCTTCTGAAAGACACATTTGATTTTTCAGGTGAACAATAACTCCTAGAATGTTAAACAATATCTCAATGAATGACTATGATTTAGAGTAAGACAAAAATAATGGTCTGTATTTAGCAAGAAAGCACTATCAAAAAAGTTTTTAAAAAACACTAAGAAGCACTGTTGCCATTAGAAGGAGAAACAATTTTTTTTTCCTTTAAAGAATATAGATGAAACTACAATACTTTAGGATATAGAATGAAAGTAAGCACTATCAATTAATGCATTTATACATTTTATACCTTATGAGAAGGACAAAGCCAGTGAAGAGGAAGAATAGTGTAATAAAGCTTAATGACATATGCAGTTATTAAATGGGTCTTTGATTTTAAAGAACCCAGAGTGACAGTGAACCATGTAACACAAGATTCAGCTTATAAACTGCCTCACCATCCTTTAGAGCTGGTACCAATTGAAAACTGCCTCAAGCCATTTTTTGTAATAATTTTCATGTTATTTTAATAATAAAAATGGCCTAGGATTATTAGAAATTGATGGGAACTGCTATGGTCTGAATTATTACCCCCAAATCCATATGTTGCAGACATCATGCTCAACATGTGGTACTTGAGGTGGGACCCTTGCAAGGTACTTAATCTGTGACTTAAAGAGGGCCCTTGCCCAATCATACTGGTACCCAGATCTTGGATTTACAATCTTTAGAACTGTGAAAAAAAATTTTTTTTAATAACCTAACCCAGTCTGCAGTATTTTGTTATAGTAGTATAAATGGGCTAAGACGCTTTGTTTTTTCCTTCAGTATGTCTCTAACAGTTTACATGGTATAATACAATAAAATAAAGCTTCCAATGGAATCTTGCTCTTAATAAAAATAATTAGAAGGCAGCATAAATGTAGACATAAACCTGGTGAGGTATCCACTTATTAATAATTTATTTTGAGGCTCTGTGATAAGAAATCCTCCATAAAAGTATCAACTTGAGGAGAATAGGGCAATGTTCTGATAGTAAGATGCACTAACTATATCCCACGCTTCTTAACTATAATGAATGCAGTTTCCTCTTTTGCCCAAAAATAATCTTAATGTAACTTTTACTATTCTTAATATAATAAGGGCTTCCCACGTGGTGCAGTGGTAAAGAATCTGCCTGCCAATGCAGGAGACACAGGTTCGATCCCTGGGTTGGGACGATTCCCTGGAGTCACAAATGGCAACCCACTCTAGTACTCTTGCCTAGAAAATTCCATGGAGAGGGGAGCCTGATGGGCTACAGTCCATGAAGTCGCAAAGAGTAAGGCAAGGCATAGCACATTGGACGTGAGCATTATTATTATAATATAAAAATTAACTGATAATAGGAAAGAACATCTGACTCCATAATGGATTTTTAAAGTTTCTTATAGGTTTCTTTTACTTTAGACTTTCTTCTATTGCTTTTGCTGTAAGTCAATCACTAAAGCAATGTTGCCCATCAGTTCAGTTCAGTCGCACACTTGTGTCTGACTCTTTGCAACCCTTTGGACTGCGGCAGGCCAGGCCTCCCTGTCTATCACCAACTCCTGGAGCTTACTCAAATTCATGTCCATTGAGTTGGAGATGCCATCCAACCATCTCATCCTCTGTCAACCCCTTCTCCTCCTGCCTTCAATCTTTTCCAGCATCAGGGTCTTTTCAAATGAGGCAGTTCCTTGTTGCCTATAGCCTAAAGGATACAGGGAGACTCATCCCCTGGAACCCTATGTCCCAGGCATGTGTGTGCTCGGTTATGTCTGACTCTGCAACCCCATGGAGTGTAACAAGTCAGGCTCCTCTGTCCATGGAATTTTCCAGGCAAGAATACTGGACTGGATTGCCATTTCCTCCTCCCGGGGATTTTCCTGACCCAGGGATCGAATGTGCATGTCCTGCAGCTGGCAGGCAGATTCTTTACCACTAAACCACCAGGGAAGCCCCCTGTGTCACATGCCTGAGTGTTAAGCTAAAATACCTTCCTTTAGCTCACAGGAAACAACTTGACCTGGCTCAACTGTGAATGATTGCAGAAAAGAAGAAATTAACATACCTCTTCAGAATCTGGCCAGAACCAGGAATATTTGAAACAACTTTTATAGCCTTTTTTCTTTACCTCCTTATTTCCCCCTCTTTAATCTATTGAAGAAACTAGGAGCCAAACACAGGCAAGATGGTTCTTTGTGGCATGAGTACACCATCTTCTAGGTCTGCTAGCTTTGGAATAAAGTCACTATTCCTTGGCATAACAACTCTTCTCTTGATTTACTGGCCTGCTATGTGGTAAGCAGTATAAGACTGATTTCTGTAACATTGATAAACATTTCCTATATACTTTATTTAAAAAATAAAATTTAGATTTTGTTATGATGTAAGGGAGAAATAAAATATAAAAAAATTATAGTTGACATTCTAGGAATCAGCAAACTAAGATGGACTGGAATGGGTGAATTTAACTCAGATGACCATTATATCTACTACTGTGGGCAGCAATCCCTTAGAAGAAATGGAGTAGCCATCATAATCAACAAAAGAGTCTAGAATGCGGTTATTGGATGCAATCTCAAAAATGACAGAATGATCTCTGTTCGTTTCCAAGGCAAACCATTCAACGTCATGGCAATCCAAGTATATGCCCTGACCAGTAATGCTGAAGAAGCTGAGATTGAATAGTTCCGTGAGATCTACAAGACCTTTTAGACCTACCACCCAAAAAAAGATGTCCTTTTAATTATAGGGGAATGGAAGGCAAAAGTAGGAAGTCAAGAAGCACCAGGAGTAAGGACATATTTGACTTTGGAGAACAGAATGAAGCAGGGCAAAGGCTAATAGTTTTGCCAAGAGAATGTGTGGCTCATAGCAAACATACTCTTCCAACAACACAAGAGAAGACTCTACACATGGATATCACCAGATGGTCAACACCAAAATCAGACTGATTAAATTCTTTACAGCCAAAGATTGAGAAGCTCTATACAGTCAGCAAAAACAAGACCAGGAGCTAACTGTGGCTCAGTTCATGAAATCCTTATTGCCAAATTCAGACTTAAATTGAAGAAAGTAGGGAAAAAACACTCGACCATTCAGGTATGACCTAAATCAAATCTCTTATGATTTTACAGAAGTGAGAAATAGATTTAAGGGCCTAGATCTGATAGATAGTCCCTGATGAACTATGGACAGAGGTTAGTGACATTGTACAGGAAACAGGGATCAAGATCATCCCCAAGAAAAAGAAATGCAAAAAAGCAAACTGGCTGTCTGAGGAGGCCTTAAAAATAGCTGTCAAAAGAAGAGAGGTGAAAAGCAAAGGAGAAAAGGAAAGATATGAGCACCTGAATGCAGAGTACCAAAGAATAGCAAGGAGAGATAAGAAAGCCTTGTTCAGTGGTCAGTGCAAAGAAAAAGAGGAAAACAACAGAATGGGAAAGCCTAGAGATCTCTTCAAGAAAATTAGAGATACCAAGGGAACATTTCATGCAAAGATAGGTTCAATAAAGGACAGAAATGGTATGGACCAAACAGAAACAGAAGATATTAAGAAGAGGTGGCAAGAATACACAGAAGAACTGTACAAAAAAGTTCATGACCAAGATAATCACAGTGGTGTGATCACTCACCTAGAGCCAGACATCCTGGAATGTGAAGTCAAGTGGGCCTTAGGAAGCATCACTATGAACAAAGCTAGTGGAGGTGATGGAATTCCAGTTGAGCTGTTTCAAAGCCTGAAAGATGATGCTGTGAAAGTGCTGCACTCAGTATGCCAGCACATTTGGAAAACTCAGCAGTGGCCACAGGACTGGAAAAGGTCAGTTTTCATTCCAATCCTAAAGAAAGGCAATGCCAAAGAATGCTCAAACTACTGCACAATTGCACTCATCTCACACACTAGTAAAGTAATGCTCAAAATTCTCCAAGCCAGGCTTCAGCAATATGTGAACCGTGAACTTCCAGATGTTCAAGCTGGTTTTAGAAAAGGCAGAGGAACCAGAGATCAAATTGCCAACATCTGCTGGATCGTGGAAAAAGCAAGAGAGTTCCAGAAAAACATCTATTTCTGCCTTATTGACTATGCCAAAGTTTTGACTGTGTGGATCACAATAAACTGTGGAAAATTCTGAAAGAGATGGGAATACCAGACCACCTGACCTGCCTCTTGAGAAACCTATATGCAGGTCAGAAAGCAACAGTTAGAACCGAACATGGAACAACAGACTGGTTCCAAATATGAAAAGGAGTACGTCAAGGCTGTATATTGTCACCCTGCTTATTTAACTTTTACGCAGAGTACATCATGAGAAATGCTGGGCTGGAAGAAGCACAAGCTGGAATCAAGATTGCCGGGAGAAATATCAATAACCTCAGATATGCAGATGACACCACCCTTAGGGCAGAAAGTGAAGATGAACTAAAGAGCCTCTTGATGAAAGTGAAAGAGGAGAGTGAAAAAGTTGGCTTAAAGCTCAACATTCAGAAAACGAAGATCATGGCGTCTGGTCCCATCGCTTCATGGCAAACAGATGTGAAAACAGTAGAAACAGTGTCAGACTTTATTTTTGGGAGCTCCAAAATCCATGCAGATGGTGACTGCAGCCATGAAATTAAAAGGCCCTTACTCCTTGGAAGGAAAGTTATGACCATCCTAGACAGTTTATTAAAAATCCAAGACATAACTTTATCAACAAAGGTCCGTGTAATTAAGGCTATGGTTTTTCCGGTCGTTATGAATGTAATTGAGAGTTGGAGTATAAAGAAACCTGAGCACCAAAGAATTATACTTCTGAACTGTGGTGTTGGAGAAGACTCTTGAAAGTCCCTTGTACTGCAAGGAGATCCAACCAGTCCATCCTAAATGAGATCACTCCTGGGTGTTCCATGGAAAGACTGATGTTGAAGCTAAAACTCCAATACTTTGGCCACCTGATGCGAAGAGTTTACTCATTTGAAAAGATCCTGAAGCTGGGAAAGATTGAGGGCAGGAGGAGAAGGGGACGACCGAGGATGAGATGGTTGGATGGCATCACCAACCCAATGGACATGAATTTGGGTAAGCTCAGGGAGTTGGTGATGGACATGGAGGCCTGTAGTGCTCCATTCCATGGGGTCGCAAAGAATCAGACACATCTGAGCAACTGAACTGAGACTGAGACTGATGCATGCGATGTTGCTCAGTTGTATCTGACTCTGCAACACTGCCGACTATAGCCTACCAAGCTCTTCTGTCCAACAGATTCTCCAGGCAAGAATATTGGAATGGGTTGACATTCCCTCCTCTAGGGGATCTTTCCAGATACTGATACACATAATAGACAGAATGCCTTATTTATAAGATATACACCAATTTATAAACCAAATAATTCATTTAAAATTATTTTGTATAAGAATATTTAAAAGCAGAAATATGAGTGGACATTAGAGTAAAAGTTGCTGTTGGGAAAAGTAATGAAACACATGATTTATCTGTATATGGTAAGGAAGAAAGAGCATAACCTTAAACTAAGCCATGTTAACATGTTAAAAAAAAAAGTATGCTATTCCTCTTGATGACTCAGAACTTACTAACAGTGATGTGATAAAATAATTGTTGATGTTATGATGCACAATGGCAAAATAATGAATTAGCACAGAAACCCTGAAATCCCATAGTATACCAATAAATATACCCAGCTTCCAGAGGTTAAAAAAGACCTTGCAGACCATATTGTTTGAAAAGTGACAAAGAACATAGGATTAACTGGGAAAATAAGCAGCGGGTGAAGTGCTATGGTTATTATATGGAGAATTCTGGGGAGAACAACAAAGTAAGATTAGGAAAAAAATAGACAATACAAAAATTCATAAAAAGTCAATATGAAATTGTTACAACATTAATATTTTATGCTACAAATATTTAAATATGAAGAAATAACAAAAATGGTAATATTTTTAAAGTTATGTTTACTAATGAGATTGAATAATATCACTGCACTGCACATGTCTTTTCAAATTTAAAACTTCCTGTTCAAAGGAATCTCAAGTATCTTCTTTGTCTTGTTTGAGTATAAACCCTTTTGCAATTAGATTAAATTGCATTCACCTCAAAATTACTTTTATTCCAATTTTTCTACAGCGTGCCAAAATACTCTAGGTTGGTTTTGTTGTTTAGTCTCTACGTTGCGTTGCAAATCTTTTGTGACCTCATAGACTGTAGCCCAAGTCTATAACTGTACCAATTTCCTCTGTCCGTGGGATTTCCCCAGCAAGAATACTGGAGCAGGTTGCCATTACCTTCCTTAGTGGATCTTCCTGACACAGGGATTGAACCCATGTCTCTTGCATTGGTAGCTGGATTCTTTACCACTGAGCCATCAGGGAAGCCCAATATATTCTATACCATGGTGTTATATCATAAAGGTACAGAAAGCTTAAAAACAACAAAGCATAATTTTCATAGCATCCAAATAAGAACAATATAGTTCTAAATATAACTAGTATAAGTACATCCTTTTATAACTGCAATTAAGCTGGAAACTGGAAATATCTTGAAGATTAATATTGTTTTTAAATACTGTGTCTATGAAAACCCTGGTCACTCTGTTCACCTTAATATGACTGAAGCTTCATTTTCCTTGAAGCTTCAGAACACATGATTAAACACTTTGCATACATCTGAAAATTTTTACATTAATTTAAATATTTAAATTATATATTTAACTATTGTTGTTTGAATAAAATTGTTATAACATTTAATAGTGAATACAATTTTTTTAAATTTACTTACCAGTTTGATTCCTTTGTGTAGAAAAACACATTAAAAGTCTTCTACACTGATTACAGAGTTCTCAAATTATTCAAAGCGATGTTCCTAATGTTATATCTAGTGCTGTTAATGTCATATCTAACACTATAAGTAACATTCCTTGATTTGTGAAGTCCTTCACTGAGATTTCTTTGTTATTGTGTGTCATATGTGAAGAGGTCAATGGAATGCCAAACCATCTCTTGCTGCATTTTTAAGTTGGCTGAAATCTACATTTCTGACCAATCCAAATGATGAGTCTTTCTCTGTACACAAATGCAACTGGAAAAACATTTTTTTTATGTTTCTGAAATAAATTGTCCTGTTTCAAATACTAAAAACAATGTTTACTCTGGGATTTTTAACTTTCTTATGGACATTATACATTCTGGCAGTAAAGCTTCATTTTTCAAGCAAGATGCTTTCATCAACTGGCAATGAAAATCTGCTTGACTAGACATTATTATACAGTCGACATGTATTTGACACAGAGTTGACACACAGCTGACACTATTTGATACCCATTTAAGATCTTTCACTCTCTTATACATTCTTCTCTAAACATTGTCAATGCTTAATTGAATAAAATTATTTTGTTAGATTTTCCTCTATAATTATCCTTGCTCAGGTGAAAAAGTATTTTTTTCAACATTGTGGGGTTGTTGCTTCTATTTTTCACATTTCATATTATTCTGAAGAAACCTAACCTTCATGCTGAAGATGGTAGAAGTATCTATTCCTTTCCCAATTTCTTAAGCATAGTTCCTTGAAAAGTGTTTAGTCTTAATTTTGTCTCTAATAAAAAAAAAAAAGAAAAGAAATGCAAGCATGTTGGGTGACTGTATTTGCTAGTAAAATTATAAAGTCTATTTAGAAGTATCAGTTGAAATATTACTCATACATTTTTTTCAGTTGGCAGTTGTAAAATGAAAACATTTTCCCTGTGTATATGTTTTGAATCCCATGAATGCTGCAACTATAAATAAAGACTGATATAAGTGTTTTGTATTGACAATAAAAATACATAGGCATTTCTGCCACTGGAGAAATGATTTTCCTACTAGTAAACAAATCCTGGTATGTATCAAAATTACAGTCTTGCTTTGATTTATATACATGGTGGCTCAGAGGTTAAAACGTCTGCCTGGAATGTGGGAGACCCAGGTTTGATCCCTGGGTTGGGAAGATCCCCTGGAGAAGGAAATGGCAACCCACTTCAGTACTCTTGCCTGGAGAATCCCATGAAGGGAGGAGCCTGGTAGGCTACAGTCCATGGGGTTGCAAAGAGTCGGACACAACTGAGTGACTTCACGTTCACTTTCCTTTTAAAAAAGTCATCGTTTTTAAACTTCTATAAAAATTACTATGTTAATATGTAAGAGAATTGCTTCTAGGCACAGATAAACAGAAGGCATTTCTTTCAGATTAATGTGTGGATGTTAACTTAAAAGTTGTCCAGGAAATAAAGTTCTCATTTTTCAGGAATATCTTTAAAAAAATAAGAAATGTTTGCTGTTGGTCAAGATAGAATAACATACACAATCTTCAACTTTCTGAAATAATATCTATAATGACTAAAACATATTTTAAAATGGTATTCAGATATTGCATATCAAATGACCCTTGCTATGCTTTCTGAGAGAGGGAAATGAATGAAACTGACACTGAAAACTCCATGAAAGTTTTGATGTTTCAGAAAGGGAGGGGGGAAATGTGGTGATTTCCCTGAGTTGAAGAGATGGAGTTGAGAGTCTTAAGAGGATATGAGTTTTAGAGTTCACAAGTCAGTACTTGTTCATCACAACTAATGAAGAACAGAGAGTCAGAGGGAGGGAAGGATGGAAGGGGAGGACGAGAGAGAGAGGAGAGAGACCAGCTATGGGAATCTGTAAAGTGTCCCTGAAGCATTCAGTCACTAAGAATCAGTGCACTTATATAACAAAATTGAGCTCAGGAAATGAACCACATGAAATAAGCAGAGGGATTTTTGGAGCTCATGCAAAGCCAGGAATAGTTTCTACTTCAACCAACCATAGTGGAAAACATCACAATTCAAGAGAATCCAGGGTGGTTTTTCCTCAGTAGTGTTACAAAATGAGCCCTACACAAACAGTTGCTTTGATTCCACATATCAAAACATAAAACAGGGTCCAGATGGGTCAAATGTTTTTAAGTATAATGTAAACCTTGCCCAAAGAACAAAGTAAAACTCACAAAGTCTGGTCCCAAATAAAAGCTAGTATATACGTATAGAAACAGAAAAACATGAACTATAATCAAGAAAATATCTATCAACAGAAGCAAAAAAAAATGATAGAATAAGGAAATAAGGGCTTAAGTGACTATGAAATGTATTTGGTACTTTCAAGATGTCAGAGGAAAAATTGAACATATTAGCTAGACACATAGAAAATACATACATAAAGGTACAAGTCAAATTCTATAGATGAGAAATATAATATCTGAGATGAAAAATTCACTGAGTGGTAATAACAATGGATTAGAAACTGCAGAAGAAAAAAATAGTTTATTTAAGATATAGTATATTATATATATTAGATATCATATATTCAGTCTTGTCCACCTCTTTGTGACCCCATGGACTGTAGCCCGTGAGGTTTCTCTATCCATGGGATTTCCCAGACCAGACAAGAATACTGGAGTAAGTTGCCATTTCCCTCTCCAACGGATCTTCCTGGCCCAGGGATCAAAGCTTGGCTTCCTGCATTGCAGGCAGATTCTTTACTGTCTGAGCCATAATAATGATACTTTCTGAAATAAAAAATGGAGACAAACAGTGAAATCAAAAATGAAAATAGCGGTGAACTGTGGGACAACTCTAAACAATCTGATATGAATGAAGTCCTGGAAAGGGGTGGTACAGGAAAATATTTGAAAAAATAACTGTTGAATGTTTCCTGAAAGTAATGAAGTATATAAATTCACAGATCCAAGATACTTGACCATTTCCAAATCTTAGACAATGAATAAAATTACAAGCAAACATTAATCAAGTTCCTTAATATCAAAGATAAAGAGAATACCTATAAAGCAGTAACTGGAAATAAACACATTACATGCAGAGGAACAAAATAAGAATTGTAGCATAGTTTATGTTATGAATAATGCAAGACAGAACAGACTAGAGTAGCATTTTTAATTATTTAAAAATAAAATAGCTATTAGCCTTGAATTATTATAGCAATAACAAAAAAAATCACTTTTCAAAACTAAGGTGAAGTAAATATGTTAGACATAAAAAGCTGAAAAATTTAATGACCAGCAAATTTGTACAGTTTTCACTGTTAAAGGATGTCATTCAAGCAAAAGGAAAATGGTACCAGGTATGAATGAGTGCGAGCACGCATGCATGCTCAGTCACTAACTCTGGCCTGCTCTTTGTGGACCTTATGAACAGTAGCCGTCCAGGCTCCTCTGTCCATGAGATTCTCCAGGTAAGAATACTGGAGTAGGTTGCTGTGCCCTCCTGTAGGGGTTCTTTCTGACCCAGAGATCAACCCATGTCTCTTATGACCACCTGCATTGGCAGGTGGGTTCTTACCACTAGCGTCACCTGGGAAGCCTAAGAATCTGTACATTTACACAAAAAATAAAGAGTTCTGGAGATGGCAAAAATTATAGTCTTTAAAACTAATTGACTGTTTAAAACCAAAACAGGGAACAACAGCCTGATACTAAACAGGGAAGGGAATACTTCAAGGTTGTATATTGTCACCCTGCTTATTTTAATTATTTGCAGAGTACATCGTGAGAAATGCTGGACTGGATGAAGCACAAGCTGGAATCAACATTGCTGGGAGAAATATCAATAACCTCAGATATGCAGATGACAATAGCCTTATGGCAGAAAGCGAAGAACTAAAAAGCCTCTTGATGAAAGTGAAAGAGGAGAGTATAAAAGTTGCCCTAAAACTCAACATTCAGAAAACTAAGATCGTGGCATCTGGTCTCATCACTTCATGGGAAATAGATGGGGAAACAGTGGAAACAGGGACAGACTTTATTTTCTTGGCCTCCAAAATCACTGCAGATGGTGACTACAGCCATGAAATTAAAAGATGCTTGCTCTTGGAATATTATGACCACCTAGACAGCATATTAAAAAGCAGAGACATTACTTTGTCAACAAAGGTCCATCCAGTCAAGACTATGGTTTTTCCAGTAGTCACATATGAATGTGAGAGTTGGATTATAAAGAAAGCTGAGCACTGTAGAATTGATGCTTTTGAATTGTGGTATTGGAGACGACTCTTTAGAGTCCCTTGGACTGCAAGGAGATCCAATCAGTCCATTCTAAAGGAGATCAGTCCTGGGTGTTCTTTGGAAGGAATGATGCTGAAGCTGAAGCTCCAGTACTTTGGCCACTTCATGCGAAGAGTTGACTCATTGGAAAAGACTCTGATGCTGGGAGGGATTGGGGGCAGGAGGAGAAGGGGATGACAGAGAATGAGATGGCTGGATGGCATCACCGACTCGATGGACATGAGTTTGATTAGGCTCTGGGAGTTGGTGATGGAGAGAGAGGCCTGGCCTGCTGTATAGTCCATGCGGTCATAGAGTCAGACATGACTAAGCGACTGAACTGAACTGAAAACCAAAACATTAACAGTGTATTATTTAGTTTATAATACATGTAGAAGTAAAATGAATAATAAAATTTGCACAGAAACCAGGAGCAATTTAATGAAACGATAATATTGTAAAGTTCTTAAAATACACATGAAATGGCATAATATCCCTTGAAGATACATGGTATTAACTGTAAAATAATTACAGAAACACAAAACAAAATATATAGTTAACATTCTAGCATGCTGTTAATAATACTGAAAAAGCAGAAAAGGAAGATGATGTAAAATGAATATAATAATGATAGATTTAATGCTAGATATTGGTAACAATTATCACAGTAAATGCAAATATTCTAGACAATTTAATTAAGAGGCAGGTGTTGTTAACTGAATTAAATCAAACTGTATGATGCCTAAAAGAAAACTAATTTTAAAATATAAGGAAATAAGTACACTAAAATAAAATGATGGGAAAACATTTTCAATAGTACTAATCAAAAGAAAACTTGAAAAGCTATATTAACATCAAAAAAATTTTACAGCAACAAATATTATTAATCATGGATAAGTTTACTTCATGGTGATAGGAATCAATTTGTATTTGTCCTATCTTAAGGGCATATATCTGGCCTCTCTACCCATGTTTTAAACTGATCCACCCAATTTCCTCCTGATCCTGACCTTTTCTAAGGCCCTAATGAGGTTTAAGAAACAAAGATTATATCAATGAAAAACAAGTACACGATCAGATTGTAATTTTTGCATTATTATGCTTTTACTCTGGGTTTAAATGGTTGATTATCGTCTGCCCTTATGTTGCCATTAGCATAGACTTGACATGCAGTAATGAACAAAAAATTTAAAACCTCAGTCACCTTGCTAATGCTCTGAAAATGTGCAAGCACTTTTTAAAATATAAGGAATGTGAAGTCAGCTTTCCTGGAATGGCAATATCCTTTGCATCCTTTTATTTTTAATCTTATTCACACACTCAAGGTTATGGCCCATTGTACCAGGTTAGTAAAGGGAATGATGATGGATATGAAGAAATTTATCCTGACATTCTGAATAATACTGTTAGAAGTTGTTCCACAGAGATGTTTAATTATGTGAGAGTGTGTGTTTGTATGTGTGTCTTATGTCTATGAAAATTGCCAATATGTCTTCACTAATCCTGCCTGTCCCTTATTAAAATAAACCATTTGCTCACAGAAATGTAAACAATATTCCAATACAGTGTTCTAATGCTTCTGTAATTTATTTAAGCACAGGAGAATAAACCCTACTTTGCATAGAGTAACACTGTTGGACTGATATATTTAACATATTTGAATTCTAATATTGGCTTCACTATGATTTGAGGATGTCCTTGATCTTCTCTAAGTCATTAGAACTTTCCTAATTCTGCCACTAAAGCAGTTTCTCTTGGGATCAGAGTCCACACTTTGCAACAAATATAGAGATTTCCTATCAAGCTCTCCAAGGATGTGGCAAGGTCTCTGCTTGGGCAAACCAGGATTGGTATCATTGCTTTCCCCGAATATCTAGATGCTTCCCAAATTCAAATCCTTTCTCATCTCTATATGCAATACTATGTTCCTAGGGATAAAATACTTTTTAGAAACAATTTTCTTAATAAAATATATATATGAGAGGTTTCTCAAACTAACTTTTGGAGATTTTTTTTACATTAATCCCTGGGGTAAAAAGAATCAAGAAAAATCCTTTTCTCCTCACTGGCTTTTGCTCAGTAAATATTTTAAGTTTTATGAAGCAAAATTTGTATGCATTTTCCTCTATAATTTTGTGTCCCATCCACAAAATCTTTACCGCTAGCCTCCTCAAAATATCCTGTGTTTTCTTCTCGAAGCTTCATAGTGAAGCTTTTAATGTTTTTATTCATTTATAATTCAGTATTCAAATAGTATCAGTTCATATTGTGATATGAAGTATTAAGTATCATTTCTCATTTATGAATATTATTTATTTGCTACCATATCATTTGTTAAAGACTTCTGCTTTCTAATATAAATACATTTTCCTTTTATCAAAAAATCAATTGACCATATATCAGTTCAGTTCAGTTCAGTTGCTCAGTGGTTTTCGACTCTTTCCGACCTGGGTTTAATCCCTGGGTGGGGAAGATTCCCTGGAGGAGGGCATGGAAACCCATTTCAGTATTCTTGCTTGGAGAATCCCATGGACATAGGAGCCTGGTGGGCTACAGTCCATAGGGTCGCAGAGTCAGACACAACTGAAGCGACTTAGCATAGCATATATGCACTACATGGATGCATATCAAAACCAATATGCTAACAAAATAATCTAAACACTAAAGAAAGTAAGATAGCAATTTGATTTACATAAAATCAAGAAGCACTAAAACTAACTTGTAGTTTTGAACAGAGTAATAGTTGACTGTGAGGGTTGAGGACTGAGTTAACAGAGGCATGCAGATTCTATCTTGAATGAGGAACTGAATACACAGATACAAAAGTTGTTTTTTTCAAAGTCACCAAATTTTATGCAAAAACACTTATTTAAACATTATAAAGGAAACTGAGGATGATTCAAAGAAATCGGAAGATATTGCATGCCTTTGGATTTGAAGAATTAATGTTGTTAAAATGACCAGACTACCCAAAACAATCTACAGATGCAATACAATCCCTATCAAATTACCTATGATACTCTTCACAGAACTAGAACAAATAAACCTAAAGTTTATGTGGAACCACAAAGGACCTAAGATTATCAAAGCAATCCTGAAGAAAAAGAACCAAGTTGGGATGTATAACTTTTTCCAGACTTAAGACGACTCTACAAAGCTACAATAATTAGGCCTGCATGATACTGGTACAAAAACAGACATATGGATCAATGGAACAGAATAGCAAGTCCAGAAATAAACCCACACACTTACAGTCAATTAATCTTAGACAAAGGAGGCAGGAATATACCTGAAGGAAAGACAATTTCTTTAGCAAGTGGTGTTGGGAAGACTGGAGAGGTGCATACAAATCAATGAAAATACTCCCTCGCACCTTGTAAAAAATTAACTTGAAAATGGCTTAAAGAATTGAAGATACAACACCATAAAAATCCGAGAAGAAAACTTAGGCAAAACATTCTCTGACAAAAAATCATAGCAATATTTTCTTCAATAAATCTCCCAAGAAGAAATAAAAGTTAAAGTAAACAAGTGCAAAAATAATCAAGCTTACAAGCTTTTGCACAGCAAAAGTATCATACAACCAACAACGGCTTAATTTCTCAAATATACAAATGGCTAATACTATTCTATATCAAAACAGCAAACAATCTAGTCAAAAACTGGGCAGGAGATCTAAATAGACATTTCTCCAAAGAAAACCTACAGTCAGCCATGAGAAGGCACATGAGAAGATGCTCATCATAGCTAATTATTAGAGAAAAACAAATTAAAACTATAATGAGATGTCACTTCACACCAGTCAAAGTGGCCATCATTAAAACATCTACAAATAATAAAACAATAAAGAACGTGTGGAGAAAAAGGAATATTCCTAACTGCTGTTTGTGATGTAAATTGCTGCATCCACTATGGAGAACAAAACAAAACAAAACAAAAACTAAAAATAGAGTTACCTTATGATCCAGCAATTTCATTCTTGGGCAGATAATCAAAAACAAATGAAAACTAACTTGAAAAAATATCAATACATATACCAAATGTGTGTAGCAGCACTATTTATAATAACCAAGACATGGAAGCAACCTAAGTTGTCCATCAATGATGAATGGATAAAGAAGATGTGGGGTGTGCATTTGTGTGTATACATACATATGTATATGTGTGTACATATACAATGGAATATTACTCTTCCATTAAAAGGATGAAATACTGCCATTTCAGCAATGTGGATAGACCCAGAGATTATCATATGAAATGAAGTAATCAGACAGAGAAAGAGAAATATTATATGATATCACTTATACATAGAATCTAAGAAACAATACTAATAAACTTACTTACAGAACAGAAAAAGACTCACAGAGAAAGTAAATATATCATTAACAAAGTGGAACATGAGAAGGGACAAATTAGGAGTATGAGATAAACTGGTATACACCACTATATATAAAATAGATAAACCATGATGATTGATGTATAGCACAGGTAACTGTAATAATGGAAAAGAGTCTGAAAAAATGTATATGCATCTATCTATCTATATATACACATATATATACAGTTTGTTACACATTTGAAAATAATGCAATATTGTAAAGCAGCTATAATTTAATAAAACCTTCATATATATAATATATATAAATAGCTTCAGGAAATAAATTAAAAAATACATTATTTAAAATGCCTAGGAAAAAATTTTCTGTCTATAAATAGATAAACTCTTGCTATGCACTTCATGTATCAGAAAAGCATTACTAATATCTCTAATGTAATGTATATCTCTCACACAAGAATTTCTGTTTCTTGATCATAAACTATTACTTAGAAGAAATTAAACAGTGAAATATGTTCTATTACAAAAGATGATATGTCAATATGAGATGGCTTATAATATTCACAAGCAACAAGGACATAGTAAGTTCACAAGGAAATTAAAAGCAGAAGATTTTAAGCAAATAAAATAAAACCAAAGTTGAGGATGTATCATGTGTCATATCAGATATGACAAACATGTGATACATCACTAAGATACATGTCATAATCATAAGTACTTTATAGATGATGCTAAAAATTTATCTCTGAATTTTTTATTAGTCATTACAAGAAAAGAAACATAGCTATAAGTTCCACAAAGAAAAGAATATGGTTTGAAATAAGAAAGCAATTTTTCTTGCTCTGAAACAGGACATTAAATTTTTCAGCATGTCTTAAAAGAGATACTGAGTAAGAAAATGGGCACTATCATCAATTTCATCCTTAAAAAGTTAATAGAAAAATATATTTGACTCTTTTTTCCAACTATTCTTCTAGGTTCAACTGTTTCTTTTCTTTTGATTTTGCCAGTTAGAATGATATAATGTCAAAGTGTATTAGAGCGAAATTGTCTTTCAAAAGAACAAAATACACAGTGTGAAGTAGTAAATCTATAAAACCCTTCTAATGATGACTGTAATTTAGAAGAATGATACACTGGTATATTTAAAGCAGTGTTTAACTTTTTTTTTTTTTTCCTTCCCTGCTTAACATATAGTAAAATTGAAGAACCTTGTTAAAACTGCATTATCTACAATGAACCCAAATAATAATTTGGTCTAGCTCCATATTGTTGAATATTTAGTGAATTGCATGATGACTGGGGGGAAAAAAACAGAGCTCCTAATTTTTGGTTAAAATGAGTAATTTTAAGGAAACAGAATTTTCATTTCTAACCTATATCAAGATAATTAAGCTGGATCATCATTGGAGATATACTTCTCTACATACTCACAGACTCCAGAACACTGATTTCTTAGGGGTAAAGTGCCTAAAACCTGACTCTCAAACAACTTCAGTAGTAAGTATCATCATAAAATATATGATAAAACATGATACATACTAGTAAGGGTCATAATAAAATACAAAAAGATATGTCAATCTTTTAAATAAGAATACTGACAATACACAAAGATGGTTCCATGCTTCTGACATATTAAAAATGAGATGTTTTTCTTTATTTACTAAAAATATATATTATACATAATTTTGCATTTATTATGCATAAACTTTATGTTTTTATTAATTAATTTATTTTAGCTGGAAGCTAATTACTTTACAGTATTGTGGTGGTTTTGCCATACATTGAAATGAATCAGCCACGGTGTACATGTGCCCCCATCATGAACCTCCCCTTCCTCTTCCCTCCCCATCCCATCCCTCAGGGTCATCCCAGTGTACCAGCCCTGAGCGTCCTGTCTCATGCATAAACTTTATATTCAAAAACATTTTCAGTATTCCATAAATTGCACTTACTCTTTTAAAATTTGTAAATAAATATTCTTTATTTAATAAAACATTTGAGTACACAAGATAAAATGTAAACAGTGTAAGATTTAACATTTAACTGATTAAAATATAATGTGGATAAAATGAAAAAAAATACAGGATAAGAACTTTAAAATATCCAAGTGTATATTGTGAATAGCTCCAATTTCCTCTCTAAATGTCAGATACCAAATGTATATTTTACATGGAACAAACACTGAAGGGTGCTTTCTAATATACTTCTGAAATGACATTTTCTTAGTATGACCTTTCTTTCTAACAATAACTTACATTTTAATTAAATTGGACCATTTTCATTACATGCCAAATATCTCTGATATATATTATCATTGTCCTTTGTCAGAATTGATAGCTAAAGGTCATGGACTTAAATAATTATTGAGATTAACAGAATTGGTAATTTATGAGAAAATGGCACATACCTGGTAGTTATTCTTTCAGAAAAGTGACACTTTCTAATGTTTGAACAGGTCTGAAAGAAAATTAGAAGAATGAAAAGACTCAAATAATCATTAAAAAACTCAAAATTTGAAAATTTGCATCTATGGTCTTTTAAATTTATATCTCCATATTCTCAGCTTAATTCTCATTTTTAAACCATAAATATAGACACGGAATTAAGTTGTAAAACATCCTATTCATTTGACAAAGACCATGAAAAAGAAAGTGAAACAACACGGTTAAGGATTATTTTCATCATGCAATAATTTACAATCACAAATATAATCAAAACAAATTTAAGTTAAAAAATTACCATCAACAAATACCACCTTGATTATCCAATTTTTTATTTTAGTTAAATTTCATTTTCACTTTAAAAACTGTTCAAATGAAGTATCAAATACAATGGCAATATGTGAAAAAGACAAAAAAAAATGGCTTACTGTAATGATGGACCTGTTATTCTAGTATTTTATTTTAACATTCAAAATGTTAAAAAATATATAACTTCATATCAGCAATAAATAAAGTACACAAAATTAAGATCAAATTATATCACTTGTAACTTCCTTTATTTAACTCTGCATAAGTTTATAAATATATTTATTTTACATATTTAAATTCACCTTTTAAAAATTCAAAGGTATGAATATTTTACAGCAAAATTCATTTTATTACTTCTTTATGTCTGCCTTCCCTCCTTTATCTAATCCCTTGTTCCTGTAAAGTTACCTGCTGTTACTACTCTCTTTTGTATCTTCTCAAAATTTGTTTTCTATGTGTATAACAGCAAACAAAAAATACTATTTGAAAACAACAGAAATAATGATGTACAATACAATGTGTTCTGCACTTTTCTTTTTCAACTAAATACGTGTTTGGGTGTATTTTAAAAGAAAATTATAAGAGTTTGCTTTTCTATTTACTCTTTCATAGTCTTTGCTACATGGATAGATTTATCATAACATATTTAATTCAATCTCCTATAAATAATTATTTGACCTTTAAGAGATAGAAATGGAAGTAATGCTAGAATGATTAAACTTGTAAATAGAAGATCATTTAAATCAACAAGAAAGAATAAATAATAAGAATAAATAATGTATATCAACAGTTAACATAAAAGGCAATATAAATGGTTGCCAAACATATGAAGATGTTCAGCTTAACTCAACCAAGAAGAATGCAAATTGAAACCACACTAAGAAACAACTATTTGCCTATAGTATTGGTGAAATTCATGTTTGGTAATAAACATGGAAAGTAAAGATGCAAGAAAATAGAATGGGAAAATAAGTGCTTTAAAATATCAACAGTAGAGGTATAGAGTGAAACAACCACTATGAATAGCCATATTATTTTGTCCAAGTATTATATATGCATAAATAATTTTTATTCAGTTGAATAAAATTATACATGCACTTATCATTCGATCTGTATTCCCAAATGCATTTACCATTTGATCTGGATTCCCAGTTGCGGAGATCTTTCAAACTAATGTAAATGTTAAGACAAATGCATTAGGCTTAGCTCTTACAACATGGGTTTGTTTTAACCAGAGGTTTGGAAGAATGGATATATCCCTCAAGTAAGTAAGGGATTGTTTTGGAGAAGGCAAGGGCACCCTACTCCAGTACTCTTGCCTGGAAAATCCCATGAACGGAGGAGCCTGGTCGGCTGCAGTCCATGGGGTCGCTAAGAGTTGGACACGACTGAGCGACTTCACTTTGACTTTTCACTTTCATGCACTGGAGAAGGAGATGACAACCCACTCCAGTGTTCTTGCCTGGAGAATCCCAGGGACGGGGGAGCCTGGCGGGCTGCCGTCTATGGGATCACACAGAATTGGACATGACTGAAGTGACTTAGCAGCAAGGGATTGTTTAAATTATGGTATAGTTATTTAATGTACTATTATCCAGTCAAATAAAAAAATGACAAGACAAAATTAAATGACATGCAAGATAAAATACATCTTTAAGTTAAATGAGCAACGTGTATAATTTTATATATAACATCATATTTTGTGGAAAAATGGGAGAGTTAATACAGATAAATATATTTGTTTATATTGTACAATGGTTTTTGCAAATGGTCTCAGATTCTTCTGCAATCCTTCAAGAGATGAGATGCATGTGAAAAGTGAAAGTGAAGTTGCTGAATCATGTCCAACTGTTTGCGACACCATGGCCTGTAGTCCACCAGGCTCCTCTGTCCATGGGATTTTTCCAGGCAAGAATACTGGAGTGGGTTGCCATTTCCTTCTCTGGGAGATCTTCCCTACTCAGGGATTGAACCTGGGTCTCCTGCATTGTAGGCAGACACTTTACTGTCTGAGCCACCAGGGAAGATATGCATGTATTCCACTCTTTAAACCTGGTAAGATTATGACTCACTTGTTCAATCTGCTCAGAGCTGTTAATGAAATAGAACGTGTCAAAATTGATACTATATTATTACCAAGGGCCAGCTTCATGGACATGTAACCTGTCAGTTACACAGAACCCTATACTTATAATGGTCTCATGTTCAGTTTAACACTGTACCATCAGGGTCTTGAAATTCTTAATAATCTTTAAAAAAATATTTCTGTATTTTCACTTTGTACTAGACTCTATGCATAACTATTGAGACAAGGTCATAACAAATGCTGCATGTAACTTTGCCCACTGAATGTTTGCATTTGGAGTCCTGAGATACTTCCTAAAAACTCCAACAACCTTTTAACACAATATGTGAAATTTGAGCTACGCGGAGGGGGCATGAACATGTGCTCTGATGGACCGTTGAGTCATTTGAGCCAAGGGGCACACCTTGTGACTGAATGAGTGGATTCATGGATGGCAGGAGCCAGCTACAGGATTACCAGCCTTTGAGTTGTGTCTGGGTTGAAAATGCTGATGTCATGTACAGACAGACAATCCTTGCTGTGCCCTGAGAAAACTGATGACCTATAGATACTATTCAATTTAAAAAGTAAATGGCTGTTTCAAGCCACCAATTTGGGGTAATTTGTTATGTAGAAGTAGTAGCCAGAAAAATTTTATATAAGAAACTCTGGAAGGAAATATAATAAACTAAACAAAATTTATTTATGGAGTATTGAGGCGGAATCCAAGAAAGGAGGGGCAGGACAGGGGTGGAGAGAATCTTTCACTGTGTGTCTTTTTTATATGTTTGGATGTTTGGCCCAAGTGGGCGTAGTTGTCTTCAAAAATGAATAGAAATATGAACAAAAATGAAAGATTAATTTAGGATGTGTGGGATGAAGAAAAAATTATTTTTGCATTAATGCAGAGGTGGAGTTTTCTGAATATATTTTGCTGAAAACTTGGGATCCTTGTCTTAGAGAAAGCCTTGGGAAGTTATTTATAACTCTATAGACAGTTATAGAAATCCAGAGAAACTTATCTAATTAAAAAATGCATTTTTACATTTCCAGGGAAAATGACGCTTGAAACTTTGAAAACATCTCTAAAAGCCTGTAAAAGCCAATGACACTAGAGTTTACTGAATTTGAGAGGTGTATTTCATTTCAAATGGTTTCAGTGAGAATCCAGAAGTTTTTCTACACCTTCATCATGACGCAAAGACTTTTCTCCTGCCTTTTCTTCCTCTATGTAAGCAGAGATTATCTAATTTTCTCCCTCACTTATGGATTTTCATGCTACTCACAGAGGGTATTTTTCCTTCTGGATTTCACCACATTGCTCCAATGGCTCCTCTAATGGCTCAGACAGAAAAATCTGCCTACAATGAGGGAGACCTGGGTTTGATCCCTGGGTGGGGGAGAGTCCCTAGGAGAAAGCATGGGAACCCATTCCAGTAATCTTGCCTGGAGAAATCCATGGACAGAGGAGCCTGGCGGGCTACCGTCTTTAGGGTCGCAAAGAGTCAGACACGGCTGAGAGACTAACACACACATGGACACATACAAAATGAAATATGTCTCTGATCCAGAATACCTCACATGTACATTGAGGATAAAGTTAAAAACATTAATTTTTAAAATATATAAAAGTTCAGTTCAGTAGCTCAGTCCTGTCCGACTCTGTTCGATCCCATGAACGCAGCACGCCAGGCATCCCTGTCCATCACCAACTCCCAGAGTTCATTCAGACTCACGTCCATGGAGTCAGTGATGCCATCCAGCCATCTCACCCTCTGTCATCCCCTTCTCGTCGTGCCCTCAATCCCTCTCAGCATCACAGTCTTTTCCAAAGAGTCAACTCTTCACATGAGGAGGCCAAAGTACTGGAGTTTCAGCTTTAGCATCATTCCTTCCAAAGAAATCCCAGGGCTGATCTCCTTCAGAATGGACTGGTTGGATCTCCTTGCAGTCCAAGGGACTCTCAAGAGTCTTCTCCAACACCACAGTTCAAAAGCATCAATTTTTCGGCTCTCAGCTTTCTCCACAGTCCAACTCTCACATCCATACACGACCACTGGAAAAACCATAGCCTTGACTAGACGCACCTTTGCCCAGAAAAAGTCAACAAAATTTACTTAAGATGAAATTTAAAAAAAGTTTGAGCTGTCCTATAAGAATTCAATAAATGTAAACAGTGGTTAAATATCTGCACTGAAAGAATTCCATAAGATAAATCCTCCTAAATTCAAGGAATGTTCATCCTAAGTTTCATTACTTTTTCTCAACTTTTTATTTTATAGTGGAGTGTGGCTGATTAACAATGTTGTGATAGTTACAAGTGCACAGCAAAGCAACTCAGTCATACACATTTATCAGTTCAGTTTAGTCGCTCAGTCATATCCGACTCTTTGCAACCCCATGAATCGCAGCACGCCAGGCCTCCCTGTCCATCACCAACACCTGGAGTTCACTCAGACTCACGACCAGCAAGTCAGTGATGCCATCAGCCATCTCATCCTCTGCTGTCCCCTTCTCCTCCTGCCCTCAATCCCTCTCAGCATCAGAGTCTTTTCCAATGAGTCAACTCTTCTCATGAGGTGGCCAAAGTACTGGAGTCTCAGCTTTAGCATCATTCCTTCCAAAGAAATCCCAGGGTTGATCTCCTTCAGAATGGACTGGTTGGATCTCCTTGCAGTCCAAGGGACTCTCAAGAGTCTTCTCCAACACCACAGTCCAAAAGCATCAGTTCTTTGGTGCTCAGCCTTCTTCACAGTCCAACTCTCACATCCATATATGACCACAGGAAAAACCATAGCCTTGACTAGACAGACCTTAGTTGGCAAAGTAATGTCTCTGCTTTTGAATATGCTATCTAGATTGGTCATAACTTTTCTTCGAAGGAGTAAGTGTCTTTTAGTTTCATGCTGCAGTCACCATCTGAAATGATTTTGGAGCTCCCAAAAATAAAGTCTGTCACTGTTTCCACTGTTTCCCCATCTATTTACTATAAAGTGATAGGACCAGGTGCCATGATCTTCGTTTTCTGAATGTTGAGCTTTAAGCCAACTTTTTCACTCTCCACTTTCACTTTCATCAAGAGGCTTTTTAGTTCCTCTTCACTTTCTGCCATAAAGGTGGTGTCGTCTCCATATCTAAGGTTATTGATATTTCTCCTGGCAATCTTGATTCCAGCTTGTGCTTCTTCCAGCCCAAGATTTCTCATGATGTACTCTGCATATAAGTTAAATAAGCAGGGTGACAATATACAGCCTTGACATACTCCTTTTCTTATCTGGAACCAGTCTGTTCCATGTCCAGTTCTAACTGTTGCTTCCTAACCTGCATATAGGTTTCTCAAGAGGCAAGTCACGTGGTGTGGTATTCCCATCTCTTTATAGAATTTTCCACAGTTGATTGTGATCCACACAGTCAAAGGTTTTGGCATTGTCAATAAAGCAGAAATAGATGTTTTTCTGGAACTCTCATGCTTTTTCCATGATCCAGCAAATGTTGGCAATTTGATGTCTAGTTCCTCTGCCTCTTTTAAAACCAGCTTGAACATCTGGAAGTTCACAGTTCATGTATTGCTGAAGCCTGGCTTGGAGAATTTTGAGCATTACTTTACTAGCATATGAGATGAGTGCAATTGTGTGGTAGTTTGAGCACTGTTTGGCATTGCCCTCTTTGGGACTGGAATGAAAACTGACCTTTTCCAGTCCTGTGGCCACTGCTGAGTTTTCCAAATTTGCTGCCATACTGATTGTAGCACTTTCAGAGCATCATCTTTCAGGATTTGAAATAGCTCAACTGGAATTCAATCACCTCCACTACCTTTGTTCATAGTGGTGCTTCCTAAGGCCCACTTGACTTCACATTCCAGGATGTCTGGCTCTAGGTGCGTGATCACACCACTGTGATTATCTGGGTTATGAAGATCTTTTTTGTACAGTTCTTCTGTGTATTCTTGCCACCTCTTCTTAATATCTTCAGCTTCTGTTAGGTCCATACCGTTTCTGTCCTTTATTGAGCCCATCTTTGCATGAAATGTTCCCTTGGTATCTCTAATTTTCTTGAAGAGATCTCTAGTCTTTCCCATTTTGTTGTTTTCCTCTATTTCTTTGCATTGATGACTGAGGACGGCTTTCTTATCTCTTCTTGCTATTCTTTGGAACTCTGCATTCAGATGCTCATATCTTTCCTTTTCTCCTTTGTTTTTCACCTCTCTTCTTTTCACAGCTATTTGTAAGGCATTCCCAGACAGACATTTTGCTTTTTTTGCATTTCTTTTTCTTGAGGATGGTCTTGATCCCTGTCTCCTGTACAATGTCACGAACCTCATTCCGTAGTTTATCAGGTACTCTTATCTATCAGATCTAGGCCCTTAGATCTATTTCTCACTTCCACTGCATAATCATAAGGGATTTGATTTAGTTCATACCTGAAATGTCAAGTGGTTTTCCCTACTTTCTTCAACTTAAGTCTGAATTTGGCAATAAGGAGTTCATGATCTGAGCCACAGTCAGCTCCTGGTCTTGTTTTTGTTGACTGTATAGAGCTTCTCCATCTTTGGCTGCAAAGAATATAGTCAATCTGATTTTGATGTTGACCATCTGGTGATGTCCATGTGTAGAGTCTTCTCTTGTGTTGTTGGAAGAGGGTGTTTCCTATGACCAGTGCATTTTCTTGGCAAATCTCTATTAATAGTCTTTGCCCTGCTTCATTCTGTATTCCATGGCCAAATTTGCCTGTTACTCCAGGTGTTTCTTGACTTCCTACTTTTGCATTCCAGTCCCCTATAATGAAAAGGATATCTTTTTGGGGTGTTAGTTCTAAAAGATCTTGTAGGTCTTCATAGAATCATTCAACTTCAGCTTCTTCAGCATTACCGGTTGGGGCATAGACTTGGATTACTGTGATATTGAATGGTTTGCCTTGGAAAAGAACAGAGATCATTCTGTCATTTTTGAGATTGCATCCAAGTACTGCATTTTGGACTCTTTTGTTGCCCATGATGGCTACTCCATTTCTCCTAAGGGATTCCTGTTCACAGTAGTAGATATAATGATCATCTGAGTTAAATTCACCCATTCCAGTCCATTTTAGTTCACTGATTCCTAGAATGTCAACGTTCACTCTTGACATCTCTTGCTTGACCACTTCCAATTTGCCTTGATTTGTGGACCTAACATTCCAGGTTCCTATGCAATATTGCTCTTTAGAGCATAGGACCTTGCTTCTATCACCAGTCACATCCACAACCGGGTATTGATTTTACTTTGGCTCCATCCCTTCATTCTTTCTGGAGTTATTTCTCCACTGATCTCCAGTAGCATATTGGGCACCTACTGACCGGGGATGTTCCTCTTTCAGTATCCTATCATTTTGCTTTTTCATATAACATATATATACTTTTCATAAAAGTATATAAAACTACATGTAAAAAAATTTTAGAGAAGTTATGTCAAGGAAAGGTACTGGTTTGATGCAAAGTGGGAAAAAAGAGACATATGCAGAAGTGTTAAGCACAACTTTTCTCGAGTGTTAGAATGCTGGATGTTCTTTTCATTGTTTTCTTTCACAATTCATACATTTCATAATATTTATGGATAATATACACTAAATTTTCTATTTTTATTGAGATAATTGGCATATAGCACTGTGTAAGTTTAAGGTGTATAGTACAGTGACTTGACTTATACACATCATCAAATCATTACTATAGTACATTTAGTGAATGTCCTTCACCTCATATAGGTAAGAAATGAAAGAAAAAAGGTTCCTTATGATGAGAAATAAAAACAAACAAAGAAAAAGATATGTATGGCAGAGTCAAGAATATGATCCTACATGCACCACTAAGTTCATAGCAGTGTTATTCACAATAGCCAAGAAATGGAAACCACCTAAATATTCACTGACAGATGAATGCATAAGACGTGGTACATATATACAGTGGAAAGCCATTCAGCCATAAAAATGAAATAATGCCATCTGTAGCAACGTGCATGGACCTAGTGATTATTATCACACTAAGTCAATCAGAAAAAAGAAAGACTGATATCATATATTACTTGTGGAATCTAAAATATGACACAAACGAACTTAATCAAACAGACTTGATGAGAAAGGGACGACAGAGGATGAGATGGCTGGATTGGAGTAACTCACGTGAGTCTGAGTGAACTCTGGGAGTTGGTGATGGACAGGGAAGCGTGGCATACTGCGATTCTTGGGGTCTCAAAGAGTCGGACACAACCAAGCGACTGAACTGACTTATGCAACAGACTCGGAAACAGAGAACAGACTTGAAGTTGCCAAGAGTGAGGAAGCCAGAGCAGGGCTAGATTAGGAGTGTGAGATTAGTGCATGATTGTGTGCTTAAACGCTCAGTTGTGTCCGACTCTTTGTACCCCATGGTCGACAACGCTTCAGGCTCCACTGTCCGAATTTTCCAGGCGAGAATAACAGAGTGGGTTGCCACTTCCTCCTCCAGCTTCTTCCCAACCCAGAGATCAAACCTTCATCTCCTGCATCTGCTGTACTGGCAGGTGGATTATTTACCACTAAGTCCCCTGGGAAGCCCCAGGGAATTAGTAGATGGAAACTATTATGTACAGATAGATAACAATAACATCCTATTATATAGCACAGGGAACTATATTCAATATTCTGTGATAAATCATAATGGAAAAGAATATGAAAAAGAATACACATATACACACGTATATAACTGAATCACTTTACTGTATAATAGAAATTAACACAACATTGTAAATCAACTCTATTTCAATAAAATAATTATTTTTTAAGAAAAGAATATGATCTGGAAGGCCAGTTAGGAGGTGACTCCATATCCCCTTGAAAAAGAACATATAATCTTGGACCAAGGATGTAAGAAAAAATGGAAATTGTGAGTTATATTTAGATTTGAGATATATTCTGAAGATGGTTATAATAGTATTTAATGATGAACTGCATAAGCAGTATGAATGAGAAGTTGAGGAAAGATTACAATATTTTTCACTGAAAAACTGGGTTAATAGTTTTCAAATTAATTTACATAAGCAATCATGGTGGAATGCTGCATAGTTTAAGAAAATTTCTATTCATCATTGATCTAATTTTGTTAAAAACAAGATAATAACAATGGATATGACATTTAAAATAGAAGTTTTCAATTCAACATAAAGGTCGGAATTCATATTGCCAAACCCTTTAGTTCCTCTTTGGAAAATAGAAGGTGACTAAACAACATTAATTTTGGTGATTAAATGAATAACTATTTTTACAAAACTTTTATTTCAGCCAAATAAGATATAATGGCTTATTGGATAAATTTCCAAGTTCTTTAAAAATAACAATGCTAGAAATTACAGAGATTCCCTTAAAATTTAGCTGCAAATATTTTATTTGTTCATGTTATAGAAATTATTGTCTGTTATGAGGAGGTTTGCTTGGAAAACAAAATACAGACTTAATTTGTACTATTGCTTTGTTCTATTTCTCTCTAGCTTCCTCTCCCCTGAAACATCTTCCTTTATTTTATTCCTGCTTCCTTGCCTGCCTTTCTCACATTGTTTTCAACATTTTTTCCTTACCCTGTAAGTACAATAAACAGCAAATATCATCTTCGACACTGCAACACTACCTATTATATCATAATATGAAAACAATGTAGTTAAAACTCTGATAGAAGACAGAGGACTCATAAAATGACAGAACTGGGGCTAATTAAAAGTATCTAGACTTCCTAATTTTGCACCTAAAATATACTGAAGTATATTTTCCTAATCCAGTTAGGCCCCATATATTATACAATTAATAGTGATCAAGGCAAATATTTATTCAAATATGTGAATTTGAATATACACACATCAGCTTAGTTCAGTCGCTCTGTTGTGTCTGACTTTTTGTGATCCCACGGACTGAAGTACACTAGGCCTCCCTTTCCATCACCAACACCCAGAGTTGGATAATACATATATATATGTATATATACATATACCAAAACACATATATTATCTGCATCAATATCAGTAATAAAATATGAGAACTTATACTGATATATAAAACTTTATCTCAGGCATAAAGCCAAAGTTTTCAAATATTAGCAACAAAAACCCTTTAACATTTTACATATCAGTCATTATTCTTTATACAAATCCAAAACCTCTCTAATAAAATTAAGCATAAATATAATTTATTAATAAATACATAAAAATTGAGAGAATTGATATCTGTCTGCAAATTGGTTATAGGAATGGAAATAGTATATGTGAAGTGATATATACACAGAAGATAATTAATAGTCGGTATTTACTAATTGAACTAGAATATTAAAGAAGTAAACTATGGCTTACAAATTAATTTTATAATATAGTTTTATATTCATCATATTAAAAATTTTCAAAAGCATTGAATTATCAAGAACTATCTTCCCAATTACATGGACTAAATAGTCCAGTCAGTTTACAATGTCTTTATTCTTCATTTTCAAGGCAAATGTTATTTTTTATAATTATAATAAAAGCCATATTATCTCTGTTACTTGAGTAGCTCAAAATTATAGAAAACTTTACTAACATAAACTCTAAAAAATAATTTTGTGCATATGTACTAATACATGTATAATATTCTTAAATCTACTATCATACATATATATGAAGAGATACAGTAACCTGATAATCAGTAGCCATGTCATTTATACATATTTAAGGAAGACAGAATGTGGTTGAGTACTGTAACAATTCAGAGTTGAGCACCCTCTTGAGAATTGAATCCAATTTTGTTTTCTTAAGGCTGATATTTATTATCTTGTTAGGAATGCACTGAATGATAGCTACAAAAGGTAAAAGTGAATAGACAAATTCAACTTGAATCAAAGGAATCTAAATGAAGATTACTCTTCCCTGAATATCAGATTCCAGGGAATATAGAGAATAAGGGGGGGGGGGAACCTCATTTGACACATCTCTAAACTGTTGGTTTCTGAAATTTATACTAGGTGATTTGGCAGGGTAATCCTTAAGAAATATTAGTACAACAAACATATTGCAATACTCTAAACTGGGTAGGATATGTCTGTATATGATAGATTGTGACTACTGTAGGGAGAGCTGAATCCTTTCATAAATATTTTAGCCTTAGTACTGCAAAAGCCATCAAGTAGTGATTGAGTTAGAAGATGTCTGAAATGCTGTTAACAGGAGAATAATAGCCTGCCTTATAGTCCTATGGGCATCCGAGCCCTAGAACTAATACAATATTGATCTGGAGGAGTCATAAATGCAATCAACTCGAGTGATTTCCTATGAAGGTGTTTTCTTTCTTCTGTGAACTTTCACAATTATTATTCTGCACAAACCCTACAGAACTGGGATACTTACATTCTGATTTCAACGGTAGTGCTCTATTCCTAGTAAAACTTGTAAAATTACTCAATTCCTATTTTGGATTTGTGTACTTTAAAAAACTACCCAACCCATAGCTCTATTGTTAACATTTATGAAGTAATTATTCTGTGTATCAACCTCATACTCACACTATTCTTTCAATTAGATTCAAACTCTTTTAAGTTGTTTAATATTCTATTTTGATGCACTTCCTAAATCCAGGTTAAGAGATAAAGTAGCTTGTAGATTATATGTATGTAAATGTGGCATTTATATACCTAACTATATATCTATGTATATAGTTAGGTGTATCGATGTTTATATATATGCAATATGACATATATCCAACTCTTTATTTATGATTATTTAGTAACTTTAACCTATATATTTCAAATACATGCATCTTCATATAAGTGAAGAAAATACTATAAAATCTATGGAGTCAGTTTGAATTGGTCTGTGCTATTTAATTGTTCTGTGATCAGTATCAGTCTATGCTTTCTGATTCTTCATTTTTCCAGTTGTAAAATGGGTGTAAGTATAAATAAATAAATGATTCATAGATGGATTTATATCTATATATTTATATAGAATTATATATTTAGGATAATAGATTTAAAGTTATTAGAAGAAGCAGAAAAGTGATGCATATAATCGACTAACCATAGTCATATTCACACAGTAAGCTCTGAAATGTTATTATAACTACAAAAGGAAAAAATGGACTTTTCATAAATTCAGATTTTTTAAAAATTCAGAATTAAAGTATTTTAATTTAATGAGGTTTAAATATAACATTAAACTATGAGACTATAATATATATTACTACTATAATAAAAATTTGTCATATCTAAATTCATACCCTTTTCTTGAGATTAAAAAAACTGTATTTATAAATTGCTTGTTTAGCAAAATTAGATATAAGTGTTATTCCTCTTCTTACTATTTATCTTTGTTATTAAACAATAAAATTAGAAACAATTATTCAAGAATTAAAAATCCTTACACATTTGAAAATATAAGGAGTCACATTAGACATTGTATATTTTAAAATGACCAAAAATAAAGATTCACATGGATATATATTTCTTCATTTGTTAAATAATATCACAATATTGTTTCAAAGATTATTGGATCTTTAAATTGAATGCAAAGAATATGTATTTGCTTTGTATGTATTATGAATATTTTACGGAATAATAAAACAACTTTCCCTTGACTCTTTCTGTAAAATATTTAGAAAGTTACCAATGACAACTAATTTTAAGGAATTTTAAGAATTTATATTTCTTTGAAGCAAAAAGGAAAGCTGGAAAAAATGTACCTAAAGTCAATTGATATGATAGAAAAAAAATGTGCTTTTATCTGTTTAGTTTTTACTCAATTCCCATTTAAGAAATAATAATATATAATAAAGTCATACTTCAAAATTACTCATAGGAATGCATGTAAAATATATACATATATAATTTATTTAGAGAACTTCCAGATTTACAAGCTGTGTTTAGAAAAGGCAGAGAAACAAGAGATTAAATTGCTAACATTCACTGGATCATAGAGAAAGCAAGGGAATTCCACAAAAAAATATTTACTTATGTTTCATTGATTATGCTAATGCCTTTGACTGCGTGGATCACAGCAAACTGTGGAAAACTTGTAAGGAGATAGGAATACCATACCTTGCTACCTTTCTCCTGAAAAGCCTGTATGCAGGTCAAGAAGCAACAGTTAGATCTTATATGAAACAACTGGCTGGTTCAAAATTGAGAAAGGAGTAAAACAAGGCTGCATACTGTCACCCTGCCTCTTTAACTTTATGTAGAAATATCATGTAAAATGTTGGGCTGGATGAAGCTAAAGCTGGAATCAAGATTGCTGGGAGAAATATCAATAACCTCAGATATGCAGATGACACCATCCTTATGGCAGAAATTGAAGAGGAACTGAAGAGCCTCTTGATAAAGGTGAAAGAGGAGAGCAAAAAAGCTGGCTTAAAACTGAACATTCAACAAATGAAGATCATGGCATCCAGTCTCATCATTTATGTCAAATAGATGGGAAACAATGGAAACAGTTACAGACTTTATTTTCGTGGTGATGGACAGAGAGGCCTGGCATGCTGCAGTCCATGGGGTCACAAAGAGTCAGGCATGACTGAGAGACTGAACTGAACTGAAAATCACTGCAGATAGTGACTGCGGCTATGAAATTAAAAAATGCTTGCTCCTTGGAAGAAAAGTTATGACCAACCTAGACAGCATGTTAACAAGCTGAGACATTTTACCAACAAAGATCCATCTAGTCAAAGCTATGGTTTTTCTAGTAGACATGTATGGATGTGAGAGTTGGACCATAAAGAAGGCTGAGCACCAAAGAACTGATGCATTCAAACTGTGGTGCTACAGAAGACTCTTGAGAGTTCCTTGGACAACAAGGAGATCAAATCAGTCAATCCTAAAGGAAATCAACCCTCAACATTCATTGGAAGGTCTGATGCTGAAGCTGAAGCTCCAGTACTTTGGCCACCTGAATACAAAGAGCTAACTCACTGGAAAAGACTTTGATGCTGGGAAAGAAAGAGGCCAGGAGCAGAAAGGGGTGACAGAGGATGAGATGGTTGGATGGCATCATTGATTCAATGGACATGAGTTTGAGCACATTCAGGAGCTAGTGAAGGACAGGGAAGCCTGGCTTGCCGCAGTCCACATGATCTCAGAGAGTTGGGCATGACCTACAGACTGAACAACAAAGACTTGTTAAAGCACTACTATGATATATATACACTGAATAATAGTAAAGGAAATATGAGAAATATTCTAGTAGCTTAGATTAAGAATAAATTTAAATTTCTACTTTAATGTTGTATTTTCAAGTTTTCTTAAATTGTAATCAACTGCTTTAACACGTGGTGAAATATTTCATTTTCATAACTCTTCTAGAGATTATGTGACTTGTCTTAGAATTTAGGGAAAGTGACTTTAACTATGAACATAAAGTGAATGTGCAAGGCTTTTTATTTTAATTTAGGCTTTTTGGTTTTTTTTTTTTTTTTTTTTTTTTTTGACCACATGGCATGGCTTTTGAGATCTTAATTCCCCTACCAGGGATTGAACCCAGGCCCTCTGCAGTGAATGCATGGAGTTAACTATGAACCATTAACCATTGGATTGCCAGTCCTTAACCATTGGACTGGCATTCCAGCAAGTGTGCAAGGCTTTAGTTAAGACAAACCTGATAAATCTGGGAAACCTGCAATTTGGTCTCTAATCTTCGATTTGATTTAAGATAAATTCACTTCAAGAATAACTTTTATACACTAATAAATATGTGGAGGATGCAGCTGTGTATACTCAGATATTTTACTTACTATGAAAAATAATCAAGTGAAGTTTAAATGTTCCAACTTATTATATAATATATAAATAATTTATTTCCAACTTTGATGTCAAAATTATTATGACAAGGGAAGAGAACTTGCTTTTTCTACAGTGTTTTTTCCTAAGAAAAACCAACTAAGCCCTTTTCTATATAGTTCATTAAACTGACACTGCCAGTCAAGTTTCCCTAAGAGCCAAAGTGGATGAAAATGTCAAAGTTTTATATTTATATCTTGGCTCACTCTGTTTGGATTTATCACACTGTGACAAATTTATTACCAGAGCTTTACCCACACGGAAGACCCTGAAGTGTTTCATTATGAAATACAAAATATGTCTACAGGATCATACAAATACCCAATGATTGAATGCAATCTTTGCTAGACATTAGAAACTCTACATTGCATCCATTGTTGGTAAACAGCATCTACTTTATATCCTTGATTCTATTTTTATGATGATTCTACTTTTATGATTTTATGACAGCTTTTAAGATGGTGTTCTATCTCTACTCTTTTCTGATATTTCCACAATTTGTCACTGAATAACTTTTGACATGGTTTTTAAATTGTCGGCTTATGAGCATCTGGTAGTTGGTGTAAACGTGATCACTTTGCTGTGTACGTTCTCTAGAAATTACAGTTAGTTCAGTTCTTCTCTTCCATCTTAATGTACAGTTCAAATACATGTTGTATTTAGTTAAATTGAGCAACAATATCACATACTATAACTTCTCATCCAGAAACTACTGAGCACACTGCAGAGATAAATGTCTCACTGGGCAATACATAAAGCAGTTTACGTTAGGGAAAAATAAAACTGAAAGTTAAAATTACATGAACAACAAATGACATTTATACTTTTAGAGGAAAAAAATAAAAACCTAGAACTATTTAACATGACCTTGCCATAGGGAGATAAAGATTTTTTGACTGCTCTTATGCATCCACCCATCCAAGATAATTTTAATACTTATTAAAACATATTTTAGCAAAAAAAAAAAAGTCTGGAATCCAGGATTAGAAACTATATAGAATGCTGTTGATTAGAATTTCTGGTTTGTCTGTCTGTATAGAATCATTTGTGATACTTTATAGATATTCTGTCATGAAGTATTTGAAATATTTAGAGAGGGTTAGCTGGAACAGCCTGATAAGAAAATTCTTTCGTTGGAACTGCAGATCTCTGAAAACAATATTTTGAAGAACTATACCTCTCTTTACCATGATTATTTGATCCAGTCTAAAATTTCAGATAATGTGTACATAGACTGTTAAGGGAAGATATATAATTTAATAGTCAGATTAATGGAATTAGAAATTTAATCCATGAAGTGGCAGATAGCCTAATCAATCACTTACTACTCTAAAATAAATCATACATTACTATATTTCTAAAACATCAATTATATGTTAATTATAAATTTAGAAAGGAATTTCACAAACAATAAATTTAATGAAAGTTTAATTTAAGAAAGAAAATAATTTTCTAATAGTATAACCAAACAGGACTCTATAGGGCCTTCCCAGGAGAGACCCTGCCCCACCCCCCACCCCTGAGTCTTCCACTTGTGTCTAGTTTGTAGAAAAGCTTTAGTCTCCCAGGTTTCCTTTCTGAGTCACAGAAATTTGGTTCAAGAATTATGATTGGAAATATGTGAACACATAGTAACAAAAAATAGCAGTGGGACGAAAAGAACTGGTGACAATTTAAACAACAGATCAGTCATACAGTAGAGTCACAAAATCTTTAGTTCCCCTCAAAGGACACAGATAACAGTGTCTGAAGCACATTCCTGAATTGTTTTACAGGTACTAAAACCCACACTGGATGGAAGAAGATAATTCTATGATGACCATGAAACACACAGTCCCCAGACCAGCTGGAGCTTAAGGTCTGATGACATTAAACCTCTGAGACATCACCCTATTATCTCACCATCAACCGATCAGAAATCATACAGGAGCTGATCACATACCCTGTGACTATCTCCCTCACCTTCCCTTTAAAAACCCTTCCCCGAAATCCATTGGCGAGTGCTGGTCTTTTGAGTATGAGCCATCCCTTTCCCCTCCGTGGCCCCATGTTAGACATCTTGCAATAAACACTGTGCTTTTCCTTCACCACAACTCAGTGTCAGTAGATTGGCTTCACTGAGCCTGGGCAAGCAGACCCAGGTTTGGTTCAATAATAGAAGGACTGAGAATTTTTTTTAATTTACAAATTTTTATTCAATTTTTTACTTCAAACTATTATCAGTGTTGTGCATTATGTTCTAGTTTTATGCTGAATTACATTTAATCACAAACTATACACTGCATGCTCTTTAAATTTTGTTGTTTTGGGTGCACATGGGCTAAGTCACTTCAGGAGTATCTAACTCTTTGTGACACTATGGACTATAGCCCACCAGGCTCTTCTGTCCATGGGGTTCTCCAGGCAAGAATACTGGAATGGGTTGCCATTTATTCCTCCAGGGGATCTTCACAAATCAGGGATCAAGCCAGCATCTCTTATGTCTCCTGGACTGGCAGGCGGGTTCTTTACCACTAGCTCCACTTCCCTCTGTTGCTTCAATTTAGCTTAAATCATATATGGGCTACACTGATGGCTGAGCAGGTAAGGAGTCCACCTGCAGTGCAGGAGACACAGGAAATGGGGGTTTAATCCTTGGGTCAGGAAGACCACCTGGAGGAGGAAAATGGCAACCCACTCCAATATTTTTGCCTGATAAATCCCATGGACAGAGTAGCCTTGTGGGCTACAGTGCATGGGGTCACAAAGAGTCAGACACGACTGAGTATCTATTTAAATTTTTTTCCAAATTGATTTGAGTAACTGATATACACTGCGGGATTAATTCTGTTTCAAATCAAATGACTGGCACTTAACTGGCATCATGTTTGGTACTATATTGAATCTTTCTATGACCATCTGCCTTATTGTCAAATGTCTAAAAAAAGTTGCTATGAGGTTTGAAAGAGTTAACATTTATTAAGTATCTAGATAATTGCCTGGCAAACATATAACAGAATAGAATTATAATGTATATTTCATCTGTTTGTATATTTTTACTAGTAAGTAGTCTTTTCATTATCAAAGATTTCATATCTTGTTTTCAAGTTTGATTTGATAATTCCTATTCAAATCTTTTCATTCTTCTCTTAGAAAATTTTTCTCAATTCCTCCAGTTATTTTAAAAATAAATGTTCCCTTGGATTTCATCTTAACCTCACTTCTGCATCTACATGTTCTGCTTAAAGGATGTCATACAGTGTTCTGGACTTAAATGCCATCTATATAAGAGCAACTGGCAGATTTATGGATACAATCCCCACTTTTCCCTTGAACCACAGAATCATATGTACTACTACCTGCTATATTTCCATTAGTTTGTCAAACTGACCTCTGAACTTAAGGTGCCCCAACAGAATTCTTGTTTGGCCTCTCTTTGCTCAAGACATAGCTTCCCCTTGATCTTCCCTGTGTTTGTAGATGGCAACTCTACTGCTCCCCCTTAGTTGCTCACTCTGAAAGCCTAAGAGATACCTTGATTCTACTCATCCCTTCTCTTCCACTCTTAATCCTTCAAAAAGCTTTTAGACTCAACCTTAGAATAAATGTCTATTGTGTTCTCTTCCTTCCATCTTAACTATGATCACTATCATTCAAGACTCTTACTTTTTAATTTGAATTATCTATTAACTCAACCCCCTGCTACATTCAGTCCTCTTTTAACATATACTTATTATAGAACCCAGAGGGATTTTGTATTAGATAATTTTTCTCATCTGTTAAAACTCTCCAGGTTAGGTTTCATGCTTTTCTACATTTGAAGACTATTTTAAAGTATAAACCTACATGATCTTCTACCTGCCTATATTTCAGATTGCACCTCAGTGATAAAGCTGTTTATAATAAGAAATATATATTTGCTCTTCTTAGTTTGTAACAGAACTAAAACACTTGGAATTTCCTAAGTGATGATAGCAAAAAACGTATCCTTTGTTGTGTGAATGAGCTGAGTTCGGAAAGCCAATCGGGAATAGAGGACTGAAACATTCACTCCCTCCCTCTAATTTCCTCACAGTTCTGAGAGGCTGCCAAGTCCAAGATCAAAGCACTGGCAGCTTCTGTGCCTGAGCAGAGTTCACTTCCTCATGGAGGGCACTTTCTAGCTGTAACTTCACGTGGTGGAAGGAGCAAGACAGCTCTCAGGTCTCTTTTATTGAAAACATTACTCTCATTCATAAGGGCTCTGTCCCCATGACTTTGCTTCCAAACGGACCTACAACATTGGGAATGAGTTTTAATATATGAGTCTTTATGAACAAATATTCAGATCACAGCATTAACTAATGTATTAAACGTACAGAAACTAATACTTATATGTATGAATTTACGAGATGTGAAGTAATATTCACAAGAAATCTAAGTTTAATGTTATTCTTATTAATCTCTATCTTACAAATAATGAAAATGCAGCATAAAAGAGTCAAATAATGCTCCTACAATTATAAAACCTGTAAATTGAGAATCAGGATCAAATTCAGATATTCTGAAACAAGAGCCCATAGACTTCATTTCTAAGCCATAAGATCCAGGAAGACATAATTAATTTTGTGCTTGCTGATATGGAATGCTGAACTTTTACCTTATCATTCTAATTTTATGAAGATACATATTTTTCAACCAATTATTGCCTCAAGTTTCTTTGCTTCCATTATCGACTATTCAGACTCCCTACCATAAGGTTAGAAATACTTAGTGATACAGATTACTAAAAAACTACATTTGAAACATAAAAATAGTGTTCATCCGTGTATTTACTGACAAATTCTAAGGAAATAAGAATGTGATGCTACATTTCTCAAGTCATTTCTGATGACTGACATAATGTTACTGAATTGATATATTTATATATTGACATATATAGTCAACATATTTTAAAGAGCTAAGTAAAAGAAACCTGTTCCCTCTAATATGATTCTTTGTTTTCACCATTCTGCTCAGTGAATTTCTGCAGCACAACCATACCATGGTGTACTTGGTGTTTCAATCTTCACAAAAATTATATTAGGAAGTAGAAGAGTTGTCAGCAACAATCCATCAGAGATATCAGGAAAAGCGATTTTTATATTTAAAATAATTATCCTTAGATGCTGAGGTCTTGAGCCTCAAGGAAAATTTTACTATGCCTTTTTTTTCTTATTTATAATTTATTGAATGTGATTTATCTTCATCCATTTAGAGAATTCCTGCTGCTAGCTTTATGGCAGAATTTTGAATATATTTTGCTATAGGTGACATTCATTTTTGTTACATATTTTATTCATGTTTAATATGCAAATGTTTCTCAAAGCAAATTACCACATATATTTGATAAAATGCAACATGCTATTTTTAAAAATTAAAATATGATATATATTTAAAAGAGGCAGAGTACTGTCTTTAGAGAGAACTTTAAAACTCATCAGTGTTTAATATATTTCCTATTTTTCTTGTTGTTCAGTTAACTTCACAGGCTGTAACACTGACCTTGGTTTCTACTAATCTTAGCACAGCATTCAGCAACAGTTTCAAACTGCTAACAAAGCTCTGATTTTTGAACAGACATAGGAGTCACAGTAATACTTTTCTATTCTGGACTAAAATTGGGTACCCCTTCCATTATCAATACTGCATTAAATATATTATGGTTGATTTTAATAATTAAACAGGATCATAAAAGTTAATGTTAGAGTCTGGATGTTATAACAAGCTGTATTTTACAAGCTTTTAAAAAACTGTAACTTCTTTTTTTCTGTTTTCACTTCATCACAATTACTATATATCTTAATCTCAAATTTTCCCCACTATAACAACTGTACTCGGCTCCCAGCACAATCTTCTAAAGTTGATATCATATTGAATATCCCTTTTTCCTTTTTTATTTTAATGTCAATTTTCTAACATAAATTGATGTCTCACGTCTCATTATTATAATTCACTAGTTTATTATAGGTGAGGATTAATTTCTTCTATTTCATACCAACGTTGTTGTTGTTTAGTTGCTAAGTCATGTCCAACTCTTTATGACCCCATAGGCTGCAGCACATCAGGCTTCCCTGTCATTCACTTTCTCCTGGAGTTTGCTCAAACTCATGTCCATGGAGTCAGTGATGCCATACAGTCATATCACATTATGAATATTTTAATTGCAAGTAAATACAACTATGTGATTTCTTTAATTTTCTAATGAGCATCAATAATATTGTTTACTTCCTTGATAACTTCATTTTACCTGAGTCTTGAGAGGCAAAATTGTAAAACAGATACTTTGTTATAAATTATGAGAACAGTTTTTTGGTGTACCATATTAACCTTTTGGAACTTGTTAATTTAATCTGTTTTACTATAAAACACAAGTGTGCATTTTCCATTTAAGGCTATGGTTCAAACTTAATAAAAAATGAAAATAACATGAATATCTTTCTTTCCAACATTTCTGTACAAAAGGGCCAAAGTTTGTATGTATCATAGTCAAAAATGAATGAGTTCTGGGATGAAAAAAAAAAAAAAACCTGTTTCCTTCAATGTTTTCAATGAGAAATAGCAGACTAAAATTTCAATAGGTCCTAAAAACTCTTTAAATCATGCTTTAACAAGCCCTTTAAAATATGCTGCTTCTGTACTCCCTTGTTTCTTCCCGATTTTTTTCTTCTCTCTCCTCCTCTGACCCTTCCCTTCCTCTTCCCTCTCTTCTCTCTTGTGTTCCCTCCCCTTTTGCCTCTTCTTTTCTTTACCATTTAAAGCCAGTAAGCTGAGCACACACAGTTTATAGGTAACATGCACTCCGGAGTCAGACTTATTGAGGTAAAATCCTTGCTCAGTTGTCATAGCACTGTTGGCTTTTCTAATTTGTTAACATGAGTTGTTTTTTTTTTTTGGGGGGGTGCTTTAAGAGGTCTTTATTAAGTGACACTTAATATTTATTAGTCTCAGACATGAAATTTTATAATGATTGCCTTTTATGGTGTTTGCATTCAAAACAATTTCAACAAAGTTATATTAGCTTTTATATGTTCTGAAAATACTCACCACAGGAGAACAATGTTACTCTTAGTAGAGAGAAAACAGCAAGATAAATTTTTTTTTGCATATATTACATATGTTACTTTATTTGTATATATAAGCACACATTTTAAATTGCAAGCATACATGCAAAATAATAGTAGTAGTTATTAATGACAAATCTTCAAGCAGTTTTACATTCGTTCTCCTATTTAATCCTGAAAATAGAACATTGAAATCAATGTTCACAATGCCCATTATATAGTAAGAAAGGCAGCTGGAACTGGTTGCTAACGTTATCTGAATCCAGTACCTATAGTGTACTATAGTTCTTTATGGTATTCCAAGGCAGAATTAACATATGCTACTCAACATGCTCATTTGCAACAGTCCTTGATTTCAGGAAAGGCAGAAAAGAATATGCTTGTATCTACTTTCTAAGATTGTTTTCTGTCCTATACTTTACTTAATCCAAAGTAATTCATCAGTAGAAAGCTAAATGGTATTCATAATATTTTTTTTTTGGATTTTAGGACAAAAATATTACATGAGATATAAGCACTCTAAATATGTAAGAGGTAACTTATTTGCATTATAATTAGCTATTCTTCCTTAACAAGGTGACTTGACATTGTGAAGTATTGATGCTGCCATTAAAATGCCTGTGAAGTCATGTTCTTTATTGCTAATTAGGATGTCTTTTAATATAGCTGAAGTCCATTGTCACTAATTACTACCCTAATAGAATATGTCTGTATACATACTGATTTCTTGAAATACACTTTGTTTTTGGTGAGAATAGAAATGATCTGACAGGGATACTGCCTTGGCTCATCTTTTCATTAAACAGGAAAGAGGAGGAGGATGAAAAACAGGAGAAGGGGAAGAAAGAGGTGTAGTGGGGAGGAGGAGGGAAAATGGGAGAAAGAGGAAAGGAAGCGGAAGGGAGTAAGGAAGAATGAAAAGAAAAGATACACAGTGTATTTGGTTATTATAAATCCCAGAGCAATAGATTGAGTTGGATGGTGGTGAATATAAAATGTAAACTTCCATTAAATCATTTTATAAACCTTTGATGGCATATTTTAGTTCTCATGTATGCTTGTTCTAATATATCCACTTTTCCTAGATCTATTAGCATCTTTTTGACTCTGTATATTTTACCTAACAGAAATTCTCCCCCAACACATAAGGAAAGAATATAAATACAGCAAAAAATAAAAGGAAGTGAAGGGAAGTAATTGAACAAAGGGAGAATAGCCACTGAATATGCATCCACTGCTAGATTTTAGTCCCATCAACCATTTCCACATTATTGAAGCTATTACACTCTCCATGGCTATAGTTCCAGCATATATACAGTAAAATAACTGAGCTAAGTAAAAACATGGGTGATTTTTCAGTTATATAATTTATGATGATTTCAAATATGAAAGGTCATTTAAGGTATTTTCAGAGAGGAATGAATGACAGAGGAGTGGATAAAGAAGTTGTGCTACATATGTGCAATGGAATATTACTCAGCCATAGAAAAAATAAAATAATGCCATCTGCGCCAACATGGCTGAACCTGGAGATTGTCAGAGTGAGTGAAGTAGGTCAGAGAAAGACAACTATATGATACCGGTTAAATGTGGAATAAAAAAAAATGAACTTATTTACAAAACAGAAATACAGTCACAGATGTAGAAAACAAATTATGGTTACCAATGGGTAAGAAGATGGGAGGGATAAAATGGGAGATTGAGAATGACATACACACACTAGTAGGTATAACAGGTAAATAATAAAGACCTACCCCATAGCACAGGGAACTCTACTCAGTACTCTAAAATGACCTATATGGGAAACAAATCTAAAAAAGAATGGATATATGTGTATGTATAACAGATTCACTTTGTCATACACCTAAAATTAACACAACATTGTAAATCAACTATACGCCAATAAATATTTTAAAAAGAAAAGAAAGTAAAAGAAAAAAAATAATGTAAATGTCAAGATCAGATATGTTAACATTTTCTGCTACCTCTCTCAGGCTCTTCCCTTTTATTAAACTCTGCTTTCTCAGTATGCTTAATGTTTATCTAAAGGAGTGTTTCTTGGCAATCTGTATTTTTAATCTTGCGCCAAGTAGAGTTGATGCTGCTGGTTCCAACCACATTTTGAATTTCAAGGTTCCAGGGAATCAGATGCCATCAGTTTAAATCGCCTCTCTGTTATTTCCCTATTATAAAAGTATTATTTTCTTATTTTTTTATAAACATATTTACTTCTTAAATGCTAGGTAAAATTATAAGATTGCCTCACAATTCTGAGACTTAAGAGTCTATTTTAAAACATGTAGGGATAAGGTATAACTTTTTCTCTCAGTTATCACAGGGATTCTATCTAACTCTGCATCCCAGACACTATTTAGCAAAGCAGAGTTTCATATATATTGCTACAATTTCAAAAACATAAAAGCATGCATGGGTAACTTTGTGTTTTTAGGCAATCCAAATGCTAGATCCAGACACTGATGGAGGTTTCATTCTTTTCTACAGGTAATTTTCTTCAACTATTGTACCTAATAATAAGAAAGCATCACCTGTCACATTTGCTTTCTAATGAGTTCTTTAAAACCTCTGGGGGCAGCTATATTTTCACCCTGAAGTATCAAATAGATGTCGTATTGCACTAAATTATTCTCTCCCTTCCTGAACCTAGAAAGCCTAAAAAACTTTTTATCCTTGTCTATTTAATTGTGTAAATTCTTTGCACAATACTTTTCTGTTATTACGTAGTTGAACTGAATATTAAACAGAATAATTGAGGATTTGTAGATATTCCTTATACCAATAATTTATTTGTGCCATTAAGATTATCATACCTTTCTGATGTACTCCCTGAAATTAGACTCCAGAAACAAATATGTTGACAGAGTTAAAGTGAAAGTTGCTCAGTCATGCCCAACTCTTTGCGACCCCATGGACTCTATATGTACCCCATGTATATGGACAGTATACACATCAAGTATATGTATATAATATACAGTATATGTATACATATATGTATATGTATCTCTCAGTCATGCCCAACTCTTTGTGACCCCATGGACTCTACATGGACCCCATGTATATGGACAGTATATATATATAATATATATATAAACTGTATAGAATTCTGCAGGCCAGAATACTGGAGTAGGTAGACTTTTCCTTCTCCAGAGGATCTTCTAAACCCAGGGATCAAACCCAGGTCTCCCACATTAGAGGAGGATTCTTTACCAGCTGAGCCACTTGGGAAGCCAAAGAAACTGGTAGTCTATCCCTCCTCCAGCAGATCTTCCCGACCCAGGAATTGAACTGGGGTCTCCTGCATTGCAGGTGAATTCTTTACCAGCTGAGCTCCAGTTGGATGTTAGCAAATTAATAAGAGTCCTCTTTAAGTAAAAGTTAAGTTGACTTATGACATCAAATCTGATCAAATCTAATTGATGTTTTTCAGAAAACTCTATAAGATATATTTTTGAAAAAAAAAACTCTTAAGCAGTTTTTTTTTCTTTAGTGAGCAGAAACATAAAGAAACAGAGCATGTGTAGAGTAGCAAACCAACATAGAAAACCATGTTGGTGGCTGAAAGTCCACCACCTTAATGTTTTGGGGGGCCCTCTACTCACAGGTTCATGTGTCTAATTATTGAGATATAGAGCAGACTAATCAATTTTGTTCATAGACCAAATTAAATGAATATGATAGACTTTTCGCATAAAATCCCCCAAAGACACGAAGCCTGGATTCAAACCCCAAAGAGAAATTGTTAAATTTTCTTTCCATGACCACACTCCTTTACAAATAACAATAATACAAGATTCAGTTATTTTTGTGGGAAAGTAATAATGTGGTCACTTACAACACATTTTTATCACTTGTACCTAATTACTTCTCAGCCATTAAGAGTCACACTTATCAATGAGAGTCAGATGTTCATTGCAAATTTTATTTGGTTTCCATTCTAGAATTTGTGTAAATATGCTCAGTCTCTAAATTATTCAGAAGCCCCATGCTCATCCATTATATTTTAAATAATATCAAACTTTATTTATAATACTAAGTGTATCAATTAATGATATGTTTAAGAAAGTGACTTTGTTATTAATTTATAACAACACAGAACCAAAGAAAAATAAGTGAGAAAAGAAGACACAGATAGAATTTTGCAGTTTTAACGGAACAGTAGCAGAAAAAAAATCTAAAGAGATTTATTTATTTTTTCTATTTAACTGAAAGTTTTCAAAGATATCGTGGCACTAAAAGCTAAACTTTTCCTTTCTTAAACTGAAGAAATTTTTGATTGGCTAATTAGTCATTCTGGAATAAACACTTAATAAGTCATAATTGGCAGGATGAATACTGCTGCCCTTACATGCAGTTCAAAACCTGTTTGTGAAAGAATTTTTGCAAACATCTGTATTTATTATTATGTTTTGTAACTGCAATTAGAAATTCAGAGGAATATTAAACAAAGGTTAGATCTGAAGTAATCTCTACCGTATATTTTATAATGTTGTGTGCATTACTCTAGCTTAAAGTGATGCATTTATCCTGACGTCCACAATACAGAAAGTCAGCTCTTTTGTGGTAATTCTGAGAATTAGGAAAACTGTCTAATATTCATATGGCTTGAAAAGTAATTTGCAATATATGCAATGGATTTGCATTTATTACCATTGCTGTACTGTTACAGAGAATTTTCCATGTATTCTATTTGGCATATGCTGTAGTGCACATAGGAATTTTTTTTTTTTCTTCAACTGACAGATATTGAATGGAGTGAAGCAAATCAGTACAGTTTAGCTCTCTGACTCTTGTAAACTCTGCAATGATTCTCATGGGATATGCTAAGGTAATGCTAAAACAGGTTATTATAAGTCAAAATATCTTTGGGCAAAACTAAATTGGTTTCAGAGTCATTAAGCCTACTGACTATGGATGTTTAGCCTGTTAAACATGATTCCCCGTATCATATAACTTTTCTTAATTCCTCTCAGTTTTTATTGCAGCTTCCAGTTTTTCATTCACTCACAATTGCACTAGATCTTACTTGTTATTTTTAACATATCTGAGTTTAATTACTTTCATTGATTGGAGGACTTTAGAAAGGATTTGTGAAGGAAATACAAAACTTTCTCAGGAACCAGACATAAACAGTGAGTAGGGAATAGACATAAGACAAAGAACTGTACTAAGGAGTGGTACATGGGTGAACAATCACTGTAATTTCTACTCTTGCTCGAATTACTAGTATCTTCCAGTTACTGGACATATTTTATCTGCAGTGTTCCCAAATGTTCTGTATGTATATAGTAATTTAGCACCGATTTTGTAGTATGTGCCACAATTTGGTATTTGTACCATTTTGATAACTTGCCAAAAGTTATAAAGTTGCTAGGATCTGTACCCTCATCTATAAGGACATAACCTTTTCAATAGTAAGGCTGCGTCTCTGATTCACAACTAGTAATTTAATTTGAATGAAGGGCAGACAAGAATCAGCAGAACGCTGGGCTGGACTTCAGTAAGGCATAAATGTGAAGTGTCACAGGAGGTCATCTGGCAGATAGGGAAGCAGTGGCCTGGCGTCACTGAGACACAGAAAAACGTATATCACACCATGATTTTTGGGGATTTTTGAATAATTCATGACTTTTGATATTTAATTTAATGAATTTATCTCACCATTTTATATTCACATATTTATCAGGCACCCTATTCACTATTTGGAGCATGCACATAATATGGAAATACTGACACTGTATCTATCCTCATTCAGTGTTTAGTTAACAAACAATGAGTGAGCAATGGCTCCACCTTAGGCAATGACAAAAACCTTACTTTAGATCTGTTATAGTAATTTAGTAAAAAGAAACAAAGATGTGCATGAAATAGACAACCGAAGGATCTTGTGACTTATTTTAATATAAATCCTGATAATGAAGGCAAGGTGAGAGGAAGGAAATAATGCTTGCATTGCAAAATAGAGACTCGGTGCTAGTGGTGGTGTCATTCTTGGGTGATGTCCAACTTTGAGGCCCCACTGAGTGTAGCCCACCAGGCTCCTCTGTCTATGGAATTTCGCAGGCAGGATACTGGAGTAGATTGCCACTTCCTTCTCCCGGGGATCTTCCTGACCCAGGGATTAAACCTGTTTCTCTGGCATTGCAGGTGGAGTCTTTTACCACTTAGCCACCAGGGGAGCCCCAGAGACTGGACAGGGGTTAGGATAATTTCTGAAGTAAGGCATTTTGGTTAGGCTTTTAATCATTTTATAATTAGCTTAAAAGAGTATGTGCAAAAGGCAGTAGAAAAATATAATTTCATAATATATTTATGAAATAAAAGCTAAGAAATGTTAGTAATATATTTTATGTAATATATCGCTTATTTAATATCAAAGGGATAAGTTATTCATTAGTTCAAAATCTTTTCGATAGTCTATTCTGATTCTGGGTCAATTACTATGTTAAGAACAATAATGATGGGAATTTAGAAAATATATATTAACCTTTAAGGAGTCTACTGGGGGAAATAAAGTCCATTAAAATAACTGCAGAACATGCATGAATTAAAAAACAGAAGTGAAATGTGTGAAGAAATATATATTTGACTTTAACCAGAAGTCAGAGAAAGACTCTCTGCAGAAAAAACATCTTCAGTTCAGTTCAGTCGCTCAGTTGTGTCCGACTCTTTGCGACCCCATGAATCGTAGCACGCCAGGCATCCCTGTCCATCACCAACTCCCGGAGTTCACTCAGACTCATGTTCATCGAGTCAGTGATACCATCCAGCCATCTCATCCTCTGTCGTCCCCTTCTCCTCCTGCCCTCAATCCCTTCCAGCATTAAAGTCTTTTCCAATGAGTCAACTCTTTGCATGAGGTGGCCAAAGTACTGGAGTTTCAGCTTGAGCATCATTTCTTCCAAAGAAATCCCAGGGCTGATCTCCTTCAGAATGGACTGATTGGATCTCCTTGCAGTCCAAGGGACTCTCAAGAGTCTTCTCCAACACCACAGTTCAAAAGCATCAATTCTTCAGCGCTCAGCCTTCTTCACAGTCCAACTCTCACATCCATACATGACCACAGGAAAAACTATAGCCTTGACTAGACGGACCTTAGTCGGCAAAGTAATGTCTCTGCTTTTGAATATGCTATCTAGGTTGGTCGTAGCTTTTCTTCCAAGGAGTAAGCGTCTTTTAATTTCATGGCTGCAATCACCACCTGCAGTGATTTTGGAGCCCAGGAAAATAAAGTCTGACACTGTTTTCACAGTTTCCCCATTTATTTCCCATGAAGTGATGGGACCAGATGTCATGATCTTCGTTTTCTGAACGTTGAGCTTTAAGTATCTTAAGGGAAGTTTAAAGCATGAAGGGGAGATGGTGGTGTTTTAGAACCATGAGGAAAGAATGTTCCAGGTGGAGGAGAGTGAATTTGTAGTAACAGAATCTAAAAAGCAACTTCATATTAATAAATTGAAAGTCCTATGCTATTTTAAATATAACAACAAAAAAATAAGAAAGGGTCAAGATGCAGTCAGGGGACTAGATTTTGAAGGTACATTAGGGTCATGGACATCAACAGATGGCAGCACTGAAATCAGACTGATTATATTCTTTGTAGTCAAAGATGGAGAAGCTCTATACAGTTAGCAAAAGCAAGACTGGAGCTGACTGTGGCTCAGATCGTGAATTCCTTATTGCCAAATTCAGACTTAATTTGAAGAAAATTGGGAAAACCACTAAACCATTCAGGTATGACCTAAATCAAATCCCTTATGATTATACAGTGGAAGTGAGAGACAGATTTAAGGGACTAGATCTGACAGACAGAATGCCTGATGAACAATGGAAGGAGGTTCATGACATTGTACAGGAAATGGGGAGAAGACCATTCCCAAAAAAAAGAAATGCAAAAAAAGCAAACTGGCTGTCTAAGGAGGCCTTACAAATAGCTGTAAAAAGAAGAGAAGCCAAAAGCAAAGGATATATACCCATCTGAATGCAGAGTTCCAGAGAAAAGCAAGGAGAGATAAGAAAGCCGTCCTCAGAGATCAATGCAGAGAAATAGAGAAAAACAACAGAATGGGAAAGACTAGAGATCTCTTCAAGAAAATTAGAGATACCAAGGGAACATTTTATGCAAAGATGGGCTCAATAAAGGACAGAAATTGTATGAACCTACAGAAGCAGAAGATATTAAGAGAGGTGGCAAGAATATATGGAAGAACTGTACGAAAAAAGATCTTCATGACCCAGATAATCACGATGGTGTGATCATTCACATAGAACCAGACATCCTGGAATGTGAAGTCAAGTGGGCATTAGGAAGAATCACTAGGAGCAAAGGTAGTGGAGGTGACTGAATTCCAGTTGAGCTCTTTCAAATGCAAAAAAAAAAAAAAAAAAAAAGATGATGTTAAAGTGCTGCACTCAATATGCCAGCAAATCTGGAAAACATAGCAGCAGTCACAGGACTTGAAATTGTCAGTTTTCATTCCAATCCCAAAGAAAAGCAATGCCAAAGAATGCTCAAACTACTGCACATTTTCAATCATCTCATATGCTAGTAAAGTAACGTTCAAAATTCTCCAAGCCAGGCTTCAGCAATACGTGAACTGTGAACATCCAGATGTTCAAGCTAGTTTCAGAAAATGCAGAGGAACCAGAGATCAAATTGCCAACATCCACTGGATCATCGAAAAAGCAAGAGAGTTCCAGCGAAACATCTATTTCTGCTTTATTGATTATGCCTAAGCCTTTGACTGTGTGGATCACAATAAACTGTGGAAAATTCTGAAAGTGATGGGAATACCAGACCACGTGACCTGCCTCTTGAGAAACCTATATGCAGGTCAGGAAGCAACAGTTAAAACTGGACATGGAACAAACAACTTGTTCTGAATAGGAAAAGGAGTACATCAAGGCTGCATATTGTTACCCTGAATATTTAACTTATATGCAGAGCACATCATGAGAAATGCTGAGCTGGAAGAAGTACAAGCTGGAATCAAGATTGCTGGGAGAAATATCAGTAACCTCAGATATGCAGATGACACCAGCCTTATGGCAGGAAGTGAAGAAGAACTGAAGAGCCTCTTGATGAAACTGAAAGAGGAGAGTGAAAATGTTGGCTTAAAACTCAACATTCAGAAAACTATGATCATGGCATCTGGTCTCATCACTTCATGGCAAATAGATGGGGAAACTGGAAATAGTGGCTGACATTTTTGTTGGGGGCTCCCAAATCATTGCAGATGGTGATTGCAGCCATGAAATTAAAACACACTACTCCTTAGAAGGAAATTTATGAACAATCTAGATAGCATATTAAAAAGCAGAGATATTACTTTGGTAACAAATGTCTCTCTAGTCAAGGCTATGGTTTTTCCAGTAGTCACATACGGATGGGAAAGTTGGACTATAAAGAAAGCTGAGCGCCAAAGATTTGATGCTTTTGAACTGTGGTGTTGAAGACTCTTGAGAGTCCCTTGGACTGCAAGGAGATCTAACCAGTCCATTCTAAAGGAGATCAGTCCTGGGTGTTCATTGGAGGACTGATGCTAAAACTGAAATTCCAATACTTCGGCCACTTGATACAAAGAGCTGACTCATTGGATAGGACCCTGATGCTGGGAAAGATTGAGGGCAGAAGAAGGGGACGACAGAGGATGAGATTGTTGGATTGCATCACTGACTAAATGGACATGAGTTTGGGTAGGCTCCGGGAGTTGGTGATGGACAGGGAGGCCTAGCATGCTGCGGTTCACAGGGCTGCAAAGAGTTGGACACAACTGAGCGAGTGAATTGAACTCCCGTCTCCGTGCTCAATGCAACAATTTTCATTTTATTCCAAAGAAATAAGTGGTTTAAAGTTATTTTTTAAATGTCAAAAAGATACAATAATCATTACATAAAATTTTGTTCTCTTATTGTGGAAAAGAAATTGTCATGGTGTGTGAACTTAAGTGCTTTGGGTATTCTCTAATTAGTGAATGAAGAACTGTCTGTGTGTGTTTACATGTGTCTGTATACATGTCTATTAGATTACATATATTAACTTTGCTTTCCAAATCTTCTGGATCCCTGTTATTACTTTAACAACTTGATTTATTAATTTAATATAGTAATGGTAAATTATTCATCTTAGTCTTATGTAACAACCTTCTTCAAACTATAATTCCTCCAGGTCAATAGATAGTCTAGCTCTACTTAGTATGCAATTGCCAAATGCAGCATATAACCCCAAATACTTTTACCAAATGTTCTTATGAACATGAAGTACTGTAAAAATACTTGATTGTAGTAACTTTTCAGTGTTACACTACAGTTAAATTAGTTAAAAGTTAAATTCAGTTCAGTTCAGTTCAGTTGCTCAGTCGTGTCTGACTCTTTGTGACCCCATGAATTGCAGCACGTCAGGCCTCCCTATCCATCACCAGCTCCCGGAGTCCACCCAAACCCATGTCCATCGAGTCGGTGATGCCATCAAACAATCTCATCCTCTGTTGTCCCCTTCTCCTCTTGCCCCCAGTCCTTCCCAGCATCAGGGTCCTTTCCAATGAGTCAGCTCTTCGCATCAGGTGGCCAAATTATTTGAGTTTTTGCTTCAACATCAGTCCCTCCAATGAACACCCAGGACTGTCCTCCTTTAGGATGGACTGGTTGGATCTCCTTACAGTCCAAGGGACTCTCAAGAGTCTTCCTTAACACCACAGTTCAAAAGCATCAATTTTTTGGCATTCAGCTTTCTTCACAATGCAACTCTCACATCCATACATGACCATTGGAAAAACCTTAAGTTAAATTAATGATTTTCTATATTTTTTCTAATGATTGTTATCTCTGTCTTCCCTTTTGTCTTGTCATTGTTTGACTGGGCATTTTTATGACACCATTTTTATACCTCTATCATTTTTTTTAGTATTTCTTTTTACATAAAACTTAATTATTACTCTAGGGTTTATTCTGCAAATATTTAATGTTTCACAGTCTAATTTTCTGGGGGCCATGCTTGTGGGCTGTCACTTCCTGACCAGGGACTGGACCTAGTCCATGAGAGTCCTGAGCACTAGACCTCCCAGGAACTCCCTCACAGTCTACTTTCAACTAAAAAATGCTGACTCCTTTTTGAGATGAAGATGTGAGTTCCTAAGGGATTGCCAAAGAATGCTACACTACTGTCTTGGGGAATGTACTCTTTTTTGTTTTTACAGGATGTATTTTAGGGTCATGTTAACAGAAGGCAGCTGCCCTATATTGTGTCTGTATTCAGTCATGTCCAACTCTCTGTGTCCACATGGATGAGAGCTGATCAAGCATCTATGTCCATGGGATTTTCCAGGCAAGAATACTGGAGTGGGTTGCCATTTCCTCCTCCAGGGGATCTTGCCAACCCATTCCTTGAACCCGCATCTCTTATGTCTCCTGAGTTTGGTAGGTGGATTCTTTACTGGCTGAGACAACAAGGATGCTTTTTATTGGTGAGTATCAATAGTGATTATTTCAACTTGTTCTGGATCTAGTTGGTACACAGGAAATGTATAGTATACATCACACTGTAAAATATATGCCAAACAGTGATAGCTCAGGATGCCTATCTTTGTCCTTCCCCCCCACCCCCCGCCATGAATCACAGCACGCCAGGCTTCCCTGTCCATCACCAACTCCCAGAGTTCACTCAGATTCACGTTCATCGAATCAGTGATGCCATCCAGCCATCTCATCCTCAGTCGTCCCCTTCTCCTCCTGCCCCCAATCCCTCCCAGCATCAAAGTCTTTTCCAATGAGTCAACTCTTTGCATGAGGTGGCCAAAGTATTGGAGTTTCAGCTTTAGCATCATTCCTTCCAAAGAAATCCCAGGGCCGATCTCCTTCAGAATGGACTGGTTGGATCTCCTTGCAGTCCAAGGGACTCTCAAGAGTCTTCTCCAACACCACAGTTCAAAAGCATCAATTCTTTGATGCTCAGCTTTCTTCACAGTCTAACTCTCATAGGGAGGCCTGGAGTGCTGCGATTCACAGGGTTGCCAAGAGTCGGACATGATTGAGTGACTGAACTGAACTGAACTCCATGTGATCAGATTGGTTTTCTGGCAAAGATGGGCACAACAAAGGATAGAAATGGTATGGACCTAACAGAAGCAGAAGATATTAAGAAGAGGTAACAAAAACACACAGAAGAACTATACAAAAAAGAAATTCATGACCGAGATAACCACCATGGTGTGATCACTCATCTAAAAACAAACATCCAGGAATGCAAAGTTAAGTGATCCTTAGGAAGCATCACCATGAACAAAGCTAGTGGAGGTGATGGAATTGAGTCCCAGTTGAGCTATTGGAATTCCAGTTGAGCTATTTCAAATCCTAAAAATGATGCTGTTAAAGTGCTGCACTCAATATGCCAGCAAATTTGGAAAACTCAGCAGCAGCCACAGGCCTGGAAATGGTCAGTTTTCATTCCAATCTCAAAGAAAGGCAAGGATAAAGAAAGTTCAAACTACCACACAACTGCATTCATCTCACACACTACCAAAGTAATGCTCAAAATTCTTCAAGATAGGCTTCAACAGTTCATGAACCATGAAATTCCAGATCTCCAGGCTGGGTTTAGAATGGCCAGAGGAACCAGAGATCAAATTGCCAACATCCGTTGGATCATCAAAAAAGCAAGAGAGTTCCAGAAAAACATCGACTTCTGCTTCATTGACCATGCCAAAGCCTTTGACTATGTGGATCACAACAAACTGTGGAAAATTCTAAAAGAGACGGGAATACCAGAACACCTGACCTGCCTCCTGAGAAATCTGTATGCAAGTCAAGAAGCAACAGTTAGAACTGGATGTGGAACAAAACACTGGCTACAAATCAGGGAAAGAAGTAAGTCAAGGGCTTCCCTGGTGGCTCAGAGGGTAGAGCATCTGCCTGCAATGTGGAAGACCCGGGTTCAATCCCTGGGTCGGGAAGATCCCTCGGAGAAAGAAATGACAACCTACTCCAATATCCTTGCCTGGAGAATCCCTTGGACATAGGAGTCTAGTAGACTAGAGTCCACCAGGTTGAAAAGAGTTGGACACAACTGAGTGACTTCCCTTTCATTTTCACTCTTCACTTTCAAAGCAGTATATTGTCACCCTGCTTATTTAACTTATATGCAGAGTACATCATGAGTAATGTTGGGCTGGAGAAAGCACAAGCTGGATTCAAGACTGCCAGGGGAAATATCAACAAACTAGATATGCAGATAAAACCACCCTAATGGCAGAAAGCGAAACTAAAGAGCTTCTTGGTGAAAGTGAAAAATGTAAGTGAAAAAGTTGGCTTATAACTCAAGATTCAGAAAACTAAGATCATGATATCCGGTCCCAGCATGGCAAGTAGATGGGGAAATAATGGAAACAGGGACAGAGTGTATTTTGGGGGCTCCAAAATCACTGCAGAAGGTGATAGCAGCCATAAAATTAAAAGACACTTTTTTCCTTGGAAGAAAAACTATACCAACCTAGACAGCAAAATAAAAAGCAGAGACATTACTTTGCCAACAAAGTCCAGCTAGTCAAAGCTATGGTTTTTCCAGTAGTCGTGTATGGATGTAAGAGTTGGACTATAAATAAGCTGAGTGCTGAAGAATTGATGCTTTTGAACTGTGGTGTTGGAGAAGCCTCTTTAGAGTCCCTTGGACTGCAAGGAGATCCAACCAGTCCATCCTAAAGGAGATCAGTACTGAATATTCATTGGAAGGACTGATGTTGAAGCTGAAACTCTAATACTTTGGCCACCTGATGCAAAGAACTGACTTACTGGTAAAGACTCTGATGCTGGGAAAGATTGAAGGTGGCAGGAGAAGGGGATTACAGAGGAAGAGATGGTTGGATGGCATCACTGACTCTATGGACATGAGTTTGAGTAATCTCCAGGAGTAGTAGTTGGACAGGGAAGCCTGGCATGCTGCAGTTCATGGGGTTGCAAATATTCAGTTACACCTGAGCAAATTCAGTCACACCTGAAATGACTCCTCCAATCAGTCTTCCCTATTAATAAGAATCATAAAGTTGGAGCAGTGGACTTCAGCATCCAAGCTGTTATGTGAACAAAACTTTACAATACACAGGCCAAGTTCTTTGGGGATTCTCAGCTGAATTTTTACTATAGCTCAAGGATGAGCCTAGGGGAAAAATATATATGCATCTAAACTTTATATATGACAAAGGTGGCATTATTTTCTTTACTTGATAAGTTCTTCCTCTATATCAGTCAGTTCAGTCACTCAGTCATGTCTGACTCTTTGTGACCCCATGGACTGCAGCATGCCAGGCTTCCCTATCACCTACTTCTGGAGCCTACTCAAACTCATGTCCATCAAGTCGGTAATACCATCCAACCATTTCATCCTCGGTTGTCCCCTTCTCCAGCCTTCAATCTTTCCCAGCATCAGGGTCTTTCCAAATGAATTGGTTCGTTGCATCAGGTGGCCAAAGTATTGGAGCTCAGTTTCAGCATCAGTCCTTCCAGTGAATATTTATGACTGATTTTCTTAAGGATTGACTGGTTGGATCTTCTTGCAGTCCAAGGAACTCTCAAAGTCTTCTCCAACACCACAGTTCAAAAGAATCAATTCTTTGGCACTCAGCTTTCTTTATAGTCCAATTCTCACATCTATACATTTCCTTTATATAAGTCATTTAGTTTGGAGGAGAGTGATTACCGAGGCATGTAACATCATACACTAGATAACAGTTATATTACCCAAATCCTGACTTAAGCTTTTAAAAGTATTCTCTAGTAAATATGATGATTTTTCAACATTAAAATTATGTGTCAACCATGGTGATAAGTAAAAAATGTAAAAGTTTTATGTATTTAAAGTACTTAAGAGAACCATTCGTCTTTTTTGGCATGAGTTTTTCAAATCATATTTATATTGTTTCCTCTCTTAAAAAGTTTTAAAATGTATTACCTAAATATAAAAAACCCTGAACATGCAGTAAGCATAATAGAAAGTATACAATCATAAATGCACGTTGCACACATTAATTGTAATTTTGCAAAAATAATTATAAAATCACAAATTTTATAAATAACTAAGATATTTTTAAAGATATCTTTACATTTTGAAGCCACACGTGCTTAGTGTTTTGTTTAATAATAAATTTATTTTAATTGTGGTCCAAATACATATCCATATTTCTTAAATTAAATGTAAAATTTCATCAAAATTTTAAAAAGGCATGTATCATTTTATTTGAAAATAATGGAAGAACCAATGGAAAGGGAGAGAAATACAAATTAGATAAATCTACAAATCAATTATGATTCTTTAAGTATGCAATACAAGAGAAGACACTCTATATCACAAATAAGATACTCTCCTATATCACAAGAATATATGTTTATACATATTTATCTCTATAATGTCTTTGCTATCAAGACTACAACTCCAAAGTAAACACTTCCAGTAGGATAGCCAATCAACAATTGAAATTCACTATGAAACAAATACAAATATCCTTCTTGCTTTCATTATTTTCATTTTATATTTCAGTCTGAAATAGCCTTCAAAATCTAATAAAGTCCCTCATTCTCCAAGGCTCTTTCAAACATCTGCTGCACAACTGAATTTCTATCCTTTGTATATTTTTGAGATTTATAACCAACTAAGCTATATGAATTCTGTTTTCAGGTAGAATATAACACAACTAATGGTAGGAGTCTTATTTATTTTCTATTCCACATATATCTAATGCTTTGTGTTCAGTATCCCAGATACTCAAAAAATGTTAGCTAATTTTTAATTAAAGGGTATGATTATTTCTAATTGTTATTTACATTGATGAACACATATAAAATTAAGAGTAAAACTGTCTATAATCATTGAAACATCTTAAGATTAAGTAGTGTTTAAAAAGATTATGTGCGCTATTTGCTACATTGAAGATATGATTAAAATTTTATATCAATAAAACAAAACAGAAGATATATGGCTGAGCCTTTAAAAGAGTATTTGATATGTATTACTAGTAAATTTTGTACTAATTGAGAAATTTACAAGAGACAGTATGTCATCACACTTTAACAGCTATCACTGTAGAAAATTGTACTTCCTGATATCCTGTATTTTCCTTTTCCAGAATGTGATGTCACTTGCAGAAGTATATTTACTATAATTAAGCATTGTTTCCAAATTACTCCTATCAAAATTAAAATAAACTTCAGAGCCGAAATTATTCTAAACCTATGAAAGCTATTACTCAAACAAATGAATACATTCTAGAACATGAAAAGAAAGAATACCACATGTTCCCAAGGAATAGAAAAATAATTTATAAAACAGTAAGATGCAGAACACAGGCCATGAAACAAAACATTAAGCAAAGTGAAGAGCAGCTGTTGAGCTGTATTTCAAGTATTTCTAGTTTAAATGAAATATGCTGATATCAGAATAAATAGAAACTTTTTTTTTTTGCAGAGAATTGTTTCAAATTATCAAATAAGTGGAAACCATGAACTTATCAAAGTAACCTAACTTGTATTGCCATCTAACAAAAGACAAGCAACTATCTGGCTCAATAATATTCAGATTAAAGCAAACCTAAAATGTGTAATATATAATTTAGTAAAATAGCAATGTTACATCAGCCATTTTATGGTGAAAATATTTCACAAATAGTACTAGAATGTTATTAACGAATATAATAAATGAATGGAAGATTATTAAAGTTTGAATATTTGAAAATAACATGAAAAATAACTTCCATACCTCATCATCTGCATATAAATTCTTTCACTTTTAAACACTTATCAGAGTCAACTACAAAATGAAAATTAATGAGTTTGATAAGCTGTAGACTAAGAAATTCAGATAATCAGTGGATTTTCTAAAAATCTGTTCTGCTCCTTATCTCTTTTAGTTTTATTATAACTTGTTGTTTTTCCTTCTTTTTCATTTCCATTTATTGAACAAATATTTCTTTGGTAATAAATGAGTCATGTCCTGTTATAGATATTTAGAGTACATCAGTGAAAAAACAAACCAAATTTCTACATGCAGGAGCCTTCTATTCCATTAGTAGAGATCTAATAAACTTAATGAATGAGTAAAATATATAATGCTTCTGAAGATGACAATTTCTATTGAAAAATTTGAATAGTAAGAAAACTAAAGAATGTGAAAAAGAAATAACATTTTTAAATGTGTTAACTCACATTTAAGCTTAGAACAATTTATCCATGATGCTGTGAAAGTGCTGCACTCAATATGCTAGCAAATTTGGAAAACTCAGCAGTGCCCAGAGGACTCGAAAAGGTCAGTTTTCATTCCAATCCCAAAGAAAGGCAATGCCAAAGAATACTCAAACTACCGCACAATTCCACTCATCTCACATGCTAGTAAAGTAATGCTCAAAATTCTCCAAGCCAGGCTTCAGCAATACATGAACCATGAAATTCCAGATGTTCAAGCTGGATTTAGAAAAGGCAGAGGAGCCAGAGATCAAACTGCCAAGATCCGCTGGATCATCGAAAAAACAAGAGAGTTTCAGAAAATCATCGACTTCTGCTTCATTGACTATGCCAAAGCCTTTGACTGTGTGGATCACAGTAAACTGTGGAAAATTCTGAAAGAGATGGGAATATCAGACCACCTGACTTGCCTCCTGAGAAATCTGTATGCAGGTCAAGAAGCAACAATTAGTACTGGGAATGGAACAACAGACTGGTTCCAAATCGGGAAAGGAGTACATCAAGGCTATGTATTGTCACCCTGCTTATTTAACTTATATGCTGAGAACATCATGAGAAACGCTGGAATGGATGAAACACAAGCTGGAATCAAGATTGCCAGAGGAAATATCAATAATCTCATATATGCAGGTGACACCACCCTTATGGCAGAAAGCAAAGGAAAACTAAAGAACCTCTTGGTGGAAGTGAAAGAGGAGAATTAAAAAGTTGGCTTAAAGCTCAACCTTCAGAAAACTAAGGTCACAGCAACTGATCCCATCACTTCATGGCAAATAGCTGGGGGGCAATGGAAACAGTGACAGACTTTATTTTGGGTGGCTCCAAAATCACTGCAGATGGTGAGTACTGCCATGAAATTAGAAGACACTTGCTCCTTGGAGGAAAGTTATGACCAACCTAGATAGCATATTAAAAAGCAGAGACATTACTTTGCCAACAAAGTCCAGCTAGTCAAAGCTATGGTTTTCCCAGCAGTCATGTATGGATGTGAGAGTTGGACTATAAAGAAAGCTGAGCACTGAAGAATTGATGCTTTTGAACTGTGGTGTTGGAGAAGACTCTTGAGAGTCCCTTGGGACTGCAAGGAGATCCAACCAGTACATTGTAAAGTACATTGAAATCAGTCCTGAATATTCATTAGAAGGACTGATGCTGAAGCTGAAACTCCAATTTTATGGCCACCTGATATGAAGAACTGACTCATTTGAAAAGACACTGATACTGGGAAAGATTGAAGGTGAGAGGAGAAGGGGGCAACAGAAGATGAGATGGTTGGATGGCATCACTGACTCAATGGACATGAGTTTGAGTAAGCTCATGGTGCTGGTGATGGACAGGGAGGCCTGGCGTGCTGCATTCCATGGAGTCACAAAAAGTTAGATATGACTGAGTGACTGAACCAATCTATTATGAGAAATCTTTTCATTTACTCTTAGAAACTGGTTATATTTATATGGAACCTTGATTGTTTTTATTTCAAGTAGTGGTTGGTGCATTTTAAAATCTTTCCACTTAATTTTATTTGCATTGAAAAAATTTTAGGTAGGCTTTTTTTTTTTTTTTTTTACCTATTTCCTGTTTTGAAACTGTTGACTTTTCCCTTAAACTTTAATGATTTCTTCCATTTCATAAAAGTAACATCTCTCATATCTGGATATTAACTACATTCCCCTTATTTATGATTTTTATTTTGGAAAGATTTTATCATTGTATTAGTTGCCTCTTGCTGTGAAACAAATTAGCACAAATGCTTTAGCTTAAAGCAACACATATTTATTATCTCACAATTTCTACAGGACAGAGTTTTGGGCATACAGCTTAGCTGGGTTCTCTGCTTCAGTGTCTCACAAGACTGCAATCAGTGGGAGCAAGGGTTAATAACAAATCAGAAACTTGTCTGGGTAAAGATCTGCCTCTAACCTTCCTTGCAGGTCACTGGTATAATGCATCTTGTTGTGTCTATAACAGTGAGCTCCCGCCACCCTTTTTTTTTTTCTTTCTGGTTACTGGCAAGTGACCACTGAGCTCTTAGGGGCTCCTCACATTTCCTTGGAACATGTCCCCCTCCACTGGCAGCTCATTTTTCAAATGCAGTAGAGAGTCGTTTTCATCATTTGTACAAGTGCGACAGAGCCTATAAATAACATATGAGGAACATGAGGGTGACCGTGCATCAACAATGTCTTATTCTAGACACAAGACCTTACCATACTCAGAGTATAGGGCATGAACTATCCTAGGGTTTCCTGTGTGTGCTTAGTTGCTCAGTCATGTCTGACTCTTTGTGACCCTATGGGCTGTAGCCCTCCAGACTCTTCTCTCCATGGGGATTCTCCAGGCAAGAATACTGGAGTGGGCTGCCATGCCCTCCCTCCAGGGGATCTTCCCAACCCAGGGATCAAACCCAGGTATCCCGCACTGCAGGCGAATTCTTTACCATCTGAGTCACCAGGATGGCCTGCCACAATGATAACTGTAAATGTTTCTATTCATGTCTGGTGGTTTTCAACAGGCAACACCCGTGGGATAGCCTTAGCTCCCTTCCTTTTAACCCTTGCATGTTTTGACCAATGATCTTTCAAATACAATCCTCACAGCATATTATTTGTTTAAACTACCAGGCATCCATATACTGGTTTTCTGTGGTACAGCCTGATTATTTGGTCCTCTGACAAGACTAGAGAACAGTTAAAGCTTAATAAACTTTATTTTACTAATATAATAATTTTAAAATTGTCTTGTTTGCTTTTGCATTTTCATATAACTATGCCCCTTTACGCTATGAGTACCAGGATACAATATGCTATAAAATTCCTCTCCACTTCAAACTTTATTGTAAATGTCTATAAATGGTCTATAAATTAAAAGAACTCATCTTTATAATGATGTAGAATTGAACACATGGATTGGGGTTGAAATTTATTGTCTTACTGATTTGCAAGATAACCCCTACACATTAGATATGACCTTTATATTCTAGTTATATCCCCTACAATCTCAAGTTAGAATGAAAAGTCAATGTCCATCTCTATATACAGTGGAGTATCTTGTTTAATTATACATGAAAGTGTGGACCTTGTAGCTGGATTGCACTGCTGATGTGATTAGCAGATGTCCCCAGGCATTTTTTATTTTACCTTCACTTAAATTTCCTTGCAAGTTCATGGACTGGATTTTCCTTTATTAAATATCACCATGGTCATTATAATGGTAAATTGATAGGAGGTATATTAGGTATCACATTAAACAGGGATTTTTTCCACTTATTATTGAGTTTATTAAAGTAATAACATTGGTTATAAGAATGTTTAAATTTAATGAGCATTTAATACTTGTTATTTTACCATTCTGCATTTATAGTTATAAGTTTTAACAGCCCAATTTTTATTATTTTTATTATAACCTCTCTTTCATATCTATTTTAACTGTTTATATATCAAATGATGATAAATTTATTATAATTACTACTAATTGTGCTATATATGTTTCAAGGTTTATTTACTGATTATAATTTTAAAAACAGATTCATTTAAAAAGCAGTATTACAGGTAAGCAAATCAACTAGGATTATGTTTTCTAAACTTTCCTACTAGGTGGTAATATGAAAAGTTTTCATAAATAATGGTAAAGAACTATATCAGACACTTCTTTCCAAAGTATAAACTATATAAACCATTAACTTGGATGAATCATTAATGTGTTTTTAACATTTTAAAATTTGACAATTTGAAACGTTTTACACTAGACTTTCAATGTTACAACGGAAT